>NC_141697.1:1020868852-1022111563 GCF_964263255.1 Lissotriton vulgaris
TTTTCAGTAGATCCCACGAAGGGAAAGAGGAAACAGGGAATTGATGTACAATCAAATATAGGGAGAATTGAATGATGAATTAATGTATGGGAGGACTAAAGTGTAGAGCCAGAGGGAGTGATTTGCATCAATATGCTTTTTTGTAATATTTTTATATCACCCACTAAACTGGATTTGTTTCTCTCTATCTCTCACGCTTGTCCTGCTCCCTTCACCTATCTCCATTCCATATCCTCCACCGTCTGTTTCACCCTAATGGATTGCCCCTCTTACATTTACTCAAAAGTATTTTTAGAACTTGCACTTTTAATGTGAGGGAGAAGAAGCAATGAAAGAAAGAAAAATTAGATTTGCTAATATAAAGAATATATATTAAATGTCAAGTAAAATAATGGATATTGAATATGTGTAGCATAGAAAGATACCTTGCAACAGAGGATGTACTTGTATAGAATGAATCAAACTGGATGGCTTAAGGTGTTGAATATTGAGCCTCACAATGTTCAGGGGTACTGTACCGTCATTTCTCATGAAAACAACGAAAAGAAATAATACCAAAATATAAGAATCCGATTTAAAGGAATAGTACCTCGAGATCTGGAGAAGTTGTTTTGTCTAATGATACTCTATAAAAAAATAGATGAAAATAGATGCCCTAAGAAATGCTACTCAAGAAACTCTACTGCAGAAGAGGATCTGTGTAGAATATGAAGTTAACATGTTGAGAGAAATAGTGATGAATGTAAATCTTGTCACTCAGAACATTTGCATATAATTCTCTTCATTGTCTTTATTTTTATTGCTGGTTGGGAGGCATGCTTCTTTAAATGGACACTCCAGTTTAAAAACTCTATGACCCTGTTCAAGGCTCACGCCGAAACGTGTAGGTCACATTGTTTTGCAGCTTACAGGAGAATTATAAATATAAAAAATAAATAAAGATCCAGAAAACTCAACATCCTGTGCCGCCTGTTTGTCTCTCCTGCCAGAACATCCACATGTGCGC
Organism: Lissotriton vulgaris; assembly: GCF_964263255.1. Classification (NCBI taxonomy): domain Eukaryota; kingdom Metazoa; phylum Chordata; class Amphibia; order Caudata; family Salamandridae; genus Lissotriton; species Lissotriton vulgaris. Next base: position 1,020,869,859 of record NC_141697.1, read on the forward strand.
GGTCGGGAGAAGCTATCAGTTGCATATATACATATATGTATTGCTTACTGGTGGTAGCCAGTAGGTAGTTCTAGTAAGGACCTAGTTTCCACAGGAAGAGCATTTTTTGTTTTGCCAATAACTTTGGCGCAGCATGGCGAACCTTCACAAAAATGTCAAAACCTTTACCCTTTTATAAGTGTACAAATATTCTGCTAGAGAAAATAAATGTTTGGAACTGCTACATCTGGGTCCGTGCTTTACTTACCTGACAAATCGGTGAGTTAAAGGTGGAGTGTGATATATATATATATATATATATATATATATATATATATATATATACATATTTAATATTTTAATATTACCTACTGGCAGCCGCCTGTAGGTAGTTATAGTTAGGACCTATTATCCATAGGGAAATTGTAATGTAATGTAATGATGTCTTGTAAAGCGCATGAATCATCCCACATGGGGTATCTCCGCGCTGTAGACCGCTGGGGAACCCATCCTGGCTTTCCCTGTGGGATGGTCCCTACTGGGTATCTCCAAGGTGAAACCAGGCATCCCCGGCGTATGTGGGGGGCCGTTGTGGAGATGAGGCAAGCTAATGCCCAGAGTTGCCGAGTGTGATCCCTGGTTAGAGTAGGCACTGAGGGGAGAATTATTGAGTCCGCTGACCCTGGTCCATGACCCTGCCGCGTCGGGAATTGAACCCTGGTCCCGGGCCGTCCTCTGCTTCCGAGTCTGCCGCCTCTAACCAGTGAGCCACACCACTCCACTGTAACATTCTTTTCCCACTAACTTTGGCACCGGTTGACGAATTTTCGCAAAATTTTCAAAACTTATGGCCCGCTCCTATCTTGAAAGTTTCAAGGTGATTCGGCAAGCGGGGTACCTCCAGTAAGCGCCATAGGCCTGCGTTGCAGAGAGGTTGTCCAGGCCAGCCCCTTTTTACACCTCTGTGGAACGCATCTCTGTGGCGCTTACTGGAGGTACTTAGTGGGCTAGTTGGACCCCAGGTACCCTCAGGATTCAAGGGGACTTAATCTCCCAACTTAAAAAGGCCACAGGGCTTGTTTGCACACGTCACCTCAGAACCCTCTCCCTTCATCACTGTGCAAACGCACCTGTGGCGCATTTTAAGAGGTAAATTTAATTATGTACTAGGGACTTACAGAGGCGGTCATGCTAATCACAGGGGTACCCCAACGCATAGTGTTCCCTAGTGTATGTAGGTGTTTTCACTGTATTCTAAGTGTCTTTTAGCATAGCACTGGCTCTAGGCCTGGTTAGTCAGAGTCAGTAACCACCACTACCCGTCTGAAAAAGTGGGCACAGGATGATTTTAGAACAAGGCCTCTTTCTGCTCCTCTGTTGTTTCTTTTTGCACATGTCTTGTTTCTTCCTGCACTTTTCTTCGTCTTTGTTAACTTCTGTTGCCTCTTCCTTTTGCTTCTTTCTGTGCGGTTTTTCTTCTTTCTTCACATGTCCAACCTCTGTAGGCATAGTTAGAAACTAAGCATTTAAAAAAACCTTTGAAATTCACTTAAAAAACCATAGGTTTCAGGCACGTTCTAGTTAGAAATTAGCATCTAAAAAAACCTTTGAAATTCACTGAAAAAACCATAGGTTTCAGGCACGTTATAGTTAGAAATTAACATTTAAAAAACCTTTGAAATTCACTGAAAAAACCATAGGTTTCAGGGGCGTTATAGTTAGTTGGTCCCCAGGGCCATAAATGGCCTAAAGAGTGGGGCACAGCAGCCCGCTCCTAAAAGTAAAATACAAAATAAAGAAAAGGCCAGGCACCGGGGGAGGGGGTCCCCAGGGCCAATTATGGCCTCGGGAGGGGGGCCACGCGGCCCCCTTCAAAACTATTTTTTTTTTAAGTGTCAGGCCCTGGGGGATGTGGTCCCCAGGGCCAAAATATTAGGAAAAGAAGGGGGGTCACATATCCCCCTTCTTAAAACAAAAAAAAGAAAAAGACAGGCATCATGCCGGAGACCACGCCCCGTCTTGCAGCACTCTGCAAACGCGCCCCTGGCGCGTTTGCAGAGGGGGAACGAATTCCCCTTGAGTACTGGGGATCTCTGGGGGCCAACTAGCCCACCAGGAACCTGCAGTATGCACCAGGGAGCTGGGTTGCGGAGAGGTGTTCTGAAGCCACGCCCCTTTTTACACCTCTCTGCAACGCAGCTCTGTGGTGCTTACTGGAGGTAGCCGGTGGGCTAGTTGCACCTCAGGGACCCTCAGTATTCAAGGGGAGTTAATCCCTCAACTTAAAGCGCGTCACGGGGCGCGTTTGCACAGTGGTGAATGTAGGGGGCGGGCCGAGTTCACATGTGTGCAAACACACCTTGTGGCGCGGTTTGAGTTGGTGAATTAATTCCTTGTCAATCCTGAGGTTCCCTCGGGGCCAACTAGCCCACCAGGTATGCCCAGTAAGCGCCACAGAGCTGCGTTGCAGAGTGTTGTTAAAAGGGGTGTGGCCTCTGAACACCTCTCTGCAAAGCAAATGTAAAAAATGTAAATGTAAATTTAAAGCAGCCCCCTGGTGCATCCGGGAGGTACCTGGTGCGCTAGTTGGCCCCCAGGGACCCACAGGATTGAGGAGGAATTAATTCTCTAACTTAAAACGTGCCACAGGGTGGGTTTGCAGACATGTCACCTCAAGCCTTGCCCCCTTCCTTCACCACTGTGCAAACGCGCCCTGTGGCGCGTGTTAAGTTGGGGAACTAATTCTCTTTCAATACTGAGGGTCCCTGAGGGCCAAACAGACCAACAGGTATCTCCAGTATGCGCCAGGGAGCTGCGTTACAGACAGGTGTTCAGAGGCCATGCCCCTTTTTACACCTCTTTGCAACGCAGCTCTGTAGCGCTTATTGGAGGTACCTAGTGGGCTAATTTGTCCCTAAGGTCCCTTAGGATTCAAGGGGACTTAATCTCCCAACTTAAAACGACCACAGGGCGTGTTTACACAGTGGGGAAGGGAGGGGACAGGGCCTGAGGTGACGTGTGCAAACACGCCCAATGGCATGTTTTAAGTTGGGGAAATAAGTCCACTTCAATCCTGAGGGATCCTGGAGGCTAACTAGCCCACCAGGTGTTTCCAGTAAGTGCCACTGCGTTGCGTTGCAGAGAGGTGGTCTAGGCCGTGCCCCTTTTTACATCTCTCTGCTACGCAGCTCTGTGGTGCTTACTAGATGTACCTAGTGGGCTAGTTGGACCCTAGGGACCCTCGGGATTGAAGGGGAATTATTTCCCCAACTTAAAACACGCCCACAGGGCGTGTTTGCACAGTGGTGTAGGGAGGGGATGGTGTAGGAAAGTGGCTCTATATATACTGGACCAAAGTAAAATCAGCCGAACTACGAACTCTGATTTATCAGGAGAGACCTCAGTGATGCATCTGTGAGCCCAGAACTGATCCTGAAAAGTAATTCTCACCGTACTTACCAGTAACTTGAATTTCCTTCCATAGGATATCATTGCCTGCTATATAAAAGATATATAAATATATTAAAAAAATATAAAATAAAAAAAACAATATTAGAATTTCAATATTTTTAAAAACATTTTTTTCAATTTATATTAAAATATGTAATGTAATTTAAAAGATAAAATATCTAAAAATAAATAGTTAAAAAAATTTGTAAATCAGTATAAAAAAAATAAATATAACAATTAATACATTTAAAAATTGTCATTTACAAAATCTAAGAAATTCACTGTAAAAAATATAGGTTTCAGACATGTTATAGTTAGGAATTAGCATTTAAAAAACCTTAGAAATTCACTTAAAAAACCATAGGTTTTAGGGGTGTTATAGTTAGCTGGACATTTCACTCGTACAAAACCAATGAAATTCCTCCATTATAGTTAGTTGTACTAACTATAACTCACGCGCCCGCAATCCACTGCTGATGATGTCACATATTACATCATTCATGACATGGTCAGTGATATCACTGATGACATCACTGATTAAATCATCCATGTGACAATCTGATACATCTCATCATACACTAGTATAACCTTTCAACACTCATTATAAAATATAGAGTACCATATTTGAAACCACTGACACACCAATACAAGTTTGTAAAACCCACTCAGTGATTCCTACATCTACACACACATCTAAACACTTACCTATAGATTCACTCATACATGCTAACAAAGATCTATAGAACACAATTAAATATACTTATACACCTACATCGACTTTAAACACCAGCACACATCCTATTCACTTATGCAGTCATCCTACTCACTCCATTTCGATCGGAGCCACGGAAAGTAGGGCAGGGGGTGCCACAGGGCTCGGCCATCAGCCCTATACTTTTTAATCTGTACCTCCGCCCTCTGGTCCAGCTTATAAAATCCTTCGGTATCTCGGCTTTTAATTACGCCGATGACACCCAGCTGGTCTTTTCCCTGGAAGGAAATAACGCGGTCCCGCTGGAGACATTCCATCGCTGCATGGCAGCCACAGCGGATTGGCTGCGGGCCAACTCTCTACAATTTAATAGCACAAAGACGGAGGTACTTCATTGCTCCATGGACCGGATTCCGCGGTCACTTCCAGAGAACTTTTGGCCTGCCACTTTCCCCGAGCCAGTGTCGGCTGCGGAGTCAGCTCGCAACCTGGGGGTGATCTTTGGCCCAAACTTACAACTTGACTTGCACGTCAATAAGACCATCTCTTCGTGCATGATGCTGCTACGCATGCTGCGTAAAGTTCTGCCCCTCCTCCCCGCCCAGGCCAGACCGGAAGTAGTTCGCGGGACCATACTGAGTCGTCTAGACTACTGTAACGTGCTGCTTCTGGAGGCCCCAAAAAATCTGCTGGGGAAGTTGCAACGGGTGCAGAATATGGCCGCCAAGCTGGCTCTCTCTCGCCCTAGCTTTAGCTCTTCCACCCTAGCGCTAAGGGACCTACATTGGCTGCCGGTGCACCTGCGCGTACTGTGTAAAGCGGCGTGCTTGGTGTTTAAGGCAGTACATCAACAGGGCCCGGTGCCACTGCAGAACATGTTTGCCTGGTATTCTGCCCCGCGGCTCCTCCGCTCTTCCTCGGCACATCTGCTTGTGGTCCCTAGGTTCCAGAGAGTCAGGATGGGTGGCCGCTCGTTTAGTGTTGCAGCGGCCAAACTCTGGAACTCCTTGCCACTCTCTTTGAGATGCCATAGGGAATACTATCCATTCAGAAAAGCCCTAAAAACGCACCTCTTTCCCAGAAATGTCTGAGCAGCGATAAGTGTGGGGGACTGAACTTCAAGCGCCAGGATGCCCTCTGGGTGACAGGATCGCGCTTTACAAGTATACCTACATACATACATACATTAAGAAAATAATTGATCATACTTACATTTACTAAGCTACACACTTATACAAACACCACTTTATTTATTCATATAGATACTAACTCATACTTAGTGTGTTATAAAATCATTATTACAAGTATACAGTTTTCGATACAGTCACTCATACAATCACCCAGTATACTTATTTATATACAACTGTCACATACACTGACTTTTATATTTCTACTTTAGTGGACATTTATCATTGGGAAATATATTTACTCATCACCACACCTATAAAGAGATTCACTCACCCGAAATAACTGTTCCCACATACAGTCTTAACCTCATATACCTATTAAATCAACTATTTACACATCTTTGGACAGTCACACACCTTCCACCCAACCACACACACATTCACTATCCCATACAAATACTCACTTAACTAATTAATAACTAATATAGACTTTCACATAGCTAGTAACTAACTTATGAAGTAGTTTTCACAACAAGAGATAGAGTGATGCAAATATTCACACAGTTTAATTACTATCCCATATATTTAGTGAGACACTTTAAATTAGTCACTTAGACAGTCAATCACAGTGCTACTAAATCCTCCATCCAGACACTCAGTCTTCAATACAGATTGCTGTATATATAATACTTATTTAAATATGGAACCAAATCACATTCACTGGATGATGTCATCAGTGATGTCATCAGTGATGTCATTTGAGATATCATCAGTGATGTCACTGACCATGTCATGAATGATGTAATATGTGACATCATCAGCAGTGGATTGCGGGCGCGCAAGTTATAGTTAGTACAGCTAACTATAACAGAGGAATTTCAATGGTTTTGCACGAGGGAAATGTTCCTTGGAGGTACGGACCACAAATCGTCTCCACTCGATCTAGGTTGGTTCGCAATTCTTTTTTATTTTAAATATCACCACCTAGTAAAACAGACAAGTAACCGTCCAGACGCATTTCCATCTTTATTGTGATCTTCATCACATGCCATGCCCATGACGAATCACTACTTAAATGCAAAGTATGGCCAATCAGTTTGAGAAAGACTAATGTAGCATTGTGAAAGAAACGAAAAACAGACCATGCAGTATGAATGTTGAACAACAGACTTGTGGCCAATCCCACATAAAAGTAAAATGCTAGTGCAAATAGACGAAACAGACATATGTATTATAATTAAACCTCTCTCTTTTGAAAATAGCATCATATAGTCCACCAATGAAAACATATCTGGATATAAGTTATCTCATCAAATTTAAATATCACTGTGCAAACACAAGGATATGATAGGTAATTATGTATAGTCCATTAAAAGTTTGCCTAAAACAATTGTGTACAAAAGTGCAATAAACAACTTAAAACGTCCTGTGTACACTTATATATAAAAGTAGTGGGGGCTGCCCAGAAGCGCTGGTTAACAGATAATGCGATCTATGATGTGCACTCAAAGTGCTAGTGCTGAAATATATACAGTGATGGAGTATATAATGTAAATTTACAGTCATAGTATAAAAATGTGTTTTTACAAGAAATTATATAATCTCATTAAATGTGTTGAAACTCATGATGTAAGGACAATAAAAACATTCATGCAGAATACAGTTGAGGGGAAGAGATATACATATATTACCTACTGGCGGTCGCCAGTAGGTAGTTATAGTTACAACCTAGTTTCCATAGGAAAAGCATTTTTTGATTTGCTAATAACTTTGGCCTCGTCTGACGAATCTTCCTGAAATTCTCCCCCCAAAAAATACTATCCAGATCAGCTCCTATACTGAAAGTTTGGGGGTGATTCGTCAAGTGGCAAGTTGGGGCTGAGAAAAAAGGGGGTCCCAAAAAGCGCTTTCCCCATGTTAATTTCCATAGGAAATTTTGCGACGAGCTACAGCCCAAACTGCTGAACGGAATTACCCCAAATTTGGCAGAAAGGTAGAGCTTGGTTCAGAAAGCGACCTTTTCTTTAAACAGTGTAAATCCATTCAGCAGTTTTCGAGAAATTCAAAAGAGTGAACAAATAATCTCCCATAGGAAAGTTTGTACATGCGTGGGTCAGAAAGCGACTTTTTTTTTTAATGGTGTAAATGCGTTCAGTAGTTGCTGAGAAATTAGAAAAATAAAAGTTTCGATATCTGGGTGGAGCCTAAGTCCTGTGCACGAGCTTCACTGTGATTGGCTGCCAACACTCCAAACAGGAAGTATTGGCAGCCATCTTGTTGCTCGGTAGAAGCGAGTCACCAGAAAACAGAGAAACAAAGATATAAAACAAGAGAAGGGGCCAGGGTAGAAACACCCTGACCCCCTAGGGCTGCTCAGGGGGTCCCAAAAGGAACCCCAGGGTAAAAAAAAATATATATATTTTTTTTATTTCGGTGTGTGTGCACAGTGGTGCAGGGAGGGGGCGGGACCTGACATAGCAAGTGTGCAATGCACCCCCTGGCACATTGTAAATTGGGGGATTAAGTCTCCTTCAATCCTGAGGTTCCCTGGGGGCGAACTAGCCCACTAGGTACCTCCAGTAGGTGCCATGGAGCTGCATTGCAGAGAAGTGATTAGAGGCCACGCCCCTTTTTACACCTCTATGAAACGCAGCACTGTGGCACTTACTGGAGGTAGCTGGTGGGCTAGTTAGCCCCCAGGGACCCTCAGGACTCAAGAGGACTTAATCCCCCAATTTATAATGCACCAGGGGTGCGTTTGCCCAGTGGTGCAGGGAGGGGGCGGAGCCTAACATAGTAAGTGTGCAAACGCACCCACTGGCACATTGTAAATTGGGAGATTAAGTCCTTTTCTATCCTGAGGGTCCCTGGGGGCAAACTAGCCCACCAGGTATCTCCAGTATGCGCCAGGGAGCTGCGTTGCAGAGAGGTTTCAAGAGGCCATGCCCCTTTTTACACCTCTCAGCAAAGCAGCTCTGTGGTGCTTACTGGAGGCAGCTGGTGGGCTTTTTGGCCCCCAGGGACCCTCAGGACTCAAGGGGACTTAATCCCCAAATTTATAATGCTCCATTGGGCGCGTTTGCACATTAGTGCAGAGAGGGGGCCATGGCCTGATGTGACAAGTGTGTAAACGCGCCCTGTGGCGCGTTTTATGTTGGGGGATTAAGTCCCCTTGAATCCTGAGGGTCCCTGGGGGCCAACTAGCCAACCGGGTACCTCCAGTATGCGCCAGGGAGCAGCGTTGCTGAGAGGTGTTGAGAGGCCATGCCCCTTTTTACACCTCTCTGCAACTCAGCTCTGTGATGCTTACTGGAGTCAGCTGGTGGGATAGTTGGCCCTCAGGGTCCCTCAGGACTCAAGGGGATGTAATCCCCCAATTTACAACACTCTAGGGGTCGCGTCTGCACAGTGGTGCAGGGAGGGGGCATGCCCTGATATAACAAGTGTGCAAACGCACCCTGTGGCGCGTTTTATGTTGGGGTATTAAGTCTCCTTGAATCCTGAGGGTCCCTGGGGCCAACTAGCCCACCGTGTACCTCCAGTATGCGCCAGGGAGCAGCGTTGCAGAGAGTTGTTGAGAGGCCACGCCTCTTTTTACAGCTCTCTGCAAGGCAGCTCTGTGGCGCTTACTGGAGGTACCTGGTGGGATAGTTGGCCCCAAGGGACTATCATGACTCAAGGGGAATTAATCCCCAACTTAAAACACGCCACAGGGCACTTTTGCACAGTGGTGCAGGGAGGGGGCATGGCCTGATGTGACAAGTGTGCAAACGCACTCTATGTCGCGTTTTACGGTGGAGGCTTAAGGCGTCTTGAAATCTGAGGGTCCCTGGGGGCCAACTAGCCCACTAGGTACCTCCAGTATGCACCAGGGTGCTGCGTTGCAGAGACGTGTTGAGAGGCCATGCCACTTTTTACAACTCTCTGCAACGCAGTTCTATGGTGCTTACTGGAGGTAGCTGGTGGGCTAGTTGGCCCCCAGGGACCCTCAGGACTCAAGGAGATGTAATCCCCCAATTTACAACACTCTATGGGGTGCGTTTGCACAGTGGTGCAGGGAGGGGGCATGGCCTCATGTGACAAGTGTGCAAATGCGCTCTGTGGCGCGTTTTAAGTTGGGGGATTAAGTCACCTTGAATCCTGAGGGTCCCTGGGGGCCAACTAGCCCTCCAGGTGCGTCCAGTAAGTGCCAGGGAGCTGTGTTGCAGAGAGGAGTTGGGAGGCCACTCCCCTTTTTACACCTCTCTGCAATGCAGCTCTGTAGCCCTTACTGAAGGTACCTGGTGGGCTAGTTCGCCCAAAGGGACCATCAGGACTCAAGGGGAATTAATCCCCCAACTTAAAATGCACCAAGGGGCGCGTCTGCACAGTGGTGAAGGGAGGGGGCAGGGCCAGACATAGCAAGTGTGCAAATGCATCCCCTAGCAGATTGTAAATTGGGGGATTAAGTCCTCTTCAATCCTAAGGGTCCCTGGGGGTGAACTAGCCCACCAGGTACTTCCAGTATGCGCCAGGGAGCTGCGTTGCAGAGAGGTGTTGAGAGGCCATACCCCTTTTGTACCTGTCTGCAATGCAACTCTATGGCGCTTACTGGAGGTACCTGGTGGGCTAGTGTGCCCCCAGGGACCCTCAGGATTCAAGGGGAATTAATCCCCAAACTCAGAACCCGTCAGTGGGCGCGTTTGCACAGTGGTGAAGGGAGGGGGTGGGGCCTGATGTGACATGTGTATACTTATGCAATCAGTCCACCCAAACCCAAGCACTTATAAATTCACCATTTACTCTCCTTGCAGTACTCTAATCATCCACTCAGTACCCATGTACTCATGCAATTGACCAGGCCCTAACTCATGGCAAATACAGAGGAGGTCATGCTAATCACAGGGGTACCACAACGCATAGTGTTCCCCTGCCTATTACTAAAGTTCCTTGCAGCCCACTCCCAAGCGCTAAAACACACCATGGCACCCTGTCAACAAAAGGATAACACAACTGTGGTAGCTCGGGGAGAGAGCTCTCCGGAACATAAAAGAGGAAAAAATCAAGAACTTCAGAACTAAGCTAGACAGACTGCATTTGTATTACACTTCATTCGATTTTAAATAACAAACTCGGTTTTAGACGGAGAGTGTTATAGAATATACTAACAGAGATTGTATATATATATATTAAGAAATTTTAAACACATTAGTCGATTCCTTTAAAATGTATTGTTGTGGTTTTAATTAACTGAAACAATAAAAATATTTCATTTCATAGTGTATGTAGGTGTTTTCACTCTATTCTAAGTGTCTGTTAGCATAGCACTGGCTCCGGTCCTGGTTAGTCAGAGTCAGTTACCACCAGTACCCGTCAGTAAAAAGTTGGGGGCACAGTAGGACTTTCTGCTCCTCTGTTGGTTCTTCCTGGACATCTCTTGCTTCTTCCTGCACTTTTGTTTGTCTTTTTGGACTTCTGTTAACTCTTTCAGCATTTGTCTTGCTCCTTTCTGCACTTTTCTTCCTCTTTCTTCACATGTCCTAATTGTGTAGGCATTGTTAGAAATTAGCATTTAAAAAGCCATTGAAATTCACTGAACAAAACATAGGTTTCAGGCATGTTATAGTAAGAAATTAGCATTTAAAAAACCATTGAAATTCACTGAAAAAAACATAGGTTTCAGGCACCTTATAGTTAGAAATTAGCATTTAAAAAACCTTTGAAATTCAATGAAAAAACCATAGTTTCAGGGACGTTATAGTTAGTTGGACATTTCACACATACAAAACCATAGAAATTCCGCTGGTATAGTTAGTTGCACTGCTGATGACGTCACATATTACATCATTCATGACATGGTCAGTGGCATCACTGATGACATCACTGATGACATTTCAAATGACATCACTGATGTCATCATCCAGTGACTGGGTGTTTCTGTAAAGTTTAAATATGTTTTATATAAATAGTGGCCAAGTTGTATTGAAGAATGAGTGGGTGTATAAAAACCTTTACTTTTTTATATGCATACATATATATATATATATATATATATATATATATATATATATATATATATATATATATATATATATATTTATATATATATTTTATATATATATATATATATATATATATATATATATATATATATATATATATATATATATTTATATATATATCCTACTGGTGGTCACCATTAGGTAGTTATAGTTAGGACCATGTTTCCACAGGGAAAGCATTTTTTGACTTGAGAATATGTTTGCCGTTGGTTGACGCATCTTCACGAAATTTTTCAAAAACAGTGCACCACTAATACTAGTGTGCATGGAAAGTTTTGGGATGATCCGTCAAGTGGATGTCAAGAAAAAGGGGGTAAATAAGTGTGTTTCCCATGGTAATTCCCATAGGGATTTTGAACACGACTACAGCCCAAACTGTTGGATGGAATTACACCAAGTTTGGTAGAAAGCTAGGTCTTGGTCCAGAAAGAGTTCTTTTTGTTATTTGATGTAAATCTGTTCACTATTTTTAGAGTTGTTAAATGAAGTCCAAATTTGTATGTATAGGGACACGGATCCTCTGAGAATCTGACAGTCCCGGTGTTGATACCTGATTGGCTGCTAACACTTTAACAAGGAAGTGTTGGCAGCCATCATGGGACTTGGTCTCAGCAGAGTCCTAAAATAAAAGGCAAAAAAAATAAAAGGGGGCAGGGTAGGAATGCCCTAACCCCTTAGCCCTGGTGACCCCTAGGGATACCGCCAGGGCCAAAATGCATTTTAAAGAAAATAGATTTTGCCACAAAATCGTGACAGAATCCCAAATCCACAGCAAACATTTTTTTTTAAAACAAGCACAGTCTCACGCGCTTCTTTTATTAAACCCCCCATGTGGGCCAGGTCCTTCGGGCACGATTTATAATATATTATGGGGAGGGACATAGCCTCCCTCCCCATGGCCAGTCTTGGGCCCGGGAACCGCCTCCTCCCTGGGACTGGACAAGCGTTTAAACAAACTTCAGGAGGGTCACATAGCTCTCTTCCTGAGGCTGTAAGAGTCCCGGGGACCACCACCTCTCTGGGGCTTTTTGAAAGGACCACAGGAACCATCACCTCCCCAGGTATTTTGCTTGGCGGCAAGTAAGATCAAACCCTAACTCTGCTCCTAGGAGTTGTCAAAATGCTTCTGCTTGCTGAGAATGGAGTTTTCATCTGGCCAGTGGGCAGGGAAACAGATTAAAGGATTGCTCCCATACAGAGGGAGCTGCATGTTTAGCTGCTCCCTATGTGCAGGAGCAATGCCAGGGTCCGTGGGGGTCATAAGGCTACTCCGTGGTCTGGGTAGAAATGAGCAAAAAGAGGAAAAATAAAATAAGAAACGAGCAGAAAGAGAAAAAATAAAGGTCAGAAACGAACTGAAAGAGGAAAAATAAGAAAAATAACAGGGGAAAATGAGCAGAAAGAGGAAATATAAAGATAAAAAATTAGCAGAAGTAGGCAAAATAAGGTCAAAAACTAGCAGAAATTAGAAAAATAACAGGCAGAACGACCAGGGAAAAGTGAAAATAGAGGACAAGAAAAAGGCAAAAAAACAAGCAGAAAGCAAGCAGAGAAGAAGGTAGAATGGGATGTCATTTGAGAAGTCATCAGTGATGTCATTACTGATGTCACTGACCAAGTGATGAGTGATCTAATATGTGAGGTCTTAAGCAGTGCATTGCGGGAGGCATAAGTCATTGTTACCTCAGTTAACTATAACTGCTGAATTTCAATGGTTTTGTACGAGTGAAATCTCATATACAACACAAGAACACAGGGGGTCTGACAGCCAAATAATCTGGCTGGGCCGCCAGTTCAAGCTACCAAAGTCTCGGGGTGCCTAAGTCACCAAAAGACAGTCTTTAGAACATAAGTGAACAATATGTAAAAGAAAAAACAGACAGTATACAGGTCATTTTAAAAATTGGTTGGCAAAATCCATACCATTAAGCAATGGGTTACCATCAAAATGACTTGATGATCAGTCCTATCATCTGGCCATACCCAGGTAAAAGTTAGGCTGGTCCCCTGTTCATTGGGACATAGAAGCCACACCATTTGTTGCTGGTCTTGGATTTGGTCCTACCAACATAAATGAGCCGCCATCTGATGGCTAATCTTTGATGGTTATTGAATTCTAGAGCAACACAAAAAAATAGTGAATTAAAATAGGATGATGTGTCCTTATGTAAATTTTATTCAACAGCCGAACAGTACCTCCTAATTAAAAACTAGAACAGTGCAAGGAAGACAGTCAACAAATATCTGTCTGATAATGGGCCAACATGTTTCTGCCTATCGGGCAACCTGTCCCATGGCTTTCATCAGGGCCTCTGCTCTTTAAATAGTTGCACTTGTTTGTTGAATAAACAGTGATTGGATCAAAAAAACATACAAAAAGATGAAATAATTATGGAAACGGTTGGATCCTATACAACCTGTGCCAACCGAGAGTGAAATCTCAGCCTAACTATAACGTCCTTGTAACCTTTAGTTTTGTCAGTGAATTTTTAAGTGGTTTTTAAAATTCTATTTCCTAATTATATAACATCCCTGTAACCATTAATTATTTTTAGTGAATATATATATATATATTTTTATTTCACTGAAAAATACAAAGGTTATAGTGACATTAGAGTTAGGTGGAAATTTCAGGGACAAAGTAATGTTCTACCCTAAAACAACATTGAAATTTACCATATATAGTTACCTCTAGTAACTATAACTTGGGCCCTAAAGTAACTATCATCAATTATGTCATTTCTGATGTTGCAGTGATGTCATCAATGGTGTCAGAGAACATGTCATGAGTGATGTAATATGTGGCACAGGGTCAAGACTGATTTGCTTATAACTGGGTCTGAACTGAGGTGGTGAAGTGAGCTAAAGAACGATGATGGGTTCAATCCAGATCTGTGACTGGGTGAGAGTGTCTGATAAGTTTTAGCGCTCCGTCCATCATCTCCTTGTGTTTACTTTGTTCGCCCTAAGTTGGCAGGGTACGCCCAGATGTGGGCCCCTTGCCCAATTTGCCATTGGATTCCAGCTAGCCTGGCTGATGAGGGGTTTTACAGCAAAACCGGTCCCAGGATGTTTGTTTCCGGTTCAGGGAAGACCTGGCTTGGTAGTTTGGGCTGGGCTGTTCCCATGAGGCACAGGGTCAAGGCTGATTTGCATATAGCTGGGTCTGAACTGAGGTGGCGATGTGAGCTAAAGAACGATGATGGATTCAATTCAGATCTGTGACTGGGGGCGAGTGTCTGAAAAGTTTCATTGCTCGATCCATCATCTCCATGTGTTTGATATGTGAGGTAAATAGCAGTGTGTGGTGATGGTACAAGTTATAGTTACTTTATGGCACGATTTATAGTTACTACAGATAAATATAACTGGTGAATGTCAGTATTTGTTTCAGTTTAAAACGTTAGGTTGTCACTGAAATTTACACTTAACTATAACATCACTTTAACCTTTGTTTTATTCAGTGAATTTCTAGAGTTTTTTAAATGTAAAGGACTATTTGATTATCACACGTAAAGTCAATCTCCTGCCATGCACAGCTCTACTTCCAGAGCCTGGAAGATCTGTGTAATATAAGTGGCAGCTGTTCTGTCTAAAGCCTGCACATGTGAGATCTCTCTAAATTCCCATTGCCCAGCCTTCCTCTTTTGCACAGACTTTTGGTTATATTGTATGACTTTGTCTTCTTGGAAAGGGCAGAATGGGTAAATTAGAGAAAGTGAAGGGTACATGGGAAGGAAGATGTTTTACACTTTTTACAATATCACGAAGATGTCATACCCAGATTACTTTAAAGGACTACATGAAATTTTAGTCAATTTAGTAAGGAGGTTGTGCGATAAAATACATATTAATTTTCTATACTTGCTTGAGAGAAGCAATGCCTCCAAGAGCTGACCCAAAACTATTGGTTATTGAATTTTCTATTTGAGAGCGTCATTGACTGAGGGCATTTCATGCCTGCACATCTCTCTATGGTCCATCTAGAGCTTTAAGTGAATCCACTCAAAGATTCCTTGCTTAGAAGCTGGTATTCCATCTTGGTTTTAGGTGCTCTATTTACCAGAGTGTTTGGGAGAATCTTCCCATTTAATGATATCACTTCCCAGTGGATCCCAGCCACACAAGGGATCGGATTGACTTTGGTTTGATCTGCTCCATTTGTGGTCACTAGACCTAGCCACACATGTGGTGCAGCGTTTTTATTGGCACAAGTGGAGTAATGCTAGGTGGTAGGAATTTGGTGGATTCCTGTGGATTCCAGAAGTTTCCATCACAGAAAGGCAAGGACATTTTTTTAGGCAAAGTTTGAGGTTTCCATGGCATTTTGGATAAAGAAAACATCATGGTTTCCACACACGGCAAACCACCCTGGACTCCCCTATTTGTCTAGTTTGGAAAAATGTACAGGTTTGCTATGCTTCCCTAGGTGCTACCTGAGTTAGCGCCCAAAATCCACAGCTACCACTTTGCAAAAAATGGGTCCGCTTTCAGTGGAGTAATGTGATGTATCCATATTGAGTTTTGGGCTGCTTCCTATTGTGGGCACTAGGACTACCCCCACAAGTGCTGGATCATTTTTATTAGAAGACATGGTGGAATGCTGGATGGAAGAAAGGTTTGTCACTCCCTACAGATTCCAGAAATCTCCATCACAGAAATGTGAGGAAAATGTGTCTTTTAGTCAAATTTTGAGGTTTGCAAGGGATTCTGGTAAGACAACCTAGCGAGAGCCATGCAAGTCACTCCATCCAGGATTCCCCTCGGTGTCTAGTATTTAAAAAAATGTTCAGGTTTTCTAGGTTTCCCTAGGTACCGGCTGAACTATGGCCCAAAATCCACAGCTAATCACTTTGCAAAAAACTGGTCCGTTTTGAGTGGAAAATTGTGATATATCCATGTTTTGGGCCGTTTCCTGTCACAGGCACTAAACCTACCAATAAAAGTGAGGTACCATTTTTATCAGAAGACTTAGGAGAATGCTGGGTAGTAGGAAGTTTGTAGATACCTGCACATTCCACAACTTTCCATCACAGAAATGTGAGAAAAATATGTTTTTTTAGTCAAGGTTTGAGGCTTGTAAGGATTTCTGGGTAAAACAACCAGGTGCGAGCCACACAAGTCACCCCACCCTCGATTCCCCTAGGTTTCCATTTCTAAAAAATTAACAGGTTTGCTAGGTTTCTGTAGGTGCTGGCTGAGCTAGGGCGCAAAATCGACTTCTAAAATTATTTCAAGAAAAGGGTCGTTTTAAGTAGAAAAATGTAATGTATACATGTTGCGTTTTGGGCAGTTTCCTGTCGCAGGCATTAGGCCTACCCACACAAGTGAGCTACCACTTTTATCAGAAGACATGCAGGAGCATAGAATAGTACAATATTTGCAATTACCAATTGCATTTTGCAGCATTTGTACCTTTCAAATGTAAGCCAGTGCGTCAGAAAGAAGACATTTTGAAAAATACCTGCTAAATCATATGCTCATACGGGTACCCACAAATTCAGAGATGTACAAATAACTGCTGCTCCTAAACTCCATATCTTATGTCCATCTCAGAAATACATTCCTTGATACCTATTTTTCACACTATATATTTCACCATGTGAATTGAGATATACTTAGGGGTCGATTACGCTGTATTTCAAAAAGGCTCGGAATCGGATTCAGGTCTGCCGAATCCGATTGGGAACGTGTCTTTCAGACCGATTCGTAAAGCTTTCCGAAAGACCGATTATGATGTTCGGAAAGCGTTCAGACATTCCTAGTTGGTTCAGGATGACAATCGGAGGACCCGAGTCGTTCGAAGCCAACTTGTCCAGGTCTATGGACCACGTTTCCGACTGAGCGATTACAATGTCCGATTCGGATAGCCTTTCTGAATCAGTTGTTCTGACACGGATCGGCTGTCGGAATCTGACTCTGGGGGCCCGTAACAGGCCCCATTTCACCCGGAGCCTTCCGAATGGGTCCCGTTGGGGTACCCAAGGGACTGCCTTTTCAGACCATGCAGGTACGAAGGGGTGCCCGCCACAGGGTGCACGGATTTCCCCACCCACCCCTTTCTATAATTGGAGCCTGTGTATTCAGTCAGAACACAGGCTCCCATTGAAGACAATGGGATTCCGACCAAATAGTATCCAGAACCGTCCTAATCACTCGTTCGACCTCCCCGAATCAGATTTGGTTGGAAACCATTCCGAGACCAATTTGGTTGGAATGCTTTCTGACTGACATTGTAATGAAGCCCTTAGTACACAATGAAAATCCATTGCACAGTGGAGCTCAGTTGTTGGTTCTGGGTACTTCGGGTTCTTGGAGAAACTACAAAGCCTAGATCTACCCACAACAAAAAGGGTCTAGCAAACGTAATGGTACATTGCATTTGGAAATTGGCCACTGTGACAAAAAGTTATAGATAAAAACATTGTCACAAATGCCTATTTTTTCCTACTAATTTTCAATATGTCTTTATTTCAACAGTCATTTCTTTTGGGAAAGCCTTGAGGATCTACACATTTGACCCCTTGCTGAATTCGGAATTTCATCTACTTTTCAGAAATATATAGCTTTACTGGATCACCCATGGGTTTCACACTGGTTTCTACCACACACTGGAAGTAGTTTGAAAGAACAAAAAATAGAAAAAATAGGCTGTTTCAGTAAAAAAAGCCAAAACTGTGGTAAAACATTGCCTTTATGATTCAGCTCTGCATGTTCCTGAAAGCTGGTAGATGGTGACTTTAGCCCATGAAACTGTTCATTGATGCAGTTTTAATGAAAAAAACAGACACCTTAATCCACAGCATGCTTTTCTTATATGTCCCAAAAACTCTAAATGTATATTTTGGCTATTTTCTTGGTCCCCATACAGGGTACCTTTAGAATCACCAGGATTTCAGGGGAAAAAGAATGCAAATTTGACATGGGTAGCATATGTGGTAAAAATGGTTTAGGGGCCTAAGCACAAACTATCTCAAATAGCCAAAAAAGGAATCAGCATGGGGGAGGGGGGGAGCAGTTAAGGGGTTAAAATAGTAGCGGTGAGAATTTCTTCTAGTTGCCCTCACAAAAAATAACAGTCAAATGCAAGACCTGGTCTTTTAAAAATTAAAACCACTAGAAAAGCTACCTCAGTGAGTGTTTCTTAACTGTAACATTTTTATACTAAGTTTATGGCAGCCGCTTTTAAGTAGTTTTTTTCCTTTGTATTTTTTGTATTATATGCTTGCAATAAACAAAAAGTAAAAAATCGTTACCGTTGCACAAGCATGTCAAGGGCGGACCTATTGGCTTGGCCATTGCTCATTTGCTATGCATATACTAATACAGTTTACTGGAGTGGATTCACTGTACGTCTGTCCTCTTTGCTCGAACAATGGGAGATGAAGCGGAGGCACCCACAGTAGGCGGTCTCTGTACTGTGCCATAAGCACATTAGGTCAACAAGTGCACTGTCAGTCTGTTTTTTAAACTGACAATCACTTTCTCTGTTCATACTTAGTGAACAAGAATCGTACAAAATATCGCTGAAAAGAACATAATAGAAACAAGCATTTGCAATGCAATAGGTCTCGCATTTATGCAACTTTAAGCTATTGGCATTGTAATGACCATGCCTTTTATTTATGTTTTAAAAACGAAAACAAAAATAAAAGGCATTATCAATTGCAATGTCAATAGCTCAAACTCACATACATGCAAGACCTATTGCATTGCAAATGCTTGTCAGTTCTACCCCTCCTCTTTTTCTGTTTTTCTCTACTGGTAAGCTTTTCTCTCTGCTCCGCTGATACCAAAGTAAAAGGAGGGATGGATGGAGAGAGCCACCCTGCCTCTGTGTTAAAATGTATTGTGCACACACTGCTCATGACCGGGCTCAGTCTGAGGGCATGAATAAATGAGCCAGGGTCGCACGTGACCACTGGCTTAAGAGAGACCACTAGTGTTGTGTACTTATGTATGCTGTACAGTGCAGCATAGGCCTGCACCCCCACGACACCGCCTGCCACAATCACGTTCCTGGCTTTACTACTCCGGTACTTGTGTCCCTTGGAAGTGCTCTAAAACATATATTGAGTATCATAAAAAAGAAGTAAAATACATGCCAAAAGGTAATAGGGTGGTGTTGAAAGTTATTTTCAAAAGAGTGGGTTGAGTTCAATAAAGTTTTTTTTTTTGGCAAATTGTGCTTCTTCAAAGAGTTTTAGAGACAAATACAGGGTGGGTTGATCTCATTTAACAGGGAAATGATGGGGCTAAGGCTTACGAGCTCAAAAACAAAGCGCATGTTCACAGGTTTTTGTCTGAGGCTGTATCTGCTAACACCGCAATCCTCATGGCAACGGCAGACGCTACCTTCCGCCCCCAACCCAACTGCAAAGAGGTCTAGCACAATGGTCCTCCTCTTCAGCGGTCTCCAATCGCAGGCGGTAGGTAAAGCGTCAATCATAAAACCTCTAGATGCTCATTGCACAAATACATTGTGCCTGTCACGTGTTAAACCCATCTCATAAACAAACCATTGGAATACTGGGAGAAGCCGTTTCCGTGACAACCTGTTTTATCAGCCAAACTTTAAAATAAAACCTGTTCCGAACAGGCATGCTCTATCACATCTCTGATTGGTTCAAATCTGGTTCGGCAGAGGTCGTAGTGCGAAATCGGCGTGTTGTTGGTTGCAGAGACTGTCGTTCGCTTCATACAACTTTAACAGTGGGTTTGGTTGCGCGAATAGTGTGTACAGCAACAGATTCTAATTGTGGCGGAAAGAGTGACGGGGAAAGAAGATACAGGGGGCCATGGACGGATGCAGAGCAGGGGGAATGTCAGGTATAGATCGGTGGGAACACCTGGGTGTGGTGACAAGCATTGGTAAATGGTTCATGAGATGCAATATATGTAGCTTTGAAAGTCAAAGTACGGGGTTCTCTGCAAAGCCCTGTGTGTGGTACATCTGGGACCGTTAGTGCAAAAGGTGTCTATCTAATTGATGGTTAGTGTAGCGGGATGGAAAGAGGCTTTGGGGCAGTAAAATAATGAGTTGGCGGCATTAGTAAGAGGAATGATATGGTGTAGTGACTGGTGCGCGTGGCAAAAGTTAAAGTGATTGCGAGCGATGTGCACGCACCATGACAAGAGAGGAAAACCAGATGGTGCCTCTGCTCGTCATTGTGCGCGTAACCACACACTCTATGCCACCCCAAAAGCTATGGTCGGAATTTTGAAAGCTCACTCACTAAATGTCTTTCCAACGCATGCGCTGGCTCACTGGCTCAGACGAGACCTAAAAAGCTGGTATGTGTTACAACAAGAGAGCAGGAAACACACTCATGTTAAAAAGTTAAAAGGAAACAGAAAATCAAAATTATTAAGGTAATTATCACAGTGAATACTTTAACATAAGCTGGTCCTGTCATTTGTGTTTCACAATGTACTTAAGTGCACTGTAGATCAACACAACTTTGAACTGTAAAGACCTCCATCAGCAAAACACTTGCCTTACTTGTGAGAGTCAAAAGATAACCTCTTCACCCCTGAAACTCGAATTAAGAATACACATCGAAACTGAGAAGAACAGAGCACGAAGACATTGAAAAGGTTGAAGTCAGAGGATACGCAGAGCATGGCGAAAGATGGACTAAGTGAACATCAACGTCAGAGTGACAGGGTGGAGGGACAATAGTACAAGAACATGTGAGCACTGCACTTTATGTGAAAGAGGTTCATTTCCAGCAACACTCTTTCCTCCAGTTTTCAATTTGCTGATGATGTTGTGTTACATATGTTGTGCGACCATGTATCAATCATGTCTCTTCATCAAATCAATGAACATACTGTCAACATATGACAGTCAATCCAAGCGATGCACATATCAACATTCTATGGGAAATAAATACTTTTTAAATTACATTATACAGTGATTAAAAGCATTGCCAGTAAGGGTCAATATACCCCAAAACTATAACTTATCCACAGTGTCCCCAAGAAAGAGATACATTCAGAAAATGTGCGTATTTACATTTTCACTCTAAGGACCATTAATTATTCCAAGCAATAGTTCCTGTAGTTTCCCCTATTTTATTTTTACACAACAGACTAAGGAAAGTGAGCTTACACAGGAATTGCTTCTTTTGTGTGTAGGCTAAAAATAAATTTTCACCAAGTGTTAATAAAGTCTCAATGCTGCACACAAGATTCTAATTCAGACGGATTTCAAACTTAGCATTGAGGGTGATGTCCACAAAGCCTACACACACTGGCAAGGCCAACAGCGAGAAGGGTAGACAGGATTATAAAAGCACATTTGCTATAAAGAAAAAAATGCAGTGGCTAGGTAAGCACAGCACGAAAAGTGGCAGTGTCATTTTCTGTCTGGCGTTAGTTAGCCAAGACCTTGTGCTTTTCAAAAATATATATGTACAATATACTTATTTAAAGGGGATTTCAGCCAGCTTTCTTCATACATTGGTCTGTTGGTGTGTGATTCATGTTTTACTTCCACCCACTACAGCATAAAGCATGGGGCAGGTGGTCAGCCCACCTCAGCCACTGGATTACTTTACTTTGAGTGATTGCATTTTGTTCTTTCACAAGGAGCAATTCCACACACAAACTAATTCTCTTTTGTGCCATTTTTTCTTTTTTAAATGTATTACTTTGATGTTGCCTTTGTGTTTAGAGTCTGATGTGATTGCAGGACCCTCGACCAGATGTGAGTACAGGTCACATTCCATGCGTTATCAGTTCCTGTCTCCTGCCACTGATGTTGTAAATTCATTTTGGAGTGTCCCTTGTTTACTGTTTGACTGCTGGTATTTCACAGCAAAACAGATTGCATCCATTTGAAACTGTTCTGTATTACGTTTTTGGCAGCTTTAATATTATATATGTGAATTCATAAGCAGACAGTTCTTTAGAACAGGTTTATTCCAAACTCAATTTCACCAATGGTTCTTTAATAAGCTTTGCCTAAGAAGAAAACCAGCCTCTATAATGTTTAACTAGCAGCACTTGTAATGCTTTTTTTATTGTCTTCTTTCTTTTCTTCTTTCTTCACTTCTTCCTTTTTTGTTTGTTTCTTTCCCTCTTTCTTTTTTTAAGTTCTCTTTCCTTTATTCTTTCATTCATTCTTGCATTTCTTCTTGTTTTCTTTTCATTCTTTCTTTAGTTTTTCATTCATTCCTTCTTTCTTTTTTTATTTCACTCCTTTCTTCCCTTCATTTTTCTGTTAATTATTTCATTTCTTCTTTTTTCCTTTTTGCTTTCAATCTTTCATTCCTTATTTCCTTTTTTTCTTGCTTTCATGTCTTCTTCAATTAACTTTTTCTACTTCCTTCATTCTTTCAATCTATTTTTCTTTCTAGCTTCCATTTTCCTTTCTTTTTTCCTTCCTTCTTCTTTCTTGCTTTTCTTCTATCTTGCTTCTCTCTTTCTTTCATTCATTCTTTCTTTCCTTTTTTCATTCATTTCTTGTCTTCTTTATTGCTTTTAATAGTTTTTCCTGCATTCTTTTTCTCTTGATTTCTTTTCTTCTTAAATTCCTTCATCCTTCTTTCTTGCTTTCTTTCTCTCTTGCCTTCTTTCTTTCCATCTTTCTAGTGTTCATTCCTTCTTTCTAGCTTTTGTTCCTTTTTTCCATGTTTCATTCTTTCTTTCTTGGTTTTATTCCTTCTTTCTTGCCTTCTTCCCTTCCTTCTCTATAGCCTTTCTTCGTCTTGCTTCTTTCTGGCTTTCTTTCTCGTTCTTTGTCTTTCTTTCTTTTTCTCTGTTTTCACTCCTTGTTTCGTTCATTCTTGCTTTCATTTCTTCTTTCTTGCTTTCGGTCTTTCTATCATTCTTTCAGTCTTTCTCATTTATTTCTTTCCTCTTTCTTGTTTTCCTTCTTTTTTTTTCTTTCTTTCCCTATTTCTTTATTTTCTTACCTTCTTTCTTACCTTCCTTCCTTCTGGCTTGCATTCTGTTTTTGCTTCTTTTTTTCTTTTTTCTTTCTTTCCTTCCTTCTTTCTGTCTTTATTCCTTTTTTTTCTTTCCTTCCTTTGAGCTTTATTTCCTTTCATCCTTCTTTCTTTCTTAAAGGTAATAGGCTGACAGCCAATTACACATTTGACTTTGTTAGGCTCTGTTACCCAGGAACTTTTGATTTTAATTGAATTATGTGCATGACAGTTATTTATAGGGTTTTTCCAGTAACACCATTCATTTGTCTGTGGTTATATAATTCCCATTTTCTTGAACCCACTCGAGCATTCATCAATGTAAGCTGCATCTGGGAGACGTTTCAACTGCTTTGCATGAACTGTGGAGTTTCGTGTTGCCCTATGATTAAATGGCATCAGCTATTTTGCTTGTCATCACTGTTTGAAAATATGTTTATTGTTCACAGGAACAATTCTGGATCCAGACATTTGTAATAATGGCCTCTGCATAGATCACTGCATTGCCTGAGTCAAACAGATGAACAATTTCAAAGTGGAGTCAGTTTTCTCATATCTCATTAGAAGAATATACTTACTGGAGACCACATGTCTTGAAATATCAGCCGAACTGCTCACAATGGGGGCCTCGTGTCATGATGAAGCCCTAGCACGTGTCCAAGGATCAATCAGTTCAAT
Source organism: Lissotriton vulgaris (assembly GCF_964263255.1). Taxonomy (NCBI): domain Eukaryota; kingdom Metazoa; phylum Chordata; class Amphibia; order Caudata; family Salamandridae; genus Lissotriton; species Lissotriton vulgaris. The sequence goes on from NC_141697.1 coordinate 1,020,893,779, forward strand.
GCAAAATATATTTGATCATTGGATAAAAATCATAAAACTGCAAAGTACGATAAAACACACCTAAGACTCATCATAAAAACTTTTAACATTAGTACAAATATGATTAAAAACGTTTCAACACAATGGTTCAGCACACCATACATTATGTAGTAACAATATTAATCAAATAATGATATCAGTAAGCCATGGAGTTTTCTTTCTTGTTTTTATTCCAAATCTTCACACACAAGTAGCCAACGCGTTTCGTCCGAAGGACTTCTTCAGGGCTACAACAAACAAATATACAAAATATACATATTATACAGTGCTATATTACAATTAAAAACCTAATTTTTATACAACCTAAGTGTAAAGAAAATCTTTAAAGGTATTACTACGCAGTCCATAAACAAACATGGCACACTGACAAGAGTAACAATTTATCCTCATTAAAACAATGAATAGATATCACAGTCTATATTGTGAAAGGATTTAAAGTGCAAAGAGCTTGGTGTCACTTTGGTCAGTAATTTTCTTCAAAGAATTACATATTTGAGCAAACAACCATTAATCAAAAATGGTGGAGGGGAAGGAGGAATCTTCTATATTTTTATAGTTAAGTCCACTGGTTGAGTCCACTGGTTGGCTATAGATAAAAGAAACGAAAGGACTGTATCTTACCGAATAATTATCAAAGTTGCGTCATGGATTATGTGTTCCAGGGCTTTATCAATGAGAACAAGTCTTCAGGTTATTTAGTGGAAAAGATCCTTTTGTGAGAAAAGGATTGGGTATGAGTTTCTTCTACTTTATACATAGATTGTTCGTTTGCCCAAGGTTTATTGACCGGACACAACACATACCTTGTTTTAAAATGGACTAGTCAGTTCTCTTCAAATGCTGTATTGGGTGGGAACGTGATTGTCAGATGCCAAAATTCACATCCTTTGCCAGTGATATCTATATTCACCCTAATAAAAAATGAGGTGGAAACTAGTTTAGAACCCCAGAACAGCCAGTCATTATCATGTATGACATATAAACGGTGATAGGATAATTATTAAGTTCCCAAGTAGGACCTAAGTATATAGGGCCATACTATTGACGTAACCTTTCCCGTAAATCACAATAGGAAAACGTAAGCGCGTTGTTTGGCACTACTACTTGACCCGAAACCCCACATCCAACAGTGTTTATTATTATTACTGTAAGGGAAAGGAGATGACTGCCCTGATTTTATGGCAATAAAATGTGAGCTCAAGAAGACAGATAGGAGCAAACCGATTCGCCACTGCTCCTTGTCTTAAGGCTGCAGTGAGCAGTATTTTACTAACATATTAGAGAGGAGGAAGGGAGCACCCTGCCCTAGTCTAAAAACTTAAATTAAACCCAGAGCACAAACAGGCTAAAATAGCCATACTATCCACAAAGATTTAGCAGCCCTCCCAAAGTATCACTTACTTAAACGATCGTCACATCTCGGTTCTTCCCGGTCGCAGCCTCAAATGGGGGGGTTCGAACATTTGACCGGGGTGACCCAGTTTAAATAGCCCGCAAACAAGCATCACCTGCTAACAATTGTCAAAGAAGTCGCGTCGATTGATGCAAGTGCAGCCGCCATCTTAGAATGTGCATGTAATGCATATACGTTAGGGGAAATAGAACCTTATTTTAAAAAATGCAAAGGATTTTGTAGTGTACCCAATATCCATGCGAAGTATTTATTAAAAAGGTTTTTGAAGTTTATATATTGTTTTAAGTAATGGATTTTGAAGCATGAAATTCCGTATGGCAGCAACGAATTTAAGTCTTCGATACGGACACCATTTGTCGTAATTTGACGATGGCTGGGTTAGCGCTTAGCTTTGCTACACGTTATTTTCCTTAACTTGGCCTTATTCGAAAACGCCATTTTGTATGTTACGGCGGCCGTTTCAAAGAATGAGCGGCCTCGTGGTCAGCATGCCCTTTAGTCCTTTGTCCGTGCCACTGACCACTTGAGTTTGCCCAGCAACAGGCTATTTTTAGTAACGGTCAAGCCTGTACATGCGCAGTTCCAACTGACCAGTCACCCCTTAGGAATGTTCCGCCAAACTGACCAGTGGTGTTGTAACCCCTCCCATGAGTTGGCTGTGTTCCAAAAATGACCATATATGTACCTAAAACTCTGTAACCATGTACCGCCTACCTTTTTATTACTGTAAATCTGTATAAAAGAAGGACTCGCACCGACGTGCGGTGTGATACTTCTTGCATTGCCGAAGGGTGCTGTAGGAATGTACCACCACCCCATGGGGTCTTAATAAACTTGTCTTTTGTACTTTTCAGTTTCCGTGCCAACAGTTCTTTTGGTGTAAGTGGGTATTCTGCGGAGCATGTAGGCCTTGGGAACCCAATACCACAAATTGGCGACCACGAAGGGACTCATCGGCGACTCGGATGCCCGAAGGAGAGGTCGTGACGAAGGTTTGGAAACTCGCCATGGACGCGTACGCTGCCACTGAGTGACCCAAGTCTTGGCACCCACGGTGTTTTCTTCCTTTCCTTCTGATCTGACCTTTCAGGTGGCGCCGGTCTCCGACTGAGATCCTGCTCGTCTGTGTTGCTGTACAGTGCCCGTTTGGCTGATTCGAATAAAAGACCTTGGCAGTTGGAATCTGGATATTTGAGATTTGGGTAAGATTTGTGATTGGTAAGGTAGTCTGCGGACGCTTACTGAAGTTCTATGATTGTGATTATGATTTGAGTTAGCTAACATTTTGACTTTGTGAATTTGAATACATATGTGTAGTGCACTTCACATAGGCAGGCATGTAGAGATGTTTCTCTAACTTTGTTCGTACTTTGAGCGGCACATTTGTGTGAAGTACTGTAAGTGCCATTTTTTACGGTATCACGCTTTCGTGGTACTTTTTGAACATGCCTGTTTTAAGCACACTCCGAGGGATGTGCTGTCTTGGAAATGGTACCACATATAGGTTAACTGAATCTCAGCCGGCTCCCCCGGAGGGAACACCTAATCGTGAGATGTATGTTAAATTTGGCCTTCCCCCTATACTGTACAGTAAATTATGGCATAAATATACTAGAACCGATCCCGAGTTGCAATGGCCACTACATGGGTCGTTTGATTTGCGAAAGGTTCAGTTTGTGGAGCAATGTCTGTTTCAGCGCAGGTCTAGACAGGACATGTTTGATTGTGTGCGAATGTGGGAGAAAGCAGTGCGTGAACGTATGAAGCGTGAGGTTGCCTTGGCGGACAAAGAGCAGCGCAAGGCTGCTCGAGATAAAGCTTTACAGCTTGAGGAGTAGGAGGCGCAGGAGAAGAAAGAGAGGGAGGCACGGGAACGTAATTTGCAAACGACCGGTCAATTTCCTATTCGACGTCCGCTTTATCCTGTCCTTACTAATGAAATTGATGATTTTTCATTACTAGATCGGTCCCCGCCTCCGTATGTTCAGCCTACGGCCCCGTCCGAGGATTCCGGCGATGAAGGTCGAGATAAGTCGAGTACCAGGCTAACCGCTGAGAGAGCCGCGGAATTGCGTAGTTTTGCTAGGAAACTGAATTTGAATCACATAACTGTGTCAGAAGTTATAGCTGAAAAGGATAAGTGGTCGGAACGAGAATTGATGTGTTTTTTAACTACCTTTGCAGATGAAGTTATTGCCCGATTCCGTAAAAATTCAGTGGACTTAGAACCCAAGGATATGTCCGTCCATCATGAGAATATGCGTAAAGGTTTATTTGTTCTTACAGATGCAGATGGGTTTTTCTCAAGATTGCTCCAGCTACGGGATGAGGCGTCCAGATTGCGGGAAGCACGAAAAGCAGAAAAAGAGTCCGTGCCGGGGTCGACGGAACAGTCCAAACAGTGTTCTATCCTGGGTTCAGATAAGAATTCTAAAGTGCATGTTATGCCTATGCGTGAAGCTGCACCTCTGTATGTTCCCCCTAAAGGGGATGGTACAGATGAAGATAAAATGTCGGCAAATGGAAAGGGGTATTTTATATATAATTGGGTGTATACGCCTTGGAACAGAGCAGATGTTATGGCATTGAAAAATGCTTTACCTGATCTCCGTAAAAATCCGGCAGCATTTTATGAAGGGGTGGAGGGGGCCATTTCCTCTTGTGTTATGACTCTTGTTGATATAGATCTTTTCTTTGGATTAATTCTTCCCCCGGATATGTGGAGAGCGAGTCGTAAGACTAATGACCAAACGATGTTTGGGGCAACTTGGAAGGAGATAGGTCAGGCTGACTTAGACAGGGAACCTGCATGTAAACCATGCGAGTTAATATTAGAGCTTCCAGCGGCTATTTTGAACAAACTGAAAACGCTTGTTCCCCCTAAAAAGATTGATTGGACTATGTTAGCTTCGTGTAAACAGAAGCAAGATGAATCGGTATCTGACTTCTTCACACGTTTTGAAGAAGCGTTTCATGATTACAGCGGTCAATCATTAATAGACGATACGGGTAGGCATTTGTTTGTAGATAAGTATGTGGCTAATCTCCTACCGGAGATTGCGAAAAGATTGAAAGCAAGTGAAAGTTCTTGGACCACAGCGACCCCTGCGTCTTTGTTAACTATGGCTCAGTATTACGAGCGGCAGGAAATAGAGGCTAAAGAAAGTGTTGATAAGAAAACGAAGGAATTGAAAATGAAGGTGATGTTGGCACAGGTTCGCGGTACGCAATCTAGAGGGAATGATAGAGGCAGGCGAGGAGGGGGTAATGCGTCGTACGGTCGTACCGATATTGCTGAGGACCAATGTGCATATTGTAAGGAGTTTGGGCATTGGGCTGAAGACTGTCCGGTGCTTCGTGAGCAACGCAGTCAGCGTGGTCGAGGAGGTGGAAGGTCGAGGAATAGTTATTCGGGAGCGAGAGGTGGCGGAGGTGATCGTGGTAGGTTTGAAGCGAGGGGTCATGGTCAGGATGAACGAAATACCTTTGATAGACGGAACCAGTATCAGATATCGGAGGGTGAGAATGTGGAGCATCAGGATTATGTGCATGCATAGGATTGCGTAGGATGGGGTGTGGAATCGGTTGAAGTGCCAGTAGATCAAAGAGGCCCATATGTATCAGCGGGCATTTTGGGTTCTACTGATCAGTTTTTAGTTGACACAGGAGCTACTCGTAGTGCTTTGTCTAAAAACTTGGTTCCAAGGGCTCCCCTGTCTGGCGAAACGATAACATGTATAGGGTTTGATGGCACACCCTCTCCTAGCCCATTATCACAACCTCTTGCACTTTGTATTGACAAATTTTTCAGCTTTTGCCCATTTTTGATGTCGCCTCACACTCCAGATAACATTATGGGCATTGATTTGCTCAAATAATTTCGAGCAACGATACGCTGCGCTCCAGAAGGAGTGCGGGTTATTTTGAACGACAATTACCCAGATTCAGACAGATTTTGTACAATGAAGGAAATTGAAGCATTAGCCTCTCTCCCACACACGTTATGGGCGACATCAGATACGGATGTGGGACAGATGCTTATTCCGCCTATTCGAATTACTGTCAAGGAGGGAGTACTTTTGCCACGTGTGCCGCAGTACAAGATCTCTAGGGAAGGTGAAATTGCCCTGACGCACATCGTTCAGGATTTGATCATTGCAGGAGTAGTGGAGGAAGTTCCTTACAATGTCTGTAACAGCCCTATTCTTCCGATCCTTAAAAAAGACACTGACGACAAAGTCTATCGATTTATTATTGATTTGAGAGAAATTAACAAAATTGTCATTCCCCAATACCCGGTGGTGTCTGATATCACGACATTGCTTACCTTGGTCCCCCCAACTGCAATGACGTTTTCTGTTATTAACCTTAAGAACGCGTTCTTTTCCATTCCCATTCATCCTGACAGCAGATACCTATTTGGCTTCACGTTAAATAATAAATCGTATAGATTTTGTCGAGTTCCCCAAGGTTACGCGGAGAGTCCTAGCATCTATAGCCAGGCTTTAAAAAGACAGCTTGACTCTTTTGAATTGCCATCTGGAGTAGCCCTTATACAGTATGTTGATGATCTCCTGTTGGCTGCAGACACCTATGCACAATGTGAGGAGAGTACACTTGCGTTGCTTTCCTTTTTGGCTCAGAATAATCATAAAGTTTCTAAGAAAAAGCTACAATACTGTAGACCCAAGGTGACCTACCTCGGTCATCTTTTGTCTAAGGAGGGGCGTGCATTAACATCAGATCGAATTCAAGCGATTTTAGATACGCCAGTTCCCCGTACTCAGAGAGATGTACGCGCCTTTATAGGACTCGACTAACGTCCTTTTGTAGACAGTGCATTATGGGGTTTTCGCACATTATCAAACCTTTGCTAGAGGTATTGTCCAAAACTACACCAATGCCCCTTGAATGGACAGATGAATGTCAAAATGCTTTTGACCAATTGAGACAGGCCCTTTGCTCTGCACCCGTGTTAGGTACACCAGATTACACAAAGATTTTCACGTTGTACGTGCACGAGAAAGATGGGTGCGCGTTATCAGTGTTAGTGCAGGCACACGGGGATAAGCAGAGGCCATGTGCGTATTTCTCAGCCATCCTTGATCCTGTAGCGCGAGGGTTACCTGGGTGTTTCCGAGCAGTTGCAGCAACAGCAGTAGCTATACGACAAAGTGAGGGAATAGTTTTGTCACACAAATTGTTGGTGTTAGTTCCCCATGCAGTAGATGCCCTGTTAAATCAAACGAAGACGCAGTATCTCACGAGCGCACGTTTAACAGGATATGAGCTTACACTTTTGGCGCCGCACATCACATTGAAAAGATGCGCTACCCTGAACCCTGCCACTTTATTGCCATATCCGGTTGAAGAGGGTCAGGAGGAAAAACACCATGATTGCGTTTTTCTGACCGAGGAACAAACAAAGGGGCATGTCGACTTACAGGATATGCCACTTCCAGATGTGGATGGGGAACTGTGGGTTGATGGATCGTGTTTGAGGCTGCCAGATGGCACAACTTCCGCAGCATATGCGATCACGACACTTAAGACGGTGGTAGAAACAGCACGAATACCCCAGAAATCAGCCCAAGCAGCGGAGCTGATAGCTTTGACGAGAGCCTGCAAACTGAGTGCTGGCTTATGTGTGAACATCTATACAGATAGCCGGTACGCCTTTGGAGTAGCGCATGACTTCGGCCTACTCTGGAGAGAGCGTGGGTTTTTGACTTCGCATGGAGTACACATTATGCACGGAGAACTAGTGCGTGATCTCCTAAACGCGTTACTCTGTCCAAAGAAAGTGGCGATAATCAAATGCAGTGCACATAAAAAGGTCACTGACAAAGTGGGACAAGGCAATGCTTTTGCAGGCAGTATAGCAAGACAAACAGCTATGTCACGAAACGATTCCCCCATGTATGTAGTGAAGTCGCAGGCCGAGCGATGGCATGATGCTAGAGCAGAGATACTGGACATTCAGAAATCAGCGACTGAAGCAGAACTTGTAACTTGGGCATCAGAGGGGGTGCTGGATGATGAGGGTTGTTGGAGGAGCAAGGATATGGAACGATGGAAATTGCCTGCAGCTTACTTGCAAGCGATGGTCCAGATGACACATGGGTTGGCACATGTTGGAGCTCTTGCAATCACTCGATTGTTAACACGAGTTTGGGAGCATCCTGAGATTGCCAACACTGCCAAGAGAGTAGTGCAGACTTGTTTGATATGTTTACAGCACAATCCTGCAAAAGGGACGCATACTCCGAAAGGAGGGTTCGTTCCACCTTCTGCACCATTCGAGGTACTTCAGATGGATTATATCCAGCTTGAGCGCTGCAATAACCTTAAGTATGTCTTAGTGGTGGTATGTGCCTTTAGTAAATGGGTTGAGGCTTTCCCCACGAAAGATAATACGGCTTTGACAACGGCTAAGGTTTTGCTCAAAGAGTACTTTCCTCGATATGGAGTTTGCAAATTTTTGTGGAGCGATAATGGTCCTCATTTTGTTGGGAAAATTGTAGAGTACGTGCTGAAGGGATTGGGGATTCAGCAAAAGTTCCATGCTGTGTTCCATCCTCAATCAGCTGGTCTTGTTGAACGGTACAATGCCACGTTGAAACTAAAACTGGCTAAGATTGTGGCGTCCACGTCTTTGAAATGGCCGGATGCCTTGCCGTTAGCATTACTCTCTATTAGATCAGTGCCCCACTCTCGAACTGGCCTCACACCTTATGAAGTGGTGTTTGGAAGGCCAATGAATATATGGGGAGTTCCTAAGCCGCGATTGTTACATGATGTGCCTTGTATAATGATGAACGATTATTTGGCACGATTAACAAATGATTTATTTTCTATTCACCAACAGGTTCGAGAAGCGCTCCCTGACAATTCCATTGGAGAGGCTCACAATCTTCGTCCTGGTGATTTTGTGATGGTAAAATCGTTTGAGAGAGCGAACAGCTTGGAACCGAGGTGGCGTGGCCCCGAGCAAGTCCTGCTTGCAACTCGAACGGCTGTGCGAGTGACCAACAGGAAGCGGTGGGTGCACTCTACTCACTGCCGTCGCGTCTCTCCGGACCTGGTGAATCCTACTGCGCTGTCTGACTACAGAGACATCTTGGACGAAGAAAAGAGCCCAGCTGTGACGTCGGCCGAATCTGAGGGAGTCTTCCCGGACCACACCGTTTCTGGACAACAGCGTTACAATCTGCGGCCACGATAGGAAGAAGATTTTTTTTTTGGTGCGAGACTGGTTGGTTACCGCTCTGGGGTTTGTGAAACGGAAGCCGGGAATCTCAAGGGGGGGGGGATCAGTTCTGCCAAGAGTAGCGACACCCGTCTTGACCCCGGAGAAGAAAACAACGGCTACCTCGGAGCTTAGCACTCACATTTTTATTTTTTTTAGTTGTATATTCGAGACATTGTGAACTTTTTGAACTATGGCGTCTTCTGCATCACGAGACAAAAGAATTCTTGGTGCTATATTGTTTGTATTGACAATTGTGGTAATAGCAGTGATAGCCTGGGTAGTAGAACTTGTGGTGCCTGTACGAGAACATTTGCTACCGACTACCCCGGCTCCATCTGAACATTTTAATTTCACCTTACCCTACCATGAAGAACGGCACCGACAGACTTACTTGAACAATAGCTTCATTCAAATCTTACATCATACTCACAATATGACAAACACTTCTAACTGTTGGGTATGTGGGATGTTGCCTGGGCATCAGAAGAAAGGAGGCACACCACTTATCCCACTCCCGTTTTCCCACAATGGTTCTTGTAATGCCTGGTATACTCTTCTATTCACTCTGCGATGGCCAACAAAAGGGGGGTGCTTTTCCGTTTAAACAAGATATGCTATCATGATCGGGATGGCTATCCACAAGCTGAGGGTACTCGATTCGAATGGGAAGAGTACCGCCCCGACAACGTGTCTACACCCCGAATCTACAGTAATCAACGGAACATCAATATGTCCAGTTCTCATGTTATTAATGTTATAGATACTAAAGCTGATCTTTGCATACGAAATAAAGGTACAATCCCTGTTGGAAAAAGTGAATGCAACACCACACTTACATTTGACAGTCCGAATGGCATATCATTTGTGGCATCTCGAAATACATACTTCTTCTGTGGCAATAAAGGTTATCATCGTCTCCCATTAGGATGGCAAGGAACATGTTATATCTCCTTTGTATTGAGGAAATATAAATTTTATGGTCAAGTAATGTTCCCTAGCGTGTACCCCACCGACTCCATGTACCAGCTTGAAGTGCATGTAATTTCCCTCCTGTGCCAGCTATGAAGACGCAAATACATTTGCGTCCACCGTTAACATGTCCTCTTTCAGACCCACCCTGAATGGGTTGAATAGTCTGTTCCTAAGTATGCCATGCCAACGTCTTTTTGTAGTGTACTTTACACGTTTTTCAGCTCTGGCAAAGTAGGCCCTGAATTCTGCCATCGAGCCTTTTTTCGTTGCTTTCTGACTCAGAAAGCATCAGCCCAGGCAGCCTCTGTATTCGTGACCTCTGTCCTACTCCCTGTGCGGCCCATGGCGCTTAGCTCAGCCTGCTGCCTGCCAAGACTGACTACAACCTTCGAATTATCTGTTCCGCTCCTCGAAACTGCATTCCTGCCTACTAGTTTAAGTAAACACCCCCCCAGCTGCAGAGCGCAGGGCCCGGCCTACTGTCTCCGTGCAAGTAATTCATAGCCTCTGTTACCATGCTCCCAGGAAAGGCCCATGCCCCCACGCTTCTCATGCAGACACTTAGGCGCTTATACACGCACTCTCAGTCAGTATAGAATAGCTTCTGCCCCAGAGACCTTTCCCTCTAGATAGTATGGTTCCCAAACATCAGATATCAGATATGATAGAAGTACGAGTTGATCTGACATGCCAGACTTCTGTCTCTTTCCGCTAGTGTAAATGTCAAGTCCCCTGCACCCTCCAGTTTCCACGTCAATCACACGTCATGCAGCTGCGCGCGCATCCAAGCTCCAGTTTTCTGCTGACATTGCAACATTCTGCTTTGTGCCACCCCCTTTGTGACACCTACCTGTGACGTTTCTAGCGCACACCTCTAGTTCACGCCTAATCCACGCCTTCTGATTACGTACTAGCAACACGTGGATGCTGTTATCTTATCTTCTCTCAGCTGTTACGCCTACTATATTGCTTTCTATGACATGAATTAAGTATATAAGCTATGTATTGTCAATAAAATATTGCTCTATCCCTTCCTGGACCCTGTGTGGTGCCAGGAACCTGATATCCAGTTCCGGAACAATTCCTTTTTAAGGAATAAAACCCCTAAGAACTCTAACACCACGGACTCTGTTTGCTTCTTTCCGATTGAGTTATTATTGATTAAGTACTTACCTGCAAAGAAATTAAGATGGTAAATTAAATATTTACGACATTTTGGCGCCCGAACAGGGACCCCTCCCCCACCTCACGCGCCGGTTGGTGCGTTGCAAGCTCTGTCCCCTGCCATCAGTTAGATGGAAACTACGCGTACCGGCAGGATTTACTGTATCTCCCTCTGGCCCACGGAGGTGACGAAGACTGCAATTAGCGCCCAGACGAGGCGGTGAGGAGTGCGGAGGATCCCGACCAGAGCCTAGCCGAAAGAAGCAAGGTCCGAGGTGTTAAGAGGCCCACCAGTTTCCGAAGTATCCACGTGTCGAGTCGAGTCGAGTCTGGTCGAGTCCAGTCGAGTTTTCCGAGGCCTTCAGTTTCCGTGCTTCCCGGTGAGTACCATTGCTGGGACGTATCAAGACGGGTTTGGGTACACAAGTCCGGTCTGCACTGTTTTTAGACAGTGTATCTGTACTGTTTAGCAGTACATCAGTTATTAAAGTTTTTGCATTGTCTCTGACAGTGTATCTGTGCTGTTTAGCAGTACATCTGGTATAAGGGGTAGTCATATATGTCTCAAAATGTCTTTTCATGTGATTAATGTCGTGGTATGAGTGTGACTGTTTTTTTATGTGCATTTATTGTGTTCTTGTATAACTAGCTGAAATCAGTATTAAGTAGTTAGGATTGAGCATTCAGTATTAAGTAAACAAGATGCCGTTCTTCAACAAGTTAAAGCAGATAGGAACTAGGAAAGGGATACTAGAGGAAGAAATTCCTATCCCCCCTAGGGACACTCCAGGAAATTTTATGTACAACAAGCATGGCTTAGACGCCATATTGTATCTAGATTTATGGGCCGATTATACTAAACATCTAGACGAGAGACACAGATGGCCTGTTACCGGAACATGGGATGCCGAGTGCATCATGAAGGTAGAGGAAGTATTATGGAAAAAGAAAGCCAGACAATCTCAGAAAGACGCCATAGAGTTTTGGCGTAAGGAATCACATAAGCGTGCTGAAAAAGCACTCCGTAGAGAAGACAGACTCAAAGAATCAAATAAAGCCCAAGAAAACGAATTAGTTACTGAAGGGATCCGAGTAAAATCAGAACAAATAGACCGCGCACGAAACAATCTCGTAAACGGTATGTATCTCGTGGCCGAGGGTTCGCCTGAGACCACATCAGAAATACCGAAAAATCTGCCGCCACCATTGGTTCCAACTAAAGTAACTCACAAGACCATTAAAGATATATTCCTGAATTCCTATCTAGAGGATGTAGCACCCGCTTACACCAATCTGCCTGTTCGCGTCCCGCCTACTGACAGTGACGGAGGTGGCAACCCGCCACAACTGCAACCAGGTTTCCCCGTTCGACAGCCCACTATTCCTCCACCTCCACCACTTCCCGTACCTAAAGTTGATCTACCGAAACCGCTTCTACCTGACCCTACTCAAAGACAAATTCAAGTACAGATACAGACTCCACAGAGAGATAATGTCCAAGCTTCCTCCTCAGGAAGTGCGATGGGGGGTCTTCGGACGCCGCCATTAACACACAGATTACACCTTAGGGATATACAGAGTCCTCTCACGTTCAAATCACCCCGTCTTGACATACTCAAAGAACCGCTTGCAGTTTGCAGATATGATCCAGTACCCGGCAAAGACGATAGAATGATGATGGCATCACTACGGTTACGATCCGCCACTGACTACCTGCTGCTATTTGCAGGAATGAAAGAGTACCTAGATAGAATATATCACTTTGTTCAGACTGGGAAAGACCCTGAAAGTATTAAGGATGCCATGGCGCATCAGAAAGTTGACACTCAAGCACATATACTACGTTTTTTTATAAACTGCCTAATAAGAGAACAAGACAGGCCTGAAACAGAACAGGATGAATTAAATGCACTCAACAAGTGGGGTCAAAATATATCCGATGGAAAACATGATAAGGGAACTTGCATAGCCAGTATGTACAAGAAAATAAGAAAAGCAGTGATAGAAATACACGAAAAAGAAAAAGAAAAGGCCTCCTCCGAGGAGGAAGAAGAACCCGAAGAATCAGAAAGGACTACAGATACGATAGCGTATGTAGGTAAGGGAACTTACCTTAGGAAAGGCATTCGCCCAGAAAGCAAGAGAGTTTTTCTCTCTGGCTTAACAAACCCGAATTCTCCTGAACATCGGTTCCAGGAGACCGATAAAAGACTTCGAGACCGAATAGGATACCACGTACTCAATTCTATGGATGAACAAGAACTAGCCCGGTCAGCAATATTATGGGCTGACAATCCAGACATATACAATGATGACACCGTAGCACAGACATTCCTGAACCTTTCCCCAGACGAGCAAAAATTAGCAGGTGTATACATGATGCAGCACCTTCTCACGTTATACAGAAACCAACATTCTGATCCAGGTCCCTTACACGATACGTTAGAAGCACTACTCATGGATAGATGGAGAGGTCTAAGTACCAAGTTAATACAAATAATTCTAGAACAGCGACACAGATATAACACATTCGTAAGCTCCGAATATGTTCCCGTTCCGCCCCCAGAAAGAAAAATGTATCATATGGAGCGTCTGCATGGTCTTGAAAGTCAGAACCCCTTACGAGAAGTACATCCAGTTATGGGTACCGATCATACCTTAAAACGTGTGTATGTACACACGCCTCTGACCAAGTTAGAACTGTTAGAAATGAAGAAACTAGTACCGTGCCATGATAAAGACCCTGCAGGTTTTCACAGAGAGCTTAAAGACATGTTACTGATGGGGGATTACACATATGAAGATATCATGAAAATGTTAAAGGTACTGCTGCCCACAGGCATCTACGAGAAACTCAAGGAAAAAGAATGGGAGGTAGGAGACAAAAAGATTGTATGGGCAGAAATAGAAGACGAAGAGAACAAACGTGTCCCAGGGGTAGGCCTTGGGGAGAGAACTAAAGCATTACCAGGTTTGATAGTACAGGTTCTGCCAAGATTACTGACAACTAGAAAGGAAGACTGGGATGCAATCTCAGCATGTAAACAGAAACCCGACGAAGATACTAGTGACTTCTATTCAAGATTCGAGAAATGTTTCATTATTAACAGTGGTCTTAAACCAAGTAGCGAGTCGTATCCACACCTTTTTGTATCAAAATTAGTCGAGAATTCCCTGTTAGCAGTTAAAAACCGTGTATACAAGGTCGAGAGTACATGGCAAGCAAATACGCCATCACAGATGTTGCAAATGTTACAGTATCATCAGAACAGAATTAGAGAAGAACAGGACCATGAACAGAAACGTATGAAAGACACGAAAATGAAAATGTTAGTGGCCCAATCAGTTCCAGCAGACAGCCAGAGAAAGGGTACGACCCAGACAGGTCACGCCGCAGCTCCCGTTAAAGGGACATGCAACTATTGCAAGCAGCCAGGTCACTACGTACATGAATGCCCAGTTCTGAAACATAATATAGCAACAGGTAAAACTAAAGAAAGGCCGCATCCACCAAGACAAGACCAGGCCCAACAACAGACCTCACAGAATGCACAGCATACGCATGCTTCATCTCATACAGCACAGACGGTAGCGGTACCACAGCCACAGCCCATTGCCGCGACTCAGCAAGTTTCCCAACAGATGTACCAGTATGCCCAATCTGCTTACCCCGATTACCCACGATACACATGAAACAGCCTAGAGAGGGAATTTGGCTTGCCTCTTATTGAGATTCCTGTAGATCAAGAGGGTCCTTATGTACACAGTCAAGTATTGGGAAAAGACAGAAAGTTTTTAATAGATACAGGGGCAAGCCGCACAACAATCGGCCATAACGAAGTCCCAGGGGCACCCCTCTCAGGCTCACAGAATGTTTCCCTTGGTTTTTCAGGACAGCCTATTGTAAATGAAGTGTCAGAACCAGTTCCCCTGGCTGTGGGTCCATTATCACGTATTACAGACTTGTTACTTACGAAATCATGTCCAGAAAATCTGTTAGGTATCAAAACGCTGAAGGCTCTAGGACCCATAATATGCTGTTCCCCGGAGGGAGTTAGACTCTTTCTGCGGGATTTCAAGGGTCATTATGTATTATGAGAGTTTGATGTCAGATTGAAAAATGTACCAGATCACTTGTGGGCAAAAGGCCCAACTGATGTAGGTTGTATGCATATCACACCGTACCGTGTTACACTGAAATCAGGTGCTGTGTTACCACGAATCAGACAATACAAGTTACCACCCGATGCTGTAGTGGCTTTACTGAAAATCATTGAAGAGCTCATTGTCCAAGGAGTGGTCGTAGAGACCGACTCCAATATCTGCAATTCCCCTATCATTCTGATTCTTAAACGTACTGATCCCAATGCACCGCCAGTATATCGGCTGGTGATTGATCTGAGAGAACTGAATAAATGCATCGTTCCACAGTACCCTGTGGTTCCCGATATCTCTTCCCTATTGACTGCTATTGATTCTGAAGCAACGTTCTTTACTGTAATTGACCTCAAGAACGCCTTCTTTAGTGTACCGATTGATCCAGAGAGCCAATACCTCTTCGGATTCAGTTTAAATGGACGAAGTTTCAAATTTTCCCGCGCACCTCAAGGATTCACAGAAAGCCCCAGCATCTATAGCCAAGCACTGAAAAGACAACTAGATTGTATTCAAATGCCAGTTAACACTGCTTTACTGCAATACGTCGATGATCTGCTGATCACCGCACGAAGTAAGCCCGAATGTGAACAAGCATCACTGACAGTTTTACATTCTCTGGCCGACAAGGGACACAAGGTGTCTCCTTCGAAGCTACAATTCTGTGTTCAGCAAGTTGTGTACTTGGGTCACTTGCTGTCCAAAGTGGGGAGACAGCTCACTCCCGATCGCATTCAGTTAATTGTAAATATGCCACGACCCCAGACACAAAAGGAAGTGCGGGCCTTTATAGGCCTCACCTCGTACTGTAGACAATGGATTCCTCAATATGCATTTCTAGCTAAACCACTCATTCAGTTAACAACACAGGAGGCAGCAACTTCGACTGTCCTCCCTTGGACTCAGGAACACACACAAGCCTTTGAAGAATTAAAGAAAGTTTTATGCCAAGCACCAGTTTTAGCGACACCATGTTACAGCAAACCTTTTACACTTTTCGTTACAGAACGTGATGGTACAGCGTTGTCTGTCCTCACCCAAGATCAAGCAGGTTCACATAAGCCTTGCGCTTATTTTTCAAGTACATTGGATTCAGTAGCCCAGGCACTCCCTGCGTGCTTGAAGTCCGTAGCAGCGACCGCTTTAGCAATCAGACAGAGCGACTCAATTGTTTTAGGACATCAATTAACAGTACAAGTTCCACATTCTGTAGAGGTTCTTTTAAACAGAACCCAGACTCAGCACCTGACTATAGCACGACTGACAGGTTATGAATTAACGCTATTCCAACCACACATAGAAATCAGGCGCTGCAGCATTCTGAACCCCGCAACATTATTACCTTCCATTACGACAGATCCAGCTCCGCATGATTGTATAGAGATCATTAATGCAGTAACAAAGCCTCGACGAGACTTAACAGATGTTCCACTGACAAATCCAGACCTGACACTTTATGTGGATGGTTCATGTATGAGAACAAGTACAGGAGAATTAGTGGCCGCGTATGCCGTGACCACTGAAACTGAAGTTAAAGAAACATATTGTATTGACACACTGTCCGCTCAAGCGGCAGAGCTTATTGCTCTGACCCGAGCCTGTATACTAGCCAAGAACAGAAATGTTAACATATACACTGACTCCCGTTATGCGTTCGGAGTTGTACACGACTTCGGAATGTTATGGCAAGAACGAAGTTTCTTGACCTCTCATGGTGTCAAGATCCGACACGGTCCCCTCATTCAAGCACTGTTAGAAGCCATACATCTGCCTTCAGGCATATCCATCATGAAGTGTAAAGCACATACTAAAGTTACAGATTCTGTTTCCCAGGGTAACGACCTGGCAGACCAGACAGCAAAACATACAGCATTGACTCACACTCAGACAACTGATGTGACAAAGACAATAGTACCGACACATTGTATGACAGTCAGGGATCCCGCACTAGATGTAATTGATATTCAGACACATGCTACCTCAGATGAAATAAAGAAATGGGCTGAACTAGGAGGGATCCAGACAGATCAAGGTTGGATGACGAAGGGAAAATCTACATGGTTTCTCCCCGACTCTATGGTTCAAGTCATAATAAATACGGCACATAGTCCAGCACATCTAGGAGAGAAAGCGATGTTAGACAGTTTACACAATCTCTGGCACAATAAACACTTACGAGCAGCAGCAAAACAGAAAGTGCGTACTTGCATGATCTGTTGTCAGTTCAATCCAGGTAAAAGTGTCCCTGTAGAGCAAGGTGGATTTCATCCTCCCGATCACCCTTTTGAAGTCCTCCAGATGGATTATATCCAGATGGACCGTTGTCGAGGATTCAAATATGTCCTCGTAGTTGTTTGTGCACTTTCCCGTTGGACCGAAGCATATCCAGTCCCAGATTATACCGCTCCGACCACTGCCAGGCAGCTGGTTCGTGAATTCTTCCCACGATACGGCTTGCCTCGTGTCGTGTACTCAGATAACGGACAGCCATTCTCATCCGAATTAATGAAACAGGTTTCCTTGCTGCTAGGATATCAGTGGAAATTCCATTGTGTCCGACATCCCGAAGCCGCAGGCCTTGTAGAGAGGCATAATCAGACATTAAAGATCCGCCTTGCTAAAATATGTCAAGAGAAAGGGGTCGACTGGATAGTCGCCCTGCCAGTAGCACTGTTCTACATGAGAATGGTTGCCCACTCGAGATCAGGACTATCCCCGTACGAAGTGGTTTTTGGCAGACCACCGAATATGTGGGGGACGCCCATTCCTAAGAAAATTACTGATGTTGATTGTAACATGTTGACAGATTACCTTGCCTCCTTGATGTCTGCACTCCAATCATGTCGTTCACAGGTTGCCGCAGCTTTCCCTGACAACACTGATGTAAAGCCGCATGATGTCCGTCCTGGCGACCTGGTCTTAATTAGGAACTTTGACAGGAAAAGTCCGCTGGAGCCCCGTTGGAAAGCACCGAAGACCGTCCTTCTTACTACGAGGACCGCAGTGAAAGTGGAGGGCAGAAAGGGGTGGATCCACACGAGCCATATTAAAAAATACAACGAACTGAAACCAGACCCAGACTCGTCCACCCCTTCCAAAGACTGTATCGAATCTAGTGACTTTAAAGTTTCCGAACGAGAGAAAACTCCCCAAGAAGAATATAAGTTAAAACTCCGATCTAGCAAGTCAGACAGTTTAATTGTTTAAGTCCTCCCCTAGGTGAATCGGTTAAATAGTTTCTGACATGTATCCCCTAGATCGAGATCGAGATAGAGAGAGAGAGAGACAATTCAAGAAACGTACTTATTGCAAATCATTGCGTAGTCACTGTATAGTGACATTATTAATTATGTTTTTCCTAAGTCTCCTGATTATTATTGCAAGTATACTGCTTCCTATCTATTACCCTATTTTCAAGCGTGAACAATCTGCTTACAATGTTTCTGCTGAACATTCTTTTAGCAAATTACCTCCACATGAACTTTCTTACAGACTCGCGCTGCGCAACAACACATTCATTAGTATGTTACATCACTCTCATCAGACTAATAATGCTACAAACTGCTGGATATGTGGCCGACTCCCTCCCTATCAGAAATACAAGGGAGTTCTGCCCCTCTTTCCGTACCCGTTCACCCACAATGGTTCCTGTGGAGCCTGGTTTAGAATATTTAATTCCGTAGATCCTGATATTGCTGTTTACAAAGGGAGCTGGGTTTGGGGAAACTTGAACTTAGTTCTGCTTAATGCCTGTTATCCTGACAAGAAGGGACTCCCCGTTAGAATAGGAACTGATCTAGAAAATGAAGTATATGGATTAGGTAATTATACAATTAACCTTATGATTCTTACTGTTGAATCCGAAGCTGCACCAGTTCTGCCCGCTATGTCAGTATTACCAGTCACTGGTGAATTATGTGTCAGTAAGAAAGGTTCAGTACACTTAGGTCATAGTAAATGTACTACTGTGGTCGAATTCAGTGATCAAGGCAAATCTTCCTTTAGAGCTACCCGTCATTCCTACTTTGTTTGTGGTCATACCGCATACATACGCTTACCTCCAGATTGGGATGGTACCTGTTACATTGCATTCCTTCTGCCACCTGTTTTTCTAGCTCCTCCTGATTATCACAGAAATACGAATCTAGTAAAGAATAGACTCCGAAGAGGTCTCCCGATTGTCGACTATACTGAAACGGCATGGGAGCAGTACACAGATTTCAATAAAGGATTCTTTTTCTTCACAGGCCCCATCCAAAATAGTAAGCTAATCCGCAGATTAACTAGAACACTTGAAGCAGTAGTGAATGAAACTGCCTCCGCCCTGGGTAACTTAACAGAGGAGCAGTCCGCCATGCGGGTTGTTGTCCTTCAGAATCGTCTTGTTATTGACGTCATCTTGGCAGACAGAGGCGGAGCTTGTAAGGTCATCGGGTCAAGTTGCTGTGTTTTCATTCCAGAAAACGCGCCAACAGTATATCAAGCCATTACACGTCTTCATAAAATTGCAAATCTGATACATCAGAATCCAGGCACCTGGACTTGGTCCGGTTGGTTCTGGACAACGTTAACCGCTTGGGGATGGAAGATCCTATCCTTCCTAGGCATTGCTCTCGTCATAGTATTCAGTTGTTGTCTGTGCCTACAGTGTGGGCCAGCAATATGTGGACTGTGTGCCACATCGTGCATTGAACATTCCAGTTTTCTCTCAAAACGTGAAAGAAAGAAAGATGAGCGAATGATGTTACAAGAACAGACTGATCGATTCATGAGGATCGATATATCATGAAGGGTCCGTAGGGAACAAGGAGGGAATGAGGAAATATAAATTTTATGGTCAAGTAATGTTCCCTAGCGTGTACCCCACCGACTCCATGTACCAGCTTGAAGTGCATGTAATTTCCCTCCTGTGCCAGCTATGAAGACGCAAATACATTTGCGTCCACCGTTAACATGTCCTCTTTCAGACCCACCCTGAATGGGTTGAATAGTCCGTTCCTAAGTATGCCATGCCAACGTCTTTTTGTAGTGTACTTTACACGTTTTTCAGCTCTGGCAAAGTAGGCCCTGAATTCTGCCATCGAGCCTTTTTTCGTTGCTTTCTGACTCAGAAAGCATCAGCCCAGGCAGCCTCTGTATTCGTGACCTCTGTCCTACTCCCTGTGCGGCCCATGGCGCTTAGCTCAGCCTGCTGCCTGCCAAGACTGACTACAACCTTCGAATTATCTGTTCCGCTCCTCGAAACTGCATTCCTGCCTACTAGTTTAAGTAAACATCCCCCCAGCTGCAGAGCGCAGGGCCCGGCCTACTGTCTCCGTGCAAGTAATTCATAGCCTCTGTTACCATGCTCCCAGGAAAGGCCCATGCCCCCACGCTTCTCATGCAGACACTTAGGCGCTTATACACGCACTCTCAGTCAGTATAGAATAGCTTCTGCCCCAGAGACCTTTCCCTCTAGATAGTATGGTTCCCAAACATCAGATATCAGATATGATAGAAGTACGAGTTGATCTGACATGCCAGACTTCTGTCTCTTTCCGCTAGTGTAAATGTCAAGTCCCCTGCACCCTCCAGTTTCCACGTCAATCACACGTCATGCAGCTGCGCGCGCATCCAAGCTCCAGTTTTCTGCTGACATTGCAACATTCTGCTTTGTGCCACCCCCTTTGTGACACCTACCTGTGACGTTTCTAGCGCACACCTCTAGTTCACGCCTAATCCACGCCTTCTGATTACGTACTAGCAACACGTGGATGCTGTTATCTTGTCTTCTCTCAGCTGTTACGCCTACTATATTGCTTTCTATGACATGAATTAAGTATATAAGCTATGTATTGTCAATAAAATATTGCTCTATCCCTTCCTGGACCCTGTGTGGTGCCAGGAACCTGATATCCAGTTCCGGAACAATTCCTTTTTAAGGAATAAAACCCCTAAGAACTCTAACACCACGGACTCTGTTTTCTTCTTTCCGATTGAGTTATTATTGATTAAGTACTTACCTGCATAGAAATTAAGATGGTAAATTAAATATTTACGACAGTATTGCCCCCTGTATTCATTGCCCCACCAATGTATCATAATGACTATATTTTGTATCACGATTTTGTGTTGAATAGAGTCAAACGTGCTGTAGTTCTTGAAGACATTGATCAGACCGATACTGCACTACAACAATATGTGGATTTTAATTTGGGTTTGTTTTCCTTTGTGGGAGCTGCTCTGAACAGTCGAAAGATAAGACGACTGACCCGTGTTGTTGAGGCTGTAGCTAATGACACTGCTTTTGCATTGGGGAATATAACTGAAGAGCTTCAAATATCTAGAATTGTCACGCTCCAGAACCGGATGGTTCTAGATGTAGTTCTAGCCGTTCGAGGGGGGGCATGTAGAATTATCGGAAGTAGATGTTGTGTTTACGTTCCTGACAATTCACCATCTGTATATGATGCCATATCTAAATTGCATAAAATTGCTGCTGAAATACATCCGGACAATGGTACATGGACCTTTTCGGGGTGGTTCTGGTCAATGCTTAGTACATGGGGCTGGAAGCTACTGACAATCTTATGTATTATAGTTGGGATATTATTCTTCTTGTGTTTATGTATACAATGTGGCCCTGCATTATGTTCCATGTGTTTATCAGCTTGCATTCCATCTAGATGAGCTCTTGCCCAAAATGAATTGATGCTTCATAAAGAAGTGGCTCAAATTATGTCAATCGATATCGAAGATGAGTACCCCGACTATGTCCATTATGAGGTAGCTTCAGCTAAACGCTAAAAGGGTCGTCTGTCGTAATTTGACGATGGCTGGGTTAGCGCTTAGCTTTGCTACACGTTAGTTTCCTTAACTTGGCCTTATTCGAAAATGCCATTTTGTATGTTACGGCGGCCATTTCAAAGAATGAGCGGCCTCGTGGTCAGCATGCCCTTTAGTCCTTTGTCCGTGCCACTGACCACTTGAGTTTGCCCAGCAACAGGCTATTTTTAGTAACGGTCAAGCCTGTACATGCGCAGTTCCAACTGACCAGTCACCCCTTAGGAATGTTCCGCCAAACTGACCAGTGGTGTTGTAACCCCTCCCATGAGTTGGCTGTGTTCCAAAAATGACCATATATGTACCTAAAACTCTGTAACCATGTACCGCCTACCTTTTTATTACTGTAAATCTGTATAAAAGAAGGACTCGCACCGACGTGCGGTGTGATACTTCTTGCATTGCCGAAGGGTGCTGTAGGAATGTACCACCACCCCATGGGGTCTTAATAAACTTGTCTTTTGTACTTTTCAGTTTCCGTGCCAACAGTTCTTTTGGTGTAAGTGGGTATTCTGCGGAGCATGTAGGCCTTGGGAACCCAATACCACAAATTTTTAAAACACTGAAGTAGAATACAGGTTATTTCGCCTGTGTTCCATGCATTGGTGTGATGCCGCCATCATTTCATAAAGTAATAGTGAAAAACTTGAGTAAGTTATATTATTCAAGGATATAGAGTTTATAAAAAGAAATATGTAAATGCGTCAATGTGTTTAAACTTTAAAAATTGGTAATCGAGAAAGTACTGTACTGATCTAAATATATAGCGCAATCCTCAGATTGGTATTAACACAGTGATTCATATTTACAATATTAAAACGGAGGGCAACGAATTTAGCCGTATCGGCTTATTTGGGCGCCATTTTGGATCGGGAAACAAACAAAATTGTTTACTAGAACCGATATATAAGTGTATTTCCTTGTTAGATCTACATTATTTTCATAGAGTGCTCCTACTTAATTCCATCCTTTTATGGCCAAAGATATAGTGTATCAGGTGGTTTACTGCCTAGTGCCATACTGTAACAAAAAAAGATTATTTACAGACTGTGTTTGTCATTAGTGAATGGCTCGTTTTTGGGCACCATTTTGGAGCGGGAAATGAACAGTATTGTTTACCGGAGCCAATATCCAAGTGCATTCCCTTATTAGATCTGCATTATTTATAATAGATGATCCTACAGAATTCTATCATTTTAAGACCAAACAAACATCAAGTAGTATACTGTCTTGTGTATAGATCATGTCAAATCACCAATAAGAGGTGGGGACAGAATTAAAATGCTCAGACAAAGGGAAGCTGCATGGATTTGTCGGCTTCGCAGCATTTCCAAAGGACTTAACATCAATAATGAGTTATATCATTTTCTGTAATAATATCTGTCCTCCTGAGATATATTGATGTAAAAAAAGTTATTCTTCCCCCAATGTTTTCTAAAATGAATGACTTTTTGAATTGTACAAATCAATGAGCCATTTATCACTGACAAACACTGTTGTAAATAATCTTTTGTGATGTATTGTGGCACAATAGCCATTCGTTATTGTCAAACATTGTTTTTTAAATAACTTCTTTTGGGATACTGTATGCCACAAGACAGTATACTACTTGATGTTTGTTTGGTCTTAAAATGATAGAATTCTGTAGGATCATCTATTATAAATAATGCAGATCTAATAAGGGAATGCACTTGGATATTGGCTCCAGTAAACAATACTGTTCATTTCCTGCTCCAAAATGGTGCCCAAAAACGAGCCATTCACTAATGACAAACACAATTTGTAAATAATCTTTTTTTGTTACGGTATGGCACTAGAGCAATGTGAGATGCAAAAAACAGACAACGAAAATGGCATCTCACTTCCTAGAGGCACAGCACTGTGTGAATGACATACATTGGACTGTTATTGAGCAATTAAAATCTGAAAGAGGTTTGTTTGAGAAGGAACAAAGATGGGTGTTCCGTCTGGGCTCAGATGTGACCGGGTTGAATGACTCCATTCCATGGAGCCAATTACGCTAAATAATAACCCCCTTTTTCTGCTCAAAAAAATCAGAGACCTTTCAACCATCAACTCCATTGCATGAAGCAAACTGCGTTTAATAAAACCAGCACCCTTAAACCATCTTGCCCTTCAATCAGTTCCCCATACCATTTATTCATTCCACTGGAGGACATCCAGGTAAAACCATGATGTTCCTATTTGGCTGATAGGGGTTCAGGTTTTTGCCTTTTAATCTTGCCTACCTCATGGCTTGCAGGCTTTTCTTAATATTTCTTAAATATTTGCTGTTTTACCCCAAATGCATGTGGTCATAATTTTATCAGGACCCCCGGGTATAGGCGGCTTATACTTTTCGCTGTCACCATAGGGATCACAACTCGCCCCTTGGTAATACATGAGGTTTCTCAGCAAAATCGAGTCGATTACAGGCCACAACACCGTCACTGCGCATGCGCGCGGTGGCAGACACTGGATCTAGATTTCGCGCATGCGCGAAGCGACTCAGTGCTGCCACTAACCGAAAGAGCATGGGCGCATGCGCAACACTGCTCCTCCGCACATGCGCATTCACACGGGAACACCCTTCCCGGTGCACGCAAATGCGGATAGCAAACCAGGGGACCGGACCAAGTATGGGCTTTTTCCGTTTTCCATTAGGGGCTAATTGAGGTCTTTTGAGACTATTTAAACTCGCTCCCTAGTTCACCACCTCACTCGTCGGAGCCGCGTGGAGGGGGAACAAGCCAGACAGCCCTGTGCAGAACCGTGAGTGTGTATGGATGTATGAACAAACCTAAAGGTGTGTGATCTATTTTTACCGAGGTATTACTACCTTTTGATCCATTCCCTTAAATACCTCACAGGTTGCCATATCGGGTAGAACGGACCACGCCCCAACACGCTGTGGCTCATGAGGCCATTGGACCTCTATTAATAAGTAAGCTACGCATTTGGGTCACAAACCATACCCTCTAAGACCTATCTGATATTTTGAATGTGTGTGTGTGTCTCAATCTATATGTAGTTCGTTTTTTTCTTTTTAGGGTTCCTGGACCTTCACTTTTGTTCCTTGTTACCCTTCTGTGTATTTACACAGTAGTAACATAAAAATATGTATTATCTTGCTTAGTAGTAAAAATTTTTTTAGGGTTCCTGGACCTTCACTTTTGTTCCTTATGACCCTTCTGTGTTTTTTAGCACAGTATGGACACAACAATATGTGCCATCTTGTTTTACATAACCTTTC
Source organism: Lissotriton vulgaris (assembly GCF_964263255.1). Lineage (NCBI taxonomy): Eukaryota > Metazoa > Chordata > Amphibia > Caudata > Salamandridae > Lissotriton > Lissotriton vulgaris. Next base: position 1,020,918,850 of record NC_141697.1, read on the forward strand.
TGTTTACAGGTATCCTGAACCGCCAACTGGGCGCAACGGACCGTACATCCAACATAGATAGGTACATTATTCACCATATCTATTTTTGTAGAGCACAATTTTTAATATCTACACACATGTGAGTAAGGTGGGGATAAGTAGTGCATATTCCCGTCCTGAAGAAGGAGTTCCAGTACTCCGAAACATGTCGACGCACTAATTTGGTTGGGTTACCCTAATTAGTAAACCACAACCACTCTAGCACTTTTTTTAATAATACCAGCCGGAGACTAAATAAAAATTTTTTTCAGCACTTACGTGCCAGGTATTTTTTAATTCCTCACTTTTCACCTCACCACTCACATTATTGGTACCTTCACACACCAAACACATAGTTCACTCATAAAGTGCTCCTGCGTAGTCGTGAAGTCGTAGCACGCCGCATTCCGTAGAGGTTTGCGAAGACCCCGATGATGAAGCATGACACCAAGGGGCCTGTTGGTGTGTGAGGGGTATTTTAACAACACTGGTTGCTCCCCACCATTGTGGTAACAACCGCCGTCCACCTAGTGGATTCCTTTTGTTTATGATAGTTGCCAGGGGAGACAGAATCCACTTTTCCCTCTCCATCCCTCCTTTGTTAAAAATTATTTGTAGACAGCGCACAGCTGTGGGAGCCCCTCCCTTATCGAACAACACTGTTCTTTGACGACACACTTCACATTCATCATTAAATTGATCATCCTCAACAACCACCATGGAGGATGAACACGGGCTTACTTTCACTGAAGACGACATTGACAGGATTTTGGCGCAGGACAATCCATTCGAGGGTTTAAGCACCGATAACCCTGCCCCTACAGTAGGAGATTGGGACGAACTGACCAATGTGCGGAAGGTACAGATCAGAGCTGCCCTACATGGATTACTAATGAGGGAGTACCTAAGGAACAAACTAGCCCCTCAGGGCTTGCTAGTAAAAAATGAACCCTTTATCTTCCAGGATGATTTGGCCTTTAAAAAAGCTTGGTCCTTAATCTCCTGGCATTGTACCAGGGACTGGTTAGTCCTCATAGTACAGACGGCAAGTAAAAAATCCCAAGAACTAAAAATTGAAATACAGAGACTGGAAGTCCAACTAAAAGGTTACATCCAACCGGCGGATTTAAAGAAAGGTTTAGAAGAACTTAACAAACAAATGTCTGAATTTGAGGCCACTTTGAAACAAAGTAAATTTAATAAATTCAAGAAAGATAAAGACCGCTTCACAGCTGAATGGGCTTACCCTTACACTAGAGCGGATTATGTGGCGAGTGGGAATACAAGTGACGCTGACAGCGTCAACTCCGATGGGAGTTCCACCAGTAACAACTCTGGGGGATTCAGGAACAAGAGACAACAAAGGGGCGGCTATCGGCAACAGAGGAACCAATACCCGCGCCAAAGGGGTTGGCGAGGTTTCCAAGGACCACCCATGTTCAATCCTTTTCAGGCCCCCTTCCAGTTCCCACAGTACCAATATGGTCCACCACAAATGGGACCAATGTACCCACAGTGGGGGGATGATCAGTCCACCGTACCACAACAAAACCAACAACCTTTTTTATCGTGGGGCCCAGGATCCAACAGGGGAAGGAACAAGAGAGGGAACAACGTCACTTGGCAACCGGTGACAGAAACAGACCCCAGAATGCACACCAGGAGCATGACGGCGGGTCAAGCCTCAACCAACAAGAGAGGGACCTAGTTATTAATATATCCCCATGGCCATTAACTGAGATACAGCAGAAAGTCCTGAACAAAGGTCTAGGTTATGTACCAACGAACAAACCAGACATTTTTCTTCTACACAGAGAGGTCCAGGATTTTATCAGGACCATCAAGCTGAAGGCCTTTTTCTATAACCAAGAACCCAATGTCGAGACATCAGACACGGGTTTGAAACCAAAGTCTTCCTTCACACCACAGGATAACCAACTTCCAGTGGAAGTCTTAGCTTTTGAAAAAGCAGTCATGACTGAGTTAGGCAAATTGGATACAGACTCCAGGGTCTTTCAAAACATGAGCAGACTGGAGAACGAGGCCGTGAGGGAATTGTCAAGAAACAAATTGATTATCATAAAACCCGCAGACAAGGGCGGGGCCGTTGTGATCCAAACAACGACGGCGTATGATCAAGAATGCAGGAGACTCCTCGCAGACAGGAGGAACTATCAGGTTCTGGATGAGGACCCCACAGAGTCCATACGAGTCCAAGTGGGAGCAATGACTGAAGAAGCTCTCAGTCATGACTGGCTCACGAAGAAAGAAGCCTTGTTTCTGACACAGAAAAATCCACGGGTACCATATTTCTATACGATACCCAAGGTTCACAAAAACCTCGCGAACCCTCCAGGTCGCCCCATTGTGTCGGGCATCGCCTCTATTTTGGAACCTCTTTCCAAGTTCGCGGATGCCTTCCTAAGACCTTTGGTACAGGCCACCGATACGAATCTTAAGGATACAAAAGCGGTCCTTCAGTTACTGAAAGACCACCCTTTCAACCCAACCTCACAAATCTTACTGAGCCTCGATGTGGAGAGCTTGTACACCAGTCTCCCACACGATGAAACCTTGAACATTATTGAGGAAGTCTTGTATAGTAAGCAGTGGCGTTACCACACTCCACGAGGTGTGGTAATGGAATGCATCTCAATGGCCCTCACCAAAAACTTTTTCGAGTATGAAGGTACCCTCTACTTACAACGCCATGGGACTAGCATGGGGAGCACCTTTGCTCCAAGCCTGGCAGGTCTCTATGTCCACCACCTGGAGACTACCAAGATCCTTCACCAGAACAATCCGTTCAGGAGCAAAATCCTGTCATGGAAACGTTATATAGACGACGTCTTGGTCATCTGGGAAGGCAACAACCAATCTGTCATGGATTTCATGCAATGGATCAACAGCCAGAACGAATTCCTAAAATTCACTCACCAAATGTCCAATGAGTCCATGGTCTTTTTAGACCTTAACATTTATCACGAGGCTGGTTATTTAAAGACAGAGACACATTTTAAACCGACCGCAAGGAACTGCCTCCTCAGGTTCGACAGTTTCCATCCACGTCACCTGAGGGAGAACCTACCATATGGACAGTTCCTCCGCCTACGTCGGAACTGCAGCGATGTGGGCAAGTACAAAATCCAAGCACTGGATCTGAGCAAAAAATTACAACAGAGAAAATACCCTGACAAGATCATTAACCAGGCAATGAAAAGAGCACGGAACAATAACCGGGAAGCTCTTTTAGATGACAACCCACGGAAAGAGGAATCTGTCAGACCAGTCTGTGTCACAACCTTCAGCCCCGTGTCAAACCAAGTGACCAAGCTGGTAAACAAACACTGGCGCATCCTTACAAGTGTGAGTCTAGATCTGGAAAAACCAATCTTTGCACATAGGAGAGGGAGAAACTTGAAGGATATTCTGGTCCATACAAGACCCCAAACCAATGTAACACAGCAGACGAGGCTAAAAGGACTGCATGGGCATCACCCATGTGGGAATTGTAATAGTTGCCACCTGACAAAGAAAAGCCTGTCCCTTGAATTCAGTAATGGCGAGAAATGGGAACAACGCGCTGTCACGAATTGCAACAGCCGCAATGTGGTGTATCTTATCACATGCCCTTGCGGTAAGGAGTATGTAGGAATGACCACGCGTGCGGTAAAAACCAGAATTAATGAACACAAGAGCAATGTGAGATGCAAAAAACAGACAACGAAAATGGCATCTCACTTCCTAGAGGCACAGCACTGTGTGAATGACATACATTGGACTGTTATTGAGCAATTAAAATCTGAAAGAGGTTTGTTTGAGAAGGAACAAAGATGGGTGTTCCGTCTGGGCTCAGATGTGACCGGGTTGAATGACTCCATTCCATGGAGCCAATTACGCTAAATAATAACCCCCTTTTTCTGCTCAAAAAAATCAGAGACCTTTCAACCATCAACTCCATTGCATGAAGCAAACTGCGTTTAATAAAACCAGCACCCTTAAACCATCTTGCCCTTCAATCAGTTCCCCATACCATTTATTCATTCCACTGGAGGACATCCAGGTAAAACCATGATGTTCCTATTTGGCTGATAGGGGTTCAGGTTTTTGCCTTTTAATCTTGCCTACCTCATGGCTTGCAGGCTTTTCTTAATATTTCTTAAATATTTGCTGTTTTACCCCAAATGCATGTGGTCATAATTTTATCAGGACCCCCGGGTATAGGCGGCTTATACTTTTCGCTGTCACCATAGGGATCACAACTCGCCCCTTGGTAATACATGAGGTTTCTCAGCAAAATCGAGTCGATTACAGGCCACAACACCGTCACTGCGCATGCGCGCGGTGGCAGACACTGGATCTAGATTTCGCGCATGCGCGAAGCGACTCAGTGCTGCCACTAACCGAAAGAGCATGGGCGCATGCGCAACACTGCTCCTCCGCACATGCGCATTCACACGGGAACACCCTTCCCGGTGCACGCAAATGCGGATAGCAAACCAGGGGACCGGACCAAGTATGGGCTTTTTCCGTTTTCCATTAGGGGCTAATTGAGGTCTTTTGAGACTATTTAAACTCGCTCCCTAGTTCACCACCTCACTCGTCGGAGCCGCGTGGAGGGGGAACAAGCCAGACAGCCCTGTGCAGAACCGTGAGTGTGTATGGATGTATGAACAAACCTAAAGGTGTGTGATCTATTTTTACCGAGGTATTACTACCTTTTGATCCATTCCCTTAAATACCTCACAGGTTGCCATATCGGGTAGAACGGACCACGCCCCAACACGCTGTGGCTCATGAGGCCATTGGACCTCTATTAATAAGTAAGCTACGCATTTGGGTCACAAACCATACCCTCTAAGACCTATCTGATATTTTGAATGTGTGTGTGTGTCTCAATCTATATGTAGTTCGTTTTTTTCTTTTTAGGGTTCCTGGACCTTCACTTTTGTTCCTTGTTACCCTTCTGTGTATTTACACAGTAGTAACATAAAAATATGTATTATCTTGCTTAGTAGTAAAAATTTTTTTAGGGTTCCTGGACCTTCACTTTTGTTCCTTATGACCCTTCTGTGTTTTTTAGCACAGTATGGACACAACAATATGTGCCATCTTGTTTTACATAACCTTTCTGTTTACAGGTATCCTGAACCGCCAACTGGGCGCAACGGACCGTACATCCAACATAGATAGGTACATTATTCACCATATCTATTTTTGTAGAGCACAATTTTTAATATCTACACACATGTGAGTAAGGTGGGGATAAGTAGTGCATATTCCCGTCCTGAAGAAGGAGTTCCAGTACTCCGAAACATGTCGACGCACTAATTTGGTTGGGTTACCCTAATTAGTAAACCACAACCACTCTAGCACTTTTTTTAATAATACCAGCCGGAGACTAAATAAAAATTTTTTTCAGCACTTACGTGCCAGGTATTTTTTAATTCCTCACTTTTCACCTCACCACTCACATTATTGGTACCTTCACACACCAAACACATAGTTCACTCATAAAGTGCTCCTGCGTAGTCGTGAAGTCGTAGCACGCCGCATTCCGTAGAGGTTTGCGAAGACCCCGATGATGAAGCATGACACCAAGGGGCCTGTTGGTGTGTGAGGGGTATTTTAACAACACTGGTTGCTCCCCACCATTGTGGTAACAACCGCCGTCCACCTAGTGGATTCCTTTTGTTTATGATAGTAAACCACCTGATACACTATATCTTTGGCCATAAAAGGATGGAATTAAGTAGGAGCACTCTATGAAAATAATGTAGATCTAACAAGGAAATACACTTATATATCGGTTCTAGTAAACAATTTTGTTTGTTTCCCGATCCAAAATGGCGCCCAAATAAGCCGATACGGCTAAATTCGTTGCCCTCCGTTTTAATATTGTAAATATGAATCACTGTGTTAATACCAATCTGAGGATTGCGCTATATATTTAGATCAGTACAGTACTTTCTCGATTACCAATTTTTAAAGTTTAAACACATTGACGCATTAGCATATTTCTTTTTATAAACTCTATATCCTTGAATAATATAACTTACTCAAGTTTTTCACTATTACTTTATGAAATGATGGCGGCATCACACCAATGCATGGAACACAGGCGAAATAACCTGTATTCTACTTCGGTGTTTTAAAAATGGTGTCCGTATTGAAGACTTAAATTTGTTGCTGCCATACGGAATTTCATGCTTCAAAATCCATTACTTAAAACAATATATAAACTCCAAAAACCTTTTTATTAAATACTTCGCATGGATATTGGGTACACTACAAAATCCTTTGCGTTTTTTAAAATAAGGTTCTATTTCCCCTAACGTATATGCATTACGTGCACATTCTAAGATGGCGGCTGCACTTGCATCAATTGACGCGACTTCTTTGACAATTGTTAGCAGGTGATGCTTGTTTGCGGGCTATTTAAACTGGGTCACCCCGGTCAAATGTTCGAACCACCCATTTGAGGCTGCGACCGGGAAGAACCGAGATGTGACGATCGTTTAAGTAAGTGATACTTTGGGAGGGCTGCTAAATCTTTGTGGATAGTATGGCTATTTTAGCCTGTTTGTGCTCTGGGTTCAATTTAAGTTTTTAGACTAGGGCAGGGTGCTCCCTTCCTCCTCTCTAATATGTTAGTAAAATACTGCTCACTGCAGCCTTAAGACAAGGAGCAGTGGCAAATCGGTTTGCTCCTATCTGTCTTCTTGAGCTCACATTTTATTGCCATAAAATCAGGGCAGTCATCTCCTTTCCCTTACAGTAACAATAATAAACACTGTTGGATGTGGAGTTTCGGGTCAAGTAGTAGTGCCAAACAACGCGCTTACGTTTTCCTATTGTGATTTACGGGAAAGGTTACGTCAATAGTATGGCCCTATATACTTAGGTCCTACTTGGGAACTTAATAATTATCCTATCACCGTTTATATGTCATACATGATAATGACTGGCTGTTCTGGGGTTCTAAACTAGTTTCCACCTCATTTTTTATTAGGGTGAATATAGATATCACTGGCAAAGGATGTGAATTTTGGCATCTGACAATCACGTTCCCACCCAATACAGCATTTGAAGAGAACTGACTAGTCTATTTTAAAACAAGGTATGTGTTGTGTCCGGTCAATAAACCTTGAGCAAACGAACAATCTATTTATAAAGTAGAAGAAACTCATACCCAATCCTTTTCTCACAATAGGATCTTTTCCACTAAATAACCTGAAGACTTGTTCTCATTGATAAAGCCCTGGAACACATAATCCATGACCCAACTTTGATAATTATTCGGTAAGATACAGTCCTTTCGTTTCTTTTAGCTATAGCCAACCAGTGGACTCAACCAGTGGACTTAACTATAAAAACATAGAAGATTCCTCCTTCCCCTCCACCATTTTTGATTAATGGTTGTTTGCTCAAATATGTAATTCTTTGAAGAAAATTACTGACCAAAGTGACACCAAGCTCTTTGCACTTTAAAGCCTTTCACAATATAGACTATGATATCTATTCATTGTTTTAATGAGGATAAATTGTTACTCTTGTCAGTGTGCCATGTTTGTTTATCGACTGCGAAGTAATACCTTTAAAGATTTTCTTTACACTTAGGTTGTATAAAAATTTGTTTTTTAATTGTAATATAGCACTGTATAATATGTATATTTTGTATATTTGTTTGTTGTAGCCCTGAAGAATTCCTTCCGATGAAACGCGTTGGCTACTTGTGTGTGAAGATTTGGAATAAAAACAAGAAAGAAAACTCCATGGCTTACTGATATCATTAATTTGATTAATATTGTTACTACATACTGTATGGTGTGCTGAACCATTGTGTTGAATTGTATACAGTGCCTTAGGGCATTGACTTTGGAAGCCTAGGGGTATGTGGCTTCAGGTTTCTGGCACCCACAAATACAACTAGACCAGGATAAAGTGGATAGAGTGCAGTCAAGTGTCTTACCCTGTACCCCTGTCTTATGATTAAAAACGTGTTTGATACAAAATGAACTGCTACATCAAAATGCATTACCTTAGCTTAGTAATACCGCCACTGCCGTTACCCCTCTCTTTGTATTCAGCCTTGTATGGAACAGTGTGTGGAATGCAATGCATCACAGTTACATAAAAACACATGGCTAAAACATTAATACAGAATCAATATAAAGGCATAGTGAGGTCCAAAGTGAGCTGTTATTTAAAGTGCATTTACAAAGAGATAAGCTACCTCCAATTAATTTACCTCTACATCGATTTCTTCCTGCCAATGGACATTATAAGGAAGCAAGAAACACTGAAACAGTTATCGGGGCTACCAAACATCTGAAGAAACGTTAGAGACTCCCTACATTTCTTAAATACAAATGACTTCAGAATATGCTTGAGACAGAGTTGAAAAAATCTGCAATCAAATTTACAAAAAAACATGAAATGCAGCAAAGATTGCTCAGCCAGCCCGTTGCAAGGACATAAGTTACTGTCCCACACCTTCACCCCGTCAGAAAAACACAAGATGTCACACGGTACCTGACCTGAATCTAAAGAGGAGAGACCTCTCCCATTGTGTAAGCTCCAAAGTTAGATAGAATGCTAAACCTCCTGTCATTAGTGTGATAAAATAATTGTGAACTGCGTGTTAACTGAAAACCTCCGCCATTATTTGGGAGAAAGTGACCTCTGCATGGCGGGACTTGACGTGCCTCTTATTTTGCTTAATATACCAGGAGCAGTAAACATTTCGGGGAGACCAATGTCAGGGAAGGACTTACTGACATAATTCAGCCAAGAAATAGAAATACACATCCAAACTAAGGCAATCTAAAATAAATTCTGTTTTCTGTATTAAAACTTGCTTCAATATTAGCCCACATGCTCACCCAAAGCAGAGCGGGGCCAATTTAATTGTGTTTGAGACATACTCTAAATTAAGTTCAGAATGCAGAATGCAATGGGGGCTGGATAGCAGAAGATTCAATAGCCACCTACACTTCTACCTCAATGGGTAAAACATTGTGGAACCCCCAAACCCTTGCTCCATATGTAGCTGTAAAGACGGACTGCAGATTCTTAACGCGTTCCATGCTGAGGACGGTCCACGACCATCCCAGGTGACAGTGGGCGTGTGCGGAGGATGGCCGGGGGCCGTCCAAACCCCGCCCACTGATTAATATGCCTGCACAGTGGCGGAATTCGCACCGCGGTCAATGGGTTAATGTTGAGGTAAGAGAAAATAGTGTCCCTGCCTTCCCTCCGGACAAGATTAAATAGGGACCCGGCCGCCCTACTTAATTTCAGGCATGCTAAATTCACTCCGGGTTGCCAGGAATTAGTGGAATCAAAGGTAACACCCAAGTAACAACAAATCTGTACCATGCTCAGGGACTGCTCTTGCAGGCTTATGGATGATATATTTCTCCTACCTGGTACTCATGCCATTATGTGTGACTTCCCAAAATTACCACCCTTGCATCAAGCCCCTTTTCCGAGATTACAGCCACCATAGGTATTTCAATTAGCAGGTTTCCAGTGGAAGCTTGTGACTGTCAATCTACTTCTGATGGAATATCGAACCAATTCCCCACTGGTATTTTAAAACAATTGCTAAAGAGAACAAAAAGGGGTAACAATGGGTCAGGGTGGTAAGAGGACTGGTCACATCCGTAGGGGAACATCAGTCCCTCGCACACACCTTGTCAAGGACTGGGCTTTCTGGAGGTGTACACATGCAAAATGTGATTTATAAAAAAAAAAACAAGGGGAACATGTACTGCGGGGCTTAATGGAGAGGAGGTGTTTGAATTCCTACCAAGTATACCCATGCCACAGATGGAGATCGAAGGTTAATAATAAATGCTAACCATGGTTCTTTCTCCTGCAATTTCACTGATATCAAACCTTGCACAGAATCTGAACCTTTTCTTGATGACCTGATTGATTCAGCTGGCAGAAAGTTATTCTTGAAGGTGAGATGTGGTACTCTGCCTCTTTTTGCTTTTTCTGCTAAATGGAAATGCAACACTTCTATGAGCACCACGTATCCGGTTTGTCATCAGGCAGAAGAAACTGTTACACATTTTATCTTTGTCTATCCTGGTTATGCCAGGCCTAGGTGTTGCTGGATTATTCTGTTATGTAGACAGCTAGGCGGTGGTCATTACCTTCAGATGCTCACACCTCTGTGCACAGAAACAAGAGAGATGGTAGGCTGTGCTGTTGCTAAATATCTCCAATGGAGTTGGGCCAGAAGAGCTAAGATCATGGCAACCTCTGATGTGGCACAAGGAAATAGTAAGCCCTAAGCCTGTCCTTATGCCTCTTATTTTCCAGTAAATGCTGCTTTTGAAAATTCATTAGACTATCCCGAATATGAATTGTGGGATGTACCTACTGGATAAAGAGTTTTTATATGTCTTGTTTTTTCTATTGTTCTGTTTTTAAAAAATATATATTTTTATTTGCATCAAAGGGAACAAAAAACAAAAAGAAGCAATAAATGTCTACATACAATTTAAGCAAGATCAATGAATTAACATATCCAAAGCAAGAGAATACATAAATCATAAGCACAGTAGAGGCCAACCACAAAAATACTACAAAAAAAAGAAAAAAGAGGAGAAAGAGACTGTTATTAAGACATTATTAATCCCCACATTCTGTTCACTTTCCGTTTTGTCTGTAAACCCCTTGTAATAGCAAGAGCATGCTTCATATTATATATTTCCTTAACAAGGCTCCACCACTCCATAACCGTTGATGGTTTTTTTTTAACCCAAACTCTAGCAATAACCAACCTTGCACATGTAACTAAAATGTTCAGCAAATCACATAATGCACTATTACCCCCCGATATGCCCACCAGCACATCCATTGATGAAAATATAATAGAACTAGCAAGTCTATCAGAAACAACTTTAGTTACTCCATCCAAGAATTCAATAAGATGCGGGCAGGAAAAGAACATGTGAATAATATCAGCTCCACTTAAATCACATTTTGGGCATTTCATACGATCACTGAAGTTATTATTTATTGCCCATTTAAGAATCCTCTTGGGGGTATAATAAAGTTGGCATACAGTTTAAAACAGCTGTAGTTTAAGACTTGAAGATTGAACAGATAAATTTAAGCTATTAAGAGACGAAGTAATCAGATCTGATGGTACATTCATTACCAGCTTTCTACTCCATTTCCCAGCTAATTTTGTAATATCGTTAGTATTATAGCCAGAAAAGATCTTATACCCTATGCTACTCAGGGCATTATCTGCTTCTCTATAGATACAATTCCAAACTTCAGACTCTGATACAGTGGTAAGCTCTAATTTTCTCACTAAATAATCCTTAATCTGATAGCATTTAAACCGAGCCACCTCCTGCAAGTTGTAACACATCTTCAGTCGCTCAAATACCATAAATCCCTTGTGGTCATATAGATCACCCAATATTTAATGCCAGAGTCCGATAGTAAACGACAAGCTGAATCCTGAAAAATTGTCGGTAAACCCGTATTACACCACAAGGGTGTTTTATAATGAAAAAGAGAGACCTTACTCTTAATCAGAATGGAGCGCCAAATATTAACTGTATCCCGTACCGTCTTAAACTTTACCCGTTTAAAGTAATTGGGGTCGTTTAGCCTATAAAGAAACATATTTGCATCCAGTCCTAACAAAAATCTATGGAAATCTAAGCATTTATCGGGAATCAGCAGGCTACGAAAGCGGGTCAAAAAAGCCGACCAATAATAAAGTTTAATATCCGGGAGAGCCAGGCCTCCTTGATTAAAAGGAAGTTTAAGTGAAGACACAGCCCGTCGGGCTTTCTTATACCCCCATATAAAACTGCTAATAATACCCTCTAGTCTAAGAAAATAAGAATTATTTACCCGTAAGGGATTCGACCGAAAAATGTATAGATATTTTGGTAATATTTTCATCTTGACCAGGTTTATTCGGCCAATAATGGTAAGCGGTAGCTTATGCCACTTCTTGAATAGCATAGCAGTCTCTTTTAGTAATGGTTCATAATTCAATGCCACAATTAAATCAATATTCGAGGAGATTTTTACCCCCAAATAAATTGCTACATCACATATCCCTGAAACCGGGGCTGATGGTTGATGATTCATAATAATCTGAGTTTTGCTGGTATTGAGTCTATAGCCTGAAAGTAAGCCATATTTCCCTGCTTCTGCTATAATACCCTTCATAGCTTGAAACACATTGGTAGAAAAAACTGCAACATCATCTGCATACACAATAATATCAAGAGAGTTTGAACCATTTAAAAAAGGGCAAATTAAAGCCTGGCTCTGAAGTGCAATCAAAAAAGGTTCCATACCCAAAGCAAATAGCAGGGGTGACAAAGGACACCCCTGTCGCGTCCCTCTCCTGATTGAAAAAGTAGAGGAGCAATTTCCATGTAACATACCTTGCCCATAGGATTATCATACAGCGATTGGATCCATCTCAAGAATTGGCCTTTGATACCAAACGCCTGCAATGCAGCCCATAAAAAGCCCCACCCCACTCGGTCGAATGCCTTCTCTGCATCTAATAGAATCATACCGAGTGGGGTAAACTGGGTCCGTGCAGCATCAAAAGCAGGGATGGCCATATTAATATGTGCTGTGGTATCTCGTTTTGGGATAAACCCATGTTGCTGGGAAGATACAAGCTGAGACATTAATGGTGCCAACCTAGTAGCCAGTGTTTTTGCTAAGACTTTAGCATCACTATTAATGAGCGAGATTGGTCTATAGGAGCCTCTCTCCTGAGGCGGTTTGCCCTTTTAAAAAAAAAAAAATTTGGGTGAGGTTCCAAGACTTTGGTGCCTGCTCCCCATTACCAATAGCATGAATCACTTTAATTAATAGCGGTATCAATTCCTCCATACAGTATTTAAATAATTCCAGAGGAATAGAGTCCTCACCTACAGCTTTGCCAGCTGCTAAGGAGTTGATAGCATTTCTAATTTCTGCCGTTGTGATATATGCCGCAAGTTGATCAGATTGTTCAGGCTCCATAGTTTTGACTCTATTTACCGCAATATAATTTTTAATATTATCCTCCGTGACTACGGTTTCTGGTGTATAAAGATTTTGATAGAACAATCATTTCCCAATCAGTATCAGTCTGCATAAACCAGGGCAGGATGGTCATGCCCTAAGCCTTCCTGATAAACGATATGGTCACTCTATCTCACTTTCCAAAAGAAATGGTTACGCTTTGAAATGGGCGAAAGTTGACCCCAGTAACTTTCTAAAAGAAGTAATTACAAAAGATCAGGAGCACTTTATGATATGCTTGGAACAAGATCCTCTTCCTGAGAAGGTTAAATTAGCATACAGTAAGATAGCGGTTACCATAAAGGATAAACTGATTAGAAAACATAAAGAGAGGGAAACGACCAAACTGAACCGTTGGTTCAATTCCGCCTGCACGAAAGCTCATACCTCTTTATTGCAGGCGGTAAAGACACTTCCGAGGGATGTTAAACTAGTTAGAGAAGCGAGGACAGTGTACAAACAGGCCCTATCTAATAGGAAAAACGAACTCAAACAGCAGGCCTGGGAAGCACTGATTAGAGCTAGTGTCCTTCGCGATAACATTTCCTTCTGGAGAGAAGTTAATGCCCCATTCTTTGTTGAAAGCAGGATTGACTCTCTCGAAATCGTGATACCCGAGGACGATTGGGTCAACCATTTCACGGGTCTATATAAAAAAGATGAGTTATTGGAGATTACTTACCGTGAAATCCCTGCAAATAATAAAAATAATCTTATTGACCCTTACCCAGAGGCAACTCACCATCTAGACAAATTTCCCTTGAACATAATTTTCACGTCTGCAGAAGTTGAGCAGGCAATTTGTGAAAGCGCAAATTCAAAAGCCCCGGGCCCAGATGGTATTCCTGTTGATATATTTAAAGACAGGCTGGACCTCTGGGCTCCGCTTCTCACAAATGTTCTGAATGCCTATAGCCAAATAGGTTTTCCTGTCACGTGGCAAGAAGCCATTGTAATCCCAATTTTTAAAAAAGGTGATAGACAGGATCCCAAATGCTACAGGCCTATCTCCCTGCTTGACTCTCTGATGAAAGTGGCAGGGAGAGTTTTATTGACTAGATTACAAGCCTGGGCCGATGAAGAGAGGGTTCTTTCGAAATTTCAGTATGGTTTCAGGAGAGGTTTGGGCACAGTCGAGCAGGGACTGAATTTGGCCCTAATAATTAGCAAATACACGATGGCAAAAAAAGGCAATCTGTTTATGACATTTGTCGATTTAAGTAAGGCGTTCGATTGCCTAGATCACAAACTGTTATGATCAACTCTAATGAAGTTAGGTTTAGATCCCCCTATTTTGAATTTTATAAAGGAATTATATAGAGGTGCTGGAGCAAGGGTTCGTTATGGCAGAAATGGTGAATGCACCAGGAAATTCCCCATAGATAAGGGGGTTAGGCAAGGATGCATCCTTGCACTCTTTCTTTTTAATCTTTATATCAACGAAGTGGCAGACTTTTTAACTAATTTAGAAGTTGATTACCCTAAAATAAATGGCACGTCGGTTCCAGTTCTGTTATATGCCGACGATGCCACAGTAATATCGCGAACCCAGATTGGCCTTCAAAAGGCTTTAACTGGTTTTTCAACTTTTATGGGGTCTAGAGGATTGAAGATCAACGTAGGTAAAACTTTTACCATGTGCTGTACCTCTAAGAAAAACCCGAAGATAGACTGCAGGACCTTCGTTAATCAGTCTAAGTAAGCTTAACTAAAACTTTTTCATATTTAGGAATCACATTTAACAACAGAGGAACCTGGACAACAGCGATAACAACACGTAACTTGGCCTTCTCCCGTACTATTGGAGCGATAAAACAATTTGCCAAATGCCTGGGAGGGAAACCGATTGATACTTTGATTAAAATCTATGCAGCCAAATGCGTATCGACGGCAACCTATGGCGCTGGCATATGGGGGATGGCCGATTGTTCACAAATTCAAACAACAGAAAATGCTTTCCTTAGACACTTGTTAGCTGATCCAAGATCTGTTTCCACCACCATCTGTCATACAGAATTAAATTGCGTGCATATCACAGATCTGATAAAGGTCACACCAGTCATGCTGTGGCATAGGATCTGGACCACAGAGGAGTTGACCTTCAGCAGGGATGTGATCCAGGACTGCATGAAACAATCAGCGGCTAAGAAGATCATTTGGCTGCAATATATTAAAAATTTTATGAATTCCATTGGGCATCCTGAATTCTTCACAACTCCAAGTACATGTACCTCAATCTCGAAAAAACACTTAAAAGACTCCTGTCTCGAACTCTTGGAAGAGAGAAGGTGGTACCTGGATTGTAATAAGTCAACAATTGTCTCTCATCGCCGCATCCTACATGGCCCAGGATTACATCCGTATTTGGCTCCGGAAATTCCTAGTTACACAAGAATGCTTCTAACTAGGATGAGAACAGACTGCTTTTTTAGGATGGTAACATTCCCTACTCCAAATGACTGGTCGGCGCTACTGACAAAATGCCCATGTGATGACATTTCGACTCAGTCAAATATTCATAGCATTCTTTTCTGTAAATATTATGAGTGGGGGAGAAAGAGATTTTTGTTACCACTCTTAAGACTGTGGGGTCTGCGTCAATGCAGACCTGCTCTAATTAGACTGTATATACTACCAGATGAACTTACTGTGAATACAGCTGCCAATTATTTGAAATATGTGGTTAGAACAAGAGCCTCCATGAATTAATGCTATAATGGGAATCTATATATATGTAGTTAATAGCATACTTAAATATTTGAGTTCCTCTGATTGCCTTTTTATAAGGGTTTTATAAATATTTTTAATATTTTTAATGTTTTTTTCACTGCTGTAATATAGATACATAGTCTTTTTTAATACCGAATAAAGCTATCTTGACTTGACTTGACTTGAAAGAACAATGCAAACTGTTGCAATATTAATTTGGGATCTAAAAACAATTGGTTATTATCCCCTTTAATTTCCTTGATAACATTCTGAGATCGGTCTTCAGCTACTTTATAAGCTAAGACTTTACCAATATTATCGCCATTTTCATATTGGTCAAGTTGATATTTCTTTAATTTACTAATACTCTTTGCCCTAAGAAGATTTTTTAAAGCTGCTTTAAGTTCAATTAGTTTGAAGCTTAACGTATCTAAATTAGTTACCCCAATTACTAAAGCTTCAGATATTTGATGTTCAATATTGAGTATTTGCGCAAGCATTTTCTCATTTTGGCATCGGCGCTCTTTATTTTGCCGCCATATAAACTGCTGTGCGAATCCCCGTATGCTTGCCTTATATGCATCCCATACTGTCAAAGGTCGAGCAGAATACATATTTATATCAATAAAATCCTTTATATGCTCTTTAAGTTGGTTCACAAAATTAAGATCCATGAATGAATATCTGGGAAATGAAAAAAAGGCGAGGAGAAGGTCTCACTGATGTAACCTCAAATGTTAAAAGGATCGGATTGTGGTCCGAGGTTACCCTTGGACAAATTGCTATAGAGCTAGTTCCAAGAATAGAATCTGAGACCCAAACCATATCTATGCCTGAGCATAATTTATGTGCTGCGGAATAGTACGTGTAGCCGGCTATATTGGGGTATAAACATCTCCAAGCATCTTTAAGAAGATGGATTGCTACAAGATCTATAATTGCAGCCCTAGTTTTCCTCATTCTCTGAAATGAGCTTTTTCTGGTAGTATCTAAATTATAATTCATAATACAGTTAAAGTCTCCAAGCACAATATATTCCCCATCCCATGCGAGCAATTCCATATTAATCTGGTCAATAATTTTTGGTTCATCCTGATTTGACGCATAAACCCCACATATTGTATAATTACGAAGACGGCTGAAATGCCAGAAACCGGTCCCCGAAAGCTTGTTTCCTTCCCAGTATAAGAATTGGCCTGGTAGTTTGGTCTGCCCTGTTCCCATGATGCACTGGGCCAGGGTCAGACTAATTTGCATATAGCCAAGTTCTGAGCTGGGATGGTGCAGTGAGCTAAAAAACGGTGATGGATCAAGCCCTGATCGTTGGACTGGGTAAGAGTGGTCTGCTTAATTCAGACACTCTGTTCATCACCACCCCCTTTTCTGAATCATTTTTGTCCACCATAAGCGTGGAAGGGTATACTCAGATGTGAGTCCCTTGCTCATTGCACCATCAGGATTCAAGCAAGCCGGGCCGAAGACGGCTGAAATGCCAGAAACCGGTCCCCGGAAGCTTGTTTCCTTCCCATTATAAGAATTGGCTTGGTAGTTTGGTCTGCCCTGTTCCCATGATGCACTGGGCCAGGGTCAGACTAATTTGCATATAGCCAAGTTCTGAGCTGGGATGGTGCAGTGAGCTAAAAAACGGTGATGGATCAAGCCCTGATCTTTGGACTGGGTAAGAGTGGTCTGCTTAATTCAGACACTCTGTTCATCACCACCCCCTTTTCTGAATCATATTGTATAATTACAGCCTTCCAATATCATCTGTACGATTGCCCACCTGCCCGTCTTATCAGTTAATGTTCTACGTATTTCAACCTTCAGATGTTTATGTTTTAGTATTGCCACCCCCCGGATTGAAGCATTGAATTCAGTACACACCATAATATTGTATCCCAATTGTTTAAGCAATTTTTTATCCTTATATGCTATGTGAGTCTCAGTAAAAACCGCAATTTGAGGATTGTACATCCTAAGTTCCTCATACACAAGACTCCTTTTTATCCTGCTGTTTAAGCCCGCCACATTCCATACCAGACATTTTACTTGATACATTTTATAAAGTGTATTTTCCTATCTATAAAGCCTCTACAATAAATCAAAGCAACCTTGCTATACCTCATATTTATATAGTTTTTTACCCCTTATGCATTTTTTACCCCAAAAAATACCTCCCCCTTCCCCACCCCTGCTTAGCAACCCACTACCCACCCCCCCACCCCATAACTACCTGCAGGTCCCCCCATTGACCCAGCTGCCGCTGTGATGGCAGCAAAAAAGCGGAGTCAACTGCCCCGAGGATCCGGGCATTCAAAAACACTCAAGCTCAAATATACAAGACCGCGTATACCAGCCTAAGAATACCGAATACAAGCCCATTATATCAATAACATCACCTAAAAAAAAAAAAAGAAAATAAGGGGCAAAGAAATAATAGTTGCTTAAAAGACAACAAAGTTCCCCTTGTGGAAGTCATGACCATCACCATTTTAAGCATTATTATGAAGAAGCAAACACTAGAATAAAAATAAAGCAAAAATAAAGCATTATTCTTCATCCATTTTTGTCCATTTTCCAATTATCCAGAGCACGTTCCAGCTCATTCTCTCAAAAAAAATAATATGTGCGACCATTCTTAACAACTTTCAGTTTAGCTGGTTCTTGCAAAAAAGCCTGGCCCCCTAGCTCCTTTATAGGATCGATATATTGTTTCAATTTCCAGCGTCGCTCCATTGACAATTTACTTAAGTCACCTCACAAAAAAAGAAATTGAATCAGTAGTGACTGGAGTGTTTGGTCTTGCTTTTAAAGAAATTGCCTGACGTAGCAGAAAATTTCCAATGCAGATCAGAATTGGACGGGGACATTTACTATCTTTATTCCGTTGGAAAAGTGGAAGCCGATGGGCTCGTTGTATTTGCGAGTCCCAATCCCAGTCTGCTAATTCCGGAAATGCTTTCTGAAATAAGCGGACGATAAATGTTCTAGGTTCGGCTTCCTCAATCCCTTCCGCAATACCAAAAATGCGTAGATTCTGCCTGCGTTGCCGGTTTTCTAAATCCTCCAGTTTTACTTGCATATGGCTCATCAGGGCCCCATGTTTATTCACAGCAATTTCAGAGCGCAGTGACTTTTCCTCTGTTAAAATCACTCTTTGCTGAAGCTCCTCCACATCTTGGGATATAGCGCTAAGTTTACAAGACATTTCCTGCAAAGAAGACTGAGTATTGTTCTGTTTTTTTTAAATATATGTTATTGTTTTTAAAATGTTTTTATTTAGTAGATTTTATATTAGTTTGTATGTTTTTGTGATAGTTTATATCTTTATTCTGTATGTTATGCAACGTCCTTTCTGTGCTTTAATGGTGGGAAAAAATGACTAAAGTTAAATGATGATGATAATAATAATGCAGTCACCTTGAGAGGGAATAGGGCCGGGCCCCATTCCAGCCAATCATGTGAGTAAACAGTATTTTGCCAGAAAGAGCAAAGGTGAAGTCTCTGTGTCATACTAACCAGTCCAGAATATTATTGCACAGCTCTCCAAATGACTCCTCGCAGTTTTCCTGTAGGGGAGGTACACCAGTCAGAACTACAAGCTAGATATATGCAGCTTAGGGAAGATTTATAATGAGCTGGTTAGGAAGCAAATCGTTGTTGGATGCATTTTACGTGCCCCCCCTACCATAGGGATACTCACTAGTGTTGAGGAAGATGAGGCACTGGATAAGCTGAATGAGCAGCACCTCTTGGTGGGGAGGGAGCCCCTGTCAGTGATAATGCCTGCTCATTAGAGGGATTTAGTTGTCGGTTGGGGCAATAAAACTGGGTGGAATAATATTTAAAGAGTTTTGCAAGGACTAAGACTGTGCAGTCAAAAAAGGACGTAAGCTGGGTTTCGAGTGCTTCCAAGTGAGCAGAAATTGGAAAAAGCTCCGTTTGTATCAGGGTTTCGGTTTTTGCGATATAATGATCAATAGGAAGCTCAATATGACCAGAGTCAGGCAAGAGTGTGAATGTATCTGACTCTGTGATCTTCAGAAGCTGGGCTACAAAATTCCCTTTAGCCTGCACTGATACCTTATCCAACTCAAGGTCTGTCTGAGTGGCTACTTCAGATAGCCCACAGCGCTGGCACCTCTTGGTTTTTTTTACACCTGACAATCGCCTTATGCCCTCCAGTATGGAAATTAGCAGCTATTTCTGTCTGTGGTAAATCGACTTTGGAGCAGGTGGCTGGGAGGGGGGCAAGTCGAAAGATCCTGAGATACTTAGTTCACACGCACTGAGTTATTACATGAGCCTAGGGACAGTCTCAGTGAGAACAATATCCCTACTTATGACCCACACTGCTCTCTCCAACATCCGATCAATTGACGTACACTTCATGGGGGGGGGGGGGGCAGAGGCAGGCAAGACACCATAAACTTTCCTTTTTATAATATTGGAAGGTAAATTTGCACTAATAGAAGGAACCAGAAGTCAGTAAGGAATAGAGGGACACCACTTTGTTCTCCAGCTGTGACAAATATACAAATCAGGCTTCCAAATTATAGCATCTTGCAGTACTAGAGGCAAGTACTCTAGTAGGCACCTAATGAAACCCAGCCCCTCCACACCTCCACACATAGGAATTACTTTGAAAACAGGGCTTTACAATCCCCCTCAATGGTATAAATAGGGAAGATGTCTGAGTCACGCCAGCAAAATTTCGAGGAGAAAACACAAACAGAGGCTAAAATTGAGATGTACCTGTGTGGAATAAAGGTGCATTCAGGGGCATCAAACAGCATCTTACTGCAAAGCCAAGAGGGGTGGCCCTTCCCTGCCTCTTCCTGGCGTTGATGGGCCCAGGACGGGCCTGCCCTTGGCCCAGGCATTGCCCGGGCTTGGCCCGTGCCACAGAAATAAAGTGCTGCTTTAATAGTGCTGGCCGGTGGCGAGCAGGGCGATGTGGCCCCTCCTCCTTATGGTTAGCATGGTGCGGGGTGGCATATAGAGTTCCCTCTGTTCTAGAGAGCGTATCAGCAGTGTTGACAATCATAACAACGGTTAGTAGTATTCAGAAACATGTAAAATAAAACCTGCATGGTTATCAACAGAAAACATACATGGATATTAACAATACAATGGGCAGTGGGAGGGAAGGTGAAATGTACATAATTTGCACAGTGGGATAAACAGCATTACCCAAAGCTAGAGTTCATGAACTTCCTGACCAAGCTGGGACATAATAATCCATTAATATATAGAAAGTAGGCCTGGGTGGAGTTTGCACAGTTCCGGGAAGTGACCAAAAAACTCTGCCGTGCTATGCAGAGTCCCGCAAGTGGCGGAGTGCATTTGGTCATGCTGTGTGCATTGATTTTGCGCAGCGCAAGAGGGTACAGCTTCTATTCTTGCCGCTCGAGTAGATTTTCTACCGGCAGCTTTCTTAATGCGAACAGAAGGTTTCTCAAAGTGAGCAGTCGTGATAATCCGAGACCGCCGGCGTTGAGAAATCTGACCAACCGTGTTTGAGAAATCTCGCCGGGAGGTGGATTTTCCCCACTCGCGCGTGCCAACTTGACATTGGTGAGTGAGGAAAAAACTCTGCTAAGCGGAGCGGAGTTCACTGCCCAGGCCTCTCCTCACTAGATATCCCTTCGATAAAATCCACAAAAAGATCCAATGAAAACCAAAGTACCTTTAACCCCTTGAGCGCTCATGACGAAACCATTCCGTCACCAGCCACTGTGGGGCTGTGCTGGTGACGGAATGGTTCCGTCACGGTCCGGCCGCCGCGCCTGCCCGGCGCTGATTCAGCGCCTGCGCCGAGCGTTCCATTGAGCGGCGGGGCTGTGACGGAACCATTCCGTCACAAGCACAGTGCCACCGCGGCTTGTGAGACGGAGTGGTTCCGTCACGAACAGGTGGCGCCGCGCGGCCCCCCTGCCCCCTAGCGCCGGCCAAGGGGTTAATGCAAAAACCTCTAGCTTCTGTTAATTTACCATCCATGGGAACCTACCCTTTGTAGGCTGGCTAGGCAATTGATTCTGGCCTACTCAGAGAGCAACTTATGCCATTTTATCTTCTAACTGAGAGGCTGCTAAGGGCTACTAATCAATGGAGTTTGAGCGCTGCTTTAGCGTTGGTCCTTGCAGCTGATTGGAGAAACGAAATGCGGTTCTCAATTATGGAGGGTTTTGTTCTCACAAGAGATACTCCTTCTGAGTGTATCACTTGGCCTGTCTCATGGGAAATTGGGACTGCTGTTTAGGTCACTGCCCACTATACTGCATGTCAAATACCTGACCTCAAAATGTAACCCATGATCTTGGTAAATGAAAGGTAAACTCCATGACCTTTGCACTCTGCATCTCTCACTCACTGCCTCCTTCAAATGGGTAGCATTTCTACTTGCCTGAACTGACTCAGACACTAATTTGTGTTTATGCTGGACGCCTACTCTTGTTTAGCCTAGTAAAATTAGATTAAAGTTCATATTTAGTTAAATTAATGAAAATATTCCAACCTTAGTCCCACCAAATCTTCAAACGTTAAATATAAGTAAATTATATTATTTAGCATACAAACTCAAAATGCAGATTTCTCCAGTTGCTGCCCTGTTTTCATACTTTGTGTTGGTACAGCTCTATTCCACAGTTTTATGCATATTGGTAAATCCAACTGTGGTTGCTTATTTGCTTAAAAAAATGAAGAAAAAAAAGTGGGGAGCAAAAATTCGTTTTTTCACTGTCTGGACTACGGTACATGTCCGAGCATACTATGATTGCATGTCATAACAACCCTAAAGAGCGAAACAAAGAATGTATGGGACATATACTTGTATTGTGTAATGCTACAAAACGTACCGGAAAGTTAAAAAAAATGGAGATTTCTAGAATAAGCAAAACAAACATACCCAGCACTTACTCTTTTATAATAATAAGCTAACGTAAATCTCAAATGAAAACACAATGGATATGCGCAAAAAAACTGAAATAACAAATACTTTTAACATGGAACATGGGCGTTTGAAAAGTGTTGATCACTTAAATGAAAGACTGTTTAAAACACGATTATTAGGGACATTATTTTTTTTTTAAGACAAATTGTATCAAACCTACTATATAAGCAGGTAAACTGAAGCGGCTTTGCAATGGAGCTTGCAGTGGCACGTGCTAGTTTCACACTGAGGAATGTCGAATCCTCCTGCAGCATTTTCGACATCTCACATTTATTTACATAACACGTCAAAAGTTTCCTTGGCAAGGAAGATACAGAGGGAGCTGGGCGGGGCACTTAATTTTTATTTAGGCCTTTTTTCAGACACATTAATATAGGCAGGGAAACCTCTGGATGAAGGGGGGGGGGGGGAAGGTGTGTTCTCCTAGCGTTCACTCTGTTATTGTCCTGCCACCTGTACTGAAAATGATAAAATGTTTTATTCATGCGCCCTCACTTGCCTCCATGCTCAAACTACAGTAACTTTCCTGGAGTATTCGAAGACTACAATTACAATAGCAAATTATACTCCTGGTGGACTGGAGTTAAACTAGTAAATGTTCCTGTCCATGAATATTTGGGCGTTAGTATATACCTCGCCACCGACTTTCAGGGGAAGCACAGAAAAAACTAATTCCAATAGACACAGGCAGATGGGGGTACTTCAATGTTTAATAACAAACCGCATACTTATATATTATTTAAAAAGATACAGAAATAAAGAGCTATGAAACCATCTGACTGAACCTTTTAATTTGCAAGAGGGAGGGGCTGCTGACACGGAATAAGGAGGAGTACTAGGGTTACAACTTGTACCCCCTTGTTTAGTTCGGCATCTAAAATAATTTTGCTGAAATAAATTAAGCACCATATTAAATAAATATGTACATTACTTTAAATAAGAATAGTTATGGAACAAATATGTTTTAAAGGCAATGCAGACAATGCTCTTTAAAATCAATATTTTCAAATCACAATGTGTAGAATTATTTTTATGAAGATTGTACATTTAGGAAAGTACCCAGCACACGTTGTATTATATTGACAGAATCCACCTCCACTTTACAGGTTATTGGTTTAAATTATGTTTACAGATGGTGGTATCAAGAAACATAAATACATTTGTCTAGTAAATTAAATCTGATCTTTAATCTGGGTCACATGCTAAATCAACATTTTCATTGCACTGGTAAACATCTTTTAGAAATAGCTCAAGGCAGCCTGCCTATAGTAAATAATGCACTCAGTCAAAATGCAAGACAGGTTGGTTAGTTTTGTGTACCATCTTTTCATTGACAACTGTTCTAAAGTGTGAAATAAAAAATGGCTTGCTTGAACAAAACGGTTTTCAGGCGACTTCAGTCCTAACTTCAAAGGAAAAACTAACTTTCGCTCAGTGAGCAGAGGAATGTATCTCAGCTTGTAGCCAATTAGTGGTTTCTTCCAGTAACGGTCTAAATCCGACAGAAAGACACTGTTTCAAAAAGATAAGCACAAAACAAGCAAATGCTAACAAAAATATATTTCAGCATCTGACTTCCAACAAATATCCGACCAGGCAAGAGTTCACATCCAGTCAGCCTTCTTCATTCACATTCTTGATGTTTGAGTGGATCTCTTTTCAATAGTGATTATGTCACATCGACAATTCTAAGGGAGACATTTAACATTTTGAGGGTGGAACACCAACCCGCTTGGGAAGTACTGGCCTCGTCTCCTCCAGCCATGCAGCAACCCAACCTATGAATTGTTGAGTTCCATGCCCTGTTGGCTTCTGGATTTTCACTGAAACTGCTTCAATGGACATGGCGTGAGCACCTTTGGCAAAACTGCAAAGCCAGCAGGACCACCATGTCGTAGTGCCTAAGCCAGCATTGTTTTTGTTTTTCAGAAACATATCTTCAAAATGGTGTTTTGTTACTGAAAAACAAATAAGCAACACCCTTGCTGCACTAGGAATTTTATGTCAGTGCATGGGGGACATTGATGCTTTTTCTGCTGTTCTCAATCGCCGTGCATTACATGGGGATTGAGAACATGAAAAAAACAGATCATCAGAAAGCTTGCTCAAATAGGCAAGCCTTCCAAGACTGTGACAAGTGGGATTGTGCAGTGACCTGTCTACCGCAAAACATTTTCTGGGGTCCAAACCTGCTGAGGTGTTAATACAGAAGTTCAACCACCAATAAATGAGGAGGGTAATGAAGACTAGAGCCGATGCAGCAGCCGTCAATTACTTCTTTGTGAGCCCAAATTGACAGCTTGTCTCACTCAGATTTGATCAGGGTTTTGGATGGCTGCATGTGATATCATTTTACTCATTTGTGACAATCCCATCGACATAGTTTTACAAGACTTTTTGATGGCAATAGATCAGAGGATGATATCAAAACATCCTAAAACAGAATCCTGCCAAGACACAGCTCATGTAGGTGACAGGACCCGCTTCAGCAACGCTGAGGGAAATCCACCCCTCTTAGCATGTTCCTTCGATGCAATCTAGTGGACAGTCCTACTGCTGGCAGCAAATAAGCTGCACTTATGAGTACACATATTTCCATGGCACCCCAGATACCAGGTTTTATCATCTATATATTTTATAGAGGACCTTATCTCTTTGACATTCTCTCTAGTTCCAACAACTATCGGCCTTAGAGTTTGGCCGATGGGATAATCTATTACAAATGTGCAAATGTAATTTCCACCATATTACAAGTGCATTACTATTGACTATTGAGGACCCCATTGTCCTTCTTTGGTCGGATCATTACTTGATCCCATTTAGTTAGGACAAGGGTAAGATCACTATTGGCTCAACTAGAAAGGGCTGTGATGTTGTCTGTGCCTGGTTAAAAATGGACTCAACTAAGATCACGGAATTACTGTTAGCATCTCAACAGATGCTCTTGGGTGATTTGGAACATGAGCTTGAGTCAGAGAATTGCTAGCTTCATGAGGCTACTGTTTCCTTGGCCCCTATTAAGACTGTATACTTTTCCTCTGTTACCTTTGATGAAGAGATTCCTGCTCGGTGGGAGGTGGGAGGGGTTCATGGAATCCAGCTTAGGCCCGCTTACCCTGGTTTAATCTGCTAGTAGCAATGAGGATAGACCAGGAATGGATTCTCCCAACAGTACCATCACCTCTGGGCTTTGTCAGTCTCTAGAATAACTCTCTAATAAGGATCAAGATTCTGTCTCTTTCTCAGTCCAGGCCTCAAGAAGACTGTCCACTCGTTTTTTTTATTCAAGGCACTGGTTGTCTTTTAAGAGGTGGTGTGGTGCACAGATAGAGATTTCTCTTCTCTTTCTGCGACTCTTTCCCAGAGTCTGGACTTTCTCCAGGCTGACTGTCCTTTGGGTCTCGGTTCCTCTACCCTTAGAATCCAATGGGACAAGATGACAAGCTGAAGGGGGAGTTTTGGGCACTGCAATTCAATGTGCATGGCAGACTGACTAGCCATCTCAGGCCGGCCAAACTGTCATGCGCACTGATGCTCACTCCAACATCAGCTGCATTGCTGGGTTGGAAAGTGCAGACACGGGCTCCTAGTCTAGCTGTGAGCACAAAGCATTGATGCTCATGCCAATCCTGATGCTGCTTTTGAGCAGCAGCATGAAAGCAGAATCAGGATTGGCTGCAGTGCACTCTGGGAGCCTGTGCTTGCAGAAGAGAGGAGAGTGGTACGGTGAGCAGGTAAGTGTTTGTTTTATTTGTTTCCCCTTTCATTCCCCATTCCCCACTTCCTCCCTGCCACTTTGTCAACAAACTGGCTGCTACTGGGCATCAACCACAATCCTTGTCATGGTGAACCACAAAAGTCACTAAATGAGTCTGGGCTTAACCCTCTGGTAGCATTGCAGGAGAAGTGTGGCTCAATGGTTAGAGCCGCAGAGCCTGATGCAGAGTTCTAGCCCGGGACCAGGGTTCAATTCCCCACCTCGGCGGGTCTTGGGCTCAAAAATTCCACGGACCTGATAATTCTCGCTTCGGTGCCTATTCTAATCATAGAGTCCCACTCTGCAACTCTGGGCAATAGCTTGCTTAATCTCCACAACGGCCCCCACAACGCTAAGGATGCCTGGCCTTCACCCTGGGGGTGCCCAGGATTGGACGCCTCACAGGGAAAGCCAGGAGGGGTTCCACAGCGGTATTCGTACAAGCGCCTTGAGACCCTTGCGGGTGAGTAGTGCGCTATACAAGTATCAATTTACATTGCACAGTCAGGCTTAACTTAGAGGCAATGTGTAAAGTATGTATGCAACACACAAAAAGTCATCAAGTGAAAACACAATACAATCCCAAACCAATTTAGAAAAAAGGAGTAAATTGTATTAAACAAAATGATACCAGAATGAAAAAAAACTATCAGCAGAACCAGAGATAGCCACTTTTAAAGTTTTAGGGAAAGTAGTGCCTAAAAGCACAAAACACCAATTGAGGCTATCTGGTCACGCGGGACCAGGACAAAGTCACAAGTTCAGGCTGACCGTGATGGAATGCAGGCTGGGCAAAGGTCCAAATTTGGGCTGCTGGGAGTTGTACCTTATGACCTTGGAGTAAGTTCTAAGCGGTGGGGCTTCGCATTGGTTCCAATGAAGCTTTCAGCTGTGCAGCGAGGTTTTATGCAGTTTTGTTTCACTCCACCTTAGTGCCTATGGAACATTAGGTTAGGCAAACAGGAGTGCTATCTGATGTCACCCAATATCCAGGACCTGGGGGGCTTCTCTTGGGGTTCAGGACTTACTCCAGCAGAAGTCAGCAGCAGGACTCAGGTAGGACCATTTGCAGGTACAGGCAGATTAGTTGCAGCAGGTCAGCTGGGAAATTGCAGGGTGGCCTCTGAAGCTTGTTGCTTTCCTGTAGCTCACACAGGAGGTCAGCCAGCTGACCCTTGGAGTCACTCAGGCGAGCCTGGGATGAAGGAAAGCAGGTCCAGTCTTCATTCTCAGACAGCAAGGCAGCCCTCAAGCAGCAGGGCAGTCCTCTGGCAGCAGGGAAGTCCATTTTCTGTAATGTCCGCCCGCCCAGCACTAGTTTGAAGAGTGTCTCTGGAGGTGCAATAGTTATACCTGCAGCCAGCTTTTGTGTGGGGAATTCCCTATACTACCCCCACATCTGGTTCTGGAAAGTTCTTTCCCTGACAAGGCTCAAAACTGTCTGGGATGACAAAAGACAGGGCAGGCCGGGCGTCAGATCCCTTTTTACTTGGAGGAGGCAAAGCTCTTTAAAATATAAGTGAGGATAAGTACAGCCCCTTCCAGAAACCCTGCAATGATGGCTTATCTTGGCCACTCCCAAGACCTTTTTGCATTACTGTCTGGAAGAAATACACAAAGCCCCAACAGCAGAGACTTTCAAGGTCATGTGACCCAGGACACTGGCAGAAGGTAGAAATGGTTGGGACAAGAAAATTACAACTTTCTAAACTTCAATTTTTTTAATTTTTTTTTTATTGTTAACAGGCTGACGAAGGAAAAAAAGAAAGAAAAAAAATAGTATATTTAAACACAATACATATATAAAAATTATCATACAAAGCATATACAAAGCCGAGTCAATCAGGAAAAAAAAGAGAGAAGAAAAAGAAAAGGAAAAGAGGAGTAAAAGAGTGAGGGCAAAAAAAGTAGAGAAAGAGCAATTTCTCTTTAGCGATCTCACAAGCTATAATATTTAGCAGATGACAAATATCAAAATCATTCTTAAGTAAAACATCAACAAAAGTTCCCCAGTTTTTTACATGCTTTTTCATTGCTCTTATGCCCCTAATGTTTGCTAAAGCTAGTTCCATTGAGTGTATTTCAGTTACCAGTGCCCACCAATCCCAGACCTTTGGTGTTTCTGAGCTAATCCAGGCTCTAGCCAGAGTTAGTTTGGCACAGGACATAAGTATTGTAATCAAGGCAGCATGTGGAAATGGAGCTGGATAAATATCTAGTAAAACCGATGTGGCCGTAAGCGTAGGCATCTGAATCTGTTTCATATTCAGAACTTTTTCAATGTCACACCAAAAAGTCTTGAGACTCGGACATGAGAACAGCATATGTACCAAATCAGCTGCTTCGGTAGAGCATTTGGGGCATTTAGTACGATCGTTATAGGTATTATTGGGGGACCATTTAGAAATTCTTTCGGGGGTGTAATATAACATACATGTTGTTCTAAATTGTTGAAGTCTTAGGCCAGATGACCGTACTCTTTTATTAATGTTCGTAAAGGAGCTCTTTATCTGTTTGGAGGTTATATTTGATCCCAATATTCTACTCCATTTATCAGCAAGCTTACTGCAATCATTAGATTTAAGGGCGATAAGGAGTCTATATGCTTCACTTATAACAGATTTATTTTTTAATGAGTGTAAACAAATCCAGATGTCGCATTCAGAAACCTCCAAGATTTGTTTTTTGTTAATCAGATAATCATGTATCTGTAGATATTTGTATCTCATATTTTCAGGTAGACTGTATAGTAATTTAAGAGTATTGAAATCCAAAAACCTTGTGTGTTATATAGATCCCCTAGAGTAGTAATGCCTAATCTGGACCATCCGCGAGTAATATTATCGTTGAAGATGTTTGGAAGACCAGGATTACCCCATAGCGGTAATTTTGAATGAAAAAAATTAGTGTTGCAAAAAGAGAGAATATTGCCCCATATCTTTGTTATATCTCTAGCTGTCTTAAATTTAACCCTTTTGTAATAATTGGGGTCATTGGTTCTAAATAGAAACAGATTTGAGTCAGATTTCAACATAAAATGATGGAAAAACAAAGCCCTTCCTTCATTGAGTAAGGAGCGTAGGCGGTTAACAAAAGCAGACCAAAAATATAATTTAAAATCAGGAAAATTAAGCCCTCCTTCGTGCATGTCATTTTTCATAAAATTTAATGATCTTCTTGCTTTTTTGTACCCCCAGATGAAGCTACTGAATACTCCATCAAGTTTCTTAAAAAACTGATTGCTTAGCGCTAATGGTATAGATCGGAATAAATATACATATTTGGGCAATACCTTCATCTTTATTAAGTTGATTCTGCCAATTATATTTAAAAATAATCTGTGCCATTTTTTTAATAATGAGCTGGTGGACTTAAATAGTTAGTTATAATTTATTTTATTAATATCTTGTAATTTAGCTGTGATTCTGACCCCAAGGTAGGTGGCTATTTTACATATCTGGGGCACTATCGCGGGTGGGTTATAATTGACTATTATTCGCGTTTTTTGTAGATTTAATTTATAGCCCGCTACCTTGCCATATTTGTCTGCCTCTAATATTATTCCTTTTTGAGCCTCGACGACATCTTCTGTATAAACCGCTATGTCGTCAGCATATGCTGTTATTTTTAGTTCTTGGGGTCCTGATTTGAAAGGTATGATCTGAGTTTGAGATTGAAGGGCAAATAAAAAAGGCTCCAAAGAGAGTGCAAATAAAAGAGGTGATAGAGGACAGTCCTGACGGGTTCCTCGTTGAATCAAAAAGTCTGAGGATGCCAGCCCCCCATAACTGGTAAAGGCAGTTGGTTTGTCATACAGTGCTTGAATGCATCTCAAAAATTGACCCCTGAACCCTAATTTAGACAATACGCACCAGAGAAAGTCCCACCCCACTCGGTCGAAAGCTTTTTCAGCATCTAGTAAAATCATACCGAGTGGGGTGGCTTCTGTCTCTGCTACGTCGAATGCTGTTATGGCCGTGTTGACATGTATGGTAGTATCTTTCCCAGTGATAAAGCCGTGTTGTTGTGGGTGGGTAATCAGGGGCATAATAGGAGCCAATCTTAATGCTAGGATTTTAGCAAAAATGTTCGCATCTGTGTTTATCAAAGAGATAGGGCGATAAGACCCTCTCTCTTCTTTCGGTTTGTCCTTCTTCAAAAAGAATATTATTTTGGCCCTATTCCAAGATTGAAGTGTTTTTCCGTCAAGGCCTGTAGATTGGATAGCTTTCAGCAAGGGTTGTTCAAGCTCTTTTAAACATATCTTATATATTTCTAATGGTATAGTGTCTTCCCCTGCTGCTTTTCCTGAGGGCAATAAAGCTATAGCTTGGTGTAATTCTGCCATTGTTATCTCGTCAGATAACGAGTCTATCTCTGGAATATTTTGGGTATCTATAGTATAATCTTCTATATATTTCTGTATGTCGTCTAGGCTAGGGGGTCATTTCTGGAGTGTATAAGTTACTGTAGAAGTCAGCGAATTGTTCTAAAATATCTTGTGGTTTAGTGTAAGTTTTGTTCCCTCCCCCCCGTATACTTATGATCGTAGCATTGGCTCTATCCTCAGCGGTTTTATAGGCCAAGATTTTCCCGATTTTATCCCCCCTTCATATTGAGTTATTTAGAATTTATGCAAACTGTTTAAGCTTTTTTTGATAAATTTAGACTTTGTTTCATTTTTAAGTGAGCTAAGTGTAAGTCCTATTTCTATACTCGTTAGCGAGTTAGACTGAAGAGCTGATGACAATAGTTCCTCTTGGGTAGCTATTTTTGACATCAATATATCATTATTTTTTTTTAATTCTATATTTTGTCTGATCACATAGGTTTGAGTAAAGCCTCTAATACTAGCCTTACAAGCGTCCCATACTATGGCGGGTAAGGCTGAGTTTGTGTTTATGTTTATGAATTCTATAAGGTGTGATTTTAATTGTGTAATATAGTCTATGTCTGAGATTAAGTGTCTGGGAAAAGAGAATGGCCTAGGCGTGGTTCTAATATTTGTTGTTTTAAATATCAAAATTATAGCATTATGATCAGAAGAGATACGTGGACATAAGATCATGGAGCTTGTTTTCAATAAGTTGTCACTTATAAATGCCATGTCTAGCCTTGAACATAGTTTATGGGGTGCGGAGTAGTAAGTGTACCCTGGTTTGCTTGCATATAAATTTCGCCAAACATCTTTTATATTATGTAAGCGACATAGGTCAAGTATAGAAGCCCTGGTCTTATGCATTCTTTGATGGCACCCAAGTCTAGTTGTATCTATTCTATAATCCATAATACAATTAAAATCCCCCATGATAATAAGTTCTCCAGCCCAATCTAAGAGTTTAATATTCAATTGATCAAAAATAGTAGGATCGTCTATGTTACATCCATAGACCACACATAGAATATATTTAACATTCTCAAAATATATCTGAGCAATGGCCCATCTACCATCTTTGTCGCAAGATGTTTGCATTATCTCAGCCTTAAATCATTTGTCCTTAAGTATAGCAACTCCTCTTATAGATTGCCCATAAGTAGAGCAAATGATGATATCATATCCTAATTGGTTAAGTAGTTTCTTGTCCTTCCCTGCGATATGTGTTTCAGATAAAAGAGCGACATGGGGATTATGCATTTTTAGTTCTTCTTTTATCAAGATTCGTTTGTTCTTGCTATTTAACCCTGCAACATTCCAGGCTAAACACTTTATTTCATACATCTAAAGAAAAAAAGAAAGAAAAAAAGAATAGAGAGAAAAGACAAAATTGAAGCCTTACATTTGGAGCTTATCTTGAATTGATCAAAGTATTGTCCATGATAACCACTTGTCCTCATGTATTGTGTTTTTCGGATACATTCAATATGCAAAGAAATTCCAGTATCATTATTTAAATCCTCCCCCTCAGCCTGTGAACGATTTTTTTTATTTTTACCTACCCCCCCTCAACCCCCCCATAGTGCGGAGAACACCCTCCCGCCGCCCCCCTCCCCCCTAGCTCTCTCCCCAGCCGGGGAAGAGCCATCCCTCTGCATCTGCTGCCGCTGGATGGGCAGCTGGCTGGCAGGTCGACACCGGAGACCCCCACCCTCTCTTCACTTAGACAGTCCATAAAAAAATGCGTAAGAAGTAAGCTTGATTTTAGGCTAATACATTATGATGCGTATAACCTAAAGTAAGGATTGGAGCCAAGTTTGCTTATACATATACTTGTATGAGTAGATTTCTAGTAGAAATAGGATTTTTTTACTTGGACAGTGTCTTAGTTTATATTAGTTCTTAGTTTTAGTATTAGTCTTGCTTGTACCAGCGCCGATGTCTGCTAGGTACGCTTCTGCTTCTTTTACATCCATGAAGAAATAGGTGCGTCCCCCTTTTATTACCTTTAAGCGTGCTGGTTCTTGAAGAAAGGCCTGGCCTCCACTGGATTTAATTGGGTCTATCTATTTGCGTAACAGCCATCGTCTGTCCATAGTTTCTTTACTAAGATCGGAACGAGCAAAGATTGAAATCTCACCAATGGTTACAGGGGTATTGGGACGGGCTCTCTGCCAAATAGCATGACGAAGTAAGAAGTTACCAAATAAAACCAAGAAAGGGCGTGGAAATTGGCCCCCTATGTTTCTCTGTACCAGAGGAAGACGGTGTGCTCTCTGAATTTGTGAGTCCCAGTCCCAATCTGCTAGATCAGGAAAAGCTTTCTGAAACAGTCCCACTAAGTAGGCCCTCGGGTCAGATCCTTCTGCCCCCTCCGGTATGCCAAAAAGTCTTAAATTTGAGCGTCTCTGGCGATTCTCCAAATCTTCAACTTTTTGTTGCAGAGTCGCAAGCTGTGTTTCATGTTTGTCAGCTGAGGATGATGTTTTGGCGCTTGTTTCTTCCAGTTCAACTACCCTTTGTTGTAATTCCACAATGTCTTGTGAGACTCCTCCAAACTTAGCAGTCAGTTCTTGTAAGGATGATTGTACCTTGCTATTATCTTCTCTCAGTTGTAGATAATGTTCCTGAGCCTCAGCCCGTTGACTGCCTAGTAGTTGCAATATTATATCCAATGGAGAAGCATCAGTTGGTTCTCGTCTTGGATTTGATTCCTCTTCAGAGGCCGTTATATGCCTGTTTGTCTCCAGAATGGTGTGGGGAGATGAAAGTTCGTAGGGGGAGTCCCCAAGAGAAGGGGAAATAGCGGCAGTAATTGTAATAATTGTAGTAGTTGTGGCCGAGAAAGATATTTGCGGTTCAGACGTCTCAACTTCTATTATTGGTATATCTACAGTAGAATCATGCGATTCATGCAACATTGATAATGATAATATTCGCTCTGAGGAATTATCTAATAGTATGCTAGGTGGCATATTGGATGATTTAGACGAGGTAGTTGGGGAACAATTTTCCACATTATTAGTGTCATTTGTGTTGCTCTGTGCAGTTTTGCTAGATAATAGCTCTGTAGGGCTTGCCCCTGATAGTCTTTGTGTCATGTTTTTTACTAGACCTTTTGCCTCAATCCATCTTCTTAATGGGCTTTTGTCCTTCAAAGCCTTTATCGAAATTTGGCTATTACTGGTGATGGATCTATTTATCAATGGACCAGTCTTGACACATTTCTTTGCCCTAGATTTGTTTTTTTGTTTGCGTCCTTTCTTTATTCTTATTTTTGTTACAATGCCAGAATTGTACTCTTTCTCTCCTGTCTCATCTTCTGTTTTTGCATCGCAATCTTCAAAAGAGCCTTGCTCAGTGAGATCTATTAGCTCTGTCGCCAATTCTGTCGCTAACCCACCATCCATTAGTTCAGTTCTAGGAGCCGTGGTTCCTAAGTCTGTGTTAGCTGTTGGGTCTGTTATATTAATGTTCTCCTCTCCGGAAATATTCTGAATACCCGTACTCAGGTTAGAGCTTGGTTTGTTTAAAGTTTCTACCACTTTTGAAGTAGTTAGCTCTTTAGTCGCTGGCCCCTCATAGCAGTTCTCCTCTGCAGTTATATGCCTCTCTATCATGTTGGCATCTTGGACCCCAGTTGAGGTAGTTGCTTCCCCATACACTGTTGCCTGAACTGCATTTATCAAATCTCCCCCATTTGCACATTCTTTTGTCGTTAAATTATTTTTAGCTGCGGTTTTACCAGAAGTCTGCCCAGTTTTTTTCACATTCTCGTTTAAGGAAATATTAGGCAATCTCTGTACCTGCTTTGTGGTGTCGCCGCTTTCCTGTCGTTGTCCTCCCTTCATGTTAAAGACAGCAGTCGTCTCTGTGGATCCAGCGAGGACGGCAGGTTTTACTTTTCTTTTTCTCTCTCCCTCCTTATCAGCGGTTGGAGCAGTTGTGGCGGCACGGGCGCTCTCCCGTAGGATGTTCTCTGGCATATCCGAGGTCTGTAGGGTCAGAGGTGCCGCTGGTGCCACTGTTGCTGTTGTCGGGTTAGGCGGGTTTGGCAGGTTTAGCGGTGCTTGCACAGCCGGGGGAGGGAGGGGCGCCGTAGTTCTTGCTGGATGTTTGCTATTCCTCGTAACTCTCTGAGGATTTTTCGGAGACATTCTTCTTCGCCTCCAAAGTCTTGATGCTTGCCAATTTAGACGATTAAGGCCCGATAAGCCGAGCCCTGATCCATTAAGCAGACCGTAAATCGTCCGCCGGAAAAGTTCAGCAGTGGCAGTAAGATAAAACATCCGTGCAGGAGTGCCGTCGTTGAGTTTGTCGGCGCTATTTCCTTAAAGTAATATCAGCTTCTCTTCTGCTTCCTTTTTTGAAGTGGTTATCGCATCTCACATGTAGTTCTGTGAAGAGTGGGGAGAGAGACTCCGGGCGAGCCGCTAGTGCAGATCCTCACTCCGCCATCTTGGATCCGCTTCCCGTCATCATTTGCACCGCTACAACTATCTAAACTTCATGCAAAATTAATGCTAAATTCAACTTTAGCATTAGAGTACTTTAAGTCACAATTCATTTGCGCTTAAACACCATATGTATATCTACTCCCAATCCAAAGTCATCACTTGTAAAAAAAAATGTGTCCAATGTTAGTCAATGGGAGAGTTATGCCTTAAAACAGTGAAAAGCAGCTTATGGAGTTAAAACTTTAAGGTAAGCATACCCTACTTTTTAAACACAATGCACACTGCAATATGACCATTTAGGGCCGATCTTAGGGGTAAATAATAAGTATTAAAAAGGTTGGTTTAGGCCTGCCAAAAGGTTTATTTTACCAGTTCAAAATAGCAGTTTAAAACTAAACTGTACTACAGGCTTTAGTGCTAGACCCCAAACATGTTTTAAAAGGCTAGTGTGTGGCACAATGAGCGCTGCCGGCCCACTAGAAGCATTTAATTTACAGGCCCTGGATACATTTGGTACCATTTACTAGAGCAAACAAGTAAATTAAACATACCAATCAGGTAGATGCCAATTATACAATGTTTTCAAGGAGAGTGCACAAGGGCCTCACTACTCAATTAATCAAAGCGAGAGAGGTTCGAGTAATGCAATTACTGATAAGTAATTGAAGCTTTAACTCGAATTATCTCAGAGTTAGTGTACATTTTGTGACAATACAGCTTGGAAGCACAGGGCCATAAATGGTTTTCTGTGTTTCCAAGCTCTGCAGTCAGTAAAACATGTACTAACTTTGAGTTATTACGAGTTAATGTATGCGCTCAAGACACCAAAAAGAGATGCACAAAAAAGGGATCAAGATGTGGCCCATGAAATTTAGGGAAGAGATCTAGATATGGGTTCAAGAAAGGTAATCTTAAGTTGGTAGCTCAGAAAGACAGAGGCACAAATTAAGAGGTAGAGGGATACTGCAAATGTGCGGTAAGAATGAGGCAGGAAAATGTGGTGCTAAGGAAGAGATCGAGGCAGATTAAAGGAAGAGGGGCATGTGGCTTGAATGAAAAGGAAACAAAGATGAGGAGGTGAGAGATTATGATAAAAGTAGATGATGGAGCAGATTAAAATAGGAAAAGGAAGTGAATGGGGAAGATACAAATGAGTTTTACAGTGGTTGGGGCTAGAAATAGAGGTGAGACATTTTGAAAGATAAAGAGAGTGAGGGGCAAAGGTAGAGATGGAGAAGTACAGAAGGGTAGAGGAGATGAAGTGAAACAGGTGGGACAGTTAGAGATGGCTTGTACAAAGTATTTGTGGCCCAGCAATGGACATTGCGAGTGCGCAAACAGATACTATTGAGCAGCATTGCCTTTGATGTACATACCGGCTTTTGGGAGGGCACATACATTTTAACTTCCCTTAATTCCCAGGACCACCATAAGCATGTGCTTCTAGCCCTAAAGAAGATGTGTCTGTGCATGGGGCATTCCTGGGTGGGAATGTCAAAAAAGAACAAAAAGTAGTCTTCGAAACGAAAAATAGAAATACAGCACATCACCCTTTCAGGCATGATTTGTAATACAGTTACACATACAACATAGTGGAAATAAAGCATAGTGGAAGATAAGCAGCTGGAGAACCTAATCACTTACAGACTGCCAGCAAGGTAAACCACAGTGCATGTATTCCAGTGAATTGCTTTATACACCTGTATAACGCCAAGGGGCTTATTTACAAGCCCCTTGGGCCACCCGTACGTCACTTTTCCCATGCTCAAAATTACGCAAAAGTGGCGCAAGGGGCTTGTAAATAAGCCCCCAAATATTTCATGATAGATTTAGGGAGGTGCTGACTTTGCTATCCTTTAGGACTGCGAGTGTCCCTCCCTAAGGACAACAGTGGAGGGAACTAGCACTGGTAAAACCAATAGGTCTCCTTAGCTTTTAGAGTGCTGATTAAAACATAAAAAAGCCTGCTGCAGTGAATAAAGAAATAAAACAAAAGGGGTTGTTTTCTATACACAATGCATCTATGAGTTAAAGACTTTAAAGAATGTGTGATTATGCCAGAGGCTCAAGAACTGGAGAGGCTATTAGCTATTAGCTAATCGCAAATAAGGAAGCGAATTCAAGGGTGCCAGGGGTGTCCAAAGGACACCCTGTAGCACCCCTGAAATGTAATCTACATTGGTGTTGCGCACACACATGTCCAAAGGACATGTGTGTGTGTAACATGCAACTTAGAAAAATGCATTTAAATGCATTTTTCTAAGTTTTCGCTATTTACCACGAGGTTTGACCTCGCGGTAAATAGCGGCCCAAAATTGCGATTTCGCAATTTTAAAATGGTTCATGAATTGCATTTAAGGAATCTCAAATAGAGATTCCTTAAATGCAACTCCTTGCAAATGTGCGAATTCTTTAACCCTTTCGATGCTGATGACGAGCTCAGCTCGTCATCACCCACGGGTGTCATGTGCTGTTGACGAGCTGAGCTCGTCATGGAAACAGCAAATTGGTAATTCCCAGCACAGGAGGGGGAAAACGCCTAGCAGCCAAGGTGTTAATAGCGAATTTTGCATTTGGGATGATGCATCCCAAATGCAAAAATTGCACTCGCAAAGGGCCAGATTCTCAGAATCTGCCCCTTTGCGAGCGCAATTAAGCTTGATGAATCTGGCCGTAAGGTCTTTGCATAGTACTCATAGGGTACACGCGTAGGCCATGCCCTTGTCTATTACACAGAGGCTATGACCACACACTGTGCACATTGGCAACTGAGCACCAAACTTACCACTCACAGGGCACAGCCACATGCGTTTCCGTACGAATACCAGAGCATCTAACAGATCTGTTCATACTACACAGAGTACTATGCATGAGGCCTATACACACAGGCTGTGCAAACTTATCTCCAAAGGCATAATTGATTAAATCAGTGATATAATTATCGAAAATAACACTACACTAGTCTACTTTCCACTTGTTTTCTATTATAAAGATCTTTTAATCCCACTCCTTGGTACCCTGCACTTACAGTGAGCCTAATGTCCATTTATGAAAGTTACTCAGTTACATGATCTCTAATTAGTTGGTTTGGAACCACATAAACTCTGTGCAATACCTCTGCGACACCTTGCCCCTTGGCTGTGGTCATAACAATGCTACAGAAAACCATATGAACCTGATTTAACAATAATGAGACCTATCACAAATGTGGTGTAGTAATAATTGGTCAGAGAGTGAGCCACTAAACCTGTTATAAATTATGAAGCAACAAATTATGACCTCATCTAGCAAGACTGAAGGGAGAATAAAAATCACACAAAGCAAGAAGATGAGAGATGGAAATAGAACACAAGCTTATCACACAAGTTACAACATAAACCTAGGCACACATAAGAGTAATTAAACAGTGTGTATGAGTTAACATAATCTTAATTAAAACAGAAACAATGGTCCATATTCTCGTAGGCAGAGTGTTGCTTTGTCTTTAATTCAGTTTGTATTGAGGCAAAACAGAAACCAGACAACACGTTTTTTGTCGCATGTGGAAATCAATTCTGCAACTTCCTCTGAGGCTTATCCCCTCACCTAGCAGCACCATACATTTCTAAGCTTATTCACACTTGCGTAAACCAGTAGAGCGCCAATTGTTCCTAAACCACTAAAATCCCTCCATCCTAGAACTACTTATCACACAAGTCTATTGAAAAAACAGCTTTCAGTGAGCACAACTTTTGGGCAGCAGAGACAAAACGTTCAAAGCAATATATTGTCCAATCCCAAGCTGATATCTGTGTAATATGATGTTTTTCAGATTAAGTACCAATTGCTCCACATGAACAAATGTTATATTATGTTATGTTAATTTTGATTTATATAGCGCCAAATCACCGACAGGTCTCAGCGCTTGCTTTGGGAACCTGTCCTGGCTTTCCCTGCGAGATAACCCCTACTGGGCATCCCCAAGGTGAAGACCAGGAATCCCATCGCGGTGGGGCCGTAGTGGAGATTAAGCAAGCTATTGCCCAGAGTTGCAGAGTGTGAACCCATGATTCGAGTAGGCGCCGAGGCAAGAATGATCGAGTCCGTGGACATTTTTGAGCTCAAGACCCTGCTGCGTCGGGAATTGAACCCTGGTCCCGGGTCTGACCTCTGCATCAGGGTCTGCCTCCTCTAACCAGTGAGCTACACTTCTCCACTAGAATGTGCCTGCACAATCACAACCCATCTCTTTTGCAAAGAGAGCTAGAGGGCCTCACAAAAGGTAGAATAGCTCCCTTCCAGTAGTGGATCTCTCTCATATAGGGCATGGACATCTCCCTATCCACAGGGAGGATTAGTTATATTGCCCAAAGCAGGGAGTGTCTGTTTTGGGTTTATTGATACAAAGGAGGTCATTGATGTGGAGAGTGAACCCAACCATGCAAAGTCTCCAACAGTCACTGAGCATCGTGTACAGCGATCACCCCCACACCAGCCATGTGTGCACTGACACAGGTTTGTCTTGGATGAGCACCAGAAGATCCTTCTTATGGTTGTACGGAGGGAAAACTGATGGTCTCACTGCATTTCTCTGGGCTGCATACCAGATACCAGAGAGCCGCAACTGTTGTTAGCATAAAATGCACTCTGTACTCCTGAATTTGGGATCAAGTAAGAGCCGAGAACCAGAATCAGGGAAAGATCCTTCCATATGTGTTTAATTGGAAATTTAAATTGTAAAACGAATGGTCTTGCCTGGGTCTGGATAGCTCACTTACAGAAAAATATTATTCTTCATGGCGGAGTCTTTGATGGTATTAATCCTCCTGGTACATATTTTAATATTAATTCTATCTTATGGCACATCTGATGAGTAGTATATGCATGACCTAATAATTTTCTGTGATTTCAGTAACTCTTAATGTGTAATGGACAGAATCAGATGATGCCAATTCCATTAATGTTGGAGTGTGTGGTCCCCCGATGTTAAATGCTATGATTTCATCAGCTGTGCATTTTAACATATTTTCAATGCTACTAAATTTTTGCCTCCCAGGGTTGAGGGCCTTATAAAAAGCAGTGGGTGCTCAGATACACAAACAAGCATTTGCAATGCAATCGGTCTCGCCTTTAGGACCTTATATGTATTTAGCTATGCAGCACATTAGCCTGGGTGCTGAAACATCTACTGTTCTTTAACATGGAGGGAAAGTAAGCACCAAACTGTGTGGCACATCAGGTATGGGAACGCATGGAGAGAAATATTGCCTTTCAGCGGGAAATGGTATAGTCCAATGCTCTGTTTTTAATATAAAAGCAGGGCCTTCGGTGGTCATATCACTGAAAATACAAGATTTGAAAAAAATATTATTGTTTCCGGGTGCTTGTGAAAGACAATATATATGGACTGGCATCTAGAGAATGCTAAAGTGATTCTGGTATTTTACTGACCTCTGTTGGTTGTTTTCTATCAAGAAAGTTAAATAGAGGCAGTTGCCAGAGAAATTAAAAACAGAAAGTCCCTCAGCAGAAAGCAATTCTGGTATTTTACTGACCTCTGTTGGTCGTTTTCTATCAAGACAGTTAAATAGAGGCAGTTGAACAGAAATAA
Source organism: Lissotriton vulgaris (assembly GCF_964263255.1). NCBI lineage: Eukaryota > Metazoa > Chordata > Amphibia > Caudata > Salamandridae > Lissotriton > Lissotriton vulgaris. The sequence continues at coordinate 1,020,959,782 of NC_141697.1, forward strand.
ATGTCTCTAAGCGGAAGCAGACAAGTCCTTGGGCGGATCGTCAGAGCCCACAAAGTACATACACATATGTACTAAAGTATATACTAAGTGAATATATACTAAAGTAAATACTAAAGTATATATACTAAAGTATATACAAGAGGTCTTGAATGCTAGACCTAAAACGGAATTCACTGAGATCACAGCTCCTATTAACATGCATACTCACATATGAAGCTTTATTTAGGCATGTCGGTCTTGCGCTCTGAGGGAAGGCATACATACCTTTTTACATACCTAAACAGCTGATGACGCATAACTTCTTTCTCAGAGAGAGCAAGCACATTGAGGAAAATGGACATAAGCAATGCTTAATTTGAATGAATTTGTATAAAAGTGAGAGCTGGTCTCCAAACCTATTGTGACAAGCCTTACCCTCCTTACGTTTTGTTCAGCAGCTGCAGCACTCTACCTGCTGGAGCCCTAATGGAATAGCTAGCTGCTGGTGAACACCACACACACACAGCCTGAGAGTGTGACAAACAGTCCTTATTTTATTTGCAATGTGACTTGTAGAAATAAGCTGAATGGTGAATGATCACTGTATATGCCGTCCTGTTTCTATGGCCTTAATAGAATTATAAGAGTGACTGATCTGTTGTCTCTTGCTGCTCTGCAGGCTGGCACTGGACCCGGCGGTGCAGGAGGAGGCAAGGAGTACCAATCTGCTGGAAAAAGTGCAGGAGGTGGAAAGGAATGATCAGGAACGATCAGACTGTCTATTCCATTGTCCATTCATAATAAACAAAACAAATTCGACTGTTAAGATCTCAAACAGACATACCAAGTTCAGCACATTGAGGTTCTAGAAACTGAAACAGCTGAAGGTTCCAAAAGCACACATCTGAGGACTCATTTCGTTTCTGAAGAAAACTACCTGGGATGCTTGTAATCTTAAATGAGAAAACATTCCTGGACGGTAAACAACCATTACAACGCAACTATTACAATGGACTACTTTTACAACGCAACTACTACAACGCAGGATCCTTTACAACGAATGCCTTTACAACGCATGACATTACATCGCAGATGCTATTACAACGCATGCCATTACAACGTAAGTATAGGTAAGTATATCATTTTATTAAAACATTTATTACATTAAAAAAATGTTTTAATTAATTAAATATTAATAATTTAATAAATATTAAAAATAAAAATAATTATTAATAAAAAAAGTACTTTAAATAAATTAAATAAATTAATTTAAGTAATTTTAATATTAATTAAAAAAAGTTCTAAAAATATAAGTAATTTTTACCCCTACACTATCCAGCACTTACTCTACTATTACACCCCCCTGGAGTTACCATAGTAATTTTTACCCCTACACTATCCAGCACTTACCCTACTATTACACCCCCCTAGAGTTAGACTAGTAATTTTTACCCCTACACTATCCTGCACTTACCCTACTATTACAACCCCCTGGAGTTAGAATAGTAATTTTTACCCCTACACTATCCAGCACTTACCCTACTATTACAACCCCCTGGAGTTAGAATAGTAATTTTTACCCCTACACTATCCAGCACTTACCCTACTATTACACCCCCCTGGAGTTAGAATAGTAATGTTACCCCTACACTATCCAGCACTTACCCTACTATTACACCCCCCTGGAGTTAGAATAGTCATTTTTACCCCTACACTATCCAGCACTTACCCTACTATTACACCCCCCTGGAGTTAGAATAGTAATTTTTACCCCTACACTATCCAGCTTTTACCCTACTATTACACTCCCCTGGAGTTAGAATAGTAATTTTTACCCCTACACTATCCAGCACTTACCCTACTATTACACTCCCCTGGAGTTAGAATAGTAATTTTTACCCCTACACTATCCAGCACTTACCCTACTATTACTCCCCCCTGGAGTTAGAATATTATTTTTAAACACCTACACTATTTCTAATATATATATATATTTTTTTTTTCCAAATACATTAATAAAGAATTTTAATTATATAAATTAAATTAATTAAATTTTTATTTAAAATTATATACTTACCTATACTTACGTTGTAATGGCATGCGTTGTAATAGCATCTGCGATGTAATGTCATGCGTTGTAAAGGCATTCGTTGTAAAGGATCCTGCGTTGTAAAAATAGCGTTGTAATGGTATGCGTTGTTAAAGTATGCATCGTAACGTCATACATCCTTCCTGGACTGAACTATGTCTCCACGGTTACATAGCCTTGATCTTTGCAATCATGTCCCTGCTGTCAGCTATGCTGGCCAAGAACACCATCTTGACACTGCTTCGTGTGGCTGCACCAATCATTTTGCACCTTTATCTGACCATCATCATGGAGTCAAAAATGGTCTGGCCCAACCCCTACCTTGAGTTCTTTGCCTTCACATGTGTCATCAGGCATCAAACACCCTGTTGATGCTGGAACACCTTATTTACTAATCTAACTCCTGTTAGGCTCTGTGTATTCAGACCTGCCAACACACATGGTGCCACCATATGCACACAATTTCGACTCTCTTCACACAGTCACACGGTGAGGAGCAAAATCACACAGTGGCACAGAAAACTAGCTGGAACCCACTGCACAAAGATTGATTTGCAGCTTGTCTGAGGACGGTCTGAGCAGCCGATATCCATCAAGTGGTATGAAAACACCCCATGACATTGGTGACAGCCTAAGTAGTGACCTTTTCGGTTTTTTCGAGTTAGTAGGGGGACTTGGTTAGGGGCAGAATGAATCTAAGTACCTCCTGGTAGGAGCCTCTGCTCCCTCTCCAAGGCCCCATTCCCTACTCACAAGGTGAAATAAATGTATAAGTTATATAGCTCTGTGTATTTGTAAAGCGCACTATCCCCCACAAGGATATACTAGAATATTTAGGGTGATGGAAATCCAAGCTGTTGGAGTACTATATACATGTGCTTCCTATGTAAATGCTATATAGATGAATATGTATTTGTGTTTTCTCTGAGACTGGAATTCTTGCAATGCTTGTGCACCCATTATTAGTACAGGTAGATGGTTATTTTGATCACTTATGAGAGGCACCATCGTCATTGAACTCTTATATAATACCATATGTCACAAAAGTATCAAATGGTAAATAAGAGTTTAATGACATCCAGGGTAATATTACAGGCCCCGCTGTGCAGGGGGCCCCCACCGTTGAAGGTTCTGTCTAAAGTCGTTGACTATTGGTGAGCTGCAGGCGACTTGGGGACCCATCGTCAGATTCTGCAGGTGGGCACCACTGTGGTGTGTTATGACACTCATGACTCCAACAACCTTTGAACATGGCCTTAATATTGTTTATTATATATAGAGTTAAATCAGGGACTTTAGAATTCAATTTTTCAAGAAGTTTCGGTCATGACCTGAGCACTAGACGGATTTCTACTTTTCTAAACTGGAAAGGCGCAACCATCGGCTCCCCGAAGATCAGATGTACCGACAGATGTATCCTCATGGCATGACATTATCACATGATCGAGAAGGACAACCAAAGGTCCACTAATCCAAATATTGACTCTAAAAGTATATGAAGAGGCTATGTGGATGAGACAAAGAGGTGAGGTGTCAAAGGTAGGAAATATCGGTGAATTTTGTAAAAAATAGGACAATACTTCCACCATGTGGAAGGAAAAAACCCTTGTGAAGCTGTGCTGCGATTCCAAGAATACATCCGACTTTGCCGCTTCGTCGTCTGCATTAGAGCATCAGATTCACACTTCCATTGTTATGGTTCTGACAGGCCCTCCATTATGAACCCCACTTCTAGGGAGTTAATATCTAGGTTGCTGCAAATGGCATAGCCTTGAAAGCTGCCACTCATGCTGTCAGGAAGGATGCAATTTTAATTTTGAAATGTCGACTCAAAACCATTGTCTTAGTAGTAAGTGGGTACATGTAACAGACATTTGTATCTCGGGTATGTTGCTTTTCTGATCATTTAGGTACGTTTAAAGAGCAAGCAAATTACCATAATATTATGAACCTAACGTGGTCCTTTTTATGGAAATGGGTCCCTGTCAGGAACTTCCGTGATGGATTCATGAGGCGAGTTTCACCCTCTCTGTCTTCAAAAACACAAAAGGCTCAAAGGGGATGATCACGTGTTTTATGCTGGTACTCGCTGCCAGTTTCACTTGCTGGTTAATTTCAGAACATGATGTCTGTCTGTCCTGTTGCGATACTGGCAACAAAAGTACGATTTTCAAACAAAGATCATTTTGTCCCCCGATCAGAGTTACCTTTAAAAATAATGCTATGTGTTTGGGGGATGGAGTTATCTGATGGAATTTAAAACATGTAATAGCATTATTGTTCAGAGCATTTACAAGAGATACGAGCAAATAATCTAATGGGTCTATTAGAGGAAGAAAAGATCAAGACAAAACCAAAAAGTTAAAGCAACTCACTGCCATACAACTTCGACCAGTTTAACATTTTGAAAGAGCCATAAAAACTAAATGCACAACAGCCCCTTAACCCTTTCAAGAAAAGTTCGTGCCACATTTTCACTTTGGGGTTCAAAATACCATGGAGAGAGCTGAGGGCTGCTCTTGCTGGGAATTTCAGGTGCCAACAGCATAAAGCCAAGAGAGACGCCTCCAAAGCGCTAGAATTTTCACTAAGAATGTGTCTAGTCTGCACTGTGAAACAGTTGTTACGCAGACAATTCAGGGCATTGGCCGTAGTGCATTTGGCAGTTTCACAAACATGAAAAATACGTAATAAGCAATCAGTCAGTTGCATCTGCCAAAACAAGACTTCCTACTCAAGTCATTGAAACCCAAACGTGGGCAGAGAATGCCACTTCCGCCCCAGGGTATATGGTGATGCTTTTTATTAAGAGGTAATTGTAAACAAAGATGTGGAATGCCAGTCCATGGACGGCAGATGGAGGTATCTTCAGCTGTGCCTGGACTTTGCATCAAAGCGTGTGATGCATATGCACATTTGATCAGAAAATAAACTACTACAGAGCAGATGCCAACGTTGACATGCTAATAGGACTCAATACAGTTCTAACTGCCTCTCTAGCATATCACTTTTTGATGGCTCCATGCAGAACTTATGTTCTGTTTTAATATTGCCCCCAACAAATGCATGAAAGCTGTATTATGTATTCAGAAATAATTTTAAATTTTCATCGCCTGCCCTCTGTGCAGTGCTTGCTTCTATGCGATATTACATTTGTGAAAAAATACACCTGTCCACTGGGAAAAATATTTGAAAAATTGCGGGGAAAAAGTTTCCCAGCGCATTTGCACTGCTGTTGAACCGCAAAAGAAGTCTTTGTTTTAGCTCCACCTTATGAATGTGTGATCAGCCCGAGCAAGATGGTGGATGCACTGTGCGTGTACTCCCAGCCATCCCGTTTATCCATCATCAGTCGGGCCACCGTGTGCAACACAGTGGCTGGGGGGACACTTGTTGTGATCCCGAGGATCTGCAGGCCGGGGCTAGAGCTGTCTGGGCTCTTTTGAGGCAGCATAGAGGTTTCCCAGTGACCTGAAGATCGGGTGCAGCCTGCAGACGACGTCAGACACCTGCGTCCACTTTCTGGATGCTTGCGCCGAAACCGAGTGACCACTGGCCCCGGAGCAAGCTGAGCAAGTTGGGGAGGAGGACGACCTGGCTGCTGCAGTGATTGAAGCAAACCATTCAGCAGCCATGAGGAGGTCTGGTCTCGGCCTGGGTCATACCTGCCTGGTGACTGGAGGTGAGGCGGGGCAACTGGCTGTGGGGTAGAGGCCCCCCCGGGCTAGTTTTGAGGCCTTTGTGGCCTGAGCAGCCCGGAAATGGGATGTGGGACTTGTGCGGAGGAGGCGTCGCCTGTCGCCCCTCCCTTCTGGAGGCCACACATTGAGGTGGATGTGAGGGCAGCCAGGGAGTGGCCCAGCTCCCCGCCTTTGGTCAGCAGTAAGAGCATCGAGAGTGACAGGTTGGGCGCTGGCTCTGCCCTTTTGACGCTTGAGGGATGCAGTGACTGCCCTGAAGCACCTGACAGTGCACAGCGCGGCTTGGGGGGTAGTGATCATCAGTGGACCGCGAGAAGCTATTCATGGAAGTGTTTTGGGGAGCCCCCACCTTGTGGAGTTCAATGGCCCTAACAGACGATCTGGAATGCCTGGATCCAACAGTGGAAGCCTATCTGGAGATATTGTGGAGAATGCTTGACTTGCAGCGTTTGCTGACCTTGTGGTCCGCCCTGAGATTTTCATGGCTATCTGACATTGGCCTTGTGTGCCTTTGTCACCCTCCCTGATCTTACTGCTCTGCAGCGTATTGGTATGGTGATGAGCCGTTGGCCCTTCAAAGTAGGGAAAGACAACTGCTCCCATCTGACACTACAAGGTGCAGGAGTGGGATTGTGGGGTCTGTAAATAGACCTTCCACTGACTGGTACCTTCCTCACTCCAACGCTTGGGAACTGACAGCAATTGTGGACACTTGAAAAATTCAGGAAAGACTCCTGGCTGCTCGTGCTGTCCCTCTTGGAGGGGGATAAGTGGGTGAGGCGATGGCTACCTCAATAGCATTACCCAGATTTTACCCCTGAACCACCGGCCAGTGGTCACCACATTCAGCGCCATGTGGAAGGAGAAAGGATCAACAACACTCACTCAAACCAAGAAGGATAAAATCAGCACCTTTCGCAGTGGTGCCGCAGGTCCCTCTGGACCAAACCCTGCTCAAATGAACCCACTGGCACGCACAAACTTTGTCGACATACTGCAAGCTATCCGGGCCTCCCAAGAGGCAGTTGACACTGAGCTAGGGTAGGTCAAGGTGTATATCACACTTATACATAAGGATTTACAGAACAAGGCCCACAGAGTCACCAAAGCAGAGGAGAGGATCTCCACTGCGGAGGCCACCCTGACCTCCCTTTAAGCAGACGTCGCCAAACTCCATTCCCTCACTGCCACAACTGAGAAAAGGGCTGAGGATACACAGAATAGATCGAGGTGCAACAATTTGTGCTATGTGGGCTTTCCGGAGCGATCGGTATCATCAGACCCAGCAGATATTCTGTGAGACTGGTTGCAATTATGGCAACCTAAGAACTCTTACTCTCAATGGTGTGTCAAAGGGGGTGCACAGATCACTGGCCCAACACCCGCCACCACCGAGGGCACCGCGCCCATTAATTGCCAGATTTCTCAATTAGCGTGATAGGGGTGCTATCTTATGCTTGGCCTGCAAAGCTGGTTCACTAACTTTTAAAGTGTCTTGCATTGGATTTTTTCAGACTTCACTTGTGAAATTTAACAGCAACAATGAAGTGAAGCAAAAACTCAGGCCCCCTAACCTGAAATAAAAATGCTTTTATTTCTAGTGAAACTCAGGGTGATTTATGGCGACCCTTCCCACTTCCTTGACACCCTAGAGGCATGGTGGGCAGCCAAATAAAAGACCCAGCACAGCCCTAATACCGCCCGACATGTTTCTGAAATTAAAGACCCCCAATTGACCTGATTCACAGAGACCTAAACAGTGTAGGAATGCTAAAGCCCTCAGGACATGCACATGTTCTGTGGGCTTCCCAGGCTCATTCAACATGGAGGCCTACAGACACAGAGAGGGATGAGGTCTGGTGATGGCTGAGGAATCAGAACAGGGAATTGACCTGAGAAACGACTTATTGACTGACCTACCATTTACACAGGAGGGCCACTTATAGGTCATAAGTAGCCAAGCAGCGAAGGTGCACTATACACAGATCCGTCTACAACAGGAAAGCCACCATTAATAATACCTCGGATGTCTTAGATTGTTTGCGTTTGTTTTCCTTAGTTCCCTTTTCTTTTTGTTCTGACTATCTTGCTAAATGTTTGTATGCCACACAAATGCTGCTCTTGCACCAATAGTATGAGACCACTTGTTTCCAGAGGCTCTTCACCTTCCTCTCATACTGTAGATTTCACTCCAAGAGAGAGTCCTATGACGCACGATACAGTTAACACTACAATAGTCCACACAGCCTTGACCTAGAATGTGAATGGACCCGTAGACCTTGTTAAGCGTATAGCAGTCCTCCGTTACACCAAGTGCCTTCATTCCTCCTTTCTACTGTTGCAAGAAACACATCTTCTGGGTTCAAACTGCCCTTTCCTGAAGAGATTCGGATATGATAGGCTCTATCATTCGGCCTTCGCTAGATGCTCTAGAGGTGCGGCCATTCTTTTACACAAAACCATCCCCCTTGTGATAATCCGTATGGTCACAAACCGTACGGTCACAAACTCTGGGATAGGGACCCCATACTAGGGGGGGTCTACTTAAGGGCCACCTATATAATATCATGAGTATCTACGTTCCCCCTCATATGCCCACCCAAACATATGCGGCTCTCACAGAGGTGATCCTGCCTTACATGTAGGCACCACTGTCAAGGTGGTGACTTTAATGTGACATTGTATCCAGAAATGGACACTACCGGTGTCCTCACAACACACTGTGAAACACAGGCGAGACATGGAGGTGGATGGGCTACCTAGGTTTACCTGATGTCTGGCGGGTCTGGCACCTGCAAGGCAGCACCTACACACATTTGTTTGCGGCACACAAGACACTTTCTTTTTTGCTACCAGTGACTGATGGCTACAAGTTACCCTAGTAGGCATCCTTTACAGGGGTATATCCGATCACTACCCAACTGAATTCCAATTTGGTAGTCTGACACACACACAATGCACTAAGTGGCATCTCAATGCCTGGTTTCTCAAGACAAGGGATGCACAACATTTCTGGGCAAATAATTACTGGCCTATCCTGCAGATTTCAGAACTGGCCATATGTGGGATAAGCTGGTGATATGCACTGAGTAGGATAGGAGAGCAACCTGTGTATGGCAGAAGTGGTGCTCCACAACATTTAGGTCGTGGTGGTCCAATTGATCCAATTACAAGGATTGATATTGGTACGTTGACGAAATTCAATCAATGTCATTATTGTAACAAGTTGGGGCATCGGAAGTGGGAACTCCGCTTGAATCCCAATAAGAGATTAAATGATAATCAGGGGCCAAATATAAACAACCCGCAAATGCAGAATATGAGCTTGGTGCAAATACCGAATAATCCAATGCAGACAAGGAAAAATCCTAATATGTCTTAAACCCCAATGATGCAGGTTCTCCAAGGCCCAATCTCACAGCAGAATGTGGGGAACTTAAACCAAACTCCCTGAGGCAGTTCAAATCGTTTTTTCAAATCAAGGTGCTTTTCAGTAATTTCCTGTTTTTGATCATTCAGCGGGCTACGGCTCTGATCAATCACAATGATGGTGGCTGAGAGGGGAGATGAATTCGTACTTGGTGCAGTCATAGAGGTAGATCATAGTGGTCTATTTGTTGGAGGTGTGGTGAATGGCCATCAAGTGCCCTTTTATATCGACACTGGTGCACCCTTCCATTTTGAGAACAGTGGATATTCCAAACCTACCCCTTTCGGGAAAACAGAACCAAGTTTTAAGAGTTGCCAATTAACAAATTATTAACCCTGTCCCACAAAATAATAAGACAAGATTTATCGTGCAAGTTAAATTGCACAATATACTGCACACCAGATGGTGTCGAATTTGAAACTCACGATTAAAAGTTTTATTTCAAACTGGCTACGTAAGCGACAGCTGTTAGTCTGTAACCCTTAATGACTGTTGAAGATTTGCCTTTAGATCTTAGGAATACTGTGACGCTTGAAATCTGGGGCTTTTCAGGTGAAATACATTGGTCTCAATTAAAGTTGTGAACCTTTTTGAATAACTATCAAACCAAACGTTGAATACCCTGGGACCCAACATTATAATCTCACCTCCGAAATGATAGATGGAATTACTCCAGTGATTGAGTCAATGATACAGCAAGATATTCTGAAAGATATAATGGGGAGTTCATATGACTCACCCATTATGGGCCTACAGAAACCAAATGGTAAATTCTGGATCATGCAGGACCTGAGGAAAATTAATAATATTGTTGTTCCCTATTGTGCTGTGGTACCGAATCCAGCAGCAATATTATTCTGGATACTATGTGAGGCGGAGTGGTTCACTGTTGCGACTTTTGGCAGGCATTCTTCTGAATTCCTTTACCTGAAGAAAGCCAGTTTCTCCTCCTTTAGAATTCAATAATAAAAATACTACCTCTCTCCTTTCTCAAAATAATATTGAGAAGGGAGAGCGTAAGTGTTACAGGAGAGGATATCTGCCATTTTGGAAATTAAGCTTTCTACCCCGCAGAGACAAGGTAGGATGTTCTAGGGAAAAGTGGGCTACTGTAGACAGTGGATGCCCAACCTTTCCTACAGAGGTTAATTCACAAAGATGTGCCTGATCCAGTACCATGGGACAATGACTGCTTGATTGCGTTCCTAGAGCTGAGAGAAATCCTCTGTCATGTCCCGGCACTAAGGGCCAGATGTAGGTAATCTCGATTTACCTACTCTTAAATACCGAATCATACCGATTCGGTATTTAAGAGTAGGTAAATGGGATGTAGGTAATTTCACTTTTGAAAATACCGAATCGGAATGATTTGGTAATTACCGAATCGGTATCTACCGATTCGGTAATTGCCATTGATTCCTATGGGCCTTGAGGCCCATAGGAATCATTGCCAATTACCGAATCGGTAAATACCGATTCGGTAAAATTACCGAATTTGCAAGGGGGACAGGGTGTCACTTTGACACCCTGTTGCAACCCTCAATTGTGCATGGGTGCCCATGTTGCCATGTATGTCTGCAACATGGCATGTTTCTTAAAGCAAAAAAAATGCTTTTTGAAGGTTTTTTATTATTTACCACCAACTTGTAGTTGGTGGTAAATAACGAATTCTAAAACCCTTGTAGCACTGATTACAGTGCTACCTACATGTTGAATTAAGGAATCAGTAATTTTACCAATTCGGTATTGTTGAATTAAAATCGACAACGAGCTCTCGCTCAAATCCCAGGTTTCCACTCTCACGGGAACATGTTTTGGGATACTTAGAATGTTGCGCAAGTTTTTTCCCCTTCTATCGGAGCAACATCGGAGGATTACTGTTCAGGCCCTTATAGGGTCCAGATTGGACTACGCCAATGTCTTATATCTTGGCTTGCCTGAATATCTCCTCCAGCGTCTGCAGATTACCCAGAACGCCGCTGCGCGTGCCATCTTTGGCCTTCATCGTCGCACTAGCGCCTCTAACCTTCTTGCATCCCTCCACTGGCTTCCGGTGCGGAAGAGGATACTGTTCAAGGCCATGACTCTTGCCCATAAGGCCTTACATGGCAATGGCGCCAAGTATCTTCAGAGGAGGCTGGACTTCTATCGACCTGCACGATCCCTCAGGTCAGAAGCCTTGGCTTTGGCGCGGGTACCACGTATTAAAAAGGCTCGGCTAGGCGGCCGGTCTTTTAGCTTCCTCGCTCCTCAGCTATGGAACTCGCTACCGTTGTTCCTGCGAAACACCTCAAATCTGCTTGTTTTCAGGAAAGACCTGAAGACCTGGTTGTTTGCTGGATAATCTTTTCCTTCTTTGGGCCCCTTTCTGTTACTGTTATGTTTCATGCTCTCCTCTATGGTTTGGAGCTCAAAGCGCCGGGACACTCCCTTGGAGTAGCCGTTGCGCTATAAAAGTCCCATTTTAACATAACATAACATAACATTTACCGAATCGGAAAAATTACAAATTCGGTAAAATTACCGATTCTGTAATTTAACATGCCCCTACATCTCAATATCCAAATACCGGTCGGAAAGGGCTGAAAATCGGTATTTTTGGCCATTTCCGACCGGTATTTGGATACCTACATCTGGCCCTAAGAATGCCAAATTATAGCAAAGCTTTTAAATTGTTTTGCAATGAGAGGGAGGGCTGCACTATCTCAGTGCTTACAAAAATGCATGGGGATACTCAAAGACCTGTGGCATATTTTTCTGATACCCTTGTCCCTTTGTTCGCAGGACTGTCCATCTGTCTTAAAGCTGTCACAGCAGTAGGTGTCAGAATTGAAAGATGTGAATGTATAGTAAGGGACATCCTCTTACAGTGATTGTCCCTCATTCACTGGGGATAGTACTGACCCACACCCAAATGCAGTATCTAACAAATTGCTGATTAACAAAGTATGAACAAGTTATATTGGCTGCTGAAAATATTACTCAATCCTGCTATGCTGTTACCCTTGCCATGAAATTGAATTGTTTGCGGGGGGGGGCTATGAAAGCGATTATCTGGATGTCACAGAATTGTGCACCAAGCCACAACTTGATATTAAAGATGAAGCCCTAAAGAGCCAAAAAATATACAGCTTGTAGGGGGCACCTGCTTGTGGGATGATGGGGGGAGCTTGAGAGCTGAATACGTGGTGTGCACTGTTGAAGGTGTATTAGAAGCTTTGTGCCTCCGCAGAGTTACTTCTGCACAAGTGGCTGAGTTAGTTACACCTATGGGAGCTTGCTTGGAGTGTCTCAGACCAATGAAGGGTTACTATTTTCACCAACAGTTACTAGGCCTTTGGTATTGTCCATGACTTCAGACAGTTGTGGTCACAAGAGGGATTAGTGACATCTTCAGGATCCTCCATTTGGAATGAGAAATATGCCTTGAGAAATTGCAGTGGTTAAATGAGCAGTGCACAGGAGTGGAAATGATTATGTGACAGCTGGTAACCAGTATCCTGATGAAGTCACTCGGCACAGCGCTCATGGGTCCTGTGCATTTAACGGAGAATACAGAAATGAATCTGAAAATGAGACCAACCTAAATCTTTTGTTGTCTGTGGCAGACACTTGGGCGGAGGTTGAAAGATTGAATGAGGAAGTGCCAGAGACAGAGCAACAGGGTTGGATCAGATAAGGTTGTGTTAAGAATGAGATTCGGATGTCAACTGATGGAAACCCTGTGTTACCTGATAGTCTGTTGTCTCTGATGACAAAACATTTCCATGGTCCCGCACACAGAAATGAAATGGTCAGGCTGTATCAACAGAGTTGGTTCAATCCCCAGTTAAGATTAAGGTTAATGACTGAAAATGTATGCCATAGATGAGTTGTGTGTCAACAGACGAATGTAGGAAGAAGGACCACCGTAACAATGAGTCACGTAGGTAGATTGGGAGGTCCATTTAACAAGATACAGCTGGATTTTATCGAAATGTGTGTGTGTGTAATGGGCTGAGGTGTGTCCTTGTTACTGAGAAAATTTTGTCCTGATGGGTCAAGGCATACGCGACTAGGAGGAATGTCAGTCTCACAGTAGCAGAGTTGGTGTTGAGAGAGTTGATCCCCCATTTCGGGTTCCTGACTTCTATGTAATCAGACATCGGGGCTCAATTCAATAATGAGGTCCCAAAACTGTTATGTGTAGTATTACAGATGGAACGTTGCAGTTCCTGACCCAAGGCTTCTGGTATTGTGGAACAGGTCAATTGAGCTTTAAAGTCTCGACTAGCGAAAGTGCGCCTGTCCAAATCTCTAAAGTGGCCTGATGCTTTGCCACTAATCAGAAGTTCATTAAGATGTCAAAGTCCATGGAAAGTGTCAAAGTTCAGTTCCAAAAGGTTAATCAGAAATACAGTTTGCCGACTGTCTTATTTAATTGTGCAATCAAAGTAAAAAAGGAAATTCCGTGGCAGGTTTCGGTTTCACAGGGGCTCTGTCAGCATTGTACTGTTACTACCAGGATTGTAAAAGGTTTGGTCAATGTCATCATTTATACTGCATGTCCACTCAGGAGCGGAATACCTCCTGCAAGGTGACTTTGATTGCACAATTAAATAAGGCAGACGACGAACTGTATTTCTGATGAACTTTTTGGAATTGAACTTTGACATCCTAATGAACTTTTGCTTATTAAATTAAGAAGATTCCTTAGAGACAACGCTGCAGAAGTAGAGTAAGGTTGTCATTATAGAAGACAAAGTAGGGATGGGGATGATTCATGAAGATTGCTGAACTTCGTATGACTAACCTCACTACATCATCAAAATCAGTTTTGTGATTTGCAAAATTAGAAAAGGTTACAGAGAAACTCTGTTTGCTGCTAATTCTACTTTAACAGTCTGATTGTAGAGAAGATATGAATATCTATAGACCCGTAAAACGTAGGCTGATAAAAGCTGCATTATTAATCGTTACAATAATAGCATGACTGCTTTGAATATAGAATTAGGTTCCCCAGCTCTTACTGTTCCTCTTAGAATCAACCATACACCAACCACACCAGTTTCTGCTACAGACATATTTTACAATTTTAATTTTGAGTAGCTACACAAGGATACTTCAAAGGGGGATTTTCCCACCAATGCATGTGGTAGGTTGTCTTATGACTATATGGATACCATGGATGTCAAGAACTCATATGTCTGCACTCAATTGCCTGCTTCAGTAGCTGAGGGTATACCATGTCACCATATTCCTCTCACTTGCAGAATCAACTCTAGTATTTTGTATAGTCTTTTATATTGACAGGGTCACTTTGAATATTATCTTTCGAATTATGATTTAGTCTTTCAGAAGTTCTGATGTGCAAACACTTGAATACACACCCTTATGCAAATAAGATGGAAAACATCCAGAGTTTCTTTCGCCTTGAAAGTAAGCTTGACATTAATTTTGCCTACAGACAGAATTTGACATGTTCCATGACTTCAATTGAAAAGAAATTCTTTGATGTGTTGGTGGATAGGAGAAGGGTAATTTAAGAGTGGAAGGATGTGGTGAGAAATTTGGGTAAAGATAAGTGGGCATAGTCCAAAATTAAACACAAACATTTAGGAATTCAACCCCATGTTAACTTTAGATTAGCAAAACAGAGGCAAGTTATGTGCATATAGGGGATTAAATGCAGTACATGACAAGTTCATGGGAGAAAGCAAATGTGAACATACATTTGAGGTATGTGGGAAAACAGATCAGATTATGGTAGGGGAGGTTCCCATAATTCCTGGGGTCAATTACATGTATGGCCCACAAGCATATTTTAAATTATCAAGAAATTAGGCGGGTCCTTGTTATTTAGCAGTAGTATTCCCGAAAATCTATCATGTAGAAAAGCAAGATGAGCATGAAGTGGGTTTCCCTGTTAGGCCAAAAAGTAGAACCAGTGCTTCTGAAATAGTTGGAGACATTTTTGCCACTAAGATTCCTTTTGTAGGGGTTGTTTTAAAATACCTCAAGATCCGTAACCTTTCTACAATAGCAGAAAGGTTAGCAACTACTTCTGCTGGATCATTATTTGTGAATGACACTGAGATGATAGTTATTCGGTCTATGGTTTCACAAAACTGCCTTGCTCTAGATATTTTGCTGGCAAAGGAAGGCGGAGTCTAAGATGTGGAAAGTGCAGCAATGTTGTACTTACATATCAGATTAGAGGGAGGCGATAAGAGAGTTTGTGAAAAACATCACTGATACTGGATTTCAAGGAATTAGAGGCCATAGGCATATTGGAAGTGATTGGAAATGGATTGGCTACTGTAGGTAACTGATTTAGTAATAAAGGTAGTGGACATTTAGGCGCTATATTGAGGCCTATTGAAGTCATTGCTATTTGCTGGTTTTGTTTGCCGTGTTTAAACGTTTCAAGTGCACAAGGTCAAAGCAAGTAGTGGTTGAAGGAAAGGAATTACAAGGAAAAGGAGTGATATAGAACTGGAGGAGAGTCAGTGTAAGTTTTATGATGAAATTAAAGAATTGGAAAATTCCATGTGCAAATTGTTAAAGACAACAGGGTTCTGAGGTTGTCTTAAGAAACATTAATTTAACTTGTGATGGCTATACTAGCTATCAGAAGCTCCACCTTCTATATATCCTTTAGATGCATTTAGGTGTGATTCATATATTCAAAGTGTGTCTAACTTCATTAATCTGTGAGTTTCACTCTAACAAGAATTTTATTAGGTCACCACTTCTTAGCCTGTTAAGAAGTTATACTAAGTTGAATGATAATCAATGTAACTATATTCACTGAATCTAATTATATTTCAATACTAATAATTGATTGCTAAAAATTAATATTATTGTAATGTGCTCCATTTCGATTTGCGAGTTAATACATTTAAAGTTGGGCCTCAGCCTAGTATTTCACATTTTAAGTTTATTGTTATGTATTAGACTGAAAGTGCGGCCTGGGAAGAAAATCTGGCAGCAGATGTGAAGGGATGATGGTGAAAGGTGGCTCCGGCATGCTAGGTCGATGCAACTCTCAAGGATAAGCAGATCTGTACCTAATTGTGTGAGAATGGGAGTTAGGGGAGTGTACTGGTTCTCAGCAAATTTCCGCCATGGGATTGGTCTTTGACTGTGAGAGCAAGATATGAATTTTCTGGAACCTTTGATTGTCTTTCAATTAGTATTACATAGTTAGTTTGCTTCAGACCCTACCCTAATCTACAATAGAGCAAACATTTCTGCTGGGGTTTTTCCCTGTGGAAAGCTTTATGCTAGACACTCTTTCATTTCCTCAGAACTTCTATTGAGGCCGGGTCTGGTGGCTTAGCGGACTAATGCGTCCACTGAAGGGGCCTGTGTTTGACCTCATGGTCACAGGTTCAAATTCATTCAACATGTCATCCTTCTGAGGCCAATAAAATGAGTACCATTCCAGAAGGCACCCCCCTAGTACCATTACAGTTGGATTTGTCAGAAGAACTGACCACTACACCATTATCCGACCATTAATGCTATGGGTAAGACTTTGGCTAACACCAGAACTGCTTGACTACAAAAATGGAATAAAAGAGATAATGGGTATGGATGGATCGAACTCTAATGTGTGGCTAAAACATGTTAAGCTGTGGTTAATCAGAATAGGCTTATCACAATTTTGGGAGAATCCTGAAAGTTTGCCCATAATAAAAAAAAAATGGTGAAAATGGCCTTTTGGGACTTTATAATTAACCAAATGACCAATGGAAATAGTGGTGGGACACTAGTAAATAACTTTCTCAGTTTCAAGGATGAACCATTTTTTGAGAATTTTTTAGATGAAATTGAGCCCCCGCTAGCGAAAAACCTTTTTTTGAAATTCAGATATGGTAATCTTGTGACCAATTCTACCTTGGCACGTTGGTCTAGAAGGGGTAATGTTGATGAGGACCATACAACTAGTGAAATATGTTCTATGTGTGAGGGTAATCACAAGGAGGATGACCAGCATATCCTATTCTTCTGTCCAGCATATGTGTTGGCCAGAAGGAAGTGGATTAAACCTCTGTGTGACCTGTTGGGAATAAGGTCATGCACGACGGCACTGAGAATGATCAAATCTGATACAACGCGAGTAATTGTATTTAGTGTCAGTCGTTTTTTGCACTCAATTTACATTGTGCGAAAAAAAAAGGTATAAAGCTATAAGATCCAAATCATCAACCACTTGTTCGCTCGTTTTAGCTGCTTTATGGTGTAAATGAATGTTTTAAAACTGTATATTTTTCAGCTCCGTTCCTCACTGCTTTTAAAACTAGAGATGTACTAACTTTCACATTTGTATCTTTATTAATCCATATTGCTTTTAATGGTATACCAATCAATTGTCCTAATCAGGGGATTTATTGTTTTTATTTTATGAAATGTATATGATGTAATTCTTTTATGGCAAAGTTTGCCGAAATAAAGATCAATTAAATTGAATTGAATTGAGTACCATTGAGTTGGGTAACAATAAACATCTGTTATTCAGTGCCAGGATGCCCATGGGTGAACGTGCTGTTTACAAATATATGTTATATTACGTTAGGTTCACAGAATGCTGACACTTTGTTCTCTTCCTTGTTACGAAATCCATGACTCTCTTTTTTGGGAACACATTATTTGGATACTTTGCATGCTTTACATATTGCTTGTTGCTGTTCTGTATTCTATAATAAACAAATTTAGGAAACTTGAGCATCTGAATATTAATATACTATCTGGACCACTGTCACATTTGCTGATTGATGATTGACTAATAACTTGAAACAAACCTTTTTAGTTGAAATACCATCCCCTCTGTTTTCATTCTGAAGTCTTTTGCATTGACTGTATTTGAAATATTTTTCCGATGTTAGCTCCATTGCAACACTTCAAGATGACAACCAAAGGTCTATTCGACCACTGGAGGATTCTGTTTGATGGTTTTACCAAGAGATTGAGGTTCAAACACCTAATCACATTTAGTAGTTACACATTATACTAAAAATATATGCAATAGTTAGGTATGGTTATAAGATCTTAGCTTACATTAATAAAACCCTAGAAAATCACAGAAAAACACAAAGGTTCAAGTAACATTACAGTTAGGCGTTGACATGAGATAAATACTAACATTTAAAAATAAAAAAGACACTGAAATTTACAAGTTATAATTTACTGATCTAATTTCAACCTGCACCCCTGCCAGGCACTGCTTTTGACCTCACATATTACATTGCTCATGACATGTTAAATTATATCATTGATGACATCAGTCAACTCCCCCTATGCACGCCGCTTGGCTGCAGCGCCAGGCCTCCAGTCAGGTCCTGCATCCAACACCCCTTCCCCTTGGCCATCCAACCCCCTGCTGCTCACATGTGAACTGAAATCAACCCTGCGACTGACATCCGCCCCCCACAGCACTGTAGGCACCCAACCCACATTTTGTTCAGCATCCAGTATGCCCTGTGTGCTGTGGCAAGAATGATTGTTGCTGGGTGGAGTGGATTTAGTAACAAGCCAATATGTAGACATCAATACTTGCCATACAGTTTTCACATCCAGAGTTTACAGATCACTCTCCCAAATCTCTGTCGGCAAGACAAAGTCCTCTTCAACAGCTTGTACTAACATCCAGAACCATTTTGAAACCTCTTTGCTTTGGGGCGATCTTCCTTGTAATTCATCTTTCCAAGTACTATTTCCTTTCCCGTCTATTCCTACAACCCCTTCCCAGCTTGCCAGATGATAATACTTAAACCTGGACAGGATAACCTCTATAAAGCACAACAGGTTCTCCCAAGAGATCGGAGAATTGTTCTTCATAAGGTCACCCCATTTATTTACTTCCCCCTCCATCAGAGAGGTTGACAGCTTATCTTGAAGGCATTCAGGTGTCCCTGGAGAGTTCTATGTTGGTGCGGAACTAGTGTAGGAAGGTATTCCTAAGGACCGTCTGACTTGGTACCAAAGTTTGCATACGGCCTCCAGTACAATCAACCTAACTTTTTAAAAGTACTTTGGGTGTCCAGATTTGAAAAGGAAATAGTCCCCCTCCAGAGGCAAGCTTTTCATCATAGCGTTGAGCAATGGGGTAAAGGCAGAGTTATCGAAAAAGTAAGGACCTTATATTCTTTAATTGAAAAGCCCTACAGTATTGGTAAAAATTTGGACCTGCAATGCCCCCATATTCTTTTTTTCGATGTAGTTTTTCCACGCTATTCTCACTCCTTTGAGAACCATATAAAACTGCTCAGTTCCCCCTGCAACTTTTTACACCACTCCGACTTAAATTTGGACGGTATTGTGTTAAAATAAATGTAAATTTGGGGAGTGTTGTCATTTTTCAAATATTTGATCACCCTAAGAGGAAAATTGGGTGGCTTCCACATGCTTTCAATAATTTCCTTGCAAAAAACACAGGTGATGGGCAGAATGCAGAACAATGTCTTACATTCACCCCAGTACAAGAATCTGGGCCTAAATCCATCGTTTTTTGCACTCCACACCACCCTAGGTCAGACAATGGCTATATGCAAATCAGCCTTCACCCTGTGCCTCATGGGAACAGTCCAGCCCGAACTACCAAGCCATGTCTTTCCTAGACCGGAATCAAGCATCCAATGACCGGTTTCTGGCTATCAGCCTTCTTCAACCTGGATAGCTTGACTCCAGTGATGTGGAGAGCCTGGGACTCACGTCTGAGCATACCCAGCCCACTCGGGGTGAAAATTGCAAAAACACAGTTGATGGACAGAATGCAGAACAATGTCTTACATTCACCCCAGTACAAGGATCTGGGCCTAAATCCATCGTTTTTTTGCACTCCACACCACCCTAGGTCAGACAATGGCTATATGCAAATCAGCCTTGACCCTGTGCCTCATGGGAACAGTCCAGCCCGAACTACTGAACTGGATGCTTGGATGCTTGATTCCGGTCTAGGAAAGACATGGCTTGGTAGTTCGGGCTGGACTGTCAGTTGTTTGGTGTAAATCCATTCAGTAGTTATTGAGAAATTTAAGGAAAACCAAATAAGGAAATCTGCACTTGCTCTGAAAAAGACCCCCGGGTGGGCCAGGTCCCGGGGACAAATGTCAATTTTATTTTTAAAAAAGAGAGGGTGCGGGGGCATGGTCTGGATGCCGATCAAGAAGGCTACAAGTCCCTGAAGCTCCGCACCTTGGCTGAGACCCGTTTCACTACGGAGCGTCAGCGGCCCCTTTTGGGCCTTATGGACAGGACCACTGTGATTTACTGACGTGCGAGAGCAGGTAGCTGACTGTTTTTTTTTTGCACTCTTCAGTTGTTTTTCACCTGCGTTTCGTTTCTCCTCAGGGAGTGCTGCTGCGGCCGCCATTTTGTCTGCCTCGAGTCGCGGTAGTAGCTGGCGGCCGATGTGAAGTTTGATAAAGTGCTTTTGAAGTTTGATAAGGTGCTTCCTGACGTGCTTCTAGTTGCCTGGCAATTTATTTTGATGCCCTGGCACCGAAGGGATAATTGTATACTCCCTGGGAATGATTTACTGGCTTCATACTCCTCTCAGTGCCTACACTAATGTGGAAAACGATATAAGGAGTGCTGTGGACATACTTGATGTTTTTTATCCCCTTATGCCTTATACCTTAAGAACTAGCACGGGAGGAGGATACAGCAGATAATTAAGGAACTATATGTGCCTCCTTCTATGATCTCTTTTAGTGCTTTTCCATTGCTACTTCTAACCTGCCAACATTGGAGTCTTGTTCTTATACAGTTCTTTATGGAGCCTCCCTCTTCCTCTAACCAAAAAGTCGCCCCTGCCATTATGTCTTTAACTCGTAAGGACTCCACCACTGCTGCGTCTAAGCGTCAGAAGAAAGAGCCTGGTTCTCACTCAAAATCTCCACTGCCTGTGACACTGGAGGATCTCATGGAGGAACTAAAGCATTGAAAGCCCTTTGTAGTGGACACCAACGCTACCCTCCAGAGACTAGAGGAGAAATGGTCCAATTTCAAGTCCAGAGTTACAGTGGTGGAGCAGAGGATTAGTGATGTTCAGGATGTGATCTCTAAGGTGGAAGCTATGTCTAAAGAAATAGCTCTTCTTCAACAGCAAACTGAGGACTTGGAAAATCGTAACAACCTCAGACTTATGGTATTTCTCAGGGTGAGGAGGGCTCAGACATGATCGCCTTTCTTAAACTCCACATTCCTAAGCTGGTTGGCCTTAAGGAAGGTACTACTCTCAACCCACAACGTGCGCATCGTATTGGTCCTAGACTCAGGGGCTCCTCTCCTCCCTCTTCAGTCAGCCATCCTAGAGGGATTATTGTTCTTTTCCTAGAATACACAGAACTTGTCCTCAGCAAAACAGAGGAAGCAGATGTTATGGGCTGGTCACAGAGTTTTTCTCTCACAAGATGTGGCTCGTGCCACCGCTGTTTGTCATAAGGAATTTCTTTCCTTCCGCCCTGCTATCCGTTCCATGAATGCTAGATATGGCCTTGTTCATCCCTCTTTTTTTAAAGTTACTTACTCATTCTTTTGACCACCCTGAGGATTTAAGACAGTTCATTTCTCGTCACAAGGGAGAAGAAATGAACCTTGGGAAAACCTGAATACATTTTTTTATTGCTTATTTTGCTAACTTCTTTCAATTTACAGGTGTCAGTGGTTTTCTTACGTATTCATTCGCCTGTTTTATCTATGAATGTTATATGTTAATCCTCATATAATTTCACCCTCTAACATTTTTGTGTTTTTCCCCCCACAGATACATCTTGTCTAGTACGTACTCCCCTCCTTGCTGTTCTCTCCTATTCCTATTGTGTATAGTACTCTATGTATTGATAAGTGTTCCTCCCTCCTCAATGTTTATACGTTTATTATATTTGTTCCCACTGCACTGCATTTCCTTTTTGAGTTACTCTACATATTTTGTATCCTTGGCTGCTGCTCTACATTTTACTATATTATTTTTCTGCTTTATATTTACTGGTGTTTGTCGTTTATTTCTAATTTCGTTGGTTCTCATCTGTCTTTCTTTCCCGGTTCCCTGCCTTCTCATATCAATTCTCTTAATCTTTTCATTCTGGCAATATGTTCTGGTTATTTTGACTGGAGTCTTCCGACTTCTTGTCCATCTTTTTTTCTCTACTACTTCTCCCTTTTCTTGTTTTTGCTTCTCCTCTCATCTACCATCCTTTTCTTTCTTCTGTCTTTCTTTCTATTTTCTATATTCCTCTAATAGTTCATCTCCGATCATTCTCTTATCCTTTTCCTTTTTCTTATTCTTTACTCTTTTATTGTTCTCTTTTTTATTTGATTTATTGTAGAATATCCAGCATGTCAGTTCTAAAATTTTCACTTGTTCAATTTTCAGTTCCAGCAGTTCTACAATGTTCATGGTGTTTCTTAATGAATAATAATGTTCGCATTATATACTGGAATGTTAAGGACCTGCGTAACCCTGTCACGAAAGAAAGGGTTCTTACTCATTTATCCAGATTACAGTGCAGAATTGCGATGTTTCAATAGGCCCATCTTACCGAAAAAGATGTTAGCGGTCTTAAAAAGCAATGGGTCGGACACGTTTATTGCTCCCCAGCTAAAGACCAAAAGAAGTGACACTATTTCATAAATCTCTCTCTCTGACTATAGAGAGGGAAAAGAAGGATGCTGATGGCAGATAGCTTCCTGTTAATCTCACTATTAATGGTTCCACTATTTCTCTACTTAACATTTATTGTCCCACTGGAGTTGATTTACAATTTTGGTTGTCAATGTCCCACATTCTTCAATCCTGTCATGGTTCTAACCGCCTGGTGGGTGGTGATTGTAACCAGGTCATGGATTACTTCATCAATAGGAAATCCACTGCAAAGAATATTCCCAATAAAATGCAAAACAACCTTCACTAATACCATTCATTCTAGAGGCTTGGTTGATGGCTGGAGAATATATAATCTGGATAATTTAGAATTTACCTTCTACTCTCCCACTCATAATTCTACTTCTAGAATCGATTACATTTTCTTAAGTCCTCATCTTTTGCCTAATTTAATTCATGCTGAAATTGGATCCATACTCATTTCTGATCACGCCCTCTGTATTAATTAATTTGGATCTCCATTTGGAGCCCTCTAAACCCCGCAGATGGTGTTTTAATAACTTCCTACTCAAAGATCCCACCTTTATTGAGTGCTTCAAAGATTTCTCGTCAGAATTGTTCCTTCTTAATGCTAATCCTGATATCCCCCTCATACTATCTAGGATGCCGTCAAGGCGCCAGCCAGAAGTTTCATCATTGATTAACTTGCTGCTAAAAAAACAACTTCTTAAGGAATCAGCTTCCTTACTATCCTTTATCATACAGCTTGAGCATTCCTACTTTCCTCTAAAAATGATGATACGCTCAAGAAATTAGTGCAAGCTAAATTGAATTTTAACAGGAAAACTTCGAGAAAGTCTCTGGGGTGTTACTTAAAATTAATGATAAATGTTATGGTGGTCGTAATAGAGGTGGCAAACTGCTTGCTAACTATTTGAAGGTTAAGTCTCAAAGATCCAAAATAATTATTATTAACGATCATAAGGGCGTCAATCATTTTAAAGATGAGCAAATATTACACTGTTTTACAGACTTTTATAAGACCATTTATACCCCCAGATTCTTCTCCTACTGACACAGAATTGGAGTCATTTTTTGAATCATTACCACCTCTCGTTCAACATTTTATCGCACATAAGAAGGCTAATAGCTAAATTCTTGAAGCTATGATCTGTTTAATTCCAAAGAAGGATAAAGATCCCTCTTCCTGTGCTAATTACCATCCTATTTTTTTAATTAATTTGGATTGCAAGATTATTGCTAAGGTGCTGGCCCTCCTTATCAATCAGGTTATCCCTGACTTGATTCGATCTGAACAAACTGGGTTTGTCAAAGGCAGAATGTTAGCAGACAATTCACAAACCTTTTTAAATATTATACATGTTGCCTCTAAGAGTTCCTCCCCTGTTTCTCCATCACCTTGGATGCTGGGAAAGCTTTTGATCACATTCACTGGCTTTTCATGATGCGCGTACTGAAGTGGCATGGTTTTGGCCCATCATTTTATCTTTTATCAATCAGCTGTATTCGTCCCCTACCACCTCGGTTTTTGTTAATGGGTCCCAATCCTCATACTTTACCCTTCAAGAAGGCATTCGTCAAGGCTGCCCTTTTTCACCTTTGCTCTTTATTTTATCTCTTCAACCTATCCTTCACTCTTTAAGACTTTCTTCTTTATTCCGCGGTTTTAAACACAAGTCCTTTGAAATTAAATGTACTGCCTACGTGGATGATATTTTATTATATCTCTCCGACCCTTCTGTCTCTTTGTCTGCTTTCACAAATCTTTTATCTTCTTATGCTGCTCTTTCCAGATATAAATTAAACTTTTCTAAATCAGAAGTTCTCCCACTTAATAAATATTGTTTAAAAAGTATGTTTGAAGGGATGGGTTTTAAACAGAACTCTAATTACATTACATGTTGGGGAGTAAAATACGCCTCTTCTATCGCTCGAACGGTTCAGCTTAATTTGGAGGATGTCATACTAATAATTTCTGGTATGGCAGAGAAGGGGTCCCAATTATTTTTATCATGGTGGGGCAGGTTGGACACTTCTGAAATGATGATGCTCCCTGTTATTAACTTTTATTTGCCCATGTTACCAGTGAAGCTCCCCTTAAAATTCTTTAAAACTCTTAACAGTCTTTTAAGTATATTTCTCTGGAATGGCCGGAAGGCTCGTATATCTTTATCTTCCTTAACTGCCCCTAAGGATAGGGGAGGTGTTAATGTTCCCAATTTTTGTCAATACCACTCTTCCTTCTTAATCTGTCAGGTTTTACCCTATCCATCTTCTCCGGAGGAATCCTCTGTACCAGTATGGTATAGACTGGAGGAATCCTTGGTTCACCCGTTTCCCTTTTCCTCAATAGCCAATTTTACCAATTCTCCTCGTCCTTTTAAGTCTCCTATTATTTCACATTTTATATAAACCTTTACCCCGGACCTTAAGAAATCCCTTTCTCCCCTGCAATCTTTCCTAGATTCCTCCTTTAGGCACAACAAGTCAATTAAACTTTCCAATTGTACCTTGTTTTGGAGGATGTGGGTGAATAAAGGAGTTATCCAAGTTAAACACTCTCTAAAGTATATGATTTTTTTATCCTCTCAGGAAGTTCAAACTAAATTCTATTTACCTGCCTCCGCCCTTCACCATTACGATTCTTTAGGACTGCTAATAAGTCAACAACTTTCCCTTCTTTCTGAAACAATCCCCCCCAATCATATATTCGAACCCTTACCTACTTCTCTCTCTGTTCTGGCCTCTCAAGTATATAAATATCTCAATTTCTCTCTTCCCTCCCGCCCCAAGAGTAAAGTTGAAATTGTATGGGAATCTGATTTGCAACACACAATCCCTGTACCCACTTGGAATTTGATTTGGACATGAATACATCATACTTCCTGAAATGCCAGTACCTCTCAAACACTTTATTATTTTTTATCAAAGGTTGTTTTTATCCCCATTGTCTATCTCCAAGTTCAGTTCTGACCTCTCCCCTAACTGCTGGACTTGTAAAAACACCCCAGGCACATATTTACACTCTTTTTGTCCTATGCACTAACATTTCTCTTATCTGGAAAAAAGATATGTGATTTAATAACCTCCATTTGCTCTATTAACTTTCCGTTTTATATATACTCCATATTTTAGTGTAGTGACTACATACATTGGTTTTGTGCTTGCAGGATGAGCTCTTTTGTATATCTGCTATTTGCCATTGCATTTCAAGTTATCACTTCTAACTGGAAAGATGCCTCTAAAGTTACCTTTTCTGCTTGGGGAACCTTCTTTGTTCACATCATAGCCTCGATAGATCTTCTGCTATCACCTCTCGGCAACTTCTCCGAAAAGAAACCTTCTGGTCCCACTTACCAATTATTTATCTTCTTCTGCATTATGCAACAAGGATAGTACCTTTGTTTTTCAACTACTATGAGTATAATGTTAGACATTTGTTCACAATGTTCATATTCGATTGCTTTTACCTTGTTATTTGACACTATAATTTTTCAATATTGGATTTTTTTATTGTACTATACTTGGTTAGGATGTTCATTTCTGACTTTTTATTCCCCTCTTCTTTTTCTTTTACCTCTTTCTCTTTTCTTTCCTTTTTATAAAATCTAAAATGCTTATTTGTTATGGTACATAATTCTTTCATTGCTCTTAACTTTGGTTTATACTTTTCCATAAGTCTGCTACATTAAGTTTTTACCTCTCCTCTATATTACATATTCATTATTTCTTTTGATATTCTCTTAATGACCAAGGATATGTTATTGTACCTTGTTTTTATTTGCATTAATTGAAGATTACTAAACTTTTTTTTAAAAAGCCCCGGAACCCCACCTCCCCGGGCTCAATTTGCATATTGGAGTGGACCCTGTTGACCCCCCTCCATGGGCTCTTTAGGGTCCCGGAGGCCATCACTTCCCCAGAACTTTTCAGCAAAAAATAGTGAGGGGCACGAGACCCCCTTCCCATGCAATATACAGCCCTAGGGACTACCACCTCTCCGGGACCTGCTTGTGAAAACTGAAGAAGGTGGAAGCGCGGCCACCCTCCTGGAGCCAATAATGTCCCAGGGGACTGTCACCCCCCAGGGCCAGCGCCTGCTATGTCCCGGGGTGCCCACACCCCGGACACAGCTGTTTTCTTTGGCTTGGCAGGAACTGTGAAAGCTTCCACCAAGCCAAACCAAAACACTACGGTTCCAGCCATCAGGAAATGCCAAAGTGCTCCCGCCCACTGGATGTGAAGGTTTCATCTCTTTCCCTGCCCGTAATCATGAAACTATTGCTCTTGCAAACAGGAAGCTGCATTTACGGCAGCTCCTTGTGTGTAATAGCACTGCCGGCTCCCGCAGGAGGTGGGGACCCACTGAGGCCATGGGGACTACAGTGGCCTTGAGGCCTCCGGGTAAAAGAGCAGAAAGAGGCAAAAAAGATCAGAAGGGAGCAGAAAGAGGCAGAATAAAGGTCAGAAAGGAGCAGAAAGAGTCAAAATAGAGGTCAGAAATCAGAAGCAAGAGGCAAAATAAAGGTGAGAAACGAACAGAAAGACGCAAAATAAAGGTTCGCAACAAGCAGAAATAGACAAAATAAAGGTTAAAAAATAACAGAAAGAGGCAAAATAAAGGTCAGCATTGAGAAGAAAGAGGCAAAATATATGTGAGAAATGAGCCGAGAGAGGCAAAATAAAGGTTAGAAATGAGCAGACTCCAGCTGAGGACAACCCCCTGTATCCGGTACTAACCCTGCCTCAGAATGGCTAATCGGAGTCCCCCTGAGGGAGCCCTCCACTGGTTGAGAGGGCCACAACATCTGCAATGGGTAGGGGGTGGTGAGGAGTAGCGATGTCAGCTTGTAAGGTACTTTGATCAGAACAGTTAGGGCTTATGTGATAGGACCTGCCAATACCCCCAAGGATAACAGAGGAGGCTGGGAAACACACCTGCAGAATTAAAGACATTATAGGTGGTGAACATTTTGGTCAAAGCTAATACAACAGTTTCTAGGTTATTCAATCTCTCTGCCAATGGAGCGGCTCACTGAATAATAAGGGATTTGAACATGCCCCCCAAAAAATCCAAGTCTAAGGTAGTGCTTCACGAGCATCCTGGTGATCCGCTGGTGGATCTCATTACTTAGGGTTTGTGCCAGGAGTCTAAGGTTGGCAGTTTGCTAAGGTTGGCGCTTTCTTTCGGCTGAAGGGGTGCAGTCACAACTATTTAGGATTTTGTGTGCTTCATTCCCTGTTAAAGGCCTGTGGTCAGCAAGCAACATGCGACGGGGGAACAGACACATCCACAGGATCAGAACGTGAATGAGAGTTTTGTTGGGTTGGAGGTGGGAGACTAATGTCCTCCATAGTGGCTGCTCCGCGAAGTCAATTTCTT
This sequence comes from Lissotriton vulgaris, assembly GCF_964263255.1. Classification (NCBI taxonomy): domain Eukaryota; kingdom Metazoa; phylum Chordata; class Amphibia; order Caudata; family Salamandridae; genus Lissotriton; species Lissotriton vulgaris. Next base: position 1,020,987,973 of record NC_141697.1, read on the forward strand.
TTGCAATCTCCACACGAGCAAAAAAAGAGTCTATGGTGGTGCCATGAGATGGCTTGCTGGAAGCATATTTCTCCCAAATAAAGTTTCCGCTTGCCCATACTGGTCACGTGTTAACCCTTTGAGTGGCTGAGTTGAAATGCTTGTTTGGATTATTTGAGAAGGAGCACACCCAAGGGAGAAGGAAATCCAAGGCAGAAATGAATAAATCAAGTAATGCTCATCACTCATAGATAGCAATATCCGGGTCAAAGAGGGGGGACCCAGCCCAGTCTCCTTTGGTTGGTGACGGGGGAAGACGGCACGGTCATTGACTGGGCACACGCCCAGGAGTGCCCTATGGGCGTCCCACACTGTGGAAAGAAAGTCGTCAATATCAAGTACCCGGCTGGTGCACAGTACAGCCACCACCTTCTCTGCAGTGCTCTGGGGATTGTAGTTCTGTCCCTAACTCCAGTGAATGCGCCTTACACTGTGGGAGGAAAGCCGTCAATTTCAAGCAACTGGCTGGTGCTCAGTACAGCTCCCTCCATCTCTGCAGTGCTCTGGGGCTTGTAGTCCTGCCTTCACCTCCAGTTAATGCGTCTCACGTTGCGAGAGGGAAGTCAGCAAGTTCAAGTGCCTGGCTGGTGCACAGTAGAGCCCTTGCTTTCTCTGCAGTGCTCTGGGGCTTGTAGTCCTTCCCCACCTCCAGCGAGTGCATCCTGCCCTGTGAGAGGAAATCCGGTAATTTCAAGCACCTGGCTGATGTACAGTACGGCCTAGCCTTCTCTGCAGTACACTAGGGCTTGTAGTCCTGCCCCCAAATGTTATGTTACGTTAAAAGTTTTCTAAAGCACACAGCTGCCCCAGCGAAGGGGCGTCCCGGCGCTGTCAGACCTGAAACCAACACTCCAGAGAAATTACAACACAGGCGATCAAGTCCATGTCCTATAATTAGGAGAAAAGAAAAGTTTTAATGGCTTTACGAAATGCAAGCAGGTCCTCCATGGCCCGGATATACAGCGGCAGAGAGTTCCACAACTTGGCGGCTAGGTACCGAAACGAAGACCCTCCAGCCCAGCAGCGTGTGAACTGTGGGACAGTCGCCATATGCTGTCCACAGGAACGCAACTGTCGGTGAGGGACATACGGGCTCAGAAGACCGCACAGGAGCATTGGGCTATTCAACTTTAAGATCTTAAACGATAAGCAAAGGGCTTTAAACTGGATCCGTTTATCAATCCGAAGCCAGTGGAGCCCTTGAATTGTGGCCCCAGCCGAGCAATAGCGGGGGAGACCCACCAGAGTTTTGGCTGCGGAGTTCTGAACTCGTTGTAATCGCCGTATCTCTGCTTTATTAGCCCCTAGGAGCAGAGAGCTGGCGTAATCTAGGCGAGACAGTATCGTAGACTGCACAATAAGCTGTCGTACCGCAGAATCGAAACATTTCAGAAGAGGCTTAAGGCCCCTTAAAAGTCCTAAACAAGTGGCAGCGACTCTCTTTGTGTGGGTCTGGAAGCTAAGCGTGGAATCCATCCAGACCCCAAGGTTCTTTACCACTAACTTAGGCATAGGCATAGGAACAAGGGGCGCTGGCCACCAATGCTCGTTCCAGAGGGCAGCCTTCTTTCCTACCAATAAAACCTCGGTTTTACTCGCATTAAGTTGTAGACAGTTTTCTGTCATACATTGTGCCACTGCTGTCATCCGCTCTCTGAATCTGGTGGCTGCTGCTGATGGTCCCTCAGCTAAGGTGATAACCAGCTGGGTATCGTCTGCATAGGACACCATCGTAAGATCCCATCTTTTAGCGACAGCAGCCAGAGGCTGTACATACAGATTAAATAGAGAAGGGCTCGATGATGAGCCCTGTGGGACCCCCTGTCCGATGGAGTGGGGTTGCGAAAGGAACGGAGGGGCCGACACACGGAAAGATCTCTCTGTTAGAATGACCTAAACCATTCCAAAGCCGTACCAGAAACCCCTGCTGCCTCCAAACGACGGAGAAGGATGTCGTGTGACAATCTAATGAATGCGACCCCCCCAACGATATTAAAAACAACACCAAAAATATTTTTACCTTCGATATTCCTATTGACTATATTTTTGATGTCTTCATATTCTTCACATAATGTTTTTGTATCATAATATTTTTTATAATATTCTGTTCAAAGGCCATCTTCTCAAAATTTGGCAATTCCTTTTTTACAAGTAGATAAGTTGTCAGTGAGTCAACTTTTGTGCAAATCTTTCTAGGGAAGGTAAAAGGGGGAAAACGTTGTATGTATGTGATATTCTAAGTTCACAGCAGTCTAAGTGCTCTCCTAACATTTTCCATAAATGGACTACAGACCGCATCCATCCGTTCTTAAAATATTGGTGCTATAATGCTCCCACCAGAACAAGGGAGAAGGGATCTCACTCAGTGATATGGAAGAGACTAAGTTGGCCTGAGCTTTTTTCAAACATGCTAATAATCAAAAATAAACACAATTTACAATAAAACCAGAGATGATATATCTTATTCTCTGCACAAAATAAATGGTTGTCAGGGGCGGCTCCTCCATTTGAGCGGAGGAGAGTTGCTCCACAAGCCCCAGAGCTGAAAAATAAAATGGTAACAAAGGTTACCTATTACGGTTTTATTTTTCAGCCACCCATCCTGAACTAAGTGTCAGGATGGGGTGGGGATAGCGCTGCTGAGTGGCAGCAGTGGGGAGCTGTGCGCTTTAAAATGTGCATGTCTGTTTGGTCGGCTGTCTTGGGACAGTCAGCCAGACATGCTCATTTTAAAGTTCTCTAACCTAGCTGTCTGAGACAGCTGGGTTAGTGAAAGTACTGGCCTCCAGTGCTCTTAGGAGCACTGCTTTCATGCTGTGAAAGCAGTACCAGGGTTGGATAGTGCAGTTTCCTGCATCAGGATGTTCCTGGAAGACACCCAAGGGAGGAGGACGTCGTGCTGCGGAGGTAGGTGAATTTACTTTTTTTGTGTGCTCCCCCACCACCCTCAGTACAAGCCAGCTGCCACTGGTTAATGTGACATCCTGATTCCTAATTCAAACTAGTTGAGTATTTGATCATCCTGTGCCAGAGGGGAAAAAATGCTGGACATGAGGGACACTCTATGCTGCAAATACAAATCGCCCATGCCATTTATTATGTACATAAAGCATCCTTTTTCATTTACAGTCAACAAGTAACTGAACACCAACGTCATTGATTACAGGTTTTATTGAAACAATTTGAAACAATAATCCTTTCAGAATATGTATAGCAAATATAATAGATATGGATTTGTCAACATTGAGAGGGTATTTATTCTAGTCACAAGATTTCAAAGATAAAAAATACAGATCAAGGCCAAAGGTGAATAAGATGAGACTGTTTGGGAGGTTATTGGCATTCTAACTGATCAATGTGGTACATTTTCTGTCTGGGATGAATATTTGATTTGGTCTGGAGAGGTGCCCTGTCTAAACACATTGGGATGACTGATGACGTTGAATTATCTTTCTGCTTTCAACAGACCCTTTTTAAGCTGTGCACGTTTCATTGGCCTGAACGTCATAATATTAGGTGGAGCAAAGGATAGTCAAATCAATAATGGGAAAGATTGAATAGATGAAAAGCAATTCCTATTTGTATCATTTATGAACAATCTACATCAAAACAGCTTGGTGCTGATATCTAAAATTGTTACTAGGAGGATGTTCAATTGACTGTGAGATTGATTGGATAATAGAAAATCAAAAAGTGAATCATGGGTCAACTATTCCTAATTCATAGTAAAGATATCTATTTGGAAATAAAATTAATGGTAAACAGGCAATACAACAAGTTTTTTACTTCGCAATACCATTACAACGCATGCATTACCAGGCATGCATTGTACATCGCGAAGTCATTACTATGCATTTTTTTAGAACGCATGGTCATTTACCACGCATGCCTTTACAACGAATTTCATTGTAAAGGTATGTAGAGTAAATGACCATGCATTCTAAAAAAATCTAGATGATCCGCGTCGTTGTAAGGAAACAGAGGCTGTTCAGTTTCCTCATAAAGACGTGCACCGCCCCTCGGAGACTACGTGAAGCAGGAACCAGGAGGAGAGAGGAACCACGAGGACAGAGAGGTAAGGGGGATTGGGCATGGGGTGGGGGTTACTTTTTTAGGATTTAGGGGGTCAGGGGGTCGTGCTGGGGGTAGTGTTTTAGGGTTTAGGGTAGTGTTGTGTTTGTGTAGTGTAGGGGTCGTACTGGGGGTAGTGTTTTAGGGTTTAGGATAGTATTGTGGTGTTTGTGTAGTGTAGGGTAGTGTTTTAGAGTTTAGGGTAGTGTCCTGGGGTCGTGCAGGGTAGTGTTTAAATCTAGGGACCGGACTGGGCTGGGGGGGGGGTCATGCTGGGGGTAGTGTTTTAAGGGTTTAGGGTAGTGTTGCGGTGTTTGTGTAGTGTAGGGTAGTGTTTTAGGGTTTAGGATAGTGTTGTGGTGTTTGTGTAGTGTAGGGGGTCATGCAGGGGGTAGTGTTTTAGGGTAGTTTTGTGGTGTATGTGTAGTGTAGGGTAGTGTTTTAGGGTTTAGGATACTGTTGGGGGTCATGCTGGGTAGTGTAAATGTAGTGAGGGGACTGTCACTTACCTTAGAAACTTTTACCACGACTATACCTTTACCATGCATGTTTTTGCATTGTAATGGCATGCGTGGTAAAGGCATAGTCAGGGTAGAAGTTTGCGTTGTAATGGTATCTCGTTGCAATTGACAACGCGTACTAATACCTGCGTTGTAATGGTATGTGTTGTATTGGTACGCATTGTAACGAGTGCTATTCAAAATTACCATCCACGTACAAAAGAGGAGCACAATATGAAATATAAGAGGCACATATGGAAGAAATTAGGAGACCACCTTCCAATGAAAAACTGAGTAATTGTGGCACTTCTTTAAAATAGCTGTGCAATATTATCTAATTAAATAATGACAGAATGATTTTACCCTGCTATATTTGTCTACAGTGTTTCAGAAATACGGGAAGTTTGGCCCATTTGTTTTGGTGACCACAAGACTGCGTAGGAATCGGGATAGCTTGGAAGTGCAGTGTTAACTAGACAATTTACATTCCAGCTGTCCAATGCATCTTACCACGTTACAACTGCTTAGGTTTACAGTATGATAACAAACCTCAGCAAAAAGCACTTGATTACCAAAGAGGCTCTACAGATGACATGGATTGAAAGACTTTATCTGAAGAAGAGATTTTAACTTGCTACTATCTGTAATAGGTAATATAATCAAGATCGTAATAGGATATTTTGAAAGAAAATTTTTAAATGATAGGAGTGGTGGTGCCTTGGTATTAGTATGCCTGAGCTGTGAGATTTTGGGTGTTTGGAGTGTTTGAGACGAATGAGTAAAGGTGATGGGTTAGATTATGTTAGTCTGTTGTAAGGTTGACTATATTGTGGGAAAGACATTAATTTGTTGCATTGAATAAAATACAGTGTGCCTATATTGTGAGGATGTATTATTCACTAAGCTGGTGTGCAAATTATAGCTGCACAGCCCGGGAGTGTTGTATCGTATACAGTTACTAGTGAATTACTATATTTGGCCTTCTTAGCATTATGGTTAACTCTTTTTAAAGTATATTGTAATTTATGTAACTCAGAATTGGAATTTGATATAGTATAAATCTGTATATTTTAAATATATAAAATAAACAAATACATAAATAAATGTCAATATTGCAGAGCGGTGAAAGCGTACTTTTTAAGACCCAAAATCTTGTAATAGTCAATGGGATTTGTTTTATATCTTGCCAATATTTTGTTTTCTATTGAAATCTTGTTACAATGTCAATCTAGTGCTATTTTTCATCTTAGAATGTTCCGAAAAATGCCTTGCATATTTACATCAAACCACAACTGTATTTTAAGACTAAGGAAGCTTTTATTTGCTGTCACACTTGATGTAAGGCTGTGCAGTATTTTCTGCTATGCGATTCACGAACAAGGCCTATTGCATTTGGAAGACAAATACATATTGCAGGACTATGAGCCCCTGTTACCTCTTCCCATTTACCAATCTGCGAGAATTTTGGCAAACAAATCTAAGATGGCCTGTTAAGTAGAATGCATTAACTTCTGGCCCAAACCATTGCAATACCCATCAAGACCTAAATCAAACACTCTTGTGCCTCAAAGTCTGGATATAAACACACCTACTAACTCATGTTGTTGCAAATATAACCTTGTGTGGTATACTGATGACAGCACATGTTTTGTTCAAACTTGTATCTGCTTATTGCACACTCTTGGCATGGCCTTAAAGATGTCCAAACATCTTGTGCAATAGATACACAATGAACCAAGGTGTGTCGTATCACATTCCTACGACTTATGAATGCTTACATATGTGCATTGTTTCTAGACTAAAAACTCACTGAATAACTCATATTGTTTTATATATCAGTAAAGATTTTTGATCCATCCATACATGTGCAATACGAACATACATCTGAGAAACTGTTATCTAGGCAGGATGTGACCAGAAACATTCTCAGTTTCTCGTTCTTTATCCAGAAACAATATTGACAGGTTCTGATAAGTAGGACATCAGGATACATAGCAGAAAATAAGGCAAACATATTTCTGAATAGCCTTTTGTATTCACAAGTCAGCAAAATTAAATACACTACTACACATTTATATGCAGATTCATGTATTTAAAATCTGTACCTTGCAGCTATGAGTGCAGATACCTAAATTCCAGAACTCAGGAGGGGTTTAGAGATATTGCCAACAACGTACAATAGTGACAGGTTTTCAAGAGTTCTTCCGAAAAACTTTGCTTAGTTCCCAAGTGCGTTTTTGCAAGTTGCAATGGGCTTTCTGCTCGTGCAATTGTACACGAAGTTCAATTGTGCCTGTTAACATGCCTTTGCACGAGTACCTACGTTTTATTTTCTTCTTTTCCTCTTGGAGTAAATATATTTTCGCATAAAGAAATCCCTTCCCACCAATTTCGCACATATTCCTGGTCCTGCCCCACATGCGAAAGAGGCCTTGCGTGGAGTAAATACCATTACAAAGAAACTAACTACATTAACACCATCCTATAACTGCACATACTTTCTTTGACATCACTACAATGGCTTACAAATAGCTATGCAAGTTTTCACTTGCAAACATTTTAGAAACTAAAAAACTACTAGATTAGATCAGAGAGCCCACGTATCGCCCCCTCCAAATGCCGAGAATATAGAGAAAACCACTTACACCATACTCCGAAAGCGTATGGTGGAAGTATAGCACGAAAATTATTGTAAAATCCCAAATTGTGGGTGGTTAATTTGTGCAGGTGGGGCCTACCAGCACTCATTTTTGGGAGTCAGCACTTATTTTTCCTCATCAGACTTTCACTGATATAAAGGGAGAGAAACACAAAAGGGGGGTGGGGGAGAGGAAGATGAGAAAATAGTGACAAAGAGAGAAAGCCGGGATGAAAAAGAACGTTTGAGTGTGGGTTAAGGTGCAAGGGGGGTCTTGTAGTGGATAAAAGATGAATGAGATAGAAGCCAGACTATTTAAACTTTGTACTTGCCTACCCTCACCCCTTGACCTACTTCCCCTACTTGGCTCCCACAACCCCCAATTTTCATAGCACCAATATCAGGCTTCTAAACAAAACTTTGTGACCTGGAACTTATTGATTTACAGATTAAGCACTGAAGACGTGTGTTTTCACTGGTGACATACAGCAGAAAGAAATAGTAACTAGACAGACACAAACTTGCAGATGCACACTTTAATTAAATAAGCATAACAAACGCAAATACTCCACAAATGGAAATGTCTTCAATGTAATATCAAGGCCAACAGAATTGCCGCAGGGGCAAAGATTCAATTACCGGAAAAAAAGCAATATGAAATAACCGTATTTGTATATAAACAGCTTTATTGTGAAAAATTGAACTTTTAGGACCTTCAAAAACATACATTCCTCCCAAAAATCAATGACATCTCTCAAAACAACACTCAACACCTGCAAATGGATCGTAGTCCTCAAAGGATTGAAACAGTGTGCTTCCAGCAATCCAATCTAATCTAATTTCCAGCATCATGGGCCAAAAGAAAATTGCTTCCTTAACAAGCACTGGTTTATTGTCATTGATTGGCAAGCTTGCAGTCTATATATTATTTTTGGGGGGCAAACATATGCGATTTGCAAAATAAATTATATATGAAAGCAGGGGCAGCTTTAGCACTGGTGGTACCTGGTGTGACAATTGTTTTTGGCGCCCTCACTCCCCATGACCGCCTCCTCTTATTCTCTCACTCCTACCAGGCAAAAGTGCCCCTCATCTTTTCAATTATACATTATTGCTAAACACAATGCTCCCCCCCCAGGGCAGCACTACCTTCCACAGGTCAGCATCCATAGTAGCCGCACCAGTCGACCTGCCCTAAAGCCGGTCCTGAAAGAAAGTGCCTCCTTGTTCACTGAATGGTTTAGACTGTCAATATGTCATCACAGGTGCACTCTGTCACTCACCTCACACTTTTGCATTCATATATCCACTCACTTGCACAACCACAATAAAACACACACTCAAGCCCAACAACAACATATTCAAGATAAATTAAAAGAATACAAAATACAACATGGTGCTGCCTAAACATGGCAGGCATATGGTGGCACAAATAAAATTGAACATAGCAGCTAGTGGCCGTCTTGAAACGTACTGTGCATAGTGTATATTTGTTTTATATTTACACCATTGCCACCATACTGGGATGATAAAGCAATGAAACACTATGCACAATACCAATAAGTGATAGCTTCATGGTAACTACTAGCCAGCACTGTCTGAGGGAACTGTAGAATGCTCTAAAAATCATAATGGCAAAAGAAGGAAATAAATGAAAGGTGGCATATAAAAGGGAAACATGGGGGAAAAATAAAGGACTGGTGTACCACTTCTGGCACTGAAGTACACTCATTTTCAGGCAAATGTGCATATATGCTCAGACAAATGTCATCACTTACAGGGCAAGGGAGCCATTGGCTGAAATGAGTTGACCCACTGCCTCATGCTATAAACTGAAGTATACAAAAAAACTGATGGATGCAATGCTTGAATTAATCTCAGCCACTGGTAATTACTTGGGACCGCATTCCACTCCATCATTATTTTGCATACCATGCTACCTCAGTTTGGACCCAGCCACATACAAATCAGTCTTGACCCTGCTCCAATGGGAACAGTTCAGCCCAAACAGTCAAGCCAAGTCCTCCCTGAATCAAAACACAAGCAACCCAAGACTGGGTTTGGCATTTCTTGGATGGACTTCCATCTATAACATTGTTGTTGTTGTAGTTGATGCCCTAAGTGTGGGGTATGCCTGGACGTGGGTTCGATGCTTATTGTGTCATAGGATTCAAGCTGTACTTCACTGATGAGACCTACATAGGTTGAAACCGGTTTGAGGTTGCTTGTGGTGCTTTCTGGAGGGGACCATGCCTGGCAGTTAAGGGCGGGCTGTTCCCAAGAGGAGCAAGGTCAGAACAGATTTGCATATTGATAGGCAAAAAGGATGGATTGAAATGCTTCCTGAGCAATTGCCAGTGGCTGAGATTAAATCAAGCATTCCTCTCATCACCTTGTTGTTGTTCCATGGATGTGAGCTGACATGGATGGAAGAAGAGTGTAAATTATGTCATTGAGACCAATTGCAGAAGAGGGTTGAGCAAAATCCCTTCTATCTATATGTATGCATATTTTTATAAATGTATTCATGTATTTTATTGTTTTGTATTACAAGATGCTGGTAAACGACAAAGCCTGTCAGCCTTCTAAATGGATTCTAGCAAGAATTATTAAACTGAAAATCAACTACCCCTAGGGTTTATCAAAGGGGGTAATCAACACCGAAATCCTTGCTTACAAAGGTAATCTGTGAGATTACATGTAACTAAACAGAAGTCTGCAGTCTTTAACAACCCACCTTAAAGGTCTATTGGGTTTAAAATATGTGTGACATAATAAATCAATCAAGCCTACTGCCTTTGTTGTAACTTCTCATAATATACATATTAGACCTTGCTGGGGCGTGATTTCAGATCTCTATCTTATCACTCGGGATCTAAATCTCGTTCTGGTCGACTGAATCTTTATTGCCTGTCTTTGAGGAAAGAAAGTGCATCTTATACCAGGTTAACTTTGCTAATGTTGAACTCGACGTAGAAAAACCACAAACTACTTCTAGCTTTTAAAGATTTATTATAAGGTTAAGGTTAACTGCAAATACAGGCATCTCAGGATGAGATTCAAAAGATATACAGGTACAACTACATACATGTGCTCTCTGAATGCCCTCAGACGAGCAAAGAAAACTACCAATACCAGTTCTAAAATCAGGAGGGCTGCAAGCATAGACACGTATTGTGATCTCTCCGTCATTTACAGCAGGAGAAAGATTCAGGTTAGGCTGTCCCTACCCTGTTCTGGATGGTATCCCTACTTAACAGAATCCCACCTAACAAAGGTGTCAGTGGTGAATGACTTCCTAGGAAGATCACTCACTCTTAGTCTCTAGATGAAAACCTATGATCTCCAGTCATGACCCCTCTCTGCCTACCCATCCGCTCTCTAAAGGGTCCTCAGGCATCTGCTCTAACTCCACCCAGGGGTGCTGTCCCTAATACAAAAACACAATCTCATTAGAGACGCCCCTCGTGAGACGCCCCTCACGTGGTGTTGCTTCTGGCTTTTTCCATGATGATCCTCATTGGGGCCTCGTGCGTTAGAGTTGACCTTGCTTCTCAGACTCTTCTCCGGCCCGCCGATACCCCTCAAACATTCCTAAACCCTCCTCCATGTCTGTTTCCTTCTCCTGAACATAATCCTATTCATCCAATATTTAATTGGATCACTCCTCACACCCGCAGACAGACATCCGCAGCTAGGATCCCACTTCTCATAAACTTCTAACAGAAGTTTGCAACATTATATCTCGGCGCAACTTGACTCATACTAATACGTGTAAATAAAGCAAGGTTAAACCTTTCAGGCCTACAACATTTCTCATAGTGATTATATTCTTCTAATCCTTTCATTAATCAATACATCATGTTAATACTCTACTTTATGATTATGTAAACACATCTATAAAATATAAACCTATTGAAAACAGAATTACTAAATATCATTTAGTGCAATCCACGTCGTGCAAATGAGTACCTTTCCCAACCCTTTCAGCTCTGGCCCTGAGGCCTACTCCGTTCTGTGCTTGCAGCATGTCATTCTTACATTTTAGCAGCTACACGACATGGATCAGGATTAATCACGTCTAATAAGGTTATACATTTTTCACACATTTCTGCATTAGTTCCACTTCTATATAAAATCTCTAGATTAACTACACATTTCGAAGTATAGATGAATATATTCTCGGCACTCATGGCATTTCTCTCATGATTGTGCATGTTACGTGTAAGTTTGGTGCACTTATACAATTCGTTCAGTTTGCGCTCTCTCAGTTCCCCCCTTTGATGACCTCTAGGGGTCATCACCAACATTTAAACTGAACTAATTGCTAGTGTTCCTCGCTTCTGTGTTTCTAGAGCCCTCAGGCTCCTATACTGATTGTCTTGTATTGCAGCTAGTCTCTGTAACTGTTCTCTCCGGGCTCTCTCCAATCTCTTTGATCTATACCATCTGTATGCCCTTACCAATCCCCACAACATGATCACACAGATCAATATTATGATGATAGGTTTCAGCACATACCATACGAAGCTCTTTCCCAAGTTGGCGAACCAACCTCCAACTTCACCCATTCCATGGCCTACTTTTTCCCAAACATTTTCTCTACTCAGGTCTTCGATCTCTTTGTGGATATTAGTTATGTTCATGATAACCTTTTCCAGAGGCTTTGAATTGTCTGGAATGTAAGTGCAACATTCCTGGACCTTCAAAGCCTTACAGACTCCGCCCTCTTTTGCTAGCAGGACGTCTAATGCAAGACGGTTCTGAAGCACCATGGCCCTTATCGATTGCATCTCTCCTTCCACCAGCATTAAGGACCTAGCGGTGCTGGCAGACAATCTGTCTACGACTGTTGCCAGTCGTCTAATTTTGACATCATTGAGGATCAGTCCTAAAAGAGGAAATACAGCTCCAAATACATCTCCAACCATTTCTGCATCTCCTAGGTCTCTTCTCCCCCTCGCTGAAGCCTTGCCCTCGATGATCTCTAAGTCTTGGGCATGGTATATTTTGGGGAAGATAATTGCCAAGTAACATGATCCATACCAGTTGTCAGGCAGTCTCACGTAGGCATTTCTTCCAAACACAAAATATACATTTGGAATCACTTGCATTCCTTTCAGGAAATCTTTTGTATAATATTCTAAATTGAAAGCATGTTCACAACTGACTTCTCCTACGTATACATTTTCGTAATACGTTTTAGCTCTGTGAAGGCATAACTTTCCTCTCTGCGTTTTATCTAAAGCTATTGGACCACTACTACCCTTTCTCTTGTGTGCCTTCTCTTCCTCGGTCCAATCTGTTTTCCATTGTCCTGATTTTTTCAAAATCTTTTGCCTTCTGTATCGATCATCCACCAGCCCTATAAACTTCTTCTCGACTTCTGACACCTTGCATGTCAAGTTATTTCTGCGGGCATGTGAAGTATCTAAGGTAATCCAAGGAATGAAGAACTTGGCCAATCTGTCTTCACTCTTCCAGTAGTCCCACTTATTCATTTGTTTATAATTTGGGACTTCTGGTAACACTGAATCATAATTGGAGAAATAGTATTCAAAACTATCTCTCCCATAAAATATGCTAAGCAATAAGCTACATGTAATGCCATAGGTCAACGGGAGGTGATGATATCTAATGCCTTCATCTACAGACGCCGGCAACTGCATGCAGACATAACAGTCCTTAACCTCCATGGCATCCACGTATTCATACAAAAGTTTGGCATACGCATTTGACCTAAAGTCACCTTGGGACTCATCCATATGTAACCTACGGGCTTCTGCTGCTAATAACGCTTTCTCCTGTATGTTTTCTCCTTTCTTACCAGCAACAGTGGGTTTTGGTGTCACTACAGACTTCTCGTCTGATACCCTTGCCTCCCTCTCATGTCCCACTACATATGAAACTGTAACTACTAAAGCTATTAGAAGTATCACTCCTACTATTAGTGTGCCTATTATACATTTGGCTCTACGATTCGGGGTGCCGGCTTCCATTTCGTCAGACAGTAGGATTCTCTTTCTTATTCCAACGCAAAGTTCTTTTCTTCTCGTCCCTTTACAGTCTCTTCTGTTCCTTCAATCTTTTAGAACCCCACAACTGGAAGCTGGCAACTCCTTTGCAAAAGTCTTTTAAAGCTTCAACACAGACAACCCTAGCCCTTCTCCGTCAACTAATAGGAAAGTCCCTAAGATTCTCTGCTTCCTAGGCGCTAGGTAATCTTCTTCTTCTTGCTTATTTACAAAAGTCTTTAAGCATCCACAATAAGTTTCGTGCCTGCGGCTTGAATAGCATAGTTCAATATTTCCAGGCGAAGAGTGTGCTCTTCATGGCTGGTTATCTTTGTTCCAAAGTCGGGGAATTGCAATTCGGTGAAAAACATGTGCTTTAACTTGCTTAAGCGGGGAGGGTTGGGGAGTGTGAACGTTAGTGACCCTTCTGCTTCGACTCCGGGTACTAACAGCTGTACTTCCACTGTGATGATGGGCTCAGAGCTGGACACCACCACCGCTCGTATCCTCCCTGTCTCCCGCTCCAAAGACATTTGTCGCCAGATATGTCCACTCAGGGGTGGCGTATCTTCTGCTAGGCACACGTACTCTTCTTGATCTTCTTAGATCTGGTGCTTCAGAGCCCTGAGCACCTTCTTCTTGGTCTGAATCTTCGGATATTGGAGGGAGGGTTCTCTCTGGAGTCGACCTCAGGCTTGAACTCCTTCTTTGAGGCCAGCTGGCTTCTCCACATCTTACCCTCCTGCTCCTTGTCCTTCTGCTTCGTTCTCGCTCTCTTTCAGCCTGGTCAGTATCTGATTCGTACTCCCAGCTACTTTCTCCTTCAGTAGCGTCGTCTGTTTCGCTGTTGTACTGACCGTCCTCAGGCTGATCAGACTCGTTCCCTGCTTCTTCTGGCACCTCTACAGCTTGGCTAGCCCCCTCTATGGCTTCTCGGTCCGCAGCTGGACTTCTATCCGAGAGAGGAGCTGTTTCTTCCAGAGGTGCTGGAACCCTCCGCGTATGCGACGCGTGGATCCAATTGGGCAGGCCTCCCACCTTCACTGCAGTGTTCGTGATCAGGATGATCTGGTAGGGCCCACGCCAACGAACATCCAGGCAGCTTCTTCTTACGTGCTTTCGCACAAGCACCCAGTCACCAGGGTACAGGTCATGGCACGGGTCCTGGCACGACGGAACCTCGGCAGCCTGCACCTGAAGGGACACAGAATGAATGGCGTCAGACAGCCCCTTACAATAGTCCAGGATCATATCATCTGTGATGTTTAACAATGCAGCAGTTGGTACAGACGGCAATCTCATTGCTCTCCCCATTAACACCTCGTGCGGTGATAGTCCCGTTCTTCTGTCTGGGGTACTACGGATGCTCATAAGGACCAATGGCAGAGCATCGGGCCAACTCAGAGACGTTGATGAACACATTTTTGCAATTCGGGACTTGATAGTGCCATTTATCTGCTCTACAATTCCCGAAGCTTCTGGTCGGTAACTACAATGCAATTTCTGATCTATGTTCAGGGCCGCACAAATCATCTTCATAAGCTCGCTGTTGAAATGCGTTCCCCTATCTGATTCCAAAGAGGCCGGCACCCCGAATCTTGGGATGAGTTCCCTAAGCAGTAACTTGGCTACTGTGAGGGTGTCACACCTACGTGTAGGGTATGCCTCGACCCATCTGGAAAATACACAGACAACCACCAAGACATAACGGAGGCGGTTGCACCTTGGCATTTCGATGAAGTCTAACTGCATTCTATTGAACGGACCTCCAGACCTCCCTATGTGACTCAACGCAACTGGTGTTCTCTTTCCTACGTTTAACTGCTGACAGGTCACACAACGCTGGCACACTGCTTCGGCTGCTACTCTGAACTTAGGATTGTACCAGGTTTGTCTGAATACTCTCAGCATAGCATCTCTTCCTAAGTGTACTGGACCATGGATTTGCCTAGCCATGGGGCTCACCATCTCATTGGGTAACACTGCCCTTCCATCTGCGGAAACCCAGAAATGAGCCTCGCCCATCACACACCCTGCCTTTTCCCATGTTTGCTTTTCAAAGTCTGGTGCGTTTTCTTGCATGCCTTTCAGCTCATCCCAAGTGTCGACAGTTTCCAATATCATGGCTAATTCAGTTCTTACGTTTATTCCGCCCACCTCCACCTCAGTGAAAGAGTACCCTTGTTCTGCGCAGTATCTCGCAACTTCGTCGGCATACCTATTGCCTTGTGACACGAAGTCCATATTTCGAGTATGAGCGGTACATTTTACAACTGCAATCCTTGCTGGACATTGCAAAGCTTCTAACAGTAGACGCACAAACTCTCCATTTCGAATGGGAGAGCCTGAAGACGTCATGTAACCTCTTTGAGACCACAACTGCCCGTAATCATGAACTACCCCGTAACCGTATTGGCTGTCGGTGTATATGGTGACTCAAATTTGGTTGCTTGCCAGGCAGGCACGCGTTAATGCAATAATTTCAGCTACCTGAGCGGAGTGTACTCCTTCCAGGCATCCGGCTTCTACAACTCCAGTAATTGTACAAACAGCATAGGCTGCTCTCAACTGCCCAACTTCGTCTCTTACACATGAGCCATCGACAAAGAAAACTTCATCGGGGTCAGTCAGTGGCTCATCCACGATGTCGGGCCTTGGTTTGGTGCATAGTTCAGTTACATCAAGGCAATCATGGTCTGTACATTCATCATCATTTATATCACCTGGGAGTGGCATCAAGGTAGCAGGGTTCAAAACAGAACATCTCTTGAGGGTCACGTTCTCTGCAGCAAGAATGACTTGCTCATAGCGCGTGAGCCTGCTATTGGTCAGATGCTGTGTTTTGGTCCTGGTCATTAACAGTTCAACCGAATGGGGCACATACACCTCTAACGGGTGCCCCATCACAATATTCTCACAACGCTCGATACTGACACCTGTTGCAGCAACGGATTTGAGACATCCGGGCAACGCTGCGGCTACTGGATCTAAGGTAGCCGAGAAATAAGCAACTGGTCTACGGGCATTCCCATGAATTTGGACCAACACGGACAAAGCACAACCCTCTCTTTCACAACAGTAAAGCAAGAATGTTTTATCGTAATCAGGCATTCCCAGAGCAGGAGCACGACATAGGTCCTCTCTCAGCTGCAGGAACGCCATCAAACAGTCCTTGTCCCATGGTACCGGATCACTCACCTCCTTGTGCGTCAGTTTTTGCAAGGGTTTTGCTTTCAGTGAAAAGTTGGCTATCCACTGTCGGCAATACCCCACCATCCCTAGGAACATCCTGACCTCTCTCTGTGTTTTAGGCGCATTCATCTTCATGATCGCCTCTATTCTGTCTGGTGACACTTTTCGCTTGCCTTTCTCAATTCGGTGCCCCAAGTACTGCACTTCTGTCAGGCAGTACTGCAATTTTCCCGGGGACACCTTATGCCCATTTACAGCTAGGTGATTTAGCAAAGCAATGGAGTCCTCCCTACAAGCTTCCTCAGTTTCTGACGCCACAAGTAGGTCGTCTATGTACTGGACCAGAACTGACTTCTGGGGCAGCACTAGACTTTCAAGATTTTTCTTCAATAGCTGGTTAAAGATCGATGGGCTCTCTGTATACCCCTGGGGAATACGACACCATGTTAATACGCGATTTTCCAGCTTAAAAGCGAAAAGGAAATGGCTATCCTCGTCCAATGGGATCGAAAAGAAAGCCTGGCAAAGATCTATCACAGTGAACCATTCGGCTTGAAAGGGTATCTGAAACAGTATCACTGATGGGTTCGGTACCACTGGACAACATGAGACAACTATGTTATTAATCTTTCGGAGGTCTTGCACTATCCTGAATTTCCCATTTGGTTTCTGCAAACCCATAATCGGGGAGTTGCATGGACTACCCACGATTTCCTTCAATATTCCCTGCTTAATCATGGACTCAATCACGGGCTTTATGCCTGCAATCGTTTCTGGAGTCAATTTATATTGGGGTGTTCTTGGGAACTCGGCATGCGGTTTCACTACAATTTTCACTGGGTCCACTCCCTTGACCAGTCCGATCTCTTCCCCTGTGAAATCCCACACTTCTGGTGCCACAGTCTCTCTCAGATCCCATGGGAGCTCATCCACTGTCAAAGTGGGATACAGCTCCACACATATTCTCGAATTTGCGACCTTGAAGTCAGCATCGTCATCATTGGTCAATACCTCCACTCCTTGTGGTGTGCAATATATTGTACAATTTAACTTGCACAAAAGGTCTCTTCCTAACAGACATACAGGACTAGAATCGCAAACCACAAACTGATGCTCATCGCTGTATTTCCCTATTTTCACCTGCACTGGTTCTGTCAATGGGCTAGTCATTCTCCTGTTTGCGACCCCCCACCACTTGTATGTATTGGCATTTATATAGCGCACTACTTACCCGTAGGGTCCCAAGGCGCTTCGACTGCTGCGAAACCCTTCCTGGCTTCCCTGAGAGATGGTCCCTTAATGGGTATCTCCAGGGTGAGACCAGGCATCCCCGGCGGTCTGGTGGGGCCGTTAGTGAAGATGAGGCAAGCTAATGCCCAGAGTTGCCGAGTGTGATCGCTGATCAGAGTGGGCACCGAGGCGAGAGAATTATCGAGTCCGCTGACCCTGGTCCAGAAACCTGCCGCGCCGGGAATCGAACCCTGGTCCCGGGCCGTCCTCTGCTCTCGGGTCTGCCGCCTCTAACCAGTGAGCCACACTTGTATGGTCTCTCCAGACATGGGCAGGCCTGGAACTGCGGCTGATCTTATCGTGGATCGAGTGGCTCCTGTGTCCACTAGGAATGTCGTGGGGCACCCTGCCACTTCGGCCTCAACGTAGGGTCCCCTTTGGTCCACATCTAAGTCTGCCCCGAGGGTACAGTCTTCTCTTTCCACTCTCTGTCCTGTTAATGGATCAACGTAATAGCATTCTTCCCCTCCTACAAACAGAGGCATCTGTCTATATGTCTTACCCATGGTCCCTACTCTGGGTGGCTGGGGGAACTGGGCTCGTGGGGGTGGGGTCCCCCCTTTGAGCACCTTTCCTTGGTAGGGTGTTACCCCTCTCGCCGGGGTAGTCTGAACCTCTTCCTCCTCTACCTCCTGTTCTCCAATTTCAACGTTGTAGGGACACTCGCGTTTCCAATGCCCCACCTCGTTACACTGGTGGCATCGAGTCGTTTTCTTCAATGCGGCTATATCCACCCTTGGTCTAAAGGTGGAGTTCTCCTCATTGCCCTTGTTCTGGCTATACTGTTTCTTACCCCCAGTTCCTGTTCCCTGTTGCTGTTGCTGCTGTCCACCCTTACCAGCTGACTGCATCTGCACCACCATCAGTTTCTCCTTTAGCTTCTTTGCCTTGGAGTCTATCTCATCACAGCAGTACCTGGCATATCTCAGAATTTCATCTAACGGTTTATTTTGCCAGCAAATCAAGTGTTGCTGAATCATTAAACTAATATCTGGTCTTAAACCCAAGACAAACTTAGACACGAACTGCCCTATGTCTTTCGGGTCTATTACATCCAACCCGCTATATTGTTTAAACGCTTTCAGCAATCTCTCGTAATATTCATGAACGGTCTCTTTGGGTTCCTGTCTAGTCCGATCTATTTTGACCCAATCTATGTCCTGCATTGGCACCTTGTCTTTCAGCCAAGTCATCACTCTCTCGTATTTTATCATTACTGTCTCGGACGGCCCATTAGTCCTTGCATCTCTCTCTGGCTCTGTTGTGGGCCACTCAGCGCTAACCTTACATGCTGTCCACAAGTCTCCCGGTACCACAATGTCAAACAGGGTATTCAGATCTATCCACAGTACCTTGGAGATTTTCACGAACCTCTCTACCTGCTTATACCACTCGACTGGGTTCTCCCTCAATTTTGGGAAGGAGTTGGTAAAGGCTGCCAAGTCCCCCCTGCTCCATGACACATGTACATAGTTCCCGTTTGCAACCTCCCACAAAGGGTATGCTTCTACTCTCTGCAATCCTCCCACCGGGGTCATCCCAAGCATGCTTCTCCTGACGGTCCCTTTCTTGGACCACCTTTCTTCCCATTTATCAAGCGCTCTCCATGTCCTTATTCCCGCTATCAGTTCCCTTATATGTGTTTTTAATCCTATTGTTCTTCTCTCATCCAGGTCCTGATCGCAATAATGGAGTCTATGGTTACCCTGTAATGCTTTGGTCCTTGACAGGTCTACCATATATTTTCCTGCTAGTTCGACTAATTTCTCATGTGCCGCTCTCGCTTTCCGAGTGATATCCTTTGCCATGAACAGTATCTCATCTTGTTCATACATCTCCATTCTCTCTAGAGGCAAGGTACCATCCACCATGTCATCCAGATCTGATTTCAGACTGGCGACATCAAGTCTCTTGGCTTTTATCTCGGCTCGTAATATCTCTTTCTTAAGGGGTTCACTGGTCTCTCTACCATCCCAACTCCGAGTCCTACGCTTGGGCTCAGGGGAGTTAAGGAGTGTCCTCCCTTGTTCCCATCTCTCCAGGTCCCATGGTCGGCCATCCTGCCTTGGAAGATGATGAAACACGGGCCTGTTTCCCCCTTTCCCATTTTGTCCATTCTCTCTGGCTCCCCTCATTTCATGGCAAGGTTCTCTGTGGTTCTCTACCCTGTCCTTATTCTCTCGTAGTCTAGTGTCACTCAGTATCTGGTAAGACCCTTCTCGGCTCCCCATATCCCCCGGACTGTGTTCATTTCCGTAATCACAGGGGTCATGGCGAGGCCTCTCGCAACTCCCGTTCTGGCCACTATTCCCAGACACATAGTGGGTGCACTTGAAACTGTTTCTATACTCTTGAGTTCTCCTGTCTCCTTCACTGTGTATTGGGCGGGACACCCCCCCACACTCAGGGCTCCTATTTTCCAGGTCTGGTCTACCTCCACCCCTGGAATGATGGGTGTCTCCCCTGCTGTCCTGACCCCTCCCGTCCCACTCCGGACTGCTTTCCTCAGCCCCGCAGTGAGTCCGGGTCCTGCTATCTTGGCTTTCCCTTCCAGCATCTGCTGCTATGATGCTCTTGTGAGCTTCTACTGCCTCATCCCATTTCCTCATGTACTCACTTAGCTCCTGGAAGGATTTCCGTCCTGATCCCCTCAGATCCTCCGGCCATCTAGGGCCCCCCGGATCCCCTACTGGATCTACTGCTGTGTGTACCGGGGTGCTCCAATCCCTTGGCCTTGGCAGCTGACTTGGAGAATTGATCATGTCATTCCTCCTTGCCATCTCTGCTCTTTCCCTGTCCCTCCGTACCTGTTCCTCCCCTCTCTCTCTTTCTGGGTCATAAATCGATACTATAGGGCCTATAGTAACAGGTACTTGCAGGGCGTCTGGTAGTGCGTAAGATGTGATACACTCCGTTTCCGGCACCCGTTGTACCACAAACCTTCCGACCACCTGCTGCACCGGACTAGGTTGGGACAATTCCTTCTTTGCAGTGGGATCCCAATCGGTAATGGGAAGCGGTCTATTCTCCCCGATGCTGCCCCCCCCCTCTACTAGTCTCACCATTTCCTGTCTCGTTGTTATACGGGGGTGGCCTATCTGTCAGTAACCTATTTATCAGGCTGTCCTCTGTCTCACTCTCATCATCTTCCTCTAATGGGCTCTTGTTTCCGGTCACCTCTAATACTGGGTACAATTTATTTACTTCAATGTTATGCACTCTCCATCTTTTAGCATCCGCATCCCATTTGGCAGCCTGCACTGCTCTTACCGATCGTTTCACCCTTTCTTGTCGTCTATTCAGGTTCCTCTCGTGCGCTGCCCTAATCCACGCATTGAGAGCTTCAAACTGGGTCTGTCTAGGCATAGGTCTCATTGAGGTCATGACTGCTTTTAATCGGTGTAGCACCTCTAATCTGAACGTCCCGTACTTTGGGAACGTTAGTTCCTTATTTCCTTCTGTAATCTTACTCCACTCTGAAATCCACAATATCGTGTGCAGCCCAACATTTGCTGCCATATAGTAAGCTGGTGTACCCTCCGGCGGGGCTTCTTCCCCTTCATAAGATCTCCGCCTCTCTCTTTTAAACGCCGCTCTTAACCATTTAAAACACTTCATGATTATACGCACAATTTCCAGCCTCACTATTCTGTTTACTTCCTGATGACAATCCACCAATCCTAGCACGGCTTTGCTAACTGGCCTATCACAGCGCGGTCTTGCTCCGGCCGGCCAATCCCAGCGCGGCACTTTCTGACGTCACTCGTCTCCGCTTCGCAGCAGCACCCCTCCTTTCTCAGCTCGTCTCCCGGTCATGCATGCGTCCCATTCATACACCGAAAAATGACTACTTCCGACCAAGCCGTCACTTCTCTTGACTGTACGTCCACAGTCTACTTGTAATTGTCACAACAATTGACGAAACGTCCTCCGTCCCTCTGATAGGTTGCTTACACACAGTAACTTCCGACCAGCGTCCGTTACTCACACACTCACTCTTACGTTCCCCCTATCTCGGTTCCGCGGGCGATCAATGGTACCTCATGACCCCCTTCACTCTGGTTGACAATTACTCTGGGTGTCCGATACACCCGAACCACTTAAGCTCTCCTTGAACTTAAGATTTTCACCGGTTGCGCGCGCTCACAACCTGTTCCACAGTCACTCTACAGGCATTCAACTCCGCCAGACATTACAACATAGATACAACACAAAAACACCGCAATCTAACACGCATGACCCTTTATACTCACTCTCGACCGATACTGCTGCTTTTCTGTCTCACGTCATCCGGACCTTCTTTGGCGGGCGGTTCTTCCGATCATCGATCTCTAGGGGCCTTAGGGTAATCTAACCTGGCCTAGATCACCTTCCTCAAGAAGGCAACCATCCTCTATAGCTACCAACTGCTGGGGCGTGATTTCAGATCTCTATCTTATCACTCGGGATCTAAATCTCGTTCTGGTCGACTGAATCTTTATTGCCTGTCTTTGAGGAAAGAAAGTGCATCTTATACCAGGTTAACTTTGCTAATGTTGAACTCGACGTAGAAAAACCACAAACTACTTCTAGCTTTTAAAGATTTATTATAAGGTTAAGGTTAACTGCAAATACAGGCATCTCAGGATGAGATTCAAAAGATATACAGGTACAACTACATACATGTGCTCTCTGAATGCCCTCAGACGAGCAAAGAAAACTACCAATACCAGTTCTAAAATCAGGAGGGCTGCAAGCATAGACACGTATTGTGATCTCTCCGTCATTTACAGCAGGAGAAAGATTCAGGTTAGGCTGTCCCTACCCTGTTCTGGATGGTATCCCTACTTAACAGAATCCCACCTAACAAAGGTGTCAGTGGTGAATGACTTCCTAGGAAGATCACTCACTCTTAGTCTCTAGATGAAAACCTATGATCTCCAGTCATGACCCCTCTCTGCCTACCCATCCGCTCTCTAAAGGGTCCTCAGGCATCTGCTCTAACTCCACCCAGGGGTGCTGTCCCTAATACAAAAACACAATCTCATTAGAGACGCCCCTCGTGAGACGCCCCTCACGTGGTGTTGCTTCTGGCTTTTTCCATGATGATCCTCATTGGGGCCTCGTGCGTTAGAGTTGACCTTGCTTCTCAGACTCTTCTCCGGCCCGCCGATACCCCTCAAACATTCCTAAACCCTCCTCCATGTCTGTTTCCTTCTCCTGAACATAATCCTATTCATCCAATATTTAATTGGATCCCTCCTCACACCCGCAGACAGACATCCGCAGCTAGGATCCCACTTCTCATAAACTTCTAACAGAAGTTTGCAACATTATATCTCGGCGCAACTTGGCTCATACTAATACGTGTAAATAAAGCAAGGTTAAACCTTTCAGGCCTACAACATTTCTCATAGTGATTATATTCTTCTAATCCTTTCATTAATCAATACATCATGTTAATACTCTACTTTATGATTATGTAAACACATCTATAAAATATAAACCTATTGAAAACAGAATTACTAAATATCATTTAGTGCAATCCACGTCGTGCAAATGAGTACCTTTCCCAACCCTTTCAGCTCTGGCCCTGAGGCCTACTCCGTTCTGTGCTTGCAGCATGTCATTCTTACATTTTAGCAGCTACACGACATGGATCAGGATTAATCACGTCTAATAAGGTTATACATTTTTCACACATTTCTGCATTAGTTCCACTTCTATATAAAATCTCTAGATTAACTACACATTTCGAAGTATAGATGAATATATTCTCGGCACTCATGGCATTTCTCTCATGATTGTGCATGTTACGTGTAAGTTTGGTGCACTTATACAATTCGTTCAGTTTGCGCTCTCTCAACCTTCGGGATCTGAAATAACATCTCCCAATAAACCTATCAGGTTAACAGCCATTATCATTGGCTTGCCACCATACCTACTCAGACCTGGTGTATTAAGCATAGGTTTTCACACAAGTTAACCATCTGGTAGACCATAATAAAAATTACAGTTGCCCTAATATTAGAAAATCCCTCCTAAGAAGGCCTAATGAGGATTACCAAAAGCAATTCTTCTAACCACAAGGTTTGCTGCAGTGGGTTACCACTACCAAAACCCTTGTCTGCTATAGTAATAAGTGAGATTCCTTTCAACAAATATTTGCCTACAAGCCTTAGCACATGTACTAATAATCCATCCTTTAAAGTCTTTTGCCATGAACACTTCATTTTCACAAAAGGTACGGCAGGCTTACTGGCTTTGTAATAAATGTTCATTATAAATAGGTCACACCTATGGAATCCTGCATAACGTTTCCCAATAAACCAATACAGTATATAGAATCTACTTTTGATTTTAAACCATAACAAATGCAGGCATACTGAAATAAGCATATTTGGCACCCATCCTGCATATATTTATACAATTAGAAATGTATGCAACATTACAGGCGGCAAAAAAATAACCAACCCCTCTCAAAGGGCCTGACACAGATTATCACAATGAAAATGTTCTAACCCGCTGGTTTGTCAGAAGTGGCGTTGAACAGCAAAACCCTTCCCAACTACAGTATTCTGTGGGATTTTATATATAACAATATAAGTAACAACTGCCTATAATACAGTGGGATAACAATCCATTGTTAAAGGTATACTGGCTTTAATATATGCATTTTACAATAAATTAGCCATGCCCACTGCCATAATTAGATCTTTTTAAAATAAACAGATCAGACCTATGGCATCGGACATAACTTGAACAAATCAGTTCAATGCCCTTTTTCCACAATCCAACTATACATTCTAAGTGTGGGTAACCATTAACGAAATTGTTGCCTGTTACAATAATCTGTGAGATTCCATTTAACAAAATACCTCTCAGCATACTTTAATACAGAGTAAGAACAATACACAGTGGAATGCTTTTTGACTTGAACATATGCTTTTTACAATACATATGTCAGGCCTACTTTCTTTATCATACTTGTCATAATAAACAGATAAGGCCTATAGCCTCAATCCCGGGCTGGCAACCATAACCAACACAGACCTGATATGTTGAGCTTAAGCTTTCCCAAAAATCAAAAAACTCAATAAAAGCACTTTTTTTCAATGGAAGCACACAATTTCTGTCAATTAAAATTCTGTTCTCCAGGACGCCAACATGTGGGTGGAGCCTAATCCTCTCTCTACACAGTACTTCGGAAAGCTATTTTTCAGTTGATCCTATAAGGTTTGTACTGTCATACCTAAAAATGAAAAGGTGGCCGAGCAGCCTAGGCACACAAACCCGGCCAATAAAGGACACTACTTTACAGTTATGATACTTAGGTTTCCAAGAACAGTATGTCACAAATGTTCTGGTGTGTATTTTCCCCAACTGCACAATTTACATTACAATTTCTGTTTTGGACGACAAAAGTGGACTGAAAGAAGTTGGTCACACAGAGCAGTGCACCACAGAATTGTTCACAAAAAAACAGTTACAAAATAATTGTTTTTTTCAGAACCATGCTAGAGTGTGTTTCATTCCACTGCCATTGGTGTGTCATAATATGCTAAACATTTACTAGTTAATGTTAGAACAAATAAATCATAACACTTACATCTCTAGTCTAGTGGCTCAGCGGACTAATCAGTGCTTAATTTCTAAAAAAAAAAGTGCCAGGGCCCACATCAGAAAGCCACGACAGTTTGCACCACCCATTGCCCCTACCAGTGCTGCCAATGATAGTACCTACACAACTCCTAACCATGACCTGCTACAAGTATGTCTTTTAAGACTGTTCGAGAAACCCAAAGCTATAAGAATGGCTTGAGTAGCTGGTATAGGTTGTTTTTAATGTGTATTGAATTGATAAACAACTGTTATTCTGTTCACCTTTTACTTGTACAAACAGCTCACCATGTGTCAGCTGTCATAAGTGGCAGTGCTGACAATTAAGTGCTGCTGCAGAGACCCGGAAACCACCAGCTCAAATTAAGCACTGGGACTAATGCACCTTCAGAAACCTGTGTTGGACGTCATGGCCACAGGTTCAGATCCCTGTGGCTCCACTTATCTTTCATCCTTTGAGGTTGATAAAATGAGTACTACTGGCTTGGGAAACTATAAACACCTGTTATTCATCACAAGAAGCCCCAGTGGGTGAACTTTCACTTTACACATACACGTGTTGTGTTAACTTTGCAATATACATTCTACAGTCAAGTGACACAGACCTGCCTAAGTACATTTATATAACTTTGTAAAGGACACCCATTTAAAGTACTCTCTTCCTATACTAAAGAGGAAAGGTGAGCTAATCTCCTGCAACTAGAAGATTCAGTTAGAACTAATGTATTCTAAGGGGCAAAGAGAAACTGCTGGTCACCTGAGAAATATAAAGAAAAATACATCCTATAAAATATTCAGATGGGATGTGACTATGACATGGACCAATACAGACATGATCTCATCAAGTTCCGTGCACTGGAATGGCCCTCCCATCAAGTTCTGTGCACTGGAATGGCCCTCCCGGGTAGCTTTATGTTAAAGTACTGAAAATGGATCTACTAGTGCATTAATGAGCACAGGAAAGATTAGACACTTCAGCAGCAAACATTTGATTGTCTTTAGAGCCCTTGAAGGCCCCTAACGGGGAGCTCAAAAGCGTACCATCAGTTGGATTATCTGAAGGCATTTTCTGCAAGATGGTTGCCAAGAGCTTTGGCAGGAGCTAAGACTGTGAAGGGTCATGCAATTATCTAGCCAGTTGCTTGGGGAGCAGCACAGAAACCTGTGTCCCAAATCACCAATCACAATTGAAGGATCCTAACAAAGATGAACTCTAACTGAGCTCTAGAAGACCGGATGGCCAAATGCGCAGGTAAGCTGAGAAAGGAGTGAGACAGAAATGGTGTGAGAGGCAGTGTGAAAATTGCCTTTTTGGAGGAAGGTGCACCTGGGTTTGATCCCTCCAGCCAGGTGAGAAAAGGAGACAGACTGTCTGGTCGCATTACTCATTGAGATAGATTCCAATAAAGGTCTACTATAACTTTTGTGGTAAACTATCATTCTACGGAGCTGTCAACAGTACAAGAGAGGGATAGGTTAGAAGAGGCATCCCACCAGACAAAGAATAGGCTGAAGGGCAGCAGAGGGACTCCAGGGTGAATGCCGACATCTGCCAGCTGAATTTACAAAGTCACCTGAAAAGAAAATGCCTAGATACATCATCAGAGAGTGTAGAAACAGCTCTTCCCCACAAAGGTGCACAATAATGGAGGAGATCCAGCGGGCTGGGCAGCTTCCTAGGAACTGAGATGTTTGCCAGGTTTGCATAGCTTGAGGTGATGCAATACCAATGAAGAGGCAGGCAGTATGAAGTGAAGACATGAGGCCTAGACATGGGGCATATAGATGGTGGGCACAATAGGCTCCTCTCCATGAGCAGGACTGCAAGGGAATGCTTCAGGCCCCAGGAAATGGGATTTGTGACTTACTGGGCCATCCCACTGACCAATAACAAGCCGATTGAAACTCCAGATGACTGGGGGTAATTGCACTGTTAGACTTACCAGGATGTGTGCACTTGTCCCGACCAGGGAGTCACGAACGCACCCAGTAATAGAATAAACAAGCCCTCCCTCCCTGAATTGAAGAGGTGCAGATAGCCCAGCCAAAGATGGTGAGATCCGACGTGGCACTAGCGTTAGACAATCAGTGACCTTTGAATGACATCTCGATAAACAAGCGCTTCTGATTATGGTAGCACCCAGAAAGCAAATCATCCATGGGTGACAACATTGACATGCTGACTTTTGCCAAAGGTCAGCCTAAGCAGACTAAATCACAATCAGAACCTGCCATGGATGCTCCTACTGAGTGGTGAAAACTTGGACAGAACATCCGTGAAGGGAGCTATTCAACTATTGATACCATTATTTAGAAGAGATAGAGATATCTCTGAGACAGAAATTCAGTATAACTGCATCGGAACTTCACCACATGACAGCGACAGTACAGGTACGAATCGATCAACAAGAAAAAGGAACAGATGAAGGGGGGCTACTTTTCCAAATGAATGGAAAACCACCTATATCTAGTATAGAAGAGGCTCTCAAATATTGGCACAGGAGACGAGCGAGAGAGAGGCTCAACAAATGAATTAATGCTAAAGAGACAATATCAGCGTTTATAGAGATCTAAGAAAAGGGTTAGGAACAGACTTCGAGGTGACAAAACGTGGGCAAAGGAATCTTCACTAGAGAGCAAGTGAATGCTGTTACCTAAATGGGACATTACAGAGATCGGCACTTGTGTATTTGATTATGGATGTGAAGAGGTAGTGCCACAAATGCCTAATGCATGACTAAGAACCGGGGATCCAATCAGAGAGAACTGAGCCTTACCTAGACACTAGACTAAAGATGAGTGCCTGCTAGCTACTTGACTGTTACCTGAATATGATGATCAGAGGCCTATATAGATGTGTCTAACTGACTGAAAGACCTAATGAATGATTGAGTGCGAAATCCAATTTAAGTGACAAAACTCTGCCTGGTGGACCCTGGTCACACTTGGAGCTTGCCCCACCCCATAGAGGGTGGATTCTTTGACAGTCGCTCCAATATTATTGAATTGTTGAACATAATGTGCTGGAACAGATCTAAACGTATTGTTTCCAATAAATATGTTGTGTCTTGTCTATTTAAATGCTGTGGTTAAAGAGCATTACAAGTTTAGTGGCAAACAGTTGAGTACAATGGAAAACTAAGAATGATGTTGGGAGAATTTGGTTGTTATATACGGCTTGACAAGACTACATGTTTACAATAAGGCTTACACAGGCTGTATTTATAGTCGAAGTTGGTGGTAGTTCAACCAACCCAAGAGTCTGATCAATATGCAGCAGTGTGGTAAAACGCATAAATCATGAGACACAGGTAGGCGTAACCTTGGAATGCAAGGGGATCCTTGCACACTATAGAACCATTCTATACTGGACCACAGAACAGGATGAATGCAGAAAAAGCAGGACTCCCACTGAAAAACTGACATATGCTGGGTGCAAAACTGCTGATTTAAAATTGCATTTTGTGCAAAACTTGAGTGGGATTAACTGATGACTGCATTTTGCCCTACAGAAAACCCTATGCCACATAATCCATTTTTCGAGCAACATTGAGACCTTCATCCTGAGAAAAGAGTTCTGCTCACAGTATTTTAGGCCACAATACATTGATGCAAAACTCATATTATTAACAGATCAAACTGTTGTTCACTTTTGTGTTTTTAATACTGCATTGCATTTTATTCTGACAGCTTCCTTTCTTTAGCCACTACACCTACATGTATAACTGGAAGTCATTTAGGGATCTAAATTTGAGATTTTTGGATTAAAATTTAACATATTGATTTCACCATTCTTTTTCATCAACTTTACCGCACACTAATCTAAAGATAATTTACCATAAATGTATATAATTATCATCCAAATGAAGTGTTGACTTCATTACTGTATTCTTACCATTGCACTTTCATTGTATATGTACTTACTTTCAAGTAAAGAACAGTAAAGCCTTTATGGGAAGTGGGGGTTGGAGGGCATATACCACAGAATATTGTACAAGGGTAGGTTTACCAGATTCTAAAAGCAAAATCAAGAACAGACCAGACTTAAAAGTAGGACTAAAAGTACATTTTATATTATATATATATATATATATATATATATATATATATATATATATATATATATATATATATATATATATATATATATATTTCCAAAGCAAACGTCCCTTTCTGGAGGAGGAGCGGCCGGCCAGCTGGTGCAGGTGACGAGTCAAGGACTAGACTCGTAAATAATTTCCGAGCAATTTCAAAAAGGCACCGCACTCTTCTCGGATGTTTTCAAGCTTGTTTAATCCATCTCAAGTAAAACTTCCTTGAGATGGATTAAACAAGCTTGAAAACATCCGAGAAGAGTGCGGTGTCTTTTTGAAATTGCTCGGAAAATATATATATATATATATATATATATATATATATATATATATATATATATATATATATATATATATATATTACCTACTGGCGGTCGCCAGTAGGTATATATAGTTAGGATTTTTTTGAATAGGGATTTCTGAAAATTCTATGTTGAATAACTTTGGCGTTGATGGACGGAATTGGCTGAAATTTTGAGGAAAATGGCACATTTTGTTTCTGAGCGTCCCCTAAAAGTTTGGGGGGGGGGGCTTCGTTAAGCGGGGGCCGAGAAAAAAGGGGGGGTCCCAAAACGTGCTTTTAACATTGAGTTTTCCATAGGGCGGTTGGACTCACTTTTAGCTCGAACGGCTGAATGGATTTCCACAAAACTTGGCAAAATTGTAGGGACTGGTAGCCCAATGTGCCTTTGCTATGTCTCAAGATATATGCTCCAGTGGTTTTTACAAAAATTAACTTTGAAAAATATATATTGGGCTACATTGGGCTATATATATGTTAGAGCCCAAATGTAGCCCAATGTAGCCCAAGGATGGCCCCCAGAGACAAAAAAAAACAAATGTAGCCCAAATATCAGCCAGATGTAGCCCAACTATAGCCCAGTGACTGAATGTCCCAGAGTGTTCTAAAGAACAACTAGAGCGTTAACAGTCTTACTTATGACAAAAGTATGGCACACCTGAAGTAATCTTGATTGGAATAAAGTGTTAACACTTAAAACATTTAATTTGCAAAGGAACAAAATGAGGGGGTTCATGTTGCCATAGAAATTATGATTAGTGCTGAAGAAAGAAAAATTAGGGCACATTTTGAGTGACTTCTCAAATCCTCTTATATTTCATTAAAACAATTCTGATATATTCTCCCAAGATGGCCACCAGAGACAAAAGAGCCCAAATGTAGCCCAAATATCAGCCAGATGTAGCCCAACTATAGCCCAATGACAGAATGTCCCAGAGTGTTCTAAAGAACAACTAGAACGCTAACAGTCTTACTTATGACAAAAGTATGGCACACCTGAAGTCATCTTGATTGGAATAAAGTGGTAACACTTAATACATTTAATCTGAAAAGGAACAAAATGAGGGGTTTCATTTTGCCATAGAAATGTTATATATATATATATATATATATATATATATATATATATATATATATTACCTACTGGCGGTCGCCAGTAGGTATATATAGTTAGGATTTTTTTGAATAGGGATTTCTGAAAATTCTATGTTGAATAACTTTCGGGTTGATGGACGGAATTGGCTGAAATTTTGAGGAAAATGGCACATTTTGTTTCTGAGCGTCCCCTAAAAGTTTAGGGGGGGGGGTTTCGTCAAGCGGGGGCCGAGAAAAAATGGGGGTCCCAAAACGTGTTTTTAACATTGAGTTTTCCATAGGGCGGTTGGACTCACTTTTAGCTCGAACGGCTGAATGGATTTCCACAAAACTTGGCAAAATTGTAGGGACTGGTAGCCCAATGTGCCTTTGCTATGTCTCAAGATATATGCTCCAGTGGTTTTTACAAAAATTAACTTTGAAAAATATATATTGGGCTACATTGGGCTATATATATGTTAGAGCCCAAATGTAGCCCAATGTAGCCCAATGTAGCCCAAAGATGGCCACCAGAGACAAAAAAAACCAAATGTAGCCCAAATATCAGCCAGATGTAGCCCAACTATAGCCCAGTGACAGAATGTCCCAGAGTGTTCTAAAGAACAACTAGAGCGCTAACAGTCTTACTTATAACAAAAGTATGGCACACCTGAAGTCATCTTGATTGGAATAAAGTGTTAACACTTAAAACATTTAATTTGCAAAGGAACAAAATGAGGGGGTTCATTTTGCCATAGAAATTATGATTAGTGCTGAAGAAAGAAAAATTAGGGCACATTTTGAGTGACTTCTCAAATCCTCTTAAATTTCATTAAAACAATTCTGATATATTCTCCCAAGATGGCCACCAGAGACAAAAGAGCCCAAATGTAGCCCAAATATCAGCCAGATGTAGCCCAACTATAGCCCAATGACAGAATGTCCCAGAGTGTTCTAAAGAACAACTAGAACGCTAACAGTCTTACTTATGACAAAAGTATGGCACACCTGAAGTCAACTTGATTGGAATAAAGTGGTAACACTTAATACATTTAATTTGAAAAGGAACAAAATGAGGGGTTTCATTTTGCCATAGAAATGTTATATATATATATATATATATATATATATATATTACCTACTGGCGGTCGCCAGTAGGTATATATAGTTAGGATTTTTTTTGAATAGGGATTTCTGAAAATTCTATGTTAAATAACTTTGGCGTTGATGGACGGAATTGGCTGAAATTTTGAGGAAAATGGCACATTTTGTTTCTGAGCGTCCCCTGAAAGTTTGGGGGGGGGGGGTTTCGTCAAGCGGGGGCCGAGAAAAAATGGGCGTCCCAAAACGTGTTTTTAACATTGAGTTTTCCATAGGGCGGTTGGACTCACTTTTAGCTCGAACAGCTGAATGGATTTCCACAAAACTTGGCAAAATTGTAGGGACTGGTAGCCCGATGTGCCTTTGCTAGGTCTCAAGATATATGCTCCACTGGTTTTTACGAAAATTAACTTTGAAAAATATATATTGGGCTACATTGGGCTATATATATGTTAGAGCCCAAATGTAGCCCAATGTAGCCCAAAGATGGCCCCCAGAGACAAAAAAAACCAAACTTAGCTCAAATATCAGCCAGATGTAGCCCAACTATAGCCCAGTGACAGAATGTCCCAGAGTGTTCTAAAGAACAACTAGAGCGTTAACAGTCTTACTTATGACAAAAGTATGGCACACCTGAAGTAATCTTGATTGGAATAAAGTGTTAACACTTAAAACATTTAATTTGCAAAGGAACAAAATGAGGGGGTTCATTTTGCCATAGAAATTATGATTAGTGCTGAAGAAAGAAAAATTAGGGCACATTTTGAGTGACTTCTCAAATCCTCTTATATTTCATTAAAAAAATTCTGATATGCAGTCTCCCAAGATGGCCACCAGAGACAAAAGAGCCCAAATGTAGCCCAAATATCAGCCAGATGTAGCCCAACTATAGCTCAATGACAGAATGTCCCAGAGTGTTCTAAAGAACAACTAGAACGCTAACAGTCTTACTTATGACAAAAGTATGGCACACCTGAAATCTTCTTGATTGGAATAAAGTGGTAACACTTAATACATTTAATTTGAAAAGGAACAAAATGAGGGGTTTCATTTTGCCATAGAAATGTTATATATATATATATATATATATATATATATATATATATATATATATATATATATATATATATATATATATATATAGCTCGAACGGCTGAATGGATTTCAATGAATCTTGGCAAAATTGTAGAGACTGTTTGCCCGATGTGCCTTTGCTAGGTCTCAAGATATGTGCTCCAGTGGATTTTGAGAAATTAACGTTCAAAAAAATATATATATCTGTGACAGCGTCCCGGTTAGCGCCCCGGTTTGCGTACCAGACTCGTAACGGAACTTCGCGAGGAGAAGCGGATTGGCTCTCCGGTGACTGTCAACATTCTAAACAGTCAGGAGCGGCCGCCATCTTGTCTCTCGGTAGGATCGAGAGACAAGAGGTGGAAATAAACGAAGGGGGAAATGAATGAAAGGGGGCAAGGTAGACCCCTCCTGACCCCTAGGATTGATGTGGGGGCTATTAAAGGGCCCTGCGGGCAAAAAAATAAAATATTTTTTTTCTTCGATTTTTCGCGGTGGAAGCGCTACCCGGTACGCGAACCGGGTAGCTCACCGGTAGCGTAACGGGAGTCCGCCATCTTGTGTTTCGGACGAATTTAGTCACAAGATGGAGGATAAACAATGTTGGGAATGGGTATAAGGGGGCACGGGAGACATATCCTGACCCCCTAGGTTTTCTGAGGGTGGCTGAGGAGGCCCATATATGTAAAAAAAAAAACCTTTTTTTTCAAATTTTCGCACGGTTAGCGCCCGGTCCGCGCACCGGGTAGCGTTCCGGAAAGCGTAACAAGGGGAAAACTAAGGGAAATAGTAAAATAATATTTTAGAGTGCTTTGAGGTAGGGTAGCTCTGAATAGAGCTGTTGTGTTGTGAGGGTGATGTAAGTACCAACATGTAGGTACCAATGAAGAGTCTAAAATTCAATGTACACCATCTCCTCTGTAGATATTTTGTATGTTCTAATATGGGTTATTTAAATGTAAATGTGTGGAAAAGCACTTCATGCTTTAAAGCAATTGTATTTTTGAACTGATTATTCTTTCCTCTTAGTCCTCCTCTTTGTTTTTTTTTCCCCACACTCTTCTTCAGCATGATAGTTGATAAATCCGTTCCCTCAAAAAATTTATATACATAAAAAAAAATATATTAAATACATATAAAAAATATTTTTCCTTTAAAAGAAGAATACATTTTACAGCTTTTGATATTTGCTATTAAAAAACCATTGAAATTCACTGAAAAAACCATAGGTTATAGACCATATATAGTTAGGAATTAGCATTTACAAAACCTTGAAAATTCACTGAAAAAACCATAGGTTATAGACCATATATAGTTAGGAATTAGCATTTACAAAACCTTATTTTACTCACACAAAACCATTGAAATTCGCATATATAGTTAGTTGCACTAACTATATATCGCGCACCCGCAATCCACTGCTGATCATGTCACATATTACATCATTCATGACATGGTCAGTGACATCACTGATGACATCACTGATGACATCTCAAATGACATCACTGATGACATCACTGATGACAACATCCAGTGACTGTATGTTTCTGTAAAGTTAAAATATGTCTTACATATTGAAGAATGAGAGGATGTATAAGTGTCTGGATGAAGGATTTAGTAGGTGCATGACTGACTGTATGAGTGAGTGATTAAATGTGTCTCACTGAGTGCATGGGTTAGTGACTAAACTGTCTTAATTTGTGCATCATTATGTCTGTTGTTCTGTAAACTGCTGCATGTGTTGATCAGTAGCTATATGAGTAACTATATGGGTTATTGATTGGTTGCCCAAGTATTTGTATGGGAGACTGAGTGTGTGTGTGGGTGGCTGGGAGGTGTATGACTCTGTGCATAGATGTGTGAGCAGTTGATTCACTAGATGTATGGGTTCAAAAGTGGATGTGGAAACAGCTGTATGGGCGGTTGACTGTGTGCATGAGTGTATTGGTGAGTGAATGGATATCTCAGTGCTACATGTCAAAGTAAGTACATATGTAAAACACAGTACATGTGAGAGTTGACATATATAAATAACTGTGCCTAAGAGCCAGTGAATGTGTGAGTGGCTGTATGGATCATTGTGAACTTGTATCAGGGATTGTATAAGAGAGTAAATATGTGTTAGTATATGTTTGAATAAGTAAGGTGTGTATAACTGTATAGTTGAGGAAATGGAGGTGTGATTGATTCTTTGCATGACTGACTAGGTGTGAGTAACTCCATGGATGAGTGACAGTCTGTGAGTGTCTGTTTACACTGAGTGTATCTAAGGTTATATTAGAGTCTGAAGAGGTTCATCGTATTATCACATGAATGATGTCATCAGTGATGTGATCAGTAATGTCAAATGAGATGTCATCAGTGATGTCATCAGTGATGTCATTTGAGATGTCATCAGTGATGTCATCAGTGATGTCATTTGAGATGTCATCAGTGATGTCATCAGTGATGTCACTGACCATGTCATGAATGATGTAATATGTGACATGATCAGCAGTGGATTGCGGGTGCGCGATATATAGTTAGTGCAACTAACTATATATGCGAATTTCAATGGTTTTGTGTGAGTAAAATAAGGTTTTGTGAATGCTAATTCCTAACTATATATGGTCTATAACCTATGGTTTTTTCAGTGAATTTTCAAGGTTTTGTAAATGCTAATTCCTAACTATATATGGTCTATAACCTATGGTTTTTTCAGTGAATATATATACATATATATATATATATATATATAATCACTGAAAAAACAATAGGCTTCAGCAACGTTATAGTTAGGAATTAGCATTTAAAAAAACCTTTGAAATTCACTGAAAAAAACATATGTTTCACACATGTTACAGTTAACTGGGAATTGGCATTTCACTCATACAAAACCATTGAAATTCCCCCGTTATAGTTAGTTCAGCTAACTATAACTTGCGCGCCCGCAATGCACTGCTGATGACGTCACATATTACATCACTCATGACATGGTCAGTGACATCACTCATGGCCACTTTACACATCTCTGCAAGGCAGCCCCCTAGCACATACTGGAGGTCCCTGGTGCGCTACTTGGCCCCCAGGGACCCCCAGTATTCAAGGGGAATTATTTCCCCTTCTGCAAATGCGCCAGAGGGCGCGTTTCCAGAGAGGTGCCTTAATGTTTTTTTGGGGGGGATCGGCAGAATACGCGTACCCTGCGCTTATCCCTGGGATTTAAAAAAAAAATTGGGGGGGGGCCTTGGGGGTCCTTGTGGGACCTCCTGAGCAGGCCTAGGGGGTCAGGAACCTCCAGTATGCACCAGGGGGCTGCCTTGCAGAGAGGTGTAAAAAGGGGTGTGGCCTCTTTACACGTCCCTGCAAGGCAGCCCCCTGACGCATTTGCAGAGGGGGAACTAATTCCCCTTGCATACTGGGGGTCCCTGGGGGCCAACTAGCCCACCAGGAACCTCCAGTATGCGCCAGGGAGCTGCGTTGCACAGCGGTGTAATGAGGCCCGCCCCTTTTTACACCTCTCTGCAACGCAGCCCCCTGGCGCGTTTACAGTCGGGGAACTAATTCCCCTTGCATATTGGGGGTCCCTTGGGGCCAACTAGACCACCAGGAACCTCCAGTATGCGCCAGGGAGCTGCATTGCAAAGAGGTGTAATGAGGCCACACCCCTTTTTTCACCTCTCTGCAACACAGCCCCCTGGCGCGTTTACAGAGGGGGAACTAATTCCCTTTGCATATTGGGGTCCCTGGGGGCCAACTAGCCCACTAGGAACCTCCAGTATGCGCCAGGGAGCTGCATTGCAGAGAGGTGTAATGAGGCCACTCCCCTTTTTACAACACTCAACAAAGCAGCTCCTTGGTGCTTACTGGAGATACCTGGTGAGCTAGTTGGCCCCCAGGGACCCCCAGTATTCAAGGGAAATTACTTCCCCCTCTGCAAACGTGCCAGGGGGCGCGTTTGCAGAGTGGAGCAGGGAGGGGGGCAGGGTTTGAGGTGACAGATTGCACCACTCTACAAACGCGCCCCCTGGCGCGTTTGCTGAGGGGGAACTAATTCCCCTTAAATACTGGGGGTCCCTGGGAGCCAACTAGACCACCAGGAACCTCCAGTGTGCGCCAGGGGGCTGCATTGCACAGAGTTGTAATGAGGCCCGCCCCTTTTTACACCTCTCTGCAGAGCAGCCCCCTGGCGCGTTTACAGAGGGGGAACTAATTCCCATTGCACATTGGGGGTCCCTGTGGGCCAACTAGCCCATCAGGAACCTCCAGTATGCACCAGGGAGCTGCATTGCAGAAGGTGTAATGAGGCCACGCCCCTTTTTACAACACTCTGCAAAGCAGCTCTGTGGCACTTACTGTAGGTACCTGGTGAGCTAGTTGGCCCCCAGGGACCCCCCCGTATTCAAGGGAAATTACTCCCCCCTCTGCAAACGCGCCAGGAGTGCGTTTACAGAGTGGTGCAGGGAGGGTGCAGGGCTTGAGGTGATGGATTGCACCGCTCTGCAAACGGGCCCCCTGGCACATTTGCAGAGGGATAACTAATTCCCCTTGAATACTGGGGGTCCCTGGAGGCCAACTAGCCCACCAGGAACCTCCAGTATGCGCCAGGGGGTTGCATTGCAGAGAGGTGTAAAAAGGGGCGTGGCCTCTTTACACATCTCTGCAAGGCAGCTCGCTGGCGCATTTACAGAGGGGGAAACTAATTCCCCTTGCGTATTGGGGGTCCCTGAGGGCCAACTAACCCACTAGGAACCTCCAGTATGCGCCTGGGGGCTGTGTTGCAGAGAGGTATAAAAAGGGGCGTGGCCTCTTTACACGTCTCTGCAAGGCAGCCCCCTAGCACATACTGTAGGTTCCTGGTGGGCTACTTGGCCCCCCAGGTACCCCCAGTCTTCAAGGGGAATTATTTTCCCCTCTGCAAATGCACCAGAGGGCGCATTTGCAGAGAGGTGCCTTAATTTTTTGGGGGGGATCAGCAGGGTACGCAGACCCTGCGCTTATCCCTGGGATTTAAAAAAAAAGTAAACATTTTTGGGCCTTGGGGGTCCTTGTGGAACCTACTGAGCAGGCCTAGGGAGTCAGGAACCTCCAGTATGCACCAGGGGGCTGCCTTGCAGAGAGGTGTAAAAAGCGGCGTGGCCTCTTTACACGTCCCTGCAAGGCAGCCCCCTGGCGCATTTGCAGAGGGGGGACTAATGCCCCTAGCATACTGGGGGTCCCTGGGGGCCAACTAGCTCACCAGTAACCTCCAGTATGCGCCAGGGGGCTGCGTTGCACAGAGGTGTAATGAGGCCCGCTCCTTTTTACACCTCTCTGCAATGCAGCCCCCCGGCGTGTTTACAGAGGGCAAACTAATTCCCCTTGAATATTTGGGGTCCCTTGTGGCCAACTAGCCCACCAGGAACCTCCAGTATGCGCCAGGGAGCTGTATTGCAGAGAGGTGTAATGAGGCCACGCCCCTTTTTACAACACTCTGCAAAGCAGCTCCGTGGTGCTTACTGGAGGTACCTGGTGAGCTAGTTGGCCCCCAGGGACCCCCAGTATTCAAGGGAAATGACTTCCCCCTTTGGAAACGCGCCAGTGGGTGCGTTTGCAGAGTGGTGCAGGGAGGGGGCAGGGCTTGAGGTGACAGATTGCACCACTTTGCAAACGCGCACCCTTGTAGCATTTGCGTAGGACGAACTTATTCCCCTTGAATACTGGGGGTCCCTGGGGGCCAACTAGACCACCAGGAACCTCCAGTATGCGCCAGGGGGCTGCGATGCACAGAGTTGTAATGAGGCCCGCCCCTTTTTACACCTCTCTGCAGCGCAGCCCCCTGGCGCGTTTACAGAGGGGGAACTAATTCCCATTGCACATTGGGGGTCCCTGTGGGCCAACTAGCCCATCAGGAACCTCCAGTATGCGCCAGAGAGCTGCATTGCAGAGAGGTGTAATGAGGCCACGCCCCTTTTTACACCTCTCTGCAACGCTGCCCTCTGGCGTGTTTACAGAGGGAGAATTAATTCCCCTTGCATATTAGGGGTCCCTGGGGGCCAACTAGCCCACCAGGTACCCCCAGTATGCACCAGGGAGCTCTGTGGCACTTACTGTAGGTACCTGGCGAGCTAGTTGGCCCCCAGGGACCCCCCGTATTCAAGGGAAATTACTTCCCCCTCTGCAAACGCGCCAGGGGTAGTGTTTGCAGAGTGGAGCAGGGAGGGGGCAGGAATTGAGATGACGATTTCACCGCTCTGCAAACGTGCCCCCTGGCGCGTTTGCAGAGGGGGAACTAATTCCCCTTGAATACTGGGGGTCCCTGGAGGCCAACTAGCACACCAGCAACCTCCAGTATGCGCCAGGGGGCTGCGTTGAAGAGAGGTGTAAAAAGGGGCATGGCCTCTTTACACATCTCTGCAAGGCAACCCCCTGGCGCATTTACTGAGGGGAAACTAATTCCCCTTGCTTATTGGGGGTCCCTGGGGGCCAACTAGCCCACCAGGAACCTCCAGTATGCGCCTGGGGGCTGCGTTGCAGAGAGGTATAAAAACGGGCATGGCCTCTTTACACGTCTCTGCAAGGCAGCCCCCTAGCACATACTGGAGGTTCCTGGTGGGCTACTTGGTTCCTAGGGACCCCCAGTATTCATGGGGAATTATTTCCCCCTCTGCAAATGCGCCAGAGGGCGCGTTTGCAGAGAGATGCCTTAATGTTTTTTTGGGGGGGATCGGCAGGGTACGCGTAACCTGC
Source organism: Lissotriton vulgaris (assembly GCF_964263255.1). Taxonomy (NCBI): domain Eukaryota; kingdom Metazoa; phylum Chordata; class Amphibia; order Caudata; family Salamandridae; genus Lissotriton; species Lissotriton vulgaris. Next base: position 1,021,027,668 of record NC_141697.1, read on the forward strand.
GCTTATCCCTGGGATTTAAAAAAAAATTGGGGGGTCCTTGTGGGACCTCCTGAGCAGGCCTTTGGGGTCAGGAACCTCCAGTTTGCACCAGGGGGCTGCCTTGCAGAGAGGTGTAAAAAGGGGTGTGGCCTCTTTACATGTCCCTGCATGGCAGTCCCCTGGCGCATTTGCAGAGGGGGAACTAATTCCATTGCATACTGGGGGTCCCTGGGGGCCAACTAGCCCACCAGGAACCTCCAGTATGCGCCAGGGAGCTGCGTTGCACAGAGGTGTATTGAGGCCAGCCCCTTTTTACACTTCTCTGCAACATAGCCCCCTGGTGCGTTTACAGAGGGGGAACTAATTCCCTTTGCATATTGGGGGTTCCAGGGGGCCAACTAGCCCACCAGGAACCTCCAGTATGCGCCAGGGAGCTGCATTGCAGAGAGGTGTAATGAGGCCATGCCCCTTTATACAACACTCTGCAAAGCAGCTCCTTGGTGCTTACTGGAGGTACCCGGTGAGCTAGTTGGCCCCCAGGGACCCCCGGTATTCAAGGGAAATTACTTCCCCCGCTGCAAACGCGCCAGGGGGCGCGTTTGCAGAGTGGTGCAGGGAGGGGGCAGGGCTAGAGGTGACAGATTGTACCACTCTGCAAACACGCCCCCTGGCGCGTTTGCAGAGGGGGAACTAATTCCCCTTGAATACTGGGGGTCCCTGGGGGCCAACTAGACCACCAGCAACCTCCAGTATGCGCCAGGGGGCTGCATTGCACAGAGTTGTAATGAGGCCCGCCCCTTTTTACACCTCTCTGCAACTCAGCCCCCTGGCACGTTTACAGAGGGGGAACTAATTCCCATTGCCTATTGGGGGTCCCTGGGGACCAACTATCCCATCAGGAACCTCCAGTATGCGCCAGGGAGCTGCATTGCAGAGAGGTGTAATGAGGCCACGCCCCTTTTTACACCTCTGTGCAATGCAGCCCCCTGGTGCGTTTACAGAGGGGGAAATAATTCCAATTGCATACTGGAGGTCCCTGGTGGGCTACTTGGCCCCCAGGCACCCCCAGTATTCAAGGGGAATTATTTCCCCTTCTGCAAATGCGCCAGAGAGCGCGTTTCCAGAGAGGTGCCTTAATGTTTTTTTGGGGGGGATCGGCAGAATACGCGTACCCTGCGCTTATCCCTGGGATTTTAAAAAAAAATTGGGGGGGGGGCCTTGGGGGTCCTTATGGGACCTCCTGAGCAGGCCTAGGGGGTCAGGAACCTCCAGTATGCACCAGGGGGCTGCCTTGCAGAGAGGTGTAAAAAGGGGTGTGGCCTCTTTACACGTCCCTGCAAGGCAGCCCCCTGACGCATTTGCAGAGGGGGAACTAATTCCCCTTGCAAACTGGGGGTCCCTGGGGGCCAACTAGCCCTCCAGGAACCTCCAGTATGCGCCAGGGAGCTGCGTTGCACAGCGGTGTAATGAGGCCCGCCCCTTTTTACACCTCTCTGCAACGCAGCCCCCTGGCGCGTTTACAGTCGGGGAACTAATTCCCCTTGCATATTGGGGGCCCCTTGGGGCCAACTAGCCCACCAGGAACCTCCAGTATGCGCCAGGGAGCTGCATTGCAGAGAGGTGTAATGAGGCAACACCCCTTTTTTCACCTCTCTGCAACACAGCCCCCTGGCGCGTTTACAGAGGGGGAACTAATTCCCTTTGCATATTGGGGTCCCTGGGGGCCAACTAGCCCACTAGGAACCTCCAGTATGCGCCAGGGAGCTGCATTGCAGAGAGGTGTAATGAGGCCACTCCCCTTTTTACAACACTCAACAAAGCAGCTCCTTGGTGCTTACTGGAGATACCTGGTGAGCTAGTTGGCCCCCAGGGACCCCCAGTATTCAAGGGAAATTACTTCCCCCTCTGCAAACGTGCCAGGGGGCGCGTTTGCAGAGTGGAGCTGGGAGGGGGGCAGGGTTTGAGGTGACAGATTGCACCACTCTACAAACGCGCCCCCTGGCGCGTTTGCTGAGGGGGAACTAATTCCCCTTAAATACTGGGGGTCCCTGGGAGCCAACTAGACCACCAGGAACCTCCAGTGTGCGCCAGGGGGCTGCATTGCACAGAGTTGTAATGAGGCCCGCCCCTTTTTACACCTCTCTGCAGAGCAGCCCCCTGGCGCGTTTACAGAGAGGGAACTAATTCCCATTGCACATTGGGGGTCCCTGTGGGCCAACTAGCCCATCAGGAACCTCCAGTATGCACCAGGGAGCTGCATTGCAGAAGGTGTAATGAGGCCACGCCCCTTTTTACAACACTTTGCAAAGCAGCTCTGTGGCACTTACTGTAGGTACCTGGTGAGCTAGTTGGCCCCCAGGGACCCCCCCGTATTCAAGGGAAATTACTCCCCCCTCTGCAAACGCGCCAGGGGGCGCGTTTACAGAGTGGTGCAGGGAGGGTGCAGGGCTTGAGGTGACGGATTGCACCGCTCTGCAAACGGGCCCCCTGGCACATTTGCAGAGGGATAACTAATTCCCCTTGAATACTGGGGGTCCCTGGAGGCCAACTAGCCCACCAGGAACCTCCAGTATGCGCCAGGGGGTTGCATTGCAGAGAGGTGTAAAAAGGGGCGTGGCCTCTTTACAAAACTCTGCAAGGCAGCTCGCTGGCGCATTTACAGAGGGGGAAACTAATTCCCCTTGCGTATTGGGGGTCCCTGAGGGCCAACTAACCCACTAGGAACCTCCAGTATGCGCCTGGGGGCTGTGTTGCAGAGAGGTATAAAAAGGGGCGTGGCCTCTTTACACGTCTCTGCAAGGCAGCCCCCTAGCACATACTGGAGGTTCCTGGTGGGCTACTTGGCCCCCAGGTACCCCCAGTCTTCAAGGGGAATTATTTTCCCCTCTGCAAATGCACCAGAGGGCGCGTTTGCAGAGAGGTGCCTTAATTTTTTTGGGGGATCAGCAGGGTACGCAGACCCTGCGCTTATCCCTGGGATTTAAAAAAAAAGTAAACATTTTTGGGCCTTGGGGGTCCTTGTGGGACCTACTGAGCAGGCCTAGGGGGTCAGGAACCTCCAGTATGCACCAGGGGGCTACTTTACCGAGAGGTGTAAAAAGGGGCGTGGCCTCTTTACACGTCCCTGCAAGGCAGCCCCCTGGCGCATTTGCAGAGGGGGAACTGATTCCAGAGGGGGCCAACTAGCTCACCAGTAACCTCCAGTATGCGCCAGGGGGCTGGGTTGCACAGAGGTGTAATCAGGCCCCCTTTTTACACCTCTCTGCAATGCAGCCCCCTGGCGTGTTTACAGAGGGCGAACTAATTCCCCTTGAATATTCGGGGTCCCTTGTGGCCAACTAGCCCACCAGGAACCTCCAGTATGCGCCAGAGAGCTGTATTGCAGAGAGGTGTAATGAGGCCACGCCCCTTTTTACAACACTCTGCAAAGCAGCTCCGTGGTGCTTACTGGAGGTACTTGGTGAGCTAGTTGGCCCCCAGGGACCCCCAGTATTCAAGGGAAATGACTTCCCCCTTTGGAAACGCGCCAGTGGGTGCGTTTGCAGAGTGGTGCAGGGAGGGGGCAGGGCTTGAGGTGACAGATTGCACCACTCTGCAAACGCGCCCCCTGGCGCATTTGCGTAGGACGAACTTATTCCCCTTGAATACTGGGGGTCCCTGGGGGCCAACTAGACCACCAGGAACCTCCAGTATGCGCCAGGGGGCTGCGATGCACAGAGTTGTAATGAGGCCCGCCCCTTTTTACACCTCTCTGCAGCGCAGCCCCCTGGCGCGTTTACAGAGGGGGAACTAATTCCCATTGCACATTGGGGGTCCCTGTGGGCCAACTAGCTCATCAGGAACCTCCAGTATGCGCCAGAGAGCTGCATTGCAGAGAGGTGTAATGAGGCCACGCCCCTTTTTACACCTCTCTGCAACGCTGCCCTCTGGCGTGTTTACAGAGGGAGAATTATTTCCCCTTGCATATTAGGGGTCCCTGGGGGCCAACTAGCCCACCAGGTACCCCCAGTATGCACCAGGGAGCTCTGTGGCACTTACTGTAGGTACCTGGTGAGCTAGTTGGCCCCCAGGGACCCTCCGTATTCAAGGGAAATTACTTCCCCCTCTGCAAACGCGCCAGGGGTAGTGTTTGCAGAGTGGAGCAGGGAGGGGGCAGTGTTGGACAGGCCACCTGAAGGGCTCGCTCCCTCCCCGCATGACAGAGCCCGGACACCGGCCCTCCAGGTGCTACCCACAGAAGCAACCCGCACACCGTCCCCTACGGGACTCCTGCTCCCGGACATATCTGTATCATTGGCCCGGGCCACTGTCAGCTCCATTGCCCGGCCCGGCCGCCATCTTGGACACTGCACCCCGAGGCCGCGTGGCCTCAGCTCGACCCTAACCCTGGGCCTGGCCAGGCCCCGACATCCCGGCACCACCATCCACCCAGGAGGTGAACGGACCACTTGGCAGGTTAATGGGAGAAAGAAGTGTCGATGGCTCTCCCCCGCCAGGTGCCGATCGCCCCCAGCCTCCCCGGGCGCTGGCTCCACCCCCCTGCTGGGCATCTGGACTCCCTCATCCCGGACCTCCCGACCTCCAAGTGCGAGGGTCCGGACATCAAAGGGCGCCAGACCTATAACTGGGGCAGCTCCAGAGCAGGAAGGCAGTTGTATCCTGGAGTCGAGAAACACAGAGAAGAACTCATCCCTGACGGACTGCTGGCGCTGACGCAGCCCTGCCTTGTGAACTGTCGTCCTGCCGCTGGCGCTGCCGCGGCCCTCTGCAACCTTCATCCTCGTCGGGACCTGCTGGCGCTGCCGCGGCCCTTTGTAACTACCATCTTCGTCGGGACCTGCTGGCGCTGCCGCGGACCGTTGCCACCTACGATCTTCGTTGGGACCTGCTGGCGCTGCCGCGGACCGTTGCCACCTACGATCTTCTCGGGACCTGCTGGCGCTGCCGCGGCCCGTCCTCCTAGAACATCAAGCTCGAGGATTGTGAGCTACCCATCATCTCAGCGTAACTACCAGATTGGTAACAAGACTGTCCCGCTACCCTCCTTCCCCAACCAAGAGACTAGAATCGAGGGGACCCCTGAGTCCTGACCTCCTTGTACCATTCTACCGTACTTCAAGATTGCTTATAAAGAACGTTAAACTTTATCCTGGTGTGGTGTCCATCTGTGGGGGAGAAGTTACTGGTCTGTACGATCGCTGGAGACGGCTCTCCCCGGAGACCTCTCCCCTTGTCCTCGGCCGACCCTCCAGGTCCCGTCTAACAGGCAGGAATTGAGATGACGATTTCACCGCTCTGCAAACGTGCCCCCTGGCGCGTTTGCAGAGGGGGAACTAATTCCCCTTGAATACTGGGGGTCCCTGGAGGCCAACTAGCCCACCAGCAACCTCCAGTATGCGCCAGGGGGCTACGTTGAAGAGAGGTGTAAAAAGGGGCATGGCCTCTTTACACATCTCTGCAAGGCAGCCCCCTGGCGCATTTACTGAGGGGAAACTAATTCCCCTTGCTTATTGGGGGTCCCTGGGGGCCAACTAGCCCACCAGGAACCTCCAGTATGCGCCTGAGGGCTGCGTTGCAGAGAGGTATAGAAACGGGCATGGCCTCTTTACACGTCTCTGCAAGGCAGCCCCCTAGCACATACTGGAGGTTCCTGGTGGGCTACTTGGTTCCCAGGGACCCCCAGTATTCAAGGGGAATTATTTCCCCCTCTGCAAATGCGCCAGAGGGCGCGTTTGCAGAGAGATGCATTAATGTTTTTTTGGGGGGGATCGGCAGAGTACGCGTAACCTGCGCTTATCCCTGGGATTTAAAAAAAAAATTGGGGGGGCCTTGGGGGTCCTTGTGGGACCTCCTGAGCAGGCCTATGGGGTCAGGAACCTCCAGTTTGCACCAGGGGGCTGCCTTGCAGAGAGGTGTAAAAAGGGGTGTGGCCTCTTTACATGTCCCTGCATGGCAGTCCCCTGGCGCATTTGCAGAGGGGGAACTAATTCCATTGCATACTGGGGGTCCCTGGGTGCCAACTAGCCCACCAGGAACCTCCAGTATGCGCCAGGGAGCTGCGTTGCACAGAGGTGTATTGAGGCCAGCCCCTTTTTACACTTCTCTGCAACGCAGCCCCCTGGCGCGTTTACAGAGGAGGAACTAATTCCCCTTGCATATTGGGGGTCCCTTGGGGCCAACTAGCCCACCAGGAACCTCCAGTATGCGCCAGGGAGCTGCATTGCAGAGAGGTGTAATGAGGCCACATCCCTTTTTACACTTCTCTGCAACATAGCCCCCTGGTGCGTTTACAGAGGGGGAACTAATTCCCTTTGCATATTGGGGGTTCCAGGGGGCCAACTAGCCCACCAGGAACCTCCAGTATGCGCCAGGGAGCTGCATTGCAGAGAGGTGTAATGAGGCTATGCCCCTTTATACAACACTCTGCAAAGCAGCTCCTTGGTGCTTACTGGAGGTACCCGGTGAGCTAGTTGGCCCCCAGGGACCCCCGGTATTCAAGGGAAATTACTTCCCCCGCTGCAAACGCGCCAGGGGGCGCGTTTGCAGAGTGGTGCAGGGAGGGGGCAGGGCTAGAGGTGACAGATTGTGCCACTCTGCAAACACGCCCCCTGGCGCGTTTGCAGAGGGGGAACTAATTCCCCTTGAATACTGGGGGTCCCTGGGGGCCAACTAGACCACCAGCAACCTCCAGTATGCGCCAGGGGGCTGCATTGCACAGAGTTGTAATGAGGCCCGCCCCTTTTTACACCTCTCTGCAACGCAGCCCCCTGGCACGTTTACAGAGGGGGAACTAATTCCCATTGCCTATTGGGGGTCCCTGGGGACCAACTATCCCATCAGGAACCTCCAGTATGCGCCAGGGAGCTGCATTGCAGAGAGGTGTAATGAGGCCACGCCCCTTTTTACACCTCTGTGCAATGCAGCCCCCTGGTGCGTTTACAGAGGGGGAAATAATTCCAATTGCATACTGGAGGTCCCTGGTGGGCTACTTGGCCCCCAGGGACCCCCAGTATTCAAGGGGAATTATTTCCCCTTCTGCAAATGCGCCAGAGAGCGCGTTTCCAGAGAGGTGCCTTAATGTTTTTTTGGGGGGGATCGGCAGAATACGCGTACCCTGCGCTTATCCCTGGGATTTAAAAAAAAAATTGGGGGGGGGCCTTGGGGGTCCTTGTGAGACCTCCTGAGCAGGCCTAGGGGGTCAGGAACCTCCAGTATGCACCAGGGGGCTGCCTTGCAGAGAGGTGTAAAAAGGGGTGTGGCCTCTTTACACGTCCCTGCAAGGCAGCCCCCTGATGCATTTGCAGAGGGGGAACTAATTCCCCTTGCATACTGGGGGTCCCTGGGGGCCAACTAGCCCACCAGGAACCTCCAGTATGCGCCAGGGAGCTGCGTTGCACAGCGGTGTAATGAGGCCCGCCCCTTTTTACACCTCTCTGCAACGCAGCCCCCTGGCGCGTTTACAGTCGGGGAACTAATTCCCCTTGCATATTGGGGGTCCCTTGGGGCCAACTAGCCACCAGGAACCTCCAGTATGCGCCAGGGAGCTGCATTGCAGAGAGGTGTAATGAGGCCACACCCCTTTTTTCACCTCTCCCCCTGGCGCGTTTACAGAGGGGGAACTAATTCCCTTTGCATATTGGGGTCCCTGGGGGCCAACTAGCCCACTAGGAACCTCCAGTATGCGCCAGGGAGCTGCATTGCAGAGAGGTGTAATGAGGCCACTCCCCTTTTTACAACACTCAACAAAGCAGCTCCTTGGTGCTTACTGGAGATACCTGGTGAGCTAGTTGGCCCCCAGGGACCCCCAGTATTCAAGGGAAATTACTTCCCCCTCTCCAAACGTGCCAGGGGGCACGTTTGCAGAGTGGAGCAGGGAGGGGGGCAGGGTTTGAGGTGACAGATTGCACCACTCTACAAACGCGCCCCCTGGCACGTTTGCTGAGGGGGAACTAATTCCCCTTAAATACTGGGGGTCCCTGGGAGCCACCTAGACCACCAGGAACCTCCAGTGTGCGCCAGGGGGCTGCATTGCACAGAGTTGTAATGAGGCCCGCCCCTTTTTACACCTCTCTGCAGAGCAGCCCCCTGGCGCGTTTACAGAGGGGGAACTAATTCCCATTGCACATTGGGGGTCCCTGTGGGCCAACTAGCCCATCAGGAACCTCCAGTATGCACCAGGGAGCTGCATTGCAGAAGGTGTAATGAGGCCACGCCCCTTTTTACAACACTCTGCAAAGCAGCTCTGTGGCACTTACTGTAGGTACCTGGTGAGCTAGTTGGCCCCCAGGGACCCCCCGTATTCAAGGGAAATTACTCCCCCCTCTGCAAACGCGCCAGGGGGCGCGTTTACAGAGTGGTGCAGGGAGGGTGCAGGGCTTGAGGTGACGGATTGCACCGCTCTGCAAACGGGCCCCTTGGCACATTTGCAGAGGGATAACTAATTCCCCTTGAATACTGGGGGTCCCTGGAGGCCAACTAGCCCACCAGGAACCTCCAGTATGCGCCAGGGGGTTGCATTGCAGAGAGGTGCAAAAAGGGGCGTGGCCTCTTTACACATCTCTGCAAGGCAGCTCGCTGGCGCATTTACAGAGGGGGAAACTAATTCCCCTTGCGTATTGGGGGTCCCTGAGGGCCAACTAACCCACTAGGAACCTCCAGTATGCGCCTGGGGGCTGTGTTGCAGAGAGGTATAAAAAGGGGCGTGGCCTCTTTACACGTCTCTGCAAGGCAGCCCCCTAGCACATACTGGAGGTTCCTGGTGGGCAACTTGGCCCCCAGGTACCCCCAGTCTTCAAGGGGAATTATTTTCCCCTCTGCAAATGCACCAGAGGGCGCGTTTGCAGAGAGGTGCCTTAATTTTTTTGGGGGGATCAGCAGGGTACGCAGACCCTGCGCTTATCCCTGGGATTTAACAAAAAAAAGGAAACATTTTTGGGCCTTGGGGGTCCTTGTGGGACCTACTGAGCAGGCCTAGGGGGTCAGGAACCTCCAGTATGCACCAGGGGGCTGCCTTGCAGAGAGGTGTAAAAAGGGGCGTGGCCTCTTTACACGTCCCTGCAAGGCAGCCCCCTGGCGCATTTGCAGAGGGGGAACTAATTCCCCTAGCATACTGGGGGTCCCTGGGGGCCAACTAGCTCACCAGTAACCTCCAGTATGCGCCAGGGGGCTGGGTTGCACAGAGGTGTAATGAGGCCCGCCCCTTTTTACACCTCTCTGCAATGCAGCCCCCTGGCCTGTTTACAGAGGGCGAACTAATTCCCCTTGAATATTCGGGGTCCCTTGTGGCCAACTAGCCCACCAGGAACCTCCAGTATGCGCCAGGGAGCTGTATTGCAGAGAGGTGTAATGAGACCACGCCCCTTTTTACAACACTCTGCAAAGCAGCTCCGTGGTGCTTACTGGAGGTACCTGGTGAGCTAGTTGGCCCCCAGGGACCCCCAGTATTCAAGGGAAATGACTTCCCCCTTTGGAAACGCGCCAGTGGGTGCGTTTGCAGAGTGGTGCAGGGAGGGGGCAGGGCTTGAGGTGACAGATTGCACCACTCTGCAAACGCGCCCCCTGGCGCATTTGCGTAGGACGAACTTATTCCCCTTGAATACTGGGGGTCCCTGGGGGCCAACTAGACCACCAGGAACCTCCAGTATGCGCCTGGGGGCTGCGATGCACAGAGTTGTAATGAGGCCCGCCCCTTTTTACACCTCTCTGCAGCGCAGCCCCCTGGCACGTTTACAGAGGGGGAACTAATTCCCGTTGCACATTGGGGGTCCCTGTGGGCCAACCAGCCCATCAGGAACCTCCAGTATGCGCCAGAGAGCTGCATTGCAGAGAGGTGTAATGAGGCCACGCCCCTTTTTACACCTCTCTGCAACGCTGCCCTCTGGCGTGTTTACAGAGGGAGAATTAATTCCCCTTGCATATTAGGGGTCCCTGGGGGCCAACTAGCCCACCAGGTACCCCCAGTATGCACCAGGGAGCTCTGTGGCACTTACTGTAGGTACCTGGTGAGCTAGTTGGCCCCCAGGGACCCCCCGTATTCAAGGGAAATTACTTCCCCCTCTGCAAACGCGCCAGGGGTAGTGTTTGCAGAGTGGAGCAGGGAGGGGGCAGGAATTGAGATGACGATTTCACCGCTCTGCAAACGTGCCCCCTGGCGCGTTTGCAGAGGGGGAACTAATTCCCCTTGAATACTGGGGGTCCCTGGAGGCCAACTAGCCCACCAGCAACCTCCAGTATGCGCCAGGGGGCTACGTTGAAGAGAGGTGTAAAAAGGGGCATGGCCTCTTTACACATCTCTGCAAGGCAGCCCCCTGGCGCATTTACTGAGGGGAAACTAATTCCCCTTGCTTATTGGGGGTCCCTGGGGGCCAACTAGCCCACCAGGAACCTCCAGTATGCGCCTGAGGGCTGCGTTGCAGAGAGGTATAGAAACGGGCATGGCCTCTTTACACGTCTCTGCAAGGCAGCCCCCTAGCACATACTGGAGGTTCCTGGTGGGCTACTTGGTTCCCAGGGACCCCCAGTATTCAAGGGGAATTATTTCCCCCTCTGCAAATGCGCCAGAGGGCGCGTTTGCAGAGAGATGCATTAATGTTTTTTTGGGGGGGATCGGCAGAGTACGCGTAACCTGCGCTTATCCCTGGGATTTAAAAAAAAAATTGGGGGGGCCTTGGGGGTCCTTGTGGGACCTCCTGAGCAGGCCTATGGGGTCAGGAACCTCCAGTTTGCACCAGGGGGCTGCCTTGCAGAGAGGTGTAAAAAGGGGTGTGGCCTCTTTACATGTCCCTGCATGGCAGTCCCCTGGCGCATTTGCAGAGGGGGAACTAATTCCATTGCATACTGGGGGTCCCTGGGAGCCAACTAGCCCACCAGGAACCTCCAGTATGCGCCAGGGAGCTGCGTTGCACAGAGGTGTATTGAGGCCAGCCCCTTTTTACACTTCTCTGCAACGCAGCCCCCTGGCGCGTTTACAGAGGAGGAACTAATTCCCCTTGCATATTGGGGGTCCCTTGGGGCCAACTAGCCCACCAGGAACCTCCAGTATGCGCCAGGGAGCTGCATTGCAGAGAGGTGTAATGAGGCCACATCCCTTTTTACACTTCTCTGCAACATAGCCCCCTGGTGCGTTTACAGAGGGGGAACTAATTCCCTTTGCATATTGGGGGTTCCAGGGGGCCAACTAGCCCACCAGGCACCTCCAGTATGCGCCAGGGAGCTGCATTGCAGAGAGGTGTAATGAGGCCATGCCCCTTTATACAACACTCTGCAAAGCAGCTCCTTGGTGCTTACTGGAGGTACCCGGTGAGCTAGTTGGCCCCCAGGGACCCCCGGTATTCAAGGGAAATTACTTCCCCCTCTGCAAATGCGCCAGGGGGTGCGTTTGCAGAGTGGTGCAGGGAGGGGGCAGGGCTAGAGGTGACAGATTGTACCACTCTGCAAACACGCCCCCTGGCGCGTTTGCAGAGGGGGAACTAATTCCCCTTGAATACTGGGGGTCCCTGGGGGCCAACTAGACCACCAGCAACCTCCAGTATGCGCCAGGGGGCTGCATTGCACAGAGTTGTAATGAGGCCCGCTCCTTTTTACACCTCTCTGCAACGCAGCCCCCTGGCACGTTTACAGAGGGGGAACTAATTCCCATTGCCTATTGGGGGTCCCTGGGGACCAACTATCCCATTAGGAACCTCCAGTATGCGCCAGGGAGCTGCATTGCAGAGAGGTGTAATGAGGCCACGCCCCTTTTTACACCTCTGTGCAATGCAGCCCCCTGGTGCGTTTACAGAGGGGGAAATAATTCCAATTGCATATTGGGGGTCCCTGGGGGCCAACTAACCCACCAGGAACCTCCAGTATGCACCAGGGGGCTGCATTGCAGAGAGGTGTAAAAAGGAGCGTGGCCTCTTTACACGTCTCTGCAAGGCAGCCCCCTGGCACATACAGGAGGAGGAGGTTGTTGGTGGGCTACTTGGCCCCCAGGCACCCCCAGTATTCAAGGGGAATTAGTTCCCCCTCTGCAAACGCGCCAGGGGGAGCATTTGCAAAGTGTTGCCTTAAGTTTTTTGGGGGCGGATCGGCAGTGTTAAAAAAAACACATTTTTTTTTGGGCCTTGGGAATCCTTGTGGGACCCCCTGAGCAGGCCTAGGGGGTCAGGGTATTTTTACCCTGCCCCATTTTCTTCGTTTTCACCTTTGTTTCCCTGTTTTCTTGTGACTCGGTTCTACTGAGGAAACAGGAATTTTTAGGTAGTCAGTGTGTCCCCCCCTCGCACCCTATCTACGTACCTATGCCCCATGTATGTTCATGTTATCATGTACTTCCCTTCCCATGTCTGCAATAATAATGCTTCTGCATTTCCGTTCAACATTAGCATGTCAGTTAGTAGGCCTTCCATGAATACTACATTAATCCTGCACTGAGGCCTACGTTGCCAATGCATTTACATGGTACACGTTTAAATGTCGCGAAGCACACGTTTTTGTGGCCCAGCCGAGCCAGGCCCTGAATTCAGGCTCCGAGCCTCTTTTTGTCTCCGAACACTGCAGTTTAGGTATGCATCCCTGACCTCTCCCTTACTCCCTGCTCCAGCCGAGAGGGGCCCCGCCTGCCTGCCTGCCAAGACGGTATTTTGCCTATAGTAATCTGCTCAGCCTCCGCAAAAACACATTCCAGTCTAGTGAAATAGGTAAACATCTTCCGCCTGCAGAGCATAGGGCCTAGCCTTCCTGTATCCATATAAGTGATTTACTGAACCCGTTGCCATAGTAGGTCCATGGCCCCGCGCAATGCACGTAGGAAATATATGCACACACTAGCATTCAGTGATGAACGGCTTCTGTTCGAGAGACCTTTACTTCAGACAATACATCCTCCAAACACAAGATATCAGATATGCAAAAGGTACAGGTCGCTCTGACATCCCAGACTCCAGGCTCCTCTACTAGTGCTAAAGTCAACCCCCAGTTTTCCCCAGTTACACGTCATGACCGGTTGCGCGCACATGTAGGGTAAAGGTTTCTGCGGACCCTGCAGACTTTCTCTATGCATCCACCCACCTATGACACTTCTATGACTCATCAGGTGCACATCCACGTGTACGCCTATTTACACGCCTTCTTTCTCGCCCATGTGTTCTTATCTCTCTCCTTTCACTTGCTCCGCCTGGAGTGTTACGCCTACTGTATTCATTGCAATTATATGGTTTTACTATATATAATGTGTGATGTTAATAAAACGTTAGATATCCCTTCCTGAACCTTAGTGGTGATGGAACCCGATTCTCCCCTGGCTCGAGCCATGGCAATAAAGCCCTATTGACTCAAATACCACGGACTCTGCCTCTCATTTTAAAAGCTATCCTTATTGATATTAATGTATAGAAAAATAGTCTGGTAATTTTATTTACCACATAATCTGGCGCCCGAATAGGGACGAGTCCCCTTCCCCACGCGCCGGTGATGTAAGCGCAGCCCCCTGACCCCTTCTACAGCCGTGACGGACCCATTTCTGTGCACATCCGCGGGTTTTCCTGCTAATTCCCTCAGGCCCACGGAGGAGACGGAGACTGCGACCAGGCATCCACACGAGGCGGTGAGGATTGCGGACTGTCCCGACCAGAGCCCAAGCCGAGAGAGCAAGGTCCGAGGTATCCGGAGGCCCACCTGTTTCGAGGCGCATGAGTACCAGAAGCCGTAGCAGTCCAGTCCAGTGTCGAGTTTCCGAGGCCTTCAGTTTTGCTTCCCGGTGAGTACCGTTGTTGGGAACGCATATAGACGGGTTCATTTATTTGAGCCCGGTCAAGACGGGTTTGGGTACACAGACTCGGTAAAGACGTGTCCATTTCGGTGGATGCGGTAAGATGTGTCTCTTTATGAGACCGGTATGACTGTACTGTTCTAGCAGTGCATCCAGTATAGTATTGTATTTCCGAATATTTCAGAATTGTGTTATCCTATGTACTTGGTAGTATCTGTTCTCAATGTTTTTATGTCGTGGTATGAATGATTGTTTGCAGTCGATTATTGTGCTCATTGTATTTTTGTCCAAGTTAGTTCAAACATGCCGTTGTTTTCGAAATTACGTCAGATAGGAACCAGGAAAGGGATACTCGAAGAGGCAGTTCCCGTCCCGCCTAGGGACACTCCCGGACATTTTATGTACCACAAGCATGGCCTAGATGCCATACTGTACTTAGATTTATGGGTGGATTATACTAAAGACCTGGAAGAGAAATATAGATGGCCTGTCTCAGGGACATGGGATGCAGATTGCATCATGAGAGTAGAGGAAGCACTGTGGAAAAAGAAAACCAGACAATCCCAGAAAGATGCCATAGAATTGTGGCGTAAAGAAGCGCATAGAAGAACAGAGAAAGAGATTAAGAAAGCAGAGAGAAGTAGAGAAGCATCAGAGAGAGCCAAAGAAAAGGAACTATTAGAAGAAGGTGAGCGAGTTAGAACAGAACAATTGGACCGACAAAGAAACGCCCTTATTAAGGGCATGTATCCCCTTCTCGCCGAGGGCCTACCTAAAGTGACCCCGGAAGTACCCAGTAACTTGCCGCCACCACTGATTCCGACTAAACTCCGTAGTCATAAACAGACCGCAGCGGACATTTTTCTTTCTTCCTATCTAGATGACGCTGCTCCAGAGTATGTAAACGTACGTGTACCTCCTACTAATCCTCCCAATCCTGTCAATAATACTAATTCCCCCACTGTTCCTCCTGCTACCAACCCCCCTCCAAATCCTTTCCTCCCAGCACCTGTAATACAAGCTCAACCCTCATTACCAGCGACAGCGCTGCCAGTAAAAGCCGATTCAAGCCAAGGCGATTCCGGTCTAGGAGCCGCAGGAGGGGGCCCCTCCACCCCACCTCCGTTAAAACGATCATCATTACGAGATCTAGCCTTGCAACACACGCCAAAAGCAGCTACACACGCATCTCTTAGACAGCACCTTACCGATTGCATATATGATCCGGTACCAGGGGAAGGTTCAATGATTATATACTCAGTACGATTAAGACGCGTTACAAATTACTTGCTTATTCTACCAGACATGAAGGTACATTTAGACAAAATATACCACTTCATTAGAACGGGGGAGGGACCAGAAAGTATTCACGAAGCCATGGCACATAGAAAAGTGGAGCTACAACGTATGCTCTTACAGTTTTTGATTAATTGTTTGATAAGGGAACAAGACCAGCCAAATAAAGAAGTAACTAAAGTCCTGACAAATTGGAGTGACAACATAGCGGCTGGAAAACATGATAAACAGAGTTGTGTAGAAGCCATGTACAGAAAAATTCGTAAAGAAATTGTTGAGATACACGAGAAAGAACGGGCCGAGAAAGAGGCCGAGGAAGAAGATGACGAAGTCTCAGAGGACGACGATTTAGCAATTAAGGAACCGAGTAAAATAAATTACGTAGGTAAGGCAAGACCCTTTGATAGACCCATACGCCTAGCATACATGAAACGTTCTCTCTCTCCCATACCAGACCAACATTCCCTTGAACACATATTCCAAGCCACTGACCAAGCATTGAAAAGACGAGTAGGGAGTAGCGAACTTAGTACTATGCATGAACAGGAACTGGCCCGGTCAGCAGTCCAATGGGCTGGCAATTCTAATATATATAAAGATGACATAGTAGCGCAAACATTTTTGAGTCTTCCTCCGGAAGAACAGCGTTTAGCTGGTATTTACATGATTCAACATCTCATCACATTGTACGAGAGTCAGCATTCTGATCCAGGTCCCCTACATAATTTATTGGACGATTTACTGCTAGCTAGATGGAGAGGTCTAGGTACTGAATTAGTTAATGCCATATTAGAACAACGACATAAATACATGACTTTCCTGACTCCACATTTTATTCCTGTTCCACACCGAGAAAGAAAGACCTTTTACATAGACAGACAGAACCCCTTACGAGAGGTCCATCCCGTTAGAACTGACGCGGGTACGCTTCAACGAGTATACGTTTACACTCCCTTGACGAAAATGGAATTATTGGAAATGAAAAAATTACTGCCCTGTCATGATAAAGACCCAGCAGGGTTCCACCGTGAATTAAAAGACATGCTCCGTATGGGGGAGTATACATATGCTGATACGATTAAAATGTTGAAAGTCCTGTTACCTGCGGGCATTTACGAAAAACTCAAAGAAAAAGAGTGGGAGGTGGGAGAGAAAAAGATTAACTGGGCAGAATTAGAAGACGAGGATAATACACGAACACCTGGTACTGGTCTCGGGGATAAAGCTAAAGAATTACCCGAGCTATTGATTCAGGTTTTGCCGAGATTATTGACTACTAAAAAAGAAGATTGGGATTTCAGCCTGTAAACAGAAACAAGATGAAGACACTAGTGATTTTTATTCTAGATTTGAAAAATGTTTTCTTATTAATAGCGGCCTAAAGACAAGTAGTGAATCGTATCCACATCTGTTTGTGACCAAATTAGTAGAGAATTCCTTACCCCAGATTAAAAATAGAGTACTAAAGGTTGAAAGTACCTGGCAAGCTAATAGCCCTTCCCAAATGTTACAAATGTTACAGTACCACCAGAACAGAATTAGAGAAGAACAGGAACATGAAAAGAGACGCATGAAGGACACGAAAATGAAAGTACTAGTTGCCCAATCAGTTCCAGCCGCGGATGGTCAGAGAAAGGGCACGGCACCTGTCAAAGGGACCTGCAACTACTGTAAGCAGCCAGGTCACTATATAAACAAATGCGCTGTCCTGAAACACAATATAGCTACAGGCAAGACGAAAGAAAGACCGCGTCCCCCTAGACAGGAACACATCCCGCAGAACACGCAACCTCCACAGAACGCACAACAGACAGTAGCTGTACCCCAACCAATAGCTGCCACACAACATGTCACGCAACAAATGTATCAGTACGCACAGTCAGACTACCCAGATTATCAACAGTACTCATGAAACAGCCTAGAGAGGGAGGTTGGCTTGCCTCTTATCGAGGTTCCTGTAGATCAAGAGGGTCCCTATGTACTTAGTCAGGTATTGGGGAAAGACAGAAAATTTCTGATTGACACAGGGGCGAGCAGAACTACCATCAGTCATAACGAGGTTCCAGGGGCACCCCTCTCAGGCTCACAGAATATTTCCCTGGGATTTTCAGGAAAGCCTATTGTTAACGAAGTATCAAAGCCAGTTTCCCTAGAAGTTGGTCCATTGTCCCGCACTATAGACTTATTGCTTACTAAATCTTGTCCAGAAAACCTGCTTGGTATAAAAACATTGAAAGAACTGGGAGCTGTGATTTGTTGTTCTCCGGAAGGAGTGAGATTGTTTTTACGTGATTTTAAAGGTCATTATGTGTTGAGAGATTTTGACCCCAGACTTCAAAATGTACCACAGCATTTATGGGCACAAGGTCCGACTGATGTAGGTTGCATGCACATTACACCATACCGTGTCACACTCAAGCAAGGAGTTGTACTGCCACGAATCCGACAATACAAGTTACCACCCGAGGCTGTAGTAGCCTTACTGAAAATTGTTGACGAACTTATTGCTCAAGGAGTGGTTGTAGAAACTGACTCCAATGTATGTAATTCTCCTATCATTCCGATTCTTAAACGAACTGATCCAAATGCACCACCGGTTTACAGATTAGTGATTGACCTCCGAGAATTGAACAAATGCATAATACCCCAGTACCCAGTGGTCCCAGACATTTCTTCCTTATTGACTGCTATTGATTCGGAAGCGACGTTCTTTACTGTGATTGATCTCAAGAACGCCTTCTTTAGTGTCCCAATCCACCCGGAAAGCCAATACCTTTTCGGGTTCTGTTTAAATGGCCGAAGCTTCAAATTTGCAAGGGCTCCTCAAGGGTTCACAGAAAGCCCTAGTATTTACAGTCAAGCACTGAAACGACAATTAGACAGTATTCACATGCCTACTGACACTACACTGCTCCAATACGTTGATGATCTATTGATCACAGCGCGTACAGAACGTGACTGCGAACGTGCATCACTGACAGTCTTATACTTCCTGGCAGACAAGGGGCACAAGGTGTCCCCTTCAAAGCTGCAATTCTGTGCCCAGCAAGTGGTCTACTTAGGACACTTGCTGTCCAAGAGGGGTAGACAGTTGACACCTGACCGCATTCAGTTAATTGCACATCTTCCACAGCCCAAGACACAAAAGGAAGTACGGGCCTTCATTGGCCTCACTTCTTACTGCAGACAATGGATTCCTCAGTATGCGTATCTAGCCAAACCACTTATACAGTTGACAACACAGGATGCAGCGACTTCGACTGTCCTCCCTTGGACTCAGGAACATACACTTGCTTTTGATGAACTGAAGAAAGCTCTATGTCAAGCACCAGTTCTAGCGACTCCATGTTACAGCAAACCTTTTACACTTTTTGTCTCTGAACGCGATGGCACCACATTATCTGTTCTCACCCAGGAACAAGCAGGAAAACACAAGCCTTGTGCTTATTTTTCCAGTACATTGGATCCAGTGGCCCAGGCTCTGCCTGCGTGCCTGAAATCAGTTGCAGCAACAGCTCTAGCAATCAGACAAAGCGACTCCATTGTGTTAGGGCATTCTCTGACAGTACAGGTTCCACATTCAGTGGAAGTTCTCTTAAACAGGACACAGACACAACACCTGACCATAGCAAGATTGACAGGATATGAACTGACATTGTTCCAGCCACACATAGAGATCAGACGTTGCAACATCCTAAACCCTGCGACACTTTTACCCTCGATCACAGCAGACCCTACACCACATGACTGTGTGGAAGTCATTAACACAGTGACAAAGCCAAGACAAGACTTGACAGACATTGCATTGCCCGACCCAGACCTGACACTTTATGTGGATGGGTCATGTATGAGAACAAGCACAGGAGAGTTAGTGGCCGCATATGCAGTAACCACCGAAACTGAAGTCATAGAAACACAGCGAATTGACACCTTGTCTGCTCAAGCAGCAGAGCTCATCGCTCTGACCCAAGCCTGCATACGAGCCAAGAACCTGAAAGTAAACATATACACAGATTCACAGTATGCTTTCGGAGTCGTTCACGACTTCGGTGTCCTCTGGCAAGAGAGAGGTTTTCTGACCTCCCATGGAGCCAAAATACAGCATGGTCCCCTCATTCAAGCTCTGTTAAACGCAATACACTTGCCAACAGCAATAGCCATCATGAAGTGCAAAGCACATACGAAAGTCACTGACACTATTTCCCAGGGTAACGACCTGGCAGATCGAACAGCCAAACTTACAGCACAGACTCAGACAGACATTCCAGCTGACATGACAAAAACAGAAGTATCATCACTGATGAATTGCATGACAGTCAGGGATCCCTCACAAGATGTACTCGACATACAGACACATGCCACTCCAGACGAAATCAAGAAATGGACTGAACAAGGAGGGGTCCAGACAGATCAGGGATGGATGACAAAAGGCAAAGCCACATGGTTTCTCCCCAACTCCATGGTTCAAGCTATCATTAATACAGCACATAGTCCAGCACACTTAGGAGAAAAAGCTATGCTAGACAGTATACAGAATATCTGGTTCAACAAGCATTTACGTGCAGCAGCGAAACAGAAAGTGCATACCTGTATGATCTGTTGTCAGTTCAATCCAGGCAAAAGCATTCCCGTGGAACCAGGTGGATTTCATCCTCCTGACCACCCTTTTGAAGTCCTCCAGATGGATTATATTCAGGTGGATAGATGTCGAGGATTCAAGTATGTCCTCGTAGTTGTATGTGCTCTATCCAGATGGACAGAAGTGTACCCAGTCCCAGATTACACTGCTGTGACCACTGCCAAGCAGTTGGTCCGTGAATTCTTTCCGCGATACGGCTTGCCCCGTGTCGTGTACTCAGATAATGGACAGCCATTCTCTTATGAATTAATGAAACAAGTATCTCTCCTGTTAGGGTACCAGTGGAAATTCCATTGCGTACGACACCCAGAGGCAGCTGGTCTCGTAGAGAGACACAATCAGACTCTAAAAACACGACTAGCGAAGGTCTGTAAAGAAAAAGGCATAGATTGGATGGTAGCCTTGCCAGTTGCCCTCTTTTACATGCGTATGGTAGCTCATTCCAGAACCGGACTATCTCCGTATGAGGTGGTTTTCGGTAGACCGCCAAATATGTGGGGTACGCCTATGCCGAGAAAAATCACCGACGTTGACAGTAATATGCTGACAGATTACCTGGCTTCCTTGATGTCTGCACTACTCTCTTGTCGTTCACAGGTTGCCGCCGCCTTCCCCGACAACACCCAGGTGAAAAGCCACGAAATCGTCCCTGGAGATCTGGTCCTGGTGAGAAATGTTGACCGGTCAAGCCCCCTGGAGCCGCGTTGGAAGTCACCGAAGCTTGTGCTACTGACGATGAGGACGGCTATCAAAGTGGAAGGACGTAAGGGCTGGATCCATGCCCATCACGTGAAGCGATTTCATGGACTTGGCTCAGGAAAGGATTCCAAGGACTGTTTTTCGAAAGTCTCTGAGAACTGTTCCGATATTGACATTAAACCCCCTTGGCTAGAAAAAACTCCGCAACAGGAGTTTAAAATGAAATTACGGTCTAGTAAGTCAGACAGCGTTTAATTGTTTAAGTCCCCCTCGGGTGAAGCGGTTAGACAGGTTCCTGACATGTATAAGACTGTAGACCCAAATAGTGAGAGAGATAGACAGAGACAAATGAGAGACAAATATTGCAAAAATATACGCAGTCGATGTATATTTACTTTGATCATTATGTTTTTACTAAGTGTTTCGATTATATGTATAAGCTTGACGCTACATGTTTTCTTTCCTCCTCTTGATTCACATATACATTCTTCCTTCAACGACACTGTAGAGCACACTTTCAGCGACCTGCCACCCCACGAATTGTCATATCGACTAGCACTGCGCAACAATACCTTTATTCGTATGTTACACCATTCTCACCAGACCAGCAATGTCACGAATTGCTGGGTATGTGGCCGACTCCCACCCTACCAGAAAATGAAGGGAGCTCTGCCTCTCTTTCCTTATCCGTTTTCGCATAATGGTTCGTGCGGAGCATGGTTTGCTTTAATGTCATCACTAGATAGTAAGTCCACAGTTTCCCAGGGCGATTGGATATGGGGAGACCTGAATACAGTTATGAATAAAGCATGTTTTCCAGACAAAGACGGTCTTCCCTAACGGAAAGGGACCGATCTAGAAAATGAAGTGTACGAATTAGGAAATTTTTTCCTTAGCCTCATGGTTCTGAACGTCCAGTCCGAGACCAATACAGGTTCGCCGTTTATAACAGTCTTACCAGTGAAAGGTGTATTATGCGTTAGGAAAAATGGTTCAGTACACCTAGGACACAGTGATTGTAATACTGTGGTCGAATTCAATGATAAAGGAAAGTCTACTTTCAAAGCTTCCCGTCATTCTTATTTTATTTGTGGTCAGACAGCTTACATACGTCTGCCCTTAGACTGGGGTGGAACGTGTTATATTGCGTTCCTTCTGCCACCTGTTTTTCTAGCCCCGTCCAATTATCATCGAGATTCCCAACTCGTACATGTAAGACACAAGAGGGAGATCGAGTCCCCAATTGTCGATCAGACTGAGACAACTCTGGAACAATATACAGATTTTAATAAAGGATTCTTTTTCTTCATAGGTCCCATTCAAAATAGTAAATTAATACGCAGATTAACCAGAACTTTGGAAGCAGTAGTGAACGAAACTACTTCTGCCCTAGGTAACTTAACCGAAGAGCAGTCTGCTATGAGACTTGTTGTTCTTCAGAACCGCCTTGTTCTTGACGTCATCCTGGCCGATAGGGGTGGAGCTTGTAGAGTGATCGGCTCCAGTTGTTGTGTGTTTATTCCTAATAACGCACCATCAGTGTATACAGCAATAACAAGGCTCCATAAGATAGCTCACGAGATGCACCAGAACCCAGGCACCTGGACTTGGTCCGGTTGGCTCTGGAGCGTGATATCAGCCTGGGGATGGAAAGTATTGTCATTCCTAGGAATAGTACTGCTCACCGTATTCAGTTGTTGTCTCTGTCTGCAATGTGGCCCAGCGATTTGCGGCTTGTGTGCCACTGCTTGTATTCCCCGTCCACGTTCACGTTCCCGTGCTCGGATGAATAAAGACGAGCAAATGATGCTATATGAACAGATAGATGGTCTCATGAAAATAGATATATCCTGAAGGGCGCAGTAGGGGACAAGGAGGGAATGAGGAAACAGGAATTTTTAGGTAGTCAGTGTGTCCCCCCCTCGCACCCTATCTACGTACCTATGCCCCATGTATGTTCATGTTATCATGTAATTCCCTTCCCATGTCTGCAATAATAATGCTTCTGCATTTCCGTTCAACATTAGCATGTCAGTTAGTAGGCCTTCCATGAATAATCCATTAATCCTGCACTGAGGCCTACGTTGCCAATGCATTTACATGGTACACGTTTAAATGTCGCGAAGCACACGTTTTTGTGGCCCAGCCGAGCCAGGCCCTGAATTCAGGCTCCGAGCCTCTTTTTGTCTCTGAACACTGCAGTTTAGGTATGCATCCCTGACCTCTCCCTTACTCCCTGCTCCAGCCGAGAGGGGCCCGGCCTGCCTGCCTGCCAAGACGGTATTTTGCCTATAGTTATCTGCTCAGCCTCCGCAAAAACACATTCCAGTCTAGTGAAATAGGTAAACATCTTCCGCCTGCAGAGCATAGGGCCTAGCCTTCCTGTCTCCATATAAGTGATTTACTGAACCCGTTGCCATAGTAGGCCCATGGCCCCGCGCAATGCACGTAGGAAATATATGCACACACTAGCATTCAGTGATGAACGGCCTCTGTTCGAGAGACCTTTACTTCAGACAATACATCCTCCAAACACAAGATATCAGATATGCAAAAGGTACAGGTCGCTCTGACATCCCAGACTCCAGGCTCCTCTACTAGTGCTAAAGTCAACCCCCAGTTTTCCCCAGTTACACGTCATGACCGGTTGCGCGCACATGTAGGGTAAAGGTTTCTGCTGACCCTGCAGACTTTCTCTATGCATCCACCCACCTATGACACTTCTATGACTCTTCAGGTGCACATCCACGTGTACGCCTATTTACACGCCTTCTTTCTCGCCCATGTGTTCTTATCTCTCTCCTTTCACTTGCTCCGCCTGGAGTGTTACGCCTACTGTATTCATTGCAATTATATGGTTTTACTATATATAATGTGTGATGTTAATAAAACGTTAGATATCCCTTCCTGAACCTTAGTGGTGATGGAACCCGATTCTCCCCTGGCTCGAGCCATGGCAATAAAGCCCTATTGACTCAGATACCACGGACTCTGCCTCTCATTTTATGAGCTATCCTTATTGATATTAATGTATAGAAAAATAGTCCGGTAATTTTATTTACCACACTACCGAGGCACAAGTGCTGCCAACACTTCCTGGTTTGGAGTGTTGACAGACAGTTGACATGCCAATCAGCATGCAGCTCGCGCTCGTAATTGAACAGATCTCCGTACGCGTGTAGAACTCTGTCTCTAGATATCGCTATGATTTGCATAACATTAGCTATGGCAGGACCACCGCTTTGTGCCAAGGCCTTTCCCCCGGACCCTGCCCACCTCCCTCCCATGTCACCCTTCGTTGAGGCGGCAGCTGAGGTAGTCTGGTACTACCTTAAAGAAAATATTAATTACTTAAATAGTTTTAGACTTTATTGGTACTTAAGAGGCACCTTTGGACCGAGAGCACACCTTTCAATTCTGCTTTGCAGGATGACTTTACCTTTGTCCCAAAAACCGGGACATCTACTTAAAATGGAGGAAAGTATTGGGACGCTAGGACAGTCCTCTAAAAACTGGCACTGTCTTGGGAAATTCAGGACATCTGGTCACCCTATACAAGGGTAGTTGTCAAGCGGCATCATAGATTACTCGAGCTTTACTCTTGCTGTCTATTTCTTACCATTTAGAACCGCTGGGTTGAAAACAATCCCTGTATTGACAGCTTCCAGTTTATAACTCTAACATTGAGTGGTCCAGACTGCAGGGGCAGTAATTACAAGGGATTCCCAGTTAAACTGCTAACTCTCATTACAGGCTGAATCTGCTGTCTCTTTATAAGGACCTATATGTTTATACTTTTTAATGTATATGCCTAGTTTCCAAGGCAGCTGGACACTCACAGTAAAACACCAAATTCACTCTGCACATCACATATTTATTTAAGTGTTTCTGGTGTATTACATACAGACACAGATCTAGTGAAACCAACCCCTCTCCCTAAAACGTGGAGACATCTGCTCCAGCAAACGTGTGGGTGCCAGATTAAAAAAAAAAATCTGACATAAAATCGCGTTGTATTTCTTTAGGATTTTGCTCTTCTTTTCAATTGTATCCGAAAGACAGAAGCAAATGTCCACTTCTTCTGGACAATATCAAGGCATGAAATAACGGTTGATTTGGGGAATAAACCTTTTATTATGAGCATGTCTGCCTGGACAGGGAAAGACACGTCTAGTTCTTTTTGATGCAACTATTTAGTGCCTTCCACGTGTAAGATTATTTTTGACAATATATTCATTAAGGAGATCCCATCTCTGTTATTTCATGATTGCCAACTCACATTTGGGCCATCGTTTTAACTTTTAAGCTTGTGTCCGTGCCACAAAATAACTACAATGCATACACGCAAAATTAGTTAGTTAATACTTATTGCAGCTGGTGCAACATTCCATACCCAAGCAAAAGTTAAGGATACAGAAATGTAAAAAAAACCAAGATCATACTTGAAACAGATGACACTTTGCAGTCTGTTGCCATCAACATGAAATCATAACAAGTATTTATATTCAGTTTTTTTCCAATCTAATCAGTGAAGCACTCCGTGCGCGAAAAATATGTTCAGTGTGGTGAGTCACAGCACCCTCATTGGCATGTAAGAGAATCTGGGTCCCCCTTCTTTGAATCAACAGATGTCTCTTGACCTAAGGCTGGAAAATATATACATTGAGCAAGATTCACCACTGTCCATCTTCTTTGTCAACATCAAAGAGCAGAGAATTCCCTAATCCTCTCATACATAGCCTGTTTGATTTTTTTGATAAAAATACTCGAATTGCACTACTCCAATTTAATGAGTACTAGATATTCTTCCAAGTTTAACTAAAAGTGATCACAGTTGAGAGAACAAACTATCTTCGTTGGGTCAATGAACGCAATGTAAAGTTGCCGAATGTATGACGTTACAACGAATTCCGTTGCAACGCATGCCTTTACCATGCATGCGTTACAACGGAATTCGTTTTCCACGCTTAACCTTTACCACGCATACATTTACACCGTTTTTTGTTGTAAATGTATGCATGGTGAGCGCATACTCTTGATAAAGGTTACAACTCTCCACTTACATTCTCCCAGCCTCACTCCTTATATTTACCCTTAACCCTTAATATATATATGTATTTTTCTAAAATACCCCTTACCTTTTAACTCGCCTTCCCTCCATCTTCTCTGGTTACGTCGGTCGTATGTCGTTAAGAGGAAGCGGAAGTTACTTTCTGTTTCCTCCCTAACGACGTTGATTGCTTCAGCTTCGGTTTCGGCTTTTTCTTCGGCTCCTCAGGTTAGTTTTGTTTTTTGGGGGGGAGACCCCCCCAGCCCCCCTTTTTATCCCAGACCTTTATTTTTTTTATGGGGGAGACCCCCCAAACCCCCCTTCGTTTTTCTTTTCATTTACCACACATGCCTTTACTACGTATTTCGTAGTAAAGGTATGCGTGGTAAACCCTTTCGTTGTAACCACGCATGCGTTGTAGTGCATGCGCGGTAAATGATTTCGTGGAAACGGCTTCGTTGTAGAGGCCGTTTCCCAAAGTTGCCTTTATGTAGCGAAAAAGGAATCGTGTTCATCTCCTTACTAATAAGTCACCAAATGACTTTTTTTTTTAAAAAAAATATATATGAAGGTCTTCATTCATGTTTGCTCACAAAACCTGTTGTGAAAATTACAAACGCTTCTCGTCAATATCATTTAAATTGAATTTCTGTTTAGAAAAGTAAGTAAAAAAGTGCTTTACTATATAAGCAAATTCTTAAGTAACAGAAATCTTCAAGAAGACACAGCGGCGAGGACCAGAATTTCCCAATAACAACCATCTGCTCCTCACAGAGGGATAGTCATGTACCCCCCTGTTAATAATGCACTGTGGAGTTTATCCCTTACTTGGAGAATTTCCAAGGTCGTAGGTCCTGGTCCAGCTTCTATGAATCATTATTTTGAAGATGTGATAACAGGTCAGCCTGCAACACTGAAAACATGTAAATAGAAACCTGAAGTACTGACCAGAAGGTACCTCTCCAATGGGAAAGGCCAGCATGTTTCTAATTGTGAAAATAATCTTGAAGATAATATTTATGAAACTGAGCTGCTTCATTTCTTCCTTTGTTGTTCAAGGACTAGTTTGTAAAATGAATAGAACACCTGGCAACGTAATTACATTTACATTTTACAATGCCATCAGATAGGCATTAGAAAAGGCATGTTAAGAGGTGCATTTTATTGTTTTTCATTAGGTACTTGTGTGCTCCATTGCTTCTTGGCTGATTTGTTTGTAGTGGGAGAAATTATTAGCTGAGAATAACACTTACTTATGGTGCCACGGTGGGACAAGGTCCTATCTTTCATACACAATGTGCACGAAACCATTTTTTTCAGCATAGAAAAAAAGGTGAAAGTTCAGAAGATGTAAAAGTTAAGCCTCAGCTGCAAAAACCGAGGACATGTAGGAATAAACGCTCAAGAAAAAGTAATATTGATTAAGTTTGGCCCTATGTAAATACTGCGGCCTAATTCACAAAAGTAAATTTGCAGGTTTGTGTAAATTTACGCTTTTTCACTGTTCACAAAACTGCATTTTAATAGTAAGTTTATGAGCACGGAGACTCTGCAGTCAGAGCGGAGAACTCCGCACAAAAACCATAGGACAGGTCCATCTATTTATTTGCAGAGTTCTTCGACCCGACTGTGGAGTCTCCGCACTCGTAAGCTTACTATTAAAATGCAGTTTTATGAATACTGAAAAGGCGTAAACCTGCACAAACGTGCAAGCTTAACTTTGTGAATCCGGCCCTGAGTGGCTGATTTTAACTAGTTGCTTTGAAATACCTATAAAATAGCATAGGTAAGTGAAAATATCTTAACAGTGAAGACCAGAATCCACCAAGCTGGGAAAATCATAGTGGGTCCGAATCACAGAGCCTGGATCTAAAAATGTCCTCCAATGTTTCGAGTGAATCTAGAAATCTACTTTAGTCGCAGACCTGTAGTGTACCTAGGGGCATATTACAAGTCAGGCCTTTTTCTGGCCAATATCCTTCTTGGTCTGGAGTTACAAACACAGGGGTCATTGGTAACTCCTGACAGGAAAGGATAGAAATACTCTGGAGAATATCATGCAACAATAGGTATTTTCAAATATGTTTACTTGGAATTTTACCCCAATGTTTTGGCTACTTTCAGCAGTTGAAGATTCTAGGTGAAATATTCCCAATATGCACTTTTCCTGCGGATCTCATAATTGCAGAGGGGCCAATGACTCCTGTTATGGGCCTCACAAGGCTACGGGGTTACTTGGCATAAAGACCATAAAGGCATTATGTACTTGTGTGTATTTTTCACCAAGGCAACATATTTTTTTCTGAGGAGAAATACCTACCACTGTAACACCAATAAATTTCGAGACTTTTCCTTCCATTTCCGAGCCTAGAAAGGCACATGCGCCTCCTGCAGTTAACATGACTAGTTTCATTTATGTTTCCAGGATTGGAAGTGTCAGGAATCCAGTTAGTAATTTGGGATCTAACACCCCTACCAATTTAATAAATCCACTCTAGTTAGGTTAAAGCACAGTCCTAGAGAATCTCTGCTTTACTTCTGGAAGTTGTGACACAAACAAGAGGTAATCCCCCAAAGAAATGCAAGTTAAATTCAAGAAGATTCAACAGTTCATAAGTTAAAGAACCGCAATACAATTTCAAACCAATTTTCTAAAAAAAGAGCGAATATAAATCATTAATTTTTTTATGGCAAAATGCACCAAGAAAAAGTGCAGCTCCAATCAACAGTCACTGTTCACAATTAACCGAGACCTAAGTGCTATTTCAGGATTACTGTGATGTAGCAACGGCCAGATACACCAAGCATATGATCCCCCAAAAAGATTTTACCTTCTAACTTACATCTGAAATAGAAGTCAGAATCTTCCAGCAGAACTGTTCTAAAGCTGTGGCCGGCATGGGTCCCTTGAAATCGTATATGTTGTAATTGACCTCCCTCTGAAATCATTGGGTTTGGCGTCAGAAGCTCAAAGCGGGATGAACTGGGTTTTATAGGCAATCAAGTTGCTGCAATGGTTGGATAGATTTGCCTCCTAGCCTTGGTTCAAGTTCTTACCTTCAGTCCTTTTCATTTTTTTTGCTCAGTCAGTTTTGTAGAAGTCCACATTCTGCAGCAGGACAAGGCTGGAGGCTGTAGGTGTGCAAGGGTTTGCTGTGAAATCCTGAAGAACAAGTTTCCACACAGCAAAATTACCTGAGCCAGACATATCTAGCTTTCGTGCCTGCCTAATATATGAACTTACTGGGCAAGCGTCTGCATCTTTTCCCATTCCTAAGGAGGTGGAAAAAAATTACTAAGTTCCACTTTTCTCCAACTGCTGGGAAGGCACTAAGGGCCCGATTGTAAGCACCTGGTCATTCTTCAGTCAGGGCTGTAAGGTCCTGTCATCTGTGATCAGCCATTTCCTCTTGGAGTCCTTCTATTTTTTGTGTGCCTTGATCAGTAGATCAGCCACCTAACCCTTGGAGAGCAGTATCAGTTGCTGGGGGTCAGAATAGGTCAGCAATCAGTAGTTTTCCTTCTTGCAGTTGAAGTTAGGAGTCTTTGAGTCCTTTTCTTCCAGCAGAGTCAGAGTCTTTGAGACATTTTCCTTGTAACAAGGCTGTCATCTTCAGATGTAGTATTGCAAGGTCCAGGAATGCTCTAAGGAGCTGGTGGTTGAGGTACCAGATTAAACCTGTGTGATCACAGCTCCCCACCTCCTTTACCAGTTCTTCTTCTAAGCCATTTGGTACAATTGCCCAGAAACCCCTGGGCAGAACCCTTTTGCTCTAGGCAGGCCTTTCTTCAGATCCTTAGCCACTACCCTATTAAGATGAACTCTTCTCCCACCAAACTGGTTCTTTCCCTGACTATGACTGGAGCCTAGTGCATACGAGGGCCCTAGGAATGAATATAAGCTTCCATCTCAACAACAAGACAAAAGAATTAGTGCTAAAGTTGCTCTTTACTCTGTCAACTGTTGCTGCCCATTCTTAGATAGCTGATCCCTACTAGGTAGTCAGCCATTAAGACCCCTCTTGTCTTCCAGGGCTGACAGGTAGGCTACTGTACTCTGAACCATAGTTGTTCATTCTGGCAGCCAATGAGGTGTATTCAAGCTCTGGAGGGGGTGAGTGGCAAAACTGTTTTTGGACACTTTTATAAAGTTACCTTTCTATTACACTTATGAAAATTGGATTTCACAATTAAATCAGGTTTTGACAATTCGGTGTAAAATAACGTTGAAGCATTTTTCTAGAATTTCTAAGAAATACAGGTTTTATTTCCATTGAGGCCGTTTGAGGGAAAAGTCTAGCAAAGCCTATACAGTGAAATAGCTTTTTGGTTTAATTTCCCTTTGAGAGCACAGCAACGCCAATATGTAGTGTGCCATATTGTTGTATATTAGAACCCTGCCATGTGAGCTTGCAAGTCTTAAGAAGTGACTTATGAATATATTTAAAAAAAGGCTTTTTCTACATGGCAAATACATTTTCCTCATCATTTGTTACAGCAGGGTATTATAACTGCAGTCCAACCAGAGCACATCGGTGCCCCTGATATATACTTTTGTCATATACGTAGGTGGTGTAAATACACTCTAATGCCCACATATGACATCTAACCTCCCATACAAAAGTTTTTTTTTAATCACCATTTACCGTAGAAATATAGGGAAGCTAAACTGGCCAAACAGGGAGTTCCAATGCACAGCACATGCTTCGGGGGAGGGAGGGGGCACATGGGCAAGGGCGGATTACTGCCTTACTACTTTGTAGAGTTCTAAATCAAGCAAATTCAGACAGAAAAAAATGGCAGGTCGGGCTTGGCAAAAAGTAGGTAATTTCGTACAAGGAGCTATCTGTAAAACATTTATCAGAATCCAAATCCCATACATTTGTGGGTGCCCACACCATTTAGTACGCTTCTTTGCCCCTTTAATGCCCTGTAACTTTGAGGTAGGTTCACATTTACGAAGGTGATTGTTTTATACAGGAATTCTTCTTTGTGGGTTGACACCAGGGTATAGTGTGGCTCAAGCTTTGGTATTCGAGGCACTGAAATTCTCTTTCGAATTGGTTGCCACCACTGGAGCCATATAAAAGATTATGTTTCACTCAATGTTGGCTGAGCAACAAGTGGTGTGCACTGCTCCCACATGTGGGGTGGAAGGCATTAATGCAAGTCCAAGGAGCCAATGTAGCACTCCTCTTCTGATGGAGAAGAGATTAAGGGGGGCTTTCGACTTCAGAGGGTGGCAGCAATAAAAGCATCTCACAGGAATCGCTGAGGATGCTGTAATACGAGTTGGCTACTGCAGAAGGAGCAGTGGGCACTACGAGTTTGCTTTGGGAGCCTTGTTTACCTCCCATCTATTTGGGAGCCTTGTTTACCTTCCATCCATACCTTGAAGTAGTCTTATGAAGATGAAAAACTTACCCACGCCAATGTACCTTCAAGCAGATCCAGGCTGGGGATTCGGAACTCACTCCTCTCCTTCCTGTAATTGTCAATAAATCTATGAAATGCCACGCCTGGGTACAGTACTCTTTTACAGGGAGCCGAGCTAGAAAGTAACTACATTGGCAGCCCGTTGGCACTAGCCCAACAAGGAGAGGAAAGCTCCCATAAATACCAATCCTAGGAAAAGGACAAAGTTCAAGCACAAACTCTTTATTTCTCACTACATAAAGAGCATGAAATCTAGAGGCGGGGAAAGAGGAGGTCCTGGAACTCCAAGGAGAGTCTAGGCCAATGCATAAACTATTGCTCAGGCAAGTGGGAATGAGCATAAATGAAGGCAGCAGATCCCAAGAGGTAAACTGAAAGAGGATGGTTTGGGAAAAATATTCAGGAGGAAGTTCCTGAAGTCCAAGAAGAGATCAGACCTGTGCATTCTCCAATTCTCGAGAAGAAGACTACACACTGGAGCCCACCTAGAAGCCAGAAAGGCACTGGTGATGGACTAGAAAGCCCTTGAGGGCATGTGGAAGGACTGTACTTAGAGGGCTATGATGTAATAATCCTTATTTTCTCAGAAGGATTTATGTGCTTAGTAAAAAACTGATAAAACCTTTAAAATATTAGCCCGTGCATACTTTACTTTTTCATGTATTAACCCCTAAATATACAATACTGGAAACCCCACCAGTATCTCAGATTCTCCACCATCACAAGTGCACTTTACGATCGGAAAATACGACTACTCTTAGATATGTGAACCCAGATGACGAGTTTTAAAGAGACAAAATGTTTTCTTTGAGCTACTAAGTTACACATAAATTTGGAAGAAATATTTTTAATTGAGCCTATAGTGGGTTAGACATGCTCATGTTTTTATTCACTTCCATTTTTGACTGCTTCCTTTGTTTACGTTCAATGTTAGAAAAGTCCGTCTTCTGTGGCATTGTTCTTTATTCTGCTATTCCAGCTGTGATGAAGATGTACAGTTGTCATACTCTGAGAAAACTACGCTTTGTTTATTCATTATTCCCTGACAGTATATTACTTTGTTTTAGCTCTTGATATTTCGCAAGTGCAGCTATTTGTCTGTAATCATAAAAATATTCCCTGGAAGTTGCCAGCATTTAAGTTATTTATTGGTTCAAATAAGAAGAAAAGCAGGAAGGAACGGATGAAGGCAGCAGGGAAGGCAGACGGGATGCGTGGAGGCAACCAGGCCTCACAGTGAGCTGCATTATGCACAAGTTAAAAAATATGTAGAAAAATAGCGTCTTAAATAAAAGTGCAGCCTAACTACTTAATATACTGTGCCCCCCACCCACAAACACCATAACGTCGGGATTTACCACATTTAAGCTGGAACATAAACGTAATGGTGTGATACTTTAGCAATTCACAAGTCTTGGGGCAACTTTTGATACCACCGGCATATGATTTCTTTATTGCTATTCGAGTTTAATCAAATATTGTGCACAGTTTTGATTGCAAAGATGTTTTTCACCCGATGGTGTAGGCTTCCTCAGGTCGGGTGCTTACCCTTACGCTAGGACAGGTGTTTACAGTTGTATGTAGTGTGTCCTCCCGAAACTAGGGCCTGCACAGCAATGAAAACAGAACAGTATTTAGTACCTCTGTTTGGGGAGTGTTCTTTATTTTATTCAATTAATATGCCTTAAAGTAGGGGAGCACCGTTTGGTGAACAGAGTTTCTCATTGAGCCTCTGCAAGCTCATTATTAATCTCAGCAACGGAGTGTGGATGTTTTATTTTTTTCTTACAAATCTGAGTTTCCTCTGCGGATCTTACAAATTCCCCAAGAGCTCCTCAGTGCCGCCCGTGCCTTGAAGTAACACCTAACGCCAACAGGAGGGTATGCCAACAATACTCCAACAACCTAAAACCTGGGCTACATATTCAATATCAAAAGTATTGATAAACCCTGGCATATGTACATAACTACATCATTTATACCTATCCCCCAGTCGCCCAAAACACAATGGCCCTGATTACGATGAGGTTGGTATATTCCGTCCCATGTATGCATGGACCACATCCATCGGGTGGAAATGTATAATAAAGGGGGGGCACACAAACCCCTCCTTGAGCTTTAAAAATACCCTAGGGGCCCCCAGGCCATGTAGCCAACGTCTTGCTATATATGGGCAAAGGCTGTGCACAGTGTGGGGCTGGCGGTCTGCAGGGTGTTGGCCACAGGGTTGGACACAGGTCAGGCCTTGCGAACAACCTCCGCAGCATAGGGTTGGCTCTCTGCGGGTGGTTTGTTTTTGGTATGCATTTTTAATTCATAAAGCACATAAAGCCAACAGTCATTGAAGCACTAACAACCGTCCGAAACAGCAAAAGGGAAGACAGTAAAGGCATCAATAAGAATGAGAAAAAAAGCAAGTTTTAAAATGCCTACTAAACACAGAGCAACCGTTCAAACTTGCATTATGTTTAGGGAGCAAGTTCCATAACCTGGCAGTGGCCACTGAAAATGCACGGCCGCCCCATCTAGCATTCAGAACCTTGGGATGATCACCTT
Organism: Lissotriton vulgaris; assembly: GCF_964263255.1. NCBI lineage: Eukaryota > Metazoa > Chordata > Amphibia > Caudata > Salamandridae > Lissotriton > Lissotriton vulgaris. The sequence continues at coordinate 1,021,061,073 of NC_141697.1, forward strand.
TCTCGGAGCTGTGGATCTAAACTGTCTATTTGGCAGATACCAGTTGAAAGTGGGTCTCAAATACCAATGGCCCTACTGGTGGAAAGCCTTGTGGACCATGCATAACGCTTTGCTTCACTAGTAGCCAATGGAGTGACCGCAACCCCTCCTTAACCAAAAAAAGGCTAGGAACATCCAGGACCACCGATGCTGCTGCATTTTGGATGACCTGAGTTTATTGAGAGACTATTGGTTGGCATTTCAATCTTAAGTGTTACTGTAGAGAAGATGACCTAATTAGGCTTCGGGAGGAGGGGCTGTACTATCCCCTCCCCTTGTATTATACATTTCAGCTCAGGGGAAGGGGTCTCTGAGGCCAAATTAGGCTCTGCGAGGAGGGCCATATATCCCCTCCATTCTTTTTCAGTTATCAGTGATGTCATCTGTGATGTCACTGACCATGTCATGAGTGATGTAATGTGTGAGGTCATAAACAACGCATTGCGAGGGTGCTAGTTATAGTTAGCTCAGATAACTATAGCTGATAAGTTTCTCTAGTTGTGTACAAGTGAAATGTCAGCCTAACTATAACGTCCCTGCAACCCTTGGTTTTTTCAGTCAATCAATCAATCAGCCGAATTTGTATAGCGCGCTACTCACATGTTAGGGTCTCAAGGCGCTGAGGGGGGGGGGACGCTACTGTTCGAACAGCCAGGTCTTGAGTTGTTTCCTGAAGGAGAGATGGTCTAGGGTCAGCCGTAGGTGAGTGGGGATGGAGTTCCATGTCTTGGCTGCCAGGTAGAAGAAGGATCTTCCTCCTACGGTGGATTTGCGGATTCGTGGGACGGAGGCGAGGGCGAGGCTGGCGGAACGGAGCTGGTGGGTTGGTGTGTAGAATGTGAGTCGGCTGTTGAGGTACTTCGGGCCCGTGTTGTGGAGAGCCTTGTGTGCATGGGTGAGGAGTCTGAACGTGATCCTCTTGCTGACGGGGAGAGAGTGCAGGTCTTTCAGGTGGGCAGAGATGTGGCTGTGGCGAGGGATGTCCAGGATGAGTCGTGCTGAGGCGTTCTGAATGCGCTGGAGTCTCTTCTCTAGTTTGGCTGTGGTTCCAGCGTAGAGGGTGTTCCCGTAGTCCAGTCGGCTGGTGACGAGGGCCTGGGTGACTGTCTTCCTGGTTTCGGTGGGGATCCACCGGAAGATCTTTCGGAGCATGCGTAGGGTGTTGAAGCAGGATGAGGAGACGACGTTGACTTGCTTGGTCATCGTGAGTCCAGTATGAAGCCTAGGTTGCGTGCGTGGTCCGTTGGGTTGGGTGCGGTGCCCAGGGCAGGGGGCCACCAGGAGTCATCCCAGGCGGAGGGAGATGTTCCGAGGATGAGGACTTCTGTCTTGTTGGAGTTCAGTTTTAGCCGGCTGATCTTCATCCATTCCGCGACGTCTTTCATTTCTTCCTGGAGGTTGGCTTTGGCGGAGGCGGGGTCTTTGGTGAGGGAGAGGATCAGCTGGGTGTCGTCAGCGTAGGAGATGATGTTGAGGTTGTTTTGGTGTGCGATGGCTGTGAGAGGGCTCATGTAGGCATTGAGAGGGTGGGGCTGAGTGAGGAACCTTGGGGAACGCCGCAGATGAATTTCTGCAGTGAATTTCTAACTTTTTTTAAATTCTGTTTTCTAACTATAACATTCTTGTATTATTTTTCTATAATTAGATATGGCTTCTACAATTAGATAATTAATTTAAGTTCCCCTTTTATATTTGTCAGTGGGAGAGTGAGTGGGTGGGTGCATGTACATCTGAGATAGAGTCCATGAGTGGGCATGTGAGTCTCTGAGTGTATGAGTGACTGATTGAGTGCTTAACTCTCTGACGGGATCTCTAACAGTGTGTGTAAGTGGCTGAATGGTTGTGTGAGTGGGTGTCTGAGTGGTTATATGAATGGGTCATGAGTGTCTCAGTGGATCGGTAAGTGGGTGTACACGTCTCAAAGTGGGTCTGTACATGGGTGTGTGGCTCTCTGAGTTAGTCTGTAAGTGGGTGCATGAGTATCTGAGTAGGTCTGTGAGTGGGTGCATGACCACCCATGTGGGTCTGTGAGTGGGTGTAAGAGTCTCAAAGTGGGAATGAGATTGTGTGCATGAGTCTATGAGTGTGTCTAAGGTGTGTGAGTCTCTGAGTGGGTCTGTACCTGGAAGTCTGTAAGTGGGTGCATGAGTACCTGAATGGGTATGTGAGTGGGGGCATGAGTAACTGAGTGGGTATGTGATTGGAAATATAAGTGTGTGAGTTGGTATGTGAATGGGTGTATAAGTGTCTGAGTGAGTTTTTGAATGCGTACATGAGTCTGTGACCAACAAGTGTGTGCAAATATTTATATATTTGTAAAAATATATTCGCAATATCACTGCCATATTCACAATGTCCCCTCGATGGTACATGGAGCCGCACTGGCGGTCGCGTCGTCGTTACAAATATCGTGTGTGATTAAAAAAATTAATTTTGGACACATACCTTGCGTCACTAACACCCCCATGTCTCAAACATGGGGTCAGAGTGGCTCCACCCTGACCCCTTCTCTTAGCTTTCACAGATATTTGCAGCCCCGGGAACCAATCCCGATCGATAAAATGACAGGCGCAACTTTCTGTTCAGGGTCCATCCAGCCAATCAGAGCATTCTCACTGGCGCACTTTTGCGAATTACCGCAAACTTGTCACGATTACTCTGCGATCACTGCAAAAAAGCTGCAACTTTCTGTTCAGATTGCATCCAGCCTATCACAGCATTCCTGCTGGCGCGTGCTTTCGGGATTTTCCTCAAACTCATCACGAAATACCTGCAACTACTGCAAAACTGTTGTGAAACATCCGCGACCAGAAATATCACTATATAGTTCGGATGTAATTTAACAATAACTATTGAATGGATTTACACCAAATACCCAAAAGGCACTTTCTTGAACCAACATGTACCTCCCTGCCAAATTTGGTCTAAGTCCGTTCAGCTGTTTGGGCTGTAGGTGTGGCTAAAGGTTCCTACGTGAATTAACATTACAAATGCATCCTTATTTCACGCCCCTATTTCTCAGTGTCCACTACACAGGTCACCCCCAAACTTTCCATGACACATAGAACCTACCTTGCCTCTTTTTTTTGTAAAATTTCATGAAGATTGGTCAAACGATGCCAACGTTATAGTGAAGTCAAAAAGTTATTTTCCTATGGAATCATGGTCCAAACTCTACATTCTGGCCACTGCCAATAGGTAATATATATATATATATATATATGGCAAAAGTCAGGCATTTTATATTTTTATGCACATAGTTTTAAACCATGATTCATCCACAACGACCCCCAAAACTTCTTATGCTTCTGAGGACCACCCGGTGCTTGATATAGATCGATTACTCTTATTTTATTTATTTATTTATTTATTTCAAAAGTTTTATATAGTGCTGGCAAGACCCGAGGGTATCAGAGCACTTAACAGAGGGAAAAGATCAAATAATATAATAATAAATTAAAACATAAAGGAAAGGTAAGATATGAGAACGAAAAGCAAGGTACGATAAATAAAAATCAAAGATGTAGGAGTTAACAATAAGAACCAGATTGGGCATTGGATGACAGAGTAAGTGGGGAAGGCCAGAGTAGATAGGACGGGGAAATAGGGGTCATGTGGGGATTAGGGAGAGAGAAAGGAGAGAAGACAACATGAAGAGGAGTGAGGTGAGAACAGGAGAACTAGAGGAAGGAGGAAAGAGGTAGATGTGGGGAGCTAAGCGGGGGTGGTCGGTCAGGTAAGAAGCTGAGAGGTAACACAGTGACAAAAGGGCTAGGTAAGGAAACACCTGGGAGGTAAACAGGATTAAGGACCCCAATATTTGAGGAGAAGGTGCCATTTGAGATCTTTTTTAAAGCTGAAGTATTAGGGATTGCAACGTACATTTTTGGGGAGAGAGTTCCAAACGTTGGGCGAGTTACAGGAGAAAGAGCGTGCTTGAGTTGATTTATTTTTAACCAAGGGAGGGACCTGCATGAGGGCATTGGAGCTTCTCAATTCTCTGGAGCAGCCAGCTTTGTGGAGTTTTTGGGAGAGATACAGTGGGGTTTGAGGGTGTAAGGCTTTGTGGGTAATGCAGGCGTTCTTGTAGATGGATCTGCCATCAAGGGGAAGCCATTAGAGATCTTTGAGGATGGGAGGGATATGATCCCGCCTCTTAGTATCAGAGATAAGCCTGGCTGAAAGGTTAAGGACTGACTTGATTGGGGCTCTGTGAACTTTAGGTGTGCCTAAGAGCAAAGCGTTGCCGTAGTCGAGTCTGGAGAGTACAAATGATTGGATGACAGATTTGAAGTCATCAGCCGGGATGAAGGGTTTGATTTTTTTGAGGTGGAGAAGTGAAAAGAGAGCTCCTTTGGCAGCGTTTTTTATGTGAGGGGAAAGACTGATGTTTTGGTCAATGCTAATTCCAAGGGATTTGACTTAGCTAGAGAAGGAGAGGGAGCAGTGGAGAGCATTAAGGTCAGATAGCCAGTGTTGAATGGGGAGCTGGTTATTTTTAGGGGTAAAGAGAATTACTTCGTTTTTTTTAGGGTTGAGTTTCAGGTGGTTGTGATGGAACCATTGTTGAATCTTAGTGTGTCGTTGAGGTGTAGAATGTCTGCATGGGATTTAATTTTACAGTAAAGTTGTGTATCATCTGCATAGAGGTGGTAGTTGATGCCTGCTTTCTTAAGAATGAGGGTGAGGGGCTCCATGAAGAGGTTAAATAAAGAGGGAGAGAGAATAGACCCCGGGGGAACACCCAGGGAGACAGGCATAGGTTTAGAGAGGCAACTGCTGATTTTGATTTGTTGGGATCTGTACTGGAAGAAGGAAGTGAACCATTCAAGAACTGGGCCATTGAGGCCAAACCGAACTTTGAGAGTATCGAGAAGGGTAGAGTGGTTTACCGTATCGAAGGCAGCAGAAAGGTCAAGAAGGATGAGAAGGGAAGCCTCACCCTTGTCAAGGGAGTGATGGATGTCATCAACGATGTTGAGCATCGCAGTGTCAGTGCTGCAACCCTTTCTGAAACCTGATTGCAATACATCCAGAAGGGAGAAAGAGTCAATGTGTTTGTCAAGTTGGTGTAGGACGCATTTTTCGAGGGCTTTAGAGAGAAGAGGAAGATTAGAGATGGGGCGAAGGTTGTTTAGGTTGTTAGGGTCCGCTGAGGCATTTTTAAGGATGGGTGAGATTTGGCCCAACTGGAGGGAAACAGGGACACAACCCGTAGACAGGGAGGCATTGATGATGGTAGTCCAATAAGACGTGATGATATGCTTTAGATCTTGAACCATATTGGCGGGGAGTGGGTCAAGGGTATGAGAGGAGGGTTTGAGCTTGGAGATGATGTTGAGAACTTTTTTCTTCTTGCTCAACCGCATGATCTCCTCATCAAAGGCTGGAGACAGGATAAGTGGGATTATGACCTGGATCATCAGCAGAGGAGTCTTGTCATTCTTCGGCAGCTTTTTCAGAGGAGTGAGCTGTCCAGAAAGCAGAGCAAAGCTGTACAGCACAGACGGCCAGGGAAGGTGCTCAAACTTGTTCTCAAGCTTGTAGATGAAGCTAGCAAGGCATTTCTTCAAGTCGCCGACCTGAATAGTGAGGACATCGCTGGAGGCCTCCAGCTGTTTCTCCTCTCGCTTTTTTGGGGGGGGATAATTATATATTTTTATATATTATTCCTTAATTTCTTTTTTGTTATCCTTATTTGAGTCTCCGTGATGTTCAGACCCCGAGGCGCAGTGGAGAGCTTTGTGGTTCACAGAGTTCCAATAGTTAGAGATATCTTTTAGCAATTATGGTTCTAGGCCCAACCAAGGTACAGCCTCCCTGACTTTCTCCCACATCTTCAATCATATCCAATAATGCAGTTTGGGTATAGGACTCTTAAGGCCTCCCAAGGTGTGAGAAATTGGGATACTGGTTGAGTGGGGTGAATCCCTACCCAAAAAGCAACCACAGTTCTTGTCATAGTCAGGAACAGCAAACCCAAATTAACCTGCACTCAACCCTCTGGTACCTTGATACAGAGCAGTCAGGCTTATCTTAGAGGCAATGTATACAGTATTTATGAAAAACTTCAATCAAACACAAGAAAGATATCACACCAATTTAGAAAAATAGAGTAAAATGTAATAAATAAATCAAGAACAAAATGACAAAATTCAAATCAGTAGAACCGCAGATACGCAATTTAAAAATAATTAAGTGAAAATAGCACTAAAAAGCCGAAAGAGCAACTCAGGCTATCTGGTTGTGCGAGACTGGGAGAAAGTCGCAGGTTCAGGCCAACGCGATGGAGTGCAGGTCAGATACAGGGACCAGATGAGTACCGCTGGGAAGTTACCTTCTCAGTCCAGCGCAAAGAGTCCCATTCATGGTGGAGTGGGAAGCATCGCAGACAGACGTTGATGTAGCAAGTAGGGCAGGCCTGCCATCATGGATGGTCATCCCTGAAGTGCAAAGATCCTGGTCGGGTCAACAGCACTTTGCTTTGTAAGCAGTGTAAGCGACAAGGTTTTTGAGTCAATTGGCCAGGTTGCGGCTGCAAATAGGCCACACCATGGGTTCAGGAACTGAGGGACACCACTTTGAGATCAGGGGTTGGCTTCAGCAGGATCTGGGTGGTGGGTCAGGAGGCTGGGAGCCTGCTCTGTCCCTGTTGCTTGGAACAGGAGGCCTTCAGACTAGCCCTTGGAGTAACTCTGGGATTTCTGGGTTCAGGTGCAGGTCAAATCTCTCTGACTCAGGCAGGAGGGCACCAGGACATCAGGGCAGCAGACCAGCAGAGTGGGAGTCCTTTCAGCAGCATAGCACTTCTTCCTGGCAAAGTTTGGATAGCAAACTCATCATAAAAAACAGATCAACGCAGTATGCTCAGCCTGCTTCTTCATGCTCTGCTTGCTTCGGAAGGTCTTCAAATGACTCCCAGCCAGCACCAGACGCACTGTCTCCCTGGCTCTCCTCCCCAGATGCCTTGACTATGGCAATACACTCTACATAGGAATCACCTCGCACCTACAGAACAGACTACAGACCATACAGAACTTAATCCCTAGACTCATCCTCAATCTCACGAGATGGAGCAACATCACTCCATGCCTCAGGAAACTCCACTGGCTCCTCATCTGCAAGACATTCCAATTCAAGATGCCACCCATTCCTAAAAGGCCCTGATTAATCAGGGACCAGCCTACATCAACCACCTTTGAACTTCCACCAGCCCTCCAGGCAGCTTTGCTCTGCCTCCCTCGTCCAGAACTCCCACATCCACCGAAGCAAGAGCTGCAGGTGCTCTTTATCCTACCTAACCACCAAGACCTGGAACAGCCTCCCCCTTCACCTTCTGACCTCCCTTCCCTGCAGGAATTCTGAAAGGATAGGAAGACCTGGCTGTTCAACTGACTCCACCCAGCAGCAGAAACATCCAGCACCTGGATACCCTCAATGGTGATTAGCAGTGCTCTACAAATTCCAATGTATTGATTGATTGAGTCTCCACAGGTCCAGAAGTGTACTGAAAAGGTGCCTGATGTCCAATATGTATGCCAGGTGCCTCCTTTGAAGTGGGGCAAGCTTTCAGAGGTTTGAAGTGCCTACCCTGCCCTGGCTCTAGACTAACTATGGGGGCATGCAGCCCTAAGTGTGGAGGAAGGACACAGCCTATTCAAGTATAAGTAGGGCTGCACCCAGCTCCTCCTTTCCATCCTGCCAAATATTCGCTCATCCAGGAATACCTAAGCCATCTATTGGGCGTTGCTGTCTAGGAAGAACATACAAAGCCCATCTGTCGGCTACACCCAGCTATATGACCCAGAGACAGGCTGTGGGCACTAAATGGTTTAAGTCAGGAACATACCAGCTTTCTAAAAGGAAAAATAACAATTGATGGACAGAATGCAGAACAATGGCATGCATTCACCCCAGTTCAGAGATCCGGGCCCAAATCCATCATTTTTTTGCTCACCATGCCATTCCAGTTTGAAACCAGCCATATGCAAATCAGTCTTGACCCTGTGCCCAATGGGAACAGTCCAGCCCAAAGTGCTAGGCCCAGTCCTCCCTGGTCTGGAAAGCAGCATCCTAGGACCGGTTTCTGGGTTTCACCCCTCATCAGCCAGGATAGTTTTATTCCAAATAGCATGGTGAGCACGGGACCCACGTCTGGGCATACCAGTCCTACTCGGGGTGATAAATGCAAAAACAACAATTGATGGACAGAATGCAGAACAATGGCATGCATTCACCCCAGTTCAGAGATCCGGGCCCAAATCCATCATTTTTTTGCTCACCATGCCATTCCAGTTTGAAACCAGCCATATGCAAATCAGTCTTGACCCTGTGCCCAATGGGAACAGTCCAGCCTGAACTGCCAGGCCAGGTCATCCCTGGACTGGAAACAAGCATCATAGGACCAGTTTCGGGGTTTCACCCATCATCAGCCAGGATAGCTTGACTCGAGTGGTATGGAGTGCACGGAACCCACGTCTGGGCATGCCCGTCCCACTCGGGGTGAAAAATACAAAAACAACAATTGATGGACAGAAGACTCACCATGCCACTGGATTCAAGCTAGCCTGGCTCATGAGGGGGTGATGGACCATTAATTTTGGAAAGTGTTTTACTCTTTCTTAATCCAGATGGACTCATGGAGGTCTTTGCCAAACCAGATGCCTAAATATTTGAGCACCTCAGATTGCCATTTCAGGCCGGAGTCGCCAAGAATCGTGGGAGTGCAATGGATATTCATGGGGAAGATTTCTGTTTTGGAGCAGTTAAGAGTGTAGCCAGATACCCTTGAGTAATTATTGATTTCTGTCATGATGTATGGGATCGCTTTGTCTGCATATTCAGTGAAGATCAGCCCGTCGTCGGCGTAGGCCGCAACTAGTTGCTTGCCCGATTGGAATTGGACACCTTTGACATCGTCATACGCGTTTAGAGAGCATAAGAGGAGTTTGATAACTAATAGGAATAAGATGGGAGAGAGGGGTTATCCTTGTCAGGTGCCTTGGGCTAAAGGAAATTATTTGGATAGGCATCCTTTTATTCTGACTTTTGCCACTGGAGTTGTATAGAGGGCCATCACCATTTGGTTGAAGTTCTCGCCTAGTTGGAATCTGCTGAATGCCTAATGTAGGAAGGGTCAAGAGTACTTATCAAAGGCTTTTCCTGCCTCGAGAGGCATCAGCATGGTGGGCGAGGATGATGGCCGGGCTTTTTCAAGCAAAAGACACACAATTGATGGATGGAATGCAGAACAAATTAAAACATTCACCCCCAATCAAGAGATCTGCGTTAAATCCATCATTCTTTTGCTCACCTTGCCACCCCAGTTTAGAGCTGGCCATATGCAAATCAGTCTTGACCCTGTGCCTCATGTGAACAGTCCAGCCCGAACTGCCAAGCCAGATCCTCCCTGGACCGGAAACAAGCATCCTAGGACCAGTTTCGGGATTTCACCCTTCTTTTAAGCCAGGATAGCTTGATTCCAGTGGCACAGGGAGCCCAGGACCCATGTCTGGGCATAACTGGTGCACTTAAGGCGAGAAAGCAAAAGACACACAATTAGTGGATGGAATGCAGAACAGGAGTCAAGCTATCCTGGCTGATGAGGGCTGGAGGCCCGAAACAGGTCCTAGGATGCTTGTTTCTAGTCCAGGGAGGATCTGGCCTGGCAGTTCGGGCTGGACTGTTCCCATTGGGCGCAGGGTCAGGACTGATTTGCATATGGCTGGGTCCAAACTGAAATGGTATGGTGAGCAAAAGAAATGATGTATTTAGGCCCAGAGCTCTGCACTGGGGTGAATGTATGACATTGTTCTGCATTCGTCACCCCGAGTGGGACAGGCATGCCCAGACGTGGGTCCCGTGCTCTCCATTCCACTGGAGTTACGCTATCCTGGCTGATGACGGCTGAAACCCCGAAACCGGTCCTAGGATTCTTGTTTCCAGTTCAGGGAGGACCTGGCCTGGCAGTTCGGGCTGGACTGTTCCCATTGGGTGCAGGGTCAGGACTGAATTGCATATGGCTGGGTCCAAACTGGAATGGCATGGTGAGCAAAAAAACAATGGATTTAGGCCCAGATCTCTGTACTGGGGTGAATGTATGACATTGCTCTGCATTCTGTCGATCAATTTTTCTTTTTGCAGGAGCTTTTTCAGATGCATGGTAGAAGACACAGAGGTTGTCGGTGGCCAGCCTGCCTTTTAGAAATCCAGCTTGGGTTGGAGGCGATGAGTGTTAGTAACACTATCTATAGTTTTGTGCCAGGATTTTGGTATATATTTTACTGTCAATATTGATTAGCGATATCGGCCTATAGATTTTGACATCCAGTGCATCCTTCTCTTCTTTGGGGATAACAACTATTGTGGCCTCGTCCTGACCTGAAGCCTTGTCACATGCTCTGTTTTCTTGCCGAAATTGTTGGAATGTTACACTAATTTTAAATTTGGATAGGTCGTCCCCCAGTAATGCATCATTACTGGGGAATGACACAAGGCACAAGACCTGCTTTCATCTTTTCTCACTGCCCGCACCCAGTTGGCTCATTTTGGCTCCTTCCACTCTGCCCAACTGGCCCTCTCGTGTGGTGTTCCACAAGGTTCATCGTTAAGTCCGACCCTTTTTAACATCTATGTGTCGGACCTGGCCAGAATGATCAAAGCACACAGGATGGGCCTAACTTCTTATGCTGACGATACTCAATTGGTGCTGGCAATAAACAACAACGGAGAACAGGTAGCTGCCAACTTCCAAGAGGGCATGCTGGCCATCAATAGTTGGATGGCCAGCAACTGCCTCAAGATGAACTCCGATAACACGGAAGTGATGACATTTGGCAAACTATCCCCCAGTTGGTCTCAGACCTGGTGGCCCTCCTCACTAGGCCCCCCCAATCCCAGTCACTAAGGTCAGGAATCTGGGCGTCACATTAGACGACAGATTGACCTTCGCACCCCACGCCAACTCGGTGGTCTTGGCTTCTTTCCACAAACCACGAATGCTAAATAAGATTTTACCATTCCTTCCGCTGAACGCCGGAAAAACTCTGGTCAGCACTTTGGTCATGTCCTCCATAGACTACTGCAATGGGCTATTTGTGAATGCTCAAACCAAGGTTACCCACAAGCTACAATCTGTCCAGAATGCAGCGGCCAGAATGTTATCAGGCACTCCTAAGTTCAAGCCCATTTCCCATGTTATGAGGAAGTATCACTGGCTCCCGGTTAAGACCCGTACAAAATTTAAGGCACTGTGCATCGCCTTTAGGGCCACCCGCAATACAGGACCACAATTTCTGATAAAAGAGCTAGCTACCTATACTCCCAGCAGGGCATTGCGTTCGGCTACTGCATGTTTGCTAAAGGTACCACGCGCTAAAACTGCTTCATGGGGCTATAAACGTTTTATCGTCGCCACCGATAAACCCTGGAATTCTCTCCCACTAGAGATTAGATCATGCCAATCCTTATTAACTTTCAGGAAAATGTTAAAAACCTGGCTGTTTAATCAAAAACTTCTGCTGCACAATCCGCACCGCTGTCCATAGTGCCGAGACACCTTCGGGTATTTGAGCGCTCTACAAATCTCAAAAATAAATAAATACATAAATTAAGGAGGCAAACTTTTGGGGGTAGGTGAGTATCTGTGTGTGAAAGCTAAAGTGATATGCATGCAGGGTCGTTAATTAGTATGGGCTCAATCATGGGGTTTTGTGCCGCAGTGACTAGAGATTTATCTATTAGAATGCAATCAATTCTCATGAAGGTATGATGTGAAGTGTAAAATGTGTAGTCACTATCACTCAGGTTGAATAGTTTCCATGTGTCGATTAGGTTGTTGTTCTTCAGCATAGTTTCATCTATTTGCGAGACCTGCTGCCAAGAAATTTGTGTGCGGAGATTCTATCTAGGAAACTGCCCATTGGAAGGTTGAAGTACCCACCCTCATGAAGATGCCAACGTTACTTGGGATTTCTCAGACGCACCTATCCAAGTTCTGCCAAAAGGTGACCGAGTTATCCTTAGGAACATATATATTTACTATTGCCAACTCCCTGTGTTCCATTGAACTTGTTGATTTTTCCTCATGTGGATGAAGATTAAATTAGTGTGGCGATGGTTTCAAGATCATTGTTCTTGGGCGAATGGAATGACCAGGTGCGGAGTTGGACGACTATCCGAAGAGATACTGTGTGCCTAATCGATTTCAAAGTCTTTGTCGAATGTGAGGCCCAGTGTGAGGTGGATCCAAGATTCCAGGAATTCACCGCAGGAGTTGGCATCTTTTTCAACGTTCTCAGATAAGTCAAAAATACATCGATTTCCTCTCCGGTTATGGTCCGAGAGTTCCGAGAGTTCGCTCGCTATCATTTTCATTGAGCAGTACAAGAGGTCCAAATGTCTTACAGTTGAATTGTTGGAATCTTCCATGGAGCTAATTCTAGACTCGCCAACGGTAAGCCTGCTGAAGAGACCCCTCATGCCATCGCAAAGAGCCAGGATATCTTGTTGCATAACGTTGGGGCACCCAGTCTCTGAATTATGATCTCAGTGTTGGTGGACATATCGCCTTTGGGCTTAATTGGAGAGTCAGGGATTGGTGGATCAGGTTTTGGTCGCTTGTGAGGTGCCTTGCTGTGCTTGTGCTCTTTGGGATCTTTTAGCGCTTTCCCCTTATGATCAGCCATCTTGAGAGAGATGCAGGGTAAGAGCTGGGGTGTGAGTCACACAAGCTGGTGGGTGCAAGTAGTGTGTAGTGCACTTAGTGGTTGGTGACACCACCTGACTTTTTCCTAGTTGCCAGTTTGCATGTTGCCTGTTTGCCCATTGTCAGTTGTCTAATTGCCTACTGGTGGGGATTCTGGTGGTTGTGGATCTGTGTGGTGTTAGCGGTGCTGGTGTTTCCGAATTGCCTGTTTTCCTGCTGTTTATTTGCCTGGCTTGTAGGAATATCTGGGGGGCTTCCTGCTAGATGGTCTGCCTTCTGGGTAGACTTTTTGAGTGATCTGCACTGGTTGCACACCACTATGAAGGCAATATCGATGGAAAACAGGCAGGAGGGGCTCGAGGCAGGTGGGTCCTGCGTAGATCTTGTGGATCTAGGAGGCAGATTCAGAGTAGGCAGAGGAACTCAAATTATTGGCAAAGTAAGCACCGAATGAGCTAAGTCTGAGCTACGGCTATTCTACGATAAGGTGGCTATTTTGAGATCAGGCATCCGGTGGTGCACAGCCAAAACAGTTGCTCAGAGGACCGGTAAGGATTGGTGAGGCCACCTTTCTCATAGGGCCTTGGTGGGCCATATTTGGTGATGTTAGTGCACTTGGCTAGATCTGGAAGGCCTTAGCTGCGATGCTGAAGGTACTGCTAACAGAGTATCATAGCTTTGTGAAGAAGTGCAGGCCTCTACTGCCACGTGGCCGATGCGGTAGTGCTTTTACTGTTTTGTTGCAGGAAGACAAACACCAGGCGCGCAGTGCTAAGACACACTGACTGGAATGGGTAAGCGAAGAGGTGCTGGATTAAGGTAGGTACGCCACTTACAGCAGGTTTGTGGGCCCGCTATTGATCTGAGGCTGAGCTGCTGATGACGTGCAGAAGTGAGTTCTCTCCACATTGTGGGGGAGTCTCGGTAATGGAGTAGATCTCTAAAGCTGGAATGACACCTGGATGCAGTGGCAGTTAACTGGTCAGTACGATCATTGCTGACTATGAGGCCAGACTGGGGTGATGTAGTCACCTTGGGTTGTAATGCCATCGGAGGCTTCAGGAGAAGAAGGTGGGTTTTGAGTCGAGTGGCACGACAAATCCTCTTGCTAGGTTTGTCCGGTTGCTGGCTCGGTCACTTCTTTTTCAGGATGAGCGGTATGGGGATATGAAGTGAAAGGAATGAGAGTGGAGCCAGCAGTATAGGAAGCCATCACTCTTGGGTGCAAGCTACTCGCTCCCAGCAGCAATCGTAACAGGAAACACCTTGTTTCGGAAAACTGATGATTTATAGGTTTCCAGAGTCATGTGTGCCCTCTCTGTTGCATGGCTGTTGTATCTGCATGGACATATGATCATCTGATCATGCATTAAAAGCTAACTTGGTCCATTTCCTCAAGTGTTATGGTGGCACTAGAAGGTCATTGTGCCTCTGAATGCTACTTTGACACTGACGAAGCTAGTATAGCGAAACGCGTCTGTCTGGGGTGAAGGGGGGTTTGCAATAAATAATCTTTGAAATCGGACACCAGTGTATGATGTCATCAGTGATGTCATGAGTGATGTCACTGACCATGTCATGAGTGATATCATGAGTGATGTCACTGACCATGTCATGAGTGATGTAATACGTGACGTCATCAGCAGTGCATTGCGGGCGGGCGAGTTATAGTTAGCTGAACTAACTATAATGGGGGAATTTCATTGGTTTTGTATGAGTGAAATGTCCAGCTAACTATAACATGTGTGAAACCAGTTTTTTTCAGTGAATTTGCAAGGTTTTTTAAATGCTAATTCCTAACTATAACGTGTGTGACAGCTATGGTTTTTTCAGTGAATTTCAAAGGTTTTGTAAATGATCATTTTTAAATGTATTAATTGTTATATTTTTTATACTAATTTACTATATTGTTTTTAAGTATTTATTTTTCGATATTTTATTTTTTAAATTACATTACATATTTTTAATATAAATTGAAAAAAAAATGTTTTTAAAAATATTGAAATTGTAATATTTTTTATTTTTTTTTATATTTTTTTAATTTATATATATTTTATATAGCAGACAATGATATCCTATGGAAGGAAATTCAAGTTACTGGTAAGTACAGTTAAATTTACTTTTCAGTAATAGTAGTGAGTTGAAAGATGCAGCACTGAGGTCTCTCCTGATAACAGGTGAGTAAATCGGAATTCGTAGTTCGGCTGATTTTTGAGGAATTTTTTAAAGTTCCAAAACTCCACACTTAGAAAAAGTTCAGCTGATTCTAGAGAAATATTGTGCTCAATAGTGAAGGAAGGGGGCGGAGCCTGAGGCGACATGTGTGCAAAACACGCCCTATGGCGCGTTTTAGGTCGGGGAATTTATTCCCCTTCAATCCTGAGGTCCCCTGTGAGCCAACTAGCCCACCAGGTACCTCCAGTATGGGCCAGGGAGCTGCGTTGCAGAGAGGTGTTCAGAGGGCATGCCCCCTTTTTACAACACTCTGCAACGCAGCTCCGTGGCGCTTACTGGATGTACCTGTTGCACTAGTTGGCCCCTAGGGGACCTCTGGATTGAAGAGGAATCAATTCCCCAACTTAAAACGCGCCACAGGGCACGTGTTTGCACACATATCACCTCAAGCCCCGCCCCCTAGCTTCACCACTGTGCAAACGCGCCCCGTAGCGCGTTCTAAGTTGGGGGATTAAGTCCCCTTGCATACTGGGGGTACCTGGGGGCCAATTAGCCCTCCAGGAACCTCCAGTATGCGCCAGGGGGCTGCGTTGCAGAGAGGTGTAAAAAGGGGCGTGGTCTCATTACACCTCCCTGCAACGCAGCCCCCTGGCACATACTGGAGGTTCTTTGTGGGCTACTTGGCCCCAGGGACCCCCATTATTCAAGGGGAATTACTTCCCTGCCTGCAAACACACCAGGGGGCGTGTTTGCAGAGTGGTGCCCCAATTTTTTGGGGGGGGATTGGCAGGGTACGAGTACCATACGCGTATCCCGCAATTTTTTCTTGGGGGTCCTTGTGGGACCTCCTAAGCAGGTCTAGGGGGTCAGGGTGTTTCTACCTTTTCGCGTTTTTCGCGTTTCTGGTTCTACCGAGGCACAAGATGGCTGCCAACACTTCCTGGTTTGGAGTGTTGACAGACAGTTCACAGCCAATCAGCATGCAGCTCGTGCTCGTAATTGTACGGTTTTCGGTACACTTACTGTACGCGTAGGGTACTTCATCCCTAGATATCACTATGATTTTCTCAGGAACTACTCAACGGATTTACACCATTTAAAAAAAAGCACAATCTGCGAACCGAAATCTACCTTTTTGCCAAATTTGGTGAAATTATATTAAGCCGTTCGGGCTGTAGCCCTGGCTAAATGTCCTACGGAAAATTGCATAGAGAAAACAAGTTTTGGGACCCCCCTTTTTTCTCGGCCCCCATTGACGAATCACCCACAACACTTTCAGGGAAGGAGCGGAGCAGGCCATTTTCTTGGAGAAATTCACGAAGATTCATCCACCGACGCCAAATTTATTCCAAATAGAATGTTGTGGATTTCCTATGGAAACTAGGGCCTAACTATAACTACCTACTGGCGACCGCCAGTAGGTAATATATATACATATATCACTCTCTACT
The DNA here is from genome assembly GCF_964263255.1 of Lissotriton vulgaris. Classification (NCBI taxonomy): domain Eukaryota; kingdom Metazoa; phylum Chordata; class Amphibia; order Caudata; family Salamandridae; genus Lissotriton; species Lissotriton vulgaris. The sequence goes on from NC_141697.1 coordinate 1,021,077,444, forward strand.
TGCTATACGAGAAACAGGCATTCCTCTTGCATTGATGTAGGCTAAGGAAAAGCAGAAAGTCAGGCCGTACAGTATGAGGACAAGTCTTTTGCATCACGACGGAACAGGTCGGACGTAAGTTTTTATTATTGTGCAGGAAGAGTATAAGGCAGGACGATTTCACAGTAAACAAGGATGGATGTAAAAATAAACGTTTATTTACGTTTGAGAAATGATTTACTTGTGATTTCTTGCCGTAAACACAATGTACTTAGATGAGAAACAGTGCTCACAAAACTGCAAACTTAGCTGACGTAATCCTTTGAGGACCTGTTCAAATAAGTACCTAAGAAAGAATGCTATAGTTACCCATTTTCTCTCTGGCATGCCAGAAAAGAAAGTATGCTAGTCATAAGTTAACGTACAGTGCAAAACGTGAGCAGTTGGGACATTGTTCCACTTGCTATCAGCGGCAGCTCCTCCGCCAAGGTGGAGGAGCATCGCCCCAATGCAATCCGGACAGTGCAAAGGAAAAATAAAATGATAATAACAAAACGTTATTACCATTTAATTTTTAGTTTGCAGCTGGCAGCCAGGTTAAGGCGGGGCTTGTGCGACATCAAAGGGGGGAGGATTGGTTGGTGCACCATAACTGGAGAAGTGTGGCTCAGGGGTTAGAGGCGGCAGACCCGAAAGCTGAGATCGGCCCTGGACCAGGGTTCAATTCCTCGCCTTGGCGGGTCTTGGGCTAAAAATTCCACGGACTCGATAATTCTCGCTCCGGTGCCTTCTCGACTCACGGGTTCACACTCTGCGACTCTGGGCAATAGCTTGCTTAATCTCCACAACGGCCCCTCGCGGTGGGATGCCTGGCTTTCACCTTGTGGATACCCTGCCGGGGTTATCTCACAGGGGAATACCAGGACGGGTTCCCTAAGCAAGCGCCGGGAAACCCACTGCGGGTAGCTGTGCGCTATATAAGCTCAAATACATTTACATATTCACATTAACTGGGCACGACAGTTTGGCCGGCCGTCTTCTGCCGGCCAAACCGTCATGCACACTTAGCATGTTCTCCACCAGGCTGTATTGCACAGCCTGGGTGGAGAACATTTTTTATTTTTTAATTATTTTATTTATAAAGTTTTGTATAGCGCGAACATGACCCCAAAGGGTATCGGAGCACTTCACATTGCGATACGGGGAAAACGAAATACAGGGAATGGCAAAGGTCAACATGGGGAAAAATGACAAGGGAAAAATTGCATACATGCACAGGCTTCCACTCTGTATGCTGGCATGCTGGTGTAGAAGCGTAGTGATTAGCTAGGAGAGTCTGTGAGCCTGGGTGCTGCCAGGAGCCAGAAAAACAGCAAGGACGGAGTAGAGGCAGCGACTGGTGACCAGCAGGTAAGTCTTTGTTTTCTTTTTTTTTTTTTTACTTGCAGCTTCTCACCACCGTTTCCTATCAGTCGCCGCTGCTTGCTATTTCTTCAGGGGTGGATCTAGTGAAAAAAACAGTGTTCCTCCTCGCCCACTTTGCCATAACTTTCTGGGGGAAATTCAGGTAAGGATCATACCATTTCCTCATACTAGCTCTGCTTAACGCAGGTGGCTCCAAACAAAGTTCCTTGGCACACTCTAGAGGGTTTCAAACAGAGTTTGTTGTGAAATTCAAAGATTGACTTGATGCTGCTTGCTTGACACAATTTTGCATGACTTAGAGAATGTTGCATTAAGGCCCCTTAATTATTGAACTATGAAGTGGTAGCATTTTAGAAATGTATTCGTCAGACCCATGATAAATATGTTCACTCCCTTACTGCGGCAAATGAGACGCCTTAATCTACACACTTCAGAACATAGATTTAAATGTGGTATAAATCCATTTAGGGTCAATCATGCGATAATGCCATCAGTGATTGCAGCATAAGTTACTTGAAAATCTCACTACTGGGCCTTTATTTGAAAATGTCCTGGACGGCACGCGCCACTTCACGTCCCTGTAGGCAGTTTCTGCCATTCAACATAATTCCTCAAGAATACAATACACAAGACAACATGTTTCACATTAGCCAATGCTTTTTACCCCCGCGTACCTAGCATAAATGTATTTATGTAAACTGGCACCTTCGCCGTGATTAATTAAAACAATGTTTCATCTTCGTTATTTAATGTAATTCTTTTAATTGAAGTTTAATGGTACACAATATTTGGAAGATTTTTAATTGACATTTGAAGTAATTAATTAGCCAGCATTGCCACTTTGTCTGTGGAATTAAAAAAAATAATTTTGATGTTAGAGATTGGCCAACCTCTGTTGTGAAGTGCCTGCTGGGAGCATTTCATCATCCTACCGACCCCTCCTGCTGATCAGAGCTCTGCCTTGTGAGGCGCAGGAGTGGAGGGGGGGTTGGGTTGGGGGTGGGGGGGGGTGATGGACTTGTTCTTACAGTCGTGAATCGCATTCCTAATGTATTCCATTACCACCGAGCAAATGTCATGTTAATTTCTGATCATCATCAAGCCAGACAATGGTTTCCATGCTGGCACCGAGCCAATTAGCTATGCGGAAAAACAGCCAGCCAATTATAGAACCTGAGCTAGGTTAAGGACACAAAAGAAAGCAAAATAAATGCCTCGAAAAGACTCGAGCGATAAAATGTAACTTGACGCTGTCTTTATGTGCTGCTCTCAATGTGATACCTCCTGATAGGCAGCTGCCACCATAAATAACTGTTTATTAAATCCAGCCTTTCTTCTGGGGAAGCTGCTAAGATCTGCACTTTACCAATATTAGGTTCAGTCGCTTATGAAAAAGACCAAAACACTTTGGATCACGCACCCCGAAGATAAAACGCATTAAGTAGTTTATTAAATTGGTAGAATTCGGTTTCCCCCCTAAAGTATAAACTGCATAGCTGGAAAGTTTGAGGGAAACTCATCCCTCTTCGGTGGCTGGTTATTTGCAGCAGTGGGCAGTAAATGGACCGTTCTTTTTACCCTTGAAAAGCTTAGGCATGCTAAAGGATAATCAAACACACGGAAGCGGTTTAGAATCCTCGTGTGTCTGCAAAGTGGGGACGGCCATTTATAACAAATTTACCCGAGCTTGGAGTACAGCGTGTAACGACGAAATATATTCAAATACCCGCTCCTGTAAAGTGGTAATACGCAATAAGCAGTTCTTCAAACTTGAATATTAAATGCTAAACCAGGATTCTGATTTGTTCTGTCTTTTAGTCAATTTATTGTGCAGGCATGGTTATCTCCAATTTAAAATGTATACAGCGCCAATTTCCTGACTTTAAATATTTCAATGATGAGCAATTTGCTCAGGCCTTTTATCTCCAAGTCTCATTATTTTCTCACATGTTGCAATCAGGCACTTCACTGTTCTGGCCGCACGCCCCAGTTGACCCCTGCCAGCCATAAAAGATACATGTACATTCTGCAGATGAAGGCTGCGTGTTTGTGCTCTAAAAGACAACGACATTCTAGATTAAGGGACAAAAAGTGCACAGTAAAGGCCATCGTCTATAAAGCTTTAAATATGACGAGGCAGCGACTTCATTATTGCTTCCATCTGCCCAGCAAGGAATCGTTCACTCTCACAGAAATACCTTATTGTTGCTTTAACTAAAAAAAGGACTTTAGGGCAGATGTACTAAGAATCTATTAGTATAAAATTGATTCCGTAAAAAGTGGTCGCAGATTGTGCCCTGCCTTTTTGTGTACCGATGTGGTAGTCCAATTTAAGACCCCTGCAGCTCCTTAGGGCCAGAATGTATGCCAGAAGGGGCAGGTGGTGCACACAAAATGCAAGAGGGCCTCTTTGAGGGCCTCTATCTGCTGCTGTGTCAACAACAGCCCGGGAAACTTGGGGTGCACCAGCCCCAGCTGGAAGGACTGTGAAGTGGTGTGATCTTTACCTTTGCACTCTCGCACTATGTAGCCTGACTTCATTCAATAGGATGGGGATGAGTTCCGCCTTGTCTTTTTATGCTTGCTAGACTTCAACTTACCAGAAGACTTTGAGCAGGAATAGCCCTGAGAACAAGATTGCAACATTACCCGCGACTTGCAGTATGATTGTGGACCTGTACTTCCAACACAACTTTTTTTTGTGCTCAGTGACAGAGTTTAGCCTCCCAGTCTTAGATGGCCTATGGGTGCAAGAAGGCCACTTGTCGTACGACTTAAGGAATGGGTGGATTGAAAGCACCAGAGGTAGACCTCATGTAGGTCCGAGACTAAACTCTGTTTCCTGCGGTCTAGGTATCTCTAGAGTACTGTCATTTTTGGTAGGGACATCATTCCCTAGCACACTGTGAAGTAATTTTGATCTGCAGCGAAAGCCACAGAAAAAAGGAACTGACGTCAGTATGCAGGGGAGGCACTTCTATGCAGCTCTCTTCCAGTACTTCTGGGGTGGGACGGAGTCACTGAGGAGCAATATGGCACCACCGACCAGTGGGTGAGCATTCCTGTAGAATTCTTAAGATCCAGGTTAGTGCCTTGGGATATCCTAAAGGAGAGGAATCTGCAGTCAGAAGAATCCGTAAGACATATAAACAATTTGCCTTTGTGATTTATTCTTTGTTATAATCATTTCAGAATTTTTTTTTAACAATATTTTTTATTAAAACATGTATTTGATCCATCATTACAATCAAAGATCATAGAATAAAGATATTTGAACAGCATTTGAGACATAAGGTACTGTGTTACATACACTTGGGAGGGGTCAAAGGTGTAGCACTTGACACATCTTGTGTTTGCTCTTCTGTTGTTTCCTCGCATTTGTCCCTCCCACCCAGCTAACCCCTGTATTTCCCCAATGGAGTCCAGATTTGTTCCCATTTCTTGGTGCAGACTCTACTTTTAAATATGGCTTCCTCTGCAAGTCGACACCAGTCGATATCCTGCTCCAAACTATTAAGCCTCGGTGTATCCTGAGCCCCTCACAGCCTTGCTATATTTTGCTTCACCACCCGAGGCCAGTATGAGCTAAGTTTTCAAGTGTGTGGGCCATTTGGTCCCCTGTGACTCCCAATAGGTGCCAACGTGTGTCTAGATGTCTGTGTAGACGTAACACCTCGGACATCACCCCCGTCACTTCTGACCAGGTGCACTGGATTTTGGGGCATTCCCAGATAACATGGAAGCAGGTGCCTACCTCCCCACACCCCCTAGCACAGTAGTCTGTGTCTGATCTTCCTGGTCTGTGATGGAGCGTTTGGGGTATGTATGACCTGTGCAGGACTCTAAGCTGAATTAGTCTGAATCTTGCCTGTATAGCCATACCTCTGGGGAATTGGATCGCTTCCTGCCAATCATTGTCTTCTAGCAACCCCAAGTCTGATTCCCAGGCTTGTCTCGGTAGGCCCAAGAGGTTGGGGAAGTTGTTCATTATCTTTTGTTAGGTGAGGAAGACTGCTTTATCAAGCATAGGGTCAAGTAACAGTCGGTCCTCCAGCTGGGAATAGTTGGGCACCAATTTCCCTTCTGGTACGTGACGTCTTTGTGCATGTCTCAGTTCAAATTATGAAACTGTTCTCCGTCGGTCATTTGGTAATCTGTCTGGAGTTCTTTAAAGGTGATCATATTCCCATTCCTCCATATATCCCGTGGGTGTCTATGCCTTGAGGCTCCATCTGCAGAATCCTTGCAGGTGCCACAGTTCGCCCAGAATGTTGTTTTTCCATAATGGCGTCAGCTGAGTTAGTCTAGACTGCCATCCCAGCCATTTAGTGACTGCTTGCCATGCTCGCACCACTATTTGTGTATGTCCGGATAGAGACCTTTCCCTGCTTCCGTGATATAGGGCCACAAAATGCCCTCCATTTCCCATTATGAATCAATCTACCCGGTATGTCGGTTCAGAATGTGGTGCAAAGACCCATCCATTAGCATTAATAAGTTGGGCCGCTAAGTAATATCTTTAGGTGTCTGGGACCGCCAGTCCTTCCTCAAAGATCCCACATTGGAGTTTGCGTAATGCAATGCGTAGTTTGCCTCCTTCCCGTAGGAGGTTGCATTGTTCCTCCTCAATGGCCTGAAAAAAGGTATCCGAGATCTTGTGTGAGGTGTTCTGCAGGGCGTAGAGTAGGCGCTGGAGGGCCATTATCTTAAATAGCACTGCTCTACCCATAAGGGATATTGGCAGTCATCACTAGTGAGCCATGTCTTCTTGTAGTCTCATCAGTTGGGAGTTTATCTTTAGGCGTAGGAATTCCTCCGCTGATTTTGTGATCCATAGGCCCAAGTATTTGAACTTGTCATGCTGTATCATGGCAGCACAGTCAGCTGTAAGCAGTGGGAGCTCCCTAGATAGGCTGTAAATTTGATATTTGTCCCAGTTTATCTGGTACCCTGAGTAGGTGCTGAAGAGTCGGAGTATATTGATGAATCTGTGGAACGTTTGTTTTGGTCTAGATGCGTATATTAGCACCTCAGCGGCATCCAGAGAAAGGCATTCCTCCCATCCTCCCCAACGTCTATGCCTCAGACCAGAGGGTCTCCATAGATCCATGCTGCGAGTGGTTTAAGCGCCATTGAAAAGATTATTGGGGATGAGTGGGCTCCCCTTTCGTGTGCCTATGGAGCACAAATGACCTAGAGACCGATCCATTCACCTGCACTCGGGCTCTTGGATCGCAACACAGAAGGCAGGCCCATGCAAAAAAGTTTGGCCCAAAATCTAGCCTGATCAATACCGCATGCAAATAGGGCCATTCAATACTGTCAAATGCCATGCGGGCATCCAGTGACAGTAGTGCTATTGGTTCAGTTGGATTCACCGCTGTGGCATGCATTACCCCATAGAGGCGCCTAAGGTTCAACTTAGTGCTTCTTTGTGGCATAAATACAGATTGATCGTGAGAGATTAGGGTGGAGATGAGGGGAGCAAGTCGGTTTGATAATACCTTTGCTAGAACATCAGTCTCAAAGTTAAGTAGGGAGATGGTTTGATAGGAGCTGCACAGCTCCGGGAGTTTACCCTTTTTTGGAATGACTACGATTGTAGCTAGTCTCAGGTCTTCAGGTAAGCACCCTTCCTGCAATGAGGCCTGGAGCATATCTAGCATTGGTTTTGCCACCACGGTTGCAACACATTTAAAGAGTTCTGCGGGTAACCCGTTCGGGACCACGGCCTTCCCGAACTGTAAATCCCAGATTGCCCCCTCCACCTCCTCCTTCACCAACTCCTGGTCGATGGTTTCCATATCTTCCTTCAAGAGGGTCGACAGAGAGAGAATATGGCTCATTACATCGTGATGTATTACATTGCATGCTTTTACAACGCGGTCGTTGCAACGACTGTGTTGTTGGTACGCGATGCATTAACATCGCAAGTAATTACAATGACTTGCACAAGGGGACGCGCTGGACTTAGGAATAGTATTAATTACTATTCCTACTCCAGTTTGCTAAACAGTAGGGAAGGTGTTGGAATTCATTTCCAATACCTCAGCACCCCCTAGTTCAAGTCATTGTAATGAATTGAGATGTAAATGCATCGCGTACTAACAACAAGGTTGTTGTAACGACAGTGTTGTAATAGTAGCACGATGTAATGACAGCGTTGTAAACGCTGTTTCCCTCAGAGAGATATCTCTGAGCAGCTCTTTGCTCTCGTCCTTTGTCCTGGCCATCGCTGATTGATATATTGATTCTGTGTGTGCTTTTATGGATAATGTAATATCCGAATAAAGGTTATTTTGACTTGATATATTGATTCATAACCTGATGCAAAGGCCTCGGCTATCTCTGCTCCAGTCTTATGTAACGTAGCATCATTCGTTTGAATTTCCACTTCCCCGTTTCTCTATCTGTCTCTTTTTATGAACCATGCCGTAAGCTTGTTGGCCTTATCCCCTAAGTCATACAACTGTCTCTGTGTGGCTATTGCGTGCTGTCGGGCTGCGTCTTCCCCTAAATCCTTGAGCTCGCCCTGCTTAAGGTGTATACTATGTCTCAGATTGGGGTCGTCCGACTCATTATACCACATTGAACGCTCCAGGGTGTTGATTTTGTGTTCTGTCTCACCACATCTAGAGTGCTTCTCTTTTCTTATTCCCCCTGTCACTACCTGTATATATCCCCTGGCCACCACTTTATAGGCCTCGCATAATGCGCAGTTCAAATCAACCGATCCTGCATTATTGTCTAAATACTGCTGCGTTCGCTCTCTGAACTTCTCTTGTAATACTTTATCCTTAAAGGGCCATGAGGCTATACGTGGTGGGAGGAAGTGATGCCTCGTTAGGCTCTGGAGCAGGATCTCAATCAGAGAGTGATCGGTTATGTCCATCGCCTTAAGTTGTGCCCCCATAGAAGTTTTCCACGTGGGCACATTGTGTAAAGAAAAAATCCAAACATGACCCGCTACCGTGTGCCGCATTATGTGCGTGTACTGCCTACTGGTCGGTATGTGAAGTATCCATAGAGCAGAGAGGCCCATTGCCTCCACGAATGCGCCCGTAGCGATTCCCTTCCTCCCTCCTGGGCAGGCGTCAGCGCCTTCTCCAGTTCATGTGACATTACCGCATTAATGTCCCCTCCTAATATGAGGACACCAGGGGCATTTCTAGTATTGTTTTGCTTATCTCAGAAAAGGTCCCCACATGGAACTTTGGCAGAATGTATACTGAACATAGGTTTAAGTTACGGCCCTCCCATGTCCCAGCCAGGGCCAAAAACCTGCCCAGTGGATCCTGACAGATATGGTTCGGTAGTAGGGGTAATGAGTTTTTAGCCAAGATCGCCACTCCCCTGGATGCCGATGTAAAGCCCAGTAGGGTGTACACAAACCTGTTTAGTGCCAAATAGTGATTGCCTAGCAAGAGTGTCTCTTGAAGAAAGACTGGGACAGGGGAATGTCTACCTAGGTATTGCAGGACCACAGTCTGCTTAATCTTATCCCCAGACCATTGACATTCCACATCAGGATTTTCAGTGTGGTTACAGATTGCGAAGCTATATCTGTTGTCCAGTGATTGATGTCTGGACTCCCTTCCCCTTCCCTGTCCTCCAGCCTATCCCTCCATCCCAAACTGTTTCCCAGAATGCCCTACCTGCGGTGCTGATTCAATTATTGGATCATACAAAACATATATCATACATAACATTAAGCTGCTTAAACTAATGTCCTTTGAGTAACCACCTCTCCCTGCCACCCTGCACTGTAGGTCTAAAACTACCCACTCACCAATTTGCAGAGCACCTGTCACCCAAAAAGAACCATTAAACTATAATCTGGGGTTGGCCGGTGCTGCCAGCTAAGAACCTGCAGCAGCCCTCCTGCCCTCTTCTCCTCTTTTAGCTAAACGTGTCTTTCTGTGTATCATTGACATGTTCCCTGATTCATTATCATTCTCAACCAAAATCGGAGTCACTTATCCCTGCATCAACATTCGACGTTGCTGTCTTCTCGCCAATCAGGCACAGTTTCAAGTTCTTACCCATGTTATGAAGGGTGTCCCTGTGCCCCACTCCATCCCACACAACTCATTTGGGTGAGTCCGAGGGGGCCCCATCCTGTCTGCTCAGTGAAGAGTCCATGTGGGGACACATCTCTCCAGTCACAGCATCTCTGACCGTGTCCCTGTTGCTGCTGTCGATGGGCCTTCCTCAAGCCACTCCCAAACCTTGTCAGGGGGTGTAAATTACCATGATTTAATAGTGTTCTTTTGACCTCGTCAAAGGTGTGCCATTGGCACAGGACCATGGGGTGAAGTCCGGGAAGAAGCTAATTGTTGCATTTTCGTAGAGTATGTTGCCCTTGGTTCGGGCTTCTTGCAGGATGGCGTCACAGTCCCGGAAGTTGAGGATCCGTACAATGATGGTTCGTGGCAGGCCCCCCAGTTTTGGTGATGACACCAGTGCTTGGTGCACCCTCTCCACCAAGAAGTTCGGCAGACGCTTGGGTTGGAGGTGTATAAATATGAGATCTTCTAGGAATAAATCCACATTGGGGCCCTCCACCCTCTCCAGCACCCCCATCATCCTAATGTGGTTCCTGCGGGCCCATCCCACTTGATCCTCCAGTTTTGCCGCCATTATATTGTGGTTTTGCGTAAACTGTTGTATTATTTTTTCCATTCTTTTAGTAGCGGTTTGTAATTTGCTAATATTCATTTCAGCCACAGCAACCTTTCTGAGGTCTTGTTCATGTCCTTTCGTAGGACCTTCACCTCAATGGTGACCTTGTCCATTTTGGACTCCAGGCTCTTTCCAAGCTCCTGGGTAGCCACCATAATAGCCCCAATAGGAGGGCTCCGTCGTCTCCTGTGTTCCCTGTGTAGCCGCACCCTCAGCCATTGTCACCCTGGGCACCACATGTTTGTCCAGTTTGTTACTCTGTGCTGGGTGGGCACTCTTGGGTCGCATTGTAATTCCTCCTTCGAGATGGGGGAGGTTTTGGTTCTCTCATGTGTGTTACAAACTCAACCAGCACTGCAGGCCCCAAAGTCTTTGTCCAGGCCCGTGATATCTGAGATCCCCCTTCACCTGGTTGTTCTAATGGCCTGTTGGGTCAATGACTTTCAAGCTTATTTATAGTCTGTGTCTGTCAGGCCCACTAGGCCTCCGCATATAATTATCTATTGGCCCCCAATGTCTGCCCCACGTAGCCTCTTGATCTCCCTGCAGAGGGCCCCCCAGTCCGGCACAGTGGCGGGCTCACAGCTTTGGGCCATACTGCCCAGTGCATTCCTCCCACCGGGTGTCTCCACAACCCACCATAGAAAAGGGGGAGGGGGGAATCCTATCCAGCCCCTCCAGCTTCAGCCACTGGGGCCCCCACTAGCAGTGACCAAGAACAAACCCTGCAGTTCTTACAACTGCACTGGATCTGCTGCCTTATCTCCCAGCTTGGGCAATTTTTCGCTGTGTTGTGCAACCAAAGGGAGCCCCAGTCGCAGCCTCGACTCCACTCCAGTCGCGGGCCATAGCAGTCCAGGTAGTCCAGTGATTTCCGCCCCACAAGTTAGGGCAGAGTTACCGCACATCAACAGAACCAGCGGACCGTCACAGAGCCCTGCCACCACGCGGCCGTTCGGGCTCCTACACCGGAGCCATGTGAGCAACAGCCTGCGCAGAGGCCTGTTGCCCCTTACAGTCGCGAGGGACCTCTTTTACTGGCATACAGGCCGGGCCGCTCCTCCTTCTGGTAGGCCCAGGAAATGCTGGGCCCTCGGAGGCATCATCCACAGCTTAATTTCGGCCCCAGACCTCTGCCACAGCCCTTATGGAGACTTCAGCGATTCCCGACGGCCAGGATCGGGTGGATGATTACTGGATTTCGGTGCGGACGGGAAGGCCGCCGCAGAGCTTTCTCACTGCGCAGCCATCTTGCCCAGAGGCAGACCATGCCCCTTCTGAATTTCTTTATTAAGCACTTATTTACAGTAAAATGTAATTACTTTAAAGTCCAGTCTTTGAATCAGACTTTATTCCACAATGCATTTTGAGGTTAAACAACATCTTCCTCACATCCCTATTTGACAGAAATGCTTTCCTGAAAACCTATAAAAGCAAAGAGGAGAGGCAATTCATTAAGTTATACATACTAGAGCCTCAAATTTACATCTCACGATTCCCCAGTCTTCAGACATGTTTAGTGCCCTCAGCTACACATGTTTGTTGTCAAACGTCTGCTATAGTCAAACCTCTGCTTTATGTCTAGTAAGGGTAGACACACTGATATTTCCTTAGCAAGTTTGTCAGACCCTGTTCGGGGCCAGAGGCACGAAGAAGGCAAGAGCTACTGGGTCTCAAACATGGAGTATAAGGTAATTTGCCACTGGTGTCCTGAGGACTGTACTACTATGGGTCTGAAACGGGATGAAATGCACCCTTTCTATACTTGACTGTCAGTGGCAAATGGTCACAAACTTCTCAGGGATGTAGTCAGGGTGCTCAAGCTCAGAGCTCAGTGATCAACCAACAGACACAATACATTTAATGTAAAGACCAGTACTTATCTTTGCAAGAAAGAGTACTTTAACAACACAGTTGTACTAAATGCTACACGTCAATAAACACACAAGTCAATGAATCTGGGCGCTAACTCATGTAGGCTCTACACCCAATGCTCCATGTATTTTCCCTCTCAGGATATCTTGCCAGCTTCCAAGCTCCACTGTTGTTAAGGGTAATTAGGAATAAAAGGAATCAGGTTCAGGTGCAGTTTTGGTTACCCACAGTTCAAAAATGAACCCAGTCTTTATCTTACCCCATTCTCGGGATAGGTCAGTTTTCAAAAGTCCTTCCTGCTGGCCCCTCACCCTACCATCCACCAAATAACCATCAGCAACTTTACATCTTCCTCACACCCCTATTTGACAGCAATGCTTTCCTGAAAACCTATAAAAGCAAAGAAGAGAGGCAATTCATCAAGTTACACATACTAGAGCCTCTATTTTACGGCTCACGATTCCCTAGTCTTTAAACATGTTTTGTGCCCTCAGCTACACATGTTTGTTGTCAAACGTCTGCTATAGTCAAACCTTTGTTTTATGTCTCTTAAAGGTAGACACACTGATATTTCTTTAGCAAGTTTGTCAGACCCTGTTCAGGAACCAGAGGCACGAAAAAGGCAAGAGCTACTGGGCCTCAACCGTGGATATGAGGTAATTTACCACTGCCCCTCACCCCTATCATCCACCAAATAATCATCAGCAACTTTTTGCTAAACAAAAGGCTCATAGAATTTCTAAAGGCAGCTATCTCTCCATTCCTCACTTCACTGCCTTTCTCTTCTCCTTTCATATACATGAATGACAGAAATACATTTCAATTGTCTGGGAACACAGACCTCACCCTCAATTTTGTGCTCTCCCAAATGAGAGTTGCGTAAAATAGATACTACTGACTTCCATTACTCTGGCTCTCACACCATGCATTTATTACACTTGCCTCTCAAACACACTTAACTCACACTCAATGTAAAAAACTGGGATACTGGTTGAGGTGGGGAACCCTACTCAAGCAGCAACCACAATCCTTGTTGGGGTGAAGTCACAAGAAAACCCTAAATTAACCTGTGCTCAACCCTCAGGTAGTTTGACATAGTGCAGTCAGGCTTGACTCAGAGGCAAAGTGTGAAGTATTCGTGCAACACTTCAAACAGTAACGCAGTGAAGACACACCACAAAAGGATCCTGAGCTATTTAAGAAAAATAAAGTAACTATTAATAAATAAAACAAGACCAAATGACAAAAATCCAACCAGCAGAACTGGAGATATGCAGGTTTAATGATTTTAGTGACAATTATGCCAAAAAGAACAAAGCACCAACTGTGGAAACTCACAAGTGCAAGCCAATTGCGATGGAGTGCGGGCCGGCTAAAAGGACTCAGTTAGGCCCGCAGAACAACAGTATCTTAAAACCTGACTGCAGAGCGTTGCGAGGTCCCACACTGAGGATGTGTCAAGCAGCTGAGAAGATGTGTCAGGTCTTAGTAGTTGAGAAGTTATTTGAGGAATCCTTGCTCTAGGGCAGGGGTCTCCAAACCGGTCCTGGAGGGCCGTATCCATGCCAGATTTTTAAAATTACTACATGTATCTCAATGGGGATATCCCCAAAATCTGGCATGGATCCGGCCCTCCAGGACCGGTTTGGAGACCCCTGCTCTAGGAGAACACTCACAGCAGAGGTGATGCATTGGTTCTGCTCAGGATTGCACCCAACAGCAGAGAAGATTAGTTGGTTTTGCTGGGTCCACAGGAGGGCTGGCAGCGCACCTTTAGGCCCACTTTAAAGGGTTCAGTAATGAGGTGGCACCACTTATCAGGGTAGGACTAACAGATGGCAGAGTCCAGGTGCTGTGGTCAAGATTGATGGAGCCTTCTGTCCCTGAGGCTACAGTCAGGAGGCCAGCCAACTAGCCCTTGGAGTCACTTGGGGGTCCTGGGTTCAACAGGTTCTCACCTAGAGAAGAAGCCAGCAGGGCAGCACAGCACACCATGCAGCAGTCCTTCAGAGCAGCAGTCCAGCAAAGTAGCAGTCCTGTTAGCAGCACAGCAGCCTTCTTCCTGAAGGAGTCTCCACATTTCCAGAAGTGTATTGAAGAGTTGGTGTCTGAGGTCAAATATTTATACGAGGTGCCCCCTTTGAAGTGGGGGAAGCATCCAGAGGGTTGTCTCTGACGTGCATAGGTTCCCTATCTTGGCTCCAGACTAACTACAGGGGGGGTGCAGCCCTTCATGTGGATGCAGGATACAGTCTATTCAAGTGTAAGTAAGGCTCTGCCCAGCTCCCCCTTATCCTGCCAGAAATGTGGTAAATCCATGAACACCTAAACTCTCCATTGTGCGTGGCTGTTTAGGAGGAATTTACAAATCCATTGTCAGCTACACCCAGTCATGTGTCCAAGGGGCAGGCTACAGACACTAACACAAGGAAAGTCCCTGGGCTATGCACTCACTATGGAACCCTAATATAGCTCGCATGTACCAAAAAATGTCACCCAATCTCAAAATTAGCATTCGTGGTTACACCATAATTTATACAATTTGTGAAATCAGAATCGGAAAATAAGAACCTAAAGTGTTGTTTTTTTCATAAAAAGTATACAGTTTATTACAGTTTTACAAGGGTTAAAAACATAATTATACACAAATAAAAAACATTTTTTAAAATATCACAATTTGATTAAAAACAGTCAGTTTAAGGAGTCACAGTTTGTTTTCGTTGTCGACGCTGCGTTTCGGTGAATCTTTGCTAACACCTTCCTCAGGACAAAACAAATTCTATAAGGAAACAGTACAATTAGAAGACATCCTTTTTGTGCATGTAAAGCAGCTGTTACTCTTTTTTTGTTTCAAACAGTCTGCTTGACTTTTTTTTAACCCTATGTCTACTAAGACAGCAAATTAAATTAAAAAAACATTGTGCTTAATAAGAATATACTATACATCTAGGTTCTGGACGGTGTATTTCATTGGTGCATTTTGGTATACGTAACTATATCTATGGGTTCCATAGTATTGTTGACTAAAAATCACATTTTGAGGCAGCTTCAAAACGGGAATGGGTATGAAGCATACCTGTGTGTGATTTCTTCAGATTCCTCTTCTAGTCAATTTAGAGGAAATTTCTCATGCGTAATTCTGGAGAGTATCGCTTCCTGTTGCTTAGCTTGCAAGAAGTTATACCTTTCTAAGAGATGGGGAACATAAGTACTCAATGCTTATCCACCCTTTCTATTTAATAAAAATTCATAACAGGTAGTAGTCGCTGCATGGCCTCATTACCTGTTGGGATTCAAAACTCTATGATGTAGAGGTTACCGGAGGGGGGCCACCGATTTTGAATGGGGGGACCACTGTTTGAATAAGAAAAGACAGAAAGAAGGGGCCATATTGTTAGTTGTGGGGCCATATCTAGTGTTCTGTACATTAAGCTGGGGTTGGTTTCAAGATATATAACTCACCAGTATAAGGAAATATCAATGGTCCTTTCTTCTTAAGTTAAAAGCACGCCACTGGATGTCTTCAATTATATCCTCAGCGTTGGAAATGCCCAAACTGGTTGTTTAAAATTCAACCTACGTGGAACATATAATATGAACCTTAATTTAATAGAGGAATAAATTTCTACAAGGCATTTAAAGTTATTTTACAATTACTTAAAAGCGTTTTGGTTGTTAGGCCATGTTTAACGGTGTTTAAGGAAAAGACAGGCTAACAGTAGTTAGTCTGTTGCCGAGCATTTTTTGACTAAGGACATAGGGTGCAACTGCCGCAGTTCGAAGTACAGAAGTCGGCATTAGTGGAATACGGAGGCTCGCGTTTACCTTTTAAATTGTTGTCGGCCTCCCTGCTCCCCTCTCGGTCCTATCACCATCTGCTCGATACCGCGATCGGCCAAAGATAAACAGGGTTGTCTGTCTCCTGTTTAAGAAGGTTTCATTTTCCCGGGAAAATCGCCAATTGAATGACGTCATTGGATAGTTAACCAATCCCGCTTCGTTTGGACAAGGAACTACAATTGTAGTTTCACTTGTATTCTATCACGTGGTAAAGGGTTAGGATTCCTATTTGTTACCAGTAGCCTAGGACGCAGTGGGTCTCTATGGTTACCGTTACGACTCGGGAAGTTGACTATGTAGCGGGATGTTATGATCTGCCTCGCAGTGTTCTTATGGAAATACAAATAACGGGGCTTTTTCTTTTGAAGTACCAGCTATGTTTAAAGTGTATGGATTACAATTACTGCAGAATCCTTTCCCAGTCCTCTTTTGAGTTTAAACCATTGTTTACGGAATTAAACCGGGACATATAAAATTGTTCCCGTTTTTTCCGTTTTATCGTGATATCTCCTCCTCTCATGTTTTGGGTAATGGTCTCAAGACCACACCATCTCAATTCTTCTATTTTATGGTTTGCTAACTGCCAATGTTCAGTCAGTGGGGCTCCTTGTTTTTTGCATCGGATGGCAGACTTGTGCTCATTTAGTCTCAGTTTGATTTCTCGCGATGTTTCCCCTACGTAAATTAGCTCGCAAGGGCACTTAATCAAGTAAATTATATTTTTTGTTCTACAGTTTATAAACGATTTAATCTGATGTTTTGTTTTGTTATGTTCAATAAGGTTACCTTTGATCACTTGGCTACAGTTGGAACATTTGCTACAGGGGAATGTGCCCACCGGCAGGGGGTTCTTGTCTATGGTTGTTTGCTGTTGGGTAGTTTCTCTATATGTGTGGATAAGGCTGTTTCTAATGGTTTTGTTTCTTCTAAAAGCGAAGATGGGTTTAGGAATTGGTGGTTTACTAGTATTTGTAGTTATTAGATTCCAGTTGCGATTGATAATATTTTTAATTTTGTTGCTGACGCCACTGTAGTTTGTTACGAAAACCAGCCTGTTTTCTACAGCTGTATTGTTGGCTTTTTTTGAAATAAATTATCCCTATTGAAGTACTTAGCTCTTTTTAATGCTTGGTTCACCATCTTTTTTGGATAGCCCCTATCTGTCAGTTTTTTGGATAGTATTCCTGCATGGTGTATAAAATCCTTGGCATCTGTACAGTTGTGTTTCAATCTCAGGAATTGCCCAAAGGGGATATTATTCTTCTGGCATGGAGGGTGGTTGCTTTGATAGTGCAACATTGTATTTCTGTCTGTCTTTTTGGTGAATAATTCTACCTGCAAAATACCTCCTACGTGTTTAATTAGTGTGTCTAAGAACTCACATTGTTCCGGGTCATAATGGCTAGTGAATTTAAGATTAGTATCTCCCAAATTAAGCCAGGTTATGAATTCATTTAGTAATTCAGAGGTACCTGTCCAAACAAAGAAAATGTCGTCTATGTACCTCGACCACATCGAGATATTCTCGAAGAATGGGGCAACTACATTAAAAATATGCTTCTCTTCAAATTGTGACACGTACAAACATGCCAGACTGGGAGCACAGGTGGCTCCCATGCTGGTCCCCTTGGTCTGTTTGTAAAAATCTTTATCAAACAGAAAAATATTATTTTTTAGGACTATGGTTATACAATCTATGATGAATGATTCGTGTGCTGTGGGATCATGGTGGTCTTGACTTAATAAGGTACTTATGGTTTTTATGGTGTTGTCCTGGGGTATATTAGTATACAGTGCTTCTATATCAAGCGTAACCAGGAGTTGTGTATCAGGATTGAATGGAACATTCTCTATTTTTTTTAATGATTGCTGCCGTATCTCTAATATATGCCTTTTGTTTAATGACATGTGGTTAGGCTTCAGTCATTCTTCGAGGGCAAAGAGAAAAGTATTCACCCTAATAAATCA
This sequence comes from Lissotriton vulgaris, assembly GCF_964263255.1. Taxonomy (NCBI): domain Eukaryota; kingdom Metazoa; phylum Chordata; class Amphibia; order Caudata; family Salamandridae; genus Lissotriton; species Lissotriton vulgaris. The sequence goes on from NC_141697.1 coordinate 1,021,095,213, forward strand.
GGATTAAAACCCAAATCCACCTGGACCCCACACTTAGGTCAAGTTAATAAACAAATAGAAGCCTTCGAAATAGCAGTAACAAAAAGTGTTTCAGATGTACTAGATCAAAAGAACTGGGTACAACACAATCTTAGTAAAATGGAGAAAGAAGCATTAAAAGAATTGGAAGACAACCAGATGCTTACGATCAAACCGGCCGATAAAGGTGGTGGCATAGTGGTTATGTCTACTCCATATTACAAGGACAAAATGCACCTGCTCCTGGACAATCCAGAGCATTATTGTAAATCAAATAGACAAGAGTGGCAGGATCTAGCTAGAAACATCAAACACCTTCTAGAATTTGCAAAAGAAGAAGACACCATCTGCGAAGAGGAATACAGATTCCTTCTTAATAATAATCCGACAATACCGGCCCTTTATGGGCTGCCCAAGGTCCATAAAAATCCTGAAGACCCGCCTATGAGACCCATAGTGTCGAGCATTGGTTCACTGACAGAACCATTAAGTAAATATGCCGACATTTTCCTCCAACCACATGTCATTAAACAAAAGGCATATATTAGAGATACGGCAGCAATCATTAAAAAAATAGAGAATGTTCCATTCAATCCTGATACACAACTCCTGGTTACGCTTGATATAGAAGCACTGTATACTAATATACCCCAGGACAACACCATAAAAACCATAAGTACCTTATTAAGTCAAGACCACCATGATCCCACAGCACACGAATCATTCATCATAGATTGTATAACCATAGTCCAAAAAAATAATATTTTTCTGTTTGATAAAGATTTTTACAAACAGACCAAGGGGACCAGCATGGGAGCCACCTGTGCTCCCAGTCTGGCATGTTTGTACGTGTCACAATTTGAAGAGAAGCATATTTTTAATGTAGTTGCCCCATTCTTCGAGAATATCTCGATGTGGTCGAGGTACATAGACGACATTTTCTTTGTTTGGACAGGTACCTCTGAATTACTAAATGAATTCATAACCTGGCTTAATTTGGGAGATACTAATCTTAAATTCACTAGCCATTATGACCCGGAACAATGTGAGTTCTTAGACATACTAATTAAACACGTAGGAGGTATTTTGCAGGTAGAATTATTCACCAAAAAGACAGACAGAAATACAATGTTGCACTATCAAAGCAACCACCCTCCATGCCAGAAGAATAATATCCCCTTTGGGCAATTCCTGAGATTGAAACGCAACTGTACAGATGCCAAGGATTTTATACACCATGCAGGAATACTATCCAAAAAACTGACAGATAGGGGCTATCCAAAAAAGATGGTGAACCAAGCATTAAAAAGAGCTAAGTACTTCAATAGGGATAATTTATTTAAAAAAAAAGCCAACAATACAGCAGTAGAAAACAGGCTGGTTTTCGTAACAAACTACAGTGGCGTCAGCAACAAAATTAAAAATATTATCAATCGCAACTGGAATCTAATAACTACAAATACTAGTAAACCACCAATTCCTAAACCCATCTTCGCTTTTAGAAGAAACAAAACCATTAGAAACAGCCTTATCCACACATATAGAGAAACTACCCAACAGCAAACAACCATAGACAAGAACCCCCTGCCGGTGGGCACATTCCCCTGTAGCAAATGTTCCAACTGTAGCCAAGTGATCAAAGGTAACCTTATTGAACATAACAAAACTAAACATCAGATTAAATCGTTTATAAACTGTAGAACAAAAAATATAATTTACTTGATTAAGTGCCCTTGCGAGCTAATTTACGTAGGGGAAACATCGCGAGAAATCAAACTGAGACTAAATGAGCACAAGTCTGCCATCCGATGCAAAAAACAAGGAGCCCCACTGACTGAACATTGGCAGTTAGCAAACCATAAAATAGAAGAATTGAGATGGTGTGGTCTTGAGACCATTACCCAAAACATGAGAGGAGGAGATATCACGATAAAACGGAAAAAACTGGAACAATTTTATATGTCCCGGTTTAATTCCGTAAACAATGGTTTAAACTCAAAAGAGGACTGGGAAAGGATTCTGCAGTAATTGTAATCCATACACTTTAAACATAGCTGGTACTTCAAAAGAAAAAGCCCCGTTATTTGTATTTCCATAAGAACACTGCGAGGCAGATCATAACATCACGCTACATAGTCAACTTCCCGAGTCGTAACGGTAACCATAGAGACCCACTGCGTCCTAGGCTACTGGTAACAAATAGGAATCCTAACCCTTTACCACGTGATAGAATACAAGTGAAACTACAATTGTAGTTCCTTGTCCAAACGAAGCGGGATTGGTTAACTATCCAATGACTTCATTCAATTGGCGATTTTCCCGGGAAAATGAAACCTTCTTAAACAGGAGACAGACAACCCTGTTTATCTTTGGCCGATCGCGGTATCGAGCAGATGGTGATAGGACCGAGAGGGGAGCAGGGAGGCCGACAACAATTTAAAAGGTAAACGCGAGCCTCCGTATTCCACTAATGCCGACTTCTGTACTTCGAACTGCGGCAGTTGCACCCTATGTCCTTAGTCAAAAAATGCTCGGCAACAGACTAACTACTGTTAGCCTGTCTTTTCCTTAAACACCGTTAAACATGGCCTAACAACCAAAACGCTTTTAAGTAATTGTAAAATAACTTTAAATGCCTTGTAGAAATTTATTCCTCTATTAAATTAAGGTTCATATTATATGTTCCACGTAGGTTGAATTTTAAACAACCAGTTTGGGCATTTCCAACGCTGAGGATATAATTGAAGACATCCAGTGGCGTGCTTTTAACTTAAGAAGAAAGGACCATTGATATTTCCTTATACTGGTGAGTTATATATCTTGAAACCAACCCCAGCTTAATGTACAGAACACTAGATATGGCCCCACAACTAACAATATGGCCCCTTCTTTCTGTCTTTTCTTATTCAAACAGTGGTCCCCCCATTCAAAATCGGTGGCCCCCCTCCGGTAACCTCTACATCATAGAGTTTTGAATCCCAACAGGTAATGAGGCCATGCAGCGACTACTACCTGTTATGAATTTTTATTAAATAGAAAGGGTGGATAAGCATTGAGTACTTATGTTCCCCATCTCTTAGAAAGGTATAACTTCTTGCAAGCTAAGCAACAGGAAGCGATACTCTCCAGAATTACGCATGAGAAATTTCCTCTAAATTGACTAGAAGAGGAATCTGAAGAAATCACACACAGGTATGCTTCATACCCATTCCCGTTTTGAAGCTGCCTCAAAATGTGATTTTTAGTCAACAATACTATGGAACCCATAGATATAGTTACGTATACCAAAATGCACCAATGAAATACACCGTCCAGAACCTAGATGTATAGTATATTCTTATTAAGCACAATGTTTTTTTAATTTAATTCGCTGTCTTAGTAGACATAGGGTTAAAAAAAAGTCAAGCAGACTGTTTGAAACAAAAAAAGAGTAACAGCTGCTTTACATGCACAAAAAGGATGTCTTCTAATTGTACTGTTTCCTTATAGAATTTGTTTTGTCCTGAGGAAGGTGTTAGCAAAGATTCACCGAAACGCAGCGTCGACAACGAAAACAAACTGTGACTCCTTAAACTGACTGTTTTTAATCAAATTGTGATATTTTAAAAAATGTTTTTTATTTGTGTATAATTATGTTTTTAACCCTTGTAAAACTGTAATAAACTGTATACTTTTTATGAAAAAAACAACACTTTAGGTTCTTATTTTCCGATTCTGATTTCACAAATTGTATAAATTATGGTGTAACCACGAATGCTAATTTTGAGATTGGGTGACATTTTTTGGTACATGCGAGCTATATTAGGGTTCCATAGTGAGTGCATAGCCCAGGGACTTTCCTTGTGTTTTCTACCTTGTTCTCCTTGTCCCCTATTACCACAAAAAGGAGGCCTCCCTTCCTTTTTTACATACAGACACTAACAGCCACATGCATCAAGCTAAACACTGGTCGCAAACGGGCATATTCTCAGAATCTGCCCCTTTGCAACCGGTATTTTTGCATTTGAGATGCATCATCCCAAATGCAAAAATCGCAATTTAAGGAATCTCTAAATTGAGATTCCTTAAATTGCGATTGCATTTAAGTAATCCCAAATTGAGATTCCTTAAATGCAATGCATCAATGTAAAAAAATTAGCGATTTTGCTAATAGGAGTAGCAAATCACCATGAAGTTGAACTTCATGGTAATTTGCAAAAACTTTGAAAAATGCACTTTTGTGAATTTTTCAAAGTTTCATGTTGCGCACACATGCCCCTAAGACATGTTTAAAGGGCTACTTTCGTGGATGGCAGAATAAGTGCTGCAGGCCCAAGTGTACCATTTAATTGAGAGGCCCTGGGTACATGTAGTACCACTGTACCAGGGATATATAGGTAAATTAAATATGCCAATTAGGGATGAGTCAATGTTACCATGCTTTAAGGAGTAAGCATATGCACTTTAGCACAGGTTAGCATGGTAAAGCACACAGAATCCTAAGGCCGACAACAATTAGATCAACAAATATGGTGGAGGGAAGGCATAAAGTTTAGGGGAAGACCACCCTAAGGCTGACAGGTTCTAACACCCAGAATATGAGCACAAGGGTTTGGGCAAGATCACAGAAGTAGAACGTTATACAAGTGGGTCAGAATGCCTCAACCCAAGTGACCCAGATAAAAGGTTCTGGGCCCACTATTCATTTTTAAAAAAATGTTATGCTGCCACCACCTCTCTCTGCGCTATTCTCATGACAGGGACAATAGGTACTATTGGTAATGAGAGCAGGCTTGGAACCACTTGTAGTCAGAACCAAGCCTCAATCTCTGCTCACATGCTTAGATTACTGTAACACCAGGACCAGAGCAAAGTCTGGTACTCAGGGCAGGGAAACACACCCATATAGCATGCAGGGGACATTTCGATCCCAACAGTTTAACACATTTCTTGTGCTGATATACTCATATAGACATGATGCTTGGTAAAGTTATATTTGCTTAACTAAACTTCTCTATATAAATACCCATATCAATCTACACTGAAGTGTGAATATTTGCAAGGTTTGCTCCTGACATTTATCACGTGGCACATATTTTATGGTTTCAAATAACTGTAATTAATATATATATATATATATATATATATATATATATATACATAACTATACACATGTCACTGATTGTAGTTTTTAGTAGCATGCAAAACCCTCGTTATATGCGCCTATATGTAGCTAGAAGCAGCAATTTTGACATGGTCTGATATGCACATGTATCTTGCGATGCAATACAAAGTTTTCATCTTGTATGGATGTATCCACATATCACAGGAGGCATGGTTTGAATTATAATGACTTATACCCAGTACTTAATTTGAGCCAGAAACCACGCAAAAACAAAGTCTACAAGAACTCTAATGAAAACATACACAGGAGGAAATTAAATAAACTTATACGAGGACAATTCTTAGATTACTCACCTGTTATACAGCAAGAGATAAATAAGTTAAAAAATCAACTTAGAAGGGAGAAGTCAAGCAAAAAAAGAATGCAACAAGACAAAAACTGGGTGGACATTCAAGAGGCGGCGAAACAATACAATCAAAGAAAATATTGGTCTCTGATAGCCAAAATAACTGGAACTAAAAAGAAATTATATGCCATACCAGTACCACCCCAGGAATGGGAAGTCTATTTAACTGACCTATATAAAGCGAACCCAACTGAGACTGGCAATGATGCTGCTGAAATTTGTCTGGAAAGCAACTTAACACCAATAGAAAAAAGTACAGCACATTCTATTGAAAATCATATAAGAAATGCCAGGAACACTTCAGCGTCAGGTCCTGACCTGATACCGATTAAAGTTCTGCAGTCAAATCCTAAGGTATGGAGTCTGATGTTAACATCACTTTTTAATCTTATCTTTTGTACCAGGAGAATACCTAAATCATGGCAAGGAAGTACAATAATCCCTATTTACAAAAAAGGGAATAGAAATGTTGCCAGTAATTACCGCCAAATCGCATTAATGGATGCTACAGGCAAAATATTCGCAGCGGAGGTACTGGACAGATTAAAAGCCTGGTGCTTCTCGAACGGAATAATACCGAAGTTTCAAGCTGGTTTTCGTCCCAATCATGCAGTAACAGATAATATCTCAATACTTCAGACTATTCTCGATAAATACATTGGGAGGAAATCACAACCAGTGTATGCTGCCTTTATAGATTATTCCACTGCGTTTGACCGCGTAGATAGACCAACGTTATGGAAAAAACTGAGAAGACTGGGGATTTCTGAAAATCTATTGCAAATTATAATCACATTACACACGAACACCTGGTCCCAGGTACAAATGGGAAGCGAAAAAGGTCTGACGAAATCAATTAATACTTCGAATGGTCTTAAATAAGGATGTCTACTTGCACCAATTCTTTTTTCACTATATCTGAGCGATTTACCATCTTACTTACAAAAATGCTCGAGCCTGCCACCAAAGATTGCTTTTCAGAGCATGAAGGGCCGCTCTCCCCCGGCCCAACCAGGCCTGAACCCAGTCCCGCAAGTACCACACACCACCATTGCACGTCCTCCGTCCCCTCAGGGACCCCTGCCCTCGAGCCTGCCGACCTCGTGGGTCCGATCCACTGCCGGCCCACGCGCCCAGCCTGGGGCGCCATCTTGGACACTCCACCACGAGGCCGCCTGGCCCCCGATCGACCTCAACCCTGGGCCTGGCCCGGCCGCAGACATTCCGGCACCACCCTCCACCCAGGAGGTGAGCGGACTACTTGGCAAGTCAATGGGAGAAAGAGGTGCCGATGGCTCTCCCCCACCAAGCGCCGCTCGCCCATCGCCTCCCCGGGCGCTGGCTCCACCCCCCTGCTGGGTGTCTGGACGCCCCCATCCCGGACCTCCCGACCTCCAAGTGCGAGGGTCCGGACATCAAAGCACACCAGCCCTATAACTGGGGCAGCTCCAGAGCAGGAAGGCAGTTGTATCTTGGAGTCGAGAGACGTAAAGAGGAACTCATCCTGGACGGACTACTGGCGCTGCCATAGCTCTGTCCTGTGCACCATCGTCCTGCCTGTTGGCGCTGCCACAGTCGTCGTAACCTTCATCCTTCATCGTCGTCGGGATCTGCTGGCGTGGCCGCGGACCGTTGTAACCGTCATCTTCCACCGGGACCTGCAGGCTCCGCCGCGGACCGTCGTCCTTCCTTCATCCATCTCGGGACCTGCTTGGCTCCTCCACGGCCCGATCATCTAGAACGCCGAGCTCGAGGATTGAGAGCTATTTTGTACTCATTGGTAACTAAGACTGTCCCGCTACCCCTTTCCTAAACCAGAGACTAGAACCGAGGGGACCCCTGAGTCCAGACCTCCTTGTATCCATCATCGTAACCTAAGAATTGCATATAAAGTCTCGTTAACCTTCAACCTTGTGTGGTGTCCGTCTGTGGGGGGGAAGTTACTTATCTGTACAGTCGTTGGAGAAGGCTCTCCCTGGAGACCTCTCCCCGTAACCTCGGCCGACCCTCCCGGTCCGTCTAACATTGGTGGCCAGCGGCGCGATCCGAATCACCGCATAAACGTACAGAGAGTAGCTCACCCCACGACGGAGTCACAATGACCACGAAAGAGAGCGGATCAACCGAGAAATTCCAAATGGAGAAATTGGGGGAGTACAACCATCGTGAACTTAAACAATTCTGCATCGAACTGGGTATCGCTACCACCGGACTGAGTACCAAGGACGATTTTAAGCATGCCCTAGAATCTTGGGCAGAAACCGGGGCTGCCGGAACCCCTGATCAAAGCACCGTAGAAAAAACGACCACGGCCCCGGAAGAGCAAAGAACGGGTCTCTCGCAAGACGAGATCCAGGAAAGAGAAAGGACCCGACTACACGAACTCGAAATGGCCCGACTTAAAATGGACGTTGAACTTAAGTTGGCCGAACAAAAAATCAACTTAGAGCACCTGCGTCTCCGAGAAGAAAGAGAGGAGAAACAGAGACAAAGGGAGCTCGAGGAAAAAAAACTAGCGTACGAACACGAACGAAACCTAGCCGAGATCAACCTACGCAAGCAGAATAAAGAAGCAGGGGTGCCCGAGCGACCCCTCACCCCAGGGGCCACAGACAAAAAGGTACACATCCCCAAGGATGTTGTCCGAGAATACTTCAGAGAGGACGACATCCAGCAATGGTTTAAAGCCTATGAAATCGCTATGACTGCACACCGGATCGATAGAAGCGACTGGGGAGCCGGTCTCTGGGGAAGATTCCTCAATGAGGGCCGCGACACCCTACTACAGCTCCCGGACCACCAGATGACCTCCTACGACCATATGAAAGCGGCCCTCCTCACCCGCTATGGTCTCACACCCGAGATGTACCGTCAGAGGTTCCGAGACTGCACCCGCATCCCGGGTACAACTTGGGTGGACTATGTAACATACTTTAGCCGAGCCTTCGAGGGCTGGATCCGAGGAAGCAACGTCACGACCTACGAGCAACTATTTAACCTGATGGTATGGGAGCATCTGTCGAACAATTGCTTCATTGAACTCCGCCAACACCTCCTCGACAGCAAGTTAACGGATCCCCGGCAGCTCGCAGCCGAAGCGGACCGGTGGGAGATCACCAGAGTGGGCCGGAATGGGTCCTACGAACAGAACCGGAACAACAATGGTCAGCACCGACCCAGAGGAGGAGGAGGGGGCCAAGTGCGAGGAAGAGACAACGCCCCGGTCGCCCCCGCTACCAACACCACCCCCCCGGCCAACCGGGGCAGCACCCCAGCGCGACCGGGGTACAGAGCCAATGTCACGTGTCACCGATGTCAACGAGTCGGCCACTATGCGAACGACCCAAACTGCCCGCAGTACCAGAGCCCAAAACCCCGCCAAGTGGCCGCTGCAGCCCTAGGGGAAGAACAGATCTCCGAGGAACAGGAAGAGTACGAACAAGAGCATCAAGAGTGGGAACCAGCCGCCATGACTCTAGCCTGCTTAGGGGGGAAAGACATGGTCCCGCGGGTCCCCCTACCCGCTAACACCCAGAAGTACAGCCAATGGGTGAGCATCAATGGACACCAGGCCGAAGCCCTTCGTGACACCGGGGCCAGTGTGACAGCCGTCCGCTGTCACCTGGTGGCCCCAGAACAGTATCTACCGAACATTCTCTGCCCTGTACGATCAGCCGATAACTCGGAGAGCCTGTGTCGGATGGCCTGCGTCCCCTTCGAGTGGGGGGGGGTCTCCGGCATGTTGAAAGTGACGGTCCGAGACGATGCCCCCGTAGACTGCCTCCTGGGCAATGACCTGGAAAGCTCTCCGTGGGCCGCCGTGGAGCGAAAGGAACACCTGGGGATGTTGGGCGTCCCAGACTGGGCGTGCGTCACCACCCGTTCCATGGCCGCCCGTGCCAACCACCAGCCAGAAGAACCCGAATGGCCGGCGCCACCGCCTCCGGTCGCCCCGACCGAAAACACCGACCGTAACATTCCCGCCGAACCAGCTCAATCTACCGACCTCGCTAACCTCGACCAGTGGCCTCAAGAAGGGGGGCCCACGCAAGAACAATTTCGCAAAGAACAGAAGACCTGTCCCTCCCTCGAGGGACTCCGCCAGCAAGCGCTCGCCCAAAGCGCAGGGGATACCCCCGGAACTCATTGGGTCTACTGGGACAATGATCTGCTGTACAGCGAGCAAAGAATCGCCGAGCTGGGGAGCAACCGAGTACTAGTGGTACCCCTCCGTTTCAGAGACTTCCTGTTAAACCTGGCCCACGATGTTCCCCTGGCAGGACATCTGGGACAAGATAAAACCTACAGTCGCCTAGTGACCCACTTCTTCTGGCCCAAAATGAGAAACGATGTGCACCAGCATTGCCGATCTTGCCCCACGTGCCAAGCCAGTGGGAAGAGCGGCCGCAAACTAAAGGCTCCCCTGCAACCTTTTCCCGTGGTCACTACCCCGTTTGAGAGAGTCGGAATAGACATTGTGGGGCCCTTGGACCCACGCACAAAACAAGGCCATCGATTCATCCTGGTGCTAGTGGACCACGCCACCCGCTACCCTGAGGCTGTTCCTCTGCGAACTGTGACAGCCCCGGTGGTCGGCCGGGCCCTGATGGGGATCTTCTCCCGTGTGGGCTTCCCCCGAGAAGTCGTCAGCGACAGAGGCACGAACTTTATTTCCAAATACATGAAGTCCCTCTGGCAACAGTGCGGGGTCACCTACAGATTCACAACCCCCTATCACCCTCAAGGGAACGGACTCGTTGAGCGGTTCAACCGCACGCTAAAGGGAATGATCGGGGGGTTGGAAGAGCCCCTCCGTCGCCAGTGGGATGTGCTGCTGCCGTGCCTCCTCTTCGCGTATCGAGAAGTCCCCCAGAAATCCCTGGGCTTCAGCCCATTTGAACTGCTATATGGACACCCAGTGCGAGGGCCGCTCAGTCTCGTCAAAGAAGGCTGGGAGATGCCTCCGCTAAAGAACCCTCCAGATGTCTTCCGGTACCTCCTCACCCTCCGCAACCAGACCCGGCGGTTCAGAGAACTAGCGAAGGCCAACCTAGAGGCCAGTCAAGAGGACATGAAAAAATGGTATGACCAGAACGCCTCATCCATTGAATTCGAACCTGGCCAACAGGTATGGGTGATGTCCCCCACTGAGCCATGCGCCCTGCAAGACAAATGGACGGGGCCCTTCAAAGTAATAGAGCGCAAGGGTCCTGCCACTTATCTCATCGACATGGAATCCTCCCGGAACCCTCTCCGGGTCCTCCACGCTAACAGACTAAAGCCCCACTTTGTGCGAACAGAGCTCAGCCTCCTGATGGCCACAGACACTGGGGTTGAAGAAGACTCCGAGCCTCTCCCTGACCTCCTCCGGACTCAAGAGCAAGACGGCTCCGTGGATGGGGTCCGGCTCTCAGAGGCCCTCACCAGAGAACAACGCCAGGAGTGTCAAGCCCTCCTATCACAGTTCGCCAGCCTGTTCTCCCTCACCCCGGGTGTCACCTCCTGGTGTGTGCACGATGTGGATACCGGGGACAGCCCCCCTATCCGCCACCGAGCCTACCGCGTGCCAGACCGGGTACGGGCCTGCATCCAGGAAGAAATAGCCAAGATGCTCACGATCGGGGTCATCGAGCCTTCAGACAGTCCCTGGGCCAGCCCTGTCGTACTGGTCCCCAAAGCAGCTGCCCCCGGCACCACACCAGAACTCCGGTTCTGCGTCGACTACCGGGGCTTGAATGCGGTCACCAGAACCGACGCGCACCCCATCCCCCGGGCAGATGAACTAGTCGACCGAATGGGAGCTGCCCGCTACCTCAGCATCTTCGACCTGACAGCAGGCTATTGGCAGATCGGCCTCACACCCCGGGCGCAAGAACGTTCTGCCTTCTCCACCCCCGATGGCCATTACCATTTCACGGTCATGCCCTTCGGCATGAAGAATGCCACAGCAACATTCCAACGGCTCGTCAATCAGGTCCTAGCGGGGCTCGAAGGATTCAGCGCCGCCTACCTAGACGACATCGCTGTATACAGCCACCATTGGACCGAGCACCTCCACCACCTCCGAGCAGTGCTGCAAGCCCTTCAGCGAGCTGGCCTCACGATCAAGGCCAGCAAGTGTCAAATTGGGCAAGGGTCTGTAACCTACCTCGGACACCAGGTGGGAAGCGGCCTAGTGGCCCCGCTACAGCTGAAAATTGCCGCCATCCAGGCCTGGCACCCCCCATCACCCAAACCGAGGTACGAGCCTTCCTGGGCCTCACGGGCTACTACCGAAGGTTCGTGAAAGACTATGGTACCATAGTGGGGCCCCTCACAGAACTCACGTCAAAAAACCAACCCAAGAAAGTCACCTGGACCCCAGAGTGTCAAACTGCATTTGAACAATTAAAAGCCGCCATGTGTTCCGCCCCTGTGCTCCAGGCCCCAGACTACAGCCGGGAGTTCGTCGTCCAGACGGACGCCTCCGACCAGGGCATTGGGGCAGTCCTGTCTCAAGTGAACACCGAAGGCCTTGATCAACCGGTGGCCTTCATCAGCCGGAGACTCCTACCACGGGAGCAACGCTGGAGCACCATAGAGAGGGAGGCCTTCGCTGTGGTATGGGCCCTCAAGAAACTCCGGCCCTACCTTTTCGGCACCCACTTTCGGGTGCAGACCGACCACCGACCCCTGCAATGGCTGATGCATATGCGGGGGGAGAACCCAAAGTTGCTACGCTGGTCCATCTCCTTGCAAGGTATGGACTTCACAGTCGAACACCGGCCTGGGCCAGATCACGCCAACGCGGATGGCCTGTCCCGGTTTTTCCGCCTCGACGAGGAGAGTCCCCAAGAGGATGGGTAACTCTCCCCGCCTTCAGCTGGGGGGGACGCATGTTGGACAGGCCACATGAAGGGCCGCTCTCCCCCGGCCCAACCAGGCCTGAACCCAGTCCCGCAAGTACCACACACCACCATTGCACGTCCTCCGTCCCCTCAGGGACCCCTGCCCTCGAGCCTGCCGACCTCGTGGGTCCGATCCACTGCCGGCCCACGCGCCCAGCCTGGGGCGCCATCTTGGACACTCCACCACGAGGCCGCCTGGCCCCCGATCGACCTCAACCCTGGGCCTGGCCCGGCCGCAGACATTCCGGCACCACCCTCCACCCAGGAGGTGAGCGGACTACTTGGCAAGTCAATGGGAGAAAGAGGTGCCGATGGCTCTCCCCCACCAAGTGCCGCTCGCCCATCGCCTCCCCGGGCGCTGGCTCCACCCCCCTGCTGGGTGTCTGGACGCCCCCATCCCGGACCTCCCGACCTCCAAGTGCGAGGGTCCGGACATCAAAGCACACCAGCCCTATAACTGGGGCAGCTCCAGAGCAGGAAGGCAGTTGTATCTTGGAGTCGAGAGACGTAAAGAGGAACTCATCCTGGACGGACTACTGGCGCTGCCATAGCTCTGTCCTGTGCACCATCGTCCTGCCTGTTGGCGCTGCCACAGTCGTCGTAACCTTCATCCTTCATCGTCGTCGGGATCTGCTGGCGTGGCCGCGGACCGTTGTAACCGTCATCTTCCACCGGGACCTGCAGGCTCCGCCGCGGACCGTCGTCCTTCCTTCATCCATCTCGGGACCTGCTTGGCTCCTCCACGGCCCGATCATCTAGAACGCCGAGCTCGAGGATTGAGAGCTATTTTGTACTCATTGGTAACTAAGACTGTCCCGCTACCCCTTTCCTAAACCAGAGACTAGAACCGAGGGGACCCCTGAGTCCAGACCTCCTTGTATCCATCATCGTAACCTAAGAATTGCATATAAAGTCTCGTTAACCTTCAACCTTGTGTGGTGTCCGTCTGTGGGGGGGAAGTTACTTATCTGTACAGTCGTTGGAGAAGGCTCTCCCTGGAGACCTCTCCCCGTAACCTCGGCCGACCCTCCCGGTCCGTCTAACACCCAGTACTTAATTTGAGCCAGAAACCACGCAAAAACAAAGTCTACAAGAACTCTAATGAAAACATACACAGGAGGAAATTAAATAAACTTATACGAGGACAATTCTTAGATTACTCACCTGTTATACAGCAAGAGATAAATAAGTTAAAAAATCAACTTAGAAGGGAGAAGTCAAGCAAAAAAAGAATGCAACAAGACAAAAACTGGGTGGACATTCAAGAGGCGGCGAAACAATACAATCAAAGAAAATATTGGTCTCTGATAGCCAAAATAACTGGAACTAAAAAGAAATTATATGCCATACCAGTACCACCCCAGGAATGGGAAGTCTATTTAACTGACCTATATAAAGCGAACCCAACTGAGACTGGCAATGATGCTGCTGAAATTTGTCTGGAAAGCAACTTAACACCAATAGAAAAAAGTACAGCACATTCTATTGAAAATCATATAAGAAATGCCAGGAACACTTCAGCGTCAGGTCCTGACCTGATACCGATTAAAGTTCTGCAGTCAAATCCTAAGGTATGGAGTCTGATGTTAACATCACTTTTTAATCTTATCTTTTGTACCAGGAGAATACCTAAATCATGGCAAGGAAGTACAATAATCCCTATTTACAAAAAAGGGAATAGAAATGTTGCCAGTAATTACCGCCAAATCGCATTAATGGATGCTACAGGCAAAATATTCGCAGCGGAGGTACTGGACAGATTAAAAGCCTGGTGCTTCTCGAACGGAATAATACCGAAGTTTCAAGCTGGTTTTCGTCCCAATCATGCAGTAACAGATAATATCTCAATACTTCAGACTATTCTCGATAAATACATTGGGAGGAAATCACAACCAGTGTATGCTGCCTTTATAGATTATTCCACTGCGTTTGACCGCGTAGATAGACCAACGTTATGGAAAAAACTGAGAAGACTGGGGATTTCTGAAAATCTATTGCAAATTATAATCACATTACACACGAACACCTGGTCCCAGGTACAAATGGGAAGCAAAAAAGGTCTGACGAAATCAATTAATACTTCGAATGGTCTTAAATAAGGATGTCTACTTGCACCAATTCTTTTTTCACTATATCTGAGCGATTTACCATCTTACTTACAAAAATGCTCGAGCCTGCCACCAAAGATTGCTTTTCAGAGCATACACGCGCTGCTTTACGCAGACGATATAGTTATGCTAGACCTCACCCCTTTTGGTCTTCAAAATTTACTGGATTCTTTAAATGCTTATTCGAAGGAACATTTTCTAATCCCTAATCTAACAAAAACAAAAGTAGTGGCGTTTTCTGGCCGGAAAAAAAGCGCTAAATATCACTGGAACCTTGACGGGACAAGAGTAGAGGAAGTAGATGAATATACTTACCTTGGCAGGATTTTTACTAAGAACTTACAAAATCTTAAACATATAAACAATCTAAAGAAAAAATCTGAAATACATGCCGGGGCACTCTCTAGAATGTATACTGCCACAGGAAGTAGGCATTTCTCCTCATTACTCAAGGTGTACAAAGTAAAAATACCCTCGGTCTTGTCCTATGCAACTGAACATCTACCTACAAAACAATGGTCTTTCATGGACATTACCGAAGGAAGGATCTTGAAAAGACTACTAAAGGTTTCTGCATCAACTCCTGTACAGGCTCTCAGATTGGAATTTGCTTTGACAAGTTCATATGCAATAGCTATGGCAAACGTTATTCGATGGGCGTACAACATTTTGCACGCAAAGGAAGGAACGTTGAGATCTTTGTTGAAGACTGAGATATTTAAAACAGATTCCCGACAACTTAACTTCTCTAAGAACATGTCTGAAGCCTTTAAAACAGCGAACCTGACTGAAGATATTCTGTTATCATGGACAAAACCCCAGTTAAAACTTTTCCTGAAATGCTTTATTCCTAGACTAAGTTATGATCTCGACCTTATGTATTGTGGTAAGTTATCCACATATAAAACGTACATAGAGTCGTTGGAATATAAGCAATTACTGCCATACCTGGGGCTCTGCCTTACACATGGAGCAAGAAGGTCCATAACCATGTTGCGCTTAGGCATTCTCCCAGTTTCCACTGTTACATCTAAATGGTCACCAGGAGACTCCCCTATCTGTAAACTCTGTTTTGGTGGTGATCAAGATATTGTGCATATTTTATTTGTTTGTCCACACGCAAATGTAGTTAAAGCACAGGCTAGATATCTTAAGCCGATATATCAGAAATGCAATATTACTACAGTAAACAATTTACTAGCATTATGTAAACGACCGACTGACGAATGGGTTTGTTATAATTTCTATAAATTTTTAAAATCTTTTTTAAAACTATATTGATTATGCTAATATTCTGTAATCTGTTTTTAAATTTGTGGTCCTCAGTTGAGTACCAAAGCAAATAAAAACTTTTTGACTTTGACTTTGACTTTGAGCCAGGGGTTTTCGGTGCTCAGCACCAGTACTTAATTGTCAACACCGGCAGTTATGACACCCCGCCACATGATGGTACTGGTATTCTGATTTTGTGATGAATACTACAACAGTTGTTTGGTAATTCAGCACACATTAAAAATGATTAATACTGACCGTCCAAGATATTCCTATAGCTTTTGGTGGCCTGGAATAGTTCAAATTTTTCACACTAGTAGGGTGTGATGGTAAGCAGCTGTATTGGTACTGTGGCTGGAAGTGCTGACAGGGGCAAAGGGTGATACAAGCCTCAGTGGCCTCTTGACGAATACAAATTATGCACTGCAAATACTTGTATAATGACAGCTATTTTTCATACTGTGAGAAATATAGTTTGACTGAGTATTCTGCTGAGGCATATTCTTGAGTTGTGAGAATGGTTGCCATGTGCGGGAGACCCAGCTTTTGACTAATCTTCTGAAGTGGAGATGGTTGTCTGTGGATCTTATGTTTGAGGGTAGGGATCTCCATAGTTTGGCTGCTTGAACAGAGAAAAAAGTTCCACCAATGTTTTTTTCTTGGATGTAGGAGTTATGAAGCAGGGACCCATTCTTAAGCGTAGGTTCCCTTGTTGTATGTATTTGTTGATTTTCTTCCTGATGAAGAGTGCTCCTGTTGGAAATGGCCCTTTCTAGGGTGCTGTTCCTCAACTTTTTGCTTTTCTCACTCCCAGTTTTCTGTTGCTCTGGATGCTAGCCTTAGGATGCAAGCGAGTTTGGCACTGCCGTGCAGTGTCAAAGCGCTGTGCTCGTCATATACATACTGTGGAGTGTCGTATCTATTATGGTCTGATTCGATTTAACTGTAAGTCTCTTGACAAGTGATAGTACCTATACCAGGGGCATGTATCTTGAATGTGCCTCTGTGAGCCTGCCAGACCTGTTGTGTCATCCACTGAGGTAGCTCATCGATTGTTCCACAGGTTTGCCATGGTGGGGACGGTGTGCACAGGTTACTGTTACTCAGTTTGGCGGTGAAAAAGCTGTGTGCCAAGGTTCTGCATGTCTCCTGCTACATCGAAGTTCTCCCAGGTGACAGGGTGCGGTGTTGGGAAGAGGTTGGGCATATGTGTCTGTGTGCTACATGCAGGAGTCATAAATGGTACCGGGTGGTGTGTTCTGTATAACAGGGCCCGCTTCTCGGATTGGATTAGCATGAGGAGGGACTATCTGCAGACTTGTGATGACTTGGAGCTTGTCGTGCTCCAGGAAGGGGACCATCACTTGGTGGATGTTGCCTGGATATTGCTGGCCAGCAGCTAGTGCTAACTGTCAAAGTGTACAGTTTGGCTATAAAGAGGTCAATTTTTAGAGATATCTGAACCACTGATTCATGTATCCAAATAAAAAAAACATTAATGATGATGTATGCTCAATCAACACCCAGTGGAATCTTTTTGCATGTTCATAGTGGTTCCAGTGAGCTTTTCTTTGATGTAACGTAAAATTCAATGATAAATATAATTTAAAAATGACAGGTATTACTAGCAATATACCATAGTTGCCAATGTTCATCTGTTCACCATTACATTTTTATTTTGTGTGTTAAAACCATGCACTGTACATTCAATTTGATGTACATTAGAAATGTAAATAAATAACTAAATGTCAACTGTATCCGTTTCTACCTCCTTCTGGAAGCATTCCATTTCTCTCCCCAATCTTAAGGTGTCCTCGTCATTGCCCTCCCGTGGACATCTCCTCCTCTGCCTCTTTCTGGGGAACTCTTTGGCTCCAGAACTCCCTTTCTATGTAGGAGTCATCAATTATTCTCTTTTAGAGTGGGTTCCATTTACCTCCTTTCCCTTTCTTTGGGAGCCATTGTCTCTCACCCTCTTTTTGCCAAAGTGGCTATTTCCTCGCCTCTCCCCTTCTGAGCTTGTCCTAGTCTCTCTTTTTTTGATGGGGGAGAGGGATGCATCATACTCACTCTAGCCAACATGCTCTCTCACCCACATGCTCTCACACAAAAATCACACACACTCTTACCTGCATGCACGCACACATCATTTGAGATATTATATATTTTTTTATATCAACTTGTCTAAGTACCCTCATTAACGTGTTAACTGTAATGAGACTTTATGAATACGCCAATTCCCTCAACAGGGTCTTTGATGGAAAGTACTATTATGATCGACTGTGGATGAATAATAAGTGCAATTTCAGGGAGGATTGATTAGGACTTTGTATGGGACTCACTAGGAATCCACATGTGTAGTTAGTTGTCTGCCCATAGGTCAAGCATTATGTTGCAGTCAAGCCCTGCATGGCTGCATCTTGCACTGGACACGTGTGCTGCCTGAAGCTACTTCAGAGCTTATGCTGCATTTTCGACATCCATGCAGGCAAAGGGCTACAACTGTTAAGATGTTTTCCTCTTGTGAGAATATTTGCACCCTTGTTGAGGCGACTGGCACATATAAACTACCATAAGCAGATACGTCTGCACTTCGTAAATATGATTAAACCACACATGGGAGCAGTGTCCATTGCAGACCTGCAGAAATACCACCAAGGTCCATTGAACAGAGGAAACGGCTATCAGTCACATAGAGATACATAACTCTCTCACTCTGTAGAAGCCACTTCCAGGTATTGGAACCACTACCCACAAAAATAAGGGTGAATGAACCTATGCAAGAGCAAAGAAACCATAGAAGAACTCCTGATCGCAATCAGTGTCAGAAGTCAAGCTCAATTCTAAGGTTAAGGGCCTACCTAAAGACTATCCATAGACCCCGGCAAAGGTTAAGAACTTTCAGAAGTGAAGGACACTTATACTTTCAATACTAGATCATTACAGAAAGAACTCTCGATGCAAAGAATTGCTAAAGGAATCTCAGATTCATTTAAAAATTCTAAGGATCTTGCATTTGTGCTCATTACAAAAAGAATCTACTTGTCTGGTGACACAATGCATGGTTCCGTAGTTGGAAGCTTAGATTTTGTTTACCAGTTAATTACAGCGGAGTATCCCTGCTGCTCTAAAAATATAGAAAACTGTGATGAAAAATCAATGAACTGAGAAATTGAGCTGCTATGTCAAACTCTTACACTAACGGCTCCTTGCTAAATGCCACCTTAGCTGGATTTGCATTTGAGATGCCTGGTCTTGTCAGAGACATAAGGCCAGATGTACGACCCTTTTTTGCACTCGCAAATGGGAGATCGGACTTTTTTCGGTGGCAAAAAAGTGAAATGGCATGTACAAATGCTATTTTGCGAGTCACTGATTTGCAAAATAGCGTTTGCGACTCTCGATATTAAAAAGGGGCGTCCATTCCTAATAGCGAAACTATTGTTTTGCGACTGTATTTGCGGCCACAAAACACTTGTAGTTTACCACCTGCTTCAAGTAGGTGGTAAACCACTCTCAAAATGCAAGGGGCCCCCACAGGACCCCTTCCCCTTTGTGAGTGTGTGAGAAAATATTTTTTAAGCGCAGGCAGTGGTCCCAGGGACCACTGCCTGGCCTTAAAAAATTAAACTGAAAAGTTTCATTTTTCTATTTTAAATGCAACCTGTTTTCCTTTAGGGAAAACAGGCAGCATTTTTTCTTAAACTACTTTATTGAAAAAGCAGTCCCAGACATGGTGGTGTGCTGATTCCACAGGCCACCATCCCTGGGAGTGCTAGCCATTCCCAATGGCGTTGCAAATTGCGCTTGCCCCATGAATATTGATGAGACATGCAATTCGCGACGCCATTGGGAATCGCTAACTGTGGCTGTGAGACTGCTATACATTGCATTTTGCGAGATGCAAAGTGACGCAATTTGAGAGTCGCAAAATGTAAGGGTCGTACATCTGGCCCTAGGTAAGGTTTTGGAGTGGCAGCATGGGAATAATACCATAGACAACCTGTTGCTCTCTAGAGATCCAATGTATTTACTGGTGACATATGCCCGTATGGTTTAGAAAAGAGGTCTATGTTAATTGTCATATATTTCAAGACCTTGGCACAACAGTATAGACACTAAACTTGTATAAGAATTGCATTTCCGGTATCATAATGCTCATCCAAAAGCTTTATGCAGGGTTAGAGAGCGATATAAGATCTGCTACTGAAGGTGAAAGATGGTCCTTGATCAGATGGATAAAGAGCACCAGAGAACTAGTGATGCAAATTTGGCAGTGTTTTAATCTCTGAATCATCATTTGCAACATGAAAGTCAGCATTGCTGCTGGGAGATGACTGAAACAGGTCGGTTGGGGGAAACTATTCACTGTCAAGTAAACAGGAGTACACATTCTACATATTGGTGTCTACAGTAATAAAAAATCTTCATCCGTCTCTTTGAGATGATTCAAAACTAAAACACGAAGGCAGCATCTGACAATTTTGTTTCACAAAAAGGAAGACACTCTTTACTTTCTCTCTACTTATCATGATCAGATGGATCTAACCATTTCCAGCAAGTGTTTAGTACCAATCATTATTGTGTCTCGTTTAGTACTCATAACCCGTGAAATTAGAAACTTGCAGTCTGATAGTATGACTCAAATTATGAAATCGGAAGACAGCTAACTGTTCACACTCCTATTCCAACGCCTATGATTGAACCTATTTGCTTCCAGCATCAAAGAGTGGAAAGGAAGATTGTCATTATGGGGTTGTGGGGTTTCCACACAACCCCCAGATAAAATTGGAACACATATACACACATCGTAATAAATCCCTATTCATCTTCATGCTTCTAAAGAAGACAGCACACCTACCATGGCCTTTTCTCAAAACTGGTCCCTTTTAGGGGCCTGATGTATGAAAGTGTTTTACACATTCTGTGTCTACAGGGAAATTAATTTGTACATGAAGGCCAAAGTCCTTTGGCAAAGGGTCCGCAGGAATTTGTGAGTGGGAAATGTAAAAGTATGAGATTTGATTTGAAAAAAGTTTTATATAGCGCTGGCTAGACCCGGAGGTATCCGAGCGCATTACATGAGGATCAGTGAGTTACAGGTCACAAAAATAGCATCAGTTACAGTTACAAAAATTACATCAGTTACTGTTATAAGAAATTACATCAGTTACAATTACAAGTATAGGCATAGGAGAAGAGCATGAGATTGCACACTAACAAAAGGTTATGAGCGCGCAGTTTATCCAAGACCAACACGTTTTATGAGGAATGGAAGGAAAAGGGAGAAAGGTAAACAGGGGAAGGAATGCTGATAGAATCAGGTAGACCAGAAGGGGGTAAAGTATTTCAGGGGCTACAAAGCAGTCAGAGCAAAAAAGAAACAGACAGACAAGATTGTGAAGAACCGTTCAAAAACAATGTCCGATGTCCCATGGGTACGTGACGGCTGAGGGGTGAAGCAAAGCCTGACTCCTGTATAGCTGCATAAGACAGCTCCTCTAGGCAACGGCCAATGGTTCTCGGACTCCACAGAATGCTAACGCTGGCTAGACCTGGGGGTAAAAGAGCACTTTACATAAGGAAGTTAAAACACCAAAACAGCGGTTACAAAACTAAAATTAGATTCTGGAGCAGAAAAACAATTGCATGTTGAAAAATATATCAGTTGAATAGAGCACAAGAAAAAATGCTTCCGTTTCAAGAGCAAGATAAAACATGGAAAACAAGATCAAGGAGCAAATCAGGTAAAGAGGGGAAGAAAAGGGCTAAGGATATGTATCCAGCCAGGAAGACCAGGCATGGAGAAGAGTTCATTAAGTGTATACCAAAAAATAAGAGTAAGTAATTCGACCAAGACCGGAGAGGGTCCAGGAGTCAGTAACGACGAAGGCCGGACTTCAAAACTGGGTCGGGTAGAGGTATGGGTAGA
This sequence comes from Lissotriton vulgaris, assembly GCF_964263255.1. NCBI lineage: Eukaryota > Metazoa > Chordata > Amphibia > Caudata > Salamandridae > Lissotriton > Lissotriton vulgaris. The sequence goes on from NC_141697.1 coordinate 1,021,116,940, forward strand.
AATGGGAGCATCTCCAGGTCCAACAAGACGAAAGAGGTGTAGTTGGCTCCGATGGGTTCGATGAAGGGTGCTGTTGGCTCCGGTGGCCAAGGGCATCATGGGTGCCTCACATTAAACAAAAGGATGCGCAGGGTGAAAGGTAAGTCAAGAGGGGTCGAGTTAGGGCAAGGTAAAATCCGGCTGAATGAGGAGCTAACCAGTGGGGGAAAACGGCCTGGGAGGCTTTCTAATCCGCAAAATGGAGGGTACAGGACATGGACCCCAAATACCTCGCCACAAAATGGCGGCACTGTGGGCGAACCGGAAACAGATCTTGAAGACCAACAAGAAAGAAAACATACCCCGGGTGCAAGTCATAGAGGGGTTTGTTATCAGCACTGGATGGGAGAAGCTACCACACAATTACTAAATTAAAACCACCCAGACCTATTCTGGGAAGCACAAACTAAGTACTAAGCAACAACCTATTAACCAATCAATCGTTGTATGTGTCTTTTTGAAAGTAGGTCAATGCATTTAGTCTCTGATCTCAGGTTATGCAGTCTTTTCATACAGAATTACTATTTGAAAACACGACGTTTGATTCAAATTCCAAAATCCTTCCTGACATAGTTTGTTAAAAAGGTACAAAAAATTAATCACTACCTACAGTTGTGTACACAAATACTGTCTCTGCAAGGATGAGAGACATCTCGAGATAGAAATTAATGTTCTCCTAAAATAAACAGCTATTGAATATTTAACAAAATTTGGCCCATGCTGTGGCAAGTTCACTATACTTCGCATACTGGTCTGCTTCACTCACAAATATCCCCATCAGCCATCCAGGATTCTCCATTATTTCCGAATCACATCACATGAATGTACAAATAAGTCCTTCCTTATTGGCATGTATTTTGCAAATATATTGTGCTTTGAAATTCTCGTTCTAGGGTAACGTGCCTACTCTTCACTCAACCCCTCAAATGATGTTCTCCATCATATTTGCTATCTGGCGCAATTCATCCTTTCTACCCCATAACTCTCCAACCAACCCGCTCCTACCCATGTAATAACTACTTTATTCATAGACCCTCCTTGAATCTTTTTCACTCACTCCAAATTATCAAACTCTCCTGCACTCACATCATCCAGGACATTCTTAGATCTCCCCCAACAGTCATGTTGGTAATCTCGAGCCTATTTCCAGCCACAAATAGAATACAATAAAAAGACAGACTGTTTTATAGTCATGTAAGTTTCATATCAGGGTGAACTTAGTCTTTCTGACTTTCCCTTCTACCACTGGGTTTTTATGAGCAGATGTGGCAGACACTGAACACATATATCACAATGTCTAGGGATATATTTGAAAGGAATTTGAAATCCCCATCCTTTCATCAACATAATAAATGTGGAATAATCAAAATCTTCACAGCCAGCGCGTTTGACGACCATGAGTCCGGTTCAAAAAAGCAAATTGCATTTGTAGGTTTGGCTTGCACTTGCAAATATCCATCTTTGTGAGTCTGAAACCATTTATGCTAAATCAAAAAAGGTGGGTACATGCTTCTAGATAAATATATTAACATGAAGATTTTCCCATTAGTAAATCGATTTCGAGGAGTCAGAATCAGGCATTCCAAGGAAGAATTACCCAAAAAAGTGCCTGTTTGTTAGATGTGCACAAACGTTTCTTGGACTCATTCTACAGAAGAAGGCTTCATCTCAGACTTCCAATTGAGTCTGAAAGTATTTATTGTAAAATTAGTAGTCTGTGAATGACAAAGGTACCAGATATGGGGAACCCATAACCTTCAGATGTGCAGCCTGGCTTCCTGAGACAAAGCAGAACCCCACTATGTACTCTATTAGAACATTAGCATGTTGAGCACTCCATTGCAGACAATGGAGTGCCCTGGGCTTCTACGGGCCAGTATTCACCAGCAGAACAACATTCTAATGTTTTTCATTCACAGCTTTTGCTGTGAACAAAGGCCACTCTGGGATTTAAATTCCCTCGGGCTCCAAGAGGCCTTTGTTTTTACCAATTAGAACATCATGCCCTCTGTGGCGAAATGTTCTAATAGCCTTGGAGCCCTCCTAGCGGGCTCTACTGGTCATTAAAGGCCAGCTCTCTTTAACACTGGAGGAGGCCTTTAATGGCTGGCAGAGCCAGCTAGGTCGGGCTCTAAGGCTATATTACAAGTGCAAGTTTAAGTATCAGTCACCAGGGATGTTTTAAGGCATGGGCAAAATGGGCAACTGACCAGGGCCCCCACCTTCCACTGGGCCCTTGGAAAAGTGAACTTTTTCTCTATCTTACCTCTAGTGTGGTATCTCAGCCTCTCTCCATCCCTCTGCCATCCTCTGCTTGTGACTCTATCTCTCTGCCCAGTGTCATCTTTTGGAGTTCTAGGAACAGACATATTTCAGCTGTTTTATTGTGGCTCCGTTTCAAAAAGGTTGTTTAGCAGGAATCACACGGGCATGATTTAGCAGAAAACAGGTAACAATATTTGAAGCTGTTCTGAACAGTGCCCCCTAAATTTGTCTTGTCTGAGTCCCCAACAAACCATAAAACTGACACGGTATATCGATTATAATATTTTTCGTCAAGAAAACCTAGCTGAGCTGATAAGAATTATCAGATGGGCGTATCATATCGGAGGCTGGCACATCTAATAAATAAGTTGGAATGGTCAAGAAAATGTGTCAGGAGTGGGTTACAGTCATGCTAAGACAGGCAATATGAGTTTACATGTTCTACAATCTGCATCCTTGAAAAAGGAAGTACATCCACTTCCAGAGTCAGTAGAATGGGAGCCGACACCCCCAAAATATGTTAGACTGTTGAGGATGTTGTTTATTCATGGGGAATATAATTTTACGTGGAGTAAAAAAAAGCAAAAAGAAAATTAACAAGTACATTTACACTTGCTTGGGAATTTACACATGAGAAGATAAACGACTATATTTGTACATGTGAAAATGGAATTCACAAAAGGATCAGGCCTGGGCTTAGGTCAAAGAGTTTTGCTACGCGGAAGTCCGCGAAGTGACAAAAAAACTCTGCAGAGTTCCGCAAGTGGCAGAGTACAGTGCAAACTGCCATTTGCGTTGATCTTCCTTCCGCTCGGGTAGAAATATTACCATTCGCTAGTGCGGGCGGGGAAAAAGCTCCTCTGCTGAGTGCAGAAAACTCTGCAAACTCCGCGAATGGAGCAGAGTTCACTGCCCAGGCCTAAAAAGGATATCAAGAGTAATACTGGGGTAACTGTGAAAGTCAGGGGTGCCCAAAAGTGTTCCTGGAACCCAATGTGAATTCTCAAAAATTCTAGACTAGGAGGAACCCAGCGCGAATAGATTTATGATTTATTTGGTCACTGGTCCCCAGTTCTCTAAACATTGGAAGCCTTCTGGCACACAGAATACTAGTAATTCTTTCAATCTTAATGGATTCATCAGGTATCAACTTATTATTTGTGTTCTCGAAAAATTATTTATTGAAACATATTTAGATGTGTTCCTGTCGAATAATGTTTGTTAAAAAGGTTTCATGCAAGTAATAGAACTAATAGATTTCTCAAGCTTTATCATAACAAGGAATATTATGCTACTGTGATTTAGAGATCAAATTATTATTTATCCTTCTATGTTAGTAACAGTAATAATAGTGGTCCACAAGAGCTGTAGTCTAGAACAGGAGAGTTGAGACTTTTGATGTACATTATAATAAATTATTTGATGCCAGTGAACCCCGCTTGCAGACATTACTGTTATACCTGGCATCCTTGGGTAGTCTTCCCTCAAACATTTTGCCTCCTCACCCCCTCCTTTTGCTGTATCTTTTTGTTGACCTTAAGACTCTGAGCCCCTTACCACTGTTGACCAGTAGCTAAAGTGCATGTGTGTCTCCCCTAAAACATGGTAAAATTGGTATATACACAGTTGGCATATGTAATTTACTTGTAACTCCCTTAAGTCCCTTGTAAAGTGGCATACCATATACCCAGGGCCTGTAAATGAAATGCTGCGAGTGGGCTGCAGTGCTAATTGTGCCACCCACACAAGCAGCCTTTCAAACCTCTCCTAGGACTGCCACTCAGGGCTAGTGTGTGCAGTTTTCTGCCACTTTGACTTGGAATTTAAAACCCTCTGCCAAGCCATAAGCTCACCTTTTATTACACATGGGTCACCACCAAGGTAAGCCTAAGGTAGACCAAAGGGCAGGGTGCTGTGTAAGTAAAAGGCAAGACATATACTTTTACGTTTTTTAGGCCCCGGTAGTAACAAACACCTAAATTAATTTTTCACTACTGTGAGGCCTACTTCTCTCATAGCTTAACATTGTAAATTCCTGAATACACTTTTAGGATGTAATTCCTCATTAGAAAGGAGCAGCTGTATCATGTTTTCATATCATTGGAATGGTAATGATAAATCCACTTTACTAGTGAAGTTGGATTTAACATTATTATTTTGGAAATGTCACTTTTAGAAAGTGGGAATTCTTCTCCTCTTACTGCTCTGTTTGCCTGTAACCTGTCTCCAATATATGTCTAGGGGGGTGACAGCTTCACTTTGTGCATTCCCTCTAGACAGCCACAAACACAGGAAGGTTAGGTGGGTCTGCAAACTCATCTGCATTCTGATGGTCTTTCGTGGGCAGGAAGGTAGGGTGGAGCTGACACTTGCAGCTGAATAGGTAGTGTCCTGTCCCCACACAAACAGCAGATTACCCCCACTGATAGTCTGGAACCAGGGTTGGAAATAAAGGGTTTCTGGGAACTTCAAAGACCCTTCTTTGAAGTCACCCCCACTGCAACGGCACACCTGGTTATAAGTACTGGGCCTTTGACCCTACCATGTCAGTACACTACTAGACCTGTGAAGAACTCTACCAGGAAGAAGGACTGCCCTGCTGCTACAAGGACTGCCACTCTGCTGGACTGCTGCTCAGGCAAAACTGTTTTCTGCTCCGCAGTGCTGCCAGTTGCCTGCTACTTTCTGCCCTCTGTCCTGCTGAGGAAAGAACTGGGCCCATCTCACTTGAACCCAGGGTGTCTCCAAGGGTTTGCTGGCTTGCCCCCTGTTCTGAGGTCTCAGGGTCATCAAGTACTTCCTTCAACCCTGCAATAGCACCTGGACTCTGCCATGGTGGTGCCAACCCAGTCCTAGGCCCTTGGAAGTGAATTTTCAGTGCTGACCCAGCAGAATCTTAGCATCTACAACTTTGCACCAATTGGAATTGACGCATCTCCCTTTGACGCTGAAGCAGCTGCTGCTCGATGACATTGCTTCAATGGACTGCATGTGTTACTGATCTTTCTTACTATGTTAATCGCCTGGATGATGGTCTACGTGTGTTTTAAGTTCATATAATCTAATCCCCTGTATTTTGGTTTGAAAATAAATTATATATAAAAAACTATTTCTCCTTCACCTGCTACATCCTCCTTCATATTTGCAGTGTTAGTCTTCATGTCACATTTCACTTGGCAAAGAACCTGACGAATACTACGGTCAGAAGCTACTTGGATTTCTGCCAAAATCCTTGTTATTAGTCTTCTGTTTCTCCATATTAGCCACTGAGAAATGCTAAAAAACTACTACAATGCACAATTCTTCAAAACCCTTTCCTCCATTCTTCGCCAGAAAATAAGATGGCTCACTCAGAGTACCCTCTGGGTTTCTATTTAGATTGCTAAATGTAGTGTTCAAATCAGTCTATGGTCTTGCCAGCTTACTTTGCCAAACACACCTATTTTACAGACATAGCTATGACCATATTGTCTCAGAACTTAATTTCCATCTTATGTGATCCAACGTTATCCCCATTGTACCCATGCAATGGAATACTCACATCCTCAAACTGGGGGTATCACCTCCCTGAGATACACTAGAAGAGCCCCTCATGTAGCTCCTACTCAAAGAGCGATTAAAGCAACAAAGCCCATCTTATTCTGCACCCTTGGCACAGACTGCATCTTGATCACTTTCAGAACCGCTATGTACAGATTGCCTATTTGTACTGTTCCCTGCCCTCTCACGAATGCTTAACATCAAGGTCTCTGCCATTATATTCTTCAAAACATTTTGCACACATATATATATATATATATATATATATATATATATATATATGTACATAAAAATAGAAGGATGACATTGTGGTCCAAACCGGTGCTAGCACATGCGCAGTTTCAGGAAGTTATTTGTGACCTCTTGTACAAACAAGCATGCTCAATGAAGACAGGTAACACTATGTTATCCCAATAGTGTAAAGTAGAAGGGAGAAAACCCCCTATATATAAAGAGTATCAAAAAAATGTTGTAAAAGGTCCGTCACTCTAGGTGTTGCGTTTAAGTAAGGTGAACTTCAAATAAACAGAGTAAGTATAGAGAACCGATGATTCCAATGTTTTTTATTCCATATTCTTGTACAAATAAATTCAAGCAACAGCCGACATGTGTTTCATCATACTCAATTACTTTTTCAAGGCTCTGAAAAGTATAGATGACTCATCCGAAGGATAGTTGAAAAAAACGAGTCGTGGCCGTCGGAGCCCCGAGGGCTACAAAACCGATGATCTTGTTTAAAAAATATTATTATGCAAAGGGAGTCAAGCCCGATAACATCCAATCATAGCAACAAAGACCTTCATAAGTTCAGGTCTCTGTAAAACAAACACCCGATTTGTGTTCCGCGCATAAGTATAATATATATATATATATATATATATATATATATATATATATATATATATATATATATATATATATATATATATATATATATATATAAATAAAAATATACATTTGTTCAAAATCGCAAATCTCCGAAAGCTCTTCACCGATTGCTTTGAAATTTTCACATAACGTTGTATTTGAATACGCGCATGTTTTTATATACACAACGTTCAATTCGAATACGCGTGTGTCGAATACAGGCGTGTTTGTAATCGAAAGCCCGAACAGACAAATAAAAATGTAAATGTTTGTTGGTTCAAAATGTTAAATCTCCGAAAGTTACTTTGAATTCGAATACGCGCGTGTTTTTAAATACACAACGTTGGATTCGAAATGCCTCGCAGTAGATCAAACTGAGGTCGTCGAACTCGCGGAGCAGAAGCAGTGCGACGAATACTTGCAAATCAAACTTAGGAAGAACGGGGATCAACTAACGAGCGAAACAAAGAATGGCTAAAATACGTCCCGAGGAAGCAGCAGAGCGACGTGCAGCCAGACTTGAGGATGCACGGCTGCGAGTATGGCGATTTCTTTCTTTTCCATTTTACCAGACTGAGCCGCAGCAACACGTGGCCGGGTACAGCTTTCAGGATGGCAGACCGGGAAGTGGGTGGAGGGAGGGGGGAGGAGTTGGTTAACTTTGCAACATTAAGAAAGGACGCATAGAGATGCTGCGCAACAACTACAAGGGACGCATAGAGTCAATAGTCTACATATATTAGGATAGACAGTTGGTGTCAGGATGGCAGACCAGGAAATGGACGCATAGAGCTAATAGTCCACATATATTAGGATGGACAGTTGGTGTCAGGATGGCAGACCAGGAAGTGGGTGGAGGGAGGGGGGGGGAGGAGTTGGTTCACTTTGCAACATTAAGAAAGGACGCATAGAGATGCTGCGCATGGAGGGAGGGGGGAGGAGTTGGTTCACTTTACAACGTTAAGAAAGAACGCATAGAGATGCTGCACAACAACTACAAGGAACGCATAGAGATAATAGTCTACATATATTAAGATGGACAGTTGGTGTCAGGATGGCAGACTGGGAAGTGGACGCATAGAGACAATAGTCCATATATATTAGGATGGACAGTTGGTGTCAGGATGGCAGACCGGGAAGTGGGTGGAGGGAGGGGGGAGGAGTTGGTTCACTTTGCAACATTAAGAAAGGATGCATAGAGATGCTGCGCAACAACTACAAGGGACGCATAGAGACAATAGTCACAAAAACATATTGTATACCTACAAGCATTGACATATTAAACATACTAGAAACGTGCGCTTACTCTTTTCTTTCTCTTCCATTTAACCAGACTGAGCCACAGCCACGCGTGGCCGGGTACAGCTTGTGTATATATATATATATTAAGCGTGAGTGCAAAATCCGTTCCGCTTGCGGATTTCGCGGATTTTCGGTAAATCCGCAATCCGCAAACTCTCGCGAATTTACCGAAAATCCGCGAATCCGCGAGAGGCAGATTCAGGGGGCAAAAGTTCAAGCCTTCAAGCTTGAAGTTGTTGTAACTATTTTAGGATGGCGCCGACAAGCTGCCAGTGCCATCCTAAAATAGTCACTAAGTTAGCTTCAACAGGAAGCATAGGAAGCACAAATAGATAAAATAAAGCAGGTGCTCGAGCACCTGCTTTATTTTATCTATTAGGGAAGCTAATTTAGTAACTATTTTAGGATGGCGCTGGCAGCTTGGCGGCGTCATCCTAAAATAGTTACAGGAAAATGATGGATGGACAGCTCACTCAAGGGAGCGTCGTCGAGGCTGGGCAGGTGTGCCTTCTTCCCAAATCTACCGTCGAAAATCAGCTGTGATGCTGGATAGAGGCCTTTGCATCCTTGACTTTCACGAGCGCAATCCTCGTGCTGTTCCTGTGACCAGGAGCTTCTTTCTCTTGTTCTGCTGCTCTGATCGGTCTCTGACCTTTTATACACACAAGAGGCATGTGAACTCGCATGGAAGCCCCGCCCGTTTGGCCCCGCTCACACACTCGCGGTGTGCACCGTCTTCCCGCCATTTATCCACTATGATGGACAGCTCACTCAAGGGACCCCTGCGCCCTTCGGGCGATTGCATAGTAACACACACATGGTCGCTGGAACTAGTTGAAGCTCAAATTCAGTGACTCATTCATCAGCCCAAAAACAATTGTGAGCGTCGTTGAGGCCGCACAGGAGAAGACCCCCCCCCATTAAAGAAATCCGCAAAATCCGCGAATCCGCAAATTCGTGGATTTTGCGGATTTGCAAATTCACGGATCATGGATCCGCAAAATCCGCCCATGCTTAATATATATGTGCTGATGGTGGACTGCAGCTGGAAATAAATCTACTTTGCACCTACTTGGGTCCTAGCTCCTCTGTTTCCTGCGACAACGTGTTGGCTGATCGAAGGGACGAAAGGAGTATGCTAATATATATATGTGTATATATATATATTTTTTTGTTACAAATTGCGCCGCACACAGGGACTTCGGTTGTCTCAGTTTATTGGCACAGATCCTAAGTCTATCACACCAACGCGTTTCGGCCTTGCGGCCTTTCTCTCGGTAGGTGGCACTACTTTTACCATTTGTATTTAAAGAAGTCACATGACATTTCATTCTCCCATAGAATTCTGGGAGATGTAGTTTCCGTATTATCAACATACAGAGCACCTTTGTGATAGATTTTTTGTAGTACTTTGTTTTGCCCTTCGTGGGTTATACATAACTGAGATGCCATTGGTGAAATACGTTATATTGCGTGCTGTCAGATATTAAATTAATTATATTGTATGTATTATATATTATGCAACCAGATTTACATTTTGATTTCTGTATTTTTTCTCTGAAAGTCCAGGGTATAGTACCCGAGTATTTTCAGCTAACAGCTTACACAATCATATTTACACACATCAATTTATCGTCTTTACCACCTAGAGGCAAAATGATTCTTGGTTTTTGTTACCAGATTTGGTGGGCAATGTCAATTTCTACAGTTCATGCCTTTCAATCAACTTTCTCTTGTTCATAAGTGGACATAAAGTTCCTCATCCAGATTGATCCCTTTCGGATGTTTTGTCCTCATGCGGATGATGTATTTGGATTCTAGTTGTCGCAGTTTCTTTTTGCAATCTCTCATTCTTTCATTTGGTTCAACAGTGTCGATGGTAAAGAAACTCATTTTACGCCAGTCGCCACCTTGACAGTTTAGGATGTGTTTTGCTGTTGCGTATGATAGGTCTTTATTGTTTACTGCTTTTATATGCTCTAAGATACGTTTTTTCAGCATACAGATGGTGCTGCTTATATACATCCTTTCGCAGTTGCATTGTATCACATATATCCCAAACTGGGTGGTGCAGGTTATTTTTGAGTTGAATTTGATCAGCCTTCCTTCTGGATCTCTTATAAATTTTTTATTCACCCTGATTTTGCAAGCTATACAGCTGTTACATTTATTGAAGCGCACTTTTTTGTTTTTCGAGACAATTTGTTGGGTTTTTCTTTTTTGATTGAAAATGGCTCTTAACTAGTGAGTCTTTGATAGATGGTACTTTCCTAAAGGTGATTTTTGGTTCTGTACCGATTATGTTCCTTAAGTCGTGATCCTGCTGTAATAGCGACCAGTATTTTTGTACACTTTGTTTGATTTTGTGGGCTTCTTTACTGTAAGATAGTATTAATCTTGGTGCCTGTGGATTTATCTCATTTTGATTTGTGACTTCAAGATTCTTTACCAAGATTTCCTGTTGGGTTTTGTTCTCAATTTTTTCAATGCTTGCCTTCAAATCTCTTCCTCTGTATCCTCTTCTCCTCAGTCTTTCCGCACTTTTGAGGATTTCTTAGTTGCTTCTTCTTTCTTGGAGCAATTTCTTTTCATTCTGGTGAATTCTACAAAGGGGATACTCCTTATTAGTGGCTTAGGATGAAAGCTTTCGGCATGTAAAATGCTATTGGTGGCTGTCTTTTTTCTGTACAGTGTAGTTTGAATTTGTCCGTCGTCAATATATACTGAGATATCTAAAAAGTATATTTTTTGACGACTCACAGTACAGGTAAAAGACAGGCCAATCTCATTGTTCTTAAGCATACTGAAGTACTCCATGAATTCCTGTTTGGTGCCGTTCCAAATGAGGAACAGATCGTCGATGTATCGCGACCATAAGATTATTTTCTCCAATGCCATGCTGTTTTGTGGTCCCAATGCTATCTCCTTCTCCCACCATCCCATGGTAAGGTTGGCATAATTGGGGGAGAAAGAGATGCCCATAGCGCAGCCACACTGCTGATGGTAGATATTGTGATTGAAGAAAAAGATGTTATTGTTTAGGCATATGTGTATCATGGTCAGTAGCATTGCCGAATATTCAAGTTCATTGATATTCCTTTGTTTCAGGAAGTATGCACAGGCATTTAATCCAATTTTGTGTTCGATAGAGGTGTAGAGAGAGACTACATCAATCGTGGTCATCAGGTATGCTGGATTCCCAGCTATATCCGTTAATGTTTTAAGGAAGTCTCCTGTGTCATGGATATAGGAGTTCAGATTCTTTACCATTGAGGCAAAATAGTGGTCAACATATGAGGAAATGTTCACATATAGGGAGTCACAGGATGATACGATTGGCCTGCCAGGTGGATTGATTAGTGTTTTGTGCACCTTTGGCAGGAAATAAATTGTGGGGATTGTCGGGTTTTCTTTGAAAATAAATTTATATTCGTTTTCATCCAATAGGTTATGGTCAAACTAGTTATCTAGATGCTTTTTGATTTCCTGGATCATTTTATTAATTGGGTTTGTGGTCAGTTTTTTATATTTCTCCTCGTCGTTTAACTGTCGCTGTGCTTCTTTAATGTAGTATGTATATATATATATATATATATATATATATATATATATATATATATATATATATATATATATAGCCACTAGGAATTTATAGTTAGGTCAGCTGTTCTATAGGAAAAGCGTTTTTGTGTTGCTAATAACTTTGGCACTGTTTGACGAATCTCTGTGAAACTTTTCTAAAAGGTGCACAGTTTTACCTAGTCTGTACCTGGAAAGTTTGGGGTGATCCATCAAGCAGGGACCAAGAAAAAAGGGGGGGCTCCAAAAAGCCAAATCCCCATGCATTTTCTATAGACTTCTTTAAGCAAGGCTACAGCAAAAACTGCTGAACGGAATTGAAAAAAATTTGGCAAGAAGCTAGATCTTGGTGCCCAGATTGTGCTTTCTGTGATTTGGTGTAAATCGTTCAGTAGTTTTTGAGAAATTAAGGTTGAAAAATATTGCATATCTGGATGGTTGGGTGTGTGAAAGTCTCGAGAGACTGTTGCGGAAGTGCCGGTTAAAAAATACTAAACAACAAAACAGAGATGCCAATACTGAGGATTTATTTAATATCTTATTTCATCAACCAAAAGAAGTCTCCTGATCAAAAATGGGAAATGCTATTCAATAGCTGTTTTAATATACAATGTAAATTTTTGGAAAGTACATTTATTTTCACTTTCAGTATATACTGTCAAAAAACAGAACATTTTATGTACAAAAATGAAAAAGGGAGGACACAAAGCTAGGCAATAAAATCACCGTACATTCATAATTCAGTCGTATCACAGTCATACCACAAACATTCACGCATTCATACTAAAAAAATTAACTTAAATTGGATAGAAAATAAACCAATAGGCTAAGTGTTGGCTCTGCTGTACAAAATGAAAGAAATCTCACAATGATTTATGAAATACACTCATTAATTTGCGTTTTTAATCCAATGAATTATAAAGAATTAGACAAAGGATGGGTGTAATTAGTAGCACCTAGTGGGGCAACATATCAACACTAGGGCGAAAGCAGACACTGGACGAAGGGGGGGCCTACGCGTTTCGAATCCCTAGGATTTGGGAGGAATTCTCATCAAGGCCAAATCATTCATGGGGAATATGGTATCCGGTAGGATAGGTCGAAGAAATGAATGGGATGAAAGTCACCTCTGGGTTAGGTGGTGTTGTGTCCTGGGGCGTGGGTTGAGCAAAAAAGGATTGCTGACCCAGTGATTAGAGAGCCACGTTGGAGGTTGAAGCATGCGCGAGGAAGCAGTGCCGACTGAAATGCCTTAGACTTGGTTACGGAGACACGGACCCTTCGCTCTGCCAGGAGAGTAGAAAATCGTCCTGCACCTACGTAGCGACAAACAAAGTAAAAGGCTTCAACCTCCAAAAATACAGCAATCTGATTGGCCCACGGAGCTTTATTTCTATTGGGTCATTTTGTTACCATGGGAGTCAGACACCCGCGGGAGCAAGCGCTCTGATTGGCTGCCAGCAACATGAGAAAAACGTTTCTGGACGCTATTACAGGACTCTGGGTTTCCTCTCTTCTAAAAATCTAAAAATGTTTAATAAAAAAAACATAAGGCCGCCGGGTAGGGATACCCTTACTCCCTATGGCTCCATACGGGGACACAGAGCCAGACCCAGAGCACCCCCCCCCCCCCCGCCTGGGCCAAAAATCTGCAAAAACTGATGCGATCCTACATGACTTCTGCATGAATGTACAAACCAAAAATAAAAGGGCAGCTGGGGCTGCTTTGTTTTAATATTGAGAATGGGGTGCACAGCCTCTCTCCCATAGACTCTAATTACTGTAAATGGGGTGGTCCCCCCTCCCTGAGCCATCGCATAGCATAGCATGTGACCGCATCCCCCGGGGCTGGCTCACATGCTATGTCCCAGGGAGCCCACCACCGGGACATAGCAGTTTACCTGCCCTCACCGACTTGATAGGAGCATTTTTAAATCTCCCACCAAGTGGAAGCAACCACAAAGACTGCTCCCAGATGGCGGGAGCATTAAAAAATGCTTCCGGTGGCTGAGAGCAGTCTTTTGATCATTAAAAAAAACTGCTTTGGGATATGGGGTTCCCAGGGCCTAATAAGGCTTGGGGCGGGATGTAATGTGCACCCCCCCTATTTAATAAAAAAATGCCCTGAGGGGTGGGGTCCAAAGGGTCATATAAGTCATGGGGAGGGGGCCTGTGGCCCCCCTACCCTTTAATTTAAAAAGAATGGTCCTGGGGGGTGGGGTCTCCATACTCAAATAAGGCTTGGGGAGGGGTGCACATGGAACTAAAATATGACTTTACGTTAAAAGAATGACCAATTCACACCAAAAAAAACAATGGTTAAAGTAACATTATAGTTGTGAATATGTCAGTGATAACATTAACGTTTTGAACTAAAAAAGAACAGAAATTTACCAGTTATAGTTAACTGAGCTATCTACAACTTACGCCCCCGCCATGCACTGCTTATGACCTCACATATTACATCACTCATGACATGTTCTATGATATAACGTAACTTTAACCCGGTGCGTATTTTGAGCTGGTGGCTTCCAGTGCTTGGCACCAGCACTTAATTGTTAACACTGGTGCTTGGGACAGACTGCCAAATTCATTATAAATTAGAGATGACTACTACCTGCCGTTCAAGCCATTCTTATACCTTTGGGGGCCTGTAATAGTCGGAACTGTCACTGTGGCAAAATGAAGTGCTAGTGCATAATAAATAACTTATAATGTTTAGCCGGACCCACTTATGGCATTAACTATCAGAAGATTTGGAGAAAAAAGTTAATCTGCCCACTGCATACTTTAATCCCTAATAACTACCAGCACGTATTGATTAAATATTACCCACTATATCTCACTTGAATAGTAGAGCAAAGCTATGAAGTGCAAGTGCTAAAAAATCACTAAAGTGCCAAAGGATAAAGTGCTATAGTGTTGTGCATCGAAATGTAACAAAGCTTAAAAAGTGAACCTGCCCGAACGTTATATTAAAACTTCATTTCTGAAAAAGAAGTATCAGTACTCTCACCAATGCAACAGAAAACAAGAACCAGAACTTATTGATCCTGAAAAGTCGATTTGTCAGGTGACAGCTGAATAGTATGTTATATGCAATCATATTACTACTCGTATCATCAAAATGATCTACAGGTACACTCTCACTGTGGAAAACTGATTTATATACAGCTCACAAGTAATGAGGGTTACTATGGAGGATGTTAGAAACCAAAGACAATAGTCGACTCTAGTGATCATTTTAGAGAAAAGCGTGTAGGTCCTCACTTGCATTTAAGCCATTTGGCATTTTAGTGTTGAGTGCAAGAATGAAATGTGACCCTAACTGTCTTAAACGTTTCTCTCTGTTACCACCACATCGTGAGGTAGGAAAAGCTCCAATTACTAAATATTTAAGCTCACTGAGGGTGTTGTGGTGTACTAGCTTAAAGTGTTGGGCCACAGGATAGTTGGGATCAGAGTTGACCACTGCCCTCAGGTGTTGTAAGATCCTATTGAATACTTGAAGCTTAGTACTCCCCACATACTTGAACCCAGAAGTGTATTCTAAGATATAGACTGCATGGTCAGTCTGACATCTGTAGAGGCCCTTGATCTGAACAGGTCTTGGACTAAACGCTGTTTTATAATCTGTGGTATTGACACCAAATTTGCAGGCTCGACACAAGCTACACCTGAAAAACCCTGTTTTGTTGGATAGCCATGTTTGGTTGTGAATGAACTCAGGGCAACTCTGTACAAATGCATCACACATCGATGGTGCTCGTCTGAAAGTGATGGAAGGTAATTCAGGGAGAATTTGTTTCATGATAATGTCAGTGAGGACAATGGGCCAGTGAGCATTGATGATCCGTCATATCTGTTTCTCCTGTGAACTGAATGTTGTGATGAGTCTAATTTCATGTGTGTTTTCCACTGCTGAAGCCATATGGGACATGGAGATATTTGCTTCCCACAGCCTTAGAGGATAAACAGGCCTCTCTGGTAGGTGAGTTAGCTTTAAAAAGGGCATTTTGTATTTCAGTTTTTTTGTACTCTCGAGAAATGAAGCGTCGAACAGCTTCTTGTTGACATAACTCGAGATCTGAATCAGAGCTACAGACACGGCGCATTCTTAAAAATTCCCCTTAGGGTACTGCGTATCAGGTGCCTAGGCTGTGCACTGCTTGCATGAAGGACTGAATTGCCAGCAGTTATTTTACGATGGAGTTTAGTGTGAATCTTACCCATGTCTAAATAGACCTGCAGATCTAGGAATTCCACACTTTCATCGCTGATTTGAGCCGTAAAATTGAGATTTTACTCATTATCATTGATGGAGGATACAAATGCTTCTGCTTCCTCTTTAGCGCCCTTCCATATCATAAATACATCATCAATATATCCCCACCAATGAATGACATGAGTGTCCCAAGTTGATTTATGTAACATCATGAGGACATGCTCCTCCCACCAACCCACATGAAGACATGCGTAACTGGGGGAGAAGCATGCCCCAATGGCCACATCCCTTAATTGTTGGTACACATCCCTGTTGAAAAGGAAAAGGAAAAGATTATTCCTAAGGCAAAGTTCAATCATAGTGATGATCATCTGATTGTGTTCATAGAAATGGATCCCATCCCTGTGGTGTAAAGGGATGTTTTGTCCATCACCAAGAAAAGATAACCTTGATCCCATTTAACCTCTTTGAACGTCCTGTTGAAATCGCTGGTGTCTTTAATAAAGGAAGGTAGACCAGCCACAAAATGCTGTAGGAAATAGTCAATAAACTTTGACATGGGTTCCAGTAAACTATTCCGGGCTGAAATGATAGGTCTACCAGAATGTGAATGATCTTTTTGTGGACTTTCGGAAGAAAGTAAAGGACTGGTGTTATGGGTGATGGTTCTTTAAAAAATTAACTTCATTCTTTGTTAGAAGCCCCGTTCGTTTCCACTGATTTAAATGTTGAAATACTGTCTCTTTAACTTTACGTAAACCCTGCACAGATGTTTTTCTGTAACAGGCCAGATCTTCCAAATGTCTATTAGCTGCTTCTGGGAAAAGTTGTCTAGGCCAAAGGACTATATTCCCGCCCTTATCAGCCTTGTTGATGATGATTTCGTGATTGTAACCTAGCTTCTTCATCAGCTTGAGATATTGCAGATGACGGAATGAGTTACATTGGGTTTTACGATTGATGGTCATATTGAATCTTTTCAAGTCATCCACCACAATATCGCTGAAAACATCAATAGCGTCCTTAGGCATCACAGGAACAAAAGAGGACCTAGGATGAAAGGGAATATTTGCTGCTTCATTAATGTTGATCCCTGCTGTAGATAGATCTTGTTGGGTGGAGTTTGAGGAGTCGTGCTCATCCATAGCTAGGGCATGCAGAGTCCTAAGTGTGGCGTCGTCAGTGGTCTATAGATTTATGTTGGTGTCATATTTGGGAGTAGTTGTCGCAACCTTGAGTCGTTGGAATTTGATAAATTTTAATTTTCAAATAATTTTATAAACATCAACCCTCGATTGATTATATTGGAAATTATTCTCTGGGCAGTAGGTGAGTCCCAAAGAGAGCAATTACGATTACGCTGAAGATAAGGCAGTGTCCGTTAGGAACACAGTGTTATCATTGGGTCCAATGAATGTCTCCACTTCTTGGACTATGGTCCCCTGTTTGAATTGCTGCTTGTGTTTCCTCCTCCTCTCCCTCTTCCGTTGGTTCCTCCTTCACCTAGTTTTGTTTAGGGATTCCGAGGACGTAAAGGCTGTCGCCGGGCTTGGCGTAAGATTTTTAATTCCTCTGCAGGTGTGAGGTTGATAGTTCCCATGACTTGTGTGGTTGATGACTGCTCCCTGCTCTCTTCAGAGTCACTGTTGCTTGTCATGGAGCTCGCTTCAGACTCCGAAGTCTCCCTCACACTTCTACCTTGTGTTGTTGTTTGGGCTACAGGTATTTTGTTGGTAAGTGCTTGTCTTTTAAACATGTTGAATTTTCTGGAAAATGTGAAGACTCTTCCCGTTTCATAATCATTTTTGTCACGTGCAAATTAAAAAAAAAATCTGGCTTTGATGACCTCTTCATGTTTTTTTATTTCAATTTGTGCACAACCTTTTAAGACCAACTCCTTCTGTTCAAGCCCATCTAATAGCCCATTGATTCTTTCGATTTCTCTAAGGGTTGTGTCGTGATCTATTTTAGCATATTTGATAAGGATAAGAACCATGTTCATTGAAGTTTGTAGATTATTTTCCGTCCATTCTTTTAGCATTTAGGGGTTCGGATTTTCGAAAGTGGGTGTAGTCAACACCCTCTATCCCTTCGGTACTCTATTGACGTCTCTATATTTTTCCAAAGATTTTTTTCTCTCACCATTTAGTGAGTTCGGTTTTGAGTAATTTCCCTAAGGTTTTCAAAAGACTCTTTAACCACATGGCTGCTAGGCGTTTTCCCGTCCTGCGCTAAAAACAACAAAATCCCATAAATCATGACGAGCTGGCCTTGTCATCCGCGCATGGCAGGTAAGCGCCATGACGAGCCCAGCTCGTCATTAGCTTCGAAGGGGTTAAATCGTTGTTCATAGTGGTGTTAGTTTGATAGCTCTGTGAATTATTGATTTTGGGGAGGTTTAAGAACAAAGCTTCAGCTGCAGCTTCGCGGTCACACTGCGCTTCATTGGAAGGCATGATATAATCAGCCGATGAAGCACTATCAGATAAGGTGCTGAGCTACTTCTGAAAACACCTTAAAATCGTAGCGTCACAATCTTTTTACCCACTGATATTATGAATACACAAGTCGATCAAATTACCAGAACAGAATCACCTGGTCCCTAGAGTCCTCAAACCACTCAGGCGCCGCCGATTCGAAACTGGAACAGCTGAGATCTGACTTCGTAATCTAGCAACAGCGGGGGACAGACTCGGCACGTACTCCTTCCGGATCAGTTCCTTTGCATGCCCGAAAACAGCTGTATCCCAGTCCGCCACAGGTAAAGAGAGGGTCCGCCACGCCAGAGACAGCCGTGATCTTGATACATTGAATGAAAATTCACAATCCTGGCCCACCGTTCTCCCGATGAGACAATACAGGTACGGACCACCAGACGCCAAAGACTTGCTAAATCAAAAACTTGCTTAATTTCATCAGTAACAGGAAAGTGGGGAACCGAATCTACAGTTGGAGGCTTGGGCAAAACAACTAGTAATAGGTAAAGATGCCTTCAAGGGATTTCATTAAATACTCTCAGTCAAATCTATTCAAAATAATCACTTGTTTTTCTAGCGCCAACTGGTAGCTGACTATTGAACAATCAAAAAATCAATGGAGTTATTTAAAACATGAATATTGAGCAATAGATAAGATGAGAATCTGATCAAGAACAAGGCCCTTATCAAGGAGGCGCTGGCCTACAGTCACTTGTACAAGGCTCATTCTTGCCGTTACTGCAACATTTGGCTCCATCTCGTGTTTCCTGCATACACCCTAATAGACACCAACAGCTGGGAAGCCGACCACAGTGTTCCCTCATCTCTACTCAAGCATCTCATGCCCTGATCAAGTCCAATTGTCATTGGACAAAACTTGTTGGCTGAAGCTTGTGTTATTTGAAATAAAAATACTTTTCGCAAACAAAGGAACTGACTGAATAGCAATTATAAAATATAAACTCTCTGGGAGTGCACCGCTCCACTTTGTGCTTAGCTTCTAACCTGCGTTGCAGTTTGCACCCAACAGCGGTGGGTGCAGGAGTCATAAGTGCACACCAACCACAGTGATTTGGAACACACAACTACAGGAACTAAGCAGTGAGGTGTGGCCACTGTTGCCCGCCGTTGGTCCTTGCTCAGTGTGATTTCACTAAGGCCTTCAATAGAGTGGCATGGGCTTTCTTGGACAAGGTTCTTCAGCGGGCTGGGGAGGGGTTCCGTCGCAGGGTGCATCTTTTCTACAATGCCCCATCCGCCTGGGTCTGAGTAAATGGGGTTCTTTCTCTCCTGTTTCCCATTGAACACAGTATGCACCAGTAATATCTGCTTTCTCCCTTGTTCGCTGTTAGACTTGGCTTTTACAGTGGGTTTACCCCCAGACTTTTTGCTTTCTGGACTCCTGTTTTTGAGCCTGTTTTTGTTGGTTTTAGGACTCTGGGCACTTTACCACTGCTAATCAGTGCTAAAGTGCATATGCACTCCGTGTAAATTATGTTATAGATTGATGTTTCCATGATTGGCTTATTTGATTTACAGGTAAGTCCCTAGTAAAGTGCACCAGGTGTGTCAGAGCCTGTTAAATGCTGCTAGTGGGCCTGCAGCACTGATTGTGCCACCCACATAAGCAGCCTTTCAAAGGTTTCTGAGACCTGCCACTGCAGTGTCAGTGTGCAGTCTCAACTGTCATGTCGACCTGGCAAGTGCACCCACTTGCCAGGCCCTAACATTCCCTTTTATGACATGTGGGTCACCTCTAATGTAGGCCCAAGGGACACCTGTGGGCAGGGTGCAGTGTATGTGAAAGGTAGAACATGTATTGGTATGTGAGTGACATGTCCTGATAGTGAAATAACATGTATTTTGTATTGGTATGTGTGTGACATGTCCTAATAGTGAAATAACGTGTATTTTGTTGTTCACTATTGAAAGTCTATCTGCCCATAGGATAGAATGGGAGATCCTTTGTAACATCTTACAAGTATAACTTCGGATTGGGACAAGATAGAGAAATACATTTTAGGCTCTCTGAGCTCAGAATTTAATAACACATCTTTTAGTAAAGATGATTTTTGTGTTTTGTGTTTGAAAATACCACTTTAATGATGAAGTAATTTACTAGGCTGATTCTAGGTTGACTAGGCTGATTCTAGTCAATTACCTCATCATGATGCTCCCTCTTACCCTAACCCAGGACTTCCACCATAAACTCGACAATCTTCTCTCTAAATTTTTGTGGAAAGGGAAGAAAGCCAGAATCAGCCTAAAAAACTGTGCCTAGATAAATCCTCGAGTGGGATCAATTTAGCGAATTTCGAACTATATCAGACGGCATTCCTAGTGAAACAAGGCTCCTACTGGTTAGCACCACTGGCCGATTACACTCCGGTTTGGCTTACTATTGTATTTTGGATGTCTCTTCACAATTATTTCAGCCTGCATAAACCCCCATGATTCTTCGATTTGTAGCCCATGCCCTTTGGGCTCTTGGGACCGCGCACAATCATCTCCACACTTAGTCAGCAGTCGCTTATCAGCTCTCTTGTCAGCTCTGTGGGGCCGCCCCCGATGACGGATGGGGTGTGCTCACACCCAACACCCCAAGGGTGTGGCCTAGTACACAACTAATGTTCGCTACCATACCACCTTCGCTTTTACTGCATATGATTTGTTATTGCTTGTATATTCTTTCCCGTTGTCTGTATTGTTTCTTCCCCCTCCCCATTTATTTTATTTACTGTACCAGGTAATATGAGGATGTAATTTTAATTTTCATTGTCTTCCCGACCAAACTGTCACATTCAGTATGTCGCCATGATACATTTTTATTGTTTGCTTTGGTATTTTATGCTTTGTTCTGGAAACTGCCAATAAAGATTTGTGAAATCAAAAAAAAAAAGAAAATACCACTTTTAGAAAGTGGGTATTTTCTTGCTTAGTCATCCTGTGTGCCTTTGCTGGGTTGTGGATTGACTGTCTGGCTGCATTAAGAGTAGAGGGAAGAGTTTCATTAACAACTGAGTAGGGCTGGGATGCATTTAAAGTGGTGGGGGGAGATTTCCCCTACACCTGAATAGGCTATGTCTCCCTTTCACCATGCAGTCTCCACCTCTTGCTGGGAAGCTTCACCTGAGAGGACAGAACTTGTTTGGGCTGAGCACAGACACTCTGCTCCAAAGAACAAAGAGAAACTGAGTATAAATATTGGGGCCCAGACCCCAGAACCTTAGATTACTGCTGAACCAAGGAACCTGCCAGGAAAAGCTGGAGAAGCTGTCAGGAGGAACTGCCACTTTGCTGCATGTTCTGCTGTGTTGGCCTGCTGCTTGCTGCTTCTGTCTTGAGCAGGGAAAGGTCTGGATTGTACTTTCAGCACCCTGCTGTTAGAGTTTTCTCCATGGGCTTGAAGTAGAGCTTGCCTCCTGTTGGAAGTCTCACAGGACTCTGGGTTTCCTCTCTTCTAAAAATCTAAAAATGTTTAATAAAAAAAACATAAGGCCGCCGGGTAGGGATACCCTTACTCCCTATGGCTCCATACGGGGACACAGAGCCAGACCCAGAGCACCCCCCCCCCCCCCGCCTGGGCCAAAAATCTGCAAAAACTGATGCGATCCTACATGACTTCTGCATGAATGTACAAACCAAAAATAAAAGGGCAGCTGGGGCTGCTTTGTTTTAATATTGAGAATGGGGTGCACGGCCTCTCTCCCATAGACTCTAATTACTGTAAATGGGGTGGTCCCCCCTCCCTGAGCCATCGCATAGCATAGCATGTGACCGCATCCCCCGGGGCTGGCTCACATGCTATGTCCCAGGGAGCCCACCACCGGGACATAGCAGTTTACCTGCCCTCACCGACTTGATAGGAGCATTTTTAAATCTCCCACCAAGTGGAAGCAACCACAAAGACTGCTCCCAGATGGCGGGAGCATTAAAAAATGCTTCCGGTGGCTGAGAGCAGTCTTTTGATCATTAAAAAAAACTGCTTTGGGATATGGGGTTCCCAGGGCCTAATAAGGCTTGGGGCGGGATGTAATGTGCACCCCCCCTATTTAATAAAAAAATGCCCTGAGGGGTGGGGTCCAAAGGGTCATATAAGTCATGGGGAGGGGGCCTGTGGCCCCCCTACCCTTTAATTTAAAAAGAATGGTCCTGGGGGGTGGGGTCTCCATACTCAAATAAGGCTTGGGGAGGGGTGCACATGGAACTAAAATATGACTTTACGTTAAAAGAATGACCAATTCACACCAAAAAAAACAATGGTTAAAGTAACATTATAGTTGTGAATATGTCAGTGATAACATTAACGTTTTGAACTAAAAAAGAACAGAAATTTACCAGTTATAGTTAACTGAGCTATCTACAACTTACGCCCCCGCCATGCACTGCTTATGACCTCACATATTACATCACTCATGACATGTTCTATGATATAACGTAACTTTAACCCGGTGCGTATTTTGAGCTGGTGGCTTCCAGTGCTTGGCACCAGCACTTAATTGTTAACACTGGTGCTTGGGACAGACTGCCAAATTCATTATAAATTAGAGATGACTACTACCTGCCGTTCAAGCCATTCTTATACCTTTGGGGGCCTGTAATAGTCGGAACTGTCACTGTGGCAAAATGAAGTGCTAGTGCATAATAAATAACTTATAATGTTTAGCCGGACCCACTTATGGCATTAACTATCAGAAGATTTGGAGAAAAAAGTTAATCTGCCCACTGCATACTTTAATCCCTAATAACTACCAGCACGTATTGATTAAATATTACCCACTATATCTCACTTGAATAGTAGAGCAAAGCTATGAAGTGCAAGTGCTAAAAAATCACTAAAGTGCCAAAGGATAAAGTGCTATAGTGTTGTGCATCGAAATGTAACAAAGCTTAAAAAGTGAACCTGCCCGAACGTTATATTAAAACTTCATTTCTGAAAAAGAAGTATCAGTACTCTCACCAATGCAACAGAAAACAAGAACCAGAACTTATTGATCCTGAAAAGTCGATTTGTCAGGTGACAGCTGAATAGTATGTTATATGCAATCATATTACTACTCGTATCATCAAAATGATCTACAGGTACACTCTCACTGTGGAAAACTGATTTATATACAGCTCACAAGTAATGAGGGTTACTATGGAGGATGTTAGAAACCAAAGACAATAGTCGACTCTAGTGATCATTTTAGAGAAAAGCGTGTAGGTCCTCACTTGCATTTAAGCCATTTGGCATTTTAGTGTTGAGTGCAAGAATGAAATGTGACCCTAACTGTCTTAAACGTTTCTCTCTGTTACCACCACATCGTGAGGTAGGAAAAGCTCCAATTACTAAATATTTAAGCTCACTGAGGGTGTTGTGGTGTACTAGCTTAAAGTGTTGGGCCACAGGATAGTTGGGATCAGAGTTGACCACTGCCCTCAGGTGTTGTAAGATCCTATTGAATACTTGAAGCTTAGTACTCCCCACATACTTGAACCCAGAAGTGTATTCTAAGATATAGACTGCATGGTCAGTCTGACATCTGTAGAGGCCCTTGATCTGAACAGGTCTTGGACTAAACGCTGTTTTATAATCTGTGGTATTGACACCAAATTTGCAGGCTCGACACAAGCTACACCTGAAAAACCCTGTTTTGTTGGATAGCCATGTTTGGTTGTGAATGAACTCAGGGCAACTCTGTACAAATGCATCACACATCGATGGTGCTCGTCTGAAAGTGATGGAAGGTAATTCAGGGAGAATTTGTTTCATGATAATGTCAGTGAGGACAATGGGCCAGTGAGCATTGATGATCCGTCATATCTGTTTCTCCTGTGAACTGAATGTTGTGATGAGTCTAATTTCATGTGTGTTTTCCACTGCTGAAGCCATATGGGACATGGAGATATTTGCTTCCCACAGCCTTAGAGGATAAACAGGCCTCTCTGGTAGGTGAGTTAGCTTTAAAAAGGGCATTTTGTATTTCAGTTTTTTTGTACTCTCGAGAAATGAAGCGTCGAACAGCTTCTTGTTGACATAACTCGAGATCTGAATCAGAGCTACAGACACGGCGCATTCTTAAAAATTCCCCTTAGGGTACTGCGTATCAGGTGCCTAGGCTGTGCACTGCTTGCATGAAGGACTGAATTGCCAGCAGTTATTTTACGATGGAGTTTAGTGTGAATCTTACCCATGTCTAAATAGACCTGCAGATCTAGGAATTCCACACTTTCATCGCTGATTTGAGCCGTAAAATTGAGATTTTACTCATTATCATTGATGGAGGATACAAATGCTTCTGCTTCCTCTTTAGCGCCCTTCCATATCATAAATACATCATCAATATATCCCCACCAATGAATGACATGAGTGTCCCAAGTTGATTTATGTAACATCATGAGGACATGCTCCTCCCACCAACCCACATGAAGACATGCGTAACTGGGGGAGAAGCATGCCCCAATGGCCACATCCCTTAATTGTTGGTACACATCCCTGTTGAAAAGGAAAAGGAAAAGATTATTCCTAAGGCAAAGTTCAATCATAGTGATGATCATCTGATTGTGTTCATAGAAATGGATCCCATCCCTGTGGTGTAAAGGGATGTTTTGTCCATCACCAAGAAAAGATAACCTTGATCCCATTTAACCTCTTTGAACGTCCTGTTGAAATCGCTGGTGTCTTTAATAAAGGAAGGTAGACCAGCCACAAAATGCTGTAGGAAATAGTCAATAAACTTTGACATGGGTTCCAGTAAACTATTCCGGGCTGAAATGATAGGTCTACCAGAATGTGAATGATCTTTTTGTGGACTTTCGGAAGAAAGTAAAGGACTGGTGTTATGGGTGATGGTTCTTTAAAAAATTAACTTCATTCTTTGTTAGAAGCCCCGTTCGTTTCCACTGATTTAAATGTTGAAATACTGTCTCTTTAACTTTACGTAAACCCTGCACAGATGTTTTTCTGTAACAGGCCAGATCTTCCAAATGTCTATTAGCTGCTTCTGGGAAAAGTTGTCTAGGCCAAAGGACTATATTCCCGCCCTTATCAGCCTTGTTGATGATGATTTCGTGATTGTAACCTAGCTTCTTCATCAGCTTGAGATATTGCAGATGACGGAATGAGTTACATTGGGTTTTACGATTGATGGTCATATTGAATCTTTTCAAGTCATCCACCACAATATCGCTGAAAACATCAATAGCGTCCTTAGGCATCACAGGAACAAAAGAGGACCTAGGATGAAAGGGAATATTTGCTGCTTCATTAATGTTGATCCCTGCTGTAGATAGATCTTGTTGGGTGGAGTTTGAGGAGTCGTGCTCATCCATA
Organism: Lissotriton vulgaris; assembly: GCF_964263255.1. Classification (NCBI taxonomy): domain Eukaryota; kingdom Metazoa; phylum Chordata; class Amphibia; order Caudata; family Salamandridae; genus Lissotriton; species Lissotriton vulgaris. The sequence goes on from NC_141697.1 coordinate 1,021,142,549, forward strand.
GCTAGGGCATGCAGAGTCCTAAGTGTGGCGTCGTCAGTGGTCTATAGATTTATGTTGGTGTCATATTTGGGAGTAGTTGTCGCAACCTTGAGTCGTTGGAATTTGATAAATTTTAATTTTCAAATAATTTTATAAACATCAACCCTCGATTGATTATATTGGAAATTATTCTCTGGGCAGTAGGTGAGTCCCAAAGAGAGCAATTACGATTACGCTGAAGATAAGGCAGTGTCCGTTAGGAACACAGTGTTATCATTGGGTCCAATGAATGTCTCCACTTCTTGGACTATGGTCCCCTGTTTGAATTGCTGCTTGTGTTTCCTCCTCCTCTCCCTCTTCCGTTGGTTCCTCCTTCACCTAGTTTTGTTTAGGGATTCCGAGGACGTAAAGGCTGTCGCCGGGCTTGGCGTAAGATTTTTAATTCCTCTGCAGGTGTGAGGTTGATAGTTCCCATGACTTGTGTGGTTGATGACTGCTCCCTGCTCTCTTCAGAGTCACTGTTGCTTGTCATGGAGCTCGCTTCAGACTCCGAAGTCTCCCTCACACTTCTACCTTGTGTTGTTGTTTGGGCTACAGGTATTTTGTTGGTAAGTGCTTGTCTTTTAAACATGTTGAATTTTCTGGAAAATGTGAAGACTCTTCCCGTTTCATAATCATTTTTGTCACGTGCAAATTAAAAAAAAAATCTGGCTTTGATGACCTCTTCATGTTTTTTTATTTCAATTTGTGCACAACCTTTTAAGACCAACTCCTTCTGTTCAAGCCCATCTAATAGCCCATTGATTCTTTCGATTTCTCTAAGGGTTGTGTCGTGATCTATTTTAGCATATTTGATAAGGATAAGAACCATGTTCATTGAAGTTTGTAGATTATTTTCCGTCCATTCTTTTAGCATTTAGGGGTTCGGATTTTCGAAAGTGGGTGTAGTCAACACCCTCTATCCCTTCGGTACTCTATTGACGTCTCTATATTTTTCCAAAGATTTTTTTCTCTCACCATTTAGTGAGTTCGGTTTTGAGTAATTTCCCTAAGGTTTTCAAAAGACTCTTTAACCACATGGCTGCTAGGCGTTTTCCCGTCCTGCGCTAAAAACAACAAAATCCCATAAATCATGACGAGCTGGCCTTGTCATCCGCGCATGGCAGGTAAGCGCCATGACGAGCCCAGCTCGTCATTAGCTTCGAAGGGGTTAAATCGTTGTTCATAGTGGTGTTAGTTTGATAGCTCTGTGAATTATTGATTTTGGGGAGGTTTAAGAACAAAGCTTCAGCTGCAGCTTCGCGGTCACACTGCGCTTCATTGGAAGGCATGATATAATCAGCCGATGAAGCACTATCAGATAAGGTGCTGAGCTACTTCTGAAAACACCTTAAAATCGTAGCGTCACAATCTTTTTACCCACTGATATTATGAATACACAAGTCGATCAAATTACCAGAACAGAATCACCTGGTCCCTAGAGTCCTCAAACCACTCAGGCGCCGCCGATTCGAAACTGGAACAGCTGAGATCTGACTTCGTAATCTAGCAACAGCGGGGGACAGACTCGGCACGTACTCCTTCCGGATCAGTTCCTTTGCATGCCCGAAAACAGCTGTATCCCAGTCCGCCACAGGTAAAGAGAGGGTCCGCCACGCCAGAGACAGCCGTGATCTTGATACATTGAATGAAAATTCACAATCCTGGCCCACCGTTCTCCCGATGAGACAATACAGGTACGGACCACCAGACGCCAAAGACTTGCTAAATCAAAAACTTGCTTAATTTCATCAGTAACAGGAAAGTGGGGAACCGAATCTACAGTTGGAGGCTTGGGCAAAACAACTAGTAATAGGTAAAGATGCCTTCAAGGGATTTCATTAAATACTCTCAGTCAAATCTATTCAAAATAATCACTTGTTTTTCTAGCGCCAACTGGTAGCTGACTATTGAACAATCAAAAAATCAATGGAGTTATTTAAAACATGAATATTGAGCAATAGATAAGATGAGAATCTGATCAAGAACAAGGCCCTTATCAAGGAGGCGCTGGCCTACAGTCACTTGTACAAGGCTCATTCTTGCCGTTACTGCAACATTTGGCTCCATCTCGTGTTTCCTGCATACACCCTAATAGACACCAACAGCTGGGAAGCCGACCACAGTGTTCCCTCATCTCTACTCAAGCATCTCATGCCCTGATCAAGTCCAATTGTCATTGGACAAAACTTGTTGGCTGAAGCTTGTGTTATTTGAAATAAAAATACTTTTCGCAAACAAAGGAACTGACTGAATAGCAATTATAAAATATAAACTCTCTGGGAGTGCACCGCTCCACTTTGTGCTTAGCTTCTAACCTGCGTTGCAGTTTGCACCCAACAGCGGTGGGTGCAGGAGTCATAAGTGCACACCAACCACAGTGATTTGGAACACACAACTACAGGAACTAAGCAGTGAGGTGTGGCCACTGTTGCCCGCCGTTGGTCCTTGCTCAGTGTGATTTCACTAAGGCCTTCAATAGAGTGGCATGGGCTTTCTTGGACAAGGTTCTTCAGCGGGCTGGGGAGGGGTTCCGTCGCAGGGTGCATCTTTTCTACAATGCCCCATCCGCCTGGGTCTGAGTAAATGGGGTTCTTTCTCTCCTGTTTCCCATTGAACACAGTATGCACCAGTAATATCTGCTTTCTCCCTTGTTCGCTGTTAGACTTGGCTTTTACAGTGGGTTTACCCCCAGACTTTTTGCTTTCTGGACTCCTGTTTTTGAGCCTGTTTTTGTTGGTTTTAGGACTCTGGGCACTTTACCACTGCTAATCAGTGCTAAAGTGCATATGCACTCCGTGTAAATTATGTTATAGATTGATGTTTCCATGATTGGCTTATTTGATTTACAGGTAAGTCCCTAGTAAAGTGCACCAGGTGTGTCAGAGCCTGTTAAATGCTGCTAGTGGGCCTGCAGCACTGATTGTGCCACCCACATAAGCAGCCTTTCAAAGGTTTCTGAGACCTGCCACTGCAGTGTCAGTGTGCAGTCTCAACTGTCATGTCGACCTGGCAAGTGCACCCACTTGCCAGGCCCTAACATTCCCTTTTATGACATGTGGGTCACCTCTAATGTAGGCCCAAGGGACACCTGTGGGCAGGGTGCAGTGTATGTGAAAGGTAGAACATGTATTGGTATGTGAGTGACATGTCCTGATAGTGAAATAACATGTATTTTGTATTGGTATGTGTGTGACATGTCCTAATAGTGAAATAACGTGTATTTTGTTGTTCACTATTGAAAGTCTATCTGCCCATAGGATAGAATGGGAGATCCTTTGTAACATCTTACAAGTATAACTTCGGATTGGGACAAGATAGAGAAATACATTTTAGGCTCTCTGAGCTCAGAATTTAATAACACATCTTTTAGTAAAGATGATTTTTGTGTTTTGTGTTTGAAAATACCACTTTAATGATGAAGTAATTTACTAGGCTGATTCTAGGTTGACTAGGCTGATTCTAGTCAATTACCTCATCATGATGCTCCCTCTTACCCTAACCCAGGACTTCCACCATAAACTCGACAATCTTCTCTCTAAATTTTTGTGGAAAGGGAAGAAAGCCAGAATCAGCCTAAAAAACTGTGCCTAGATAAATCCTCGAGTGGGATCAATTTAGCGAATTTCGAACTATATCAGACGGCATTCCTAGTGAAACAAGGCTCCTACTGGTTAGCACCACTGGCCGATTACACTCCGGTTTGGCTTACTATTGAGAGAGCCCTTATTAAAAATCTCGCCCCAGCATACCTCCTCACGGCCAAAACAAATATGCCATGTTGTTCAATTCCCGTTTTTAAAAACACGAGACTTGCCCTGCTCAAAATTGACAAACTGTTGCCGAAACAGACACAAGGCTCTGAGTGGGAATCATTATGGCACAACCTCTCAATAAAATACAAGGGGGAACCCCTCCAGAATGAGACCTGGATTAACAAAGGGATATTTTTCCCCTACCAACTGTTCTGTAACAACTGTTCTGTAACAACTATCCACTCTCATTCACAGAACTCCAAAATATATATGGTCTAGACTCTGCAGAATTTTATAATTTCTTAAATATTAAAACAGCAGTTACCAAAGCAAAACTGTCCAAGTATCCTCCTTCCCTTCTGAAGTATTTAATCTCCCTTAATATGCTGGGTCACCAGGTCTCCAGACTCTATAAATTAATTTGCCTACAACACTCCAACTTCACTAAAGAACTCCAACAGTATTGGGCAGCTCGCTCATCAATACCAATTTCAGAAGGGGAATGGTCCAAAATTTGGGAATCTGCCACAAGACATAAAATAAGCGCTACACTTTCCCAGACGAAATTTTGGCTGTTCCACAAAGCCTTCTGGACGCCGGCACGTCTCTATGCACATAACATCAGGGATAACGCCACGTGTTGGAACTGTAAGGATAAAGATGGCGACCTTGAACACCTAATCCTAAGCTGTTCGTGTGTTACGACATTTTGGGACCAAATATATGCTTTTGTCACAAAGGTCTTTTCCTACTCACCGCCCAGAAAGTTCTCCACTATAGTGTCTGGGTTTACCAAAGCTACACCATTATCGGAGGATGATAAAGCCCTCTTTGACCTCATGTTCACGACCGGCGTAAAAATCATCCTGAATAATTGGTAGGACACCAGCAAGGCCTCCTTTAAATGTTGGCTAAACTGGCTCACATACCTAAGGGGTGCTGACAATATTTCTCTCCAGAACGCCCCGTGGAGACCCCCCATCGACGATTGTGGATGTCTCTTCACAATTATTTCAGCCTGCATAAACCCCCATGATTCTTCGATTTGTAGCCCATGCCCTTTGGGCTCTTGGGACCGCGCACAATCATCTCCACACTTAGTCAGCAGTCGCTTATCAGCTCTCTTGTCAGCTCTGTGGGGCCGCCCCCGATGACGGATGGGGTGTGCTCACACCCAACACCCCAAGGGTGTGGCCTAGTACACAACTAATGTTCGCTACCATACCACCTTCGCTTTTACTGCATATGATTTGTTATTGCTTGTATATTCTTTCCCGTTGTCTGTATTGTTTCTTCCCCCTCCCCATTTATTTTATTTACTGTACCAGGTAATATGAGGATGTAATTTTAATTTTCATTGTCTTCCCGACCAAACTGTCACATTCAGTATGTCGCCATGATACATTTTTATTGTTTGCTTTGGTATTTTATGCTTTGTTCTGGAAACTGCCAATAAAGATTTGTGAAATCAAAAAAAAAAAGAAAATACCACTTTTAGAAAGTGGGTATTTTCTTGCTTAGTCATCCTGTGTGCCTTTGCTGGGTTGTGGATTGACTGTCTGGCTGCATTAAGAGTAGAGGGAAGAGTTTCATTAACAACTGAGTAGGGCTGGGATGCATTTAAAGTGGTGGGGGGAGATTTCCCCTACACCTGAATAGGCTATGTCTCCCTTTCACCATGCAGTCTCCACCTCTTGCTGGGAAGCTTCACCTGAGAGGACAGAACTTGTTTGGGCTGAGCACAGACACTCTGCTCCAAAGAACAAAGAGAAACTGAGTATAAATATTGGGGCCCAGACCCCAGAACCTTAGATTACTGCTGAACCAAGGAACCTGCCAGGAAAAGCTGGAGAAGCTGTCAGGAGGAACTGCCACTTTGCTGCATGTTCTGCTGTGTTGGCCTGCTGCTTGCTGCTTCTGTCTTGAGCAGGGAAAGGTCTGGATTGTACTTTCAGCACCCTGCTGTTAGAGTTTTCTCCATGGGCTTGAAGTAGAGCTTGCCTCCTGTTGGAAGTCTCACAGAGATAAAGACTTCAGAGAACTCGCAGGAATCAATGAACCTGCCAAGAAGAAGAGCTGGAAGAACTGCTAGAAGGAGTACTTCCTGTTTCTGTGTGGTTGATTGGCTGGGTTGACCTGCAGTTGCTGCTTCTGCCTCGGGCAGTGAAAGGACTGGACTGAACTTTCTATACTTGTGTTGAGAATTGCCAAGGGCTTGAACTATGAAATAGAGCTTAGCTCCTGTTCACAAAGTCTCAGGGACAGCAAAGACTTCACTTACCTCTGGGTACCGCCTCTGGAACTGTGGGTTTCAGTTGCCACAGAGGTGGAGAGCAGCCAACAGTGCTGCAGGCTCCTTGTCCTGAAGGCATCACAGAGGGCACCACTGCACTTCGCACCACAACCGTGGTCTCACCCTCACCTCCGACTGCTGCCTCCACCATGCCGCTGCTTGCACCATGACCAGTGGGCACCGCACTCCGAACCGCCTTGCTTCACTCTGCTACCCTGGTCTAACCGACAATGTCGCTGACCGTGACACCCATGACCGCACCGTGGCTTGGGGGCACCTCTTGTAAGCTACACGATGCACCACACCCATACCTCAGCGCAGAGTGGGCTGAGCGACACCAGCTCTCTTCAACCAGCACTGGTGCTTGCACTGTGACCTCCCAGCATTGCAACGAGGACCGCCTCACTCCGCACGGCAGCCTGGCCTCACTGATGCCGCTGGGCGACCGTCACTGAACCGCTGCCTGCACCGCGACTTGAAGGTACCGCATGATGCACCGCTACGCTTCACATGAAAACTGAGACAATTGCCACAACCGGCCCGCACCGATGCGGTCGGCCGAAACTGCAGGATTCTGTTGTCTTCAGCACCGCTGTAGCGGAGCTACTGGCTTCAAGGAATTGCATTTTTAAGTCATACTTGCAAAGTGCCTATTTTTGATTACTGTATGTTGGTCTTTTATTCTTGTTTGCACAGATACATATTGGGTATATTTCTAAAACTGGTGTGGTGTCCTTTTGTAGTGTTTTCACTGTATTTCTGTTGGTTATGTGCAAATGCTTCCCACACTGCCTCTGAGATGAGCCTGTCTGCTCGTGCCAAGCTACCAAGGGGGTGAGCAGGGGTTATTTTAGGAGTCTATCCCCCTAATCCTGACTAGAAGGGAGGGCCCCTATTTGTACAAAGGTGCAAACCATTGCCAACTAGAGACCCCCATTTCTAACATTTGCTTTAGCGATGGAGCCTCTGGCACATCCTATACGCTGTGACGCCCAGATCCGGGGCTGGTGTTGGGGAGAAGGCTTCGAGGATCGTAAGCATTGTATGCTGATGACATACTTTTGTTCCTGCTGGACCCTCCCTCCCCTCGGTCTGGGGCCTGATGTTTAGCTTTGCTGTAGCTGTACGGTGAGGCGTCCCATCTCTGTGTTAACAAAGGAAAATCATGTCTGGTGGAGATGAAGGGTGATGCACTAGGTCAGAGTTGGTACCCCAACATCCCTACCCGACACAATTCTTTTAAATATCTAGGGATCCAAATGTCCCACCTCCTGGACCTGACCTGGGCCTTTAACTTTCGAGGGCTGGCTGACGCGCTCGAGCTGGATTGGGTCGCTGGGCCAGTCTTCCGCTAAATTCCATGGTGTACACTGCAGTTTTTAAGATGGTGTGTCTGCCACGCTATTTTCACATCCTTAGGAACTTTCCTAATTCCATCCCTTGCCAATGGTTTCACGCTCCAATGGCCAGGGTCACTAGCTTTGTGTGCTAGTGAGGCAGGCACAGGGTAGCCTTTTCAACACCGCTTAAGTCCCCTTTTGATGGTGGACTGAGTCTATCAGACATTTACCTTTACTACCTCGCAGCCTACATTGTACTTAAGGGTGGGCGTAAAATCCGTTTCGCGGGCGAATTTGCGGATTTTCCGCAATTTCGCGATCCGCGAACCTCGCGAAATCGCGGTAAAATCCGCGAATCAGCGGGGACGTATTTTCAGCCAAGCAAGGGTTACAGCAGCAGGTGCAAAAGTTGAACCTAATTTCTTTGTAACCTTTTACAAAAGGGTTACAAACAAATTAACTTCAACTTGGACACCTGCTGCTAATTGCTTCCTGGCGCCTCGTTGCCTACTTGCAACTATTCTCTGACCCTGCTCTGACCCTTGAAGCAGGGTCAGAGAATAGTTACAAGTAGGCAACGAGGCACCTGTCCAAGGAATTAAACCTCATCAGGAAGCACTTACAGATATAAAAAACAGGAAGAAGGGAGAGGATGGCAAATACACCCATTTTGAGTTGTCAGGAGGGGTTAAACTAAAAGAGACCTTTACAGCACAATTTTCATATGCATTTTGCTAAGAATAAAAAGCTGTATGTTCTGTAGGGGCAACTCAGGAATCTGGCCCTTCAGAGATCCGGCCTCTCTTTCTTTCTCTCGTTCTCTCTCTCCCTCTCTCATTCCCTCTCTTTCTCTCTCTTTCTATCTCTCTATCTATCTATCTATCTCTCTCTCCCTCTCCCATAAACGACTGCATGGGTAACTTCGCTATGCAAGCGGCTCGCGAAGACGCAAAAATCCCCGCGAACACGCAAAAAACCCAGCGAACACGCAAAAAACCCCGCAAACACGCAAAAAAACAAAAATCTGCAAATTCGCACAAATTTGCGAATTTTGCGGATCGCAAATTCGCAAATCCGCAAATTCGCGGATCGCGAATTCGCAAAATTCGCCCATGCTTAATTGTACTAATTAACGAATGGTTCATGGGTGGGTGGTTTGACCCGGCTTGCCATTTATAAATTCATACTCTGAGCCTAGATGGGCTGCTTGACATTTTTTATGGAATGTGATCGCCAGCCACACTTGTGTCCTGCACTCAGGTTTCTTTTCTCCTGCTGGTGGGCAGCTCTTTGGCTCACTGGCTGGGACTGCTGCCTTACTGAGATGACACCCCTGTGGCAGGGAACCTGGCTTTGTCAGCTTGCTAGTCTGGATGGATTTGTTCCTTGGGACCATATCGGGATCACTTACCATGGGGATGTTTGCAGGGGGGAAGCCTCCGGATGTTCCAGGACTTCAAGACTCGTTACGCCCTGTCCAACTTGAAATTCTTCTGATACCTCCAACTCCACCAGGCCTTGTGGGCCCACGAGATCCCGGACGAGCCGTTGCCTGAGTACAGCCCGCTGGAGGTGAAAGATTTCTTTGGGCGCCTAGGCAAGAGGGCTACTTCAACGATCTACCGCTCTTTGGTCATCCATGCCCCAGACAGCCTCGAGTGGGACAGGCAGAGATGGGCGGCCTGGGTGGGAGACCTGGATGAGGACGAATTGAGAGAGGCCTGTATGGTGCCCTGAGAATTGGTGATTTCATTGCTGCTACATATGGTCCAGCTTAACTACTTACACGCAACCTATATCACCTTGCAGCTCATACATCTGCTCCACGCTGGCCCAGCCACATGTGTGGGGTGTGCACTCCCAGCCACAGATTTTTTCCATGCCACGTGGGACTTCCCAGTGTTCAAACCCTTCTGGGAGTGGGTGGGTTAGGTGCTTTCCTTTGCCCTAGATCGAATCCTAGACCTAACTCCCTGTAATGTATGGCTGGGGCTGAGGCTGGTGGAGGAACCCCTCCCTGAGAGGGTTTTTGTGGGAATGGCCTGTTTGGTCACCAAGAGAGATGTGGCTCGTACTTGGAAACAGCAAGCACCACCAACCATTGGTTGCTGGTGAAGGGGGTGGACTGATACGCTCATCAGGAGGAGCCAGTCTTTGAGGACTGTGGCTGTCCCCATAAGCACAGCAGGATATGGGGGAAGTGGACATCTATTACGGCCTTGTTGACTGGGACTTTTGTACTCCTGTATACAAACAATCCTTTCAGTTGTCTGATACTGCTATGTGTCTTGCTGAAAATATTTCAATACATTTGGTTATAAAAAATAAAAAAAATAGAAAAACACTCACTCAGATACTTATGCACCCATTTATAGACCCACTCTGACACTCATGCACCCACCCACAGATCCACTCAGACAATCACCCACTTATTCACACACCCACTCAGAGATTCATGCACCCACTCACACACCCACCCAGATACACATGTAGGTACTCAGAGATCCACTGAGACACTCAAACACCCACTCACAGATCGACTCAGAGACTCAAGTATGCACTCAGACACTCATGCACCCAGTCACATAACCACTCACACTAACCACCCACTCACAGATCCACTCAGACACTGATGCACTCACTCACAGATCCAGTCAAAGAACAACACACCCACTTACATACCCAGTCAGACATTAACATGCCCACTCATAGACCCACTCATGCACCCACTTACAAACCCATTTAAACAATCATTTATCCAGTTACAGACCCACTCAGATACTGATGCACCCACTTCCAGACCCACTTAAACACTGGTACACCTACTCACAGACCCACTCTGACACTGATGCACCTACTCACAGACCCTCAGGCACTGATGTAAGCACTCACAAATGCATTTGGACATTCATGCACCCACTCACAGCTCCACTCAGAGACTTATGCTGTCAGTCACAGACCCATATCACAGACATATGCACCCACTCTCATGCCCACTCAGACACTGACACACCCAGTCACAGATCCACTCACATATTTGTGCACCCACTTACGGATCCACTCAGAGACTCATGCACCCAGTCACAGACCCACGACGACACTAATGCATCCACTCTCATGGTCATTGAAAGATGGAGCGATTCGATAAAAGTTGTGAATACTAGATGTGTTGGTCTGTATTGAATGTTTTTTTTTTGCTTTGTGGATTTGAGACGGATTCGCAAACCCAAAATGTGCTGTTGTGTATTGAATGTGTGTTTTTGCTTTGCGGATTTGAGAAGGATTTGCAAATCCAAAAATAAGATTTTTTTAACGGATTTTGACAGAAAATAAAGCTGAATTTGGAAAAAAATGGCTCTGAGTTTAAGGCGTTTAGATGATAACTACACATTAAAAAAGGAGGTTGTTCAAGTTGTTAAGGAACATTTTGCCTTTCTCTGAGAAATGTACTCCGTCACTTCTGTATATATGCTCCATGTCTAATCGTATATTGTTGTAGATGGAGCTCATGTTGTAGTCTCTGAGGAATGCAGAAATAGTTGCATTAACATTTTTCCTAGCATTGTCTATCTGTGGATAGAATTTGTTTGACCATTTCCATTTCTGCCTTTGGCAAATGTTGGAGAACACCAAGCCAGTATGAGGGAAAAGTATTATTAATTGACTAAAGGTATCCTTCATTAAGATTTCCAGTTCAACCCCAGTCAATGTGCCTAGATCATTACCATCACAGTGCACAATCATGAGGTCTGGATGTTAGCAATCAACAGTGTTTTAAACTAAAGGTAGCAATTTTAACCTTCTATGGCCAACCCAAGTAATCTCCGCATTAGCCAAACCCAAGTCCCTGTTAATGCCACTCTTTCTTGCACACTCTCTGGCTCAAAACACATAGATATGACTCACTATCCACGCTCTAACCATTTTGAAGGCAAGGAGCAGGACCACTCAGGAGAAGGCTGGAGCTGAATGAGGTAGTTTGCAAAATGAAAGGTAGTTGAAATGAAGGTAAAGTTATGGTTTAAAAAACATATTTGATTGGATGCTGTAACTATGCTGTTAGCTAAAAATAAGTAGTGATTTAATACGTAAAGAAAGTGGATCTGTGATTGCTTCTGGTTAATTAGTAGGTATGCTGTTTTGAATATGCTAACATTTACAAACACTCAACCATACCTGCTACAGTTGAACTTAAAGCTAGTATGCTGCTGACTGAAAGTGTTGTGAACCTATGGCCTACTGGTAAAGTAGAGTGTTGGAAAGGAGGTTGCTGTGGCAACTGAGGTAAAACCGTGTGGGAGAAGGATTATAATGCACTGTACTTTCAAACTAGAAAGGAGAGTGGCTAATACCTATTCTGAAATACACATTTCCTAAATTAGCACTATCATAGTATGTCAAATTGAGATGACATCATCCACAGAACCACTCACACCTCTATATGACCTCTCATATACCCACTCATGTACCTACATAACTACTCACATACCCATTCACAGACCTATACACGCACTCACACAACCACTCACTCATCCATAGAGCCACTGACATACCTATTCACTCACTCATATAGCCATACTAACCCATTTACCTACTCACACAGCTACTCACTCACCCATACAGCTATTCACATACCCACCTATTCACCCATACAGCCATTCACACCCCACTCACTCGCAAACATCCTCTCAACAGAGTGACTCACTCACCCATACAACCAATCACACACCCACTCACACACCCACACAACCACTTACATACCCATTCAGACATCTGTACAAGCACTCACACGTCCACTCGCTCATCCATACAGCCCCTCACACAGACACTCACTCTCTAATACAGCCAGTCACACAGCCACTCAGTCACCCATACAGCCACTTATACACCTACCATACAGCCACTCACACAGCCCCTCACTCAATACTGCCACTTACTCACCCATACAGCTACTCACACACCTACTTATTCACCCATATAGCCACTCACACACCCATATAGCCATTCACAAACTGATACAGACAGTCACATAACCACTCAGATCACATATTTTAGAAATGGTATCACTTATTAATAGTACAGAAAGGATAGTAATTTAACTCATGCAGTAAGTTAGTATATATCTTTAATTCTCAAAAACTTTTATTAAATACTTACAGTCACTGAAAAAGCTAAAGGTTACAGGGATGTTATAGTTAGTAAAAGCAATTTAAATAACTTTAGAAATTCACTGAAAAAAACAATGGTAAAAAGGACGTTATAGTTAGGAAATAGAATTAAAAAACCTTAGAAATTCACAAAAAAACAAAGATTAGACAGATGTTATAGTAAGGCTCAGATTATACAGGATAGAATAATGAACTTACTATAAATTAAGTAAAGAGCAAAAAGAGAACAGTGAGTATGTGTAGGTGGGCATAACCTGTTAATGGACGAAAACTCTCACTCACATTAGGGTGACATGCTTCATCATTGGGTTCCTCCAAGCACACTGGGACCGCAAGGTACCCAGTGTGGGCTTCAACTTCCCCTTAGGGATGGAGTGGGAGTGTTCTTACCTAGCATGTAAGTGTGTCTACACCTCTAAGGTGTGAATGAGGGGCAGAGAGCGAAAAAAGAAAAATTATAATATGAAAATCTAAAACTATCTCAGAAGGTACTAATAAACTTTATTCAAACGTCCCACTGGATAGAGTTAAAAAGTAACAAGACACAGGTATATCTTGGTACTTTTTACCTTTATCCAGTGGGACGTTGAATTACGTTCCTTAACAGGTTATGCCCACCTAAACAAACACACTGTTCTCTTTTTGCTCTTTACTTAATTTATTTTATATTCCTTATCTTATATTTAGTGTGAGTTATATTGATGTGGAAGTAATATAGGATAGGTAATACCTGCCCTGTTTTTTTATGTGTTACAAACTTCCATTTGAACCCCTTTGTGAGTAACAGTTAGATTATTCTGGCACAGAACCATGGAAATTCAGCAGTTATAGTTAACTGAGCTAACTATAACGTATGCCCCCTGCAATGCACTGCACTGTTTATGACCTCACATATTACATCACTCATTACCTGGTCAGTAACATCACTGATGACATTTCAAATGACATCACTGATAACATCATCCACTGAACCACTCACACCCCATACAACCTCTCATACAACAAAAGACCAAACCCATTCAGTCCGCCTCTCACCCTACAGCTCAGCTAAAGTGAGCACGAACTGCAGGGTACCACAGGGCTCATCCCTGTCCGCCCATCTCTGCAATCTTTATATTTTCCCCCTGATACATACTCTTCAACAGAAAAAGGTAAAAATATAGAACTATGCGGATGACATGCAGCTGATTTTTACAATTGATGAGACACCGGACTCTAGGGAATCTTTTCAGAATATCATGACATTCATCAGAGATTGGATGAATAGCAACCAGCTCCAACTTAATTCTGAATAAATAGAGATTGTCATCCCCAACAATAAATGAAACCACTGGACTCCTGCTTAATACCCAACATAGTTACCCCCCCCCCCCACCAAATCTCAAAAGCACAGTAAAAAGCCTTGAGGTTCAAATTGATGAGGACTTATCCATGTAAAACCAGCTAAGCATGGTAATGTCCTCTTGCTTCCTTCAACTCAGGAAGCTCAGAAAAAATTGAAGATTATTTACCAGGGAGGCCAACATTCTGATAATTATTGCCTTGATTCTGTCTAGAATTGGCTAAGCCAATGCCCTCTACCTGGGATTACCTATTAATCAAATTCATAGACTTTAGCCAGTACAAAATCAAGCTGTAAGAATAATTTTCCAACTATCAAGATTTTGCCACACGAATCCTCTGATGAAGGAGCTTCATATGCTCCCAGTGTCTTAGTGCTCAATATTTAACAGGATGCATTATCTTTAAAGCGATCCACAGCAAAGGCCCCAAGTATTTATCTGCAAGGATCAATAGATATTCACCGAAACGTAATCTCAGATCCGCTCAAATGATTTTATAGGTGGCCCCGAGATTTAAACGCAAAAATATGGGAGAGACACGGTTCTCCACGTTAGGCCTCCAGCTTTGTAACTCTTTTCCTAGTGCAATCAGACAAGCAGCAAACTACACATGCCTTAGAAAGATGCTGAAAACATGACTATTTACTCAAGTTAATATCTAAGCATTGGCTCAGATGACGGTGGCTTACTAACTCAGCGCCAAGAGACCTGTTGGTGTACGTGCGCTCTATTAATTTCTTATAACATAACGAGCCCACTCATTCACCATACAGCTCCTCACACAGATACTTACTGTGCAAAACAGCCGCTCACACACCCACTCACCTACCCTTACACCCACTTACACACCCAGTCACTCACTCATACAGCCATTCACACAGCTACTCAGTCCCCCATGCAGCCACTCACACTACCACTCACTTACCCATACAGCCACTCGCACACCCACCCATTCACCAATCCAGCCACTCACACAGTCACTCACTCACCCGTACAGCTACTCACACACCCACTTATTCACCCACACAGCCACTCACACACCCATACAACCACTCAGACACCCACTCCCACACTGATACAGTCACAGAGCCACTCAGATGATATATATATTAGAAACAGAAACTTATTAGTAGTACAAAAAGAATAGTAATTTAACTTATGTAGTAGCTTAGCATATATCTTTAAGTCTCAGAAACGTTTTCAAAACACTTACACTCACTGAATGATATCATGAGTGATGTCATTTGAGATGTCATCAGTGATACCATCAGTGATGTCACAGATCCTGTCATGAGTAATATAATATGTGAGGACATAAGCAGTGCATTGCGCGGTGTAAGCTATAGTTAGCTTAGGTAACTATAACTGCTGAATTTCTATGGTTTTGTGCTTGTAAAAAGTGAGCCTAACTATAATGTCCCTGTCACCGTTGACTTTTTCAGTGAATATAGATGTTGATATATGAGAAAGTTCAGGTTTAGCAAATGTTAGGGTATTTTCTACCGAATTAATGGCCAAATTGGCAAAGGGGGAGTTAACTCACAGCATTTGCATGGTAAATGTACAGGGGCTTTACTAAAACAATGAAGAGAAAACATTTATAGCTAGACAATGTCCAATATATAAGTGCTAAAATAAGAGAGCAATGAAATGTGTAAGGTAATAGCTTGCTGCTCATTAGTTTCTACAAATTAATACATTTATCATGCATTAAGTGCCACTTATCATGCAATGTGACCTCTTTAATCAAACCTATGCTGACATAATGCTACACCACTTGACTTACCTCTGCTACATATGCCTACAGGATCTAATATCTTTGAAATAAGACATCTATGCTGAAAAAATATACCATTGCTGCTAAACTCCCAATCCCCAAAACACTTAATTAAAGTGCCACAATAACTTCAGCACTTGCATTTCTGGACCTCTGCTGGAATGCACAATGCATTGATGCTGCAGTGCTTACTTTTACCGGCTAAAGCAGCTTGCGAAGGGGATGGCACTACTTAAAAAGCCCTCTGTTAAAATCCACACATAATTGCTACTGGCGTGGTTTTGCAAGTAATGCAGTCACTGTCCCACCTACCAACATCGGACTTTAAGGTTATGAGCTACGTTTGTCAATATATCACCTAATACAGTTAATATACTTACAGTTTAAAGCATTTTACCACAAAATGGCACTTAGTAAGACAGAGTTATCACATCAAAGCTGTTACCTCTCTAATGTTTATAATAGAAAACCTACAGAACATATGCTGCTGCTACTTGATCTCTGTAAATGAGCAAACACCATGGCCACAAGGTACTTCTTTGGAGACCCCAAAGCATGACTGGGTTCGGAGTAGGGCTGGACTGGACATTAAAATCCCTGCCCAGACAAAAAATGTTCAAAGCAGCCATACACTGCTCTTTAAGAAGCCCCCAGACCTGCAACACACAAGGAAAATACTAGAGTGGCACTGGCACAATGTGCAGTTCAATTCTGATCTCAGGCACCCTCTCCAACTGTTGATTCTATCTTTGATCAAGATTGACAACCATGAAACAGACATATTTTTCAATGATTTTTAGCTTGACTAAATCCTCATTCACCCATTTATTTCAAATGGTATGATACCAGAAAACCATAGACAGAATATCATCTGAAGCACACGTGTCCTAAATTAAGTTAAAAATAGAAAATCTACACTTAATGAGACTGATATTTATGTCTGGTGATATTTCTGACTGAGACATTCTGACAAACAACACTTTACAGCACCCACATGTGAAAGAAAGCTTTGTCAATTGGTCCACCTAAGTCCCTGCTGTATACCACAACCCTATTTAATTTAATTGTATCATCCGAAATGGCTCAAGATTGTACACTCTACTCTCAAACAGTCAAAGGGTATTATTACTTGTGCTGTGGGATGTAATTTTCAGGAGTGGGCCAACATCACCTAAAGCAATCTGTGAGTCATTACTGACCAGGTAGCTTGCTTTGACACTATGGACACAAAAGAGAATAAAGGTAATGATGCTAATTCCAATCTAGTAAAAGTGTACATGTATGTTCCTTTATATCTGCAAGACAAAATGTATGTTTACAAATCAATAAGACAGCTCAATGTCCCTGGAGAAAGATCACTAACCACACCCAGAGTGAACAGGCTGCATTTTCTTCCCATTAATTAAATAATTTAACTGAATATCCAGACACTGCTCAGCAGATTTCTGGGATGTTTGTGCCACCTTCCGAAAGACACTGCAAATGTTGCTTCTTTAAACCTTTTTATTTTTACGTAAGACCCACCTGCCAAGTTTCTTAAGCTTTTGTTCTCCACTGCCTGCAAATCATCCCCACACCCAAACCTAGGTATGTGTGGTCTTCATTACAACTCTATTGATAATTCTGCTGTTTCTGTTTTGCTGATGTATGTTAACGTCTAGGCAACTCCAAAGAAGTTTTCCCTCAAGGCCTGGCTATATGTGTATCACAATTCAATGCATCAATAAACAGCCTACCCTGTAAACAAAATTAATCTAATCTGAGAAGGGATTACATCTCAAGTTCTGAAAACAAATTTAGGACTATCCAGGATGGCACTGGGTCATGAGTTCTAAACACAGAATGGGTATTATCCAAGACAGTACTGGAATGATCACTTTATCTTTTATCTTAGAGAGTTAAGTCGAATTATTCAAGATCCTTCAGCTCTTTTCTGTCTTGCTTAAGCCTAACAGGAGTGCAACGTATGAAATAATAGTATCATAGGCAAAACAATCACTGCACAAATACCCAGTTATCGCTGGTTTTCTGAGCAACAGACTATCTACAGTCGCACATCTTAAGGATTCCCTTTATCATAAGGTGTGCTGAAGACACCACTTATTGAATCTTCTACGTATTTACCACTCAGTAAAATAAAAGTGTACTTCATTTACAATATACAAATGGCAGGCTCGGTTTTCCTTCAAAGATTAAGAGTCTGCTTGTCAAGTTGCTAAAACCCCTTTAGAAATGTAATCCAGACATAAAAAAAAGAGGCACACTATGTAACTAACTCTTTGATAAGTAAATACATATAAAGAAATACATCAAAACATGATTAATAAACCGAGCGATACTTTATGTTAGAAACAGTGCGGCTTTAATGTACTTCTTGTACATAAATACAGGCCAAGTACTTTCCGTAGTACCCCTGTGTTGTATGCTGTTGCTATATGAACATGCAAGTAACATACCTCAAAACACAAGTAATGCAAATACTGTGGAACTCCCTCCCCCTCCACATCCGTTGCCTCGACAACCTGTCCGCAAAGCAATCAAAACTCACCTCTTCCCACCCCTATAAGCCTTTCTCCCCCCCTCCCCCCTCCCCCTCCCCCTCCCCCCCCCCCCAGGTTATGCTATGGTTCCTAGCGCCGGGACGGCCCGGTACTGGGGCAGCTGTCGCGCTCAACAAACCTATACCATAAGATTACAAAATAAGTTTACAAGCTGAAATTCTCTGGTATTCTCTCTTTCATAGAAGGCTAATTGACCTATACACTGGGGTATAGCTGGTCAAGTGAGGTAAGCATGTGCTATTTAGACCACTCCAGCATTTTCTTTTTATATAGCGTTTTTGTTGAGGGCTAGAATGCTGGTCCATTTTCACTTGAGCGCTCTTAAGAAATATATGAAGCTTATATAATCGGTGGATCCCTTCGATCAGCAGATTAACAATTACTTATGCCTCCAAAAAAGTGCATGGAAAAAAGCAAGAGGGAGGTCAATGGACTGAATAGACTGTGTTGCCACAAGCTCTAAAATATACTAAGAAGCTACTATGATTTAGTTCAGAAAACAATAAAACCCATTAGTTTTAGTTGTCACACTTCCTGTCAGCTCTTTGATGCACTTTTGGGTCTTTGGCACTTTACAAATATAATGTTTTGTTATTGCACAAAGGTATTTTTCCTGACATATGTGTGGTCAACCTGCCCCCATAAGTCCATGCACTCATTGTGCTTCTACAAAGGAAACATCAGTTATTGGGGCCAGTTAGTGTAGCCTAGGAGGACTTCTTACATGTGGGCTCTGTTTCTGCAAATAAGGAGTGGCCCCATTGTTTCTTAGGTTTAGTGGCTTCCGTGTGCATGGCAGTCTCCATTCCCTTCCTGTAGTTTGGATGACTCTCTTTGATTATTCATTGACTGATTGAGAGCAGTTCAGAGTAGGAGGCTAGTACACTGTTGGACTTGTGCCTGTGTTTTGCGAGGATGTCACTAACTCTCATGATGGGTGTTGTTTAATTGGGGCGTTCACTGTGAAATGATCGCCTTTTCTTGCCCTACAAGTCGGCACCATTGATATGCCTCAATATTGCTATGAAAGCTTGCATAAGTTTCCAAAGTCAGTCTGATATTATCAAATGTATTCAACCCAGCCAACCCCTAGGTGCTTTTTCTGCATTTCCCACAGTAGATGCTCACCTCCTCCATGTAGACTCACCTGCACTAGCACACTTTTGACATCAAAAGAAATCTAGTGATATACACTCAGCAGTGATTAATGTGTGCAAGTTGGTGCCCATGAGCCCTAGTTGCACTTATTTTAGTGGACCAGAACTAGATTGATCCCTCCATTAGATGACAAAACTGTTTTGGGAAAGTCCAGTGTTGTGTAAACAATGCAAGACTGGTAATGCCCTATTTATGCAACAGTAATGGGCGTTGTGACATGCAGGCTGAAAGAGAGAACATGTGTGTGTGTGTGGGAGAGAAAGAGCATGAGACCCTAACTGTGTGTGGGCCAGAGCTTCATGTGAGCCGTATGCTCAGCACCAGCAGTATCCAAAACAGACTTTAAAAATGGCTGCTACTGTGCCCTGTCTCTTAAGTCCTTAACTTTACAAGCAAACACAATTAATTCTTTCTCGACAATGTGTGCAGAATATTAAAGTCTGTTTTATGAATAGTATGTAGTAAAGGTAGCTTTTATAAAGTTATCTTTTACCTGCTTCTATAACCAGCTTTATTATAATGGCAGTTATTCTGTCAGTGATTGCCCTAAATGAGGTATCAAAACTGCTCCCCGGGCCATGACAATAGCAAGGGTGTGGGAAAGTATGTTTTGTCCTCCTTCAGGAATATCTGTAAGGGTTCAACTTGGAACATCATTAAATTGTCGAAGTGTCTTCCCTTTCAAAACTAAATGGCAGATGAGACCTGGAGATTAAAAGCTTTTGTCCCCCCAGCCAGGTTGGTAGCAAACCTAGTTGAAGGGGAATGTAGGAGAGTCGATTACTATTTGAGGCGGCCGGTTACCCACCTCAAAGACCAATAACACTAACTTATATGGGTGAACTCAAAGTCACAAAATGAACCTGAGCTCAACGCCAGTAGCTATGGCACAGCGCAGATATGCTTAAGTTAAGGCAGTGTGTTAAGGTTTTATGCAGTACCAAAAACTGTAAAAAAAAAATCTAAATAATAAAAATGTCAATCCAATTTAGATTCACAGAGTTAGATTTAATATACAAAATGACAGCCAAACAAAGAAAATCCAATACGGTGATTCATTTTGTCCACCGCCAAAGGCCCTCCCTTCTTTACCCTTCAGAGCATACTGCGGTGCCTATAGAGACCCTAGTGGTGGACTTGCCTGGAAATGACCAGCTAGATTTTCTGATGATGATGATGTGGACGTACAGAGAATAAGAGAAAAAGACACCAAAAGCCAAAAGAGAAAAATTAATTATATATGTTGTTTGTGAGCAAACAAGTAAAGAAATTGATGTATACCTCTACGTGTTAT
Organism: Lissotriton vulgaris; assembly: GCF_964263255.1. Lineage (NCBI taxonomy): Eukaryota > Metazoa > Chordata > Amphibia > Caudata > Salamandridae > Lissotriton > Lissotriton vulgaris. Next base: position 1,021,163,256 of record NC_141697.1, read on the forward strand.
TTCATTTATTCATTACTACTGTTGTGGAGGATTACAAGTGCATTATATCCTATGGCAGTTTTAATAAGGTGGACAGAAAATCCACCACATTTGTGACCTAGTATCCGTCTGCCAAACTCTAAATCAGGCCCTTGGTCCTACAAATGTAAACAATTTGTTTGAAAATGATGAACACAGATGTTTTGTTTGTGAAAATATTTCTGAGCTTGATTTAGAGTTTCTGAGGAGGGCACTCCATCATAAAAGTGATGCATATTCTGTTGCCCTGATTCCGAATGATTTATTTCCTGTGCTAACAGAAGAAAACTTGATGGAAATGAATAAATAACTTTAACTTTTCTAATTGCTGAATTGTTTCAAATTTATTACAGATAATTGAGAATCTTAATGTAAACTTAATAAGGGTATTCTTATTCTTATTACAATTAGCAATCACTAGTAAAATCAGTAAAGTAAATGTCAGAAACATAAATTATAATATTTTGTTATTTCACTCAGTTTTCTTAACATGTATTTTATTCAACAATGATCAATCAATCAATCAGGGAATTTGTAAAGTGCACTGCTTACCCGTGAGGGTCTCAAGGTGCTGAGGGGAGGGGGTGCTGCTACTGTTCGAAGAGCCAGGTCTTGAGGAGCTTCCTGAAGGCGGGCAGGTCCTGGGTCTGCCGCAGATGGGTGGGGAGGACATTCCAGGTCTTTGCGGCGATGTTGCTCATTGGATGCGAGGGACGGCTGCGAGGGCGAGGCTGGCGGAGCGGAGCTGGCGGGCGGGGGTGTAGAAGGTGAGTCTGTTGTTCAGGTAGGCTGGTCCGGTGTTGTGGAGTGTTTTGTGTGCATGGGTGAGGAGCTTGAAGGTGATCCTCTTGTTGACGGGGAGCCAGTGCAGGTCTCAGGTGGGAGGTGATGAGGCTGCATTGAGGGATATTGAGGATCAGGCGGGCGGAGGCGTTCTGGATGCGTTGCAGCAGTTGTAGGTGTTTGATCGGGATTCCTGCGTAGAGTGCATTGCCGTAGTACAGCCTGCTGCTGACGAGGGCTTGGGTCACTGTTCCTCTGGTTTCGGTTGGGATCCACTTGTAAATCCTGCAAAGCATGCAGAGGGTGTTGTAACATGAGGAGGAGACGGCGTTGACCTGCTTGGTCATGGAGAGTGAGGAGTCGAGGATGAATCCTAGGTTGTGTGCGTGGTCCGTGGGTGTCGGTGCTGGTCCCAGTGTGGTCGGCCACCAGGAGTCGTCCCAGGCAGAAGGGGAGGGGCCGAGGATGAGGACTTACGTCTTGTCCGAGTTCAGTTTCAGGCGGCTGCTCCTCATCCACTCTGCGACGGCTTTCATTCCCTCGTGGAGGTTGATTTTGGCGGTGTGAGGGTCCTTGGTGAGGGAGAGGATGAGCTGGGTGTCGTCGGCGTAGGAGATGATGTTCAAGTCGTGTTGGCGTGTCACTTGTGCGAGGGGGGCCAAGTAGACGTTGAACAGGGTCGGGCAAAGGGATGAGCCCTGGGGTACGTAGCAGATGCGGTCGGTGGCTTCGGATAGGAAGGGTGGGAGGCAGACTCTCTGGGTTCTACCTGAGAGAAAGGATGTGGTCCAGTCCAGGGCCTTCTTCTGGATTCCGGCTTCTTGGAGGTGTGTTCTTAGTGTGCGGTGGCAGACCGTGTCGTAGGCGGCTGACAGGTCCAGGAGGATGAGGGCTGAAGTTTCGCCGTTGTCGAGTTGGCACCTGATGTCGTCTGTGGCGGCGATGAGGGCTGTCTCGGTACTGTGGTTTCGTCTGAATGCTGACTGGGACGGGTCTACGATGTTGTTGTCCTCAAGGTGGCGGGTCAGCTGTATGTTGGCGATTTTCTCGATGACCTTCGCCGGGAAGGGGAGCAGGGAGATGGGCCGAAGTTCTTGAGGTCCTTGGGGTCCGCCTTGAGTTTCTTGAGGAGGGCGTTGATTTCGGCGTGCTTCCAGCTTTCCGGGAAGGTTGCAGTGTCGAAGGCGAGGTTGATGATCTTCCTTAGTTGGGGGGCGATGGTTGCATCTGCTTTGTTGAAGACATGGTGCGGGCAGGGGTCGGACGGGGATCCTGAGTGGATGGAGTTCATGACTTTGCGTGTCTCGTCGTCGTTGACGTTGGCCCAGGAGGTTAGCTGGTTGGTGCAGGTGGCGTTCGGGGTGGGGTCTGTCGTGGCCGGGTCGGACGGGTTGTTGAGACTGTCGTGGATGTCGGCGATCTTGCGGTGGAAGAAGGCGGCCAGGGAGTCGCACAGATCTTGTGAGGGCGGGATGTCGTTGGTGTTGGAGCTGGGGTTGGATAGTTCCTTCACTATGTTGAAGAGCTCTTTGCTGTCGTGAGTTTTGTTATCCAGGCAGGTTTTGATGGAGGATCTCTTGGCTTTTCTGATGAGGTGATGATGTCTGTGGACGGCGTCCTTATGGGCTGTGTGGCTGTCTGGTGTGCGGTCGTGGAGCCACTTCTTCTCCAGCTTCAGGTATGTCCGTTTGGAGGTCTGGAGCTGTTCGGTGAACCAGGCAGTTTTCTTGCTGTGGTGGTTGATGGAGGGTTTCTTGAGTGGGGCGAGAGTGTGGACCCAGTCGTCGATCCAATGTCTGAAGTTATGGGTGGTGGCGTCTGGGTCGGTGGGGTCGGTGGGTGGGTTCTGGGCGAGGGTGGAGGTCAGTTGGTCCTTGGTGATTTTGCTCCAACAGCGGCGGGGTAGCTGTTGGGTGTGGTGGTGCGTGGTTGGTTTCTTGAAGGTGAAGTGGATGCAGCAGTGGTCTGTCCAGTGGAGTTCGGTGGTGTGGTGGAAGGCGACGTGGATGCTTGTGGAGAAGATGGGGTCGAGCGTGTGGCCGGCAGCGTGGGTGGGTTCGGTGATGAGCTGTCTCAGGCCGAGGTTGGCGAGGTTGGCTATCAGGGTGGCGGAGTTGGCATCATTGTTGTTCTCGAGGTGGACTTTCAAGTCCCCGAGGATGATGTAGTCCGTGGAGGCGAGTGCGTGGGTGCTGGCGAGGTCAGCGATGGATTGCCTGAACTGGGCTCGTGGTCTGGGGGGTCTGTAGATGAGTGTTCCTCTGAGGGTGGTGTTTGGGTCGGTGTGGATCCGAAAGTTCAGGTGTTCGGCGGAGTGGAGTGGGTCATCTGCGAGGTTGTGGACCTCGAGGGTGGACTTGTGGACGATGGCTATTCCTCCTCCGATTCTGTTGGCGCGATCCCTGCGGGTGATCTTGTAGCCATCCGGGATGGCTATGACGATGTCCGGTGCCGAGGAGTCGTTCCACCAGGTCTCGGTCAGGAGGGCAACGTCCGGGGCGAAGGTGTCGAGTAGGTCCCAGAGCTCGACGGCGTGTTTGCGTGCGGAGAGGGTGTTGAGGAGTATGCAGCGGAGGTGGTTGGGTCCGGTCCTTGGAGGATTGGTGGTTCTGTCTCAGGTGAAGTTGCAGGTCTGGCAGGAGAAGAGTCCGTGGGTGCGTTTTGGGGGGCCTGGAAGCAGTGGTGGTCTCGTCCGGTGTTGAGAGCGTGGAGGGTGTTGGCGTCGTACCGGAGTGTGTCGTTGTGGAGTGTGTGGGGTCCAGGGTTCCAGGCGCTGGGTGCGGTCCAGGTGCAGACGGGCGCAGACAGGCTTGCCTCTTGCGCACCAGCGGTGTGCCCGCTGCGCACATCCACTGCATGGCCACGCAGCGGCCGCCATTTAAGGCTGGGAGGTAGGAAGGAGGAGCAGCTGGGAGGAGGGAGCGGGCGGCGAGGGGGGCGGGGCTGCGGGGGGCAGCGGCGTGAAAGAAGAGGCAGGCTGGGGTACAGAAGAGAAAACGGGGGGAGGGGGGTAAAGCACCCAGGGAAGGTACAAGAACTAAATAACAAAGTGCTAGCAGGAACAACAAAGTACTGAAATGACAGTCACACAGCTCAGGGGCACAGCGGAATGGAACTCACGAACTGCGGCATCAGCGAGAGCAGGCAGCGACGCACTGGTGGAGCTGTGCGGCGGCAAAGGAGCGACCTGGCCTTAGCAAGGTCAAGAGTCGCCCTTACTGCCATGCTGCGGCCGCCTTTTAAGGCTGGGAGGGAGGGAGAAGGAGCAGCTGGGAGGCGGGAGCGGGCGGCAAGGGGGGGCGGGGCCGCGGGGGCGGGGCCGCGGGGGCAGCAGCGGGAATTGAAGAGTCAAGCTGAAGTACAGAAGATGATGAGCTGGGTGGTTGCCCGGGGTTCTATGTTTTTAACAGGTCTAAGTGTAATTGCAGGCTCGGCAAAACAGAAAATGTATATCAAACATACAAAGGGTCAACATTACATGTCAATTTTTAAATATCTTAGATAATACATTTAGATAAGAGCAAAAATAGGAATATAATATCAATCACTTACGGTAGACGGACGAATTTTAACATTAATTGTTATTTTGGGAATGCAATCACAAACTTACATAAAAATATATTTTGTGGTGCTTACCTGCCTGTCTGCAGCACCACATAGCTGGCTGTGGATTGCTAGCGCCCCCTGCAGAATTATTTCATGTTTCTCTGGAGGGCAGTTGGGGGCTCTGTCACAGTTGTCCTCAGCTCTGATGGATCCTAGCAGCAGCAAATGAGCAGGCAAGGTGATACAGTTGCTTCATTTGATGGATGTGAGGCAATTGACAAAATAGTCCTTGTAACATGTATGCAACATGACTGAAAATACAACAATGTTGATGTACATGTCAAATGATGGATTCCGTCAATCACCGAATATTGTAACCAATATCGAAATGCAGATGATGGAAATGTATGTGCAGACCATTCTTAGGAGTCAGTCGTCTATGACAGATATGTCAGGCATCCGCCACATTTTTCCCTCTTAACATATGGTATGTTTGACAAGATGGTGGAAGGGTATTGCATTTTTGATGCATCCGTGATGTGGTTTCAATCAGTAACAACTAGAACGTCTACAATGATAAGTTTACACATACACAGTATGTATGTAATGAATGGCATACGTTAAAATGAATTAAATTACATACAAGAATGTAAGGCATTAATAATAAACAATAATAAACAATAAAATATGAAAATAAAATGTAATAAATCTTTTGTGAACTTATTCCATTATTAAATTAGGTTGTGGGTGCATACTTAAATGATTAATCATGGAAACAGAAGAATAATATTTAATGATAAATCAAAGAAATTAGATATACAAAGAACATTTGTTTGAAAATGTAGAACAAATTACAGAATTTTCAGTGTACATGTCCTCAATACATGAATTGTTTAAACAAGAACCAAGATCTGCACTGGTAATAAAGGCCCATTCCACTCATATATTACAGTTATGTCTATGAACCAGCCCAAGGAAGAGGGAGAAAAATGTCAATGAGCAGAAAGAGTGTGCGAACCACGTCCTTATTTGTCAACCGTGCAGGAAAGGCACATAATTAAGAAGTACTGGATAAACCACAACACTTTAGAAGCCTTATCCTTGCAGTTTAATTTAGCCTTTTTATTGACATTAACATCCACCTATTGTGAAGATGATGTGAGTTTTACTCTTCTGTGCTACTGGCTTCTTCCAGTACAGTGTTAGCGACGACAATGGGATGTCACAGCCACCTTTCTCAACTGTACTCAGCCAATTAATCAATGTTATGCTCAGACATATGAATGACTTCATCCAATTTCGTAGAGATAATGCTACACCGAACAACATGAAGGTCGGGTTCTATGGGTTAGGAGGAACACCACATGTTGTTGGTGCCATAGATGGAACAGACGTTGCATTGGTGCCACCTCATGCCCTGGAGTAAGCGTACTGCAATTGAAAACATTTCCACTCCATCAATGTACAGGCGGTTTGCATAGCTGGGGCCAGATGTAGGAAGCCTAATACCGGTAGGTAACCGCCGAAATTACCGAATTTCGGCCGTTACCGATCAGTATTAGGCTTTTCAGATGTAGGAGGCCAAATTTCAGGATTCTGTAATTTACCGAATCGGTAATTTAAGACATTGGTAAATTACCGAATTGTTAAAATACCGTTTCGGTAAATTACTGAATCCTGAAATGTAGGGAGCACTCAAGTGAGTGCTTCTTACATTTAAACATTCGTTATTGGTGGCAAATGACAAATTACTTTTAAAAAGCAATTTTTTGCTTTTTATTTAGTGGCATGTGGCAGACATACATGCCCTTAGGGCATGTATGTGTGCCACTATTCAGGGATGCAACAGGGTGTCAATGTGACACCCTGCCACCCTTGAAAGGGTTCCCCCTATTACCGATTCGGTATTTACCGATTCAGTATTTACCAAATCGGTATACACTGAATAGGTCATTCCCATTCATTCCTATTGGCCTCCAGGGCCATAGGAATGAATGGGAATTACTGAATCGGTATTTATCGATTGGGTAAATACCGTTTCGGTAAATACCGATTAATAATTACCGAATCTTACCGATTCAGTAATTTTTACCAAAAAATTATCTACATCCCATTTATCTATTCTTAAATACCGAATCGGTAAAATTCGGTATTTAAGAATAGGTAAATTGAGATTACCTACATCTGGCCCCAGATCTCTACTTCACCAGTGTGATCAGGATTTCCTAGATCCACCCATGATTTGCTAGTGGTACCCAACAGCTTCCTATCACAACTGATGGCAAGCCTTGCACAAAGGAAGATTTGGCTTGTTGGTAAGTGTTATATTTTGGATTATTGTGTGAATTGGTATGTGCAGCAATGCTGGTCAAGACATAATTTAAATGATGCTTACTTCTGTCCTTATATATTCCAGAGAACACAGTCTTTGTTACATTTGTAGATGGTTTTGCCTATTGAGAAAGTACCATAGTTGATTGTTTGAATTATGATTTTTGGACAATCATATTAATATGTCTGTTTATTTCTTCCTAGGTAATTTCAACCTGTCATCTGCTGGGGCAATAGCAGGTCATATTAGTTGGTATTGTGTTTGAGAAATCTGCAGTGCACTCTGCCTGAACATTGGTGGATTTGTTGTGAAATTAATATGGATACACTTGTTCTTATTCGTGGAGGTATACCTATTTAACTGAGGTTCATACATGTTAACTGATGCATATAGGTATCTCCACGGCTAGAACTTTTCCTTGATGAGGTAATTTGTAGCATATCTTTAGAGTTTGGATGTATGCTATAAGTATGCCTGTGCCTAATCATAGTTGGAAATAAAAGGACATTCAAATGTGAGGCTGTTACCTCCCTTTGATGTAGTTATAAATTGTTTGGATCATTAGTTCACTAACTTTAATACTGACGTGTTATGTTTATAATAGTTGTAATCTTCATAATATCTTAATTACTTTTTCCATGACTTCGTTTAGGCGTCTCTATTTTTTTCTCGTTATTTTTCTTCATATATATATTTCCCGTACTTCCTAATGTTGTGTATTTTCTTCATGGCTTTCAGTTTGATAAGTGTTTATACACATTGTTGACATATCCTTTCCCCTTGCTTACATGTTTTTACAACTAAATTTATTCTAAAAATAAAATGAAAAAAATGTACGACCCAATAGAAAACAGGGATGTTTATAATTGTATTTCTGTTTAGTTTAACCATGTGTTAGCTGTGTATGTAATAAAACATGGTTTCAGTGTTGTGATGTATGATTTTTTATGTATAGATCTATAACACAAAACTAATTTCATTATTTCAATAAAGTGACAACTCAGGAGTCCATTATTTACATTTTGTATTAAATTTCACAAAATATTTAGGACATTATCGATTCTCAGAAAATGAGTATGCTTGTTAGGTGTTTGAGAAAATCAAGATGAGCCATCAGTTCCTAGGAGTCCTTTTACAGACAACAGTTCACGACTGGATGGGAAATGTGTGGAGAGAACTTGTATAAGGTGAAAAGTCCAGGCGCTTACAGTAGGCCATCGCTTATTGTGTCTTTTGATGGTGCGATGTCGGGTTTTATCCTCAACTGGGTCAGATGACTAACCCCTCCTAAGGACCACAGTAGCAGCCTGAGTGACAACAGATGAAGCGGTGACAGGGGGTGTGGGGTTACAGAGGACTTGTGAGGGCAGTGATAGAGACAACTGGGACAGTACTCTCCTGGATACAGTTGGTGATATGTCCTGAGGGAAGAGGTGCAGCATACAGAGATGGCCACACAAGCTTGACAGGTTAGGCTGTTCTTCGAGATGTTCATCTTTGGCAGGAGGTCAACTCCTATTGAAGACTTCAGGTATTCTGTCCTCAGGCAGAGTGGCCAACAAAGATGACTATGTAATCTCTGCGTTACTGTAAAATAACTCATATTTTCATTATAATGATTACATATTGTGGGGCATGATATAATGTTGGTTTCATGGATTAGTTTTTCAAAAAAATAACATATTTCTATCAAAGATCAAATCGAGTGTCCTTACACATTAGAACCTTCACAATTCTGTGAAATATTATTAAAACCAACTTATTTTAATAAACCTATCATGAGTATTCTGATTTCAGATTTTGAGCCTGTTATTTTGTGATGCATATTATCTCTTACATTTAGTCTTTTTTCACCCAGCTGCGCCAGGGTTCAAGGTAATATACACTACCATCTGACTGTCAAGTTCAGACTCTAAAACTGTTGTATGTTAGCCTTAATAATTAATGCTTAGCTTAGGCTTTTTATGGAGTGAATTGAGGACATATAGTTTTATATGATTCCTCATTGATGGTATTTTATTTTTAATATCTAAAATAGGAAAATGTCACTTCGAAGCAAATGAGAATTAGCATGACCTTACCTTAAAAATGAAAAGATGTCTAAACAAATATCTATGTGTGAATGAAATATATCTGTTACATAATTCTCTGTTACTACAACTATTACATTTAGTATAAGTAGTTTTAATTGTTATGCACGCAGTCGAAGTGCAGTAGCTGAGATATTACTTTTTAAACTATATATAATTTTATATTTCACCAATAAGAGTCTTCAGTGAGACAGCTGAAACACTCTGCTTAGCAGGCACATGTAGCTTTAAAGTGGTTTGGAGATACTTATTAGCAAAAAAAACCAAAGATTAACCACTTCTATGTGGATGATATTATCTATGTGTTAAATGTTTGTTATTCTGATAGACTTAACCCTGGATTATAATAAACCAATTAATCATTGTTATGTTGATGTATAATGTCTTTTAAACACAGGGCTTGTACTTAAACCAAAGGGATAAACATTTTTCAGATGTAACTAACATTTATTTGCTTAAATTGATTATACTATAGATTTATTTATAAACAACATGACTTCATTTAAAATAAAATATATAATGATGCAGTAGGATGTTATTTCCAAAACCAGGACTGGAACATTGTAGTCCTAGAACGTGGATTTATGCAATCTAAATTATATTACTAGAATGTTTGATTAAAAACTGTAATATAAATGGAAAATGTTATGTTGGATCTAAATGAGATTAATGTGGGTAGCTGCTACATTCAAACTGTTAAACTGATAATGCATATGTTACATAGGGGAGGGTATGTCTAGTGTAAAAATTAAATTTAGACCTGTTCAGATATTCATCATATATGATTTTTAGGTAACGAACATGGTGTAACAGAGTGAGGAAAAAGTAGACTGGTATTACGTACTGGATGTAGTGTGTTGAACTGATATCATATAGCAAACATGTGTAAATAGGTTAACATTAGTGCAGAAATGTAGGTTAGGAAAGAGGCGTGGCTGACTGGGGAGAGGGTGAAAATGTTTTTGATAGAGAGGCAATGTTTGTTCTTATCAGTCTTCACTCAGACTGGAATTTCAACAATGCCTTCAGTCTGGAGTGCAGACAACACCCTCTCCTTCTAGGACATGAGTCATTACCAGTTTCCAGAGCGTCTTGGTGTACCCTGGAAGCAAGGGAATGGACTTTCCGTTTCAGGTCATTCCACTGCTTGAGGATGTCCGCTTGAGAACATCTGATGTTGGAGACAGCATTCACCTTATCAAACTTTCTGGTGCACATTTCCCTTTCCTGGCTCATGGTTGTTGTCTGTACCAGGCTCCAAATAACTGTGGTTCCACTCTAGTAATCTCATTCAACCTAACAGTTAACTCATTTTCTGACAATCTGGGTGGTCTTCTTCCAGCTATCTTTTGTTTGTTGTAGGAGGGAGCTGAGCAGCTTCATGTTGCGAGTGGGAAATATTTTGTGAGATTTAAGGGGTGTCTTTTGTATTGGGAGCTGCAGGTGTGGTTTATTAGTTCATTTAGAGCATGCATGGCTTGACCGACATGTCTTTCAATGTTGATGGGTATGTCGGCCGTCAGAAACCCTGTCCACCATTGCTGTTGTCCATCATGAGGGTCGTTTCGTACCACTCTTATTGTTGGCAACTCTAAATATAGAGGATGCATCTTAATTTTGATGGAGTTGTATTAGTCGAAGGTGGAACCGATGACATAGGACTGAGAATCAGCCGATGGACTGCCCTCAATCATGACGGATGTTGATCCCTTAGACCAAACTCTAAATATGACAGCAGGAAATTTGTCAGCCTGACAGACAGATCAGTCCCTCCACGACGGAGGAATGACGGCCTAAATTAGGCCCTGACTTGCTCCTAGCTCAAGAACAGGATGAGTGCTCATGACAGAATGACTGTGTCAGTCACTCTGTTATCAAGGTGTACTTACTACCTGTTCATTCAGTCATTTGCCTCACTATAGAGTGCACGGAGCGATGTGCAAATCGTACTTATGTCAGAAAAAGAGAGTTTCCCCGGTTAAACCAATCATACTTATGACTGTTTGGTAAATTGTGTGAAGGAATTACACAGCTTTGTATGATATGCATTGAGGGAAGATTTTCTAGAGAGATGAAAACGCTTCTTGTGGGAAACGAGCAAGATCAATTCAACTGCTCTCTGCAATCTAGCTTTAGCATTTTATATGCAGGCAGTGGGAAATGCCAATGGTGGAAGTGGGCTGTGTCAGTGGGAGGAAGTGGGTGGAGGGCTTTTAAGAAAAATCACCTGCATGTATCTTTATTTTCTCCAAATTAAGCACTACCACTCAGTGATACAATATCATCAGGATAGGTGTAATTAACAGTACAAGAGAAACAGCTCCCTTCCATTAGATAAATTATTGAAAGATGGTAGAGACTACATTTACATTTAAAGTAAAAGTACAGCTTATTTAGTGCATTTTGAAGATGGGTGGAGGGCTGCCAGTGGCCGTACAGAAGTGGCAGCCACTAAATGTCTGCCATTTGATGGACAATGCTGCTTCTAAGTTGATAAATGAGTTTGGAAATGTTTTAATATATTTCACTGTATAAAACAAGTGCTCCTCAGACTTGTTCCTCTGCTGAACTTGGTTTCACTTTAATAATCATTTCAGAACTTTCAAGCGTCAATGATGATATCCATTTACTGCCATAGTGTCCATGTGTAACAGAGCAAAACATTAACTGGGTTGGCTATATGCACTGTAGAGAAGGGATTAATACTGTATAAGAAAAATAACACAGAAAAATAACACATTCCTACATCAGGGGAAGTGTAATGGTTGAAATATTACAATATCATTTTTTATGCAGGTTCCACAGTAACAAAGTCTTTGCCCTTGAAAAACTTATTTGCATGGGAGAAAGGGTTATATTAGCCACCTTTTGGTAAATTGAGGCGTTACCATTTCTATGCTGACCAGCCATATGATGACAGAAAAATCTATTAATTAATCCTGTCTTCAACGTACCTGTGCCTGCATGTCCATTTATGCATTCAGACTTTCTTTATTCCATCTATACTTTTCTTGTGCCGCTGCAGAAAATATTTAAGACTCGCTGCGATCATAGAATTGTCCCCATTTCTAGTATGTGAGTAGGCTTAGGTACCCTGACCTCAATATTTAAGGGTTTTGGTATCTGACGTTTCACCATACCTTAATAGATCATGCTCCATATCACTGTTGGACTCTATGATTTAGATCTGGCAGTCACTGAAAAAAAAGACTCATGGATACCATTTGTTTTACCAGCAACATGGTCACATCTATTAAACTGCCTTCTGATGAGCCAATCTGCTGTGCTCGAGAAGACAGGCCTCTGGAGTATTTGGTAATGGTTGACCGGTTTATGTGCCTAGCCTGGATGTCTCCTCTTCCCAGCTTGGTCTGTGGATCATACAATGCCATAATATATGCATATATTCGGCTTCTTGGAGTTTCAGCAAAGGCTGCGACCACAGTGCATCCTAATTATGCTTTGCAATTGAATCAGATGTGCTTGATGTTTGGAACTGTATTGAATAAGACTTAAACACACATTTTCAAGCACTTCAGCTACATACCTTGTTCCTCTTCGTATACCTGCCTTGCTACATTTGCAATACCATTCGCTGGCCATCTGATCCTCGACAGTGTACATGGTGGCCCTATGATTTCCAGTATTTGGTCACACAAAGTCCTTCTGCCTGTTCCCAGAGATAGTAACTATGCAGTAATTTGGCATATATCTGACTGCAAAGGTCTGTTACTAGTAATGCCTCATTGTGGAAGCAAAAAGGGTCTGGATGGAATCACCAAATAGAGTTTATGGCCAAGCTGATAAGAACAGGAAACTCGTGCATTGGTTGAGCCAAAACACTGAAGACACTCTACAATCCACAAGGTGGGAAAGAACGGAGTGTGCTCTAATACTTCAAAATTAAAGGCACTTATGGTGAGAAACTGCAGTGCTTAATTTGACCCAGTGTTTGCTGATGGGGCCCACTGGCCCACAGGCAAGAAAGCAGGGATGAAAAGAAATCTGCAAGAGTGAGATAACGAGGCAGAGAGTGTCTGGTGGTGGACTGAAGAGGAATGCTTTGGAATCAATACTACAACACGTTGGTGTTTGGCACCCAGACCTTCAATAGCACCTGCAAATGCCTTTGAGCAAAACATTGAGTCCTAACACTTATTCTTTTACAAATGAATGACTATGAACATCACATTCGGTGACATCTTATGGCTCATGGTTAAAGGTGTTTCTGAATAGACCACCCTCGTTGACAGCTCATGGTTCATAAATGTACTTCTGAGTAGAAAACCACCCTCTATAACACCTATTGGTGCTGGAAGATACTTCTGAATAGAACTGAATCCCCTATGACATATCATGGCTTAACGTTTAAGGTACTTCTGAATAGACTACCACACTCTGTGACATCTCATGTCTTATAAAGGTACTTTTGAATGCAACGCCACCCTCTGTAACATCGCATTGTCACCCCCTTTGAGGGGGCAACAAGCTGCAGTTGAGGAGTTGAAAATCGAAGAGGTCATTTGTTTTTTTAACTCATCTACTCAGTCATGTTATTGTATATAATTTTGCCCTTCTTTATCCTCTATGAATATTTATTTGCAGATACCTCTGTTCAGATATCAGCTAGATATTGGGGTTCCCTAGTTATGCTCATTGCTCAGCTTTTTGAATTGTAAGACTACCCTCTACTACAATGCAGCCACAGTTGTCATGATTAAAGTCATCATAGGTATTACGGAAATAAGCTGCACTTGTAAATCAACTCTTGGTAAGCAACTTGCATTTTTAACATGAGACAGCCGCAGATCTGCCCTGTTACACTTCAGGTTTGTACGCATGCAATGGAGAAAACCGTTCCCCAGTGTCACATTGTGTGACTGTGCTGTGTACTGACATGATGCTTACAGGCCATGCTGAAAAACCTTATCTATTTATATAGGCGGATATATGTTTATACCATGGACGCAACCTGAAAACATATTAAAGTTCTTTTAAATAGATTAGAAAACAACATGAATTTTCATGAGAAAGTATAGTTATGTTCAGCCACTGCACGGTCAGCCTAAGGAACATCTGTTTGAATACTTCATTCTGAATGCAAGTGTGACCTGCTGAGAGCTATATTAGTTATCATCTGTTTGTTGTGACCAACTTGTATGTTATTGTTGAGAGGTTTCAGTTGGCTAAATTCCTCCACTTTAGAAAAATTAGACATAGTACCAGCACAAGAGAAAATCTCAGAGGATTTGGTATTCAACTTTCCATGAGAGCCAATCATCCTCATATTAGCTCTAGTTCTCTCCTCTCATTGTTTGATGTTCACCAGGTCCACCATAATAGAGCTCATTGGACCTAAAGCACTACATGGCCTTAGCGGGGAGCTTTGTAGATCTATTTAAAAATGCCCAGGTGGGGAACACTCAAACACCTCAGTGAAGAAGAATTGAAGAAGTACGGTTTCACTCTATGGAACAAGAGAGTCTCAGCACTCTGACTTTGGTAGCCCTTGCAGCATTTTCAATATCCTCCATTTTTCAATCCATACTAACCATGGAGGGAACAGAACAGTTTCTAAATTTCTTCAGAAGACAAAGCTTTCAGTTGTGCCACTGGAATTGACTCATGAAGGAGATAGAATTTGCAGGCCCTAGACATCTTTCTCCGTATTGAGCACTCTGCTTTGCATCTATGTAGCCACCTCATCCTATGAAGAACAGTTCTTGTCCGCTGTCTCCAACAATCTGTTTCAATTGTCTAATTCCCTATAACAGAATAGTTAAGACATCAATTGCAAACCTCCCTGCCATCTTATTGGAACTCTAATTTTGAGGTCAACTTGGTTCTAGAATTTTTTAGGTCTTTCTCATTAGTCATTGTGCTGCCCATCACATTAGTGGTGGAAAAATGCAGGGCTGTTAAGTGTCTCATTATTTTGCAATCCCTGCACCAACCCATGTTTGCACAGGGATCTCAATTTCAAAAGGTACCCAGATCAAAACATACACTAATTATCGGGTGTGATAAAGTAAACACGCCAGACTGAAAAAAGCACAACAAATACTCAAATATGCATAGTTTAGTGTGTTAATCAACAAAATCTGCATGTTGTCCTGATTTTTAGGGGTACTCTTGAAATAGATGCTAATTATAGTGGTCAATAAATTTCAGTCTCACAGTTACCCCATAATCTGACACTTTTCCTTTTGTCCCCAGATGTACTATCTCAAACCCAGGCAGTAAGTGTGGTGAGAGAAAACAATTAAGCATGTTTAATCATATGATTTATTGTATTAATTGTGTGTGTTTTCTACAGCACCATCTTTAACTTAGATTAACCCCAGCCTTGCATCTGAAGTAACAAAGTGACATAAAAATAAAATGCAGACACCATGAACAAGGAAAAATATAAGCTGCTAAAGTTGTGGCATTAAATAATAACTACATGCTCAGCTTTATTTTGCATAAAAGTATATGTTGAAAGAAATGTTATAGTTATGTTAAGTAATGTTGCATTAGTGAAGCTATTCTTGTATGCTAGTTCAAAATGCCTATAATTACCACAAAATGGAAGTATATAAGTCTTAGATTCCTGTTGTGAAAACCCTTACTAAAGGGCTTTGGCCGCATTCAGTACAGAACAGACTATGTACAGCTGCAAGTAAAAAGTATTATAACCTCATGGCTTAAGCTGTGGGAGTCTGATTCAAAGTAACTGTAGGTAACTGTGAGACAAGCTATTCGCATATAGAAAAATAACCATACATTTCTCAAATAAAAGGAATATTTAGGCACTTCTCTTCCAAAACCACATTGAGCCCCCTTTTTAAATCGGAATGTATACATGACAGGAACTTAGGGCCTGATTTAGTCTTTGGTCGAGGGGTTACTCCATCACAAACGTGACAGATATCCTGTCTGACTTATTACAAGTGCAGTATATCATATGGCACATGTACCAAGACCGATGGGATATCTCGTTTGTGACAGAACAACCCGTTCAACAAACAAAAATGAGACCCATAGTTGTTGGCAGGTCTGGGCTAATTAGTTTAGGAAAACACTGAAACATTTGAATTTTGGACATATACAGTGCTCACAAAGTTGTTGTGAATTGTGAAATGTTATATACTTTAGTATTACATATGTTTATTGAGGGTACAACAGGTGGTAATACAAAATTGGCATTTTCATAATGACAAAACCGTCTGGAAGCAAGCCCACCAAGCAGTGTTGAGGAGTACCCAAAGCCTGACCACCTTATAAGTAAGCAAACTTATACACAGCAAGCCACCTACAACCCAACCAGGGCCGCCCACGTCATAAACAAAAGGTGGATGGTGTGCTTCCCTGAGGTATTGCTACATCCTCTCCCGCTGAAAGGCCAGACTTCTTAATGACCTGCGTTACCGCCGCTGAAAGTATGGCACTCCGTCTGCAATCGTTGTCAATTGTCATTATTGCATATCTGCCACCTGAAGCCCCCCGCCCTAAAAAGTTCAAAAACCAACTCAAAACAAAACAGGAAAGAAAAGAAAGGGAGGGCTTATCATAGTCAGTCTCAATGTCTCTCGAACCTCGAACCCCCCCCTTCTATCTTACCCCCTTCCCATCCGAACACCCCCCCCCCCCCACCCATGGTCCATGGTCTATATGCGTTCCGGTCCGGGGCCTACAAAGTCCTTGATGGCAGATCACTGAGAGTTTGGCTCCGTTCCGGCGTCCGTCAGTCTCAACAGCCGGAGGTACTTGGGACAGGTCACCTCCGTGAACTCAGATGCCAATAGGGACAAGAATGGTTTCCACAGATCCGCATAGCGCGCTCACTCCCCCGCTCCTGATAGAGACGATTTCTCCATACCCAGAACCATCCACAGGCGATGTAGCCATCCCAGGTGTGTGGGGACATGTTTAGATCGCCAGTGTGCCACTATATTCTGTATCGCTGACCCCAGTGCGATCGCTATCAATCGTCCTCTCCGTGATTTCAGCGGGTAGGTCAGTGCGTTAGGTAACCCCAGAAGCACGTATGCGGGGAAGCGTGGGATGTCTGTTTCAAAGTGTGTGTCTACCTCCCTCAATATCTGGTTCCAGTATTCCTGTAGAAGTGGGCAGTCCCAGAGTATATGTACCAGTATGCCAATCTGGCAGCAACCTCGCCAGCACCGTGGGTCTTGCTTGCTATCCATTTCGTACAGGCGTTCGGGGGTATAATACCAGTAAGACGCGATTTTCGTAAGTGTGTCTGTGAGGCCCATGTGGTAGGCCGAGTGTCGTGCTCTGTAGTAGGCTCCCTCCCACTCTTTGTGTGTCAGGGCTCTCCCCAACTCCTTCTCCCAGCGCACCCTACCCTCATTATACGTGTATTTGTGTTTCTGCATCAGCATCTTATAGAGGTCTGTGATTAATTGTTTGTCGTTGGTGCGGGAAATTAGCCAGTGTTCAAATTTGGTCAGGTGCCTATCCTCCATCGGCCTCAATGTGGCACCGAGCGCCCAGTGCCTCACCTGTAGGTAACGGAGCCTTTCGGTCTCCGGCAGGTCAAATTCTTGTCGAAATTGCTGGAAGGGGATCATCCCTTCCGAGTCGTAGAAATGATGGAGAGCCCGACAGCCGGCAGGCTTCCAGCACGCAAACGCCCTCTCATCCAACCCTGGATGGAACTCTGGATTCCCTATGATGGGTGTAAGGGGGGAAGGGTGGGTGGTGCATTCCTGACTAATTCCCACTCAGTCCCAAATTTCTAGGGGGACCCGTGTGATGAAGGATGCATAGAGATTGGGTGGCCTATGTTCTCGTCTCATGAAGGGGATTTCCTGCAGTGTTCCTCCCGCTACAGCCTGATCCTGAAACAACCAATGTTTCCCGGACTCCCACCTGACCCATTCCACTAGAAAACGGAGCTGGGATGCTTGAAAATATGTCGCTAGGTCTGGTATCCCGATTCCGCCCTGTTCTGGCGCCTGCATGGCTATCTGGCGTGTCAGATGGGGTTTCCGCTCGTTCCATATGAATTGTGACAAGTCGGACTGCGTTTGTTTTATCCAGGCTCGAGGTGGTGCAAGAGGGATCGTTCAAAAAAGGTACAGGATCTGGGGAAGGATTGTCATCTTCACTGCCGCCACTCTACCCAGCCAGGACAGCGGATAATATTTCCAACGGCCCAGCTCGTTTCTGATCTTCTGTCGCAGCTTGGTATAATTGACGTCTACCGATTTCTGAAGAGAGGGCGCTAACTGAATCCCCAAGTATGGGACTGTGTCCGTAGTCCACGGTATGGGGAACAGTGCTTGTAGATGAGTGCATGTAGAGGGGTTAAGGGAAAGATCGAGGGTCACGGATTTGGTCATATTGACCTTAAAGCCAGAGACACTGCCGAACCTTTCTAGGACCGCAATGCACGCCGGCAGGGAGCTCCGAGGTTTAGCGAGGGAAATCAGCACGTCGTCGGCATATAGGCTGACGGTGTGGACGCTGCCACCAAACTTGATACCCTGTACCTCCGGGTTGGAGCGCAGGAGGTGTGCAAGCGGCTCCATATATAGGGCGAACAAAAGAGGGGACAATGGACAACCCTGCCTGGTGCCGCGTTCGATGTCAAATCGGGGAGATGTGCACCCATTGACTTGGACCGCTGCTGTCGGGAATTTGTAGCAATTGAACACTCTATTTCGGAATTTAGGCCCTATCCCTGCTTTAAGTAGAACCTTCTCTAAGTAGGGCCAGTGTACCCTATCAAATGCCTTTTCGGCATCAAGGGTCAGCATCATGTACTCACCCTCCGTCCGTGCGGCTTTTTCTAGGAGGTGAAAGGCCGGTTTAGTATTATCTGTGGTCTGGCGCTCCGGAATAAATCCGGATTGGTCCAGATCAATCAGCCCCCCCATATACGGCCCTAACCTGGAGGCGAGGATCCCTGTATACAGTTTGAGGTCAACGTTCAAGAGGGAGATAGGTCTATATGCTCCGCACTCAACCGGGTCCTTACCTGGCTTAGGTATCACTGCAATAGATGCCTCCAATAGATCCTTATGGATCGCTCCCTCTTCAGCAAAAGACGTGAAGAGCTGAGCGAGTAGCGGGGCTATTCGGCAGCAGAATGTTTTATAAAAGCTCACCGGAAAACCGTCTGGGCCCAGGGCTTTTCCTAATTTGAGCCGGGAGATAGTCGAGATTACCTCCTCCGGTCGGATGTCTTTTTCCAGACAGTCTATTTGTTCCTGCGTCAACTTCGGCAGGGGGACTCCCGCAAGGAACTCGGACTCCGCCTCCGAGCAAGTGGGGTCGGCTTTGTACAAGTCCGCGTAGAATGTGCTGAATGCCTCCGCTATGGCTTGATTTCCGTCTACCGTGGTACCATCACCCCTTCGTATCTCACGGACCTCTTGCGCTGCGTGACCTCGCGAAGTTTGTGTGCCAGCAAGCGCCCACACCTGTCCCCGCCTGTATAATAAGCGTGGCACAACCATAGCACTGCGTACTCTGCTCTGTCGAGGTCGAGGTCGAGCGCTGCGAGCTGTTGTCTGACCGCTTTTAATTGTCGCCAAATTCTCGGGCCCCTGTTCTCCAGTGCATTTGTTCTAACTCTCTAGTCTGCCGTGTAAGTTCCTCCCTCTTAGCCTGACGTTCTGCGTTTTCTTCCATCGAGAGTGAAATGAATTCCCCCCTGAGAACTGCCTTCAGTGCGGACCATTGCGAGGAAAGTGTGGTGTCAGTGTTGCTGTTATGCGCCAGAAAGTCAGTGATTGCACTGTGGATTTTGGTGACCACCGCTTTCCTTTGTAGGAGTGAGTCTCGGAGGCGCCAAACCCTGCGTGGGCGTTGGGTGTCGGGCATGGAGAGGACGGTTCTAACCGGGGCATGATCGGAGAGTGAAGCAGTGCCTATGTCAGCACTAATGGCTAGTGATTTTGTGGCAGTGGACACCAGCAGATAGTCGAGTCGTGCATAGGTCTGGTGCGCCGCTGAGAAATATGTGTAGTCTGTCTCACCAGGGTGCAGCTCGCGCCACAGGTCCGTTAGTCCTAAGTCCCGCAGTCTGTCCTTGCCCGCTGTAGTGAGTGCCCCCACCTGTGTAGTGCGTTGACAGGATCTATCTAATGTGTTGTCGAAGACTAAGTTTAGATCCCCGCCCAGAACTATGTGGTGATCAGTGGTGTCGGTGACGTCCGTGAGCGCCCTATGAAGAAAGTGTTCCTGACCATCATTGGGCCCGTATATCGAACCTATCGCGAGTGTCCTGTCCCCTAACGTAAATCTGTAGACTAGCAGGCGCCCCTTGGTCTCAGCAAGCTTCCCCAACACCTTGCCCCTGAACTTTTGTGCCACTAAAATTGCAACTCCCGCTTTCTTGTCCGGGCATGAGGAGAAAAATTGGTGAGGAAATTTACAGGACCTCAACCTATGACAATCTCTGGATAGACTGTGTGTTTCTTGTAAAAGGCATATATATGTCCGCGCCGGACTGTTCTAGATAGAGCAGGATCGCCTTGCGCTTAGTGGGGTTATTAAGGCCGCAGACGTTCAATGTGAGGATAATCAGCTTATCGCCCTTCATCTAGAAGATCCACCCCATTCCCTTCCTCTAGTGTAGCCCTGGAGCGGCCGGGGCCGCGAGCCTCCAACTTGCCTCTGCCTCGTGATTCCAACTTCTTGACCCAGTGTCGCCCCTGCCAGTAATCGAACCATGGACCATTTTCCCTCCCCAACCCCAACTCTCCTCCCTCCCCCTCCCCAACAACTGCAAAATGTTATTGTCTCTCATCCATGCGGACAGAACGGACATCCATGACAATAGGCGACAGTGTGTCTCTCATCCCGTGGAACCGGCACCACTATCCGTGGCCACTGCTTCTACTGCCGCACGTTGACCTGCTTCGATATCCGTTGCCCGGGGCTTCTTGACTCGTTTCCGCCTTCTCTGATGGCTCCACTGTGACTTTTTTTTCCGTCTGTGCCTGGTGCGGATCCCTGGGCCTCGGCCTCGTCTTCGGGCTTCTCGATTCCTAACAGCGTGCAGGCCTCCGATACCGAACGAAGCTGGTATTGTTTGTTCTCCAGTCTTAAAACTAGGCGGAAGGGATGGCCCCAGCTGTATGGAATGTTGTTCTGCTGCAAGTAGGTCGTGACAGGTTTGAAGAGTCGACGCTTGTGGAGCGTGAGCGCTGCCAAGTCCTGAAATAACTGCGGGGATGTGCCGTGGAATGCTATCGGGTGTTTCTGGCGCGCTTTCTGTAGTATTTCTTCTTTGGTACGGTAGTCCTGAAGGCACACCAAAATGTCCGGGGGGGGGGGGTGCAGTCCCCGCACGGGGCGGTCCGGCCCTGTGAGCTCTGTCCAGCTGTAGAGGAGAGTCCAGCGGTCGCCCCAGCAAGTGGTTGAAAAGTTCCCTAGTGTAGCAAAACACATCTTGGGTGGCATCGGACGTGGCTACATTGCGAATGCGAACGTTATGGCGCCTAGAGCGATTTTCTAAGTCCTCAAAGTGGAGCTGTAGGTCTACTTGTTGGTCGTGTAGCCGGATAATCTCCTGCTGCTGGGCCGCAAGTTCCCTGTCCCTGTCGTCACTCCTGGTTTCTAGGTCTGCCACCCTCTCCCCTATACCGTCCATCTCGCGCCTCATCTCTCGGATTTCACTGGTGAATTCTGTCTTAAAGGTCTGGATAGCGTCCCGCAGTGACGCAAAGAGGGACTCCAGAAAGGCCTTCATGATGGGTTCTGTCCCGCTGTCGGAGGCCTGGTCCATCTTCTTCAGTGCCGGGGCCCCCGCGTCCTTCTGTGGGGGGGTCAGTGTTTTAGCGAATAGTTCCTTCACCATTGCCACTGGGAGGCCTGGCCTTCGACATCCCGCTGCTCCGGCGTCTTTGCCACCCGGTGTAACGATCTCCGCATGTGTCCCCTGTGAATGCAAACCTTCACCGTGGCACTGAGTTGGCGCCGGCTCGCCACGGGCTGGCGTGATTCCTCCGGTCTCCCCTGCAAGGGCTCTCTCATTGCGATTCGGCCTATGTGCGGCCTGTCACAGGCTCATGCTCAATTGGCTCCGATGCGGGCATGTCCCTCGGTTCTGCATGGACGGGCCTCACTCCCTTTCGGAAACTCAGCCGCCACCTCTAGCGTCCGTGGGAGTCCCTCCTTGCGCTGCAGCGCACCCACCTCCAAAGCCAGGGGCACCTCCTGTCGCTGTGTCGGGACGGGCGCCTCCCGACGTAAAGAAAGTCAGTTTGCCCCGGCTGGGCCCGACTCCGTGGCCCCACACGCTGCTGCCTGTCAGGGCCCTTCAATGTCGGCCTCTGCCAAGGAGGACACAGTCTGCCAGGCCTTTGTCGAGGGCGACTCAATCTGAGGGGCCTTCGTTACCACCGGGCCGATATGCCCGCCGAGGGGGTCCTCCGCCCCGGGTCCCCACACACTGCCCCCACTCGGGACTCACCACACCGCCGCTTGCGGTTCCCGGGGTCGGCTCTCACCTCCGGCTTCTTCTCATGCGGTACGGCTCTGTCGTCTTCTAGGCCCTGCGGCGTTTCAGCACCGCCCCGCCGTCTTTTGGGCCGACTGCCCAGCTCTGCCGTCTGCCCGGAAGCCTCTGCCGCCGCCGTGGGTCCTTGTGCTGTCTCCAGATGCTCGCGGGAGGCACCTGCCTCAGGCTACGCTGGCTCGCCGCGGCAGGGGGCTCCCCGCTCGGCCACGTCCTCCGCACCAAGTCGGCCTCGCTTCCAGGTCGGAGGGGTGCCTCGTGCCTCCGGGTCCGTGGTTGTCCTGCACCGTCGCGTGCTGCGCCTCTGCCGCGCTCACCGGGTCCGCTCTGCTATGTGGTCGGTTCCGACAGTCCAGAGCCCCAGACTGCGGGTGCAAAGGCGTCGGAACCGATGCTGAAACAGGGCCGTTGGCAGGAGCTGAGGCGATACTCGTCCGCTCACTCCGCCATCTTGGCCACGCCCCCCATGTTATATACTTTAAAAATAATGTCATGCTGCTTTGTTTCAGCTGAGTGGGCCAGGGGCATAGCTCCAGGAAGAGTGTGAAACTCCCCTAATAAATTGATTTAGGTAGGTATAGCTGGGTCCGGGACCCTTCAGTTAGGCTAGCAGTGTCTGTGGCTGGGTTTTCACTCTGATTAGCAGCCCTCATATCACAGACACATGTCATTATGAAACTTTGTAGAGCTTGTATAGACCCAACGCTCCTCTTCCCTGTCACACAAAAAAGACCAAGAATAAACAAATCACTGGATGGCTTTTATGTGGTGCAGAAAAGCCTTTTAAATATAATACTATTTTCATTCATTTTAGATACGTTGTATGTCCCAGAAGTCTTAGAAGTTTTTACAGCTAGTTAGCATCCCACCAACCATAACAAATTGGCACTTTTTGCATCCAAAGACATCACTGCTACTACTTAGGAGAAACCATTACAAGAAATAAACAGAGTAAGTGTTGCATACACGATTAAGCAGGTTTATTCTTTGTAACATGTACTGCAGTTTGTAGAAGTGAAGAGAGGAAGTCTCAAGTGTGTTTTGAGGAACAAAAAGTATGTTAGCTTTACTTTTTAGGCTTCCACAGGGTTACAAAAAAACATATAACTTTCACCACACATGAAAACATACCAGTGAATACAGGGAGTAGCAGTTGTTATAATTACAGTTTGATACAGAGAGGTAATTGCTGAATGGGCATTCTCTCTGACAATTAGGAATGACAGCAAGTCACTGAAAATTTATCACAGTCTGCATTAGTAGAGCTA
Source organism: Lissotriton vulgaris (assembly GCF_964263255.1). Taxonomy (NCBI): domain Eukaryota; kingdom Metazoa; phylum Chordata; class Amphibia; order Caudata; family Salamandridae; genus Lissotriton; species Lissotriton vulgaris. Next base: position 1,021,186,770 of record NC_141697.1, read on the forward strand.
CTATCAGGAATTCAAATGATCAAATTAGGAGTGATACATTTATGGAGTTTATGTTTGCAGTAGAGCGACGATCATGTTAGTGATCAATGATGAAGAAGTGCAGACTGACGATCTAGGGGAAAGTTACAGAAAGAAAGACTGCTGTCAATAACACAAAACCACCTGCACCATCAAAGCAAAAACATAGCACACTATTGAAAGTGTATTTGGGAGAGAGAGAATACCTATTCACAAATGAAGGGACAAAGGGCTTTTATACATGAGGTCCAGCACAGTTGCCCACATGCAATATGAAAATTAAAGTCGTGCTGTTCCTGAATGATCTAGAATTTAGCAATATACAAAGGACAGTAGGCTACAGAGTCAAAGAGATGGGAATCCATTTCTTTGGAATGTAATGCCCTCACACACCCAGTTGTGTGTCATGCTTCATCATCGGGCTGCTCCACGTCTTGGCAGTGCTGCAATGCCTGACGGGCTCCCGATGAGGAGCACTTTGGTCGAGATCTTTTCTCAAATAGCCATTTGGTGCTGAGGGGTGAGAGATTTAGTGAGTGTAGATGAATAAGTGGTGTGTATATGGGAAAGTTCCTCATATCTTGACCCGCCAGGAATTGATAAAGCAGTAGTATATCCCAATTAGGGTAGAACCAGTACTACCAGCCATTAGACAGAGTAAGTCATGGTGGCTTAAATCCCAAACATTAATTCATTATTGTTTTCCAGTCCACCCTAGTGTAGATAGTTTTTTAACTTTACGTCCTGACAAATCGCCTCTAAACTTGTAGAATTGTGAAGAAACATGTTGATCAACCACACGGAAGAGCGCCACACCTAAGACATTAACTTAGCATTGCACATTTCTCTTTATTTTAATCAGGGTAGGAGACCCCACAATTAGAGTTATTTTTACTGGTATTCACAACCCTGTTTTAACTCATATAAACATCACACACCACTTATTCATCTACACACACAAAATCTCTCACCCCAACTGCACCAAACGGCTATTTGGAATAATACATATATATATATATATATATATATATATATATATATATATATATATATATATATATATATATATAAGCGCTCAGAGGATCCCCTCTCCCAGCCGGGAAAGAAGCACGGCACTCACGGGGTGTTCGTCAGTAGTTTCTTTATTCACAACATGATGGCTTGCGGGCGGTAAAACATTTTTTGGAGAGAAGGCCGGCCCACATGCTACAACACAATAACATGATCAGTGAGATGACAGAGATCTGCCTGAAAAGCAACTTCTTCCTGTTTCAAAAGCAGGTGTTTCAACAACTAAGGGGGGTTGCGATGGGGGCCTGCTTCTCCCCAAGCTATGCATGCCTGCACATGGGGCTTTGGGAGGAGCAGGTCCTTGGGGGAACCTATGAGAGTATCATGGCTAACAACATCATAGCCTGGTACAGGTTTATAGATGACCTCTTCATTATATGGAGGGGGTCAGAAGAAGAGGCATCTAAGTTCATTTCAGACATCAACCAAAACGATTAGAACTTAAGATTCACTGGTCAGATTAGTAGCTCTAAAGTCACCTTCCTGGATGTGGAGGTTAGCATTGCCAACAACAACATAGTAACGGACTTGCACCGTAAAGATACAGCAGGCAATACGGTTCTGCACGCCACTAGCCATCACCCAGCCCACCTGATTCGTAGTATCCCCTATGGGGAGATGCTAAGGATCAGGAGGATTTGTAGCACGGGGGAGAACTGTGCGAGAGCCCAGAATGCGAGCAGGGAAAGATTTGTGGAAAGGGGGTACTCGAGAGAAATGGTGGAGGGTGCCATGAGACGTGCCAATAAAACCTCTGGGCAGGAAATCATTGCCGAGGTTGAACCAACACAGGGACTAGAGGACAAGGAGTCAGGTCAACCTAGATTTATAACTGCCTATAGCCGGCAGCAAAAGCAAATTCACAACATAATACGCAAGAACTGGCAGGTCATCAAGGGTGATCCGGTTATTGGGGGGTTCCTAGCTGATAGACCAGCTATAACATACAGTCGGGCCAGATCTATGAGCGATATGTTGGTGAGTAGCAGCCCTGAAGTTTCTGATGATAACTGGTTGGGAAAAAGTAAGGGCTTTATCAAATGTGCTGTCTGCAAGGCGTGTAGGATAGGAAAGAGTCGCACTTCTTATAACACGCCTTTTAGCGATGAGGTGATGGACATTAAAAAGAAAATCACCTGTAAATCTGACTTTGTTGTCTATGTGTTGGAGTGCGCTTGTGGCTTGCAATACGTGGGCAGCACGAAATTGCAGGTTCACAAGCGCATCCTACAACATCTAAGGGCAATTAGCAACAGGGATGAGACTTACCCTGTTGCTAGACATGTGAATGCATGCCACGGAGGTGATGTAGGATGTCTACAGTACTACACCATAGATATGGTTCCAACCCTTCGCACAGGAGGGGATAGAGAGGCGCGATTGAGAATATTGGATACTGGTTACTTCTTGGAGCTCAATTCTAAAACCCCTAATGGTCTGAATCAAACTGAAGACTTACATTCATGCTTATACTGAGAATCTGAATAGTAAGCAGGGGGTTTCAATCGGCAAAATATCAGTACTGTAAGAGGGCGAAATCTGTTTTAACACAAAGGGAGCAATTGTCAAACATGAGATGGCCTGCGTATATAGGTTTTTTTAACTCAATTTTGATGGTGATGGGTATAAGGTTATTTTAACCAACTGGGCACATTTATTGTTAATTGTAACAATGCATATGTTTAATGTGTTTTTAAGTGCATCAGCAGTTTCCAAGTAGACTGCAGTGTGGACGCTGTGGTTGAGGGATTTGATATGCCCACTTGGGCTCAATTTTGAGAAAAGGTCCTTAACATGTTTTCCTCAGAAGCATACCCAGGCTTGGTTTCCGTTTGCCTAATTTGCACATAACAGAGCAAATTTGCACAGAATTAAAGAATTGTATATTTTAGTCATGATTTTAACATGCAATATACGACAGCACTTTATTCTTTTAAATGGTTTTTAAAATTTAATCAATTCAATCAATGGAACCTGCTTGAGGATAATATGAGGATTAAGAGTTTAGAATGGAAGAAAATGATTATAATTTTCGCATTGTGGTTATCTCTTACTTTTATACATGTTATATTTTAAATAACAAGGACCATGAGAAATTTGTTTGCACTGGTATCTTACATGTGAATATGTCGTGCATTTATTCCTGACCAGGCTGAAGTCTGTTTTTTATGTCCACAGGCTGTGGGATCAGCTTCACTAACATGGAGGATATCCCGGGCCTTAGCTTCAATGAGGACACTATAGCCGAGGCATTGAGAACAACGCCATCAATCCTTACCAATCCGCCGATCTCGACATCTGGTGCATCCTCCGATGAATGGACCACACTGACGGAGATGAAGAAGGAACTTATCAGAATCACCATTCATGGGATCATGATGACAGAATATTTGAGGAGTAACATAGCACCGCAAGGCCTAATTGTCAATATAATTCCAAGACTTTTTCTGGATGATAAACGGTTCAAAGTAGATTGGTGCCAAGTATCTTGGAAGTGCACCAAGGACCTACTTTTTCTGATTAGCCAAACAGCGAAACGCCTGTCGGATGCACTACAAGAGAAAATCTCAGCCCTGGAAGCCACCATGAAAAACGCAATATCTAAGAACAACAAGATAGCATTCACGACCAAATTATCGGAAATCAACCAAGAAATGGCTGACCATCATGAGTTTTTACTCAAACAAAAGACAACCAAACTCGAAAAGGATATTGCCAAATTTGCGAAAGAAAAAGTATATCCCTACCTGAAGGATGACTTCAGAGGAAAAAAGAATACCTATTCATCTGATGAGAACTCAGGGAGTGATAACAGATGCGGATCGACAAGTAGTGACTCCAGTGGTGGCTATCCTTCTAAGAACCCTCGACCACCTCGTACATGGCAACAAGGCTACCATCAAGGCCCAGTCTTCCACGGACCACCACACATGGCACCCCTATGGCAATACCCCTTCTACCCACAGGGCCCCCCGCAATTCTACCCCCTTAATCCGCCACCTTTTCAAGGCAGAGGTTGGGGCAGAGGAAGAGGGCGAAAGTGAGGCGGACAGAAAGGAGTACAGTGGCAGGATCAACCACCAGCACCGACTGCAATGGAGACCAGGAGCACGACATCCAGAGGGAGACGAGTTTGATCGTTAATTTATCGGACAGAACTCTCTCACCAACAGAGAAAAAAGTCTTGGAGAAGGGACTTGGATTTGTCCCCACACCAACCCCTGATACCTTCCAAGAGATGATTGAGCTCAAACAATTCTTCAGGAAGATACGCCTCCGTGCCTTCTTCGAGAACCAACCTGAACTCCAGAGTCAAGACACAGGTCTAAAAAAGCCTTCCACCTTCACCCCCACTGATGGGATGGTACCGCCAGAAGTCTTAACCTTTGAGCGGGCGGTGTTGAGGAGCATGCGGAACAAACCAACCACCAAACCCTTCCATAACCTATCGACTGCAGAAAGACTAGCATCCAACGATCTGGGCAGGGATGAGTCCATCATCATCAAGCAGGCAGACAAAGGGGGAGCCACAGTCATACAAAACTACAAGGACTATGATCTCGAATGCAGGAGACAACTGTCAAACACGACACATTACAGACCACTCATGGAGGACCCCACCAAACGACTCTCCACTACCATCATGGGCCTTGTCATTGAGGCCGAGACGAATGAGTGGATAAGTAAGAAGGAAGCAGATTTCTTGGTGACACCGGACCCTGTTACACCATATTTTTATACCCTCCCCAAAATACACAAGGGTATCTCTCCAGTCCCCGGGAGACCTATTGTCTCTGGCATTGGGTCATTGCTAGAGCCTCTATCTCAATTCTGCGACGCCTTTTTGCAACCTTTTGTGAAACAAATTCCATCTTACTTACAAGATACCAGAGACGTCCTCCGCCTTATCGCTGACATCGATGGAAGAGAAGACATTGACCTGCTTCTCACCCTCGACGTGGAGGCGTTGTATACGAATATTCCGCAACAAGCTACCCTAGAAGCAGTCGACTCGGTGATGCGAGAAGAAGAATGGCTGTCCCCAACACCGATAGCCTTCATTATGGAACTTGCCCATATCGCCCTAACTGAAAAAATTTTCAGATATGAATCTCAGTTGTACCATCAGGTCCGTGGGACCTCTATGGGTTCTACATTTGCGCCGAGCCTGGCATGTATTTACATGGCCTCGTTCGAAAAGAACCATATCTACCCTCCAGAGCACAACCCATACCGAGAGAACCTCACTCTCTGGCGTCGTTATATCGACGACATTTTGATCTTCTGGAAAGGGGACCGACTCAGCTGCGAAGCTTTTTGCGAGTGGATTAATCAACAAGACCCATTCTTGAAGTTTACGGGCACCATCTCCGAAACATCGATACCTTTTCTCGATCTAACCATCAGTTTAGAACCAGAAAAAATCAGCACTTCCCTCTTCAAGAAGGATACTGACAGAAACAGTTTACTCCTCTATCAAAGCCACCATACAAAAGCCCTGAGGGATAATTTGCCCTTTGGGCAATTCCTCCGCATACGGAGAAACTGTAGCTCTGTCCAAAACTTCAAACAGGAGGCTCAGATTCTGCAACACAAGCTCCAGGACAGGGGATACCCAACACGATTGTTGAAGAAATCGTTCAAAAGAGCCTTGAATAACAATAGAGATGCCCTACTCGAGGTTCACCCAAAAGAACAAGATGACACTATTACTTGTGTTACATCTTACACCAGGCACTCATCGTTCATAAAAAAGGCTGTCTCTTCACACTGGGGGATCCTAAATTCCGCAGGGATGGAACTGTCGCGACCACGCTTTGCGTTCAAGAGAACAGCGAACCTTAAAGATACGCTGATCCACACCCGCCCGAAAATATCGAGTACTCGACCGGTCAAGACCTTATGGGATCTTCCCCCAGTCACTGGACATTACAGATGTGGCTCTTGTGTAGTATGCCCCCAAACTATCCAAGGAAAAACTATTGAACTGCAAGGGGACTTCACTTGGACCATCAATAAACATACCAACTGTAACAGCTCGAGGTGTATATATGTCCTGGTGTGCCCCTGTAAGATGCTGTATATTGGGATGACGATGCGCTCTGTGAAACAGCGCATCATGGAGCACAATAGTAATATCCGTTGTGCAAAAACACATACAAGGCTATATGAACATTGTAAAGAACACAACCACTCCACTGAGAACATACGGTGGACTGTCCTCGAATGCCAACCTGGAATGAACCAACAAGCCCTCTTCAGATTGGAGCAGAGATGGGTGCACCGTCTGCACACCGACGAAATCGGTCTCAATGATGCGGTGCCCTGGACAATGCTAGCCAGATAGCTCAGTACCTGGACTTATTGTCCTTATCCAAGTTACCTCCAATACGAGTCAATACACTATCCTCCCGTTCTTCAGACGGCTCTAGAGGGTTCTGTATACGAACTCATTGCCCCTTCTCTAGCACTAATTGCTGCCATCAAGTAGACTATCTCCCCGTTCCAAGATGGCACCCACCGTTTACCCATTATACTATCTGGGGTAATCATCGCTCTTTACCTCGGCGTCACGTTGCCCAGCAACGCGCCTTGGACACGCCCCCACGGTGCTCGCGCTTCCCGGTCTCAAATGAGGCTGCGGCACTTCGCGGCTCCACCGGCTGTCCTGCGGTAATACCGAAGTGGGAGGGGTAGGTGACTAGACGCCCTCTGCCAGCAACAAACAGGTAAGGCGCACTGATTCACGCGGGGACCTCCGCGAGCGTTTCCTCTGGATCGCCGTGGCCAGGACCCATGTGGGACCACAGTAGACGGTAAGCCGCGCCGCTAAACAACTCTCTGACTCGGCGGCGCTGTTTATCCGTTCTAGGTGCCTTACACCCAGTTCTGGCCCCACCAGGTCAGCGCGAGGGATTTCCAACCCTGGGATTACGGGTAAGGCTTGCACTGTTACCGTTCTCTCATCGTGTTGGGTGTTTCACGATAAGGCATTTCCACTTCACTACACTGGCGCGAGTCTGTAGTTGCCTTTTATTTATGAGCCTGTCAATAATGAGTTTATCTCCCTAAATGTTGTCTCGAAGTAATTTTTAATTTCATGTGTGCAAATGTGCACACTCACAGTAGTTTGTATCACAAAGATACAAAAGCAGGGCGTGCTACGGCAAACGATACAGGTATAAACCACTGTGCATGCCATTTCCAGGGCACATATGTCGCATGCCAGCTCAATGAGCACTATTGACACATATAGAACGCGGTAATTCCTCGTTCACATTACTTTCTAACCGTCTCTCTCACTCGAATGTCTCTTCATGATGGGGTCCTCGCATACCCATCGACACCCCGAAATGCAGCACCAGCATGTAATTTTTGCATGTAAAGATGGCTGGGGTATACCGACATTTTTTTGACTACACCCTTCTTCTTCTCTTTCCTGCCTAGTTCTGGGGAGGTACTGGACGAAGGATTGTCCTACGACACACACCAGGTCGTATACTCGATTCCTCTGATCACTGAGGGATCTTCAGCAATTATATGACCACTGTTTTGGTCCTGACGAATTGCCTTAGCAGCAAGAAACATGTTGACCATACGTTCACTAAGGGTTGAATGAGGCTCGATTACTTTAACTGTCCAGCCTCAATACCCCTTATCATTCCTTTTAATAAAGCAGTGAGCCATGCCATTAAAATTTTACCTTATGGACTCTACTGACTTTTTTTAGACTACACTCACGCTCACTATTGCACTTTTTTAGGCCCCTCACACCCACACACCCTTTGGCTATGGAATAAAAGATCCCCGCCAAAGTGCAGCATCCGTTGTTGCCCGACAGGCATTGCACCGCCAGTCTGTCGCAGGGGCAGGATACCGATGATGACGCTGGACGATCACCGGATGGGATGACAAGAGTCATCCAACCGATGACCTGTGTGAGGTATCCCTAAATTCCGTAAAGGGTTCACAACATTCACTTTTTTCTGCTGAACCCAATGTGAGAGAGGTTAACGTTAGTCATTTAGTTGACTTTGCCCGGGGAACTCTGTATTTTTAGTTGTTGATCAGCTGATTATGCACTTGCACTTTAAAATGATCGGTGATTTGCTGGACCATGTCATGTGATCAAGGGATCGAGGTCCCGAAACGCGTCATGGCGGCGTGTTTGTCTGCACAAGGATGAAATAATAAATAACACTTTGCAAAATTGCCAATTGGGTCCGGTTTCGTTGGTGTTCTAAGCAGCGTTTGGGACATAACGGAGTTCTTCTCATATATATATATATATATATATATATATATATATATATATATATATATATATATATATTAGCGCTCAGAGGATCCCCTCTCCCAGCCGGGAAAGAAGCACGGCACTCACGGGGTGTTCGTCAGTAGTTTCTTCATTCACAACGCTTGCACAGACGCGTTTCGGGAAACTCCCTCACTGAGGAAGGGAGTTTCCCGAAACGCGTCTGTGCAAGCGTTGTGCATAAAGAAACTACTGACGACACCCCGTGAGTGCTGTGCTTCTTTCCCGGCTGGGAGAGGGGATCCTCTGAGCGCTACTATTACACGGAGCACCACCGTGTTCTCGGCACCCACCTGGGAGTGCCCCGTTGTTTGGAAGGGTGCAACAGGAGCGAACATACATATATATTTCCCGAGGCTGGCTCGCTGTCACGCAGACCATGGGCGCTTCTAGATCCAGTGCATACTCGGCGGCAGAGCCCAGCCGCATATTAATTTCCCAATAACAATCTTCAGTTGAAGATTCTCAATGAAATTCACGGGTTGTTGAATTTTCTCTCCAAATTTTAATTCATTTGGCTTTTGGCATACGGTTAAGGAGACAACCGACGCGTTTCGCTATTACAAATAGCTTGTTCACGGTTAAATAGTTGCATTCAAACTAGCCAATAAAAACAATACACAAAGCATCACGTGTTTCCTGAAAGCCTGGATTTCCTTTCTGATGCATTGTGGTAATTGTGGTTTATTGATAGAAAGTTTGTATTGTTCATACGCCATTGAAGGGATTAGTTGTGTTTTCCTTGCTCTTTTGTTGAGCACTATGTGGTGACTGGTTTCTACACTCACAGGGTTTGTATATATAGATATCTCCACTAGATTTTACAGACAGTGCGCACTGTTTACCCTCATGGGTAATAAGTCAGATGTTAATCTCGTGTCATTATGCTAGGTGTTAATACTGAGACACGATTTTAGAATTTCGCCCTCTAGTGGGCATATTCTGTTTATCTCACCGTCTAGGACACTGATGTTGCAGGAGATCTTGGTGTGGACTAAATAAATTGGTTCACCACTAAGATCTTAAAGTCCTAGGTGTTTGTGTATGTTCATCCCTTCAATTCATGGTTCAATTTCAACAATATTTACAATATTTACAATCATAAGTGTACATATAATTCCTCGCTCTGGTTTAACCCAAAAGGAGTTAAAGTTCTAAAATTCAGGATTTGCCTGGATTCTCTCTGGCTCGGTTTCTTTAAACAGTCCCCCCCCCCCCTCTCACTGAGTGGAACCGTTTCAAGTCCCCAAAATGATAACAGTTTCCAGTCACCACCATGCTCCGTCTCCATATGCTTTGCGACCGCATTGCTGGGATCGTTGTTGACTGTCGCACGTATGTGTTCTAGAACCCTCTTCTTCAATTCACAAATCGTGCTCCCTATATATTTAAGCGAGCACGGGCATTCGATCATATATACCACAAATTGACTTTTACAAGTGATAAGTTCTCTGATTTGCCACATTTTTTTGTTTGGAAGTTCCACCTCGTTGGTATTCTTGGCAATTAGACATACCTTACAATTGGTACATTTTCTGAACCCCCTTGTATTCAACCATTGAGTTCCTGTGAATTTATTGGCATTTTGGTGGTGACTACGCACTAGTCTGTCCCTTAAGTTGGGTGCTCTTCTATATGTTATATTGGGATGGTTCCCCATTACCTTCCCAATTGTAGGGTCCATTTGCAACAATTTCCAATTTTTTCTCAGGATTTGATTTATTTCTTTGGTTTCACAACAATAGTCCATTATTAGTCTCGCAGGTTCAGATTTTTGATCGCATGAGTGTGGTATTGTTTTTGCTTTGATGATTTCTGGTCTTAATTTTTGATCGGCTCTCATCCATCCTCTGTTAATACTGTGATCTTTATAGCCTCTTTGTTTGAAACGTGTTGCTGATTTTTTTACTGTTCTTATGCCACTCAGTTTCCTCAGAGCATATCCTGCGTATTCTCAGGAATTCTCCGTAAGGGATGTTTTCAATGACCGTTGATTTATGGAAGCTGTTGTCTTGAAGTGTCGCATTTGTGGAAGTTGCCTTTCGATGCAGGGTAGTTTGAACTTTATTGTTGGTTATTTGGCGGTCCTCAATGTCATGTTCGTGACCACGAGCAAGCAAAATGACATCCCAGCGAGATTCTCAACGCAGGTAGGCCAGGTTTCTCATTGCGAGTGGTTGCGCATGCTCGCGACCGCTCGCAATGAGAAACTACCAGTTTGCGTTGAGAAAGCTGCCGCTCAAGTAAAAATCTACTCGAGCAGCAGAAAACTACAGCTCGCACTGTGCAAGATGCTGTTTTCAATGATTGCACAGTGCCGGATGCTTGTCCGCACTGTGCAATCATTGAAAATGCATCTTGCACAGTGCGAACATGCTACTCGGCAGCTCGCGTACTGCTACGTGAAGTTCGTGTAGTGCGAAGTGCACTTCGCGTAGCTTCGCGTAGAGCTACTTTCTATATCCAGGAATGTCACACGTTCATTGCTGATGTCATAGGTGAATTTGATTTTTGCTTCTGTTGAATTTAAGATGGTAAAATATTCATGAAATTCTGCTGTTGTGCCATCCCAAACAGTAAATAAATCATCAATGAAGCGTACTCATTTGGTAATTTTATTCACAAACTTGTCATTATTGGGGTGCCACGCTATTTGTTGCTCCCACCATCCCATGACAAGGCATGCGTACGCTGGACTAAAAGCAAATCCCATTGCGCACCCCTTTCTTTTTTGGTAGATTTCGTAACCAAAAAGAAACACGTTTTGTGTAAGGCATATTTCGATCATGTCTGTTAACATTTGATTATGTTGAGCATACTGGATGTTTCTTTCTCTCAAGAAGAAGCTACATGCTAATAGACCGATGTTATGTTCGATGTTAGTTTTTAATCATATTACGTCCATAGTTATTAGCATGTATGTTGGTTGCCACGTTAGTTCTTGCAGATGTCTCAGGAGGTCGGTGGTGTCTCTCAGATAAGAAATTAAGTTCATCACAAATGGCATCAGGAAGAAGTCAATATAACTTGCCATCGGTTCCAATAGAGACCCTGGTGGTTTGAGTGGGTTTTTGTGTAGTTTCGGCAGGAAGTAGATTGTGGCAGTAATGGGATGACATGTCATTAGAAATTTTTTCTCAGCTTCATCAATCAGATTTTGCGAGAGCCAGATCAGAATTTTTCTATTTACCTGTTCTTTGTAGATTTGAGTAGGATTCCTTTCCAATTTTCGGTAATATACACGGTTTTTAAGTTGTGAGTGTGCCTCCAAATTATAATCTGCTTTATTTAGGATGACGATATTACCGCCTTTACCTGCCATTTTTATGGTGATGTTTTTGTCTTCAGTTAGATTTTTTAGGGCCATGCGTTCATCTTTAGATAGATTACCAGAGTAGTTGTTCTTCCTGATTCTATACAGATCTTGAATTAGGACCTCTTGAAATATATCTATTTTATTGCCTTGTGGGAGTTGGGGGTAAAAGCGGGACGTAGGTTTTTTTGTACTTAGACCCGCACCCTTCTGTGGGCAAACTGTTTCTTCACTAATTTCTTCTTGTTCTTCTGGTGTGTCAATATTTACTAATATCAGTAGTGCATTCATATCTCCAGATGTTAGAGTTTGATCAGTGGCTCAAGTTTCTGTTTTCTTTTTTCTCATTTTTGCATAGTTTTCCATTTTTTTACTTTCCTGGAAGATTTTGGCCAGCTTGATTTTCCTTATGTATTTATATATGTCGATCCGCATTTCTGCCATATTCATTGGTTGCTTTGGACAAAAGTTAATGCCATGTTTTAACAATGTGGTTTCACTTTCTGTTATTGCTCGTTTTGATAAGTTGAAAGCGTGCGCGAGCGGAATATTGATTGGCTGTTGGACGTCTGTCAACATTCCAGTCAGTCGAAATCAGGAGGTGTTGGCCGCCATCTTGTCTCCGAGGCAGAAGCTAGCTGAAAACAAAAGTGTAGAACCTGTAAAGGGGGCAGGGTAGAGACTCCCTGACCCCCTAGCCCTTCTCAGGGGGTCCCAGAAGGACCCCCAAGGGTAAAAAAAATGTTTAGAAAAATCGCGGGGTGCGCGCACGGTGCGCGGACGGTGGCCAAAAAAGACAAAAAAATATACAGTTAAATAACAAGTTTGAATGTTTAGATGTTGGTTGTCTCTAAAAAGTACAGCATACTATTGGTTTAGAAAAGTTGAGTTCACACAGGGGTTCTGTGGAGAGCTACCATGGTAACAGGCAGAGAGTTCATTTAGGGTAGGTTGAACATTATGTTAGTTTGAAAGTATTGAAATGTACAACCAATTAAAATGTTAGTTTGGTTTAGTTTTTGCGTTGGAAGAAATTTGATTGGTTATGTATGGGGATATATGTGTAAAATGAGAGGGAATGACGGTCATTTTGTGATTGCAGTGTCTGAGGTACATTTGTGAAAATTTGGCTTCATAACATCTGGTGTGTGATTCACACTGTAGTAAATCTTCAGCAGCATTTTAAAAGGTGAGTACTTAAATTGTATGGGCAACTACGTTGTACAATTTCAGTTAAAAAGAAAAATGTTTTCTAATGTGGAAGTTTCTCACTCTTCCTCTCTTTCTCTCTCCCACAGTCTCCCTTTCTCTCCACCACGGTTCTTTTTACTTCCTCTCTTTTTCGAAAAATCCTTCTGTTTCACTTACTCCTTTTTCTTTTCTGTTAATATGTTTTTTTTCTCAATCTCCTTTCCTCACCTTCATATCTCTTCCCTCACTTCACTATAAGTGCCATAGAAACTCTTTTACTAGTATTTAGTAATCATTTCAGGAAAATTCTGACAGAATAATTTGCATGGTTGATGTGTTTTTAATACATTTTGCTGTGTTAAAAGAAATGCTGGGTATGCTGTATAAATGCCGTAGAAACTCTTTCACTAGCATTTAGCACTGCCCTAAACCCAGAAATAATGATAATGTGACTTAGTGTGTTTTAGGGAATATTGTGACAGAATACTTGTTAAAGCTAGTTTTATTTTATGTATTACTATAAATGATAAATTAAAGTGTTTATATATTTTTTTGCAAATGACAGCAACAAATTTGTTAAAAATATGGATCGCAATGAGGAGACAATGGAAATCGTGTTTGAAGTTTCATCTACTTTCTTAGAAGATTTGAATGTTCCGTTTTATGACAACACTAATGAAGAAGAACTTAGTGGAGGAGATTGAACAAGTGACTTTTTTGATGAGTCTTTGGACAGTGAATTTCTGGAATGTTTGGAGATGATAGAGTTTGAAGAATCATGTTTGCAGACTTACGAAGAAGAAATTCCTGAAGATTTGATGTTAAAGTGATTTTACATTATGAAAATTCAGAAGAATAAATTTATATTTAGAAATCAAAAATTATTTGAGAAATGTTTCTATTTCTAATTGTAATTTATGAGGTAGAAGCCAAGTGATTGTGGTATAAAGTGAGATTTATAGTATAGAGTGCAACATTTTGTGTTACATTGTAAGTTTACCTTTAGTTACTCCCTTTCTCCCACTATACTTCCTTCAGTGTGTATCTGACATCTGTTCTCTTTTACGTATTTTTCTGTCTCTCTCCCTCACTTACTCTCCTTCCCTTATTGAAATCATGAGTCCCCTTTTTTTTCAATCCAGTTTTGTTACTCCCTCCATCCCTTCACTGCACTTCCCTCTCCTTCACTCCCCATCCCTCACTTTCTTTTATCCCCTTTTCTTATGTTCATACCCTTTCTCTCAACATCACTCCATTTCTGTTACTTTTACTCCCTTTACCCTGCTTTACTTCTTTCTCTCAGCATTTTACTCACCTTTTCTATCTCCTGCTCCCTTTCTCTCCCTCTTCCTCTTTGAAGCACTCTTCAGCTGCCATTTTGTGTAGTTTCAGAGGAGTGAAAAATGAAAGTTGAGAACGTGAAAAGGGGGCAGGGTAGAGACTCCCTGACCCCCTAGGCCTTCTCAGTGGGTCCGTGAAGGACCACAAAGGGTAAAAAAATGTTTTTTTTAAAAATAAAAATAAATTGGAAGGTGCGCGCACGGTGAGTGCACCGTGAGTGCACGATGAGTGCTCGGTGCGCGCACCCTATAGCCGCCACTTTGTGAAGTTTCAGAGGAGTGAAAAATGAAAGTTGAGACGTGAAAAGGGGGCAGGGTAGAGACTTCCTGACCCCCTAGGCCTTCTCAGGGGGTCCCTGAAGGACCCCAAAGGTTAAAAAAAAAAATGTTTTTTATAAAAAAACCTTCGCGGGGTACGCGCACGGTGAGCGCACCTCTCTAAAAATTTATGAAAAAATAACGTTTAATATCAAATTTTGAATGTTTAGATGTTAGTTGGCTCTAAAAAGAGCCATTGTGTGTTTCTTTGTACCTACAAGTAAGTACCGATGCAGAGTCTCATGTTACAGAGGAAGATTCTGTTCCACTCATCTGTGAAATGTACACCATCTCTCCTATAGATGCCTTGCATGTTGTAACGCAAGTTGTTGTGGTATATAGAACCCATGCCATAGTCTCTGAGGAAAGCAGAAACAGATTTATTCACATGTTTCCTTGCTTTCTCAATTTGCGGACAAAATTGGTTGGACCATTTCCATTTCTGCCTTTGGGTTATATTTGAATATACATAGGCAGTTTGTGGAAAAAGTGACATCAATTGTCCAAAGGTGTCCTTTAATAGCATTTCCAGACCTACCCCAGTCAAAGTGACTAGGTCATTTCCACCACAGTGCACAATTATGAGGTTAGGGTGTGGCAGATGCAAAAAGGATTTTACCAATGGCATCAATTGGTGACATCTCAATCCTCTCTCGCCAATCCACATAATGTCCACATTTGGTAAGTCAAGGTTGAGAAAGCCTCTATTTGCTGCATACCTTTCACTCCAGAAAACAAAACTGTGTCCTACTATCCACACTCTAGACATTTTGAAGGCAGATCTGGTTGTACTCAGATGGGCTCTGGAAATGAAATGGCAGTTTGAGAAGCAGGAGTTTAGAAAAACATGTGGAAGAGATTAAGTGCACTTGAAAAAAAAGAAATGATTGGTGATTTCTGAAACTTGAACATTCAAAGCTAGGGTGTATTCTTCTGTTTTTTGAAAGAAGTAATGCTAATGGTTGAGAAAAGGTCATTGAAAGGAACATTGCACAGGATAAGCTGGTGTATTGAGAGGTCAAACACCATTGCTGAGTTTATTTGCAACATTGTATGATGAACTTTTCACCTGTGATCTTAGTTTGGTGTTCTGTGGAGTGTTACCATGGTAATAGGTAGAAAGAGCAAGGGGGGGGGTGCTTGAATATTATGTGAGTTTGATAGTGTTGAAATGTAGAACCAATTAAAATGTTAGTTTAGTTTTGAATTTTTGTGGGAACAAATTTGATTGGTTAAGGACAGGGATATGCGTGAAGAATGAGAGGCAATCAGTGCCATTTTTGGTTGCAGTGTCTGAGGTACATTTCAGAGATTCTGCTTAAGAAAATCTGGTGTGTCATTGCCACTGTTGTAAATCTTCCAAAGCATTTCTAAAGGTGAGTTATTAATTTGAAAGGGGATATATGTTGAGCGGTTTAAGGTAATAATAAAAATGTCTTTTAATGTGGAAGTTACTAACTTTCCCTCTTTCACTGTCTCTTCTCTCTCATTGTCTTCCTTTCTCTCAAACGGTGTTTTTTTTCTTTCCTCTCTTTTTCAATAAATCTTTTTGTTTCACTTAGTCCTTTTACCTTTCTCTTAATATGCTTCTTTTTCTCTCATTCTCCTTTCCTTACTCACATAACTGTTTTCTCACTGTAATTATCCCTTTTCTTTACTCCTCTCTTGTAACTGTGCTTACTCCCTCTTTCTCTCTCCCTTACCTTTATGTGTTTATACAACACTACTAGGAAGAGTCCCCCTTTCACTGTGTATTTTGTCTCATGCTTGTATGTAATGCTGGCAAAAAATGAATGGTGCATGTTGGAAATGTATTTTGGAAATGAGTCAGGTTTCTGCATTGTAATGTAGTTGTCATTTATATGGGCTGTGCTGTGTGTTTTAAACGATTTACTGTGCTATATGTTGTTTGGTGAAATGTATGGCTTTAACATTTTTGATTAGGATCACACATCACACTCAGTGTTTGTGTAAATTAAAGAATTATATATGCACCTTTTTCTAAAATGTTACCTGTGTCTCCTCACAGTTTGCTTACAGGGAACTCTTTTTTATGTTGTTTCTCATGGTTTGATTAAATGCTGGAATAGAGATAGTGCTGTAAATTGGAAATGGAATGTATTTTCTGTCTGCACTATCCCTCTGCCTCTGCCTGCACCATCTCCTCTCTGCCTGTACCATCTCTCCCTCTGCGTGTGCCATCTCTCCCTCTGCCTGCGCTATGTGTCTCTTTGTCTGTGCCATCTCACCCTCTGTCTGCACCATGTCACCTTCTGCTTGCGCCATTTTTCCCTCTGCCTGCGACAACTCTCCCTCCGCCTGCGTCATGTCTTTCTCTGGGTGCACCATCTCACCCTCTGCCTGCACCATCTCTCTCTCTGCCTGTGTCATCTTACCCTCTGCCTGCGCCATTTCACCCTCTGCCTACACCATCTCTCTCTATGCCTATGCCATCTCACCCTCTGCTTGTGCCATCTCTCACTCTGCCTATGCCATGTCCCCTGTGCTTGCACTATCTTTCCCCTTTGTCTGCACCATCTCCCCTCTGCCTGCACCATCTCTCCCTCCACCTGCGCCATCTCTCCCTTTGCCTGCGCCATCTCACCATCTGCCTGAGCCATCTCACCATCTGCCTCAGCCATCTCTCTCTCTGCCTGCGGCATCTCATCCTTTGTGTGCGCCATCTGTCCCTCTGCCTGTGCCATATCACCCTCTGTCTGCGTCATGTCTCCCTCTGCCTGCGCCATCCTACCCTGTGACTGCGCCATCTCTCCCTTTGCCTGCGCCATCTCTCCCCTCTGCTTGCACCCTTTTTGTACAACACTACTAGGAAGAGTCCCCCTTTGACTGTGTATTGTGTCTCATGTTTGTATGTAATGCTGGCAAAAAACGAATGGTGCATATTGGAAATGTATTTTGGAAATGAGTCAGGTTTCTGCATTGTAATGTAGTGCTGATTTATATGGACTGTGCTCTGTGTTTTAAACGATTTACTGTGCTGAACCCTCGAAAATTTGATTGCAGCATATTGACCCCCTATGATTGTGACAATTGAAACTACCTTGCCCAGGATGCATTGCAGCAATGACACACCTTTTCTTTGCATTATTTCAGATCACCTGTGGGAGTGAAGAGTTCCTGTATTTGTCAATCCTGTGATCAAGACGAACTTTCGAAACGCGTTGGGAAGATGAAGGGAGTGCTGTTGCTGCAATGATTAAAGGATACAGTTTCAGCTTGGGTGTGCCACTTACTGCTTTCCGGGGTCTTCGTGGGAGCAATTGTAAAGACATATTTCGCGGCACAGCCCAGTGCCGGTAGAAGTGGGCGTCACCTCCAAAACGACGTCATATTGCCCGCAAATTCTCAGACGGGTGGTGTAAGTCACCGCGGAATGCCGCGTTTGAGGGTCTACCTGGGCCATCATGATTGTGGGCCCGTGGTGGAACAAGCTGAACCCTCGAAAATTTGATTGCAGCATATTGACCCCCTATGATTGTGACAATTGAAACTACCTTGTCCAGGATGCATTGCAGCGATGACGCACATTTTCTTTGCATTATTTCAGATCACCTGTGGGAGTGAGGAGTTCCTGTATTTGTCAATCCTGTGATCAAGACGAACTGTCGAAACACGTTGGGAAGATGAAGGGAGTGCTGTTGCTGCAATGATTAAAGGATACAGTTTCAGCTTGGTTGTGCCACTTACTGCTTTCCGGGGTCTTCGTGGGAGCAATTGTAAAGACATTATATATATATATATATATATATATATATATATATATATATATATATATATATATATATATACATACACACATATATATATATATACACACACACATATATATATATATACACACACACATATATATATACACACACACACACATATATATATACACACACACATATATATATATAGCAGCCTATATGAGAGAATAAACTTATTTGGAATCAACTGAATTTCACGGAGTCAGTGCCTTACTTGGATGAGAAAGTTTGGAGTGTTCCAGATATAATATATATATATATATATATATATATATATATATATATATATATTCCAGCTCCGAGGTACCCAAGGTACAAGGGAGCACTACTCGGACCTCAGCTGCACACAAGGAGCCTTGACCATTGGGTCGACAAGACCATAATTTGGAGGCGCTACATTGATGACCTCTTTTTGGTCTGGAGGGGCAATAGAGAGTCAGTTGAGGAATACATCAGGCATCTCAACAGTAATGATTTAAACTTGAGGTTCTCTGGAGAAATTAGCAACACTGAAGTGACCTATCTTGATGTAAGATTTTTTGTCAGTGAGAACAAACTACAGACGGCACTCTTTAGAAAGCCCACCGCAGGAAACTCAGTGCTTCATGCACGTAGTAGTCATCCCACAAGCCTCAAGAACAGCATCCCCTATGGGGAACTTTTGCGCATTAAGCGCAATAGTTCTAGACCAAGAGACTTCAATCAAGCAGGTGCAGCGAGCCTTAACAGATTTAGGCAGCGTGGCTACAAAGAGAGAGTTTTAAGTGAAGCATGGAAGAAGGCGCAGGGTAGAGACAGAACAGACCTAATCAAAGATACATCAAAGAACAGATCTGCCTCTAACACCAATCTCAGGCTCATCACAAATTTTTCAAATGCTGCAAAGAGCTTGAAGAAAATAATGTTTTCCAATTGGAATATATTAAAATCCGACCCTATCACTGGTCGTGATATACCTGCGCAACCATCCATCACCTTCCGCAAGACCAGATCACTGAAAGACCTTTTGGTACAAAGCCACCTAGCACCAGTCAGCAGAGCCATTCAGGGTTTAGGAGGATTCTATCCCTGCAATAAATGCAAGGCATGTGCAGACAGCAGAAAAATTACCAGCTATCATGTGCCCGGTAGGAGTGACCCAGTGACGATCAAAGAATTCATGAATTGTTTGACACCCTATGTTGTATATTGTCCTAGCTGCCCATGTGGCCTCGGATACATAGGTAGCACAAAACACCCAGCCAAGATTCGTATCTTGGAACACCAAAGAGCGATACAGAACAATGATAGTAATTACTCAGTAGCGCGCCGTTTCCACACACATCATAACAGCAACCGCAAACTTCTCAGTTATTTCTGTCTAGACCATGTAGCTGTAGACTCCAGAGGAGGAGATCGACAAAAACGCCTTAGGAGATTGAAGTCTCGCTACATTATTGATTTGGCAACGAAAACTCCTTTGGGTCTGAATATGGGAGAGGAATTGAAGGTACACCTGTAAATACTGTATGAACTGTATAGATCAATTGATATTTCTTTTTTTATTTGCCTCACCTTGGGGATTTAGAGCTCTAGAGATGAATTGAGAAAAGTATTCTCTTTGATTGACATTGCATTTTGTGAATATCAGCTAGACATATATTTGTATATACCATTATTTTAGTCGGGGTAGGGTAGCACCAGTTTGATAATTTTAAGATTGAATTGTGTATAATAGCTTCTGTTTTGGATAAATTGTTTGATTTGCCCATCTGAGGGCTTCAATAGCTTTTTACTTTAAAAAGGGAATATTGCAACCATAAGCATTTTATTTTTGTATTTTTGCATGTAATTTTAAATGCAATTTGTGGTTTCCCGAAATGTGTATTATATTTATCCACGCTATGTAGACATCTCTTTAGGAGTGCGATCATGCTTGCAAATTGTGTTTACCCAACTTCGCAAATGTTAACATAGCTGATCATTCTTTACTTTTTAATGTTACCGATAGTGCCTGATGTCAATATGGCGTCTCGGCAAGACAATTCCCGTGAGACCTTGTGAGGCGATAATGTGTATATTTTGCAGCGTTATGGCGGCCGCCTGTAACTGACGAAGGCGTACCGCCAAAACGCGTCTGAACTTCCTTATCTGTGTGCAATAAATCCGTCTTGGATTTGGCCCCCCGCGAGTGCAGTTTTTCTTTGTTCGTATCAAATATACATACATACATACATACATACATATATACATATATATATATATATACATACATATATACATACATATATATGCTTGCAGCTTTCATGAAAATCGAGGGATCGATAAAACCCAGCAGTCCGCCAGGATTCTCAGCGTGGAGGAAGCAGGCTGAGGTATTTAATCTCTACGGGCGAACGGTCTCACATTTGACTGCCCCAGCTTCTGACCTAACCTGGGAGGAGAGGCGCTGCAGACAAGCGGGGACACAGGGCATGCACCGCGATGTTCACTCGTCCTTCAACCATCCCACCTACCTGATTGGGCACGAGACGACATTGATCTCCACTCCTCCACACCGGCTACCCGACATTGCCAGAACTGTTGCATGTTGGGATTTGGAGTCCGCGACATTCAAAACGGACTGTGATTGGCTGTGCAGACTGCATGGGGGAGGGAACACAGTGCCTTTGAACATTCAACAGGAGGTTACTGGGAAGAAAGTTGTTAAGGGGCAAGGCGCTGAAGAAGGCACGATTGCCGAAATGCATTCGCCATTCCAGGACCTATGAAATAAACGGCTGTTTGTTCTGTGTTCCCCGCGTGGCCTCTCATCTTTTCAGTGGGAAAGGATCTTCAGACATATTTACTGCGCAGCCAGACGCGCAGAAGAGTTGGCCCTGCAGCAGCAAGTGACTCTGGGTTATAACTGGCAACCGCGCTGCTTGCAGCTTTCATGAAAATCGAGGGATCGATAAAACCCAGCAGTCCGCCAGGATTCTCAGCGTGGAGGAAGCAGGCTGAGGTATTTAATCTCTACGGGTGAACGGTCTCACATTTGACTGCCCCAGCTTCTGACCTAACCTGGGAGGAGAGGCGCTGCAGACAAGCGGGGACACAGGGCATGCACCGCGATGTTCACTCGTCCTTCAACCATCCCACCTACCCGAATGGGCATGAGACGACATTGATCTCCACTCCTCCACACCGGCTACCCGACATTGCCAGAACTGTTGCATGTTGGGATTTGGAGTCCGCGACATTCAAAACGGACTGTGATTGGCTGTGCAGACTGCATGGGGGAGGGAACACAGTGCCTTTGAACATTCAACAGGAGGTTACTGGGAAGAAAGTTGTTAAGGGGCAAGGCGCTGAAGAAGGCACGATTGCCAAAATGCATTCGCCATTCCAGGACCTATGAAATAAACGGCTGTTTGTTCTGTGTTCCCCGCGTGGCCTCTCATCTTCAGACATATATATATATATATATATATATACACATATATATATACATACATATATATATATATATACACATACACATATATATATACATACATACATATATATGTATACATACATACATATATATACATACATACATATATATATATATATACATATATATACATATATATACATATATAGGGATCTTGCTTTTTTGAACGTGATCTGGGGTGACTGGGGAATATCCTTGCCAATGATGTTGTCCGTTTTAAGGACATGCCAGTGTTTTTTCATTAAGTTGTATTATTTGTTGAACACGTCGGAGTGCATTGTCCAACAGGCTCTTATTATAGCCTCTTGCTAAAAATCTGTCTGTACTTTCAGTGAAGCAGTCACTGAAAGTACAGACAGATTTTTAGCAAGAGGCTATAATAAGAGCCTGTTGGACAATGCACTCCGACGTGTTCAACAAATACCGAGAGAGTCCTTGTTCAACAAAAACAAAGAAAAAGCGACCTTGGAAGAAGGGAGGTTCCGCCTTATAACGACCTACTCAAGTGATTCATATAAACTCAGACTCTTAATGAAAAAACACTGGCATGTCCTTAAAACGGACAACATCATTGGCAAGGATATTCCCCAGTCACCCCAGATCACGTTAAAAAAAGCAAGATTCCTTCGTGACCAATTAGTGAATAGTCATCTTGATCCTGTAGTTAAGAAAACAGGGTCAATCAGAGAAGCTAAAGGGTTCTTCCCTTGTGGAAGATGCAAAGCCTGTGCATACAGCAAACGGGTATTGTCATACGAAGTGAAGGGCTGTAAGGGTGGCAAAAGAATTAACAAATTTATGTCCTGCCATACTAGCTATGCTGTATACTGCTTACGCTGTCCATGTAAACTCATTTACATAGGAAGTACGATCAATTCAGTAAAGTTGAGAATCCTCGAACATATGAGGGCGATTGCGAGCAAGGATTTTACTTATCCAGTTGCTCGACATTTCGCAATTAAACACAAAAGTGACAGGAACCAGCTTCAGTATTTCTGCCTGGACTGTGTCTCTGAAAGCTCTAGGGGAGGGGACAAATTACTGAGGCTTAGGAGACTGGAATCTCGGTATATAGTAGACCTACAGTCAAAGGCCCCGGAAGGCCTTAACAGCAGTGAAGAAATGTCAGTACATCTGGGTTGAATGAACACAACTTGAGTCAGGAAATGAATGTATCTCATACAATTGAATGTGTGTATAGGCAAACTGTTTACGTGAGAATCTATGTTCTGTATAATATTTTCCTTAAAGATAAGCATTGATTTCAGTTTTCATGATTAAGCGCAGTGTGAGTGTTTTTCATATCTTCACCTTCAGGATGCGGTTTATTGAAATTACAACTGTTTGAATAATATCTGGACCAATTTGAAAAAGTATTCCTGTACCTTTAAATCTGTTTTCAATGAATGGGGGTTGGTTGATAGTCACAACAAAAGGGACTGTGCGACCCTTATAGGGTTGCAATAGCCGATCCACGGCTCAATTGTGAATAGTTACAAGTTCTTTTATCAGTGAACATGTACAATCGATTATGGTATTGATGGCGAAATGTCAGTCCTCAAGAACGACTTTTAAGACACTGAAATATTGGTCAGTGCAGTATGTCCCCTTAAAAGTGACTGTTTCCCTCCTTCTTATTGAATCTGACAGGAATGATGTGCGACTCGAGCGGGTCGCAATTGCCGATCCACGGCTAGATTAAATGTTAGACAACTATATATTTTGTTGTTGTAATTAAACATGTTAAGTATATTTTTTGTACACTTACAAATGGCGCTTCCAAAATGATGTATGGTTGTCCTTTGTTTGTGTTCTTGCCTTTTTGGTCCAAAACCTGGTTTAAAAATGGCGCCACGCATAGCGTCAATGTTTGACACCGAGGAAGGGAGTTTTCCCGAAACGCATCTGTCTTGAAAATAAAATACTCACCTGTGCTGAAATCCCGGGAGTGCTGCCTTTCTTTTCGCGGAAATTGAAAAGGAGTTGAGCTTTGATATATATATATATATATATATATATATATATATATATATATATATATATATATATATATATATATATATATATATATATATATTACCTACTGGCGGTCGCCAGTAGGTAGTTATAGTTAGGATTTTTTTCAATGCAAAATCTCAAAATTCTATTTGGAATAACTTTGGCGCCGGTCGACGAATCTGCCTGAAAATTTCCTCAAATTTGCCTCGTTGAGCTCCAGTCCTTCTCTCAAAGTTTGGGGGGGATTCGTCAAGCGGGGTCCGAGATAAAAGGGGGGTCCCAAAACGTGTTTTCCCCATGTTAATTTCCATAGGGCGGTCGAACTCACTTTTAGCCCGAACGGCTGAATGGATTTCCACCAAACTTGGCAAAATTGTAGGGACTGGTAGCCCGATGTGCCTTTGCTATGTCTCAAGATATGTGCTCCAGTGGATTTTAAGTAATTTAGGTTAAAAAATATATATATATCTATAGGCGCACCGGGCACGCTACGCGACTTGCGCACGGAAAGCTGATTGGCTCACGGGTGTCTGTAAACATTCAAAACAGTCCAGAGCGGCCACCATCTTGTGTCTCGGTAGGATAGAGACACAAGAGGTGGCAAAAACAAAGGGGGAAATGACCAAAAGGGGGCAGGGATAGACCCCCCCTGACCCCCTAGGTTTGATGTGGGGGCTATAAAAGCGCCCAGCGGGGTAAAAAAAAAAATTGGTTTTTTTCGATTTTCGCGGAGGGAGCGCCCGGTACACGCACCGGGGAGTGCACCGGGAAGCGCACAAAAGAGAAAAAAGAATGCCAGAGTTCAACATTTTTAGCAATATTTTATAAATGGGAGGTAGTTCTGAAAAGAACTTTTTTTATTCTTTTTGTTGTTTTATATTTTTTTATTATTTTTCTGAACATTTTTTTTGTATTTTTGAACAATTTTATATTTTTTTGTGTTTTTTAAGGGAACAAACAAAAAACAGGGAATTGGAAATGGCTGAACAGGAGCAAAAAAAAAAGAAAAGAATTACTGCTTCCTTTTCTTGCTGCATTGGTGGACAGCATTATTTATTAAGGTGACACTAAGTTCACCATAACATAACGTTTTGCCACAGAAAATGCAAACTATTTTTATGGTGCCAAATTTTTGTTGTATATTTGGCACCATTTTGTGTCCTTCAGGACCAGAAAGTGAGTCTTCAGTAGAGGAGGTGCTGGCCACAGGGGGTGGGTTGTTCTGAAGTTCCTGTACTTCAGCCTGGGCTAAGTTATTGGGATGCTACCTCTCCATGTGGCGGATCATGGTAAAATTACCAAATGAATATTTTATTTTGGGATTGCCCCTGGAGAGGACTCTGCCACAAATTAGACAGGTGACTTTGGGGGCGTTCACCTTTTTCAGGCCTTCAGGGAATGAAAAGAATTGCCAAATAAAGTGCACTTTAATGTGCCTTTGCCTTGGTTCTTCAGGCAGGAAGCGCCTTGGTTGTTCCTCCTCCTCCTCTTCTTCCTCCTCTTCTTCCTCCTCTTCTTCTTCTCCTCCAAGGAACTGTGGTGGTGGACCTTCTTTTCTTGGTGGTGGTGGTGGGGGGGTGCACCAGCTGCAGCTACAAGTGATGCCATTGCACTGATCAAAAATAGCTCTTGCTCTCTCAATGAAGAAAGATAGAATGAGGAAAAAAGGAGTGGGCTTTCATCATTTGGAGAAAAAAATGATGAGAACCAATGAAAAGTGTTATTTTCAGGTCACATGACCCGATGCACGTACGTTACGCGCTCCGGCGCGCTTACGTTATGCGCACCGGGCTGCGCCGCAGAGTGCTTTTGGGTGCGTTTACGCAGCGCGTCATAAGGCACATCGCGCGGCAACGCGATACGTCGCACTTACCCGACGCGCCATAAGACGCGGCTACGCGATACGTCACGCTTACGCGACGCGTCACAATGTTGTTTTCGATCGCGGCAATAGCGCTAACGGGTCGCTCACCGGAGCGCGCACCGGGACGCTCCACGAAATTGCGCTTACCAGTGCACTCCCCAGTGCGCGCACCGGGAGCGCACCGGGGCAAAAAAAACAAAATATTAAACATAAAAAAAATGTATTACATACATAGAAAATATAGTATACATTATAAAGAAGAATATATATTACAGCTATAGATATTTGCTATTAAAAAACCATTGAAATTCACTGAAACAACCATAGGTTTGAGACCATATATAGTTAGGCATTAGCATTTACAAAACCTTGAAAATTCACTGAAAAAACCATAGGTTTGAGACCATATATAGTTAAGAATTAGCATTTGCAAAACCTTATTTTACTCATACAAAACCATTGAAATTTGCATATATAGTTAGTTGGACTAACTATATTTCACGCACCCGCAATCCACTGCTGATGATGTCACATATTACATCATTCATGACATGGTCATTGACATCACTGATGACATCACTGATGACATCTCAAATGACATCACTGATGACATCATTCATGTGATAATACGATGAACCTCTTCACACTCTAATATAAACTTTGATACACAAAGTGTATACAGACACTCACACACTTTCACTCATCCATGGAGTTACTCACACACCTAGTCAGTTATGCAAAGAATCAATCACACTTCCATTTTCTCAACTATACAGTTATACATACAACACCTTACGTATTCAAACATATACTAACACATACTTACTCTCTAATACAATCACTGATACAAGTACACAATGATCCATACAGGAACTGGCACAATCACTGGCTCTCATGTATAGTCATTTATATATGTCAACTGTCACATGCATTGTGTTTTACATATGTACTTACTTGGACATGTAGCACTGAGATATCAATTCACTCACCAATACACCCATGGAGACAGTCAACCGCCCATACAGGTGTTTCCACATGCACTCTTGAACCCATACATCTTGTGGATCATCTGCTCACACATCTATGCACAGAATCACACACCTCCCAGCCACCCACACACACACTCATTCTCTCATACAAATACTTGGGCAACCAATCAATAACACATATAGCCACTCATATAGCTACTGATCAACAAATGCAACAGGTTATACAACAACAAACATAATGATACACACATTCAGACAGTTTAGTCACTAACCCATGCATTCAGAAAGACACATTTAATCACTCACTCCTACAGTCAGTCACGCACCTACTTAATCTTTCATCCAGACACTTATACATCTACTCATTCTTCAATATGTAAAACATATTTAAACTTCACAGAAACATACGGTCACCGGATGATGTCATCAGTGATGTCATCAGTGATGTCATTTGAGATGTCATAAGTGATGTCACCAGTGATGTCACTGACCATGTCACCGGGAGCGCTCCAGAGTGAAATATAAAAAAAAAATGAATATACTTTAAAAAAAATATTATATTAATAAACAATATAGGATTCATTTTTAGAAAAACATACCTTTCTAAGCTATAGACATTTGCGAAAAAATAACCTTAGAAATTCACTAAACAACACATAGGTATGAGGACCTATAAAAAGTTAGGAATTAGCAGTTAAAAAACCTATGAAATTCACAGAAAAAACCATAGGTTCCACACCAGTTATAGTTAGGAATTAGCATTTAAAAAACCTATTAAATTCACTGAAAAAACCATAGGTTTCACACCAGTTATAGTTACCTGGAAATTTTACTGACATAAAACCATTGAAATTCCCACGTTATAGTTAGTTAGACTCACTATAACTTGCGCGTGTAATGCACTGCTGATGACATCACATATTACATCATTCATGACATGGTCAGTGACATCACTCATGACATCACTGATGACACCATCCTTGTGACAGAGTGACTGACCTCCTTTCACTGTAAAGTAACCCTTGAAACACATATTCAAAAATAGAAACTAACATTTTCAAAAAAGTGGAGATACCTATACAAGTTACAACAACCAATTCAGTAATTCCACCATTTATATACACATCCACTCATTCACCAACAGTTCTATATAGTCAGTCATACATATACTCACTCATATGTAGTGAGACACCTATACATCTGTTAACACACCGACAGTCTTCCAAAAGATGCTCACACACATACTCACACATGCAAATTAACTATTGAACATCCATTTTTTTGCATATACAGCTATACACACACTACCACCTTACTTCTAAGGAAACTTACACATACTTACTCTCTTAAACAATCACTTATAGAAACACATACTTATTAAAACAAGAACTCTTTCAATCTCTCACTCTCACATATACTCACTTATATACATCAATACTCACATATGCTAGATTAAAACATATGTAGTTACTGATAAAGACACTAGTAAGACAGTCATTCACTTACTAACACATACATATACACACTCATTCACCCATACAGTCCGGCACATATGCTGTCTTCAAAACACATACAAACAGTGAGTCAGTCATTGATGCATCTATGTGCTAAGTAACACCCACACCAAATCATACAGACACTTATACTGATACTAAAAAAACATCTAATAACCCATATACACACACATGTAGCTACTCACAAACCCATGCAGCCACTTATACACAAAGTGAAACAGTGATACAAACATTTAAATATTTAAACAATACTCGCTAATATATGTATTCACTATGATACACTGAATAAGCCAGTTAACCAATCAATTTTTTTTTTTAAACATCCATTAAGACACTTATTGAAACATTTATTCTTCCATCGACCTTTACATATACATATATAAAACATGTTTATTTTTCAGAAAGACACACATTCACAAGGATGGTGTCATCAGTGATGTCATGAGTGATGTCACTGACCATGTCATGAGTGATGTAATATGTGATGTCATCAGCAGTGCATTACACGCGCAGGTTATAGTGAGCCCAACTAACTATAACGTGGGAATTTCAGTGGTTTTATGTCAGTAAAATTTCCAGGTAACTATAACTGGTGTGAAACCTATGGTTTTTTCAGTGAATATATATATATATATATATATATATATATATATATATATATATATATATATATATATGAACAAGGCTGCAGTGACACAGCCGAAATGCTTCATGCTGGAGACTATGGAGGAATAAAGCACTTTAAACTTACAACTCTTCGCGCACTGTGGTCTGCACCTGGAAAAGCGGTATTTCATGTGTTGTGGTTCAGGACTGGTTGGCTGAATATATATATATATATATATATATATATCTTCCATCTCCGAGGTACCCAACATACAAAGGAGCACCGGACCTCAGCTGCACACGAGGAGCCTTGAATGGTAAGCACGCCTCCAGCACAACGATATCCTTTGACTGTTCAAACTGCCCTGGATGCCTGACCCGTTTCGAAGTGTCCCCACTTCTCTTCAGAGGCATTGGCAGTTATGAAGGAGCGCTTGAGGCACCACACCCCTTCTTGCTTAGATGCACGCCCTAGATGGGACTTATGGGACTTGTAGTGCCTCACGTCGCGCTAATGTTCAGTTGGTCACTTTTCAAGGCCACAGATGGGCCTCGCTGTGTGGAATGCGTGCAGAATCCATACGCTGCTGTCCCATGTTCTCGGCCCGTAGTCAAGACCGCATGGCCCCCGGTTCTTTCAGGGTGGTTCTCCTTCCGCAGCATGGGCCGCCCCGTAAATATTCCAGCTACGAGGTACCCAACGTACAAAGGAGCACCCGGACCTCAGCTGCACACAAGGAGCCTTGAATGGTAAGCACGCCTCCAGCACAACGATATCCTTTGACTGTTCAAACTGCCCTGGATGCCTGACGCGTTTCAAAGTGTCCCCACTTCTCTTCAGAGGCTTTGGCAGTTATGAAGGAGCGCTTGAGGCACCACACCCCTTCTTGCTTAGATGCACGCCCTAGATGGGACTTATTGGACTTGTAGTGCCTCACGTCGCGCTAATGTTCAGTTGGTCACTTTTCAAGCCCACAGATGGCCCTCGCTGTGTGGAATGCATGCAGAATCCATACGCTGCTGTCCCATGTTCTCGGCCCGTAGTCAAGACCACATGGCCCCCGGTTCTTTCAGGGTGGTGCTCCTTCCACGGCATGGGCCGCCGCGTAAATATTCCAGCTCCGAGGTACCCAACGTACAAAGGTGCACCCGGACCTGAGCAGCACACAAGGAGCCTTGAATGGTAAGCACGCCTCCAGCACAACTATATCCTTTGACTGTTCAAACTGCCCTGGATGCCTGATGAGTTTCGAAGTGTCCCCACTTCTCTTCAGATGCTTTGGCAGTTATGAAGGAGCGCTTGAGGCACCACACCCCTTCTTGCTTAGATGCACGTTCTAGATGGGACTTATGGGACTTGTAGTGCCTCACGTCGCACTAATGTTCAGTTGGTCACTTTTCAAGCCCCATTTATATATATATATAAACAACCAGTCCTGTTCCCAAGGAAGAAGGCACATACACAAAGCTGCTGGAATATGGAACCTTTACTTTCCTGGGTCTCCCTCAACCCCAAGGAGACGTGTTTCAGCTTCGCAGAAGCCTTTGTATGTGTATGTATATATATGGCATCTGAGGAAGGCAACACGATACGCCGAAATGCATCATGCCTGTGGTACCATTAAAAGCTTCTGAGAGATTCCCCGATGTGGCTTCCTGCTTCTTCTCTACACGGAGTAGTTTTTCACAGACATTTACACGCTTCCCAGTTGCGTGTTTTGGAGGCCCAGTTCCATTTGAGAGGCCGGAGCATAGCTGGGACAGCTGCTGCAGCTAATCTCGTTCACACCAAGTTTTGGTAGCTCTGGCTCGCCTCGAAGTGTGGATCAAGGACAGGGCTGCTGCCAGGAGCAGCTCGACACTATGCGAGGGACCGAGAATCATTGCATCTCAGCCCACAGCCCGCCTGACATCTACATGAGGGGCTGGAACGTTCAACGGGGACTCGAGGAAGCCTGGGGACCGCAATTCATTCCACGGACATTCACTGATTTCACCACACCCTCCCTGGTTTCCAAATGCCAAATTGAATTGGACATACTTACAGCTTCCCCCGCAATTTCACGCTCCCATCTAGGTGAACTCTGGGATCTGTAGTGAAATTCAGCAACTACAGAAGGCGTGTCAGCATCCAAACGTGGGGGTGACCAGCTCAACCAATGGGAGCACATCACTGTATGTATAGGTGTGGGTGGAGCAGAGCTGGGATACTAATGGCATCTGAGGAAGGCAACACGATACGCCGAAATGCATCATGCCTGTGGTACCATTAAAAGCTTCTGAGAGATTCCCCGATGTGGCTTCCTGCTTCTTCTCTACACGGAGTAGTTTTTCACAGACATTTACACGCTTCCCAGTTGCGTGTTTTGGAGGCCCAGTTCCATTTGAGAGGCCGGAGCATAGCTGGGACAGCTGCTGCAGCTAATCTCGTTCACACCAAGTTTTGGTAGCTCTGGCTCACCTCGAAGTGTGGATCAAGGACAGGGCTGCTGCCAGGAGCAGCTCGACACTATGCGAGGGACCGAGAATCATTGCATCTCAGCCCACAGCCCGCCTGACATCTACATGAGGGGCTGGAACGTTCAACGGGGACTCGAGGAAGCCTGGG
The DNA here is from genome assembly GCF_964263255.1 of Lissotriton vulgaris. Taxonomy (NCBI): domain Eukaryota; kingdom Metazoa; phylum Chordata; class Amphibia; order Caudata; family Salamandridae; genus Lissotriton; species Lissotriton vulgaris. Next base: position 1,021,218,145 of record NC_141697.1, read on the forward strand.
GACTGCAATTCATTCCACGGACATTCACTGATTTCACCACACCCTCCCTGGTTTCCAAATGCCAAATTGAATTGGACATACTTACAGCTTCCCCCGCGATTTCACGCTCCCATCTAGGTGAACTCTGGGACCTGTAGTGAAATTCAGCAACTACAGAAGGCGTGTCAGCATCCAAACGTGGGGGTGACCAGCTCAACCAATGGGAGCACATCACTGTATGTATAGGTGTGGGTGGAGCAGAGCTGGGATACTAATGGCATCTGAGGAAGGCAACACGATACGCCGAAATGCATCATGCCTGTGGTACCATTAAAAGCTTCTGAGAGATTCCCCGATGTGGCTTCCTGCTTCTTCTGTACACGGAGTAGTTTTTCACAGATATATATATATATATATATATATATATATATATATATATATATATTATGCAGCAAAAAAAGAAGCAGAGAACTCTGGGTAGTTTTCAAGTTTAGGTGGAAAGCAGCTCCAGTATAGAGCACTCTCAACACCAGTGGCACTCTAAATTTGCTCACCTTAAATGTCTTCTTTTCTATCAAAGTCTTTAAGTGGAGGGTTAGGATAGTGCCAGCATGCCCAGATAGAAAGGGACAAAGTCTTTTACCATTTCTACAGCAAAGTTTTTAAGCATAGGTTTAACACAGTACTATTCTTGCCGAGCTGTAAAATGGCCAAAGCCTTTTACCACTTCAGGCCCAGTATTACAGCTTTGGATCATTTGAATTATACTGGGTGCTCACTTGTGCCTGGACAAAGCTATACCTCTCTGAAGAGCTCTAATGGGAGCAAAACAAGTGTCAGGGATTGCTTTTCTTCATTTCAGGTTGGCTTGGATGGTATTTACCAATCCAAAGCTGTAATACAGTGCCTGGAGTGGTTCAGTTAACTCTGACTCTTAATTCTTCATTGTTGTGGAGTTCAAGATGTGTTTTCTCTATTGTGACTACTGCATTCTGCATCACTGAAAAGTCACCTTACCACTGCATGCCTGAGGTCAGGAAATCCTTTGATTTCCAGAACCCCTTCACGTGTTGCTTATTTTATATTATTGTATGTGTGTTCATGTTTATTGAAGAAGTAAATAAACAAAATATGGTCCATTGGGACAACAGTTCATCCTTTTTGTAGATGGCACACCCTAAAGGGGAGTACATTTTAATTAAATGGTCAACTGTTACTAGAATTGTGTGGAATCCCTCATGAGTATGGGATAATTGTATGATGTAATCAAGTGAGACTGTATGGCATGGGTGTGGTGGAACTGGAATAGGTTGAAGTAACCCAGTAGGAGTTGTTTGCTTTAAGCAGCACATATGGCACAAGACTCTACACATCTTATCTATCTTTAACTTCTGTGGGCCACAAAAAAAGTCTTCTCACCATATATATGAAATGAAATTAAAAGGTCATTTATAGAGCGCGATAGCTACCCTGAGGCGTCCTAGCGCTGCAGACTTGTGCTTGTAGGGGCAGTGTTGAAAATTAATCATTTTTTTTAAAGAGCAGGGATTTTAGTTGTTTGCGAAAAGATAAGAGGTTGGGCTCTGCGCGAAGATGATAAGGAAGGGAGTTCCAAAGAATTGAACCGTTGTACGAAAAGGACCGGCCTCCGCATCTGGCTCTCTTAATCCTGGGTACAGTCACCAGGAGAGAGTATGATGATCTAATCTGTCTAAGAGGGCTATTTGAAGTAATCAATGAGTGGCTGATGGCAGCTCCAGTTTTCCAGTATGCTCGGTGAGTTATGCAGAGGATCTTGAACTCAATTCTTTCTCTGACCGGGAGCCAGTGAAGGCTCTTCAGGCCAGCTTTCACAGAAAGGCGCGGGGAATTTGAAGTAGTGTTCGTGCTGCACAGTTTTGTATGATCTAAAGCGTATTCAGGGTGGATTGGGGGCCCCTAGATACAAGGCATTCCCGAAGTCCAGCATGGAGAGAACAAGCCCTTGGATCATGATCTGTCTGGCTTGGAAAGGCAATAGGGGGAGAATCTTCCGTATGAGCCTGAGTAGGCCAAAACGGAATATATTGTTTTTAAAAAAAAATTTATAACGCAGACTTTGACTCTGCATACCTTTTTTCCGCATTGTCCTTCTACCCCGCATACCATTACTCCGCATTTTTTTACACCGCATGTGCATTTATCACGCATGTCTTTACAACGAAAATCGTTGTAAAGGTATGTATGGTAAATGCACATACGATGTAAAAAAAAAAACGAATTTGGGCGATCCACGTCGTGAGGAATCAGGCTTTCCTCACAGCGACGTCGACATCGACATGCACCGCCCCTGACAGAAAGAGGATGTGATGCAGGAAGCAGAAGGAGAGAGAAACCACGAGGAGAGGGAGGTAAGGGGAATGGGCCTGGGGTGGGTGTTAATATTTAAGAGATTAGGGTAGTGTTTGTGTAGTGTAGGGTAGTGTTTGTGTAGTGTAGGGTAGTGTTTGTGTAGTGTAGAGTAGTGTTTTAGGGTAGTGTTTGTGTAGTGTAGGGTAGTGTTTTAGGGTAATGTTTGTGTAGTGTAGGGTAGTGTTTGTGTAGTGTAGGGTAGTGTTTGTGAAGGGTAGTGTTTTAGGGTTTAGGGTAGTGTTTGTGTAGTGTAGGGTAGTGTTTGTGTAGTGCAGGGTAGTGTTTTAGGGTAGTGCTGTAGTGTAGGGTAATGTTTGTGTAGTGTAGGGTAGTGTTTTAGGGTTTAGGATAGTGTTTGTGTAGTGTAGGGTTGTGTTTGTGTAGTGTAGGTAGTGTTTAGGGTTTAGGGTAGTGTAGTGTAAGGTAGTGTAGGGTAGTGGGTAGTGTTGTCGTGTTGGTGTAGTGTAGGGGAGTGTTTGTGTTGTGTAGGTTAGTGTTTTTTGCAGGGTACTCTCACTTACCTTTAAAACTTTTACTAGGAGTATACTTTTACCACGCATGCCTTTGCATTGTAATGGCATGCGTGGTAAGAGTATAGTTGGGGTAAAAGTTTGCGTTGTCATAAATTGCGGAGTGATTGTATTTGCGTGGTAAAAATTTTGTGGTGATGGTATGCGGAGTGATTGTTAGTGGAGTAACGTCATATATTCTGCCAAAACAAATAGCTTACTGTTTGGCAGCTTGGGCATTAAATTGAGGGATTTGTCCAACCAAATGCCTAGGCTCTTTATTTTATCCTTTGGTGTGGGGGAAGAGCCGAGACAGGTGGGCCACAGTGACTTGATTGAGGGCGGAGAGGGATTGCCTAGGAGCATAAGCTCGTTTTTTTCGCCATTGAGTTTGAGGCACGACGAGGTCATCCATTTGGAGACCTCTTCCAGTCAGGCCCTAAGATTGTTTGGACGCAGTGTCCGATTGATTAAGGGTCACCACTAGCTGAGTGTCATCTGCGTAGGTAATGATTTTTATTCCATACGGACGGACTATCTCAGCTAGGGGGCCCATGTAAACATTAAATAATGTAGGGCTCAGTGAAGAGCCCTGCGGTACGCCGCAAACAAGAGGCCTGCTCTGGGAGGTGGTATTGCCCTAGAACACTTGAAAAAAGTGGTCAGAGAGGAAGAATCCAAGCCAGGCAATGGCTTTTCCTGAGATCTCTATGCTGGAGAGCCGCTGAAGTAAAATGCTGTGGTTGACAGTATCGAAGGCGGCACTTAGGTCAAGGAGGATTATAGTGGCTGATCCCCCCTGGTCTAAGATCTTCCTTGCCTCCTCCATCACGGCAAGCAGTGCGGTTTGGGTCCCATGCATGGGACGGAATCCAGTTTGAGAGACGGCGAGCATGTGATTGGCCTCGAGAAATTTCACTAGCGAGGTGTTGGTATGCTTCTCCAGGATCTTACTCAGCCAGGGGAGTAGGGAGATTGGTCGCTAGTTGCTAGGATCTCTCTGGTCAAGTTAGGTTTTTTGAGGAGGGACTTTACCATGGCGCACTTCCAAGGAAGGGAGATAGAGTTAGTGGATAGAGAAGCATTGAGCAAGTTGAGTACTGACGGAAGAATCTTGTGGCTGGCTAAGTTCAGAGAACGTGGGGGAGCTGGATCATTAGGAGAGCCTGATTTTACCTGGGGCAGAATAGATTCTACTGTGGTAAGGTTAAGAGGAGGAAAAGATTCAAGGATAGCCCGGGGTTGAGTATCTGAGATAGAGGGGTTGGTTGACAGGGCAGTGGTAGGGATAGGGGGGAAAGAAGTGTAAATATTTTGAATTTTGTGATAAAAGAACTCAGCCAAATTGTTACAGAGGACTTGTGTATTGGAGGGGTCAGGGGGCTGTTCTGGGAGTTTATGGAGAGTTTTTGCATTGCGGTAGATCTCTTTTGGTTTGGAGGCTGCTACGTTGTTTTTTCCTACAAAGAAGGATGATTGTGCCAATGTGATCTCGTTTTTATAAGTTCTGAGCATTTCTCTGTAGGCAGTTTTCCTGGAGGGGGAGAAATCCAGTCTCCACTTCCTTTCTAGTCTTTTACATTTACATTTCAGTTCTCGTAATCCAGGAGTGTACCAGTATAGTATAGTATAGAGTATACAGTCTTTCTCTACCTTGAATGACCTGCTAATCTAGTAGAGTGACTTCACATCAAAGCATTGTTCTAGCAAAGCGTTGGTGGGAAAGACAAGGGCTTCATTAGCATAATGCAAATCATCTTTTTGAATGCCTAAGTGTTGGGTTAATACCTCTTTAGTTTCCTCTGTATCTTCTTCCTTTTGTAATTAGGCCACAAAGTCATAAATCAACAGAAGTTTCACAAGATTTTCGGTGGGAATAACAGAAGGAGGCTTAACTGGGTGTTCTGTTGGGGGGAACAATTACAGTATCTGCCTTTCCATTTTTCTTCGTTAGCCAGAGCATGATAATGAAGTCATAATCACTAAAGAACTGTGTCCGACATAATTGTCTCACAGACAGAACTCTGGCTGGCTTTAAGAACTGTAGATTGCAATGATCTGTAAAAATTATTGATATGTTTTGGGCTCCCAGCAAGTAGGGGTGCCACTCTTCAAATGCTACTTTTATTGCTAGTATCTCTCTACCTGCAAAAGAGTAGTTTGATTCTGCTGGACTCAACTTATGACAAAAGTAAGCAACTGGGTGTAACTGACATGTGACATAATCAGATTGTGACAATGTTCCTCCAATGTCATGTTGTGAATCATCGGCTTCCAAAACAAAAGCACAAGATATGTCCTGGGAGCGCTCAGGCAGTGAAAATTGTTCCTTCATAACCTGAAAGAGTTTTTCACCCCTGCATTTTATTTCTGATACCTTTCTTCAGCTATGTCTGAAAACTGATTTAATAAAAGAGCAGAAAAAATTGGCAAAGCCTACAAAGCTCCTTTACTGATTGAGGAGATTTCTAATTTTCTATGGCCTCAATTGTGTTCCTACCCATGTGAATGCCAGTAATGGAAATGATAAACCCTAACATTTAAGCCTTTGTAACATAAAATATAAATGACTCTAATTTCTGTAGTATAGATTTTATATGGCCAATTTTTTCAGTTATTGAATTTGAGTAGATCAAGACGGCATCAATATGCAGCACAGCGCAAATGACTATAAATGTGTGTAAAGCCTCATCAATCAAATCGTAGGAGGCAGCCGGAGCATTGCACAATCGGAAAGACATAACAAGATACTCATAGAGACCACATTTAGTTTGAAATGCCATTTCCAACTTGTCGCTTTTGCGAATGCGCACAGGATAGTATGTCTCCCGTAGGTCACATTTGCTGTAAATCATACTTTTTTTTATTTGATCTAATAAAGATACGGCCAATGGTAGGGGGGGACCTATTTTTACAGTGACCCAATTCAATGCTCAATATTTTATGCATGTTCTGAGCTCTTCTCCTTTCTGTGGTAAAAACAAAGGTGAGGAGACTAGAGACTGTGATGAATGAATACGCCCAATATCCAAAAGTTAGCCTAGGTATTCTCTAAGATGAGTATGCTCAAATTCTCTCAAAGCATAAATTCCAAGGCAAGGAAAATGAGCCCTAGTTTGGAGATCCATACGACAATCAAAAGGTCAATAAGGTGGCAATACACTACCCTTTTTTGTCAAATATGTCTTCGAAGTCCCTGTAGACTTCAGGGATTAATAACTCCCCCATCTCCTACAGTGCATTAAAGACTCCATTTATTTGATTCTATTTTCTGCAGGCACTTCTAAGGCAGTAAGAAAACCTAAAATTTAAACTTCTTGATACCCAATCAATGTTTGCATTGTGGTGGTACAGCCATGAATTTCCAAGAATTGATCCACATTGCGGATCTAAAATTAAACGGAGGGGTCCCACAACACCTGAAATTGATAAAAAAAAATGCTTTTTTATTTCTCTTGGTTTCAATTTACTTTCCTCATTATTCTTTATTCTTCTGTTTTTTTTATTGTTTTAAAAAATAAGGTTATCAATAAAGGCATGTAACGAATTATCTGTATAGTGAATCTTTGTCAGTATGTGTATTTCTTCATAGTGTAACGTATCATGGTTGTTTTAATTGAATGCAAAATTATCAACACATGTATTGTTTTTTAGTGTACATTTTTTTTAATCAATTTCAGGTGTTGTGTGGCTCTTCCTGACGAAGCCGTGTTACACGCCGAAACGCGCGAAGACTTAATATTGAGTTGCCACAGTATTGTGTTTTTATATTACATTTTTAGCATAGCAAGATTATTTGTATAGCATAGGTTTATAGAAATAACAATTGTGTCAATAAACTTGTGTTTTTAATCTATAAAATGAAATGATATCATCTAAACTTTGTATCTATTTTCAGTACATTCAGAATGAGGAACGTTGTTTAATGATATTGCCTAGGAAATTATTTTTCATTGTGCATTACCCTGTCCTAGGAATTATATTCTTGATTCTATAGGGGGTCCTTGTTACTCACATGAGACAACTTCCATAAGGAACCAGTCATGGCGACCAGCAAGGTCCACCGAAACAGTTACCTCAGCAGGTGAAGCAGTCTTCAGGCAGTTCCAGGCACATTTTTCACTTGCAGGGTGTTCCTCTAGAGGTGGTTCTGATGCAATGGATGAGATGTTGAAGATGCTCAAAGGATGCTGTGGATGCCATGCGGTCGTTGGGGATCTTGCTGTGAGTTGATTCTGGTCACAGAGTTGATGTCCCTCGAACTCATCTCGGTGCTGGCAGAAGGCCAATCACCACTGGACTACTGGTCGCCAATTATCGCGAACACAGGCCAATCCTTCCTGGGTTGATAACTCATCCTCTGGAGGTTCAAGCAAGCTTGGATGCAACTTTGTCCATTGGATTCTTGTGCTGGATGGTGGCAGTTGGCTCCGGGTTGAAGGCTTTGTCCAACCAACTTGCCCAGCAGGCTTCTTCACCTGTTGAATCCATGTGCTACGCGCAGGAGCCCAGTCAGCTGGCCCTTAGAGTCTCTTGGCTTTTTTTGCTGTGCTCTGGAGATGGCTTCTCCTTGAGCAGGACACAGCAGGCATAGTTCCGCTGCTTTGTAAGCCATCAGGTGCAGAAGGTGCAATCCACGACGGTGCAGCCTCTCTTTGCTGGTCCGATGGTGCAACAGAGCAGTCCTTCCTCAGTCCTCCTTTGAGTTCATTTGCGATCTGAGTTTGGGGTGCCAAGGGTGCCCTACTTATACTCAGAAAATGTCCTCAAGAAAGAATGAGATTGGTAGCCAATGTGCTACCAGGTTCCCTCTTACCTGATGACCACATCCTGCGAAGTGTGTAATCTGGGCATCCCTGGATGCACTATTCTGCCCACTTCCAATATGGCAGGACAGCTCCCCTGGCAGGGTGAGCTCCCTTGCACAACCCAGAGGTGCGGCAACCAAGGGTGCTACATGTCCTGGGAAACTGGTTTGGCAACTAGTTTTCCATCTCCTGTCCCTAGGGCAGGCCTGCCTGTCTGAACAATGGAGAAGTCCCTCCACCAAGTGTTACCCATTTGCCCTTCAAAGGCAGCTTCTCCTCTGAAGCTCGCCTTTTGGGATAACCGTATGACTTCCTGCAGGAGGGAGGTGACAGCTTCTTCCAGAGTAGGACCCTCCTTCCTGAGAGTTGTTAGTACATCTCCACAGGAGAGCAGAAAGCTGTCTTAGCGACAGGACCCTGAGTGTAACTAGTAAGGGCACAAGGGACTAAAGGAAACAATGTGGCAACTTTGCTAAAGTAGCACACTGCAACTTGTTATGGTAATTTCGCAATGTGTAAGTCTATTCTCGTCAATTGGGCAACCAAGCCCCTCCACAGTAAAAACAGTTTCACGTTTTTACTACCCGAACATTTAAAATTACATGTTCTGCCCATGGCATATGTTATACCCCGCTTTAGGACTCAATAGGCTTGCTGGTGACCTACACATATCCACGGGTAAAGTCTAGTTTTGCCATTACTTTAAATGGCAAAGTTGGGCCAGTAGTTCAAACTGCTCTTCCAGACTACAGTGGGGGCCTGGGAATCTTCTTTTACTCATGTCACATCCCGGTTGGGACAACAAGTACTACAGGCGCTGTGGTGACCCTCTAACTTACATGCCTTGGGAATCCTGGGTACCATTTTCTAGGGACTTACATGCAAGTTAGCTTTGCCAATTGGGTATGAGCAAATTCGACATACCAGTTTAAGGCTAAGGGCAAAGGCACTGAGGGCTAGTTAGTAGACCTCAGTGCACTCTCAGGGTTGTTAAAAAACTAGCAGCATCAGTCAAAACACTTCAGGGTGACTACATGTGGAAGGAGAGAGGAGATTGTGGGGGAGTCCATTAAAACCTGTCTTTCATCTGTTTATCACTGGATGACCACCCATCAACTAAAATGTGACGCAGACAATACTATTCTTCAGTTTCAATGCCCCAGATACATGGCAGACCTTGTGGCCTAAAGATGACCCACTCCCAGGCCCTCAGGGGGGACTAGTTAAGAACCTGGGTGTTACATTTGCCAACTCCCTCTCTTTTCAACCACAAATCAAGTCAGTGGTTGGGACATGTTTTGGGCTTTTGCGGATACTAAAAAAGTTCTTGCATTACATTTCTTTCCCTGCAAGAATGGCAGTCATCTAGGCACTCATAACTTCCAGGCTGGATTATGGAAATGCCATATAACTTGGATTCCTGGACTATCGGCTCAACAAGCTACAGGTGATCCAGAATACAGCAGCCCACATTCTCCTTAGCCTGCCTCCAAATGTGTCCCGCACCTGCGTGCCCTTCCTTGACTTCTGATAAAGAAGATAATTCTCTTTAAAACTTTAGTTTTAGTCCATAAAGCACTACACCATATAGGTGCACGTTATCTTAGGGCCAGAATCAATCAGTTTCTGTCCCTGTCTAGAAAACTGTGGTCAACAAACAACCTTCTTGCAAGGATTCCTAAGATTGACCATTTGACCAACAGCATGGAACAAACTCCCTCTTGAGCTAAGCTCAGGAGATGTTAATTCACAGTTCAAGAAAGGATTAAAGATTTCGCTCTTCCAACAAGATTAGATGATCTGACTGAACTCAGTAGATGAGAGAAAAGCACAGCGCCTGGAAAATCCATGGAGTAGCTGTGCGCTTGACAAGTCACATTTCATCATTCATACAAAAAAAGGCATTTCCTTACAGTAACTGTAGAGTTTGGTAACCTCAATTGCTGAAAAAAAAAAGGCCTGAACCAGGTGTGGTCGACTGACTCGAGAAGTGTATATATTGATATATAATGACATTCTCCTTAAAAAAGACTGAAAAAAAGAACGTGTGACTAATTAAAGAAAAATCTCCAAAGCAACACATGCATGGTGCGCCTCTTTAGGGGACCCAAGTTTTAAGGGTATACCTTAAAAAGAAATATCCTCATTATGTAAGGACACTATAAGGAGTGGAAAATCAAATTACAAGAAGTAACCTTATAGCAGTGGGGATTTTAAGTGATATGGTATTTACATCTTTTAGGGTACAGACACAAACATGCGAGAAAATGAGAGATTTATTTGTACATAAAGACACTTAAAGGATCAACTATGTTCACCAAAACTCAGTTCAAATATAAAGTTTCAGATTCATATGTGAATTTTGCATTTAGACTGACATCGTCCTGCTTTAGTAAGGAAGATTGTAATAGGCATTTAAATTCCAATTAGTTTGGCTGATCTATAGCCACACTAGATTTGTGCACACATTAATGCATAGACCATGTGCACATTCACATAGATCAATACACCTACACTAATTTTCACTAAACCCAACAAACCTATAGACTCCCATGCAAATACACTAGTAAACATGCTGGCATCAGTGCATACAGTCATACGCAACTGCGTGCAACAGGTGGCACTTATTGGTTTGAATCAATAGAGGATGGTTGCCATATGGTGTTCTTTTCATAAGAGGGCACAGGGTTATGTACAGTAGAAGACAATGGGGTGACATGCACCAGGCGAGCACAGAGTGATGTGCCCAGGGAACATCAAGGATGCCCTTGATGAGGGCATTGTGTGATGTGCTGCAGGAGAGAATTGTGTGATGCACCTGAGGGGAACACTGGGGTTCTGGATGAAACATCTCAGGGGAGCACAGGCTGATGTCCCTTGCAGGTGCACTGGGCTATGTGCCTAAAGAAAGCACTTGGTTCTAGGGGCTTCAGATGATCACTTGGTATTTTGCTTTAGGGGAGTAATGGGAGATGTAAAGCTTAAGGGTGGAGGGTTGTTTGTAGTATAGGTCACAGGGTGATGAACAATAGTTTAAACTCTTCTATGTATAGTGTGTGGGTCCAGGGTGATATCAAAGAAGGATTCAAGTTATCCCCGGATAGACCCATGCAGTAATCCAGCCCTGTGTTTGTTTTCATAACATTCTGGGAATACTGTTTTATCCAATGCAAATCCAGGACTTCAAGTACAAAAGTGTAAATACAAAATATGGTGATGAGATACTACTCCCTAATCATGTTTGTTTTTTAAATGAAAAATAAGGGCATTATCAGTCTTCCTAATCCATTTTAGTGATTGTTTACAAAGGATGGAAGCTATTTTTGAATAGATACTATCTTTAAAACTTAAAACAGGCTGCGTTGTACTGGGGCATATATTAAGAAATTGTCCTTTATTGTGTGGTCACACTCAATTCTTTGCTGGGTTTTATTGCTGGTGTATGGATTCTGCTCACTTGGGCACTGCCGTCCAATGCCCAGTGTATGTTCCTAAAACATGTAGAATTAGATAATCCCTGCTCGGCAAATTTAACATACCTATAAGTTCCTGGTATGTGGTACCCAAGGCATCTAAGTTAAAAGTCACTAGTAGACGGGAGCACTTATTGTGCAACACTATAGTGAGAAGTTAAAACCTGACACTAGGACTACCACTGCAGCCTAGCTGGGCAGTTTTCACACCGTCGTTTTGACCTGTCGAATTCTGCCTTTTGACAGACCTAAACCTTCCTTTTTAATGTCTATAAGTCACCCCTAAGGTAGACCTCAAGAGCAGGATGTATGATATTGATAAGCTGTACATGGGTATTTTATGTTTTACCTGTCCTGGCAGTGAAAAATCTCTAAAGTCGTTTTCACTGCTAAAGGGCTAGCTCTCCCATTGACTATCAGTGGGTTATACTGCCATGGGGCACAGTTAAGGCAAGTTGGGTGGTGATTATGTAGAAGACTGAGAACGCGGAAGTATCTCTCCATGTACCGTTTTCTCAATCTTTCTAACAATGCATATTATTGGGCTTATGGGGATAACGTGAACATTCATACATCCTGTTATGTACTGGAAACTCTAGTTTTTGAATTAACGCAAAGATGGATGGTGATTTTGGCATCTTAGCTATAATTTTAAGGGCATTACATTCCGACGATTTAAGACAGAAGGTGTAGCTTTATTTGAAACTAGCTTGATGAGTGTGATGAAGGTGTTGTTTTTTCTCGCCACCTCATGAATAGTATATCCTTCCACACTAAGTAGTTATGATAACACCAAGCATATATATCAATACATTTTTTAATCTTGTTCTGTGTGTTTATGTGTAGTTATTGCAGCACAGGGGCAGTCTATTTGATGTTGGGATTGGTAGGATACCACAACGAATAGGGTATTTTCATACTGTTTTCTCACAGAGCCCGACCTCCTTTTCCCCTGAGCTGCTGCCAGGTGAGGTGAGGTATTCTCCTCATGCATATCGGGTAAGAACTATTGGCATGTACCCATTATTGGGTTTTGGTAGATGATAATGGTAATGTCACTACATTTGATGTTCTGTTCTAAGCATGAAAACTCTGCTTTCATTTAAAAATGTCTCGCCTATGTTCTTCACTGTGTTACAGATACCGTCAGCTGCACAAGTTTTGCAGAGGAAGGATTGTACATTCCTGACTACAGGTGATGTGGTTGTATCGTTTACAACCGCTTCAAGTGTACTTGTATTTATTATTATACATTTTTTCACTTTTATCACATTTTCCAGTAGCAATATTTGAGTTGGTCCTGAAAAAGACATTGGACATTGGACAGTTTACCGGATGTGCTGAAACATGTTGACCTCTTTTTCAAACATCAGACAGTTATTTGTTACAAACTGTCATTTGCACTGTTTTTAGTTTGGACTTTGAGGGACAATAATAAACATAGGGTCTGTCATAGTTCAATTTTAAATTCACATATCACTGTTGACATTATGCACTGCACTTATTTCCCACACAAGTCAATTGCTTTCTTCTAGTAATCTAGACAGGAGTATAGTTTTCTCTTCTGACTATTAGAACCGAAACATCCTCGGCTCCCCGATCCCTATGATGGGGTTGTAGCCCTTAGTGTCATCAGAGTGATTTCAAGTGGAGACCCAGATGATGAAGTATGTCACCAATTGGTGAGTGATTGGAATCCGTTTATTTAAGTAGGACTTCTTATCTAAATAGGACTCTTCATTACAGTGGCGTACACATTAGGATTTGTTTTCAGAGTTTATAGTGCTCAGAACATTATTATTGCATTTTAGACCCTTTGATATTTGTGATATATAAGTGTTGTGAATTGGGGCAAGATATCCAGGCAGGTCTCTAAAGATTGCCTCAGACCCTATACAAAATTGTGAATTTTCTATCAGTGGGTTACACCATAATCTCTATTACTAATTTCAGTTTGGGTGCAGCCAGAAAAAGACTTCAGCCACTTATTTTAATAAATACATAATATCCACATGAATGCCAAAGTCTGATTTGATATAACTATTAAGAAAAAGGTGACCTTAGAAAGTCACCTTGTTTCAGCCTAAAGCCTCTAGTAGCCTTTATGAGTTAATTTGCAGCTGACACTTGGCAGCCTGATTGCACGATGCCAGCAGGTGTGAATGTCTTCCAGGAAAGGGAATGCAAGGTCCTTGGGTGAGAGGAGATGTGACGTTCTCCCGAAAGGATGGCAAGAGGAATGTGCCCACCACCTGCACAAGCTTCAAAGTGGCATCTCCTGTCACAAGCAGATGAAACCCACACCTCGGCCTGCTCTTTTCCAGTGTCCAGGTAGACAGGATGGCACCACTCCCAGTGGGGTGGAAACCTGTTTCAGAACTTGTTTGCAGGTGCAGTTTCTAATTTACCAAGACACACCTCAGGGGTGTGTCCCGAGCTCTGCCAAGGGAAAGACATTTTCTGCTCCTTTGGACTGTGTAGAGCACTGCACTGTGGTATTGTTTAGAGACAAACCACCAGGAAATGATGTCAAAGTGGGTAGGGTTGCCCTAGGGTACTTATTCCCTATTGGGGAGAGAGTCTACTCCACCCAAAAAGTAGTGCAGGGCATAAATGTGGCACCCCGCCTACCTGTTTCAGAACACCTCTTAACCTGTGTAATACAGAAGGACTGCATCTGCTGTTGAACCCGTGGAGCAAGAGCCTAAGGGTTAGACATGCTCCCATTTGTACCCAGGACAAGGAAGTGGACTGCAAGGGTCAGCTTGCTTCTGTTAGGCTGAATGGGCACACAAAAAAGCAGCAAGAAGCACTCACTCCTGAAGAGCTCACCTGACCAGTACCATCTGGACGTGTCATGAACCCTGATATTGGATTCTACTGTAGTGAGTCCTGACCTCTAAGTAATCTCTACCATCCTGAGTCCCTTAGGTCAGAGTGTACTCCTCCTGACTAACCTTAAAAATTAGGACGTTGAAACTTTTTCAAGGATTTTTGCCCGGTGAACAGACATAAGATCGGGACACACCTGCCAAGTCAATCTGACAAAGGTGTTTCGCCACTGGGAATATGTTGGACATGGCCCTTATTGTACTAAAAAATTTCGCTTTTCCCCCTAGCCTTTTTACTCATAAGGTGTGTTTGAACTGAAAATAATGAATGTTGTGCAATGGTGTATATACCTGCATTTCCACCAATGTAGAAATGCAACTTTGTAAATAGTCACTTTTAAAATGGACATGATTTCTGTCTGCTTGTGCCGCCTGACTGAGGTGGGTTGGCGGTCTAGTGTTTGAAGGGTTTGAAGTGACAGAGTGCCCTACACCTCCCCCACAGTGACAGTTGGGATTGAAACTGCCAGGTGGCTTCTAGAAGATTCTAGTCCTTCTGGTAGGTGGGGTGAGGGGTGTATAAATAGCGGAGTTGGGATGCCATGTGCTCAGACTGAGCGTGCACCTGAATGAGAGGGGACACTCTTCCAGGAGGAACCGCTGCATGGGCCTGTGTGCTGGCCCCTGTGCCCAACTGTACCCCTCTGCTGTCCACAGGGCTAGTGAGAGCCCCCTTACTGGATTGAAGACCGCTGACCGAGGAGGAGTGCCACTTTATGAGGGATGACTCTTCCTAGGAACTGCAGCCCTGTACTGATGAGTGCCCACTGGCCGCTGATCTTGCTCAGCAATGCCTGATGCTCTCCTACCTAGTGCCTCATGAGCGCTACAACTGTGCCCTGCCTGCTGGCTAGCGCCTGGAGAAGAAAAGCACTGCATCTTTCTGCCCAGGAGGTGAGGAGCTGACACCTGCAACGCTATATTTCCATTGGCTGTGCCTTTCCGCCTGCTCCCTAGCGCCTTGTGAGTGCTACAGCTATTTTTCAGCCCCAAGCACCTTTTGTTCCTGCACCCTTGGACTCAGCGCTACAACTTTCTCCCTGCATGAGGAGAGCGCTTGACCTTAACTGCCCAGGAGGAGTGCTGGTGGCCTGTAGCACAAGGCTGCAATGTGTGTGATATCTACAGTGCGTTGCTGAAAAGCGCCTGTCCCCTGCAGTGTTGCGCTGTCTGAGGGAGCTGATCCTCGGAAAGTACAGCGGGAGCGTACCCCGCATTTGTGGTCTTAAGCGGGTGTCCACCCCACGTGCTGAATACTTAAAAACCCAGCGGGTGCCAACCCCGCGGGTTTATTGCCACGTCAGCGTGAGCCCACCGCGCTTCATGTTTAAAACATAACGGGAGCCTACCCCGTATGTGTTTCTTCGCTGTTGCTCACCCCGCAATTGTGCAATCACGCGGGTACCTACCTGAAAGAGTTTTTAGTTGAAAGCGGGAGCTCACCCTGCACTTCGGAACTGCCTGGAATCACCCCCGCAACCCAGGTGGCGCAGAAGAGCAGGGCCGCCGTGCTGCCCACGTTGACCCGGAAGAAGATGGGACCTCGCCCGAGCCAGCCGGAAGTAGGTGGGGGCTCCCCTGCGCAGAGGAGAGCCCCGAGAGAAAGCAGAAACTTTGTTGAAGTCCCGGGTCCCAGGAGGGGGCCTGGCTGAAGTCCTGTGTAGCGCTGCTGGTGGCGGGGCTCTCATATGCTGAGGAGAGCCCCGCATGTGCTGAGCCTGCCAAGGAGGCCTGGAGTCTGCGCCTCCTGAAGCAGGGCTCCCTTGTGCTGGGAGAGCCCTGCACGCCAGTGCACCCGGCTGAAGAGCGGAGTTGTGGCCGTCAACGATGAGAGCAACCAGGAAGCTGCTGGTGGGGCTCCTATGTCAGGAGAGAGCCAGGCCTGCCGAGGGAAGAATCCCGGTGAGTGAGGGGACTGGGGGAGTGCGAGAGAGGCACACTGCCGGTGATTGTTCACCTGCGAGGCCTCGCCGGACGGAGGACCGCTCCGACATGGAGTGCTCCGACCTGGAGGACTACACAGTGGCGCTGCAGTTGCGGGCCGCTGCAACGTGTTGAGCATTTCCTTTTCGGCCTCAGAGCCCCAGGGTGGGTTGCCTACGTGGGTAGTGGTGCCCGATCTACACCTGCTACACAGCTGCACCGCAGAAGCGGGCAGCTGCAACGATGGGGTACTTGTGTAGTTAGTAGGCCAAAGCGGGGCTCCTACGTGCACACTGGGAGTATCTGTACTTAGTGGATTTTGGTCATCAGCTGCACCGCGAGAGCGCGGACAGCTACAGCGGGACCTTCCAACTTTCAGAGTCCCAGAGAGGGGCTCCCCCCCCCTCCAGGCACAGTGGCACCAGAAACCCATCTGCAGCGTAGGAAGCAAGAACTGTAGGTGTTACCATGTGTGTACTGCAATGATGAGATTAGGCATAAAGGTTTCCTGCCAATGTTAATATGATTAGGCCTAACGCCATGTGTCTTTGCTTAATGTCATGCATTAATGGTTTCCTCTCAAGCCTATTGCTAACGTAATGGGGAGTGCATTTATTTACGTGAATGTGGTGTTGCTCATGGTTCAGGCCTAATGCTTCCCCCCGAAGGCCTACATGACTGGATTAGGTTTATGCATCATACTAGTGTCATGTACTGAGGTGTTCCTACTTAATACTAATGATAATGTGTTCCCTAAGGTGGCTACACTGCTGGTTTGATGCCTAATGTATTGTTCATGTTTTCAGGTCCACGGTGACGGTATGCATAAGGTGTTGATTCATGCTTTTATGCTAATGCTTCCCGACTGTTCACATTGCGGATCTTAGGCCTCATGGACTTATGCTGTTGGGGTTCAGCCTCATGATTTATGCCTGACCACTGTTTGTTTTATGCCTAATGCTAATGTTTTTTTCCCCTAAGGCTGTAGTGTAGTTCCTATATTCCCAATAGGATCTGCGAAATGGAATAATATATACTATAGTTTAGACGTAGGACTGAGGTCGACTAGGTCTCTATCGCATATATTAGACTTAATTGTGAGTGCCAGCTAGCTCAGAGGTCACTAGAAACTTTCTCGAATTCACAAGAAGGGATTAGTTTCTGACGTCAGCGTTTGATGCATTAGAAATGTCCGTAGTAGGTGGTACCTGTGTGCATGTAGTGTCACGTATCTCACCCTCATTTAGACTTGCCAATGAGACCTCAATGAATGCAGTCATCAGAATTGGCAGCCGTTGGGGGCAACACGATGCATGAGTCGTTACCGGACCTAGCAAAGCGTCAACATCCGATGGCAGGACTGATGGGAGTGTAAGACAAATGTCCAACACGCATTCCTCTCCGCAAAGCAGGCATCGTAGAACAGGTAAGGTGCAATCTTGCCAGATTGGTCTGAATGAAAGGAACCAGGTGGTGTTCAGATCTCTCAAACGAGCTAAGCCAAGAATTTGTGTAATGCGTTCACGATACCTCATGGCAAGGAAGGCTTGTTCCATGGTAGTCTGGGTATCGCTGGCGACTGGACTTGCCATATCGGAGCAGAAGAAATAAAAATAGAATTCCTGCTACGAGTCCCAAGATGAGAGGCAGGCCGCCGAACGCAGAGTGTACGAAATTTGGAAAAATGAAGAGGACTGCTTCACACGGTGCCGAAATAATCATCTTAAATACATGTGTGATGCCACTGGTATCAGACACGTTTAAGATTTCACCTAACATTTCTGCGAAATGTACTGGGCAGTTTGTTGATAATAATGCATGTATCTCTGCAGAAGTCCTTGCAACTTGCAGATCATACGTTTCTCTAGACGAGGTCAGTGGCACAGTTTTTTGTAAAAGAATGACTTTCATTCTGCTTGTATGTTGAACAGTGTCATTTAAAAACATTATTTGTTCTGGTATAATGCAGGTTCTGAATAGCTTCTAAACCTTGCACCTGCCAGTCTTTTGTGCCCCAGACAGTTTTTGTCTCAATGTTGTCTTTCCAAAAGTCAAAACCTAATGTAGACAGCTGAGCATAAAAGTTTGCAGAATACATTTGTTTTGTATTGGTCAACATTGTTTTCATTCCTGTTCTATTCATATTTTTGAAGTAAAACATTTCTGGATTTGTAATATTAAATCCTGAGAAGTACGGAAACGTTTCAAAAAATGTTTGAGCTACCCTTTGGTAGCGCTGGACGATGTTCCCATTAATAATAAGTAAAAACATTTCTAGGGCTTGCAGATGTATGCAAATAATGGTGACCATAATGATTAAAACAATACATTTGTTCATAATCTGTTAAACCTTCTAAGTATTCATGTTCTGTGAACTTAGCTGACATTTCTAAGTCTGTCGTCATATTATTAACAGTTTCAAAGTTCCAATCATCAGACAATGTGCTGGGTGATACAAAGTCACTCAAAGAAACCTTGAATTGGTGTGAAATCTTCAGCAGTTCTACTGGGCCATAGATGTCATAATCAGTTCTGTCCCATGCTATACCACCAGGTATAGGAACGGCTGTGATGTTTACCGGTGAGAGGTCTCTTCGTTCACGATGAGATGATTTGTGAGGCTTCAGGAGCAAGTTGATTTTCTTACTTGCTGTGTCCATTGTACTGTATTTTCCATCTATCATTTTTCCCAAGCTTAAAACAAGAATGAGCCAGAGCAGGAAAACAATCACACCTAACACAATCCAAAATTCAACCCATAGTGAAACCAGATATGTCTTTTCAAGTTGATGAAAGAGTTCTGTTATTTTTTCATTGAAAGTTTTATTTGCTGGCGTATTTTCAGGTTCACTGGAATCTTCAGAAAATGTATCAAAGTTGATGAAATAGCCAGAGGCAGTTCGGTTAATTGTTGGAATGACATCTAGATTGTTATTGATTTTTGGAGCTGCTTCTTCCTTTGTCATAGTTGTATAGTCAGATGCTACATCATTGTAGACAGGAGTTTCTTGACAAACTGTTATTTGGGTTTCAAGAGGCACAAGTTCCATGGCTGTGTTGCATAGTCCTTCTTTTCCTACTGCAGGTTTATCAAAGGTGATAAGTCTTTCAGTTTGAACCTCTTGGATTGTAGCAAGATTTGGTCTTCTGCTACTTCTTGGGAGTTTTCTGGGCCTACTACTTATTATCGGCCACATGATGTGGTTTGACCAGGTCGATGAATACAACTCTGTTCTCCCTTTTACCAGCAAGAGGCGGTAGTAATACTGATCTTGCTCCATGGATTGCCAAGACAGGCACTGCTTTTCTATAAGAAGGCCCAAATTCCTTCTTTACCCCTAACTTTTCCCTGACTAGAGCCCCAATCTGTGGAAACCAGACAGGTCTTGCTGGGACAGGTGGTTTCTCTTCAGTGGTTGTTGGCTTCTGTATCGTGTTACTCAGACTTCTTCTTGTTTCATTTAAGTCCTTTAAAACAGCCAAACGATCTTTGACATCAAAGGGTTTTTGTTCCATCACTGAAGTTTTACAATCGAGGTCTTTGATTATCATTCTAGTACCAAACAGTAATTCATATGGAGGGATTCCACCCAGAGAATTCCTTGGCAGATTGTTAAGACTACGTTGGACACTTATTAGATGTTTGACCCACCCATCACCCGAACGTAATACCTTAGCTGTTATGGATTGCTTTATGTCACATTTTTTTCTTTCCACTACCGCATTACCCTCAGGATGGAAAGGACTAGAATACCGCAATGCAATGCCCAAGCTAGCCATGGCCTCTTTGTAAGCTCGAGAGCTAAACGCAGGACCCTGGTCAGAATGGAGCGTGCCGATTGCGTATGTGCCGATAAAGACCCGCAAATCCGTTATAACAGTTCTGGCGTCAGCCGAGCACTGGGGCCACATCCAAATAAATCTTGTCCTAGGAGTTGTGTGACCGCATCTGTACATGGTGACGTCTGCGTGTAGATAGTCTAATGCTGTCTAACAATGGTGTCTGAACTGGGCTGGCTACACTGTAGTCAGGCATCTGGAGATCTTCAAAGCAATGATACCTGTAACAGGTATCACAGTTTATTCCAAATTCGTAAACTTGGATGCTCATTCCTGGCCACCAGTACATCTCCTCTAATTCTATTAGAGATTTTAAGATCCCTTGATGTGTCAGACCCTCTCCCATATTTGCTTCTTGAACCAAAACACCTCTCCGGTTCCTGTTCCGAATTACTCTGTCCCCCACTCCAGGGATTCGAGCAAAAGGAACGGAGTTTGCATCAATTATGTATGTATACGTGAGTGGATAGTTTAGAGGTAACGCTGCATAGCTGCCTTCCATTGAGGCTTTTACTTCTAGTAACGTTTCACCCTATATTGCTCTTTTTGAGCGAGCGATTGTAGCTACGGAAGCCATTTGTACAGCTGCCTTCGCGGCTCCATCAGCCAATAAATTCCCTGCAACGTGAACGCCATCACGCTGATGACTCAGTGTGTGAATCACACTGAGTCTTTTGTAGTTCTTTCTGTAAAAGAACTATTTGTTCCCAAAGCATTTTATGCTTAATTGTGCCGCCTTTTGTATTTTTGAAAACGTTTCGAACCCAGTTCTGCAAGTGCTCGTTGTAAGATTCAACACAGAAATACGAATCGCACGCTATTAGTGTGGGGAATTCGCAATCGGTATTTTCAAGCGCCATCTTGAAAGCCTGTAGTTCAGCTCGCTGAGCTGTACAGTCTCTGAGTGACTGAGTTTTAGTGACTATAGGACTAAATTTACCTTTGTGCCAGCAACCTTTAACAATCGCGCACGCAGCACTATAGTGCTTGTTTACCCCCAATTGCGGGCTGTGCTGATCCGTCTGTATAGATTATACATCCGTAATGTTCTAGAGGCAGAATCGCGGTCGGCAGAGGACATTCGTGTTCGTATTGTAGGAATTCTTATGTCTTCAAATAGGGGTCAAATACGTATTCAATGTCTGTTGCAGCAAGAGAGTTAACCCATTGAATCCACCTTGGATGTAAAGCCTTAGCATTGAGAATGCTTGCTTTCGTCACTGCCTCTAAGGCAGGTACAGGTGTAACGATCATTATGCATTTTCCATGCGCGAGACCTCTCTCTTTTGCTACTGCAGTTTGAACCGCTGTCAGAATTTTTTCTGTTGAAGTGAATTTTATTTCAGCTTGTGAGTACAAGTGTGAATTGTAAGCTATTGGTACCTTTTCACCTTCATTAAAGCTCAGGTACGTGAATCCGCATTTCTCTGGGATGATTCGGATCACAAGATTGCGCACATTGTCGTGTGTCTCTAACTGTGTTTTTGCTAACATGTCTGTTTGCACTGAACGCAAACTTTTTGTATGGTTTTGAGTCCAATTAGTTGGTTTAAATCAAGTTTGATTAGTTCGTAAAGAGGTTTAACCCTTTCTGCGTAATTTAGAATATATGTTCTTCCGAAATTCAGGAAACCTAGAATTGATTGTAAGTTTTTCAGCGTTTTTGGAGGTTGGAGCAGGGCACATTTCTCTAGAAAGTTAGCTGCCAGGCTTTTGACTTCACTTTAAAGTTCATATCCCAAGAATAGGACGTTGAGGTGGACAATTTGTGATTTCTTAAAATTGAATTTATACCCTTCAGAAGCGAACCCAAGTATTATGGTGTTCACTCTTTTCAAGTGTACGTCCAAATCATCGTCTGTAAGATAGATGTCATTGACATAAGATAATGCTTCATCATCGTACATTTGTAGTAACTCTGTTACCCTGGCTGAAAATAACCCAGGACTATTCTTGAATCCCTGGGGGAGACGGCAAAATTGTTGCTGTGTCCCCATTATTGAGAAAGCAGTCAAAATGCCTGCTTTCAGGTGCAATGTTTTGACAGAAAAACCCATTTGAAATATCTAATGTGGTTTTATGTTTTTTCCGCATGATGTTATTCGTCAATGCTGCACTGTGTGCATTTTGTACTGCAAATGTTTTGCAACAGGAGTTTAAATGTCTGTAATCCATAACTAGACACTATGAGTTGTCTGGTTTGGAGACAGGAAACAAAGGATTGTTCATTGACGAGGTGCATGTTTCAATCACCCCTTGGTATTCAAGTTGATTTAAAATCTCCCTGACCTGTTTTTTAGCTTCTTGCTTAACTGGATACTGCCTTTGTGCAGTAGGCTGATTTTTTAACTGGATTTTATGGTGAGCAGAGTCCTCATCCCATCCTGCATGATTTTTATATAATGCTGGAGCTTGAGCTACTGCCCATTTCCTGGCATATGTGTATTTTTTTATGAATTGGAATGTGATTTGAGAAGGCTGGCATAATTGTCTCTTCGTCATGTTGGCACTCCCTGAAAAATTCAGGCGGCCAGTCTTGTTCAGCTAGAAGAATGTCATAACCCTTTGATAGCTTCTCCCAAAAGAGTGCTTTTATTTTTCTAGGTATGTCCCCCTCCATCCGGAGTGTTATTTCATATAACTTGTGGGGTACACTAACCCTGGTGTCTGCAGTTTCAACTTGAATGGTTTCATTCAAGTCCACTGTCTCCAGATGATCCTTCAGGATCTTGCGAGCTATGGTCACTTCTGCTGAGCTGTAGCATTGTCTGGGGCCCACTCCCCGTTCTTGAGTTGTGTCCTCAAGATCCTCGGCATGTCTGATCTTTACGCTTACTACCTTCTTCTTGGTGAATTGGGTTTTCTTATTTTTTAGAACGTGCTGTTCGTCTTTTGACTTCACGCGTTCTTCTTTTTGTTCTGATAGTACACTCCTCTCGGATTTCTGCGAGGAAGTCTGAAAGGTACGAGAGGAACGTGTATCAGTATCTTGATATCGGTCAGGTTTTCTCAGATTATCCCTATTTCTAAGGTTATATCTTTTTTCAGAGGGCTCCCGTTGTGGAGACCTACCTTCCCATTGGGCAGATCTTCCTCTGGACTGAGAACGCTTCTCTTTAGAAAGTGTCTGTTTAGTATTTTCCCACTTCTTTTTAGGAGTAGTGAGATTATTTTTAATAAAAACCTTTTCAGGATTTTCTGTTAGTTGGGGTTTTAATGGTTTCCCACCCAAACTCTCTCTACCTAGTTCTTGGCAAGGCAGAGTTTAGGGAATTATTTTCTGTCAGGGCAGCGTTGGACGGAACCACTGGTGATTGTACATTGGGAGTAATCTTCCTTGCGAACAGAGGAAAGTCTCTCATCTCTTTCCCTCCGATCGTACTTTTCCCGCTTTGGTCGTCTTGAGCTAGATTTAACGAGACTACCCGAGACAACTCCGCCTCTGATATAGCCTCTAATAAAGTCGAAACATTTTCCGTTGCGTTCTCTGCCCGATTTTCTCCCGACTTTGCTTCTCCCGAACCCTCGTTTTGTAGGGAGATTGAGGTGAGAGGGAGTTCATCTTCTGAACTTTCTAGCGTTGTATCCTGAGCCGGGGCTTGGGAAACCGGATTACCTTCCCTATTTTTATTTTTATCTTTTGCCGCTAGCCATGCAGTTTTTCTAGCCAAAGCCTGCCAAGTTTACTTTTGAGGCGCGCGGCTATTTCCGTCTTGCTAATTTTGTTTGAAGCATAACCATCTTTCAATTATTTTCCCATTGCTGCGCAAGCAGAGGGGTTTGGATTCAAGCCTTAAGGGGAGATCAATAAATTTGCCCATGTGTGTCAGTGTCCTAGACAAAACAGTCAGATTTGACCCCTTTCTCCGCCTCACCTTCCAAGATGTCAGGTTTACGTCAGGTTCCGCTTCCTTGTCTTTCACCAAAGAACTCCAGGGAACTTTAATGGAATTGCTGCGCCCGTCGGCCAAAACCCTCCACTGTGCCAATCAAAACAGTGCACCGGGGCGAGTCTGCAGAAGTAGCTGAAGGCGAGACTCCAGTCATCCGGTTTGACAGTGCTCGGAAAACGCCTCAACAGAACTCCAGGGTGCCGAGACTACACCGATGTAGCCTCAAAGCTCCCCAGCCTGGACCCGATGGCTTCAGCTCGCCGCTCACTTTCGTGCAGCTTTCCTGTTCGCCTTGCTCGCCATTACTGCCGTTGTCGGAGAGGGGCGGGGCCACGAGTCACGACGGCTACCCGGAGGCGTGGAACTCCGGAGCCATCCCCCCTATATCTAGTTTTTCATATGATTTTTCAATAATTCTTGCAAGCTCATATGGTTGGTCTGTTATATCTATTTCTTTTAGCTTTTGGCTGATTGCCACAGATGCTGCTTCACCTTTAATGTTGGCTAATAGTATAGCCGAGACTTGTTTGAAATCTTTTAGTAATTTCATACCAAGATTTAAAGCAGGTTCTGGTCTGTATTCATTTTGAATCTGTCTCAGAACGTCTGGTATTACCGTCATGGACGGAACACCATGTGTTTTGTGTAGATTGAAGCAAAGACTGTACCCCAAGTGTCACAGTCCTCCACATGTGGTGCTATCCCCATTGGTAAACAGATTGTCAGAATTCTGTGTTTCTCATGAGGTGTACTATCAGGAAATACTGCCTCTATCTGAGTAATTTTTTGTGCTAGCCAAAAAGGAATGTATTCCCTCTTTGCGGGCAATTTACCAATGACTGATTGTATAGTCTGTTTGTGTTCCCCTGGTGAGGGGTGTGCTGTGGAATCCTTACAGTAGGTTGGACTGTTAAAGTCCGCCTGACATATTGAACCAATTGTCTATGTATTTTAATTAACTGTTTTAGCTAAGCTAACAGTTCTGGACCTGCCATTTTTTCAATGTCAGAATGTTGTGTATGGCTGGCTAGTACCGGCCATGTTGCTCCTGGTCTACCTAGTGGACCGAGCCTGGTTATGTGATTTTCATGTTGTAGGGCGCCTTTAAACCAGAGCTGATGCTCTTGGTAAGTTAATGGAATTTCAACGTCCTCGTAAGGAACGTATTCCTCTGGAGGTTCCTCTACTTTATAGTAGTGGAACTCGTGTGTCCCTCCATCTGCTGGAGAAAAGTGAATCCATGAATAGAACACTTCTGTCTGCCGATATTCATGTGCCTCTATAACAAAGATTACTTTACCACCTCTTGATGATACTCCATTATTTATGAGTTTGTAAGTTATAGTTTTTCTTACATTTACCGGGAGGGTTATAACCTCCGGGTCATTCTCTAGGAGATTTGTCATCTAAAATTGCTTGTGCTGCTGCTGCAGCTCTTACTCTTTCTCTCTCGTCATCACTATTCGACATTTTGTTGACCGAAAGTTTGCAGAGCAAGTTTCAAGAAAACAAAGATTAGCTGCACAATATTTTGGAACACTGTCTCTTTCAACATTGAACAAACCAAAAACTAATACATAGGATTTTCGTCCTACTCAGTTTTGGTGGATATTATCCTTTTACCCACTCCAGACGTCTATTGGAGTATTTACGGGTAAAAAAAGGGGTCTGTGTGAAAAGCACGACTGAGTTACTCTAGTATCTAGCGTTAAATTATCGCCTTACCAAACGTTGGGCGCCATGTAGTGTAGTTCCTATATTCCCAATAGGCTCTGCGCATTGGAATAATATATACTATAGTTTAGACATAGGACTGAGGTCGACTAGGTCTCTATCGCATATATTAGACTTAATTGTGAGTGCCAGCTAGCTCAGAGGTCACTAGAAACTTTCTCGAATTCACAAGAAGGGTTTAGTTCCTGACAACCGCATAAACATGACTTTGTTTCCCAAGAATAAGAAATCAATCTCTAGAGTTGCAGAAACAATAGATAGCTATTTAACTCAGTCAATCGTGCATGCTTCGATTCACCAGAGGAGCTGAGAAAATAGAGAGACAGGCGTTTTCAATAATAAGTATTTATTGAACAGTCTTCTTTCTCAAGCATAGGAAATGTACTGCTACAATCGTAATACTGGTTATAAAGTACAAGGCATATAATACGAAGAGTATTATAAAATAGTACTGTAAGATCATGATATGGTTTCTAAGCCATAAAAATGCCTAAAACATATAAAATACATACAGTGATAAAAGAATGACTAAAAGTACTCAACTGGTGTTTCTAAAATACACCTACCCCGGTGTACCTAACCTAAATCTAGTATGCGGGAAGAAGTAAGTGAGGTGTAGTTTTAAGTTTAGTAAGTTTTGCTCTGCCAGGTATCTATCTAAGAATTCCTTAAGGGTCTATCAGCTCCGTACCTTGGTTTTAGAATGAAGGAGGTCTTGTATCTCTCTCTCAGGACTCGATCTCCCAGCAACCCGCAAGGGTAGCCTGGAAACACTGAAGCTGGATTTCTCGGCAGGAGAAAAGACAGCGTCTCTCAGTGGGCCAGCTGGAGGGTCGGCTTCCTTCTGCATTTGCTGCTACAGGGCACCTCGGGCAAGTAGATATTCGATCTGCTCCAAACCACCGTGTGTTTGTCTGGGTAAATGTAGGAATATTTATACCTTGAAGGTGCCGAGTTTGATGTACGATTGGACATAATAACGTCATCAAAGACTCAGTTCTTTGAAAACTCCATGATTTCCTAGATAAATTAGTATTCAGGCAAGGGGAAGTCCTTAGCTGCTGAGGGCGGGTTTTCTAAGAAATCGATGTGGATTCTTGGAACTTAGTGGAAGTAGCCGTGCCGTATTTGGGCTGCATAGGCTCAGTCTAAATATGGGTATGATTTCTATGCCTATATAAGGATCGGGTGATTTATACCTATATATGGGCATGAATCGGGAAAATTACACTAGGGTCCTAGATTCGTACATAACAAGGCTACAATGCTGGTGTTCTGCATACTATGCCTAACTTGATGTTTCCATTCCAGGCTACGGCAAGGGTGATTTATGCCTGATGTTATGCATAATGGGATTCCATGCCTTTATGCGAATGTGGCCTAATGCTCTTTCCTTGTGTCCCCAGGATTAGGTTGAAGGAACTGTAGGCCAACAAGATTTCTACCAGGCTAATGTTATGAGGCTACATGTTTATGCCTACTTGGTTTATGCAAATATGATGCTGTCCAATGCCTGGTATTGCCAGTAGCTGCTGGCTGTTACGCATCCATTGATGGACTTTACCTTTACTGATGATACTGTGTGATGGTTCTGGCAGCCGCCCGATTGGCCCTGCCTTGTAAATAGTCCCATGTGAATTGTTACCCGGTGCTGGCTGGCCGGAAAATATGCACCTGTGTTTTGCAGTCTAATGTGTTTTCACAATACACAAGTTATTTTTCATGTAACCTGGTGTGGCGTCTCTTTTTGCAGTGTACCTGTTGTGTCGCCTGTGAGTGCTGCGGGGATGCTTTACACATTTCCTCCGGCATTTGGCCCGCCCACTCTGCACCACGCTACCCGTTTCTAACAGAATAGATAAGGGTGCTCTCGCTCTGAAGGTATATATTATTACCAGGCAAAGGCACCAAAAGTATCCAGCTGAAAATATAAACACATTGGGCCTCATTATGATGGAGGATTTTCCGCCTCCTCCGAGCCGGCGGAAGCCACCTCCGGCCCAAAGGAGGCGGAAAATCCTCTGCGGACTCACCAAAGACCCACCGCCGCATTACGATGGCTGGTGGGTCTTGGTTTCTGTCTGCTGCTTTTCCGCCACGGTCGGATTACAACTGCGGCGGAAAAGCTCTCATTTGGCTGGCAGTGTCTATCAGACACCGCCAGCCAAATTAGGAAGCGTTTGAAAACATGCTTTTCCGCTGCGGTTTTTCCGCCGTGGAAAAGCATGTGTACTTTTGATTTTGGGGGCCCGTTGCGGGCCCCCAGGGTGTTGGCGGGTGGGGTTGCACATGGGGGGTACCTATGGTACCCCCCCAGCATTAACATGCACTAAGTGGCAGGCACCGCGCGGTGCCTGCCGCTTTGTGCATGTAAATGTTAAACATGCACTTTTCACATTGCGGCGGGTGCTGCTTGAAGCAGCACCCGCCGCAATGTTAAATATCCAGGATGTGACCGCCAGGATGGCGGTCACATCCTAATTGCACATGAGGGAACGCCGCAGCCCATGCGGACGTTCCCTCATCCTCTGGGGTCGCGGACGGACGCAAGTCCGTCCGCGATCCTAATGAGGCCCATTGTCTGGAATGTATTCAGTACTAAGGAACCGTGACTGGAAAACAGAAGCAAATAGAAATATATGACGGTTTTAAAAAAGATAACAGAAAATTAGGCACTCAGCACCAAAACTACATATACCTATGAGGAGGAATTGGCCCAATCCCTAAGGAGTGTTAAAGTTTTCCACACATAAAAAATGGATACATCAAAAACAGAAACAAATTAGGCATACCAGGTTGGGTGAGGAAAGGGTCGGGCCTGAAAAACCCTGCATAAACTATACGTTGAGTTGTGCCAGGTGTTTATGAGGGGCTTTGATTGAGAGCGCTAATGCTGAGGCTGAAGGCACTGCAAAGTGCCTATCAATTGGTTAGCGTCTCTGCAGATCACAAAGAACAATGGTCATGTATTCCAGTTACAATTGAAAATCTGTGTAAATGTGTGTGAGGAGGGTACACAGATGCCAAAATATTTACAAGGCTGAAGCAAGACAAAATAAAGTGCTTAAATGTAAGTGAGTTTAGTGTATGTTTGGGGGTGGTGGAATGAGGGAGATGCGAGGAAGTGCATTTGGGGGAGAATGAAAAGAGGGTGTTGAAGAGGAAAGAGAGGAGGTTGAAAAAGTGCAGATGGATAAGATGTGCAAAGAAAAATGGCATACATATCCAACATAAAGCACACATAACTGAAGGCTAATACTCCTTACACAGGCCTCAATGATATGCAATTCACACTCTCACAATTTCAGAATTGAAACATTTCCAGTTTTGAATATTTACAATAAATTATTGATGTTACTCATTTATCTTAAACAGCTAACAACCACTGACGAAGCCAATTGTACTGACAGGTTTTAGGTGTATATCAGTTGTGCAATAACATCTTAGAGAGAAACCAAAATACCAGTCGGTGGCAAGCTATGGGAATCATAGAAATTTATTTGACATGTTCCCTTTTAGGGATCCCCCACTTGTTTCCTCCCATTTAAAGATCTGTCTGCACATATTTCAATATAACTGATTGCAGCCAAGAGCTGTGGGAGCCTCCCGAAGACTGGTTATAGCAATTTCTTCCAAAGTTGATGCCGCATTAAGAGCAAGACACCGGGCAAGCCCACACTTTAAAGGGTCTGAAATTGTTGTGCTGTACAATGTGCACAACACGTAACATTTGAACATATTAATTCATTAACATTTGGGTCAGTTTTTATTTTAATGTGTTTAATATGTAAAGACTTTATGGGGGTACATGCATCAAGACATGCTTTTGCGAGTTCTTAATTGCGATTATTATGGAATCACAATTAGAGACTCTCAAAAGCCTATGCATGTAGGAATCTGTATTAAAATAGCGATTGCTAAACATTTCCTAATTGTGACTTGTAAATTGGGAGTCGCAATTAAGGAATGGCTTCCCATTCATTCCTGTGGGCCTATAGGCCCATAGGAATGAATGGGAAATTGCATGCGCAATTTGCGAGTACCAATAGGTACTCGCTGGTACTCGCAAATTGTGCATGCAATTTCAAGGGTGCAAAGTTGTCAGAATAACACCTTGTTGCACCCCTGAAATTGTGATGTGCACCCATGTTGCACACACACATGCCCCAAAGGCATGTGTGTGTATAACCGGAAACCTTGCACTTCAGTGCATTTTTCAAAGTTTTTGCAAAATACAGACCAGAGTAATTTCTCTGTATTTTGAGGCTCCAAATAGCAAATTCACTATTTTTAAGTGCTTCTTACACTGCATTTAAGGAATCGCAAATTGTGATTCCTTAAATGCAATTGCAATTTTATAAATCGCAATAAATTTCAAATTCTTAAATTGCGAGTGCCTAACACTTTAACGCATTGCAGAAGGCCTTTTTGCTGGCGCAAAAGACTGATTTTTGCGAATCGCATCGTTTGCGCTCGCAAAAAACTTTGATGTATGTGCCTGTATGTTCCCACTCCTTTACAAACCTTGCTTTCTCACTAAATTAATTTGCTTTCAAAAGCATCACTTGTCAATCTTTTTCAATTTTGCCTCAGGAGGAGGACCCACCCTGGACCCCACGTTTGTCCATTAAGCTTGCTGACTTAGCTCTCCACATAAAAGTCATACCCAACTTTTACACCTCACCACTTTCAAATGTCACCAGCCGCCACTGGCCTAGGTAATGGGAAGCACAAACAGATGACTGCCACATAACACTTTTTGGTGCTATTTTTATTTAACACCTTAGCTGCTTTGGAACGTCCAGCTCCAGTGCTGAACGTTCCATTGCGCAGGTGCAGTTGGAACGTCCAACGGCCGGCGGCAGCACTCCCGAGGTAGTGGTGCCGTCGGCCGCTGGTATAGGCGCAGCGCTTAAGAGGCTATAATTTCTAAAAATCATACGTGTGGATACCTTTATCTTATTTTAGTTGTTTTGGTGTCTATTTATTCATTTAATGTTACTTTATTTTTAGAAATTTGAATAGGATTTTTACTGTATTAAATATTTATTTATTATTTATATAAGATGAACTCTTGAAAATATATACTTTGATTTGATTTACTTTTTAACTGTTTTGCTACTTATAAATGCTTTACACTTTTCTTTTAAGTTAAGCTTGTCTTCCTGGTGCTACAGCTACCATGCGTTGAGTTCAGGTTTAAGTCACTGAGACCTAACTGGACCTAGCAAGTACTAGTGTCATTATTAGTTGAAGAGAATTACCATCCACTTTAACTAATAATCCACATTCTCACACATATGCACAAATGGCATATAGGACTACATGCACAGCAGTAAAGGTGCACATGGCCCAATATAATGTGCACCACCTTTGGTCAGTCTTGGGGGTTTGGTTAGGGGCACTTGGCACATTGATATTTTAAATCATACACCAACCACTTCTTTTAAAAATATAACTACAGGTCCTAGATATATCTATACTACTATAATAAAGTAAGAACTTTCAGGCTTTGAGGCAGGTAAACTCGGGAACCACAGCGCCAATCTACACACCCGATACACCGTTGAAATCGTCAGGGTGTGTAGATGGTTATGGGCTATCTAAATTAAAAAAATAAACGTTATGTACAATATTTATATTTTTTAAAAAGTAGTCCCTCCAAAGTGGTGCCGGCCGCGATGTGCGTGCTCACGTCAGGAGCACGGGGAGGAGCGGCGTACAAGGAGCGGCGGACATGGCGCGGGGAAGGAGCGGTGACGTGAGGAGCAGCGGACAGGCCAGCGGCGGTGCGAGCAGCGGAGAGGCGGACATGGCGCGGGGGAGGAGCGGCGGCGGCGGACAGGTGGTGAGGAGCAGAGTGGCGAGGACCGGTGATCTGAGGAGCGGCGGCTGAGGTAAGGCTCCGGGGACAATGTCGGGGCAGGCGGTGTCGGGCCAGGCGGAGGACGGGGAGTATCCCTGCAGTCTAGAACTGAGGAGTAAGTCTCGAACTGAGGAGTAAAACGTATTAGAAAGGAGAGGCAGCCTGGAGGTATGTTTGAAGGGCTGGTGGCGGGCCAAAGGTGGACTGGAGTTAGACTGGAAGCGGGAGGTGACTGAAGGTGGGCTACAGGCTGCTGTGGGCAAGGCTGTTCGCTAGTGAACGCTGTCGGACACGCAGAAGTAAGCGCACTTGAGGAGAAAGACGATTCCTCTCATCAGCATGGTAACGAGGCAGGTCACGCTGAGGGGAAATAAACGGGCGGAAATCAGCGGTCGGATTACTAAAGCTGGAAAGGTATTTGAAAGTAGGTGCTGGGCAGAAAGGAATAAACCTCTGGGGGACAATGTCGGAGCAGGCGGGGGTCGGGGCAGGCAGGGGACTAGGCGGTCGGGGGCCCGGGCTGCTGGGCAATGTCGGGGCAGGCGGGGGTTGGGGAAGCCTGATTGCTCCCGGACAAGGTCGGGACGGGCTGCTAGTTGGTGAATATAAAGTTAGAACTCGGCGACTGTATCACTAATGTCAGGAGTCCCTTGCCAGATAGGCACATGGGAGGCAGATGGAAAAAAACATGTATTCCTTATTTATCACGAGTGAATGTTTTGCATGATTTTTGATCTCTACTTTAAACTTTTCTTTCTTTTTGCAGAGTGGGTATTCTGGATAAAAAGTATCTTCAGTAACAATTTTTTTCACCCTTCTCATTAAATGTTTTTCGACCTAGTGTTTACTCTTCAATCGTAGCACATAAAATGCCCTAAGCAATAATCAATTCAAGAGGGATGTGCAAACGAAAACACACCTGCAACACCTTAGTAAGTCAATGCATTGCCTGGCTTGAATGATTTCTGTGAAGGCGTAACTTGCAATCTATTCTCAAGAACCAATGAGCATTGCGCTGCGCCCATTTTCAGCATTAGAGTGTATTTACTAAATACGAATTCCCCTTTGAGGCATTCATAAAGCCAAATATTCAAAGGGGTTGCTACTGACACCAGTCTAGTAGACGAGTTAACAATCCCCCCCCCCTACTCCCCCCCACCCCAATTCATAGAGCAGACAAGTGTTTACAACAGGATGAGCTATTCCATCTCCAAATACTGCTTTTCCCCCGTGGTATTTTATATTTTACAAGCAATGGCCCATCTGCTTTTCCCAGATGCTAGACCGGCTTGTGAATATCAACTTATTCTTTGAAAGGTTGCGCACAATGTAACAAATGCACATTTACAAAAGATATGGAGTAAAACGTTGCAAAATGTACAGAATTGTGTTTTGAATCACACTGGATCAAATAAGCAATTTGTTTTAATTTGGTTGAGGATAAATAGCGCAAAGGCATCATATTGCAAATCGCAAGTTACAATTTGAAATAAGTAGACACATAAGTAGATGACAATTTTTCTGAATAGGTAAATATACATAATTTCCCTTACGAATGTTACTAAGCAAGTATTATTGTATTTTCAAAGCTGGAGAGAATGCTCTTGCAACGCAAATAAGTTCAGGTGCTTGGCTCCAAAGAAGTTGTATTCTTAGATAAGAAGATTTCACAAAAGATGTAATTTCCTGCCAATAGTGCTTAAAATAAATAAATGGGACATACTTGCCCAAATGGGCAATGGGATGTGTTTATTTAAGATAGAGTAGGCTTTATTACATTTTAAAGGTTAAACACTTCTGCAATTGTTTACATCTGTGACCCAATACACGGTGGCAAAATAGCAATCGAAAATAAAAATTTTAATAAAGGCATACTATAAATAAAGGTGAATAGGCTTATTTTCGTATTGATAATATGCTGAATGGGTTGCGCACCTATGTTTAAATATGGTGCAGAATAATATAATTTATGATTGTGTAAAATGACATGTGGAATGCACAAAACCTGATTTATACTTACAAATTGATTTATCTCTGCCTATTATTACACCAGTAATGATAAATATTACATGAGAGTAATATTTTCTAGAAAAGGTAGGTGGGTGCTGGTGTAGGAGTATATGAAGTTGAACAGATAACAAACTTGCAAGTTTCTGGATTTTTACATATTTTTGGTGGTCCATACAATACCACTACAATTGGTGATTAGGGGCCTAATGCACAAACCATTTTGAGGTGGTAAACCTTGCGATTTGCAAGATCACAGAGTTTGTAACCGCAAAAGTGCTTTTTTGCTGTCTATCGAACCCATTTTGCATAAGATAGAGCCTTCCTGAATCACAATACTGGGTTTACCCACTCATTCCAAATTATAATTAGAAAGGGGTGTCCCACTTGCAAGCCCCCCCCAAAGCCCCAGAGATGAAAAATAAAATGGTAATTTATTAACATTTTATTTTTCATGCCCAGTCCCGAAAAGAGCGTCAGGACTGGGCGGGGTCACTGCTGAGGGCATGACACTCAGCAGGGAGGAGGGTGGGCTGGCTGTGCACTGCTTAAAGTGCGCATGTCTTTTTGGCCGTCCGTCTTGCTATGGCCAGCCACACATGCGCACTTTACACAGCTCTAACCAAGCGGTCCTAAAACAGCTGGGTTAGAGCAAGTCAAAGCCTCCAGAGCGCCGTGAGTGCCGAGTGAGGCCACTCCCACCAATCCTAGTGCTGCTGTCATGCTAGTGAGGGCAGGGCCAGGATTGGCCAAGGGAGTTGCTGCATCTAATTCCAGTTCCTGCCAAAGACGAGGTCCGGACCGGAGAACATCATGCTCATGTAAAGTAGGTGTCTTTTTATAATATATTATTTGCATGCGTGTTTTTTTAATATATTATTTGCGCACCTGCTCCCCCCCATTGATGCCAGCCGCCATTGGGAAGGGGTGTAAAATGGATATTCACTTGCATTTGTCAATGGTTTGCTGGACTGGATTGGCAATTTATGGTATCAGGCATTTGCCTGGGGGTGCTAAAAGTTTTGGAGTTCAGTTTTAAGGCACAGGGCCACTGCCTCTGTCACTCTTTTCTGCTCCTCTAGGATTCTTAGCAGCAGGGAGAGTGGGGACGAGAGAGAGAAAGCAGAGGGAGGGAGAAAGAATAAGAGAAAAAAGGCCAAAGAAGGTCCTGGTTTGAACATTTTTGTGAGGGATGTCTTTGGTTCCCAATGTGCCTCTGAGAGTTTGGGACATTAATTGCAGTTGCAAACCATTAATAAGTTACTGGCTCCTCAAAGGTGGTGGCATCCTATTTGCGAAGGGGAAGATGTCCACATTGGACAGCTTCCACAACCTTTAACATCAGAAATGCAAGTGCCCAATTGACAACTCTTCCCCTTTTAAGGTGAGTAGATGAAACTGCGGAAAAACACAAAGAATACTATCCACGGCCAGTAAATGAAGATCAGAGTATCCATTAATTGGAGTAGAAGTTATGCACATTCTTGGTGAAAAGTACATACGTACTTGTTTTTATTTGCCTTGCCAAAGAAGCCTATCCAATGGAGTCTCGAAGTGTTGCAAATAGGCCGTAGTACTCAGTATACACTACTCTAGGGCATGATGCTTAGCTTAATCTATCTCCCCAGTTTGAACTGCAATAAGACGAGAATGTGATAGCAAATTATTGTCACTCGTTGCTAAGTACTAGAGCACCATGGCTGGAGAAACAGCACTTTTTTTAATTTATGTCTGTGTTGTTACTTTTCATTTTGAGGAGAATTAGGAGGTTTAAAGTAAAAGCTAGGAAGATAACCTTCAACTCCAGCTGATAGAAACTTGAGCTGATGCCAGCTTGGAAAGAGTTTGTAGTGAGCAGCATATTGTAATGAATACCTCAATTATGTGACGCAGAGAAGAAAAAACATAGAGATGGTTACGTATTCAATTCAATGAACCAATCCATTGCTAGATAAGTTTCATCTGCAGTTATCACTCTGGTTTGTGAAACTATATTGGTACACAAAGTCATTAACCCGTAACATACTGATTTTCTTTATTGAGCTACCAGTGGATTGCACTCCAGCTGCAAATGTCATACACAAGTAGGAGAAATATGTTGCCAGCATTTCATCTGTTGGAACTACACAGAGGATCAAATGGTGAAAGCAAATCCCATTTCTTGGTGGCTGTTAAGAAACATTGGAAGGATGCACAAAAAAAGTTATATCACTATACCTCTTATCATCTTGTAATTCTGGTTAGGTATTGTGAATTTCAACAGGGACAGGGACTTTCAACATACTTTGCACGTACATGATAACATATTTAGGAAGAGTTCTGCTTGCAACACACATTTCTTCTTGAGCATTTTATCACAGCACTGTACATTCAGTTCAAGAATAAAGTACACTGATCATGCTGCCCTTGTATTTTGTTGTCTGTTTGAAGACACTCTGAATAGGTATGCAAATAATAACATTGATAAAGGACGCAGACACAGTTCAAACAGAACTGGTTTTGATTGCATTACCTGCTTCTGAGCTTTGGCTCATCAGAGGAGCACTTCCATGGATAATCCTGGACTTTCTTGTGTGACTGATTGCAAGAGCTACTGACTTCCATCACTATCATGCAAAGGATGGCGGCCTGTTCTACACCAGACTGGCTTTCGAATACATCACACAAGCAGGTAAATGGGGAGTTAAGCAGCTTTAACCCCTTTAGCGCTAAGGTACAATTACTCTTGTGCTGCAATTTCCATTGAAATCAATGGAAAGTCCATGACGAGTTACCCTTGTCATTAGCGGCGAAGAGGTTAAGAGATCTGGCAGAATGCCCTTCTTACTATGCTCTGGCCTGTTCTACACCAGACTGGCTTTCGAATACATCACACAAACAGGTAAATGGGGAGTTAAGCAGCTTTAAGAGATCTGGCAGAATGCCCTTCTTACTATGCTCTCTATAGTATAGTTAGTGATAGGTAGGATTATCCTTATGATATATATGTGCATACTCATAGAATTACAGCAATGTTATAATGGTTGAATTATTCATCTCCTTCACCATTCTGGTGATGCTGGTAACAATGCTTTGTTTCCTTCTTCTGATAATTGCAGCTCATGTATTTTACACAAGAATCCAATTGCTTCAATAAATGTTGGAAAAGCCAATGTGTGTATTTCTTGTGCCTCCCTTTGGGCACGACTAAGGTAATAACAAAAGTGTAGATATGTTTCCACGATTTCCTTGGGAGAGTCTGAGTGGATGTTCTAAGGTTGCAGACACCATCTGGTACCTTGTCAGTTTTAGGGGTCCAGATAGCACACTCTGAGCTAGCCAGGAACTGGGCCAACATATTCTGATGATATGCATGGACTCAGTCGCCATGTTTTGACACACAAGTTGTCCAGACACACAGTATTACTTGATTAGTAGGAACTATATGACAGTATGCATGAATTCTGTAACAGCATAGACTTCAGACTCTACAAGCAACTTGGTGAGGTATCCTTGTAGAGTGTTTGGGATTTGTATTATTAAAGCTGATCCCAAAGGATCTATAAGAGACATTTCTGATGACCCATATGAATGGAGACAGAAAAGCAGAAGTTCTTAAGACAAATGCAGTCCTCTTTTTGGATTAGTACATGTAACTGTGCTAGGTACAGCATATTTACCTGCATCAGAAGAGGGTTAAAACAAATTCAGTTTGATTTGGGATTATTCTCCATGATTTGAGATGCGAAATGTACTTTTAAAAAATACCTTCGGATTCACAGCCCTCCCTGGCTAGTGTTTCTGGGAGTGATTGTGTGTCCATTAGCAGTGGGAATAAGCCCAAATCGAACTGAATGTGTGATATGGCTGTCAATAATGAGTTAGGATGTCCTATGATCTTCAGTGGCTTGGGCTTTTCAGCTGAAACACAAGGTGATCAAAGTTGATGGTGAGGCACTCTAATGACAGAACCAAAGTTCTTTCAATCTCTCTCCTTGCCCCACCTCTTAGCACTGGAAAAACACTTAAATAAGGGTTTCAGAGATTGCAGTAACCATAGTAAATGTAAATGTCATGGTACTTATAGAGCGCACTGTCACCAGACGGTCACCTTGCGGTGTCGCCTATTCGGCTTCCTGGCGCTGATACTCATACCGCTGTGGAACCACACCTGGCTTTCCCTGTGAAGTGTCCACTCCTGAGCACCCCCAGGGTGAAGCCAGGCATCCTTAGCGCTGTTGGGGCCGGTGTGGAGGCTAAGCAAGCTATTGCCCAGAGTTGTAGCGTGGGGCCCGTGATTAGAATAGGCACCAAGGCGAGAATTAACAGGTCCGAGGAAATTGAGCCCGAGACCCCGCCGAAGTGGGAATCGAACCCTGGTCCCTGGCCAGAACTCTGCATCAGGGTCTGCCGCTCTAACCATTGAGCCACACTCCTCCACAACCATTGAGCCACACTCCTCCAGGAGTTACCAGGAACAGCCAACTCTAGTGTACTGAGCAAAGCTGGTATTCTCAACTATACAGACAAACACTAATGTATGAGCTAACAATTCATTTGTAGAATATTTAGAGAACATACCATCCTAAATATCTGTTCTCCTCAAGTTTGAGAACCTGTCTATATGCACTAAAAGATCTATTAAATCTACCATGGCTTGTTATCAGCGTGATGCAAAGTTTTTTTTGTGAATAAGATAGTTATGTTGCTTTTCTGACTCATGGCAAGGCCTTTCTCTTGATCATGATGCAGGTAGTTATAGCTGAACAATACAATGTTGGCTATTCTGTTTACCATTGATGTAACAGCTACTAAGCCACTCTTGTACTCATATCGCATTACTAATCGCCAGATGTACAAAGAAAAGATTTAGCAAATGTTGTTGCAAATTATGTACTACTTTTACCAAATCCACTCTATTTTTGCGAACCACCTATGTACTAATAGGTTATTCTCAA
The DNA here is from genome assembly GCF_964263255.1 of Lissotriton vulgaris. Classification (NCBI taxonomy): domain Eukaryota; kingdom Metazoa; phylum Chordata; class Amphibia; order Caudata; family Salamandridae; genus Lissotriton; species Lissotriton vulgaris. The sequence continues at coordinate 1,021,256,396 of NC_141697.1, forward strand.
AAAACCTATACGCAGCCGGTGGCAATTCGACCGAATCATGAATATTAATGAGGTAGATCGCAAATTGCAACCCACAATTTACTGCAGGCCATATCATGGGATGGTGGCCTGTGACAACCATGTCTTTGATTGCATTTAAATGAGTCAATTTTCATTTTAAATGCATCCTGTTTTCCTTAAAGAAAAATGGAATGCTTTTAAAAATGACTTATGGAAAGTTTATGTAACATTAGACAGTGGTCCGTGAGACCACTGCCTACTTTAAAAAAAAGTTTATTGTTGACATTCAAAAAGGGGAAGAGATCCCTTAGGGACACCGTCCCATTTGTGAATGGCATACCACCTCCTTCGAGGACCTGGTAAAATATTAATGTTTTGGGACCCGATTTCGGTAATAAATCACTAATGCATCCCATATCAAATTGATATTTGGAACGGACACCATAAACAGGGCCCTTCCAAATACAAATTTGGTATTTTATTTGGTCGTAATCACAAATTGCGATTAAGTAGATTCAGTAACGTGTTACTGAATCTCAATTTGTGTTTCATACATAAATAAGTGTTTGTACGATTGCAAATGGACTGATTCTGTGAATTAGACTTTTGTGTAAGGCAAAAATGCTTTGCACATCTGGGCCACTAGTTGCTCCCTGCGTACAGCTACTCTGTTTGTACACATAAAGGCACCAAGGATAGCAATGATGAATAATCAAGGTTTACTTCTGACAGTGGTAGAGGGGTTAAAAGTTCAAATACTGCTTGGCACAAAATATCACACACAAAAAACCCGATGTCTAATCTGCGTTAAGTCTTTAAAAGAAGAACAGGTATTTTATTTATGCATTGGAAACAGCAGTTAAAGTAAGCAAGTAACAGACAACCTCTTTGACACAGAATCCATACAGGAGGTCAGACAAGATAATAGAGTGCTTCCTTGATGTCCAGATGAAGTGCGTGGTATTTGCTCTATGGGTATGAGAAGCACTATTTAAACACCTTTGCCATACTGGCAGGTAGCCCAGCTTTGCTTGTGTTTTTCAGGAAGAGACCTACCAGACACTCCAGGCCATGTTTCTAGGGCAAGGTGATGCCCATCAAAATACAGAAGGAATTGGAACTCAGGTACTGTTGTTGGGCAGACGTCAGTGCCTTGGCAGGATATGTATGTTCTTGGCATCCTGCAAACATTTTGTGGGTTCCAGGTCCATGACTACATACATAACCAGGAAAACCTGCACTATGCTATATTCAGTATTCCTTCTTACAACATTATTCTCACATATCACACAAAGCCTTAATATATGTGCGAGCACACACACACACACACATGTTCACACAGGCATACACACTCTCCCTCTACCTTTTGTTCTCTATCACTTACTCTCGCTCCCTAATAGGCATGGTACAGACCCCAGTTATAGTGGACTAAATGAATGTTACCAGGGAAGGCTAACAGGCCTGCTTCCCCATCAAAGGTGCAGATAAAAAGGCAGATGGCCCTGAACCTAGAAACTGCTGTAACTGTCAATGGCTGGTTTGAGGGGGATAGAGTCACTATCAGTTATGGATGAGGGTACATAATGGGTGCATGCGTCTCCAACAGAGAATGGCACTTTGTTGGGCAATGCAACATATACATTGAGTACCTCAAGCTGACACAGACTGTTGAGTCCACTGGGCGAAAAAGACGCAGGGCAGGCTAGAAGGCGTCAAAGAGAGGCAGGCTGGTGCACCTTCCCTTGCCTTGGAAGGACTTTTATCCCTACACACTCCTATCATACACCACTTGCTACACACGACTTTTGAAATATGTAGTAAACAATAACACAAAAAAACTGAGCGAAAAATTACGTGCCACCTAACATTTACATTTGCCAAAGTCCTTATAGAAGAATACCTTTGTTATGCATCATGACTTTCCATAGTTAAGGCTCCTTTTCGTCCCCCCTCCATGCCCTTGTTGCCCCCTTGCTGCGGCCCCTCATCTCACGTATATCTCTGTTGCTTTTTAGCCAGGTGTGCGCTTTATAAATCCAGATACATCCATATGTTCCCCCCTAATAATTAAAATATTTTATCATACAACAGTTTTGTCTGACACTACGTACATGTCCCTACGCCATATTAAAACTAAGCAAGTAGCATAATAAATTAAAACATAAAATATTTTAGAGAAAATACTGGAAGTGCTGAAACATTAATTGTGCTATGTACAATCTGGTTTCACAGAGATTTAAAAGGGAATATTATTGCCCAGGGTACCATCAACAAGGATAAAACCCTCATCATTTCTTATTTACATATTAAACTGCATATGTATTCTGATCAGATGACATCCTGCCTGCTAACATGTGGGTCTGCTCAATTCAGTGCGGTCTGCTGTTGACCCTCCAAGTTCAAAACTCACAGGTACATGCATCAATGTAGGCTTTGCGATTCCTTAATTGCGATTATTAAGGAATTGCAAATAAGGAATTGCAAAAGCCTATGCATGTAGCAATCACTATAAAATTAGCGATTCCCAAACACATTCCTTAAGTGTGACACGCAAATTGCGACTCGCAAATAAGTAATGCCTTCCCATTCATTCCTATGGGCTTACAGGCCCATAGGAATGAATAGGAGATTGCATGCGCAATTTGTGAGTACCAATAGGTACTAGCAAATTGCTCATGCAATTTCAAGGGTGCAAGGGTGTCAAAAGGACACCCTGTTGCACCCCTGAAATTGATCTGTGCAGACATGTTGCGCACACACATGCCCCAAGGGCATGTATGTGTAACCTACAACTTTGAAAAATGCACTTTAGTACATTTTTCAAAGTTTTTGTAAATTACCTTCAAGTTCAACTTGATGGTAATTTGCACCCCCTAGTAGCGGATTCGCAATTTGCGATTCCATCATGCATTGCATTTAAGGAATCGCAATTTGCTATTCCTTAAATGCAATCGCAATTTAAGAAATCGCAATAATTTGCGATTTCTTAATCTGTGAGAGGCTGAAACGATGTATCGCAGAAGCCCATTTTGCGGGCGCAAACGTCCGATTTTTTCATATCGCATCGTTTGCGCTCGCAAATAAGGTTGATGCATGTGCCTGTCAGTTCTGTCTCTTTTTTACTTTGGGAAAGATTAATTGGTGAAGGGCCTCCGTGATAAGCAACCACTACTTGTAAACAGGTACTTGTCTTGGCACAAATGCATACTATTGTACGAAGCGGGGGTTGAGAGCTCCATTTCTCTTTATTTTTTCTTTCAGCAAACCACAGTTTGCAGAAAATGTCTAAAGGGAACAGGAATGGAACAGCTGCAGTTTCCCCAAAGGCTAACTCCTAGTAAACAGCCTGTTTACCAAAAAGCTTTTCAGTATTTCAAAGACGTATAATTAATTACTATAAAAATAACAGGTTCAAAACAAGTAGTACGATTAAAAACGCAGGAGACATCCTTCAGAAAAGCCAAATCAGGAGACGTGTCTTTTAAAGATTTCTCAAAATACATTTTTAGAAATTTCAGATGTTACAAATGGAATTTAACACTTTGGAGTAGCCTTTTCTTTATCAAAAGGGTGCCCACTTTACAGCAGTTACTAACAGAGGCTAGAGGGCAGGAAACAACGATATTCCGTTAAAGTCTGCATTTGTTTATGTATAAGTTGCTTTAGAATGATTAAGTTAGAGTGCTGGATTTAGTAAGGTGTTTCATGTACGCCAAAGATGGACATGGCCACAGGACAAGCCTCGGTGTAAAACATAATCAAAATCAGCCTGGGCAAAAATGTTCAAACCATCCCCAAAGTGCATGGAAGCCTTGTTGGGTCATAGCAACACAGGCTGATCTGATAGCATCCCCATAGCTTACAGCGTGCCACATAAATGCCAGAGTGGTAGAATGGCCTCTCTGGGTCTGGGTGGAGGAGCCAGGCCACAGGGGTTAAGTAAGCAAGAGCACCACAAATAAATATTTCCCAAAATAATTAGTAATCTTTGAAACAAAGGCGACCAGATTGCAAACTAAGGTGGGCTGTGCCATAAAGACGACATACAGAGACTGGCTGATTCAAGCAGGGTTCCATATATTAGCGTTGTCACAGCTGTGGCTTAAAGCCATGTTCTGAATGATGATAACTGATGTACATGCTGGTCTGCTTTGTATAGCACTGAGAATTAATACAAGTAGTGACCATTGTTTCATGGTGCTGCCTAGGCATAACTAGCAATGGAGGAATATAAATTGGGTTTTAAATCGTGAAAATTTCTGCACTGTGACAAGATTCCAAAATCTTGATATTTAAGGTCAGTTTTTATATTATTATATAATAACCTAGTTTATTGTCCAAACCCGGCTTTGGTGAGTTTGCAGATCTTGCAATTAAACAAAATGCACAGAAAAGTTGTGCAGTATAAGGAGTAGGCAGTAAAAACAAGGGCGTATGTCAGTATTCTTGCCTGGAATTGCTTATTAAAAGTTATGGTTATTAGTTAACATACCATATTTTCTCTATAATGAAGGTGTAATGCCAAGTGCAGACATCAGAATTCCTTGCAGTGTGTAAAGTTGTAAACCTGAGATATAAAGGCAAATTAAGTTACTCCCTTTAGGTAGTAGATTTTGTACTCTTAATTACATTAACATACAAATAGGTCTTGAGAAGCGTATAAACAATTATGGTCACCAGTAAGTTCAAATATGCCTATGCGGTTTTCAAAAAGTACTGTTGGAATCTATCCAAAGTTCACTCTTTAGATCTATGTACAGTTAAGTATGGACCTTTCTTCCTAATCTTTTCCAGACCTTATTCCCCCGCGCTCTCCCTGTCTAGTTGCTTGCCAATGTTCTACAGTCAGTTGGTATGACAGTTGTTGTCTTGGGCGACAGCTGACTGAGCAGCTGTTGCTGCTGATGGAAGCTGTCGCTTTAAGAAAAGAAAGACCTTTGAAAAATCTTCAGAATCTGTTGTTTCTCTTTTTAACATTGGCGACGATCTGCGGGCGGGGTACAGCAGTGACAGCCTTTCCCCTGAACTATTGAAGAAGCCACAGTTTATTTGCAAGTCACAGCAATGCACCTTGTCCTCTACACCTTCATCCTTGTAATGTTTCATAGCCCATGAAACAAAGGTGAGGAGCTGAGGGGAGAAGGCTAACCAGGCCACTTAATCTACGTTTTGGAAAACCTTTCCGACAAGCGTGATGGCTTTTAGAATTTTGCTAGGCAAACAAATGATGGACAGAATGTTGCATAAATCATACATTCACCCCCAGTCAAGAGATGTGGAGTAAATCCATTGTTCTGTTGCTCACCATGCCGCCCAAGTTTAGACCCAGCCATATGCAAATCAGTCGACCCTGTGCCTCATAGGAACAGTCCAGACCGAACTGCCAAGCCAAGTCCTCCCTGGACCGAATACAAGCATCCTGGGACCGGTTTCTGGGTATTACCCTTCATCAGCCAGGCTAGCCTGAATCCAGGGGCAAGGAGATCACAGGACTCATGTCTGCGCATACCCATCCCACTCAGGGTGACAAATGAAAAAGAACAATAGAAGATTTTCATAATATAACTTTCTTTCTAAACAACTAAGTAATATGCTAGACTCTACCATATCACTTTGTCTTCTTTGCTCTTAATGCATGTTCTCACCAATGCTTTAATACAAACTCCCAACTTATTTTAAGCCGCCAGTCTCAAATTCGTTCACATATATACAGAGCAGTTTACAATTTCAAATGTTTGTATAAATATATATATAAATAAATATATATATATATATATATATATATATATATATATATATATATATATATATATATATATATATATATATTTATATATTTATTACCTACTGGTGGTTACCAGTAGGTAGTTATAATTAGGACCTAGTTTCCATAGGAAATGCATTTTTCTATAACTTTGGTGTCGTTTGGCTACTCTTCATGACATTTTCCAACAAAACAAAAGTGTTAAGATAGGTTCTGGTTGTCATGGAAAGTTTGGGGGTGACCTGTGCAGTGGGGACCGAGAATTTGAGTTGTGAAATAAGGATGAGTTTGTAATGGTAATTCCCTTCAGCCACACATGCAGCCCAAACCGCTGAACGGACTGAGACTAAATTTGGCAGGAAGGCCGATGTCAGTTCAAGAAAGTGCCTTTTGCCTATTTGATGTAAATCTGTTCAGTAGTTTGTGAGAAATTTTGGCCGAAAATTATAGTAATTCTGTGGCCGCTGATATTTTGTGACGGTTTTACGATTAATCGCAAATGCAAGTGCCAACGGGAATGCTCTGATTGGCTGGATGAAACCTGAACAGAAAGTTGTGCCCCCCATTTCATTGATTGGGAACAGTTCCAGGGGCTGAAAAATTCTGAAAAAGCTAACATAAGTGGTTAGAGTAGAGCTACTCTGACCCCATGTTTGAGAAATGGAGGTTTTAGCAACACAAGTTATGCTCCCAAAATAGATTTTTTTAATTTCCCGTGAAATTCACTATTGACGTTGTCGCAATATTGATGGAAATATAAAAAATTATATCAGTGAATCATTAATATGGATTGCTATAGAGATATTGAGATTCCGATAAATGTTTTTATTGCGTTATTCATATACTGAGTTATCTACTGTGATAAGTAAAATTCATTATATAGTAATAATTTTTTAACGGGGTGGTGGCTATTAAATCTCTTCTTTTGTTTTCTCTTTTGGCAACGTGTCCGGGGGATCCTGGTTACAGATGTCATCGCAATTGTCGGAGTGATGGTTTTTATAGAAATTCTCTAAAAAACATGACTTTAGAGAATACTGTAAGAAACCCCTAGTGTGTAAAGTACAGTAACATATGAGGATATATGTGTTTTAGACTTTATGGAAAAGGCATGATCATCGCGGTTAACGACGTAATCGTGACGTCTCAAATAATCACGAAAACGGAAAGTAGGTCTGAAAGATGGCAATGTTGAGAATGGATTTTTGTACATAGTATTTTTGGATGTGTTGGTGGTCATTGAATGTCTGCTTTTGTTTTCCGTCTGGGGGGATTGCGATTACCAACGTCATCACGGTCTCTGGAGTCACAGCGAAAGATAAAATAGGTTTTAGAGAAGGTTTCTTTAGAAACTCTAGAAAAACATGACTTTAGAGAATACTTTAAGAAATTCCTAGTGTATAAAATACTGTAATATGTGGGGATATATGTGTTTTAGACTTTATGGAAAAGGTGCGATCGTCGCAGTTAACAACGTCATTGCAATGTCCTGAATAACCTCGAAAATGGAAAATAGGTCTGAAAGATGTTTTTTAAAGAAACTTATTAGAAAAATATGATAAAAAATGCTTTGGAAGAAGTATGTAAATAGTAATATGTGTAGGACAATGTTCAGAATGGATTTTTTTCCATATTATTTTTGGACGTGTTTGTGTGATCATTGAATGTCTGCTTTTGTGTTTCGTTTTCATGACGTGTTCCGCAGGTATCACGACGTCATCACGAATGTAAAAAAGTTTTAAGAAACAAAACTCGTATTAATGCAGTGAAGAAAATAAAAGCTTTTAAAAATACACCTTATAGAGCCATTTTAGATAGAAAATACTATTTAAAAACCTTAAAAATTCAATTAAAAAAAATCACAGGATACATGGACGTTATAGTTGGGAAATAGAATTTAAAAAACCTTAGAAATTCACTGATGATGAAATAACTTTATACGGTTGTATAAACCATCAAAGTGCACAAAAATAAGAAAAAATAATTCAGGGACTGGGTTTAAAATGTACAATAAAATGAATGGAATAAAAACATACATTAAAACATTAAAACCCCAAGAATCAGGTTGGCACCCTTCCAGTTAATAGACACACTACAAACAAGAATATTAGAAAAACACAAATTCATCATTTCCATTGGCCAACATATCATAGTAAAAAATATTTGTTTTCTGTTACTAACAATCAGTGCAACCTATGATAAAAACCTTTGGAGAGTAATCCAAATGGAGAGTAAAAAACGACAAACAGCAAAGACTATTAGCCCAAATGTATCAGTTTTGAAAATTCCTTATGCAGTCCTATATTGCCTAAGTCCAGTGTTCAAACAAATCGGTCTTATCCACATCCTGCGTATCAGATGATATTTAATACAAAATAATAATACGTGTTCTTCAGACTCTTGTTCTAGCGCAGGCAGGACATAGGTCTGGTGATATCCAGGTAGCCTTCTTGTTGGGAAACCTTAGAAGCAAGTTTCCATATCTAAATCTTGCATTTAAACTTTTGGCAAGTGGTGGCATGATTTGAAATTCACTGAAAAAAACTAACGTGTACAGGGATATTATAGTTAGGATTTATCATTTAAAAAAACCTTAGATATTCATTGAAAAAACCAAAGGTTACAGGGGTGTTCTAGTTCAGAAAGAGAATTAAAAGAATCTTAGAAATTCACTGGAAAAAACAAAGGTTACAGTGGCATTATAGTTAGGAAAGAGAATTAAAAAAGCCTTAGAAATTCACTGAAAAACCAAAGGTTACAGTGACGTTATAGTTAGGCTTAGATTTCACTCTTTCAAAACCAGTGAAATGTAGCCGTTATAGTTAGCTGAGCTAACTATAACTCACACCCCGCAATGCACTGCTTATGACCTCACATATTATATCACTCATGACAGTCAATGACATCACTGATGACATCTCAAATGGCTTCACTGATGACATCATGCACAGAACCACTTATACCCCATATAACCTCTTGCATGCCCACTCACATACCCACACAACTCACATACCAATTCACAGACATATACCAGTACTAACACACCCCTCACTCCTCCTTAGAGCCAGTCACACCCACTCACTCATACAGCTATTTACACAACCATTTACTCACCCATACAGCTGCTCATACTACTAGCCACACACCAATGCTTCCACTAACACAGCCACACACTCAGCCATGTAGCTACTCATGCATCCATGCATCCACCTACACAGTCACTCACATACCCACTCACCCACCCATACAGCCTCTCAGCACAGCCACTCACTCACACCTACAAGCACTCATACATACCCACACAATCACTTATATACCCATTCACACATCCATACAATCACTCACACATCTGCGCACTCACCCATACAGCCATTCACTCTCCAATACAGCCACTCACACACCAACTCATTTAACCAAACACCCACAAAAACATTCACTCACACACCTATACAGCCACTTACACACCAGCTCACTCAAACATAACCAGTCCACTCCCAGTTACCCACCAATAGAACCACTCATACCGCCACTCACTCACCCATACAACCACTGAAATATGAATATATATATATATATATATATATATATATATATATATATATATATATATATATATATATATGATTTCACTCATACAAAACCAGCGAAATTCAGCAGTTATAGGTACCTGAGCTAACTATAACTTACTCAGTTTGTTATTAGTAATATTTAATTTTTAAACTGCCACTGATTGCCTAAGTAGCATCTTAGTGGTGTCGGAGCACAGGCTAAGAACTGCTGATCTAGGACATACCTTCATGGTGTCTTGTGTGATGAACTTCTGAGGGACAGCACTGTTATTCATGATATTAGAACATGAGTTTACAAAGGATCACATTTTCAACCCTTACTCTCTTTTGATAGATAGATAGATAGATAGATAGATAGATAGATAGATAGATAGATAGATAGATAGATAGATAGATAGATAGATAGATAGATGTATATGTATGCGATAATGGGCCTGTGAATATAATATCCTGCATTCCAGCCAGTACAGGTTCAGAGAGCAGCTGGGTACAGTGGAGCAGTGCCTGAACCTGCATCCTAATGTAGGAAAATATACCACTGCCAGGCATTGCTCACTATATCAAGCTTTAATGGACGTCACCACTGCCATTGATAACGTGAACCACCAAGCTGAGGAAGTTGTTTCTGGATTTGGGTCTGGATTCTGATTAGGTACATTTTTTGAATATCCTTAAGGAGAACCTATTGGGCAGGGTATGGTTTGGCCCTAATGTGGGGTTTGACAGAGAAATGTAACCTTGCTTGCAGTGTTCTTCAAGGTTTCTTGCTGGCACCGCTGCTGTTCATCTTATGTATCAATAATCTGAGCCCTGTTTTTATCGAAAGCTTCAAAGGAGTTCCCCCTAATAAGTGCAGTGGCTATTATGGCATTTGTGTATGTTGATGGTGCGGTCCTTAGGGCCTACACACCTAATGCCTTACACAAGCTGGTTGACTGTGTCAAATTCATGGGCAACTGGGACTTATCAACCAAATTCAGCAAATTTAATATCATGGTTTGTGGTACTAAGCAGCACCGGGTGGTCTCACTAGTTCTGAGGAGTAAACAATTAATCAGTATGCATAATTTCCACTACTTGGGAGGCACAATCGATTGCAAGAGCAGTTGGGACCTACACATTTCCTCCAACACTTTAAAATTATATAGCACAACAAGAACACTTCTAAATCTTCCCTGGCCATAAGACCCTGACACCCGTTTGTCTATTTAGAAGTGATAGTTATAGTGTGGGAGTCTGGAGCTACTCTAATACCCATCCCCTACAGCTTAAGGAAAACCATATATGCAGGTCAATGTTGAATCCACCGCCTACTAGCTCACACTTTATTTCTCATGGCAAGCTCGGATCGCCCTCTCTGGAAGACCTTATTAAATTGGCTTACATTTTGTAATGGCTCTCAATTTGGGTCAATCCTGAGGCAAGTCTTAATAGGGAAATTATTAAGAACTGTTGCAAGACAAGGGTTCAACTATTCCCTTGATCGCTTATGTTTAAAAGATCTTGGCCACCTTGGGTTATTTCATTTGTCATCACTAAGTGATAAAGAGGATAAGAAGGTAGTCAAATACCTCTTTCTGGAGAAAAAGTGAACCTTAAGCGGGGATGATGAATTTCATAAAAATACACAGCAATATTATCTTAATTTGAAAGAAACTGCTTGCAAGGAGCCCTATTTATAATGGGTAATGGCAATAAAAGAAAGGCACTCTTATATCGGTTTAATGCAGTGAGTGCCCACTTTCATCTTAGTTTTTCCTTTGGAAACAGCAACGTATTTCCCTGTGGTGCCTGCCCTTGTGATGGTCCCTGTTAGAAATGGTTGTCTCTAGTTGGCAGCGGTAGGTACCTTTGTCCAAATAGGGACCCTTCCTTCTAGTCAGGGTAAGGGGGATACACACTTTAGATAACCTCTGCTCACCCCATGGCCAGCTTGGCTCCAGCAGACAGACGTATCCAAAGGCAATGTGTAAAGTATTTGTATTCAAAACACACAGTAATATAGTGAGAACACCACAAATAGACACCACATAAGTTTAGAAAAATAAAGTATCTTTATCTAAACTCAACAAGACCAAAACAACAAAAATCTAAAATACATGTAATAGGAATATGACTTTTCAAAGATTTCAAGTAACTGGGTCCATAGAAAACTATGGATGCGTGATTCTACACAAAGTACCTGTAGCTGCGGCAAAATTCACAAAGCAAATCAGCTGCAGAGATGAGAAGTGTGGACCAACAAAGAGATGCTTCAGTTCCTGAGTCATTGGGGAGGCGATGCAACAGTTCTTCTGCACGCAGGATAAGTGATGCGTTGAATCCGGACTGTAAGAGGAAGTGATGCCCATACTCCAAAACGGTTCTGGTCTGTGGATGATGTGTGGGGAACACTTGCCGCATAGGTAGGATACGTGGAGATCCGGGCTGCATCGGGGATTGATGTGGAGGCAAAAAGCAACGCTGTGTCGGTTTCTTCAGCCGCGATCCCACGATGCACCAGTTCTTGCAGCTGCGACAGGCATTGCATCGGTTTGGCAGCGGCGCAGTGATGCGTGGAGATTCTTCTTGCGCGGCGGTGCTGCATCGGGAAAACAGATGCAACAAGAGCGATGCATCAATTTCTTCAGTTCTTTAGATTTCTTCCGGCTCCCAACAGCAGGAACAGATGGCCAGAACTGGAACAGGCACCTCCTGGCAGGTCAGAAGTCTCAGCAGCAGAGTTCTGGGGAGCTGGGTGTGGAGTCTCTGTGTCCCTGAGACTTCAGAACAGGAGGCCAGCACACACAGGCCCTTGAAGATCTTCTTCAAGCAGGTTCACAGCAGAGCTTCAGTCTTTGTCCTTTCCTTGGCAAAAACAGCGACTAAAGGCCATCCCCACACAGCACACAACAAAGGTGCAGTACTCCTCCTCATAGGTCTTCAGCTCTTCTCCTTGGGAAAGGTTCCTCTTGAATCCATAAGTAATCTAAAGTTCTGGGATTTAAGGTCTACTACTTATACCCCATTTTGTCTTTGTTCTTTTGGTGCAAGGGTCTCTGAGCCCAGTCCAAACCAGTTTTGTCCTCACTGGTACATTCTGACCACAGGGGTTGGAGACAGCATTGTGCAAGGGAGACAGGCACTATTCAGGTCAAGGAAAACTCCTCCTACTACTACTCAAAATTCAGCCAAGTGCTATTCAGCTCAGCTCTGAGTCATCCAGGACGGGCCAGACACTACTCACCCACCCCCGGCTGTCTACAGTGAATGCACATTCCAAGCCCCTGTCACTCCAAAACCAGACAATCAAGTCACAAACAGGCAGAGGCACACAGAATGGTAAAACAAGAAAATACCTATTTTCTAAAAGTGGCATTTTCAAACGCCCAAGTTAAAAACCATCTTGACTAAAAGATGTGTTATTAAATTCTATCCTATGGGACAGATAGCCTTTCAATAGTGAAAAATGAAATTAGCAGTATTTCACTATCAGGACATGTCACACACACCAGTCTATTTCCTACCTTTCACATACACTGCACCCTGCCCCTGGGGGTACCTTGGGCCTACCATAGGGGTGTCTTACATGTAAGAAAATGGAAGATCAGGGCCAGGCAAGAGGGTGCACCTGCCAGGTTAACATGGGAGTCACAAACTGCACACAGACACTGCAGTTGCAGGTCTAAGATACCTTTTCAGGGCAACTCATGCGGGTGGCACAATGGGTGCTGCAGGCCCACTAATAGAATTTGATTTACAACCCTGAGACACAAAGTGCACTTTACTAGGGGCTTACCAGTAAATCAGATATACCAATCAGGGAGAACCAGTTGTAATAACAATTTACACAAGGAGCACTTGCACTTTGACACTGGTCAGTAGTGGCAAAGTGCCCAAAGCATCTAAGCCAGCAAAAACGAAATCCAGCACAGCATCAAACAATACAGGAGGTAGAGGCAATAGGTCTGGGGAAACTACATCAAAGATGCCAAGTCAAACAGGCACGTAGAGCAAAAAGTCCTCCATTGTATTTATTTGTTTTTTGAAAATGTTGACTGATTTATACTAAACAGCTTTTGATATCTCTCCTAAGGAAATGTTGCCTGGTCCAATGCAGGGTGGCTTTTAGATATTTGCAATTATTAATTAACGAGGAAGCCTCCCATAGAGGCGGCTCCTATTTGAACTTAGCTGTTCACTCTAAGAAAAGTAGATCTTACAGATTTTTTTTATGGTCTTAACACTGCTTTTACTAATTTAATGTTGATTTTTATATTTTTAACTTGATGACTTATTGTATTTCTTTGTGTTTTTAACTACCTTTTATGTATATCTCTGTTATGTGAATAAAGACATTTGAATGGCTGAGTATATATTTATAAACATAAACACCTAATATAATGTGTAATTTGAATATTAACTGAATGGAATATAAACAAAATAAAATAAAGCCTAACCCCTAACCTGAAGGGTTAAAAAGGTACACTTAAATGTAATTGCAACTGAAAAACAAGAGATTTCATTGATAACACAATTGTGAGATACTACAATATTTAATTTTACCAACTACTCTGTGAGGTTAACATCAACAAATTCCAAAATACCGCACAGAGTTGCTGAGTGGAACCCATGGTTAGAGTGACACCGAGGCGAGATTTATGGAGCCCGCTGCCATTGGCCCAAACACCCTGCCGCGTCGGGAATTGAACCCTGGCCCGGGCCGACCTCTGCTTCTGGGTCTGCCGCCTCTAACCAGTGAGCCACTACTCTACTCCGTTGTTCTCTCTACAATATAGAGATAATACCGTTAAGAGCTACTGCAGACCAATTTGGGTTTGGTCGAGCAATATCGTATTGTCCGCATATTGGAGTGATTGGATTTTAGTTTTGGCTATTTTGGGGGAAATCCTCGTGCTACAGCCAACCGTTCCAGCAAATCAGCCAGATATAGATTGAAAAGCATTGGGGCCAACAGGCAACCTTGATTTAAGGCCTTATTTTGGTGGTAGCACAAGTGGTTGTAATTCTGATCTTAACCCAGGTGTCTGAATATAGGGCAATCAGTGCTGTTAGTAGTGAGTTATCAATGCCCCAATTATTTTGTTTCATCCATAATCGCTGATGGGAAACACAGTCAAAGGCAGTTTGAAAGTCAATAAAAGCAAAGTACAGGGCCCTGCTTTTTCCTGCCAGTGTTGTTTTAATCAGGTTGGAAATGCAAATCAAGTTGTCTTTAATGTGTGAACCCTTTTGGAATCCTCTTTGCGTGTAAGGGATCAATTTGCACTTTTCAACCCAAGCCATCAGCTCTTGCAGCAGAAGGCTAGCATAGCACTTCCCATCCACATCTAGGAGCGCAATCATTCTATAGTTTTCCGGGGTGGATCTTGAGCTTTTTTTATGTATCGGAACAAGGAGGGATATCCTCCACGACTCCGGGATACTTCTTCCCAACCTAAACTCCTAGAATAGAGGCCCCATCATTTTTGCCCACTTATCCGCCATCCCTTTGAAAACCATGGGGGGGATTCCATTGGGGCCTGGAGCCCCTCCAGAGTGCATTTTTTTAATACGATGCTGGACTTCAACCAATGTAATTTCCTTTTGGCCTCCATATTGAGCCGGCGACTCAGAACTCAAATACTTGTTGTTAATATACCTCATGGGGGGACTTATGCCTTTATAACTGGATGTCTCCACATAGAGTACTTCAATATAGTTTTTTCAAATTGTAGGTGAAATATTTGTAGTTGTAGGGCAGCAGGTGGGCCTACAGCACTTATTCATCCAGTTCCAGAAGCCCTTCTGGTCTCGTGATTTTATAATCTCCTGAGCTTTACTCCAGTGGTTTTCTTCCATCATTCTGGTGTACAAAAATCTCACTTTTCTATATTTATGGCGGATAGCTTGACACTTGGCTTTAAGGGATGTAGGTCCCAACACCTCATTGGTAGTTTTACAGAGAAGATTATTTAATTTTCGTTTTAATGATTGCATTAGCAGCTTTTGATTCACGAGAAAATAATTTATTCTGGGGGTTTGGGTGGATCTTGAGTTTGACAGTGTTGTTAATTTATCCCTTGTGTCTTCCAAAATGAGTTCCCATGAATTGCCTGAGAAAGATTTGCTGTTATCCTGGGTTACTCTATTCAACAAAGATTCCACTTCTAGGTTGATTTTTTTCTTGGTGCTCTGTTGTCCACCTAATTTTAATTATCAGCTCGCCATTGAGTTTAGTTCTAGGTAGGTGACATTACGGGGCTATAATGCCACAGGAAATTATAGTGTGGTCACTAGCCACGGTAGGTGTTACCAAGAAATCCTGAATTACATGAAAATTAAGCATGGGCGAATTTTGCGAATTCGCGATTCGCGAATTTGCGGATTTTGCGAATTCGCGTATCAGCAAATTCACGAATTTGCGAATTTGCGGATTTGCGAATTTTTAAAGTGGGGGGGTCTTCCATGCGAGTTCACATGCCTCTTGTGTGTATAAAAGGTCGAGACCGATCAGAGCAGTAGTTGAAGAGACAGACCCTCCTGGTCACAGGAACAGCAAAGGGATTGCGCTCGTGAAAGTCAAGGATGCAAAGGCCTCTATCCAGCATCACAGCTGATTTTCGACGGTAGATTTGGGAAGAAAGCACACCTGTCCAGCCTCAACAACGCTCACGATTGTTTTTGGGCTGAAGAATGCGTCACTGAATTTGAGCTTCAACTAGTTCCAGCGACCATGTGTGTGCTACTATGCAATCGTGCCGAAGGGCGCAGGGGTCCCCTCAGTGAGCTGTGCTTCCATGCAAGTTCACATGCCTCTTGTGTGTATAAAAGGCCTGAGACCGATCAGAGCAGTAGATGAAGAGACAGACTCTCCTGGTCACAGGAACAGCAAAGGGCATGGTGTAACTATTTTAGGATGGCACCGGCAAGCTGCCAGCGCCATCCTAAAATAGTTACTAAATTAGCTTCAACAGGAAGCTCTAATAGATAAAATAAAGCAGGTGCTCGAGCACCTGCTTTATTTTATCTATTAGAGCTTCCTGTTGAAGCTAACTTAGTAACTATTTTAGGATGGCGCTGGCAGCTTGCCGGCGCCATCCTAAAATAGTTACAACAGGCCAGGCTTCAACTTTTGCCCCCGGATCCGCCGCTCGCGGATTTGCGAATTCTCTGTAAATTCGCGGATCGCGAATTTACCGACAATTCGCAAAATCCGTGAGCGGAACGGATTTTGCGCTCATGCCTAATGAAAATGGGCGATCGAAATCCAGATTTAGTCTAAGGTAGCAATCTATAGTTTGAAAGATGGGTGTAAGCTGCAGAGGAGTCAGCGGCAGCTCTGCAATTTAGGATACAGAGACCCAAATGATTAAGGAAGGATGAGAGTTTGAGGCCGCGATTGTCTTTCCGTTGGAACTGGCCGATTATATCTGGGATGCCCCAGGGGGAATCTTCGAGGGCTACTAGGGAAGAATATAGATCGATCAGAGGCCATTAAGTTAGCATTAAAGTCTCCCATTAACATCCATAAGCCATCTGGGCACTGGGAAGGAAGCTTACATATTGTTGGTAGCATTCTGCTGAGTGATTCTTCTTATCTGCACTTAGAAGGATGGAGGTAAATACAGCCAAAATTCATGTTTTGATCAGTCTGAGCTGGCTGGACTATTTTTTGCCACTTTGCTTTAATGAAAACATAATCTCCGTTTCCCTCACTTATCAATGTTACCTGTACCGCCAGATTGTTTTTAACGTGATGTGAATGATATTGTCCTGATAAATAGATCATGAGGTCCCATAAAGTTCTCAATATGCTAACTATTTAAAAGTCTAATTGGTGACCTGATGAAAAGGAAAATTAATTCTCTGCAAACAAATTTTGAATGGTACTACACAGGCTAAGACAGTATGTCCTCAAAAAACTTTGAAATGAGTGCTAGACAATTATCTAAGCCAATACCATAGTCCTGTAAAAAGGGAGTCTCAGGTTGTTTCTAATCCACAGAAACATGTGTTGTAATTGTTTAGTGGAAATTCAATGTTAGTGGGCTAAATATTATACAAGGAGATAGATAATTTGTTATTATTTATTTTGCAGTTTTCTATAGCGTGAACTCAACCCGAAGGTATTGGAGCACTTACAATGAGCACCAGTTAGGTTACACAAGGACGCATTCATCTTTGGGAGACACGGGGAGATTTGGGGATAATTTCATGGGACTGCCAACCCCGTGGTAGAGCTGCGGCAAATGTCACACCAGTGCGCCGGCCTGCCACTGCGGTGCCTGTGTGCAGTTTGTTAACTGCCATGGCAACTTTGCCTGTGCACCCACTTGCCAGGCCACATCCTTCCCTTTTCTTACATATACTGCACCCCTATGGTAGGTCCAAGGTACCCCCCGGGCACGGTGCAGTGTATGTGAGCGGTAGGACATGTACTGGTATGTGTAACATGTCCTGATAGTGAAATACTGTCAATTTAGTTTTTCACTGTTGAAAGGCTATCTTGCCCCATAGGACAGAATGGGGAATACTTTGTAACATTTTACAAGCATATCTTCCCTTAGGGATAAGATGCAAACATGGAGTTTAGTATCCCTGAACTCAGGATTTAATAACACATCTTTTAGTAAAGATGGTTTTTAAAGTGTGTGTTTGAAAATACCACTTTTTAGAAAGTGGCTATTTTCTTGTTCAACATTTTTTGTGTGCCTCTGCCTGTTTGTGGATTCACTTTCTCACTTTGGAGTGACAGGGGCTGGGGAGGTGCAGTGGCTCCAGGAGTCTAGATGAGTCAACACTAGGCTGAATAGGCCTGATCTGCATTTGGAGTGGTGGGAGGAGTAGCAACTGTACCTGAATAGGGCTGGCCCTGCCTTCCACAATGCTGGTTCTGCTCTCCTGTGGTGTGTCTGGAGCCAAGGCTCACACTGACAATGGATGTTGTTGTGCACTTGCAGAGTGCCCCCAGAACTGGTTTGAACTGGGCTCAGAGCCCCTTGCACAAAGAGAACTAAGACATTTTGGGGTATAAGTATCAGACCCAAAACCCCAGACTTTAGATCATTCCTGGAATTCAAGAGGAACCTTTGCCAAGGAGAAGAGCTGGAGAGACTGAGGCGAAGTACTGCCCTTGCTGTGTGTTTGAGTATGGCCTGCAGTTGCTGTTACTGCCAAGAAAAGGAAAAGGACTTTGTTGTGTGCTGTGGTCCCTGCTTGAAGGAGATCTCCAAGGGCCTGAAGTGAGCTGCCTCCCTATTCAGAGGTCTCAGGGACACAAAGACCTCACCCGCCCAGCTCCCCTGAACTCTGCTGCTGTGAGTTCTAGCCTGCCAAGAGGTGCCTGTAACAGTTTTGGGCCTCTGGGGGTTGTTGCTGCTTTTTGGGAGCTGGAAGAAAGAAGAAACATGAAGAACAGCTAAAATCGACGCATCGCTATTCTTGCAGCTGTTTTCTTGATGCATCTCCACGGCGAGAGAATTTCCACGCATCGCTGTAATGCTGTGAAAACCGTTGAAGCGCCTGTCACCGCTGCAAGAATCGACGCATCGAGGGATCACGGCTGAAGAGGACCGACGCAGTGCCGCTCGGCGCTACCGCATGGATCGCCGACACATCCCAGATTTCCACGGATCACACCAGTGCGGCACGCTTTCCTGACGCATCACCTGCAAACCGGAACCATCACGAAAAATCAATGCATCACTCCCCATACAGACAGGATTAGTCGCAAATCATCCTCTGCGTGTCGCAGAACTGTTGCATCGACTCCCCAAGGTCTCAGGAGTGTTACATCTCTTTATTTTCCGACTCTGCAGCTGTTTGGCTTTTGGAACTTTGTTGCATCTACAGGTACTTTGCTGAAAAGTCACGCATCCATAGTTTTCTATGGTACAAATTTTGAAAGTCATATTTTTAACTGTGTATGTTGGATTTTTGACGTTTTGGTCTTGTTCGGTTTAGATAAAGAACCATTATTTTCCTAAACTTTTTTGGTGTTTTCACTGTGTTACTGTGACTGTTGGTACAAATACTTTACACATTGCCTTTGGGATAAGCCTGTCTACTCATGCCAAGCTACAGAGGGGGTGAGCAGGGGTTATCTAAAGAGTGCATCCCCCTTACCCTGACTAGAAGCAAGGATCCCTATTTGGACAAAGGTACCTACTTCTGCCAACTAGAGACCCCATTTCTAACACTTATTAATGGAGGCACCGCTTTCCTGTTACTTTTTTTTGCAAATGTAGCGCAAAACCGACCGGAAGGTATTGGAGTACTTAATTAAGCATAGGTTCTCCAGTTCCAACGTGGCAGCTCGCCGTGCTAACATTTTCCGAGGACATTTGTATTATAATCAGCATGACTGCTCTGTGCACTAATATGAAGTGGTGTTTAATTTCACTTTGCAAATAGGCATGCACAGTTGGGAGCACTTCGGTGTCTACGCACACTAACAGAGACACCGCTTTCCCATTATGTTTTTTTGCAGATGTAGCGTGAAGCTGACTGGAAGGTATTGGAGCGCTGTACCTGAGCTACAGTTCTCCAGTTCCAAAGTGGCAGCTCACTGCACTAACATTTTCCAGCAAGGACCTCTGATGGCATGAGGTTTGCTCCTTGTCTCCCTTGCTAAAAACCATGACTTCAACAAATGGCTCTTACCCTCACTTTCCTCTCCTTTCCTTGATTTGTTCCCCTGTGAAATGGATCCAAAAAAGAAAGAAACACTTTGGCTGCAAATGTCTTTTTCTGACATTTTTCTATTCCAAAGTGCAGCCTCAGAACATAGAGGGAAAAAAAAGCTTCAAAATACAAAAAGTGGCCAGATTGGTTTCATTCACAACCATAAACATTAGCGCCCCTTTACAAAGTTTGCCAGTGTAGCGCTACTTTCATTTTCTCTTCTTTCTTTGAATAACAGTGTTCACTTCTCCTGCTGCAGCTGCCCCTTCCCATATCTCTTTGTTCCTCTTCCTCTTATTCTCTCGCTTTCTGTCTCTGTCTCTCTCCTCCTCACTTGCTGAAAACTATGACTTCAACAAATGGCTCTGACCCTCTCTTTTCTCTCATTTCCTTTATTTGTTCCCCTGTGAAATGGATCCAAAAAAACAAAAACAAAGTTTGTCTGCAAATGTCATCTTTTTCAGAATTTTTCTATTCAGAGGTGCAGCCTTGGGAGATAGAGAAAAAAATGGTTCAAAATACAAAATATAAAAAATAAATACTAAATAAAGCAAGACAGAGTGGTGGCAAAGTGGACAGATTGGTTTGATTCACAACTACACACATTAGCGCCACAGATATTGCCAGTGAAGCTTACTTTCGTTTCTCATCTTTCTCAGAATAACATTGTTGTTCCCGGGTGGGGAAGTACACCATTCCTAGAGGTACTGAACTACCTTACTGATGCATACAGTGGAAAACGTTTGTTTGTTCCTCAGCTCGTCTTTGGTTCAATATCAATAAAGCCAACCAATTGCATGGATTTATCTGCCTCACCACAGTGTAGGGGCCCCCTTCTAAATTTGATGAACCCCACCCCCCTCACCACCCTCTTCTCACACAGCCCACCTCCCTATTGTGTTCACTTCTGCTCTACCCCCTCTCTTTTTTCCTCTTCCTCTTATTCCCTCTTTCTGTCTCGGTCTCATTCCTCCTCACTTGCTAATAACCATGACTTCAATAAACAGCTCTTACACTCTCTTACCTCTCCTTTTCTTTATTTGTTCCCCTGTGAAATGGAAAAAAAGGAACAATTTGGCTGTAAATGTCGTTTTTTTTCTGACATGTGGCCATATTGGTTTTATTTACAACCACACACATTAGTGCCACTTTACAGAGTTTGTAAGTTAAGCGCTACTTTGGTTTTCTCCTCTTCCTTTGAACAACATTGTTTTCCCCAGGTGGGAAAGTGCACCATTCTTGGAGGTACTGCAATACCTGGTTGGTGCTGATGGAGCAGAAATCTTGCTTCATTTGTAAGGGTGCATCATAATCACGTGTAGAGTGCACCCGCATATAATCATGCAATTATGTATACATGAGGTGTTAGAATTGTGAAATGTAGTAACGCAATTACGTGACATATTTTAGGTTACTGACAAGTAGTATGGAAAATTAATGTAGGAAATGAATGTAACCAGCAAAAAACGTTAACATGAAAACTCATGCTGTGAAGTTGACACTACTCATATACTAAAATGTGATTACCATGTTATTTCTATAATTTGGTAAGATGTGTTAGTCGGAACACTATAGAGTTATGCAAATCAGTGATGCTTAAAGTGATATATTCTTATGTTAGCTAAACTTGTACGCCTGAAATGAAAGTCCATGATAAATTCTCGCTTTTGAATTGTTTGATTTTTATGTGCACTGTTGACTCTCTTCTTTCTCACGTTTGCATTGCAGTTGGAGAAGCATTCTTTTAGGAAAAGTAATGTATTTGTTTTAGTATCTAGGCAAGGAGAGAAGAAGTTACAGTTACATGGTTTGGAAGTTGATAAAGATGGAGATGGATTCACACGGGAGAAGGCATGGGAACCAAGGACGAATCGTTATGAGGGATGTACATGCAGAACGTCATGGAAAAGTACTCGCATGACTGTGCCCATTGTGAATTATGAACAATATGTGCATTATGGGACAGCTACATGTGAATAACAGATTGATGGAAGTAGGGACAGTGTCCATTTCTTTCTTGCCTTCAGTGAGAGAGCATCTCAGATCGAGCACTTTCTTTGCATTAGTGGCTTCATGCTACGTGACCCACTGATGGTGGAGAGGCTTCTTAGTAAGACTCCACCTACTGACACCTTTTTCTTTTCACTGGAAATGCTTATGTAGGGATGTCACCTTAGAGCTAGAGTAGGATTAGATTTAATGCTTTTCGCCCATCAACCTAAATGCTGAGAAATTTGGATGCATGCTTTCTTATTCTCTGTATTCTACTTCCTGAATTAATAGTTTTGTTCATATTACACCATTTAAATTTGATGTGTAGATTTAGCTTCATGCTAATTCCTTTGTATTGTTATACCCTCGTGTTGAGGTGTCTCTATGTCCAGTTACTTTGGGCTTTGTATTAAATTAACTAACTACATATAGTGGTCTGTGGATTACTATTATTAAGGAGAGTTAATGACTGACTGTGGTTAATGTTTTTCTCTCCTTCACACGTTCATGCTTCAAAAAAGCACCATCTGAGTGTGTCTCTAGAATGGAGTCTAGAACTAATGGGCCTGGCCCTTTCAATGTGTAAAGTGGAAACTATTTAATGTGATCCTTATCAGCGTTTTTTCTTATTTTAGTTTATAAAATGTTTACTGCTGCACTGTGATCAGTGATGTGGTCTTTTTAAACCATACTGCTTACGTTTTGAAAGGATATAAGCAATGGACATTGAACCAGGTCCCTGTAGTCATGTTCTTAACATTTCAGGCAAAAACACTCAATGATTTCTGAATAAATAATGCAAATGAGTTAAGGTAACTATGTTGTTCCTGCTTACATTTCACATGCTTAACTTAATCATGCACTCCCTATGAGTGTTTGCTATTTCTAAGATGTTACTTTCTCTTTCAGCCAGCATATTACTCTTGTCTCCCCTCCCTCATAACCTATTTCCCATTTTTTGGTTCTCCAGCACTGCTAGGTTATACAAAAGGCAAAAGCACTATGCAAATATCATCACTCCAATGCAGACAAAAACATCAAAGCAAAAAATATAATTTTCAATGCCAAGAGCTCTAACTTTCACAACAGCGAAATTGATTGCATAGCAAATGCTTGTATATACCTCCACTCCAAACCAGAACACATGGGTTAAATATATTGTCATTTACAATGCCAATAGCTCTAACTCTTGCAAATGCGAGACCTATTGCACTGCAAATGCGTGTTTTAATCTTGGAAGTGCTGTGTTGAGCTTGTCTGATTGTATGCCTGTCTTTTGCTATTACTATCTGAATATGCTTCAGTTGTGATGCGTGTGCTTGTACTTCCTCCTTCCCTTATCTGCCCTTTACACACGTGTATGCTACTCATATCCTCTGCACTGGTCTCTCTGAGGCACTCGTAAGACCTGTGCCCTTCTGTTCAACTGTAGGTTTGAACAGATGGGCGTGTTGGGTGCTTGCACCAGAGGGCAAGGCCGTAAGGTCTCAGGCTACATTTTTCCATATTCACCTCAGGTATGTGGTCTATGTTTGACTAGCCACCACCTATCACCTTCTCTGGCACACTCACTTTATTTACTCTGAGCCTGCTTTAGTCAGCTGCTTTCAAACCTCCCTGTTTCAGTGGCTTGTAATTTGCTGCTTGTAATTTGGTGACCACGTATGTATCTGCAGTCCGGTCTGCTTTGTTGCAGGCCAAGGCTTAAAGTCGGTGCCACCTGTTCAAACATCACGGTAAATATATTTCTAAACTTGTTAACCGGGCCTCCTCTGAAGTTTACCTCAACAGCATTTCATTTCTCATGCAGAACGTAGCTCTAAGCCCGGACTGTTGACACTGTGGCATGCCTTTGCGCTGAGGACATGGAGGCAAACCTTTTCAAGATGGAGTATGTGGCTGTGGGTGTTAAGAGCAGCGCTGTGTGAAATAATGTTCAACTTTGGCTGGCTCTTCCAAAACGTGCAGAAATTTCCACACCATTTTTACATCTACAGAGGAAGCAGCAGTGCTTTATTTGAGCAGATGGTTGCAGGTAGGGTCCAATGGCCCTGCTTTTTGGGGACTGGCACTGAATTTGTCTCATTTGACTTTCACCCAGAGCAAGAGAGAGAAAAAACACAAAAGGGGAAAGAGACAAAAAACAGTGACAAAGTAAGAAAGCATGGATAGAAGAGAACCTTCAAAAATGAGGGGAAGAGGCAGGGAGGATCTAGTTTTAGGTGAAAGAGGAATAGGGCGAAATCTAGACTACGAACCCTTGGTCTTCAGCATCCTAAATATTGGTAGAATTGGCTTCGGACTTCTGAGCAAAACTTTAGGCCCCCTTCACATATTGTTTTACAAACTAAGCACTGGGCAGCAAATAGATGTTCTCAGTTGGCTGATAATGCGTGTAAAAAGAAATCACTGAAAAGCAAATTAAAATAAAAGCACAAACTGATCCAGAGAATGAAGGACTCACTAAAACTGTTGTAGAAAGGGCCAACAGAAGCATGGTGCCATTGGCTAATGGCCTGTGCTCTGCCACTTTCGTTAAAATTTAAACACACGGGATACTGCGCATTGACGAAATGGAAGACGTGTGCTTTACCAACCCGTTAACTAACTCATTGTCTAGCCATAGGATTATTCCAATTTTTGGTGAGCATGTGTTCAAAGGCATAGGAAAATATGAATGTGTGGCAAGCACCGATATTTCCTCCTAATTGAACCATAAAATATGTAGAGTAATATACGCAAACTTACAGCAGCTAGACCTGTTAAAACATACCATGACATCAGACAGTAAAACACACCTAATCATTAACGTATTCAAAAAACCTAGGCAGCCATTAAAACACATCTACAATTTATTACACTTTGTTTGAGCCAATTTCTTTTTTTAGTGTTCCTTTCTAGCCACTGTCCAAATCAAATAATGTGTTCTAAATAAGCCCTCGAGGCACGACAGCAGCATATGTTGTACATGATGTAACAAAGCCTGCATATTTTGCTATTGAAATCCTTCAGCTTTAAGGCTGATGTTTTATGTTCCCCTGTAGTGCGCGGGGATCCTGCTGGTTTGGCCAGACTACGAAAATAATCTTCGAATGACCAAAAGTAAATGCAACTTTAAAAGTAGGAACCAAACCAGACACAACAAACCACAGAGCAGCCAGGGTAACTTGTCGTAATTCATGTGTGTGGAATTCGATGTAAGCAGTATTTACAGAGTGCTAAATTTCCGCCACTGGCACATTCCATGCAGAATGTCAAAACTCAGAAAAAAGTGCTGATAAGGCATTCCTGATGACCCGTCTTCAGGTCCTGTCATTAATCACAACAACATTTCATCACAGGGTACTTACAACCTTGCCTGCAACGTGCAAAGTTTGTGCTAGTCACACAAGTTATAAAGTGAAAAATTCAACCCAGGTTTTGATATGGTGGGTTTAGTCGCTGGCAGTGTCTTTTTGCCAAGTCACATCTGAATGCCTCAATACCGACGAAGAGCCAGCATGGATATGTAGCTCAGATCCTGTAAACATCAGGTTAATCGGCAGTCCTTAAACTCGGTCTCTCTTCTTTTGAGGTAGGATGGTACTCAGTACAGACACATCATAAACTGAAGGTCAAAAGAGCAAGCACTGGCAAATTCAATAGGGCAGGCTTGCATTTTAAGTCCTCAATGAAATGTTTTAAAAAGCCTACTGGGGTGAAAAGCAAAACAAATAAGCATTTGCAAAGGCAATAGGTTTGCATTTAATATGCTATTTTATGCAGTGCTATCACATTACAACAAGACTCATAGAAGAAAACCAGGAGGAGCGGACAAAGAGGACTAGAGTTATAAAGTACTCACTTGTGCAATTCAATATGAACGGAGGAGAGAGGATACTCCAAGCAGCCTACAGCATTATCTAAGAAATTAATATTACACTGGGTTGAGCCAAGTCGTTATTGACAAAGCCTCCAGTGAATGGCTGAAAGAGGTTGGTTGAAGGAAGGCTATGGTTGAAAGGGGCGAATCAAAGCCCTGCCCACTCAATGTAAATTGTTAGCAACACGTCTATTTGACAGCTATACTGTCAAACGCCAGATATAACAACAACAACTTTCTGTGCACAATGTATGTTCAAAATAAAAAATATAATGGGTGATGTTTAAGTGTACTTTTGAGACTTAAAACATCCCTTCAGGCATTGCACTGCAAGTAGTTCATATTGTATTGTATTGCATTGTGAGGTAAGGTGAGGTAATATTTTATTTGTACACGATTAATTAAAATCTTTACAAAAATATAAAACACAGATAAGGACATTTAAAACCACTTTGTAGTTGAAGTTAAAAAGATCAAAGTTCGCAATGGTGAGATCAAAGTTGTCCTGGGGTGTTAATGAAGAACTTCAAATGATATCAAGTCTTTTCCTTATTGAGTCATAGAACTTCACCACCTGGCAGTTGAATTTTGTGTCGCTAGCGTTAAAGCATAGTTTGACTGCCTGCCTGCAGTACGAACAGCATATGTCTTGAAGGATGGAAGCAGAAAGTTGCACTTCAAATCTCTCAGTTTAGGGCATATGCAATTACGTGTACAATGTGGAGAAGTGTGGCTCACTGGTTAGAGCAGGCAGACCCTGAAGCAGAGGTCAGTTCAATTCCCGACGCGGCAGGGTCTTGAGCGCAAATGTCCACGGACTCGATAATTCTCGCTTCGGTGCCTGACCTAATCATGGGTTCACACTCTGCAACTCTGGGCATTAAGCTTGCTTAATCTCCACAACGGCCCCCCGTGGCGGGATGCCTGGCTTTCACCTTGGGGATGCCCTGTAGGGGCTATCTCACAGGGAAAAGCCAGGACGGGTTCCCAAGGCAAGCGCTTAGAGACCCCTGGGTGATAAGCGCTATATAAATCCAATATACAATACAATACAATACAATACAATGTCCTCTTTTCCGGACTTGCACAAACGACACTGATGCGAGGCCAGTGTTCTCTCCCAGGGGGGCAGGTGCGGCAGTATCGGGATTACGCCAAGGCGTAATTTTAGAAACTTATCTTTAGCTTGAATTTTCATTCCGATGTTAAGATAGGCTTGTGGCTGTATTTTGCCATAGTTCCCCAGGGTTGACCATCCATGCGCTCTGTTTGCTAGGTCTTTCTTGTCTTCGATCACTGAAATAATGCGTGCCGATTTTTTTGCCAATTTTTTAAAGGACTGGAGATCTATGGACGTTTCCCAGGTGTCGGACAAACCTAGGACCTCAATTGATTCAAAAAGGTAGGCTCTAGGCAGCGAGGTGCGGTGCCGTAGTAACTCTTCCCATACGTTGGCATTTAGAGAGTCGGCCTCTGCGTTGCGGATCTTACGCCAGCTTGCTACGTACGCACTCCGCCTTTTTAAAGTTTGTTTAACAATGCCGAATTCCAAACGAATCTGGGCGGGGGAAACGTATGAGGGAAGGTTAAAAATGGCCCTATAAGAATTAGCTATGACTGTGTCCAGCAGTACGGCATCCTTCCCGTGAAGTGATTCACTCCCATACGTGAGCGTTGGCGGTAGTTTAGCACGCAGGATTTCAAGGAGTGGCTTAAGTGTAAGATCGGGGAGTTTTGCCTTTAATGATTTTAGTGCTAGATAAGTCATTGTAGCTTTCCCTCGGATGGAGTGCAGTTGAGGCCTAGAGCTGTTGTTTGAGTCCAAGAGGACATCCAGATATTTGTATGAGGCTACCTTGCCAAGTTTTTCGCCATTCATGTACCAACAAGGATTCATTTTTTTTACTGTAATTAACCGTCATGGACTTTGACTTGTGAAAATTTATTTGGAGGGCATTCTTTGCTGAAAAGGCGTAAGTTGCATTCAGGAGGTGCTGAAGGCCTATTTGAGTGCGGCTTATCAGCACCAGATCATCTGCGTATAGCAAATTTGAAAGGGTAATTCATCCTAGCTTAGGTGCGTGATTGCGGCATTTGTCGAGTTCAGCAGGCAGATCCACTAGAAAAAGATTAAATAAGAGGGGCACTAATAAGCAGCCCTGTTTTAATCCTTTTGTCGTCCTAATTGATCTCGAAAGGTGTGTGCCTGCCCCAAGCTTGATTTTGATCCAAGTGTTAGAATGGAGCAGTATTTAGACGTCTAAGAGGCACTTTGGAATGTCCCAGTTATATAATTTCTGCCAAAGTTTGTTGCGGTCCACATGATCGAAGGCGGCAGTATAGTCAATGAACGTAAGGAACAAGGGTGACTTAGTTGATTTTGCCGCACTCATCAGGAGGGACAGAGCCATGATGTTAGTTGTGGTCCCTTGGCCTTTACAGAAGCCTGTTTGGTTAAGAGGGATGATGTTATTGTCGGAGGCCCATGATGATAATTCCTCCAGGATAAGACCTGTAAAGTATTTTGCCTCTACGTCGAGCAAGGCAATGAGACGGTAACTATTTGGATGACTCTTGGTCCCATGTTTGTAAATCGGACTTATGACGGACCCATGCCATGAATCTGGAAGCGTCAGAGTTACATTTGCGTTGTTGAATATTGGTGCCAGGGATGCACTCCAGAAATGTGGATCTGATTTGTACAGCATAGATGGTATTCCATTTGGCCCTGGTGCTCCATTGGGTCTCCCTTTTTTTATTTGCCGTCTGATGTCTGCTGGGGTAGCTTTCATTGGCCCTAGCTCAACATCTTTTGCAGGTCTTTCTTCCTTATTAGGGTAGTCAGGTTTTATTGGCCTTATTCCTTCACACTCTCGTGATTCTTGTGTGCTTACGACCATGTGATGATTAAGTTGTTCCTTGGTGCCAGGCCTTACGGTTTTTGTACCAGAAGGCATTATTACCATGTCACAGTTGGTGTCATCTTCATTGAAGTGTGATGTTAGGTATTTTGCCCATACTTCCTCTGATATATATGAATCTAGCCCTAAATTGTCGGGGTTCTGCAACCTTTTTACCATTTGCCAGAACATTGAGCTGTTTTTTTGCTTCCCCTCATGGACGAGTTTAGCCCAAAGATCATCTTTTCTTTGCTTTTGACTTTCCCATTTCATTCGTTTGAGCTGTTTTTTCGCTTCCCGCAGAGCTGTTTGCAAGCTATGGTTTGCCTGGTCCTTCCTCATAAGTCTTAGGGTTTGGTTTTTGTATTTTCATGTCTGGAGATAAATATTTCCAAACTGAAATCCCCTTTGCTTGGCCAGAGTTTTTTGACACCGTACGTCTCATTTTCGCCATCATGGCGTCGAAGAAGTTTTGCCAGACGTCCGACAGCTTGAATGAAAACCCAGAGACTTGGGAGAAGAGGGTTTTTTCAGTGAGGCTGACGGAATCGATGTTGCCGGGGTTGCACCGTAGTCGCTTTAAGTTTGAACTGACGTCTATGTCTGGGCCAGTAAGGTGCTCAATTTCCAGTGTCGAATTGGAAATTATTTCGGCCACTAGAAGCAAGTGATAACTGAGGTCGCTCGCTTCTATTTTGAATGAAGAAACCCAGCAAAACATATTTAAAGATACGAACATGTAGTCGAGGTGCGAGGTTTGTGAGTTGGTGTGGAAAGTGGCCACTGGCGGGTCGTCTTCAACATAGCGGCCGTTTAAGGCCTTTAGATTGAATTGTTCCAATTGACCTGAGAGTTTTTTCGAGGGCTTCTTTCGGTTATTATTTTTTAGGGCGCCCTGAGGCGGCACGCCCCACACTATGTTCAGTTCTTGAATGAGGTCGCTATTGTGATCTTTGCTGATGAGGAGCGTGTTGAAGTCACCAGCCAGGATGAATAGGTCAGACGCTCTTTTTTCCCTTATTTTTTCTAGAACTTTCGCAAGCTCTTCTATCGCCTTATGTTTCTGTTTAGGGTGGATATATGTGTTAATTATAATTGCTTCCTGGGGCTACATTTTTAGCCCAAGACAGAGCTTTACCACCTGGATGACACTTGGTGTGGATATATGAAAATCCATTGCCTCGATTTTGCCTATTGTTGGTATAGAGGCGAGGACCGTCAACCCTCCTGAACTGCATCCAAAGATTGAGTTTTTGTTTGCCGGGATAAAGCAAGACGTGAAACCCTGAAAGTCGAATGCTTTATCTTCCCAAGTTTCTTATAGTAGTAGGAGGTCCAACGTGGCTAGGTATTGCAGAAATTCAATGTTGTTCCTTTTGATTTGTAGACCATTGATGTTCCAGGAACAGGTTCTTGTATCCCTATGCCTCGCCGAGGGATTGGAGGGGATTTGCTCTTTTTGTCAATTATCCATAGTCGTAGTGATAATTGTGCGATGAATTGACTTCCAATTCATGTCGGTTGTAAGCAAGAGTTAACTGGCTTGGTTATTATTTTGTCCAGGTCGGGGGCTTTTTGAGTTTCCGGTGAGAATCCCGGGTGAATTGCTCCTGGCTCCCTTTAGTATTGAGCTGGTGTTTATTGCATTGTAATTGCATTGATATAGTGCTTACTACCCCTGACGAGGCATCAAAGCGCTTTTTCGATGAGTAGCATGATACTCCAGAACCCATAAAGGATTAGTTGTGAACTAGTAATGTGAAAGATATTTGAGTGGTGAATATGTTAGTCAGTTATTTGGATTGAGAAGGATAATGGAGGGATAGAAGAGGGGAAAAAGGTTTGCATTTATATAGGGCTCGCTATCCCTGATGGGGTGTTGAAGTGCATAGGGAAGGGTTTAGAAAGGCTTGTTTGTGACATCTGAATAGTAAAGAGGTATGAGATGATGGAAGGAGAGCTAGAGTAGGGAAGAGTATAGAAAGGGTTATTTTGGGGATCATAGTAGTGGTACGGAGTTTGGGATGAAAGAGTGGAGGTAAAGGATATGTTGATAGAGGTATAGGGTGAGAAACAGAGTAGTGGATTAGAAAGAGTTGTAGAATGAGGTTTGAGATTAGTCAGAGAGTTGACTTAGAGGATATATTGAGAGCGGAATAGGGTGAGAAATAAGGTAGTGTATTGGAAAAAATTTGGGGCATTCCAATTGAAGGAGTATTTGCATGACATCTGCATAGTTATAGCACGTGAGGTGAAATTGATTGATCAGTGTCGGTATGACTTCATGTAGATGTTGAAAAGCATGGGCAATATGATAGAATCATGAGGGACCCCAGCTTTAATGAAGTATGGTTTGGACGAAAAAGGGGGATATGGATGACATTAGTTCTGTTGCGAAGGTAGGATGTGATCCAGTCTAGAGCAGTCCCCTCTATGCCAGTTTCGGAGAGTCTTTGCATCAGAGTGTCATTGTCAACTGTGTCAAAGGCAGCCGTGCGATCCAAGAGAGGTAGCGCAGCAACCCCGTAGTAGTCAACAGTGTTCTTCAGGTCATCCCAGATGGCAACGAGGGCAAATTCTGTGCCTCTTCCTGGATGGAATCCCTTTTGGAAGTCTGAAAGTATGGCATTAGCTTAATTAATTGTGACATCTGGGCGAATGCTGCTCTTTCTATCAGTTTGCCCAGGACTGGTCCATTTGTAATCGGTCTGTATTTGTCAGGGTTCAGCGGGTCCAAGTAATGGAAGTATGCATGACTTTTTGAGTTCTTCTGGAAATGTTCTGGTAGTTAAGGAATTGTTGATGATTGTTCTTACTGGTGTGGCGGTACAAAAGGGGGTGGTGATGGACGGAGCATCTGAATCAATCAAACACTCACACCCAGTCAAAAGATCTGGGTTTAATCCATCACCGTTCTTTAGCCCACTCTGCCACCCCAGTTAAGACATGGCTATATGCAAATCAGTCTGACCCTGTGCCTCATGGGAACAGTCCAGCCTGAACTGCCAAGCCATGTCTTCCCTGGACCAGAAACAAGCTTCCGAGAATGGTGATGGATTAAACCCAGATCTTTTGACTGGGTGTGAGTGTTTGATTGGTTCAGATGCTCCGTCCATTACCACCCCCTTTTGTACCGCTTTTGGCCGCCATAAGTGTGGCAGGGTATGCTCAGACGTGAGTCCCTTGCTCACTTTGCCACTGGAATCAAGCAAGCCGAGCTGAAGACGGCTGGAATGCCAGAAACGGTCCTCGGAAGCTTGTTTCCGGTCCAGGGAAGCATGGCTTGGCAGTTCGGGCTAGACTGTTCCCATGAGTGGTTCAGATGCTCCGTCCATTACCACCCCCTTTTGTACCACTTACTGGTGTGGCAGCAGAGGTTGTTAGAAGAATTGTCTTGAAGGTTTGCGGTGGACGCAGGTCAGAAGTGCTGCCAGCAGGCCTGGTTACTTTGACCAGGTCTTTAAATTCATTGTGTGAAATGTGTTGGAATGAACGGAGAGACTGGGTTAGAGTATTCTTTGATTGTTGTTTTGGAAAAGGGTCAGTGCTAGTGCTTTGTCTTTGTTTTAAATATGAATCCAATGTGTCTGCTTTGGCCGTATAATGATTTGCCAGTTTGATATTCGGCGGAATGATACATCAAGCAGCACATACCATGAGGTGACAGTGAAATACGCCTGTGGGTAGAACCAAAGAACACACTATGAACTTTAAGGAATTAACAAAAATTATTCACCACACCGCTGCTTTCTCAAGCCAGAACTAAAAACAGTAACACTGGTGACTGCCTGGTCACCAGGTGATACGAACCGGGGAAAACTCTATGACCACTAAACTGACAACGTACACAAAATCACTCGCCTCCAACATTTGGCTTTAGGGCAGACAATATCTCTGTATCCAACTACGCACCCTCAGTTAATGAAGTGATGGGAATTATTAGAAAAATGAGATCTTCAGGAGCACTGGGCCAGACGAAATCCCAATGACGGTTATAAAAAAGGAGCCGCTTTTGTGGGCTACCTACCTTGCTCCATTATTCCACTCTTGCTACTCCCAGGGGAAGATCCCACCCTCTTGGTCCGGAAGTGTGTTAATCCCTTTGCGCAAAAAGGGCCCTAGAACACACCCAGGCAATTATCGGCAAATCGCCTTATTGAACGCGGTAGGAAAAATATTTGCGCGTAGTATCCTGATTCACCTTACAGAATGGGTGGCGGAGATGAAAGTCCTCCCCTTAGAACAAGCATGTTTTCACAAAAGTCATTCCACTCTAGATAATATATTTATGTTGAAACTAATTGAGGAAAAATATACAATTACTCTTCAATGTGTATATGGCTTTCATAGATTTTTCTACAGCCTTCGATAAGGTAGATCGTCTGCTCTTATGGGCTTGCCTCCATCCCTGTTATCGTTAAGTATTGCTCTTCATTCCCAAACTTGGTGCCAGATATTAATGTGTGGAAACCAATGTCTATCTGGTATAATCCCCACGAAAAATGGTCTGAAACAAGGATGCCTGCTAGCACTGCTGCTATTCTCTCTGTATATAACGGATTTACCTGATTGTTTTGCCCAAACTATTGGAGAGGCACCTAAGATAGGCTCCCGTCCTTTAGCGTGTCTGTTATACACAGATGACATTGTAGTAATGGACCTAACCCCTATTGGGTTAAATAGAAAGCTGATATCACTACAGAAATACACAGTAGTTCACTTTTTGAAAATAACTGTTTCTAA
The DNA here is from genome assembly GCF_964263255.1 of Lissotriton vulgaris. Lineage (NCBI taxonomy): Eukaryota > Metazoa > Chordata > Amphibia > Caudata > Salamandridae > Lissotriton > Lissotriton vulgaris. Next base: position 1,021,289,891 of record NC_141697.1, read on the forward strand.
AAGTAAAATTTTAATTATGAAAAGTTGTAAAAGTAGGACGTTTTATGATTTCAAATGGCAAATTGGTCCTGAAAAGTTGGAGGTGGTAGATTCATACCTCTATTTAGGGAAACCCCTAACAGGCAGTTCAAAGAACAAGTCTCACATTGATCATAGCATTTGTAAAGCTACGTCCCAAGCTAATGGTTTGCGTATTTCCTATCGTGCTATGGGCAGAAGACACTTTTTTACACCTTTTGACGGTTTTTAAGGCAAACATTCAGCCAACTCTGCTCTATGCGATTGAATCAATCCCCAAGTTTTTTAGATAAGAGTGAAGGTCAAATATTACGTAAAATTTGCAATTTTAGCACGGTAATCCCAACGGCAGCAATTAGATTAGAATTTCGGTTTATAAACTCTTATATTCAAGGTTTATCTCGGGTTCTAGGTTGGGGATATCAACTAAAAAACAGTGAACCGGATACATTAAGAGGTCTTTTATGTCATGACATTTTTAATATAGAGGCAGGAAAATACTCCTGTTGTCAGGATTTTTTATTGGCACAAAAATTATTTGGTATAGAAGAAAAATCAGTGCTTTCACTCCCACCCTTAGGATTTAAATCTCTCCTAAAAACTTTGTGTGGCAAAACTAGCTTTAATAAAGATATTACATTTTGTAATTCTAAGGAAAGACTAAAGAGAATAGCCAGGACTAGTGTATTGAGAACTGCACAAAAATGCGTATTCTGGAATTTAGAATATGGAATTTGACGCCTGCTAATTTTATGCCGCATGAATCTCCTGCCTCTAAACGACTTAACTGCAAACTGGTCTTGGAATATGAATAATGGAAGAATCTGTAATTTTTGTAACGTAAGCACCCAGACCCTAGATCATGTTTTGTTCGCTTGTCCGGTATTGATCTTGAGTCGATATTGTTGGCTTCGGCCGATGTTCCTGCTAAACAATGTAAAAAATGTATCAGCCCAAGACTATCTTTTTTGTCCAAAAAAGGAAGCTGTATGTGTAAAACTTTTTAATTACTTTAAATAATTTATGTATACATTTTAAATTTGTTATATATATATAAATAAATATATATATATATATATATATATATATATATATATATATATATATATATATATATATATATATATTTATATATATATATACATACTTATTTCAATTGGGTAATTAACTTCCTCGCTTAAGAAAATCCTTTGTAGTACTACTATTTTGTTTTTAAATTGTCTTTTGCACATTACTTGCTGCTATTTATTGCTATTTTGCACATTAGAGATATGTTGAGTATATGTCCCTCTTTGACCTTTCGGTTATTTCTTAAAATTAATTAAAGTAGAATTTTGCTCCTAATGCATGGCTTTTTGTATAGATTGGGCTATGATTAGTTATTCTGTTACCAAGCTGCTATTCCCTAAATTGTACTTGAATCGGTTGATATCTCCTCCTTTTTGTACTTGTGCATATTTAGGAGAGGCTTTGTTTCCTTTCTCGCCTCGTAATTAAATTTTAATCATTTTTATGTGAAATAGAATTGTGATATTGTTTGTTATCTCATCCCTTATGATGCTAATTTTGAGCAAAATCCATAGTCTAATTGTTTACGTGTTGTTGAGGTAAATGTTATGATGGCATGTGAAGTGAGCTTTGTTATGTTTTCTTATTCATAATATTATGCATGTGATCCTATGTGAACCTCCTAGGAGTTCCAAAACTTGAAGAAAATATTGAATAGAATTGACAGACAATCACATGAACATGTCTTGCAGTGCCTGAGGTGTTATTGCATCTCAGCGCTGAAAAGTGCTTATTTTAAGTTGAAATAGTGTGATGTGTATCTTCCACATACTGTCTTCTAGAGTGAGGTGAACACACTTTGGGCCAAATGTACAAAACCAATTTCAGTTGCAAGCCCTGGGCATCCAAAAATCACAGGATTTGCTACTGCAAAAGAGTGTCTTGTGATAAACCAGTTTGGCCGGTCAGAAAAGTCTTTTAGACTCCCAATAGGCATTCAGCAACTCACTTCAAGCCGCCCTAATAGATGAGCAATAACATGTATCATTGCCTTGTGTCCCAACTGCTTTCACAAGCCATTGATGAGATAAAAAACACCCAAGCTGGGGTGATATGTGATTGATAAAGGGGAAGCTGTTCCTTTGTGAATCATTATTAGAGACTAGACTCTGCCAGCCAGAGCTTCAAAAGTGAAACTTTTTTTTTTTTTAAAACAGCATCTATCTCATTAAGGACATGGGCCGATTTAAAAAAACGCTTTCCGTTGGGAAATGAGAAAGAATGAATGGAGGTCTGCTGTTCTTCAGAGGCCACAAATCCAGTGTTTACAGCAAATCACACGGGTTAGCATATTTTTAGTTGCCAAATCAATATTGATTGAGCAGGCCATTATGCAACCCTCTGCAAATGAGCATTTTATGAAATTAGCTACTAGTACCTAGATCGAATAGCTAAGGTTATAGGCATGCCGCAAAAGGCTGGTGCTCAATTTGCACCCAATATATGTGGCCTGCCAGTACAAATATTGGGCTCTTCTTTATTAAAGTTCAAGATGTGAAATTATGGTACAAGATCACATTCTGAATCCCTAAGAAATGAATGAGAGCTTGTAGTTGAAAAGAACAGAGTGTTATGGTGCTAGGATCAGGTTTCTCCCAGAATACTCTAGCTGCGCTTGTAAAACTGAATGCTGTGCTTACTTTCGGAAGATGGATTTCCCGTTTTAGCTTTTAGTGCTTACATCACACCTTATACTTTTAAAGTTCGCAGGGAGCGAGGTGAAAGTACTTCCACTGTCACTCACTCAAAATATAAGAGACTTAGTTCACAGGAAAGAACAACCAACAGGAGAGTCGAGAGGAGTGCAGCTTTTGGTGCTTGATTTTAGAATCCTTGTTGAGCAAAATTTGCTCTCAGGCCCTATACTTTTTCCAGCGCAATGGGAAAAACATGCAGTTTAATGTGTAATAAGAACAAAGATTTTTGATATTCCCCTTTATGATTTCAAAACCTGCATATGATGAAACCACAAGAGTGCTGTAGCATTTCCTCCACAGGAGAGTTTTGGCCTCCAAAAATAGGGGGAATCGCAAATAGTCTTTTGGAGGGTTGCATTGAAACCAGTTTCCAGCGTCATTTGTGAGACATTATCGTAAAAATCTTCAGCTTTTATTAGACAATATCAAGTAGCATAAAGGTATTCCACAGGCTAAACACTGTGCCTCACCTTGCCATCCGCCAGTATCTTTATATTTATTAGCTTTGGCATAATCAAGTTGAGATATATTTCAATAACAAGAAAATCAGCAAGCTTTAAAAGAAGAGCAAAAGCTAACTAGCACATGTTGCAAAAGCTCTAGCATTCCTTATTTACGTTTCAGTGCCGAAAATGTGGAATAACGCACACAAACAGTACTCGCACTTGAACCATGGATCGCTCTAGCAAGTTGCACCAGGTGGGATCAGATGGGTGCAGTCTGTGCAAAAACAGGCATGAGTTCGTTTTGGGGTCAACTCTTTGTAGGTGCTAAAGCTAAAATGGCAATACATTACATTTGTACCTATTTCCGATCTAGTAGATGGTTCAAAATAACTCCATAAGCATTTACTATGAAAGCAGTTATTGTTGCTTGTCAACAGTATAGTGAACATGTTGACTGCATTGTCATTTTAGATATTGCTCCGGACACACAAATGCACATTCACCACAGTGCATATGGTATTATCATAGATATATTTAATAACTTCCCTCATTGTAACATCAACAAGCCTTTCTGAATTCTTTTATACAGGCTGATTTAAATAAAATGAATCCTAAACTGCCTACTGTGGCACCAATAGCAGAGGAGTGTCATAATGCCCCATAAAACATTGACTACGGCCAATTTATCAGGGTGTAGGGGCCCAAGTACCAACTTCAATAAAGGCGTCGGAAAACCCTGTCCTAGTCTGACCTTCTCCAGGACGTGCCATAGCAATTTACACAAGAATGAGAACTGGATGGGAACTAAAACATATCTGAATTTTAGAGGCTGAGTTGCATCTGCAGGAGAATCCACTGGTAGAATAAAATTCACTATACGGATTGAGACTAAACTACAAGAACTGAAATGTGCATTCCAACTGGGTAATGACAGACAAATCATTCTAAAAGGGACCTCTTTGGTCCTGAAATTGAACTCCGAAATCTACCTCTTAAATTCTCTATGGGTCCATTAAAAGTTATTTAACTTAAAAATCATATAACAGCTAGGTCAAATATAGCTCTGTTGACAAAAGACTAAATAGTAAAAAAGAACAATAAAAATAAATAGTATTGACAGAATATGTAAACAATTTACATTAATTAATCTATTGCAGGTTTAACTGAAAAGGAGTCACTTATGAACTGTGAATTATTAGATCCACCTTCATTCTGACTCCTAAGATGTTTAGGCTGCAATGCAGGTACTTGGACATCAGATTAATCTTTCTGAGAACATGTCAGAGGTACAGATATAGAGAGATGGTATGCAGGTTTGCCTTTAAGTAAAAAGAGGCAATGCAGTCCTTAACTTGCACTTTAATATTACATCAAGTCACTCCTGCTCAAGAAGACCGAGATCGGAAACATGAAATATTATTGGAGTCAGGAATCCTTACTACTATGAACTTGGTCAAAGGATTATTTAAGGGACTATCCAAACTCAGCACAAGCTTGTGACCGTAGATCCATCTACGTTGTTTGTAGAGCCTAGGTCAGCGCTTCAAAAAGGTTTTAGAACCGACACCCAATTTTTAGAACAACAAACATTTGCGACTAGCAGCAGTCAGTGCATGTAAGCATGGTGGGGCAGGGCAGGGGTATGGCGGGAGGGGTATGAATTTGACAGGCGACGGAATAGGGAAAATTAAATAAATAAATCATATTCCGTCATCTGTTGACATCCCCTCCTGCACCAACCGCTGCTGTATGCGACCCAGCTAGCTTTAAAGGACATTAGGTGGGTACATTTTTGTAATGTAACTAAAGCATCGTGTGGTAGTGCACTGTCATTTTCAAAAAGCACATTTTCCATTAAAATGGCCACTAAATTTGCACAGACATATAGTTTTACTGATAAAATTATTTTCCACACAAACGATAATGTGTGCAAATCAGGTTTCAGTGAATATTTATAATTTGTGCATTACCAGGTAAAATCTCTTGATTTGTTTTTATTCAATTTAAATCTTTCTTTCATCACACTTCAGAATTACAATAAAATGTGATTGATGTTTGCCATTTTAACTGCTGAATGTGTACAGTCAATTTACAGGTGTTTACATTTTATTTTGTGTTACAAAACAAGTGACATCCTACAGCCTTTTCTTTCACACTCCCTGTACCCCAGCAAGATTGTCACATAATTAATTTTACTTTTCTTGCTCTGACTGCAAAGTAAGAGGAGTTTGTAAGCACCAATTTCCATGTTAAAAAACACAAGCAGCAATTTGTCAGAATACAGTCTGACATTTGACCTCTGTCTTTGAAGCACAGAAAATGTGACAAGATAAATACAGAATTTAAAGTCTCTTTATTTATTGCTTGGACTTTCGCGACTCACCAAGAGTTGGTTCACAACCAACCCACAGTTTGGCAAACATTGAACAAGGTGAAATAGCCCTGGAAGGCAGCCCTGCAGTTGATGCCCAAGACAACATTATACTCAATTCATGCACCTGAAGGAGGGAGACAAGCACTTTTGTTACACTGAACACAATACAAGTCCATTAGTGGGCATTCAAAGCCTCATGTCCATGATCGGTGCGACTGTAGCTAATGAAATAGCTCAAGTGTGGAATACATGCATTGTGTCCTAGACGTCATCAATGGGCATCTTTATATCCAAAGCATGAAAGTTCTCAAAGCATGGTGTCAACTGCCTTATGCACAAGTGCACGCATGCTCACACGAATGGCATTTCTCGCCTACACTTCCAAACGTACTACACACCGTTTAGGAGCAGGGTTGTAGTCTGTAAAATGTTCTCTTGTCCTGCTCCTTGACAGCATCACCAACCCAAAAAAACCTTCTCTTTCATTCTGGTATGGAGATTTCCATGTTTTACATGGTCCCCGGCACAGACATAATGTCCTTGAGGAACCTTTCAATGGCCTTCCTTAATTTACTCTCCAAGCCCACTGTCATTCTACCCTAACGGACAGTGAAAATGCCTCTATGTATATTTAGACTAGAATCATTTGGTGCTCATATTCCTGGGCCTCTGTAACCTAACTACAACAGGACGCAAAAGGCTACCATCCATATTCATTCTACAAAGGTTCAACAAAGATATATGAACTATCAGTTGAAATCTCTTCTGGAGAGAAAGTCCACGTTAAACAGACAGTGTTTTTATGGACCTCACTATTTCGAAAGGGGTGTGACCTCTTATGTGTTATAGGAAGATTCACAGTTTTAGTTATGTGCAACATCATAACCTTTGTGGTGTCGCCAGAATGCCATGCGCTCTGGTGCAAGGATGGAAATGGGCCCACTAGCTTCTGTCTGAATTTCAAAATGCAGCATTAATCAGGGTTGGCTGGAATCTCAGGCCTCTGGCCCCCGGTGCCACTGCACCAAAAAAAGCTACATCCCTGTGTAATCTCAATCACTGGGAGATGATTTACTCTCAACACCACTGCCATAGTTGTTCTTGCTCTCTTTAGATTTCACTTAATGAAAATTAGTTAACTTGTCATTCGCTTAGGGGGGCTAGGGAGGAATGATCGAAGAAGGCTGCGTTTTGGTGTGCACTCCCGGTCCAATGACAAAAGTGGCTAAAACCCACCTCCATCCAATGAAAATAAATACTATCTAGATTGGGATTTGAATGAACAAATTTGCCGGTGGGGTGGGGCTGCAGTGATGCAAGCAGCTTTTGGTAGCCAGAGATGGACAGAGAGTAAAACGATGCCCCTCTGACAATTCGGGCCTTCTGGCATGCGGGCTGAAGAACTATAGGGATTGCTGCAGCCTGAACCATCCTTATCTCGGAGCAAGTGACTGTTCCACGGGGACTGAGGATCGGGGGACTGTCATAGCCCAGACAGTTATAGACAGACCGTGGCTGGATGGAAGGAAAACTAAAACAATGCTGTCTGGGGCCCTGCATGGCTGTGTATGTGAACTGAAGCCCAGTGCATCCACACCTCCATGGGGCTGTCGTGAGTGGGGGCCAGCCCAGCATTTTGTCCCAGCTTTTGAGGGCCAAGTGCATGCCTGGGGTCCCATGAGCCTGACTGTGAGTGGGGACTGCGGTGGCACGATTGCGGCCTGTCTGGCCAGTACTGCTGTCAGGTGAGCAATCGGTAAGGAGGCACTCCCTGGGTCCTGGTCAGCTGCCTGGACCCAGGCGACACTCACACACACAAGGAGGGCCATTTGAGCAGGAGTACATGCAGGTGGGCTGGCACTGCGTTTTGGTGGCTGAAGAATAATGTGGAATGGGATGGGATGCAGCAAGCAAGAACACAGTAAGGCGCCAAAGCATTAGTAGAAACAATTATAAAGTTAGAAAAAAAGCACAATGATGCGGGACCTTGTTCCACTTTGCTTGCCCCTACCATCCCACCTCCAAAACAAAATTGACAAAGCCAAATGGCTTTGCTAATTTTGTTTAATCATTTTGCAAAGCAGCGTGCCAGCAGTGGGCCATGGCTGAAAGTAAAGAAAAAACAGAGCTACGATGCAGATGGTGCTGACTCCGTCATAAAGCTTTTATGTTTTTTACTTTCAGCCATGTTGCACATCAGCCGAGCTGCTGTGCAACATGGCTAAAAAACATTGACAAAGCCAATAAACAGGCAAGACCTTTTGGCTTTCGCAATGCTTGTTTCTGGGCAGGCCCTGAAGAAGAATGCAACCTCAGCAGGTCACATAATAAACTTTAATTTTATTCCTTACTGCCACTCAGTGTGATCTTGGGCAGATCTTGGGGACAACCTGCTGACCACAGCAGAGGTCTGACAGAACCTTTCCCTTTCATAGCATTTGCTGCCTGGAGTGCTTTGGGCAGGCCTTCATGCAGCCTACCATGAGTCTTGTGGAGCCCTCTCTTTCACCAAGGTTTTAGTTTCAGCTTCAGGGACAAGACTAATAGGTCTTCAATATGAATCAAACATTCTCATGACAAGATCCCCTCCACCCACAATCAGCTGTGTAAAACAGTTGAGTCCATGGGCTCCAAAATGACATTTTGTCACAGTTATAATGCAAAATGTTAGATATTGAAAACAAGTTAAAACACTGCAGCAATGCTTAATAGAATTTTACCCACAAAACATACCAAACTAAAACATTGCACTACACATAATACTATATACATACTTCTTTCAAAGCATGTTTAAACTCATACTTTTGTATTACGTTTCATTAAAAAACATCTTTTAGATCTATTTTCCGTTTCTGCGGTTATTTGGGGCATTGCGACGTCAACCATGACGATTGCACCTTTTCCATAGAGTGGAAACACATTTATGCACACGTATTACAGTATTTTACACACTAGGGGTTTATTACTGTACACTTCAAAGTAGTGTTTTTCTAGTGTATTTCTAGAACAACCATATCGAAGACCTATTTTCTGTTTTTGCAGTGAAGCTGGAGATCGGAATGACGTTAGACATCGCGATCCCCGTGGTTCCTTCTCGAAAGTAGAAAGCAAAAGCAGGAATTCAAAAGCCACTACCACATAAAAAAAATGTATAACTATATAATTAATTCTAACCATCACAGTAGATAACTCACTATGTAAATAACTCTATAAAAACATTTATCAGAATATCAATATCTCTATAACAATGCGTATTAATGATTCACTGATATATTTTTTACATTCCCACCAATCTTCGCATCTTTGGGGACTGGTACTTATTTTTCCTAAACAGCCTTTGATCCAGAGAAGGAGGGAGAAGACCACAAATGGGGGAAGAAACAGGAAGAGATAGATGGAAAACCAGTGACAAAGGGAGAAAGCAGGGAGGAAAAAGATACACAAGTGGTAGATAAAGAGGCAGGGAGTGTTTAGTCTTGGACTAAAGATGCATGAAGTGAAATAAGGACTTTACAGCCCTGGTATTTGGCACCTCGATCTTCTAAAGTGTTGGCCATAGGCTCTTGAGCAAAACTCTGGGCACCAGCAGTTACTGTTATACAAATTAAGCACTGCTTAAAGGCAACACACAAAGAGTGACGTAGATAATCGGAGAAGGCTGCCCATATCATTAATGGGAAGGTCCGCGATTTTTAAAATGATGTCACTGCCCAGACTATTCTATGTTCTGCAAAACACCCCCTACAAAATACCTACATCCGTGTTCCAAGGTGTTGATAGCGAGCTGCGTAGACTTCTATGAGATGGGGGCTGCGCAAGAATTGCACTGGGCAAACTACAAAGAGGGGTCTATGAAGAAGGGCTGGCTGTCCCAGATATTAGAAAATATTACTGGGCTTCACAACTAACAGTGATAAATGACTGGGCATTCACAGATCGTAACAACCCAGCTTTTAGAGGAGATCACTAGGCAATGGGACAGAGAGGATATATCACAGATATCTATCACAAAGGAGGAGAGACACAGCATCCACCACACACACAATCAGAGGTACGGGCCTGGCGAGAAACTTCTAGATACCTAGGGTGGGAGGGACGATTGATAGGGAAGACACCTTAGTGGGACAGCGACATGCTTCGAGAGTTTGGGAAACTCTCTGGCTTCAAATAATGGAAACTGCTGGGGAAAGAAACATTGGGTGACATTTGGAGAGGGCTTGAGCAAATAAAGTTTGAAGCTCTGCAAGTCGAATTTGACCTGGCAAGCGCAGAAAGATAAAAATATCTCCAATTGAGAGACGCTTTGCGCCAACACATCAGAGAGGGGGAAACGCCTCCGGAATATTCACCACTAGAGGACTGATTATCGATTGATCCCATGAGAGCTAAGGCAACCTCACTAACATATAGTAAAATTCTATATAACTCACCTAACCCGGTGGATCCCTTAAGGGGAGCATGGGGGATAGATGTAGGACTCCTCGAGGACAAAGATTGGGAAGAGGCAGTTCAGAGTCCAAGAGAGGTTGAGATAAGAGTCCGATTTCATCTTATACAACTACACATCCTACATAGGTCGTACACATCCAGAACACAGCTACAACACATGGGTCTGGGTGTTTCCAGGTATTGGGTGAGGGGCTGCGGGGAGGGTGGCTACTTTTTCCATATAATCTGGGATTGCGGAAGGGTACATGCTTATTGGACGGATGTATCGAGAATAATGTCACGAGTCACGAACTTGGAGATCCCAGTGGAGCCACGTTGGTTGCTCTTGTGTGTATTTGGTGAGGATAGATTGGACTAAATATACATTATTAGGGCTCAAGATAGCAGCAGTAGTGGCCAAAAGAAACATTGGCAGTTTATGGGGGTCCAATCGCATGCCAGAATCAAGAGACTGGGAAGTTGACATGGACTGGTGAGCAAGTGTGGAAAAGTCAACATATCTGACAAGAGGTTGCCCTAAGAAATAGGACAAAATATGAGGTCCATGGCAGATATACTGAGGACTATAAGCAAATAGGGGACAGGGGTATGGGATAGTGAAAATATATACTGATATGAAAATTGGATAAATAGCTGTTAAATGTCAAATGTAATAGCAGGCGTGCCAATGTATACATGTATATGTCATGTGATGATGTACTGAGCGTTATGTAATAAAGAGATGTTAAAAAAAAGGTAACACACATCACTGAACAAATTTCAGATGTCAGGCTGTAATAGGCTGGAATACAAAAAAAACACATTTCCACTTCTGAATGTTTAGCTTTGCTATAAGAAAATTATGCTAACTGGAATAAATAAGCCCCATCATCCTGATGCCCATTAATAAAAGATTTCAACTATCACTTAAGTGTTTTATTTCTTCTTTCTACTTTCCTATTTGACTTTGTCAAAAAGTTAGAATAAAAATAATAAGTTCTAGAACTTAATTATTGGTTTGTAAAATGTTATTTTAACTGGGTTCCTCTGTCACCCATAGCAAAATCTGGATTTTCATGGAGGCAGCACCCCTCTTTACTAACAGGCAATACTACTTTAATTAAGTTAGTAAGTCATAGCAGGAAATGCTGGGTAACGGGAGATCTGTTATGACATCTAAAGTCAATTAAAGGTAGGTTTCAGTCTGAATGCTCAATGGAATCAACAAATGACCAAGGTTTCGTTGACACTTTATGCCGCTTACAAATCCTCAAATCTAATAACTACTATTGAATATGCTCGCTACACTAGAACACCAAACCATCTCAAAATCAACATGATGATCTTGGTCTTCCAAAAAGATCTGTAATCAGCCAGTTATGTGGACATTTCAATATTAGAAACTGCATATTTTTTGTTAGAAACACACAAGCATTACATCCTCTACATCAAATGTTACTGTGCTTGAAGTTTTGTTGGTATAATTGTTTAATCATATCAATGTTTCACACTATCACATCATGTTTAAAATGTTATAGCAAAATTACATATACAAAAGTACATCATCCACTCCGCTAAGACAATACTACTCCAATTTAAATTTTTAATTAGCTGCTTTAACATGGGGTAATGTTTAGGAGAAAATGCTATTTTCAACCATTACAGTGCCTCTTCTTCTTGATATCCCCTTTATAGGTCACATTTTTTTGAGTCAGTTTATTTAAGTATGAGTTCAAAGAGAATATTCTACAATAAATTGCCTACATAATCTGACATACCTAAAAAGGTTCTGAATTTCCTTAAGACTGTTGGCCTGTACCGTAGACTTATATATGGCTATGTACGAAAATAAATCATAAAAAAGCCAAGCTGCTAAATGTGGAAATCACACTATTACAAATGAGCATATAAAAGGAACTCTGGTAAACACTGTAAAACTCCTACAAAAATATAAATGTTTTGTAAATTAAGTAAAGTGAAGAGCTCTACATAGAATCTGAACATCACATCCACTAATTGCTCAAATGTATCCAGGTCATTATATGCACTGAAATGTGTCACTTTATATTCAAAGTAAACCAGCCTGGAAGGAAACATAGTTTTCCATTGATCGTCTTCTCTAATTACCTCCATAAATATAGGGCTCCTTACAGATCCAATTTACTAAAGACTGTTGTCTCTTGAATTAGGCAAAGTATTTGTGCTTAACTCATTCCAGTAAACATCCGTTAAACTTTTACACCTACTACCAAGAACATGGGAACGTGCCATAACCTCACAAACACTGTGCCTGAAGTGGGCCTGATTCACAAAGATAATGTGTAATTCTGAGTAAGTTTACACTTTTGAATATGTTTAATATTTTTCAGTACTCACAAACTGCACTTTTGTAGTAAGTTACACTTTTGCAGTAAGCCCAGCTCTACATACGGCCAACCACTAGCACTTTAATATCCTGCCATGGAAAATAATAGAGGTAGGGTCTTACTACAAAAGTGTAAGTTACTACAAAAGTGCAGTTTGTGAATGATGAAAAGTAGCAAACTTATGCAAAAGTGTAAGTTACCACAAAAGTGTAGTTTAAGAATGGCACTTGTTAGTACTGCAAAATTTACTAAAAACTGCAGTTTGTGAATCAGGCCCAGTGTGTTTAAAAAATAAATTCCACCATATAGAAAATAGGCAAGCACAACCTTCTCAAACAGTAGAATGTGACAGTGATGATGGAGTAGCTCACAAACAGCATAACAGAATTAAGTTCAAAACATACAAATATCACAGCTAATAGGAATGTAAACATCACGAAGTGTTAAAACCCAAGACTAAAATGGCACAAAGAGTTCTGATGCTAATTAAAATATTTCAATGCACTTTCATAATTGTAAATCAGGCAATGTCACCAAAATCCCTCAAACTTTTACTATAAGAATCCGTGGGCCGTAAAGAAAATAATGGATTCTGGGCTACATTTGAGCAGCAGTTTGGGGTTTACAAAACCAACTCAGCTACCAAAATAATCTGAGTGTTCCTCGGAGTGAATCTCAAAAAGTTTTCCTCCACACGCATTAACACATATATGTTCAAGAAATTTAAAAAAATAAGGATGAAAGGACACAATTTGAAGATACACATTTTGTCCTTGTCACTGCACACACAGTCAGCATTATCAAATGAGGAAATTAATTGAAAATGCATGTCCCTTTGCAAATAAAATATAGGAAATTTACCTAAACATGAATAATTAATCCTAAAACAAACACAGAGCATAAACCACACAAGTCATTGAAAACAAAATATAAGACTTGAACCTCAAAACTGGTTTATCAGAAAGGCAACTTCAAAAGTTAGAAAAGCATGTCATAATGACGGAAGAAATGTTGACAATAGCTCTACAAACCCCTCCATTACATGTGAGTAAGAATGATCAGTGTAATCTTCCAACTCAAGATTACTGCTTGTGAGAGCTCTATCTAAGTAATTTTAAAGAAACCCACAAAATATTTTTGTCCTAATCGACTAGTGCCAGTTATATTTCTTATAGTGACTGAAGCATTACAAAATGAGCAATCCAAATTTGCCTTACTCCTGTCCAACCTGTGAGACAACATGCCTACTGACCAGTTTCCTTAGGAGAGCAGGGCAATTGTTGTACAACTTTAGACTCTTCAAAGAGAAAATACAATGCTTGAAAGAAGACCATCTACTCAAGCAGAAGATAATGAACTACCTGGCTTACAGTAAGGGTGTTATATTCTGGAGTTAGGCCCATGTAGCAAAGCAGCTCATTTCTTACATTGTCCTCACAAATAACATTTCCAGCAGTGGCTTTTGGCACATATTTGCATGCTCAACAATGTTGGATTAGTTTCTCCAAAACTAAATTGGTTTTTACACCTAGCTTCGCACATTATCACAACGCCCTGAACATCAGGTACAAGGTCTTGTTTCACACTAGGTACAAATGTCATCACTATCTTCATCACAGGCGAAAGGGCTATCTATATATCCATAACATCACTAATTTATGCGCACGTCGCAAGGCTGCTTTCTACTATAAAAGATGAGCATCCCAATAGATTAGTGGAGGTACTTCCGCTGATACCAAGGGTCCTTGTCTGCTGAGTAATCACCAAGCAGCGGTCTGACATCTCGTGAGGGGTGTCCAGTTTGTGACCAAGATGGAATCCTTCACTCTATCCCATCAGGTAATGAAGATGGATCATCCCTTGGGGGGATTCTTGGCTCTATACCTGCACACACTCTAGGTATTTTAAGAGTGGGGTGCACATAGTAGGAGTACGCTAGATTATTGCCTCATTTATATGCCGGCATATATGCTCTGTTTAGCACCATGGTAGACCTATATGTACTGTTTAGGCTTTTGGTTCTGGTGATCACATTTATCTGCTTCTGTCTGTTAAACATGGCAGCACAAGTATTTTATGCAAGAATAGCGTTGGTTAAATAATTATTGAAAAACTCCCACTGTGTATTCTCTGTGGATAACTAAGCATGAGTGACTAAGCGAAAGGTTGTGCACTGTTCCCACAATTCCTGATGGATAAGGGTTGTCATCTTCAGAGGCTGCCAGAAAACCATTTGCTCCCCGGTAGGTTAGGGGGGTTTAAGATGGCACTGCGAGCTTGCTGGGCTATAGGCCAACATATCCTGCGGGGGCAGGGCCAGACTGGGAACCAAAACCGGCCCTGATAGTGCTCGCCCCCCCCCCCCCACTCGAGGGGGTTGGAGGTGCCGCAGAGGTCTATTTTGTTACAGGGCCGATTATGCTGCAAATACGGCCCTGTAACAAAAACGGCCCCAATGGGCCCAAAACCGGCCCCCACCCATGCGGCGCATCGGGGGACTGCCCGGTGCCCGCTACGGCTAATCCGGCCCTGTGCGGGGATGTCCGGAATCCGCCTTGACACCAAACCCTTAGATTATGTTGTCCAAACAATGCGCAGCTCCAACGGATTGGTAGGAACTACATGATACGGTATCATGACTACAAACCTACTGAAGCCTTTAAACAGGATAATTCATGAATTCTCTTGGATAGAAGAAAAGTGGGTCTCTAACCTTAACACAAATTTGAGAGATGAGATCACACATGTCCTGGCTCAAAAGATGAGCTCTCAACACCTGAAATAAACTCATTACATTTTAGGAACCCGACTCGAACGAATAAAGGGCAGGATCATCAAATTCTCTGATAATGCAGCAGAACCAATGCAATAGGGGGACTTGGTACTACCTTGAACAGGGGTCAAAAAATAAGAAATCAGTACCAGTTTATCCCATTATGTGTCATCTTTCTCTATGTCCTGATGGTGGGCATGCTTGTTGTTATACCCATTTACTCCATAGGTGTGCTATCTCTCTCTGATTTAATAGTCTGTCGGCTCCCCCATCAAGACTTTATGGTTTGGCAAAGCATGACCTGTTGTACCCGCTGATTCTACTCCAGTACACTATTTGACATCTTTTTCTCCTGGCTCTGACAGTATGTTGATATGCAATACTTTCCCCATAATGTGTCCCGTCGCCCTCATGCCTGATAACATGTCATCTTACCACACCTCAGCTTCTTTGTTTTTTTGTGCTTGACATGCTGTGCTCTCCCTCCCACGTTTTGCTACATCCCAGATTCTGTGGATGCCATTGTCTGGAGGGCCACCTCCTGCTCCTGCATTGTATCCACACTCTGCTAATTTCTAGCCCTACCTTGGTCCATTCAAGTAAATGACCACAAAAGCTTATCTCTGTCATTCTGTCAAAGGGCACCCCGACCGAACTAACTAGGCCGTCAAACAACCACAGTATTTTTCTCCACCACCTTCTCAGCTTTGCTTGAATATCCCCCCTTTTTAGGCCCCTTCTTACTCCCCTGTAGTCCACCCTACTCTCACCCACATCATGGACCTAACCAAGGCCGGAATGTTGAACGCCTTGCTATCCCCCGTCAGAAATTACTAGTTTGTAATAAACTACCCCCCAACATATCCAGAAACATCAAGAGAAGTCTCAAACATAAAATACTTAACCTCAAGAAAGAAACCCTTTTCATCAACCACTACTTTTGTCACAACCAGGGTACCTTAATAAACAACCTAATTTTCTGCAACAACCGGCGGGCCAAATGGAGGAATGATCTCTCTTCCTTACTCAACACCACAATAGCCAAGAAAATCCTATATGGTCACAAACACACTATCTCCCCCCTACTCACTTTACCACGGCAATGCCATCATTTCCATCTACAACTGTACTCATTCAATCTTCTGCTCACAACCTGGAACTCTTCCGCAACCTCTTCTCCTACCTCAAAAACAAAATAGTCACAACCACTCCCCTTCCGACTCCCTCGCCTCTCCCCCCCTTGCTAGCTCCCTTTCCCGTTTTACCCTGTCAGTTCACCATTCCTACCCCTCACACTGGGAGGTCACCCAACCATCCACGGGTTCCATAGCTGCCCTTTTCACTCCCCTCCTCCAACTCCCCCAACACAAATCCCCTCCTCTTCAATCCTGTCGGACACCACCACTCCCCACTCCCACAGCAACCCCCACATCCTCACTCCCATTAACAGGCTCCACCGTGACACCTCCACTCAATCACCCAAGATCAAAGCTCCGTCGGTGAACTTTACCAATGCCAGCTCCCCCTATCGCTCGCTCATCCACCTACACTCCAAGGCTTCCCCCAACCAGAGACCCCTCAAAAACCTGTCCCATAACTCTATAAATTCGGACCTATATCTGATCCGTAGAGACATTCTCTCACTATTAAACATCACCCCCAACCTCGAACTCAAGTGGTCCCCATACTTTGCTCAACACTTATCAAATACAGCCCCAGAATTTCCAGCCACTAATCAGGCTGTTTCCCTGCCTACACAGGGAGCACCCACTCTGGCTACATGACTCCACCTGCCCATAATCGCTCCTCCCGACCCAATAGACTAGTCAGACAGCTATCCAAAGATGACTTCTTGACCTCCTCGAGTCCTATAACCCTTCCCAGGTGCTCTCACCCAAGCCGCCATCAAAATCAAGACTTTTATCTCCATTCCATTCAGGTCTTCCTGCCCCAATACTAGGTCTGTAAACAAATTGAATATCACTCAAGTTCCCCTCTCTCATACACCCTCTGATAAGTCCACCTCTAATGCATCCCTGAAATGCGCACTTCTAAACTGCTGCTCAGCCGTGAAACACGCAACCGACATAGCTGCTCTAATCCTCGACCTGGACCTTAACATTCAAATACTTACAGAATCCTGGTTATACAATTCCTCTGGGCCCACCTTGGACACACTGGTCCCCCCTAGTTATGGCATTATTAGACTAGACCGCCCAAGACACGCTGGGGGTGGCCTGGTCCGTTTATACAGAGCCTCGCTCTCTGTTAAACAGGCCACACCATGTCTCTGCCCACCTGTGAATACCTATTGATCAATATCTCCACTTCCAGCAACTCAAAGTGCTCCTTCCACACTTTGTACCACCCCCCCCCCCCGCAGTAATCACACATTTACTAACTGAGTCATAGTATAAGTATCTGGGGATACAACTAGACAAGCGCTTTAATTTCTCTACACACTTCAATGGCATTGAAAAGAAGGGCACCGCTCTATTGCATGCTTTCAGCAACTTAGCGACCAAACTCAAAGGCCCTCTGGTCACCCCCCTGCTAACTGTAATGAAAGCTAAGCTACTGCCTACAATCGCATATGGGAGTGTATTGCATCATGGTAAAAGTGCAATACTCATTGGCAAAATACAAACTAAAGTCTATAAGCGTGTATTCGTCTTACCAAACAATACATCACCGGCACAAGTAAGACTTGAATTTGGTTTGCAATCCCAAGTGCTCCTGAAAAAGTATGAGAACGTCAAATTTTGGTATGACGTCTGGAGGAATCAGGAAAGTGAGGTCTACCGCGCCATGTGGGAAGCAATCCAAAAGAGTCCTAACTCCCAGTATGCTAAGTACTTAAGACTCTCGCTAGAAACTACTGAGTTGGCAATTCTCTGGGAAACTAAGCTTCCAGTTCCATCCTTTAAACAGGTGGTAAAGAAGACTGCTAACAGGCACTCGCTCCTTAATGACAATTTAACCTTTAGTCATCGAACCCACGCCTGGATGACCATTGAATCATACAAAAAGCCTGTATCAGCAGCCTATTTAGACCTTGCTTTCTAGCCATTTATTAAGCGTAAATACCTTAATTTAAGGTTGGGCAACCTTCCAACAAGTGCAGATCAACCGAAATGGAGGCCCCAAGAAAGTAATGAATACGATTTATGTGGCGCAGAAAAACAAGACTTCATCCATTTGATTTGGATTTGTCCAGCTGTGAACCAGGATCGCCGGTGTTGGCTAACAGCCAAGTTCAAGGAACATGGAATACGCACCTGTCGGTCTGCGATTGTACAAATCCTATGCTCAGTGGATCCACAATTCATCTGCAGAACAGTTAAATTTATTGCCAATTTCGAGAAAAAGCGATGGCTATTGGCAAAGACTTGAACTTGTAAAATGAACTCCTTATCAAAGTGGCTGAGCCATGGTCCTTGACAAGTTTATCCTCAAGCTTGAATGATATTCTGATTTTACAAATGTTATCTTTAATATAGTAGTGTTAACGTCTTGCTTTTTAAACACTGTGGTATTTTATATTTTGTTATGGTTTTTATTAACTATACAATAAATAATTTATTTATTTATTTACTGTCCCATAACTCTATAAATTCGGACCTATATCTGATCCGTACAGACATTCTCTCACTATTAAACATCACCCCCAACCTCGAACTTAAGTGGTCCCCATACTTTGCTCAACACTTATCAAATACAGCCCCAGAATTTCCAGCCACTACTCAGGCTGTTTCCCTGCCTACACAGGGAGCACCCACTCTGGCTACATGACTGCACCTGTCCATAATCGCTCCTCCCGACCCAATAGACTAGTCAGACAGCTATCCAAAGATGACTTCTTGACCTCCTCCAGTCCTATAACCCTTCCCAGGTGCTCTCACCCAAGCCGCCATCAAAATCAAGACTTATCTCCCATCCATTCAGGTCTTCCTGCCCCAATACTAGGTCTGTAAACAAATCGAATATCACTCAAGTTTCCCTCTCTCATACACCCTCTGATAAGTCCAACTCTAATGCATCCCTGAAATGCGCACTTCTAAACTGCTGCTCAGCCGTGAAACACGCAGCCACATAGCTGCTCTTATCCTCGCCCTGGACCTTAACATTTGCATGCTTACAGAATCCTGGTTTTACAATTCCTCTGGGCCCACCTTGGACAGACTGGTCCCGCCTAGTTATGGCATTATTAGACTAGACCGCCCAAGACACGCTGGGGGTGGCCTAGTCCGTTTATACGGAGCCTCGCTCTCTGTGAAACAGGCCACACCATGTCTCTGCCCACCTGTGAATACCTATTGATCGATATCTCCACTTCCAGCAACTCAAAGTGCTCCTTCCACACTTTCTACCACCCACCCCCCCAGCAGTAATTGCACATTTACTAACTGAGTCATAGTATAAGTATCTGGGGATACAACTAGACAAGCGCCTTAATTTCTCTAGGTCACTTCTGAAAGGAAATTTTTGTTTTTAAACTTATTGAACCACAATGATCATGGGCAAGAATATTAACCGACGAATCAGGCGAATTATGCCCTTTGAGTGCTTTTGGATAATGCGTTAAAGCACCAGCTCCTGATGACAATTGTCACTACTATTTAGATGGTAGTCAGTAACTCGGGTTTGGGCTTGCCCTTTTACAGAACGGTTAGGGGCGGCTGCTGATCTGCACACATTGTTCTGAATTTGAAAGTGAGGAATATGTACAATTTTTCACTATCTATTTATGTTGTTGGTCTCTTTTCAGATTCCATATCCCTCCGAGGTTAGAGGGCTTGCATCTGAGTTTTGCCAGTGCAGCGATCCCAAGTTGGTAAACGCGTATTAATAGATAATAATTTTTCCACCGAATGTGAGTAGGCTCCTTAGTGTGTGCCTCCCTCTAGGTGAGAATACATTACTGGTCCTGAGGAATGCTGAGTCGAATAGGACTCACAAGCTGAAACATGTCGACCGTCTTTTAGGACATTGGGTTCAAATTGACTTAACCCTCATGTGTCCGATCTTTTCACTTTGTTTTTAACTGAGTTTGAATCACCCCTCTATTAAAAGTGTTGGTTGGGGGAGTGATCTACACTCATTTTAACTTGCACCTATGTGTTGTATTATTACACGTACTAAACACTGGAACCCGATGAAGATAAACGGCTACCTACCATGTGTGGGTGCCTGAGGGTTCCTTTTTCCTCACTGGGAATTCACAACCTTTAATTTGACACAGTCTATGTTTGTGTAGTGCACTTATGGCTGGTGGTGGTAATGATAGGTTGTCTTACCCCTTCTCCCTTTGTGTCTTATTTGTATTATAGTTCGAGATACTCTTTAGTTGTTTTTGAAAGATTATCCTAAGGGGTGTGAGAGTAATCTGCTTTACCCTTTCTCTCTTGTTGTTTAAACACACACCATGTCTCTGCCCACCTGTGAATACCTATTTATTGATATCTCCACTTCCAGCAACTCAAAGTGCTCCTTCCACACTTTCTACCACCAACCCCCCCAGCAGTAATCGCACATTTACTAACTGAGTCATAGAGATTATCTCCTCCAACATTGACAATCATTCCAACCAGGTCTTCCTGGGTGACTTCAACATTCACTGGAACAATCCCACTTACCCCCGCTTATGAAATGCTTCAAATCCTTCCTCACTGACCTCAAACTCGTAAAAGCCTGCAATAGCCCAACACATCAGAAAGGAGCCACCCTTGACCTAATCATTGGTAAAGAGAATACAGTACATGTTTATTCTATTCTCTCATGTGAAAGGATTGCCCATCACTGTTTCACCTTCTCCATAAAGAAAAAGGCAGTCACCTCTAAAGGCCAACCAAAGAAAGCCAAAACCTTGATCCGTGACACCAGAAACTTTAACTCACTCACTGTATCAACTATCAAAAAAGAGACCCTGCTCCCGCCTCCCACCCTGACCAGTGCCCAGGAACTCATGGATCACTTTTTCAATTCAATGTCCAAAATCATGGACATCATAGCCCCTTAGCAATTAAAAAGAATCCATCCAAATGAACCAACCCTTGGTTCAACAGCAACCTTAATGAAGAATGGCGACACCTAAGACTTGCTGAAAGAGCGTGGAAACACCCCCCCTCCTTGGCCCACCTCATACTCCTACATCAAAGGCAAGGCACCGACAACTAGGCCCTGTCTCTAATAGCCTGTTTGAAATGATCAGAAAAAAATCTTCTTGCAGGAGTGATCCTTCTTACTCCAACAGTACAGCACCCCCTGAGTATGAAACCTTTGCCTCCTTCTTCATTGAGAAAACATCGCAAATCACCAAAGACATCCAGATTGCTCTCAATCTTCTCCCCCACCAACCCCTCCATCTCCCGTCCACAATGGTAAATAATGCATGCCCGTATAATCACCCTATCTCACCCAAAAATAACTCTTCCTGGTCAACCTTCTCAACCATCAATGAGATTGGAACTCTCAATCTTTTGACATACTTAAAATATTCAAACCACTGCTCTAATTCCCTCCCCTCCAAACTCCTTAATGAGTTCATTCACCTCCTATTCCCACTATGGACCAGGATAATCAATGCATCTCTCACCCGAGGCTTCCTACTCCACTGCTTCAAACCCGGTCAGGTTATCCCCATCCTAAAAAAAACACTCCAAGCAGTCCAAACCCAACAACTACCGTCCATCTCGATCCCTACTCTGTCCAAACTCCTAGAGAAATGTGTACATTTGCAACTCCACAATCACATTGAACAATTCCTACTCTTCAACCACTGTCAATCGGCTTCTGTTTGGGTCATGGCGCCAAAACTACCATGGTCCACATTTTCAACGATGTCCTGCTCTCAGTCAATCAAAATGATTCTTGCCTCATGATCCTGCTGGATCTGTCTGCAACCTTTGATACCATCAACCATGCTACCTTACTTGACCTTCTAGAACACAGAATGGGCCTCCACGGCACCATGCTAATATATTTCTCCTCTTTACATAACAGATTGCAGCGCTTCCTAATCAATCACACTCTTTCCGAGCAGTCACTGCTATCTTTGGGAGTCCCCAGAGCCTCTATCCTCTCCGTGACAGAGTTCAACCTCTATAAGGAGCCCCTTACTGAAGTCCTCAATCTAGCCCATGTCTCCTTTCATATGTATGCTGACAACAGACAACTCTACATGAGAATAACCTCCAAGGACATCCACACCCTAACAGAAAACGCAACAATGGCTAACTCGTAACTATCAAAACCAAAGGGGATGATGGACGGAGTGTTGAACATTGCAAGCACTCAACCCCAGTCAACTAATCTGGGTTTAATCCATCATCATTCTTTAGCTCACTCCGCCACCCCAGTTCAGACATGGCCATATGCAAATCAGTCTGACCCTGTGCCTCAAGGGAACAGTCCAGCCCGAACTGCCAAGCCATGTCTTCCCTGGACCGGAAACAAGCTTCCTGGGACCGGTTCCTGGCTAATCAGCCGTCATCAGCCAGGCTAGCTTGAATCCAGTGGTAAAGTGAGCAAGGGACCCACGTCTGGGCACACCCTGCCAACTTGGGGCAAACAAAGCAAAACCAAAGGGGATGATGGACGGAGTGTTGAATATTGCAAGCACTCACCCCCAGTCAACTGATCTGGGTTTAATCCATCATCATTTTTTAGCTCACTTCCCCACCCCAGTTGAGACATGGCCATATGCAATCAGTCTGACACTGTGCCTCATGGAAACAGTCCAGCCCGAACTGCCAAGCCATGTCTTCCCTGGACAGGAAACAAGCATCCTGGGACCGGTTTCTGGCTAATCAGCTGTCATCAGCCAGGCTAACTTGAATCCAGTGGCAAAGTAAGCAAGGGACCCACATTTGGGCATATCCTGCCAACTTAGGGCGAACAAACCTCAGACTCAATGCCCTTAAAACCGAATTCTTACTGATCGCTCCACCGACCCCTAATGTC
The DNA here is from genome assembly GCF_964263255.1 of Lissotriton vulgaris. Lineage (NCBI taxonomy): Eukaryota > Metazoa > Chordata > Amphibia > Caudata > Salamandridae > Lissotriton > Lissotriton vulgaris. Next base: position 1,021,313,023 of record NC_141697.1, read on the forward strand.
AAGGACTGGCTCCCTCTTCTCTCTGCCTTGAATTGCACTTCACACATCGTCAACTTTGCCAAATCCCTAGGTATAACACTAGACAAAAACCTCTCCATGCAAAAAAACACATCAGCACCATCACTAGAGGTGCTAACCATCAAAAGTCTCTCAAGCTTAGTTTCAAGCTTCCCAGCACAGGTACAACTTCCAGAGGCCCCACAACTGGATCAAGCACTCTAGGAAGGACAGAACGCTCTCAGCAGAGTTCAGGGAAGTTGGGGGTGAAGTCCTTTTATTCCTGGGACTTCAGAACAGGGAGCCAGATCTTCTCAGGCCCTTAGAGATTCCTTCAAGACAGGGGACACAGCACAACAGCAAAGTCCTTCCCCTCTCCTTGGCAGCAAAGCAACAGGTCAGTCCAGCAGAGCAACAGCAGGATAGTCTTCCTTCTTCAGATCCAGCTTTCTCCTTGGCAGAGGTTCCTTCTTGATTCCATGATGATCTAATTTTCAGTTGTCAGGGGTCCTGTACTTATACCCCTTAAAGTCTTTGTTCATGTGGGCCATGAGCCCGGTCTGAAACAGCTCTGGGTGTTTCTTGAGTACTTTGTTTTCCTGGCTTCTCCTTTCCTTTCAGAGTGAGGGGCAGGGTCGTCAAACGCCCAGCAGGAGGTGGAGCCAGCATTGTGGCAGGCAGGCACAGCCCTATTCAGGCCCATGTGCTAACTCCTCCCACCACTCAAGTTGCAAATGCAGTCATTCAGCCTAGGGCTGACTCAGCCAGCCTCCTGGGGAATCCCCAGCCCCTGTCCCTCTCAAACCAGACAGTCAATACACAAACAGGCCAAGGCACACAGAACGGTCAGACAAGAGAACAGCAACTTTCTAAAAGTGCTGTTCTCAAACACGGGATTTAAAAACTACCTTTCCTAAAAGATGTGTTATTAAATTCTGAGTTCAGGGATACTAGACTCTTATGTCCTATCTTGTTCCTATGGGAAGAAAAGCTGGTAGCCACTGTAGCCAGCATCCCCCATGTTAACCTATGGAGCAAGATAGCCTTACAATAGTGAAAAATGAAATTGGCTGCCTTTCACTACCAGAGCATGTCACCTGCACCAGTACATGCTCTACCTTTCACTTACACTGCACCCTGCCCAAGGGGGTACCTTGGGCCTTCCATAGGGGTGACTAATGTGCAAAAAAAGGGGGATGGTTAGGCCTAGTCAGTGGGGACACTGACCAGGAGGACACAGCAGTTCCTAGACGTCACACAGGCACTGCATTAGCAGGCCAGAGACACCATTTTAGAGCAACTCATGTGGGTGGCACAATCAGTGCTGCAGGCCCACTAGTAGCATTTGTCATCACCAGCCCTGGCACACCCAGTGCACTTTACTAGGGACTATGTGGTGATACAAATATGCCAATCATGTATATCCAATCATGATAACAATTTACATAGGGAGCACTTACACTCTGGCACTGATCAGCAGTGGCAGAGTGTCCAAAGCATCTAAACCAGCAAAACAAAATCAAGCACAGCATCAAAAATACAGGAGGTAGAGGTAAACAGGTAGGGGGAAACCACACCAAAGATGCCAGGTCTAACACTCATGGAAACAATCCAGCCCGAACTGCCAAGCCATGTCTTTCCTGGACAGAAAACAAGCATCCTGGGACCGGTTTCTGGCTAATCAGCTGTCATCAGCCAGGCTAACTTGAATCCAGTGGCAAAGTGAGCAAGGGACCCACATATGGGCATACCCTGCCAATTTAGGGCTACAAACTTAAGACTCAATGCCCTTAAATTCGAATTCTTACTGATCGCTCCACTGACCCCTAATGTCAATGACTGGCTCCCTCTTCTCTCTGCCTTGAATTGCACTTCACACATCATCAATTTCGCCAAATACCTAGCTATAACACTAGACAAAAACCTCTCCATGCAAAAACACATCAGCACCATCACTAGAGGTGCTAACCATCAGCTGCATATCATCTGTAAACTTAAACCTTTCCTCCCCTTGGCCAATCTCACAACCATGACTCATGCACTTGTACTCTCAGAGCAAACTACACAGTAGCTCTACCCTTGTGGGCCTCCCGCAAACCTCACTTGCACCTCTGAAGGCTGCCCTCAATGCTGAGCTACAGTCATCACAGATTTTTTTTAAAGTGATCACATCACCCCTGAGCTTTGTGCACTGAATTGGCTTCCCTCCGAGGCCAGGATGTATTTCAAAATTGCCTGCATGATTCACAAAGCGCTGCACCACAATACACCGTGTCCCAGAAACTGACCCTATTGAGAGGAAATAGATCCCCCAGAAGCACGAGTTCCCTATTTCTCAAGCCAGAAACATTCAAGAAAAAGAAAACCTACAACCGTTCCTTCTTTGGAATGGCCCCTAACATCTGGAACTCTCTACCCATGGAGATCAGATGCTACCTATCCACATCCCTTTTCTGGAAAGAAGTGAAAATGTTTCAATCCAACAAATTCCTCTCTCTCTAAGACTAGGCCACTGGTACCCCTTCCCCACACCCAGACTTAACCTGTACATCCCTACCTCTGGGAAAACTATGCCTCTACTCTCTCCACCCTGTAACTCTCTCCCTCTTCGACCTCAGAAAGTTGCGTTCACATATTCTACTGTATATAGTGTGTACCACCTTTATATTTTGTTACTTTGTACTTTTATTTATGATTATGTAATCCGAGTAATTGCTGCTTTTTTGCCTACATATCCCAGTATATATTGTTTACTCATTTTTACCATTACTTTGTACTGTTATTTATTCTGTATCTTACTCATGTTATTTGGTTGTGCTTACTCTGTAAAGTGCTCTGACACCTTCAGGTCATGTTCGCACTATATAAAGCTCCACAAATAAATACAATAAATAGAACATCAGGACATTTTATCACAGATTGTATCATAAAGCTAGAAGCCCTTGAGAGGTCTTAGATTCATACAGAGGACAAATGCAAATCAAGGAAACCGCAATGCCCAACAAACAGGCTCCTCTTCCAAGCACAGATGATATGAAGACTTAAATATGTCTACCTATCACCAGCTTTTTCTCATTTAAAATACATTATAACCCTTTATTATATAACTTCACAATCCCTGTTGTTTGATTAGAAACTGTTCAAGAGTACAAACTATTAAGTAATTTGTTGATCAGTTTTAGAAATAGAGATGAAAGGGTGGTCTAGATCTTGCACACATTTTCACTCCTCTTCAGTAAGAACCTGAAGATCATTTCCAAGCAACATTCTATGTACTTCTGATTCACAAGATGATGGAGTTCTTGTACAGTCTGCATTGATTCATTTATCCCTTTCCTACCCCATACACTGACCATTGCACAGTGACCCATAGTTTTGTAGCTATGTTTGGGCTATAAAAATTCCTATTAAAACATGCATGTGTACTAGACTAATGGGCAGAATTATTAATTGCAATTAAATGAATAATGAATGTTCACATAATCTATTGTTTATGGTGGTAGCCATAAGAGACGGAGGGTTGAGCACTGGCAATGTATTTTTCCAGAGCATGGGTCTTAATTTGCTTTTCCTATCAGTGAATCTTTTTTTCTTTCTCTTGACTCCTCATTCATGGATCCCCCAAATTTTTTTTGCTGCTTTGTGCTTCTTGGATCTATTTCCCCATATTGTTACAATCTTGGTTGGCCCGTCGCTATTCTTGTGCTCCACCCATTCAAATTCGATGAAAATTCACTCTTGGTGCAACATTAGCAGCAGTATGAAAAAACATTAAGGATCAGAAATGACATATAGGAGAAAAAATTCATTTAGGGGTAAAATTACCCATCGTACAACATCAAAAATAGTGTGAAAACTCTTTTCGGAGGACAAACCATATTCACTCATGGTGCTACATTAACATGTCAGGCAGTGTGTCATGTACTCACCTGGTCCCGACCACAGAGACGACACAGGAGCTGATGCTGGACCTCCTATTCCACCAGAGGACAATGCAAGTCAAAATAAGAAAAGAGAGACTTGCGGTACTGGATCTACTCAGCGGCTGTGCGAAACTGCGTAACAGGATTGGTCACTTCTGAGACAATCTACGTTTGCGAGGTAGATGTACACTGGACCAGAATCTCTGGCTTTGCAATGAAGAAATGCACTGGAAATAATAAGAGGAGGCAGTTACCATCAGCACACTAACAAGTCTTAACATACAATGAACATTTTTTAATTTTAGTGACACAAACTTACAAGTTTCCTCTGCAGCTCAGCAGGAGACCAGAATACCAAAATCACATATTGGAGTGTAGCACTACAAGGCATAAACTTGAAATATAGATTGAAGTTATTGGTAGTCCCCAAGAGATACTCGGAGCAGAGATGAGAACTATTGCACTCCTAAGGATACACTCGGAGTAAAGGTTGAAGTGACTTGCACTCTTAAGAATACACTTAGAGCAAAGGTTGGAGTGACCTGCACTCCTAGGGATACACTCAAAACACAGGTTGGGATATAAGGTTGTTGCATATATCAAAGCCTCTGAAGTGCATTCTCTTGGTACTACTGTTCATCAGAGAAATACAGGACAAAAGTCTTTAATCCTTGAACTGTGACAGTTCTAGCATCAAAGTTGTAGGGGGGAGTCCGGAGTATAAACACACAAGATGCGCTGGAGTAAATCACAAAGAAGAAAAGTCTATAGTCTTTGAAGACGGGGATCTCAGTCCTGTTGTCCTGGTGTAGGAGGTTTAGTGCACACTAACCTGATATCAAGCACTTAACCTAGTTCTTCTACTTGTCTAAAGTTCAAAGAAGACCTCGAAGCCTTGACTCAGGTCAGAAGTGGGGGTCAGGAGTAGCTGTGTAGGAGGGAGCTAGGAGGAAGACGTCGATGGAGCTGGTGCCACCAGAACAACAGGTTTGGATGGACTTGAAGGAGACTAGAGCGCTTCTTGGTTCCGGCACAATTCGTCAGGTGAGTGGGAAGGGTAAAGCTTGTTCTGCAGGGAGCAAGGCCAAGCCATAATTCGGGTTTGGGTGGGGTTTATATAACCTCTCTGGAAGCTCAATGGATGTAGCTAGATCAAGTGCAGCACGTGGGGCACATGGCAATCTGGAAGGTTCTCGAACTTTGGGGAAAACATGTGTTGGTACACTCTCTTTGACCTTACAGAAAAGGCAGGTGCATCTTGTTGTTTGGAACCAAATAAAAGAAAACGAATGTATTGTTTTTGCTCGAATGTGCATAGGGGAAAACACCACCAAGACCCCAGTAACAGCAAGAGCATGGCTTGTAATTGGCTCACTAGATTTTGGGGGAAGCTTGCAGGAATGCAAGTGCAATGAAATTATGGGAGCTAGGGATGCATCGGTCTTGAGGGAGTGGGGGGAACACTAGCCACGAGGGATGCTAGGCGTGCATCAGTCATGAGGGTGCTGGGGGAACACTACCTAAGAGGGATACTGGGGGCGCATCAGTCATGAGGGAGCAGGGAGAACACTCGCTGTGAAGGATGCTAGGGGCGCATCAGTCATGAGGGAGCTGGGAGAACACCAGCCATGATTGATGCTGAGGACGCTTCAGTTATGAGATGGCTGGGGGAACATCAGTCATGAAAGATACTGGGGAAACATCAGTCATGAAAGTGTTAGCGGGAACATCAGTTATAAGGGTGATGGGGGAACATCAGTCATGAGGAACACTGGGGAAACATTCATAAGGGTGTTAGGGAGGACATCAGTTATGATATCATAGAGTGCTACTGTGCCCATACGGATATACAGATAAAGCAACATGAGCCCGGCGCACTGCACCACTATGCAGAGGACGCAAGAGGGGGTTGTGACAGAGAGGGAGCAGGAGGAGGATGTGACAGAGAGGGAGCTGGAGGGGGTATTGACACAGAGTAACATCTCCGGGTAGCAAACTACTCTGCCTGATCGTCAGTGCCCCAGTGAGTCCTGCACCTGGAATTTCTGGATGTGGGAAAATCAGGCCTGATTTTACCGACCAGCAAAATCATGTGCAGTTTGGGCAGCAAGGGAAGCCCAGCCCCATCTTGGGCCACCACTAACCCTCTCAACCAGCATCTGGGGAGCAAGGAATGTTCCCCATCTGCCAGCTTACAGCCTTGAGTAGGGCCTTCTTCACCTTCTTGCCAAACCAGGTCTCCCTTGCTCCAATTTACCGACTGCTCAAAACAAGCATGACCTATTGTGTAAGAACAATATGAGTGTAGAAACATATAAGGACAAAATCACATTTCAGGTTAAAAATTCACATTTAGCTGCAAAATGAAGTTTCATTCCAAAATATCATTTATGTTTAAAATCAGCTTTATATGCGCTATCACACCTGGTGCAACATCAACAGACAAAATCACTTAGATGCGATTTGGGAGCAGATATCACATGCAATTTTGAAAACACTTTGAGATGCAAAATCACCCTTAGCGCAAAGTCATTTGGTATGTAATATCACATTTTGGTACAAAATTCACTAAGTACAGGGAGAAAATGTGTAGCAAGATGTCATATAGGGTATGCACGATCACATTTGGCTGAGAGCAAATTGAGGTACTTAGTTACCTTTGATGCAAAATTGTTTTTAGCGTTGAAAAGGTTATAGAACTCAAATCCTATTCATGTGCAAAATCATGTTTATATGTAAAATCACTTTGAGATCCAGTTTCAGCTTTGAATAAAAGTCAGCAGGATAGTGCTTTCGGAGCAAAGGGCAAAAAGAACAATTGATGGACAGAATGCAGAACAATGTTATACATTCATCCCAGTACAGAGATCTGTACCTAAATCCATTGTTTCTTTGCTCACCATGCCATTCCAGTTTGAACCCAGCCATATTCAAATCAGTCTTGATCCTGTGCCCAATGGGTACAGTCCAGCCCAAACTGCCCGGCCAGGTCTTCCCTGGACTGGAAACAAGCATCCTAGGACCGGTTTCGGGGTTTCACCCCTCATCAGCCAGGATAGCTTGACTCCAGTAGCATGGAGAGCACGGGACCCACGTCTAGGCATACCCGTCCCACTCGGGGTGACCACTGCCTGCTTTTAAAAAATACTTTTAAAAACATTCACAAAGGGGAATAGGACATTTGGGGACCTCTTCCCATTTGCCAATGGGTTACCACCAACTTGAAGTAAGTGGTAATATGCTAATGTTTTGCACCTGCATTCACGGTCACAAAACATTCATATACACCGTTAGGATTCGGTATTCGGAAGGGACGCCCCAAACAAGCCCCTTCCAAATACCAAATCGCAAACCCTAATTTGAGATTCAGTAACAGATTACTGAATCGCAAATTACGGTTTGATACATGGCAAGAGCAATTTTTGGGTTCCAAACGGGCTTATTCTGAGAATCACCCCGTTTGCGAATGCAAAAACTCTTGATACATGTGGCCAAAATCACATTTAGGTTCGAAAGCACAAATGGTGCATCATCAGTGTCACATTTAGGAGTTAAACCACATCACTGAGGTGTAAGATCATGTTTTTTGCTAAATCAACAGGAGTGAAGAAAATCGTGTAGGAACAAAAATCACATTCAGGTGCAAAATCACCCTTAGTACAAAATCAACCTTGGTGCAAAAGCAGTATGAGTGAGGGACCATCGTTATGTGCCAAAACATATTTAGGTGTAAAATCACAATTATATGTATAATTGCCATGAGTGCAATTTCAACAGAAGTATGAAAACACTCAAAAATCATATTTAAATGCAAAAGCACATTTAGGCGCAAAATCACCTGTTTGCAGCATCAAAAGAAGTGTGAAAACACTTTTAGGTGAAAACACATTTAGGAGCACAAATATGATTAGGTGTAAAGGCACACTTAAGCCCTCGTTATAGGCCAAGGGCTAAAATTCGATATCTGATAAAGAAGAGTTTGCAAAGAAATTAGAATTACGAGTTTTATGATAATTATCGTAGTTTTCAGCTGATAGATTTAGGCACAATTTATTATGCGAAAAGGCCTAATATTAGAGTTTAGTGTACTCCACAAAATTCTAGGTGTTATGCCTAATTTTGAAGCTGAAAACGTGGAACAGGAGTGATTTACCACACAAGGTAAATACCTCACCCTGTGGTAATACATATATAGTAAGAACTATGGCTCCACCTAGAGGAATCTAACACACCTCTCACATCATGTTATTAGCTATCTGGCGTGCCATTCCACCTTCTAAGTGCTTCTATTGAACTACATGAGGGAACATTTTACGACTGATAAGAACTTAATCATCACGCCGATTGTCAAATTCAATTCTTAATCATTTATATACATTGCATCCAGAAAACAATCCTCCTTTGCTACGTTCGTTTTCCCAGCACTGGCAAAGCCAAAGGTGCATGCAACACACCCAAACAACATTTGTGAATGCCTTTGTTTACATGCTTTGGCACATGAAAACCAGACCCAGTCTTTTAAACAGATACAAGTGTAGATTTCCTCTTCCTGTATTCTCCTTTCTAATAACTGTCCCAAGGGTGTAACCGGAACTGTGGGTGCTACGGTTTTTCTAAGTTAGCGTAGTTTATGTTTCTAAGACTGCATGTCCCTCTTTCATGTTTCCTGGAGTTCTCTGCTAAAGGAGCTCTGTTAATAAAATGCCCGAGTTAGGGATTCAGGGCTGATTAACAAGCAACTTGGAATGAAAAATGTGGTTCACATATTCTTCTTTCTTTATTCTGAATGTTAATATATTCGCTTCTGACAAATGCCAGAAGAATATGTAAAATCTATGCCTTCACGTCTTTAATAAAATTACAATTTTTGTGCACAATTAGCCAAGAAAATCAGTATTAGACAATATCCTAGAGAAAACATTTCTGAAATTCAAGCTGAACTGCAAAAACAGGTTCTCATGCAGGCTGGTTAACATGCTCTTCCCCGACTGAATACAAATACTTCTGAACAATAAAAATAGCTAATTAACAAAGAAGTGGTTTAAGATGAGAGTGTTAATTACAAATGTATTATTCATAACTAATTAGCAGGACTGAACTTCTCACTGAAAAATATGAACCTGTTTACACACAGTAGGGGCAGACACTTGCAAGATGCTCGTACACTCATGTGTTACAACAGAATGACGGCACAAAAATCACCACAACATACCCCCTAAATTTACAGCTTGCAACCTGTGTGGCAATGGGACATGTTTAACCTTTGCTATCTATCTGACCGCAAGCAAATGGAGGCAGACTTGGCAAACAATTCTATACAAAATGGCAGACAAGGTCATGGGGTCAAATCCAGACTGAAACAGGTCACTTTGCAGCCCACTTGGGGACAATTACTTCTGGTCACGGCTAAGTGGTCACTTGATTGAATGCCACGAAGACAGCTCACAAGCCACGGATAACAATCCTTATAGCGATTAAGCATTAAAGCCCCGATGATTCAGCCTTTATTACCCAAATGAACCTAAGTATTGCATAAAAAAAAGAAAAGATCTTGGTATGCGGGTGATACGGGGGCTAAATTGAAATGCCACCTCATTAAACAATAATATCTAATTTTATCTAAATGAATTTTCTCATGAAGTACGCCACACAGAGCAGGATATCTAAAATAAATTATCACAAGTGATACATAATTTCGGGAAACGGCGGTTGGGAAATAATCGGCTGCAAAATTAACGGCAAACAAATGTGGAGCAAAACATGCAATTTTTTTTCTCTTTCTCTGCATATAATGCTGTGACGGTGAGCAAATGCTTAACAAGGACATCTTGCAGTGTTTGGAAATTGTGTCCTAAGCGGGCAAGCAATGAAGAAAGTGCGAAACCTCTGATAGCCACACTTCGAAGTTCAACGTTTAATAATTTTCACAAATGAAATATTCCAAAAAGACATTCACGGTTGAACTGCTTTTGACTTCTAAAAACGCGTTGCTGCTTTTTTTTTTATTGACATCATAGTAGGGAGAAATTACTCATAAGATTTTATAAACGATAGCAGCCATTAACATTATTATCTCCCACTCCACTCCATTGGAGACGCCTGTCAAATGGATGTTCCTTTCTGGCTAGCCGTTTTATTGTTTTTTTTTTTATTTTTCTGAACAGTAAGTATGATTGCTCTGATTTCCAAGAGCCACTGCCGTCAACATCGCTGCTGGTTGATTATCCTATCCTCCCTTCCGCAATGCCGACGGATTATTATAAAACACTGGCAAATTGAACTTTGTTTTTTTACTTCTCCGTTTCCACATCACCAATTTGTGATCGGCGGGGAGACGATTTCCCCTTTATCATCCAGATTCACCTTAAATTACCAGGGCTAAACGGTAGTATGAAGCACGGTGTTGAAGCATGAGTCTGCAGGGCGTACAAGAGACGTATTGCACACTCTTTTGCAAGGTGCACAAGCAAAAATTGAGATGAAATTGCAGAGCGGTTTTAATAGTACCTTTCCTTAGACCCCTGGAATTGCACCACAATAGACAATATTATGTCTCACTCAATGCTCCGCTTATAATTCTGCCTATTCCTACTTGCCTACTCACTATTGCCCTCCGACCAGATTTCAATTTCTGTAGCTGGCACACAGTGGCAATGTGACCAGTGAGAAGAGCCCACAGTTCTAGGACCCTTGGCATCAGGGCACAAGTCCTAAAAAAAGAAGTGGGGGGGCTGGCGTCACAACAGGAAGTGACGTCACGAAAGGTGGCTTGCACCATCAGACTCATTGCCTCCCCTCGAGCTACCTGTAAAATAAGTGGGGGGACGCTGTCCACCCGCGTGGTACCCCGACTCGAGCTCTGTTTGGCATCTACACTGGGCGAGCACAATGTCAGTAATTATCAATGCACCTCATAAATTAACTGGTAGAGATATGTGAGTCATTGTGTCCACATGTTTATGTTCTGGGGACTGACAACTTTTGATAGCAGCTATGGAGCTCATGGTGCAGGACATTAACTTTATTTCTTTTGCTGTTTTGAATATTTGTTATTTTATATAGCTTGTAACAAATCTCTTTCGTAGTCAAGAGTACTCACAGGACTACAAGCAGGATCAGTCAATACAAAACACCGCCAAAGCAAAGCTGTACATCTAATAATAACATAATATTACACAGGGAAACAAACTTCAATATATACAAATATGCATCTTTAGAAAGTTACGAAAGGAAGTAAACATCTAGCTGTCTATAGAATTATGTAGCTAGCTTTAGAAACGGAGTACACAAACTGATCAACCTTCTAGGGTTCTTGTGATACTCACAACATAGTATTTTCCAACCATTTCTTTATTGACCTGTCCCACAAGCATAGGGCTCTCCTCCTGTGCCTTATGCAAATCTTCCAGGGTAGCCCTACAAATAGCTAGGAAACCGTGCAGCTCTGTAAGCGACCGACTCCAGCTACTGAGTCATTTAAGGAACCTCATCCTCCCATCCCTCTGGAACAGCAGTGATGACCTCTATGGTCACTGCCTTACCAGAATCTGCCTGTCCTGCAAATTACCTTGTCCTGGTCCCTGCAAATAAGGAATGATCCCAGCCCCAACCTGCAACTGTGGTGCAGGCTGTGCTCTGGTCAACACAGCTGATGTTGTCCAGACCATAAATGCTTCTGGTTCTAAGACTGGGACAATCAAATCATTGCCCAAGAGACTTCCAACAACTTGCTTTTCCCTAATCCTGACATCAATCATAGGAGCTCATTCTCAACATTGGCAAGCGGATACTTCATGCCCTCTCCACTGGCTACCAAACTTGCATGCTTGGTCCCAGGGCGTATCTCCTCAGGCTTAAGGTGCTTCCTCTCAACTATAGTGCAGAAGGCTCCAGTATCCCTCAGGAAAGGCCTTTCCTCCCATTGATACTAACTTCCTGCACAAACCTCATCTTGTTAGCATAAATGCACTTCAGAGCATTTGGGTCTCTCTCCCAGATGTCCATAGCTACTAGGGTGAGAGCAACTGGGTTCTCTAGATCCCTTAACCCATGTGTATAACATGATTGATATCATGGGTGCTGCTGAGTCAGGGTCTTTCAACTGACAAGCTCTCTTGAAGTGTCCTACCTTATAGCACTTTAAGAAAGTCACCATCTTGAACTTGGAAGAACTTCCCTGTCCCCTCTTCTCAGGATGCCCTTTACGGGACACACCATTACATTACCATTTTTTCCAGGGCTCTACTCGAGTCCCATGAGAATTACCATGATACTTATCCTCTGGTTTGGAACTGGTCTGTGAAGAGTTCTTCTCCCCCTTTGGCTTAGAACCATGCTGCTTTAGCCCTTTGTGAACCCTGTTAGCTAACCACTTGCCAGTCAACTCTGCAAGTGTCTCTGGTTACTTCTCTGTCAAATAAGACAGGTATCACCTAAGTGGGGTACAGCACTCCTCCTTGAGTCGCTTTGTCACCATCAGCTTTTTAAGGGAGTGAAAGTTCTCTTATCCACTCATTTCAATAATGCAATACAACATGAATCCACGTTTCAAATGCAACACTATCCGCTCTATGCAGTCCCGGAATCTCTGAATGTACTGGCTGGCTTCAGCCCGACCAGCTAATCAGAGCTTTCTTCATTCGCTCATAGAACATCTGGTCTGCCACAGACATTCTCCCAATAATGGCTGTCCCTTCCAATAGCATGCACCCCATTAAGGCAGCTGCCTTAGACACCTCATTTAAGGCTTGTGCCTTACAAGCAACTTCAAACCTCACAAACCACTCCAAAATGCCCGATCTTCCACAAGTACAAGGTCTTTTGGAACCTTGGCCACAATTTGCCCTGAACTGGATGTAGAATCACTTATCCCAGATGCAGTTCTCATTGCTGACACCCTAAGTCTCTCTCTCTCTCTCAAGCGCTGCCCTTTACCTTTCCAGCTCGCCTTCTTTTTCCATCTGTTTCTTCTCCCACTTTCTCTGTTTTTCCTCCCTTTCCCTCTCTTTCGCCTCCCTCTCTCACAATTTCTCCTTGCGGGCTCATTCCTCCTGTCTTGCCGCCGCCTCTCCTCTCTCCTGTTCTCGTGAGCTAGTTGTAGCTTCTTCCTTTCAAACTCTCTGGTTTTCTCTTCTTCCTCAAACTTAGCATTCTGAAGAGCCACATACAAACTCATGGTCTCTGCTAGGCTCAGCCCACTCAAGGAATTTATTCCTGGCAGTGGTGACAATGGTACCCTAGAAATTCGAGGTGGTGTACTCACCACAGGTAATCTTGAAACTAAAGGTGGTGAGTGTCTTGGTGAAACTCTGGAAAATGCATTTGCAGGTACACTCTGCATGTGTCTCGGACAAATTTGTCCCCTGGGAACCCTAGAGCCTGTATCTATGGCACTATCTTCCTGGGTTCTTAACATGGTCCCCCCCCCCCCAGAGTCAGCTACAGCCTCATCTCTTTCGCCCAGTGTCTCAAACTGGTCTCTAATTAAATTAGAAAAGACCTCTTTGTCCCTACTCCTGGAAATCCTCTACCCTCTTTCCCTATATAAATCCTTCATCTGATCTCTGGACATGGTGCTGAGGTCTATTCCCAACCCAGTGTTTTCTATTGACTGTGCATGTCGCCTTTGTACATCAAAAACGGGCCTGATTGTACTTTTGCATAAATTGGAAATTGTCAATGCCACTTCTGTACCCGGGGTCCTAAACGTTAGGCTCCCATTGCTTGCTTTCAATTGTCAGAACATCTTTCAGTGGGCCACAGGGCAATCAGGAATTACTAGGCCGAGCTGTTGGAGCAGAGAACTTTTACTCCTGATGTCCTGGGGCACGGTCTACTATGGATCCTAAGCAATTGGGTCAAGTACCGCTTCAGCACTTAACTCTCAGGAATAGCCTGGTCCGGGCAGTCGAAGGCTCCCTTGGGCAAAGATAGATAGAAGGGGTGAACACAGGCTCACAACTCAAAATACACGTAGCAACAATACATTATTGTCCAGCCAAATACTCAATTTATTTTACTGCTACTAACACAAAGATAACTATGACATTCACATGCAACTACACAGCCCCCCTGAGGTCAGGGCTCAAGTGTTTCATAGGCAGTTCCGTGTGTTCCACTCCCTCTTCGCTCTAGTGATAGTGGTTATTCTCCATTCACCAAGGGCAACATCCAGGGTAAGCTCCACTAGTAGTCTGAGTCTCAAGAGTCCACTCCAACTCTGCATTATAGTCAAAAGTGTTCCTACACCAAATCGCTTTCTAGCAAGCATGCTCCCCCAGGGATGACTGGCTGGGAATCAGTCTTACGCACACATAAAGGGTCAAAGCGACCAGAGTTCCTGAGTGTGGCCACTCTGTAGGCACTGGAGCAGCAGCAGCTGTTTCTAGTCATTCACTGCACGCAGCCAGGCGAGATACGCTTAGCGGTCCTTGACTGCCTCACACACCGTCATGCAACCACAGCGACTAGAGGTCCTTGCAGCTCTTCCTGTTTTTTTTGCTCACCATACCATTCATCAGTCTTGACCCTGTGCCCAATAGGAACAGTCCAACCCGAACTGCCAGGCCAGGTTCTCCCTGGACTGGAAACAAACATTCTAGGACCGCTTTTGGTGTTTCACCATTCTTCAACCAGGATAGCTTGATTCCAGTGGCATGGAGAGCACGGGACCCACGTCGGAGCATGCCCGTCCCACTAAGGGTGACAAATGCAAAAAGAACAATTGATGTACAGAATGCAGAACAATGTCATACATTCACCCCAGTACAGAGATCTGGGCCTAAATCCATTGGTTTTTTGCTCACCATACCATTCGAGTTTGGACCCAGTCATATGCAAATCAGTCTTGACCCTGTGCCCATTGGGAACAGCCCAGCCCGAACTGCCAGGCCAGGTCCTCCCTATACTGGAAACAAGCATCCAAAGATCGTTTTTGGGGTTACACCCCTCTTCAGCCAGGATAGCTTCATTCCAGTGCAGTGGCATGGAGAGCAAGGGGCCCACGTCTGAGCATACCCGTCCCACTCGGGGTGACAAATGCAAAAAGAACAATGGTTGGACAAAATGCAGAACAATGGCATACATTCACCCCAGTACAGAAATCTGGGCCTAAATCCATCATTTTTTTGCTCACCATACCATTCCAGTTTGGACCCAGACATATACAAATCAGTCTTGACCCTGTGCCCAATGGGAACAGTACAGCCCGAACTGCCAGGTCAGGTCCTCCCTGGACTGGAAACAAGCATCCTAGGACCGGTTTCGGGGTTTCACCCCGAAACAGCCAGGATAGCTTGATTCCAGTGTTATGGAGAGCACAGGACCCACGTCCGGGCATCCACCACCACTCGCGGTGACAAATGCAAAAAGAACAAGGGAGGACCTGGCTTGGCAGTTCGGTCTTGACTGCTACCATGAGACACAGGGTCAAGACTGATTTGCATATGGCTGGGTCTAAACTGGGGTGGCATGGTGAGCAAAAGAACAATGGATTTAACCCAGTTCTCTTGGCTGGGGGTGAATGTATGATTTATTCAGCATTCCGTCCATCATTTGTTTGCGTAGCAGAGTTCACTTTGCGGCAGCCCCACCTGGCGTACCAGGGTCATAACTCCTCACTGTAAATGGGCGATGACCTTTTCTGCATAGGGATGTCCACAGCTCACTTCATAGAAGCTCACCTCTGGAATATGATGGTTGATTACTTTTCACTACATATGGACAATGACCTGATCGATGCAGCAGCCGTCTCCTCACACCACGTAAAGGTAGTCCACTCAACAGGATTCCCCACTGGACCTCATTCAGTCTAACACTCTCCTCTTCCTCTCAGGGTACCCTAGTCTTGGCAAGCAGCTAGGCACTGGCGCTCCAGGGTCCAGAGCAGGTGGTCTTGGATTCCCTGCAAGATGTTCCCTCACCCAGCTCACAGACTAGCAGGCTTTGGACCCCAATCCTGGTCACAGGCTGATGTCTTGCAAGAGCTTCTCCTCCTCACACAGGTCGGATGGCTGCTTGACCGTTGACAATTTTTGATGTCTTCCCCTTCTTATAGTCCAATTCAAGACACCAAATTCTATTTAGAATTTGGGTCTTTAAAGTTTGTGATGGGGTCTCCTTCCTTTTGAAGTGCCCACTCCTTTGCCCACTCTTCCTCTAAAAAGCAGTCTGTTACAGCAGGAGTGTCTTCAAAGATGACAGCCCCACAACACAGGCACTGGGAGTGACTAGAGTACACACCTGGATGTCACCTACAATGATATATTTATCAAAGGGTTAGCCCATGGTCTCAGCCATACTCTTTATGATTAAGCTTATCAGCCCCATCTCCTTCCTGGTATGTACCCATGCCCCTTTCTTATGACCTCACTCTGAATCAAAGATCACCCTTTAATGTTTACTGGGGAAGCCTGGCTTTCCCTTCTACAGTGTGTCCCACCCAGCTTTTATGAATGCAGCAATACACAAATCTGTCTGGGAGGATTCCTCTACCTCCTTTCCTTATGTTTCCTCAATGCAGCCCTGGGTCTCCCAAAATGAGTCCAGAGTCTTCCATGTATAGTACCCTTTAAAGCCACACATACATTAAGCACAAGACCACACCTCACCTGCCTTGAAAGCCCTGGATTGGTTACCAGTTGCCAGAAGATCCACATTTAAGCTGCTTTGTATCACCCACAAAGTGATACATTGAATGGGAACGCTCTTCATCATAAATAAAATCACCAAGCACGTTCAACAAAGAAACCTACGCTCTAGAGTGGCACCTCGCCTCAAAATCCCAATGTACAAGAAAAAAATTGTGGGTGGCACATCCTTCTCGGTTCAAGCAGCCAAACTATGGAACTCTTTGCCCCCAACTTAAGGTCCACAGATATCCACCTTTTCTTCAGGAAACTACTCAAGAATTGGTTCTTTCCCACATAACCACCATACGCAAACAGAAATATACAAGATATTTCTCTGAACATGAACATTTATTTGGTCTGTAGATATATACCTATATATGTGTACTGCTTTTTTATAAACATGTAAAGTAATTATGTTATTAAAACTATAGATATTCGTTAGTTCTGCTTCACAAATGTACATATTACTGAAAGTTAAGTTTTTCTATGTTTTAACATGTATAAAAGTGGCTGCATTAATAAGTAAATCTTTTATCATAACTATTTATCTACAATTGCCTCTCTATTGAAATAAAAAAAAAATATATATATATATATATATAAATCTATATCTTTATTATTTTTCTTCTAATTCAGCATATCAAATGAACTACCCTATATCTCACCCTATACCACTCTCAATATTTCCTTTACCTCAACTCTCTGACTCACCTAAAACCTCATACTACAACTCTTTCAATGCAATACCTTATTTCACACCCTATACCTCTACCAATATGTCCTCTGTCTCCACTCTCTCATTCATCCTAAACCCCATACCACTACTATGATCCCCAAAAGAACCCTCCCAAGACTCTTCCCTACTCTACCCCTCCTTGCATCATCTCATACTTCTTTTACTATTCAGATCACCCAAACAAGCCTTTCTAAACCCTTCCCTCTGACTCTTCCCCCTCCACTTCCTGTTTACTCATCCCATGTATCCTTCTACTGCTATCAGCTCCCAAAAATAAATTCTTAACCCTTCCCTCTTCTATCCCTCCACTATCTTTTTCAATCCAAATAACAGACTAACATGTCCACCACTCAAATTAATTTCATATTTCACTATACTAATTCACCACTAATCCTTTATGGGTTCTGGAGTAGAGTGCTACTCGCCAAAGAAGCACTTCAACACCTCATCATGGGGTAGTAAGCACTATATAAATGCAAACCGTTTTCCCTCTGCTATCCCTCCACTATCCTTCTCAAACCAAATAACTGACAGTGCCTGACATTTGACCTCAGTCTTTGAATCCACAACAAATGTGACAAGATGAGAACAAGATTTAAAGGCCTGTTTATAGTACTGGTGGAAGAATATAGAAAATAGGGTTTGAGCAAGGGAGGGGACGAGCCAAAGCTGGACAGCCTAAAACAAATTGAGCCAGCAAATAGAAAGCAAGCAAATGTGAGTTACAAACCAGAAAGCTTTCTGAATGTCCCAAAGATGTCATTAGCATACCAGACAGCTGTGCTGTCTGGTGCACTTTCTTCTAAAAAAAGGAGAAGGGCCACACTGCCCACCTATTCTTAGTAGGCCCTGGGGACCCTATCCCCAGGGCCTGATCCCCTGGGTACAAAAGCATAACTAAAGTGAAAGGAGCCTGTGGCCCCCCTTTCCAAGCCTCCTTAGGCCATGGGGACCCAATCCTGGGTGCCCTGGGCCAAAAGCACTAAACAAGGGGAGGGGGCTGTGCATTTTCCAAGCCTCATTATATAATTTAAAAGAGGAGGGGGCCCTTTGGCAACCCTCTGCAAGCCTTACCGGGCCCCGTGTCCTCATACCCCAGGGCCCAGTGCACTTAAGAAAGGAGTGGGGACATGGGGAATAGGGTCCCCAGGGGGATATTGTATTAGGAGTGGGATGTGTGCCCCTGCCCTTCATTAATATATGTCTTGGGGGATGGGGGTCCATGGGGCCAAAAATACACTCAGGGAGAAGGAACGACTCATGCCCTCCTCCCCATATATTTCAATAAAAAAAAATCCACCTCCATTTTCTTATCTTTTTTTTTTATTTAGGCCGGGGGTAAGGTCCCTCTGGGTTCCCCCACAGGGCCTAGCATGATAGGGTATCTCTAGTCGGCACACTTATATTATTTATTTGTTTTTTTAACTTCTGAACAGGGGCCTATGTCCCTGAGTCCAATGATGGTTGCCAGCAACATTATTCTCAGTTGCTGGCAGCCAATCAGAGCGCTCGTTCCCACAGGACTCGGACTCACAAATTATCCCAAGGGGAAAAAAACTCCCTGGGCCAATCAGAACGATCTATTTTTTAAATGATGCTCCCATGAGACTCTTGCAGGATTCCCTGAGACCCAACCATCCAGATTTACAAATATTTTCTAACCTTCATTTTTCGAAAGCTATTGAACAGTTTTACACCAAATCCCCAAAAGCTCATACTGTGGATCATGATCTAGCTTCCTGCCAAATTTAGCGAAATTTCATTCATCAGTTTTTTGTGGGAGCACTGCCTAAAGAAGTCTTTGGAAAATGTATGGGGATTATGCATTTTGGGAGACCATTTTTCTCAGCCCCCTTTCCCTTCTAACCAAGTGTACTCCCCACTTCGGAGTCCCATATTTCCTTACATGGGGTGAATATACTTTCATTCAACTCTACCCTGTGTGACTCAGTCCCCATTTTATGCTCGAGCTGGAAAGCCCCACACAGGAACTCCATGTCGGGAGACCACTTATTGTTAAGAAAGACAGCTGCAGATATGCTAAGAGCCACCCTTGGTCCACAGATGGAGGCAGGAGTGGACATGTTTGTACACTAAGGGGCTCATTATGATTGCGGATTTCCCGCATCCTCCGGGCCGGCGGAAGCCACCGCCGGCCCGGAGGATGCGGGAAATCTGCAGCGGAGCTTCCACAGACCCACCGCCAAATTAGGATGGCTGGTGGGTCTGATATTCTGTCCGCAGCTTTTCCGCCGCGGTCGGAATGCGACTGCAGCGGAAAAGCACTAACATGTCTGGCGGTGTCTATCAGACACCGCCAGGCATATTAGGATGTCTGCAATACTATGCTTTTCCACGGCGGCTTTTCCGCCGTGAAAAAGCATACGGACCTTCACTTCGGGGGCCCGTTGCGGGCCCCCTGGGTGAAGGGGTGGTGGGGGGTGCACATGGGGGGTACCTATGGTACCCCCCTGCATTTGCGTGCACATTGCAGCAGGCACCGCGCGGTGCCTGCCGCTTTGTGCACGCAATGCTGTGCATGCATTTTTAACATTGCGGCGGGTGCAGCTTGAAGCTGCACCCTGCCGCAATGTTAAAGATTGAGGATGTGACCGCCACCCTGGCGGTCACATCCTAATCTGCACTGAGGGAACGCCGCAGCCCCTGCGGACGTTCCCTCATTCTCTGGGGTCGCGGACGGACTCAAGTCCGTCCGCGATCCTAATGACCCCCTATGTTGGGGGTTTTGCTACCTTCAAGAATCTCTTCTCTGGTTGTTCTGCCGTTTACCACCAGCCTAGCTGAAGGCTCGCTGTACATAAGGCGGATGGTATGGCAACATTTTGGCCCCAGGTTCAGCTTCTCCAAAACCCCTATTAGGTATTTCCAATCCACCCTATCGAATGCTTTAGTTGCATCCAATGTCATAGCCGCCAATGGAAGAGAAAAAGTGGACGTAAAATCTATTGCACCAATAAAATCGTGATTCAGATCAAAAAGATTCCTACCCTTTACAAAGCCCTTTTGATCTGTATGCAGAAGCTCGCCAACCATGCCCCCTAGTCTGTCTGCCAATATCTTGGAGAAAACCTTATAATCTGAATTCAACAGAGATATTGGTCTATACAAACCACATTTTGTAGGAGGTTTACCTGGTTTTAAAATTTGGGTAATATTTGCTTCCCCCCATGTGATAGATGGTTGAGCTCCCTCTACCAAAATTTTGTTAAACATCTCCACCATGAAGGGAATAATTATTTCATTCATTTTTTTTATAAATTTCCACAGGGAGGCCATCTGGCCCTGCAGCTTTATGCTTTTTACAATCTGAAAGAGCCTTCCTGACTTCTTGATGCGTTATTTCTGCCTCCAGGTATTTCCGATGAATTGTAGTAAGAGAAGGTAGCTGGAAAGGATGAAGCCAATCTTGTATGGAGAAACTGTCAGTATCACTATTATCCTTATACAATTCCTCAAAATAAGCATGGAAGATTTCTCCCATCTCCTCCTCCCAACTTATTAATGAGTTAGTATGTACGTCCTCTATTTCTTTAATGTGGTTCCTTACTCTATCCGTTGTGGCCTTCCAAGCGAGTAGCCTACTGACCCCCTCACCATATTCGAAGTGGGCGAGCTTGCTCGACTCCCACCTATTAGAGATTCTTGTTTAAATTATATTTTCCAAAAAGGCTTTTAATGAATCTAATTCTACTTCTAGCACCTCTCTTAATTCTTGCTCTTCATCGGTTAAATGATTAATTCTATCCTCCAGCTCCTTTATTTGACGGTCCACAGGTGCAATTTCCTGCCTGTACTGTCTGTTCTTATAAACAGTTTTATTCATAATCAGCCCCCTCATAAAAGATTTCAGGGTGTCCCATACAATCATGATGTTTGCTGATCCTATATTAATTTCCAAAAAGGCTTTTACCTCCTGGATCAAATGACCAGTTACAGTATTGTCTAAGAGGAGTGAGCGGTCAAAAGACCACACCCTCTGTTGTTCACAACCTACTAAATCGGGGTCAATCCAGACCACTGCATGGTCCGACAAGTGGGGGGGTCAAATATTCAATATTCTTTGTTTTATCCCTTAGATCGTTACTAATCAGTAGTCTATTCGTGATTTACGTTTGTATTTTTTGTTATAGAAAGATACGCCCAACTGTGTGCCAGATCGCTCTCTCCATATATCACAAATAGCATGTTGTTTCATCATCGCTTTTAAGAAGCCCCTAGATTTAGAGGAAACTGCAGCTCTACTTTTTGATGATTTATCCAATTTTGGACTTAAACCTATATTGAAATCCCCTGCCAAGATGGTTGAATCAGGGAATTCAAAAAGTTTAAAAAAGATAGTCTTTAAAGTTGAAGGATCATCCTGATTGGGGCCATAGTAACCTACAATTGTAATAGGGACATTCTCTACAGAAATCTTAGTTATCACCCAACTGCCACTTGAATCTGTTCTTACTTCTTGTAGTGTAGCATTTGCTTGTTTTTTTACTAAAATAGCTTCACCTTTTACATTGGCAGTCTGACATGTGCAGGCACTAAGCATGGGCGAATTTTGCGAATTTGCGATCCGCGAATTTGCGGATTTGCAAATTCGCGATCCGCAAAATTCGCGAATTTGTGCGAATTTGCGGATTTTTGTTTTTTTGCGTGTTCGCAGGGTTTTTTGCGTGTTCGCGGGGTTTTTTGCGTGTTCGCGGGATTTTTGCGTCTTCGCGAGCCGCTTGCATAGCGAAGTTACCCATGCAGTCGTTTATGGGAGAGGGAGAGAGAGATAGATAGATAGATAGATAGAAAGAGAGAGAAAGAGAGGGAAAGAGAGAGGGAGAGAGAGAACGAGAGAAAGAAAGAGAGGCCGGATCTCTGAAGGGCCAGATTCCTGAGTTGCCCCTACAGAACATACAGCTTTTTATTTTTAGCAAAATGCATATGAAAATTGTGCTGTAAAGGTCTCTTTTAGTTTAACCCCTCCTGGCAACTCAAAATGGGTGTATTTGCCATCCTCTCCCTTCTTCCTGTTTTTTATATCTGTAAGTGCTTCCTGATGAGGTTTAATTCCTTGGACAGGTGCCTCGTTGCCTACTTGTAACTATTCTCTGACCCTGCTTCAAGGGTCAGAGCAGGGTCAGAGAATAGTTGCAAGTAGGCACTGAGGCGCCAGGAAGCAATTAGCAGCAGGTGTCCAAGTTGAAGTTAATTTGTTTGTAACCCGTTTGTAAAAGGTTACAAAGAAATTAGGTTCAACTTTTGCACCTGCTGCTGTAACCCTTGCTTGGCTGAAAATTCGTCCCTGCTGATTCGCGGATTTTACCGCGATTTCGCGAGATTCGCGGATCGCGAAATCGCGGAAAATCCGCAAATTCGCCCGCGAAACGGATTTTACGCCCACCCTTAGCAGGCACACTGTTCCACCCACCGGAGCTTCCCACAGATATCATTCATTTCTTTTCTCAACAGGTGGGTTTCTTGTAGAATAAATACTTGTGCAGATGAGTCTCTTAAATACTGTAGGATTTTCTCCCTCCTGCTTTTAACTCGTAGGCCATTCACATTCCAGGACAGACAATGCAATGTTTTCATGGCGGATAGAAACACCAGGATTTCAATTTACCACAGCCTACAGTACGCCGGCACCAAACCAAAAACACTAAAACTTGAACTTCAGCTAAAGTAAGAGGCAAATGATTTTTTTTACTTTTTTACCCACTGCTCCCACACCTGTGCCCTCACCCCCCATGCCCAAACTCCCTCCCACCCCTCCCTGGAGAACCCTACCCCCATTTACCTGGACTCGTCCAGATTCTGCCTGCTAGCAAGCCCTAACTGCTCCAAAAATTATTATACCTATTTTAAGGCTATCGCTATCTACTTTTACCACCGACTACATGCCAAATTATATAGTAAGGAAGGCCTAATCTATTTGATAAAGTATGTGTACATAAAACTGGGATGGTTGATTAAATTTTTAGGTTCTCTAGGAGTTCATCCACTTCCAGCACTGTTTTAGCAAAATACATTTTATTGTTAAGCATGATCTTTAATTGCACGGGGAATTTTAATTGGACCGTTGCTCCCAGCTTCCTAAAATCGTCCATTCTTTTCCCCAACTCCCACTGTCTATCCAAAATGGTGCGTGAGAGTTCCGATCTAATTTCAAAGGAAAAAGAGTCTCTAGGTTTTAGAGATTTCAGTTTAAGGGCTGCTGTTAAAATCTTCTCTTTGAGTGGGAAAGTCAAACAATTGATCAAGATCTTCCTGGGCTTTGTCCGATTTGGATGTCTTCTAAAAGGATCCCGATGAATTCTCTGGATATCTCTCCTTAACTCCTCTTCCGAAGATTCTATTTGTATTGTGTCTTTATGAGGGAGACAATAAAAGATTTAAGGTCTTCATCCTCTTCACTAGACCATTTAAAATCAAAAGGGGAACCAGACAGGGCTGCCCCCTCTCCCCTATCCTCTTCGACCTATATATATAGAGCTGTTTGCCCAGCATCTTAGGGAAGAGCCAACTATTACATCTTTTAAGAGCGGCTCATGGGAGAGGAAGGTAGCCCTGTATGCCGACGACATTCTTATTATTTCGTCGGACCTGGAATCCTCTTTTCCTCAGGTGATTGAGTTAGCAAGAGATTTTGGCCGAGTTTCTGGCTATGATGTTAATGCAGATAAAACCGAGCTTATGTCATGGAACCTATCGGGATGCCGATACCAAACCAAAAAAGAGCTGCGATACTTGGGGATTCAAATTGGCCCAAAAATAGATAAAATAGCAAAAGTCAATCTTACCAATATTTTGAAGGAGTGTAAAGAACTCATGAAATCCTAGGTTCACCTCCCATTGTCTATCTTGGGTAGAGCAAATCTTATAAAAATGACAATTTTGCCAAAGGTAACTTTTCTATTTAACACCATCCCTTTGAATTTCGAGAAAGCACTTTTAGATAAATTACAGCAATCTATTCATTCTTTTGTTTGGGCTTCCAAAGCTGTTAGAATATCATGGAGGAAGCTAAGATGTAGAAGGGAGAAAGGTGGCCTGGCACTCCCTGATATTCAATACTATGCTTGGGCCTTCCAGCTAACGCACTCCAGAATGCTGTTAAAATCACCAGACTCTTCAGGGAGGGGTAAAATGTTTTTAGCCATGTTGGAACAGTTGGGATTCTCACATGAAGGCTTTTTGTTTAAGTATGGGGACAACAAATGTTTCAAAAAAGTCAGACTGAAAGTCCTAAGTGGCGCAGCTCAAATATGGGCTAGGATCAAAAAATTAACAGGTCTTGAATATTACTCAAGGCTGGCTCCTATGTGGGATAGCCCGGGAACTCCCTGTTGTCTAAAAGATCAGCTGGCAGTTCCTCTCTAAACAGCAAGGTTATTGGTATGGGGGATCTTGCAGTTGATGCATCTCTCTTACCATGGGTCACGTTAAATGATAAGTTGAAGGGGGGCATATCAAAGTTCAAGTACTTACAGTTATTAAGTTGGTCTCAGAATTTAAAGAGCTCGTTAGGCCGGGGTAATCCCTCGAAGAACATCTGGTTAACAAGCTTGTAGGGAAGAAAGAGATTTCTTTTTTCTATTGGGCTATTGAAGAGGCTATTGACTGCGAGTTCAAGCTAGCCGAGGAGTTACTGGGGGATGCCATTCCGGGGACAGACTGGGAGGATCTGTGGAAGACCTCTTATAATATTCTCTTCTCAGTCGTGAAGCCAGCCTGGCTGAGGAGAAATAATTATTTCACGACACAAAGAGCTTATTTTTCCCCGGCAAGGCTTTCCAAAATTTCCAAAGGCCCACCTGAAAGGTGTAAAAAATGTAATTTGGAAAGTGTCCCAGATGTGCATATATATATTTTTTTTTTTAAAGTAAGTAAGTAATATTTATTTATATTGCACAGTTACCTAAAACCATTTACAATACATCTTAAAAAGAAAGGCAATCCTAAAAAATGCATTTGTATACGAAACTTTCAAAATTAGTATATATTAAAAAAAAACAATATATGTATTGATATTTGCATCTGTACATTTGTAAATAAAAACAGCAAGCATATACCAGTGTGTCCACATTAGTAAGTTGCTTGCGTAAGTTAAGATATTATAGTTATTAAAATAATGTCTTATCCGTCTGGTTAGTGGGGCAAGTTGGCTTATTAGTCTAAAATGACTTTCATCATGTCTGACCCTTCATTTTCCATAAGCCTGTTTCGAAGCTTGGCCATGTATTTCCCAAACTTGGCCAGGTCTGATGGAAGAGTGCAGGAGAAAAGTACCAAAACAGCTTCTTTTACTGGTCGAACCCCGTGTCGTAGCCACATGTGCATACGTTTTGGGCTTGCCCGTCTCTTTTGAAATTCTGGAGAGAAGTTGGAGATTGTTTAACTGCTATTTTGGGACGTGTGATACAAATTTCCCTTAAACTTATCATTTTTGCCATATCTAGTGACTTCTCTGTCCCGATAGAGATTTTCTATTCTTTGCCATGCTGTTGGCCAGACGCGAAATATGTAAGAGATGGGTCGAGACAACCCCCCCAACACAATCAGAGTGGTTATCCTCGCTATATAAAACCTCTAAAATAGATCTGGCCCGACTGAAGAACTCTAAGAAGCGCGCTATTTGGAACAGCTTGCTAAATTGGACTTCGGTCTGAGTCGTTTTTTTTTATTTTATTTTTATTTTATTATTTTTTTGTTGTTGTCCTATGATTAAGCCTCAGTGGAACTCTCAGACTGATGGAGGGAACAGTAACCTTTCAGGCTTCAGCCTGTCTAGCCACCGGCTTCAGTTTTAAATCCTGAAGAGAGTGCAACCACCCTCTCCTTAATAACGGGAGGGCAGCAACTGGAGGGAAGTCGGTTTTTGCTACTGGTAGGCATGGGACGAAGGGCGGAAACGAGCATCACACAGCCTACTTCTCTTGTTTGAGTAGCAGTGGCAGCCTTCTGATCTTCTGTTAGCTGAGGTTTTGAGGCGAATGAGAAAAAAAAATAATAATACATTTTAAAAGAAGAATCTCTTCTCTGGAAAGTCTTGGGGCCAAACAGTGTCTTATCTTATTGCCCTTTCTACGCATCCTGTCCAGCTCGGTTTGGATATCATTAGGTTCAGTCAAGAGGTATAACACTGTTGGGTTTGTGTCATATTGGGTCAGGTTTAGAACTACCCTGTGAGGTTCTAAGTTCATTAATTGAATATTGGCCCTTATCCACCATACAAAGTTCAAAGTTCAAAACAACTTTATTTCGATTCATAACGAATCATAAAAAGCACATAGACAAAAAATACATAATTAAGGGGTGCAATTACATCGGGTTGCAGTCACAGTTAAAATAGAGCAATTAAAATATTTACAAAATGTTTTAAAAAAAAAGAAAAAAGCAGCAATTTTTCAGTAATTCCATAGGGTGTTGTCAAGACTATTAAATTATCTATTTCCAGAACGTTTTTTAATGCGGAAAGCAGCTACCAAGAAGTTAGCGACATTAAACATATTTAGTGGTGAGTCTAACTTTTTTAAGTAAAATAGGGCAGGCTTGATTTGGACGAACCCCTTGTTCTTAAGCAATGGGACAATATACTTTTTCCTGGGCAAATCATATATACCACAGAAGAACATAAAATGAGCGGTGTCCTGCAGAGAAAAACCGTCACATTTGCAGGCCGCTAAGTCCTCCGGCTTGGCCCATACCTTAGAGTCATTTAACAGAAAGTGAATCTGGTTAAGTCTTAGTTTGGTTAATAACCAGCGATGTAATGGAATAGACACTACTGTTAAATAAGGTTCAATGGCCGGTGTAGTTTTAGAAATATAGTGCTCCCTCACTGTGGGTTTCGCAAGCTCACAGCTCTCCCGCTCCATTTCTCTCACTTTAAAAAAAGTCGATTTGAACCATTCCAGGTCATTCTTAACGATGCCATCTGGTGTGTGGAAGAGATCTGGGCGGCCCAGGGAAGTTAGTGTTTTATTAATATATGCTAGCCACAGGATATTTTTCATATTGTCCAGGAGTAGGCAGTCTCTCATGATTGTGTGGTTCAGAGTTAAGTTGGAGTTCAGCCATGTTTTTAACCACATCAAGATAGGGGATTGTTTGATGATGTCACTGATGTACCCCTGGCCTAGTTCCATATGGACAGAGAAAGTGGCTGTTGATTGAGGTAATCCTAGAAGCATACGAAAAAATCTGTTCTCTTCCATCTGTATTGCTTCTATGTTGTTCGAGTAACCCCAGATGGAAGCCCCGTACCTTACTACTGATATTGATTTCGCTCTGTAGAGTGCCAGCATTGCTTCCGTGGGCTTACCACCCAGACGTTTTGAAAAGCCAACTATGGCTGCTGCTGTTCTTTTCATGGCATTGGTTTTGACGGATATTTGGGGTGTCCACGTACCCTTATCGTCATATACTACCCCCAGGTAGGTAAAAGTTCTCACTTTGGAAATAGAAGTGTTAGCACAGTAGAAAGTCTTCAAATCCTTATTTTTTCTGCCGCCTACAGCCATAACATGGGACTTGTCTGAATTGATTTTTAGACCAAGGGAGGTCATAAAAGCATCGAAGGATGTCAATAGTCTTTGTAGCCCAAGGGGGGTACGTGCCACGAGCACCGCGTCATCCGTGTAAAGGAGGACCGGGGTGGACAGTCCGCCAAAACGCGGGACGTCGAGTGTAGCCAGCTCCAGTGTAGATTCAAGGTGATTAATATAGAGTGTAAATAACATTGGGGCGAGAATACACCCCTGTCGCACCCCTCTGGTAGACTTGAATCCTGCTGTGCAGGCTCCTTCCTGCGTCATCCTGATGGATGCTTCTAGGTCCCGGTGGGCCTCAGCCAGAAAATGAACCAAGGTAGGGTCCATCCCCAGTTCCAGGAGGATGTCCCACAGCCTGGACCTATTCACTAGGTCGAAGGCTGTGGACAGGTCCATGAACCCTAGGTAGATTGATCCGCTGGCTGCCATAGTGTACTTGCCTAGGATCAGATGTAAGTTGAGGCACTGGTCCTCCGTCCCTCTTCCCTTTCGAAACCCGTATTGGGCATTTGATAAGATGTTATTGCTGCCAGCCCACTCGTCGATCCTTGCCAGTATCACTTTCCCTAGGATTTTGAAAGACGAGTCGATAAGTGAGATGGGGCGGTAGCACCTCGGGTCTCCCCTCTGGCCTTTCTTGAAGATTGGAATGATGGTGGCGTGTGACCAGGAAACAGGCAAGCTATGTTTCATGGCGGCATTGAAGACGTTGGTCAGGATGTTTGCCCAGAAAGAGACATTGGCCTTGAACATGTCGGCTGGAACGCCGTCTGGGCCTGGCGCTTTCTTCCCTACTGTGTTGGTTATGGCCTTTTCAACTTCTTCCATGTTAAAGGAGAGTGCTGTCTTGGGGGAGTTAGATTTGAGGATAGTCGGTGTTTCGCATATTTGGTCACTCCCATAGATGATTTTGAAATGAGCTAACCAATCCTCCTCACTGATGTTGGCCTCTAGGATATCGTTAGCTTCTCCAGAAAACAAGGGATTGTTTATAATGGCCCAGAAGCTGGAACTGTCTCTTAAGGTGGCTTTTTCCATTAGTGAGGCCCAGGCATCCTTTTTGAGAGCTTCTTTGCGTTCATGAATGATGTTATAATATTCTTTTCTTAGTCTGGCGACTTCCCCTCTGTCCCTGGGTGATTTTTTTAATTCGTTCAGGAGGCAAGTGTGTGCTTTCGAGCAGGCTTTATTGAACCAGCCCTTGGTCGGTCGAGTCTTCTTCCTAGATTTGACTGTGAGTTCATCAGAAATTACAGCGCACAGGGTATCAAAGGCGGTGATTACATCTTCTCCCTGTTTAGAATTGTCTTGGCAAATATCTAGTTCTTTGCGGGCTTTGCTACTTAGAGTTTCGAGGAACTCAGATGGGACCACCTTGGACCATTTCAGCCTTCTTCCTTGGTCCGTGGGCCGCACAGCCAGCTCGGGCATTTTGGTTGTTCCCTCCTTAAGTAGGCCCGCAGAGCTGGCAAGCTCGAGGATGACTGGATTATGGTCACTGAACGCAGCTACAACTGCGTTGTAAAAGAAGACCCAGCTTAATATTCCAGGGGAAACAAAGATATAGTCAATAATGGATTCGGAGTTTCTAGCACTGTAGGTCATGACCCTCTCACTGTAGGTATTGAACCCCGGTTCGTAGAGGTCCACATTTGCTAGGAGGTTTTCTAGTGCCAGTCCTTTAGGGTTGTGTTCAAAGTGTTGGTAGTCGCCTGAGGTAGAGCAGTCAGTGTCTTCAATGTGGCAGGAAAGCCTGCAGAGATGAGTGTTAAAATCCCCCATAATTATAATGTGCAACAAAGTGGTTTGACGTTCTTTAAAATTGATCAAGAAAGACTGTAGAGAACAGAGATGCTCAGTGGAGTGTCCGTCTACTACAGAGTTATAAAAATTAATAAGGATGTATTTATGACCATTGGCTAAGCTGATCTCTAGGCACAGGAAGTTGGGGGAGTTAGTAGTTATTTGTTTAACAGTCCCCGCCAGATGGACAGTAGTCAGGATCATAAGGCCCCCTTTGTCCCTCCCACAGGAGGATCTAGTAGCTGGGACAAAGTAAGATGTGAACCCAGGAACCCAGAAATTGCTATTGCAGTCCCAGGTTTCTTGCAGGGCTATGATGTCATGTTGGTTCAGGAGGTTCAGCCAAACACTGTCCTCCCTTTTTGAGCGAAGTCCAGCTATGTTCCAGCTTATGAGTTTAGGCCTTCTGCTGGGGACTCCTAAAGGGGGACAGTTCCCTGTAGATTGTCTGAGCATAGGGGTGTTGTTAACTGGGCGTCAATTTTGTTCAACCGCCCGAGCCAAGGGCGTGAATCTATTATGCAAGGATATAGGGTTATTGTGGGGCGTTGGAGTGTATTTAACCGCCTTATGGTTGCTCAACCTATTAATCGTGGACCAGCTATAGTCTGGTTCTGGACGGGTGTTAACGGGATGAGAGGGCAAGCTAGGTGTCCTCTCGAATCCCCTGCCTTGGTTGTAACCCAAGTTCGAGATAGGGTGAGATTTAGGTTTGGGATAGAAAAAGCCCAAGGGTACGGCACGGGGCCCGGCAATTAAACCCTCTAGGGGAGAAGCATCCCAGAGTAGTCTGCGGGCCTCTCCCGGATTATTGAAGTTGATTATCAGGCAATCTCCCTCAGTTGTTTTGTTAGTTCGCCCGATCCAGCCCACCCGCCGGACAGAGATAATGGCATTAGAAACTTCATTATCTCCTGAGCAGGTCGAATTTGCCCATGACTTAGCCCTGGCTAACAATTGGGGCGGCTGTTCATGTTCACCTGGTTTAAGTGGGGGAACATTTACCAAGATAGCTACAAAAGGAGCAGCCTCGGGAGGTAAGTTAATAAAGGGTTGACGAATAGGTTTGGGTGGGGTAGGTAGATTCTGTTGACCTAAAGTAACAGGGGCAGCAGACCTATTTATATCTCCTGTTAAATTAGGGATAACTGTCATGGTAGTTGCTGGTCCAGAGGGCAAGTTGGATGCGGCACTCCTGGCAACTGGGGAATCTTCCCTTGGTCTTTTATTGCCAAAATTTGGTTGAGGACATGTAGTGCCTAGAGCTGCCGGTGTATTTCCTTTAAAAACAAAAGTAGCTGGTTCGGCAGTTTTGTGGCATACATTCAGCCGTTCACATTTCCTTAGGATGCCATCGACGCATTGATGTAAGACGTCTATGATATCTGAGGCTATTTTTGTGAGTGTGGTCTCTATCTTGTCAGTGATTACTTTTTCCACCATGTCTCTGATAGCCTTTTCAAGTGAGCCCACTGTGCCCTTTCCTCCCTTGAGATTCTGCGTATTCCTTTTTTTATACTGTCTTTTTGTATGCTTTGTACTTGATGTTCTGCATGCTCGAGCTGGGCTAGAGAGTTTGAGGATAGCCCCATTAGAGTCAGCAGTAGTAGGGGGGGGAGGTAACACAGACTCCTTAGGCGGGGCAATAACGATATTTGGTTCCAGAGGAACAGATGTGATACCGGATTGTGGATGGCTTGTGCTCTCCTTGCTATTCAGCGATGGTTCTAGCCCCAGTTTGCGTTCGGTTCTTTCAATTTCAGTAGTCAACTTCCCCACCTCCGAGGTCAAAAAAGAGAGAATGCTATTGGATTTCCTGGGGGCTTTAACCTTGGGTGTAACACCAGCAGTAGGGGAGGGTAGCTTTCTCTTACCCATTTTGAGCCTGAGTCCTGGAACCTGGGTACTGGGCGTAAGGTGGGTGGCCCGTCCCGTCCCTCGTCGTCCCTAGACGGCCACAGACGGCCCGCCCTCTGCCCGGGCTCCAAGGATACATACATAAAGGTGAATAAGGCATTTTGTTTTTTCAGCGGCTACCTCTTGGGACAGGTAAAGCCTACCTGAGCCTACCGCATGTGGGATCAGCGAACAGACATAACATGGCCTAGGTGATGCTTGGGAGCTGACTGATGTCATGTGTTGGTACCAAGTGTTATGTAGGAGCGTGCTATGTAGGTGCGTGCGGTATGTTAGTGTTCTGATAGAGTAACTGTAGGTGATATACAAGAGATCCCTACAAAGGTGCAGTAGTTGCCCATTTGTCAGTCCCTTTTGCTCAGGCAGTTCCTCAGATATAAACAAGTGTGGGATTACCCATAGTAGACAGAGAGTACACATACACAAAAATATACATAATTTTTGTCATGATATGGTCGTTCGAGGTGGGATTCCCTTTGGAGCCATCTGTGCATTTCCGGTGGCTGTGTTTCTTTTGCCCAATTGGAAAATGTTTGCAAAGGTTAGCTCAAGGATTTAATCACCATGGAAGGGCATAACTACACAAAGGAATGGTGCAGCCAAAGGGGTGTTAAGTAGGCTGTGTTTTTATCCTCCTTTCAGTGGATTAAGTGCAGAAATGTTATTTTTTCCATTTCTTGCTTAGTGAAAGTAGACGACGCGTCACATTGGTGCACTCTTGTTGTCTTCTCTGTTTTTGGAGAAACACTGTTGCTGGTTAACTCAAAAACATTACATATGTTCTAAAATGAATGGATTTCCCAGTCCTTGTATTTTTACGGGTGTGATTCTCCACACAAAATCAGTTGTGATCTAGTGAGGCACTGGAAGGTGACATCTAATAGGTATGTTTTTGTGATTTCGGGGAGTCAGGGTGGGGATTAGTTATCTGGACAGATTAGCTCTTTTTTATAAGCCATTGAGCCCCCCTCCTCTCCAAAGGATATGCTCAGATTGGTGCAAAATATGTTTGTGGGGTGGTATAAGGAGCATAGAAATGGATAGCATCATATTTTAGCAAGGGTTGCGTGAACGGCACTAGTTGTCAACTAATGTGTTTTGCCTGGTGCTTGCATGAGAATGCTATTGCTGCGAGTCGCGTCCACATGTGTGGTGGAATATGGGATGAGGGGGCATGTCACTGCTTAGTGCTGCTGGTGTTTGCAACGTGCCCCGGGATCACGTGTTTATGTATCTCTCTGTTCCCGGAATGCCGAATGCTGTGGTGTGGCCCTCCCTCATGTCTTGCAGGTACCAGGCTTTGGCTGATCTTGACCCGCCTTGGTATCTGGAACTTTCTTTTTGGGCTAGCTTTGGGAAGTTATTCCTACTTTCAGGCGCTTCCCTAAATATCGCAAAATCTATTGCTTTGCTTGTCATTCGAGGGAGAGGGTCCAGGCTGCTCTGTGCCCCCCTTCTCCTAACCATGCATCTGTGTGGTGTCTGAGGTCAGGGCCAACTGCTTTCGCTCGACGGAACCTGCAAGGTTTGGAGTACTGTCAGTCGCTATGCTTGGTATGGAGGTGAACGCAACCAGTGCTCTGGAGCCAGAGTGGAGATTTGGGATCTCATTTCTTGGGCACCCCCCTCTCACTCGGACCACACCCCATTCATGTCAGTGCGCTGGTGGGCCTGCTGTCCATAGTTTGTGACTGGGATCTCTACGGTCTTGTTTGCCTAATGAATTTTGAAAGGGTATGGCAAGGTGACCATACTTTGAAAATCAAAAACGGGAAAGTAATAAAAGAATAAATACACAGAAGAAGGCTGGCCAAGTCAGTTACTCGCCCTGCAGCATCAAAAGCATGGAACCCGGAACTACCGACCAAAAATTGCAAAGACCTGCCATGTGATGACAGAAAAAACAGGACTGCTTCCGCAAATCTGGGATGCCTGGTCACCTCAGTGAAAAACACCCCTCTCCACACCTGGAGACTTGGGCTCAACATCATGTAGTGGCCTTACCGCTTATTGGTTCTTTGTGTGTGTGCACTGTGGAGTCTCTTGGGGTTTCACCATTCCAGGCGCACGGGAATCCTGGTATCTGCCACCAAGGAAGGCTTTATTTTAGAACTGAAGAGGGGCCTCCACTGGGGTGGAGGCTTCTAGCTTTTTGAAAGCGCTGTTGGGACTACACGTCATGAAGGAAACATTGGCCCTGGACATGGTGCTCAAGAATGGGTAAACCGTCAAAATCACTAGAGGGTAACTGTTCCTGTAGAAGGACGCTTGCCTAATAGGTTGCGGAGAGTATAAATGAAGAAGAAGAGGGTTGATAGTGATCCATCTAAGGCAGATGAATATTAGTTTGGATGAAAAGAGAAATATATGGCGGGAAAATTCCTCAAATTTGAAAAGTTGCCCTCCCACACCTGTTAAGGTGTCATGCTTCATCTTAGGGCGTTTTGCTCCTCGTGGGGTTGGCACTGCAGTACCTAAAGGGCCCCCGCAAGACGGCTCTTCAGCGGAGATCTTTTAAGAGTGGTGAATGCAGATGTGTAGGGAGTGTGCAGGTGAGTTAAAAATAACATAACAGTACCCCTAGTAATATTTATTCTTGGATTCATTCAGTATGATTAAAAACAGGAAAAAGAACTCTGTTACCCTTGCTCCAGTGAGGAGGGTCATTTCAATTTTCAAAAGTGTGAGTAGTGATAAAGGTCATGGGGTCAACATGCTTCACTCCCTAGTGGTCCCTACTGGTCCCTTGGCGTTTCATCAGGACCGAAAAAAATGTGAGAGTGCAGAGTTAAAATAAAACAGGGGTCAGAGGGAATAATTCACTCTGTTATGTAAACCTGAGTCAGGTGAGTGGCTGTTGTTGTCTGGAAACAGTCGTTCAGAACAACTACAATGTATTAATCCAGCCTATAGAAGTAAATAAAAGTACATGTGGTGAAAAAGTGGTAGTGAGTGGGAGCATAAGCATGATTCACACATGATTAAAAACCTAGGTAGTAGGAAAACTGCTAACAGATGAAATTATAGCAGTAGGTTATGAAGGCATGGCATGATAATGCTGCAAATTATTCCAGTCAAGCGTTATGACAATGCGATGCTTAGAAGTCACAGTGGCTACCCAGGAGGTTAAGGAGCTGTGGCTCATACGGAACTGAAGTTCTAAAAGCTCATCGCTTACTCCAAACAGTACCCGGGGAAGCCTCAATGGGGGAAGTGGGTGTCTCAGAAGGTTACCTTGGTGAAGGAAGCAAAAAGAGAAAAGAGAAAAAGTATTGCAGAGTGAGGGACCCAATCTCTACCGCAATCAGTGAGAGACACCCTCTCAATCTTTCGGTAAAAGTGATAACGAAGCCGGGGTTACTATGCTCACATTGACCTTCGGAAGTATGGCATTTTTACCTGCCATCGTCTGCTTGCCACTGGAAAAAGTGCAGTGGAAGAGGCTGGTTTAAAAAAGGGGAGGGGGTAGTGGAAACTGATGATACTGGAGGTTTCCCCGCCTTAAGGAGGATGGTGGATGTGATGTTCGTGGAGGAGTCACAAAAGCCCACAGTAGGCTGTCACCGCTTGTACTTGTAGCCATATTGGAAAGGCTGCTGTATAGTAGAGGGCAATATGAAACATGTATGCATTACTTGCAGTGTGTATTACAACGCTGCAAGAAACTGAAAGTGCACAGATAGTCTCCATGGGGGATTCAAAAAAGAGTATCAATGTCCCTGTAGTTGTGTAGAAGGCGCCTTATGCAAAAAAAGACTGAGGAGGTGGAGATGTAGGAGCAAGCATTCAAAAGGGCTTTAACACATAGACCTTGGTGGTCAAAGGAGTCAAGGACAGTGGTGTAGACTATTCCGCAATGACCGAGGATGACAAGCAAGACTGCTAAAGACTGGTGGGGGTTGAACTATGTGCCAGAGTGGGAGCATGGTGGAGTTACATGATAAATTCAGCCCTTGGTATGTTGTCGTTAAGACCATGGGTATGTGACCTCAACCAAAACACCAACCATTGTTCATGTGCATAAAGGGTGCTGACTTTCCAACTGTGATTGATTTCTATGATGGTTCAACGTTGACTGTCACGCGTATGGTTGAAATCTAGAAAATGTGAGCACATCTGGGTGTTAGATTTTTTGCAGCTTATCATGCTGCGATGTTTACTGATTCGTGTCTTTACTGGTCTTGTAGTCATCCCTACATAGAGGAGGTGGCATGAGCATGTAATTGAGTAAACCCAGTTTTTGGTGTTACAATTAGTGTGTCGTTGTTGCTCCCATAGTTTTTGAAGGCAAGATTTATACTCTTAGTGGGTTCTGTGAATGGACATACAGTGCATGATCAGCACGGGTAATGTCCCTCTACTTGAAGAAGACCCCACAGGATAGACTGGGTTTCTTGAGGGGCAGATAGGCGTGGGTGCACCAGAAAATCCTTGAGCTTTTGTGTCCATTTGTACGCAAAAAGAGAGGTAGGGCTGGCCTTTAGGGTTCGTGTGTTAAGGATTGTCCCATGTTTTCTAATGATTTTCCGTATCTTATTCTAAGTTGTGTGAAGGTTGTAACACATGGAAGTTTGTCAGTGGGTAGTTTCTCTCTGCTCTCTAGACAACTGTCTCTATGGTTGTTTATAGCTCTCTTATGCCTGTTGTATCACTCTGTGTGGATAATGATGATCTGTGAGGTTGGATCTGAGTGTGGTTGCTTGCTGTTCATATTCTCTGATGGTGTTATAATTCCTCCGAAGGCAGCGCAACTGTCCTTCAGGTAAATTTTCCCAAAGGGATTTTGGGTGGTGGCTCCCGTAGAGTAACAAGCTATTCTTATCGGTGGGTTTCTTGTAGTTGGTCGTGAACAACTGCAGATCCTAAACAGAGATTGAGAGGTCAAGAAATGGAATGGATTCCCCAGAAATATTACTGGTGAATTTTAGATAGGGGTCCAAAGTGTTCATCCAATTACAGAAGTCCTGGCATATGTCGGAATCCACTTGGCAAAAGAGCAGGAATTCATCTATGTAACGATGCCAAAGCAAAATGTTGCTTTGGAAAGGGTTATCGTCATTATCAATGTAGGTGCTATCGAAGGCTAACCTATAGACACATACCAGGCTGGGAGCAAAAGTACTCCCTAAACAGGTCCCGTGTACTTGATGGTAGAGTTGACCTTGAAATTCAAAGAAGTGCTCTTTGAGGGCCAAAGAGGCACACTCGAGAATGAAGGAGATGGGAGTCTTGGATGTCTATGGGTTCTCCGTCATGAGGATAGTCTCCTGGACTTCTACGGTAGCGTCTTGAGGACTGTTTGTATATAAGGATTCGACATCCAAAGTCACTAGGAGATCCATCTTCTCGGGTTCTGGGAAAGCCTGTATAAGATTCAACACATCAGTTGTATCTTTCAGGTATATCGGAGTCTTCATCACAATCGGTCTCAAGAAAAAAACCACAATACTTGATGAGAGGTTCCAGGAGCGAATCAATCCTGGAGACAATAGGTCATCTTGATCGAGGGTTAATGGCCTTATGCATCTTAGGAAGGGTGTAGAAGTAAGGTTACGCAGTTGCTCATTGTACAGGAATAAGGCCTCATGTCTGGTGATCCATCCTTCAATCTCAGCTTCCGCGATGAGACCCTTGATTCTAATGGTAAAGTATCCTTTAGGGTCCATGTCGAGGGGGAGATAGTAGCGGGTATCAGCAAGTTGCGGCAGACATTGGTTGTTATAGGTTGTTGAAGAACTATGGCGCCACCCTTATCCGCTGGTTTTACAACAATGGTATGATTGTCTGTGATCCCTTTCAGTAGATTTTTCTCAAGTTTGGACATGTTGTTGAAAGGATAGTGCCCCCTCACAGTAAGTTTGCTCAAAGGTGAGTATTTCACTCGAAGTAGTGGATGATGGAGGCATGAACCTGGATTGTTTGTGTAATCCTGTATCCACTTCAGGGGTGTACGGTTTGTCTTGAAAGAAGGCACGTAGTCTTATTTTACGAAAAAATGTATGTGATTCCAAATTGAGACGAAGGGGGTATTTTATCGGTGTGGGACCAAAACAGAGGCTCTTTTCCAAGAGGGTAGTTTTGTCATGATTGAGCTGACGTAAAGATAGATTGACTACGAGTGTTTGGGTGCTGTTGTTTTGCTCCTCAGCAACATCTGGGCTTTTGGATACTTCCAGTGTGCATTCTTGTTGGATCCTCTTCTTCCTCTACCTCTGCCCCTCCTTCTGTTGAAAAAAAGGGGGTTCGGAAATTTTTGGTAGATAGGAAATTGTTGTGGGTGGCCTTGTTCTATATATATTCCACATTGGAGGTGGACCTATCCATGGGCCAGGGTATACATTTGTCTGGTAAGGCTGGGTCGGGTAGTAAGGAAAGGAGGGCGGGGGTTGGTAAAATTGCCCCTCTATCTGTTGAAGTTGCTCTTGCTTTCATAGCAGGAGTCACTACTGACCGAGACACATCTCTTAGAGAAATTGGTCAAATCCTCATGTGAGGAAGTATCAGAGACTGTGGCCTAGTGGTCCTCTTTAGTGTAAGTATACACCTTCTCTCTGTTGAAACGTTTCACATCCTTTTGCAGTTTGTTAATTTTCTGTTGGATGAAATACTTTTTGTGCTCATTCATTTCTTTGTTGATTTCCGAGAATCAAGTTTTGAAAGCTGTAATTGTAATGCCCATTTTGAGGGCGTTCTCTGCTACTGCGATCTGCATAAGTAGGGCATCGGAGAGGCGTATGCACTGTTAATAATAAGGACTAGCCAGTCCTGTGTACATTTCCAAACAATTTTAGATCACTCCTGATGAAATGTGATATCTTCTAGGAAAATTCTAGCTCCCGTCCCTCTCTCTGTGCATTCAACCAAAGAATGAGTACCATTTGACCTGGTAATTGGAACACGTTCCTTTTGACTTTGGCAGCGGGATCTGGATGACTGCTTTTCAAACACTTTCTGAGTTCCGCCCCACTCTCTCATCACATTGCCTCCCCTGAGAGCATGGCCAGCCAACCCCACCCTGGGGGATCAACAGCAGAGTGAGGCCGTAGCTCCCAGAGATGCCCAAGGCAATCGCCATTGATGTTGAACTTTAGTGAGGAGACCCGGTCAACAGAGCTCTCGCTCGCTCTAAATTTCTGGAAGCAAGTAAAAATTTGAATTCCAACTTCTATCTTATTTGTCCTTTTTTGGTTTGGTACTGTTTTTGGAGGAAGGGGGATAAGTGGTGCTAGTTTTTAACTACTGGGTTTTGATTTGTTGGGGTAATTCCTATTTTTGTTGGAAGTTTATCCTGCTGCACAATTTTGCTCTGTGGATGAATGAAGGCACTACCTCCCCATAGAGAGCATTCTGATTCTCCTGTGCTTGGTGTTAAGGAGGGACAGTCGTAGGGTTTTGTGGTGGCTGACCCTGGCTCATTGATGTCTGCTGCTTATGCTGGTCATGTTTTGTCTTTAACTCACATCTCTCTGCCAGGTGACCCGGCCTACGGCAATAGTAGCACTCCATAGGGTCTGCTTTCTGCCAACCTCCTTGGCCTCTACGGCCATAGCCGGTATGGAACCTTGTGCAGCTGTGCGGTGGAGCCCCCATTGAGACGGTTGAGCCGTTGTTGCCCCCTCGAGGGCAGTCTTTTTCAATTCGTATTGAAACAGTTTTGCTGTGCCTCTTTGGGACTGCCCGTTTTTCCTGTGGTAGTATAGTATATGGGCTTGTATCTCCCACCATGGTTAGATATTTAAACCAACTTCACTGTCCAGCCTATGTTGTATCTCGTGGGTAACCCCTTTTTTAGATCTCACCTACCGACGCAGAGCATGCGCTGCGCGCCTTGGTGAGATCTATTGTTGTAGGTTTTTTGGCCGAAGGGGGACAGGACATGTGCACGTGTGTGTAAGACAGGAGATGTGCACGCGTACGGGTCGCGGCATAAACACAACTCCTGCTCGCACCATACGCGTGCACATCTCCTGTCGTGGCCAAAAGTTGCGGCTGACATGGGCGGAAGCAAAATGTGCATTTTGACTGTGACTGGAGCCCTACTTTTGTGGATAAAAGGGAAATAAACAAAAGTTAGTGATAATGAAATGCACATTTGGGAGAATTGGTCGCGTAAAGAATGTGAAGGAATACAATTTGCTTAGAATTTAAAAGGTAAATAAAATGTTGTGATTTGGAGACTACAGACGTAGAGGTACTGGGGAGGCAGCACACACGGGACGACCATTCAATCACTAACTTCTGGGCTGCAACTGCGTCTTACAGGATCCAAGCCTTCAGTGAGTCAACGTGTCTAACGAGTCGTTTCTGAGCTCTTCCGGGTCACGGTTCCATTTCCGGGTTGCTCTAGGAGGTACAGAACGGACAGAGCGGGAGAGGTCACCTGTCCTGCATGCCTCGGGCTGCTGCTGGGACAGGCAGAGATGCGCTGGGATATGGCAACGCCCGAAGGCAATCAGCAGGTACGATAAAGGAGGAAAGAATGGCAGAACTTGCAATAGTCACAGGCAGGAGCAGGCTCTCTTAACTATGGAGTGAGAGAGTATGGTTGTGACTATGAACTGCAGCATAATGCTCAGTGCCCACTTGCTATATAGCTGCCTCCTACAGGCTGTCATGTATGGCAGGCACCTTTTAACATTATTAGCGTGTTAGACATCCGCATCATGGAATCCGGAACATGTAGTTTCTTATTAAAGACAGCGGGCATGTGCTTAAAAAGTAAAGCATGAAAAGTGTTGGCTCAAAAACGAAGCATGACTGAAGGCAACATCCTTAACAGTTGGTCATATGCCCACAGAATCTAATATTTCCATTAGAGTTTGTACATTTTTCAGTGATTTGAAGGTACTCCAGGGGTACCCTATTTTGTGATCAGATTCTTTATTTTATTTACTTCATCACAATCAGTGTACAACTTCACATTGAAGAGTTGGCATGCCTTGCTAGCAAGATAATCCAATGTCTCCATAAAACCAGGTCTTCTGAGTATTTTAATTCAGTGGTTCTCGCTTCAATGTGTTCCCCCTTAAGCCATGCCAAAAGTCCCCGCTCTGGAGCCCAGGTCCGGAAGTATTTTGTTTAAAACTATAAATGACATAGGGCCTGTTGTACTGTTTGCACACTAGTAACGTGTTTCCTTAAATGTGACATCAAAGAGGCAGGCACCCTCCAACACACACTTCCTAAGTCATAAAAGGCACCACATAACTGGAGCATTTCAGGGGTCTTACCCAGGTTTGGGCTCAAGAAAAGTGGCTCCATTGTTGTCAGACCG
Source organism: Lissotriton vulgaris (assembly GCF_964263255.1). Lineage (NCBI taxonomy): Eukaryota > Metazoa > Chordata > Amphibia > Caudata > Salamandridae > Lissotriton > Lissotriton vulgaris. Next base: position 1,021,353,858 of record NC_141697.1, read on the forward strand.
CAGTGCTCGGGTATTGTCAACATTCTTAAAAATATGCAAACCGAAAGTACACTTTGGTCTTGTATATTTGGGATGGTAATCCTTGAATGCCTGGCTTCGCCAATGCTTGTTTTCAGCACTGTGACCATGTCTTTTTAGGTGGAGCCTCCCATGAGGACAGGCCCTTTTACTTCTGTTGTTACACGGTATGTCTTATTTAGTCTTTAGAAAAGGGGGTGGTGATGAACAGAGTGTCTGAGTTAAGCAGACCACTCTTACCCAGTCCAAAGATCAGGGCTTGATCCATCACCGTTATTTATCTCACTGCACCATCCCAGCTCAGAACTTGGCTATATGCAAATCAGTCTGTCCCTGGCCCAGTGCATCATGGGAACAGGGCAGACTAAACTACCAAGCCAATTCTTCACCAGAAAGGAGACAAGCTACCGGGGACCGGTTTCTGGCATTTCAGCCTTCTTCGGCCCGGCTTGCTTGAATCCTGATGGTGCAGTGAGAAAGGGACTCATGTCTGAGTATACCCTGCCACACCTATAGACTGGGTAAGAGTGGTCTGCTTAATTCAGACACTCTGTTCATCACCACCCCCTTTTCTGAATCATTTTTGTCCACCATAAGCGTGGAAGGGTATACTCAGATGTGAGTCCCTAGCTCATTGCACCATCAGGATTCAAGCAAGCCGGGCCGAAGACGGCTGAAATGCCAGAAACCGGTCCCCGGTAGCTTGTTTCCTTCCCAGTATAAGAATTGGCTTGGTAGTTTGGTCTGCCCTGTTCCCATGATGCACTGGGCCAGGGTCAGACTAATTTGCATATAGCCAAGTTCTGAGCTGGGATGGTGCAGTGAGCTAAAAAACGGTGATGGATCAAGCCCTGATCTTTGGACTGGGTAAGAGTGGTCTGCTTAATTCAGACACTCTGTTCATCACCACCCCCTTTTCTGAATCATTTTTGTCCACCATAAGCGTGGAAGGGTATACTCAGATGTGAGTCCCTAGCTCATTGCACCATCAGGATTCAAGCAAGCCGGGCCGAAGACGGCTGAAATGCCAGAAACCGGTCCCCGGTAGCTTGTTTCCTTCCCAGTATAAGAATTGGCTTGGTAGTTTGGTCTGCCCTGTTCCCATGATGCACTTGGCCAGGGTCAGACTAATTTGCATATAGCCAAGTTCTGAGCTGGGATGGTGCAGTGAGCTAAAAAACGGTGATGGATCAAGCCCTGATCTTTGGACTGGGTAAGAGTGGTCTGCTTAATTCAGACACTCTGTTCATCACCACCCCCTTTTCTGAATCATTTTTGTCCACCATAAGCGTGGAAGGGTATACTCAGATGTGAGTCCCTAGCTCATTGCACCATCAGGATTCAAGCAAGCCGGGCCGAAGACGGCTGAAATGCCAGAAACCGGTCCCCGGTAGCTTGTTTCCTTCCCAGTATAAGAATTGGCTTGGTAGTTTGGTCTGCCCTGTTCCCATGATGCACTGGGCCAGGGTCAGACTTATTTGCATATAGCCAAGTTCTGAGCTGGGATGGTGCAGTGAGCTAAAAAACGGTGATGGATCAAGCCCTGATCTTTGGACTGGGTAAGAGTGGTCTGCTTAATTCAGACACTCTGTTCATCACCACCCCCTTTTCTGAATCATTTTTGTCCACCATAAGCGTGGAAGGGTATACTCAGATGTGAGTCCCTAGCTCATTGCACCATCAGGATTCAAGCAAGCCGGGCCGAAGACGGCTGAAATGCCAGAAACCGGTCCCCGGTAGCTTGTTTCCTTACCAGTATAAGAATTGGCTTGGTAGTTTGGTCTGCCCTGTTCCCATGATGCACTGGGCCAGGGTCAGACTAATTTGCATATAGCCAAGTTCTGAGCTGGGATGGTGCAGTGAGCTAAAAAACGGTGATGGATCAAGCCCTGATCTTTGGACTGGGTAAGAGTGGTCTGCTTAATTCAGACACTCTGTTCATCACCACCCCCTTTTCTGAATCATTTTTGTCCACCATAAGCGTGGAAGGGTATACTCAGATGTGAGTCCCTAGCTCATTGCACCATCAGGATTCAAGCAAGCCGGGCCGAAGACGGCTGAAATGCCAGAAACCGGTCCCCGGTAGCTTGTTTCCTTCCCAGTATAAGAATTGGCTTGGTAGTTTGGTCTGCCCTGTTCCCATGATGCACTGGGCCAGGGTCAGACTAATTTGCATATAGCCAAGTTCTGAGCTGGGATGGTGCAGTGAGCTAAAAAACGGTGATGGATCAAGCCCTGATCTTTGGACTGGGTAAGAGTGGTCTGCTTAATTCAGACACTCTGTTCATCACCACCCCCTTTTCTGAATCATTTTTGTCCACCATAAGCTTGGAAGGGTATACTCAGATGTGAGTCCCTAGCTCACTGCACCATCAGGATTCAAGCAAGCCGGGCCGAAGACGGCTGAAATGCCAGAAACCGGTCCCCGGTAGCTTGTTTCCTTCCCAGTATAAGAATTGGCTTGGTAGTTTGGTCTGCCCTGTTCCCATGATGCACTGGGCCAGGGTCAGACTAATTTGCATATAGCCAAGTTCTGAGCTGGGATGGTGCAGTGAGCTAAAAAATGGTGATGGATCAAGCCCTGATCTTTGGACTGGGTAAGAGTGGTCTGCTTAATTCAGACACTCTGTTCATCACCACCCCCTTTTCTGAATCATTTTTGTCCACCATAAGCGTGGAAGGGTATACTCAGATGTGAGTCCCTAGCTCATTGCACCATCAGGATTCAAGCAAGCCGGGCCGAAGACGGCTGAAATGCCAGAAACCGGTCCCCGGTAGCTTGTTTCCTTCCCAGTATAAGAATTGGCTTGGTAGTTTGGTCTGCCCTGTTCCCATGATGCACTGGGCCAGGGTCAGACTTATTTGCATATAGCCAAGTTCTGAGCTGGGATGGTGCAGTGAGCTAAAAAACGGCGATGGATCAAGCCCTGATCTTTGAACTGGGTAAGAGTGGTCTGCTTAATTCAGACACTCTGTTCATCACCACCCCCTTTTCTGAATCATTTTTGTCCACCATAAGCGTGGAAGGGTATACTCAGATGTGAGTCCCTAGCTCATTGCACCATCAGGATTCAAGCAAGCCGGGCCGAAGACGGCTGAAATGCCAGAAACCGGTCCCCGGTAGCTTGTTTCCTTCCCAGTATAAGAATTGGCTTGGTAGTTTGGTCTGCCCTGTTCCCATGATGCACTGGGCCAGGGTCAGACTAATTTGCATATAGCCAAGTTCTGAGCTGGGATGGTGTAGTGAGCTAAAAAACGGTGATGGATCAAGCCCTGATCTTTGGACTGGGTAAGAGTGGTCTGCTTAATTCAGACACTCTGTTCATCACCACCCCCTTTTCTGAATCATTTTTGTCCACCATAAGCGTGGAAGGGTATACTCAGATGTGAGTCCCTAGCTCATTGCACCATCAGGATTCAAGCAAGCCGGGCCGAAGACGGCTGAAATGCCAGAAACCGGTCCCCGGTAGCTTGTTTCCTTCCCAGTATAAGAATTGGCTTGGTAGTTTGGTCTGCCCTGTTCCCATGATGCACTGGGCCAGGGTCAGACTAATTTGCATATAGCCAAGTTCTGAGCTGGGATGGCGCAGTGAGCTAAAAAATGGTGATGGATCAAGCCCTGATCTTTGGACTGGGTAAGAGTGGTCTGCTTAATTCAGACACTCTGTTCATCACCACCCCCTTTCCTGAATTATTTAGTCTTTAAGCACTTCATTCTTCAATGAATTTCTCCTACTGCATGCACCGCATGATTTCTTGCAAAATTTAGAGCACCATGCTCGCTTTCCCTTTCCGAGCAGCCGAGACAATGGAGGCTGCTTCTGTGAATAGGTCTCGCATTTACAAGAGTTTGAGCTATTGGCATTGCAAATGCCTTTTATTTAATGGTTAATTTGGCAAAACAGATAAATAAAAGGCATTGTCATTTACCTGCACGCACTGCGGGTTTCATTTCACCCCTAATCGAGAATCGCTGGATACTAATATACCGCTTGCCAAAAATCATGTAAATTCCCCAATCAAATCATACACTATGCCAAGTATAAACTGATGCTCTTTGCCCAAACATAAATCAGATATTTTGAACCTACTTTTAAATGATCAACCTGATGCGGTCTTCCTTACAGAAACGTGGCTCCACAAGAGCTCAGGCCCAGATATTGAAGTAGCTTTACCCTCCAATTATGCTATAGTGAGAATGGACCGAGCATAAAAAATGGGAGGTGGAATTGCGGTCATTTAAAAAAAACATCGTCAGTTGCAATCTGGAACATCTGCCCACTCCAGCATGTGAAGCACCACTATGCAAACTCACTCTTTCCCCCAAATTCACATGCTCGGGAGTTCTAGTATATCGACCCCCTGAACACCTTGCAAATTGGATTCCTACTTTTGTGGAAGCTAATGCTCCTTATGCTGCTAACACAGCAAATTTTACAGTACTAGGAGACATTAATCTACATCTGGAAGACTCCACCTGCAAAAACAGTGCTAGATTTATTTCTGATATGGCCTCCCTAAATCTCGAGCTACTTAATTCTGGTCCAACACATATAGCCGGACATCTTCTAGACTCCATCTTTTCGAATCTAAATACTATCACCTGCACCCCAGCTCTTCCAACCAGCTGGTCTGACCATTATCAGATACATTTCTCACTGACCCCACCACTAGACAAGAGTACCTCAAGTAACTCTAAAGGGACAGGGGAAACACCGAGAAATTGGAAAAAAGTTAGACATTAACACATTAAGTGAATGCAGAATGTTGGTCCCCTCACCACTACAGTGCAAAGCTGGCTTTTAGAAGCTATTGACACTTGTCTCCCTACTGCAAACCAAAATAGTAACACCCATCGTCCACCTGCGCCATGGTATAACGAATCACTAAAAACAATTAAAACAAACTGCAAGATCCTTGAAAGAAAGTGGAGAAGGGACTATGCCCAATCCTCCAAACAGGCCTATAAAATAGCACTGAATAAATATCACAAACAATGTAATGAAGCTTGCTCCATGTTTGTGAACTCAACCATTTTAAAGACGTCTACCTGTGCCAAAACGCTGTTTAATACAGTAAAATAACTTGCAGACTCGGAAACATCAGCTAACCCACTGACATTGACTCAAACCAAGTGTGAGGAGTTATCAGCCTTCTTTATTAATAAGTTTGATGGAATATACCAAGAGATTGTCTCACAAGATAAAGTATGTGATATCTCAATAGGTTTGAATACTTCTATGTCAGTGATGCCACATCTCCCCACTAAGCAAGCAATCAGTCATAACGATGTAGACTGCATCTTAACGGACTGGCCACACCTCATAACGGAAAACGTGGTTACACTTCTGAAGTCCATTAAGTCAGGATCACCCAAAGATCCCTTACCAGCCAATATTTTTAAACAACTAAATCACTCTGCGCTGTCAGTGATAACGCATCTTCTTAATACATCGATCGAATAGTCAGCGATTCAACCCCTACATGGAAACACGCCATGATTCACCCACTACTGAAAAAGCCCAATGCAGATCCTGCAGAAACTAAAAACTATCGTTCTATATCATTGCTTCCTATTCTGTCAAAAATTTTAGAAAAACATATTCATATACACTTGACGCAGTATGTTTAAACACACCACTTACTCCACCCTTCACAGTCAGGCTTCAGAGCTGGTTTCTCTACAGAAACCACTCTCTTAGGAGTCACAGAAGGTATCCGCTATCATCTAGACCACGGGTACTCATAGTACGGCCCGCAGGCCTCCAGCAGCCCGGCAAGCCTTCCGTGGCGGCCCGCGGCCCCCCGAGACATCGCACCTGTGTTTTACTTTTTTTTTTTTTTTTAAGAGTGTCTGCAGCAGCGTGAGAGACTCTGCTGGTCTGTGGGGGCCGGGCGATCCTAGCGATGGCCAGAGTAAAGCTGCAGGGGCCGAAGAAGAGGTGAAATACATCAGAGCCTCATTAACATGCAAATGGTATTTTAAAGACCTGTGAAGTGCTCAGGTGCGGCTGCGAGTGTGTTTGTGCCCAGGCTGGCACACCGACAGGGTGAGATGACAGAGGGTGACAGAGGGAGTGGGAGGGAAAGGGAGGAAGGCGGAGAGGGAGTGAGAGGGAGGGAAAGGGAGGGGGATGGAGAGGGACTGAGAGGGAGTGAGAAGGAGGGAAAGGGAGGGAGACGGAGAGGGAGTGAGAGGGAGGGAAAGGGAGAGAGAGGGAGTGAGCGAGAGAGAGGGAGAGAGAGCGAGAGAGAGAGGGAGTGAGACAGTCAGAGTGAGTGAGACAGAGGGCGAGAGGGAGAGAGAGGGAGTGATAGGGAGTGAGAGAGTGAGAGAGAGTGAGATGGTCAGAGTGAGTGAGACAGAGGGAGACAGGAGAGAGGGAGGGAGAGAGAGCTAGAGAGAGGGAGGGAGACCGAGAGAGAAAGAGAAAGAGAGATGTGTGTATGCCGGGTCTGGTGGCTCAGTGGACGAAGGCGTCCGCTGCAGGGACCTGTGATGAACCTCATGGTCAGTTTTTTTTGTTGCTCTAGCCCTGTCCCCTCCCCCACTGACCCCGACCCCACCGGTGCGGCCCTTGGACACAAACCAAACTGTTAATTTGGCACCCAAGAGAAAGTTTGTGAGTACCCATGATCTAGACAGAGGAGAAACGGTGGAGCTCATTCTGCTAGATTTGAGTGCCGCGTTCGATACTATATCACACACTGTGCTCATAAACACACTGAGCGAAATGGGAGTAGGCGGAATAGCTCTAAACTGGATTAGAGCTTTCCTTTCAGATAGAACTTTTCAAGTTTTCTCAAAGAAAGCTTGCACTAAAACATACTCTTTTGCACATGGTGTGCCACAGGGATCCATTGTAAGCCCAGTAGTGTTCAATCTCTATCTAAAACCTTTTGCTGAGCTGGCTGAAAAAAACGGGTTGTCAATTTACTCCTATGCAGACGACTCACAAAGCATGTTTTCATTGTCTGCGCACCACCCCAGTACCACCTCTACACTTAAGACGGGACTAGCCAATATAGCAGCAAATTTTCTAAAATTGAACGGAGAGAAAATAGAGTTACTCATACTGGGAAAGCAGAAAGATCTTTGGAGCCAACAACACTGGCCAAACAAAATGGGCGTCCTCCCCACCCCTTCATTACAAGTACGAAATCTAGGCGTACTTCTTGATGAGACCTTGAGTATGCACGCCCAATCAGTAAAAATCGCAGCCACATGTTTTAAAAATCTGCTGGATGCTACCAGAAACAACAAGAAAAACAGTAGTTAATGCCTTAATCACATCTCGGCTTGACTATGGCAATGTTCTTTACGTGGGTTCGAACAAACATGTAATCCACAGACTACAGATGGCTCAAAACGCTGCAGTCAGACTTCTATGCAGAGTCCCTAAAACAGAATCGATCTCATTGCACCTCCGTAAACTACATTGGCTTAATATTGAAAACCGTGTGAAATTCAAAACACTCACTTACATGCACAAAATTAAATCTGGAATGGCCTGAACTACCTTTGTACTTTAGCCAAACCATATGCCCCGTCCAGAAATTTAAGATCAGCCTCCCGAGGAAGATTTAATGTCCCGAAATTCAAACTGGCCCAGATGGGAGGAAAATCTTTTACATATTTAGGGCTGTCTTTTTGAAATTCCCTCCCAGTTACGCTCAGAAATGAAACAAGCTACTCAATTTTCCACAAATCACTTAAAACCTGGCTGTCAGACAAATAAGATGCCTAGGCATTGCTGGTTATGGCTTTCTGTCTGCGCCAGGAAACCCTTTCATACTCCTGAGGCGGAAGCCGGGAGATTTGTGCTACCATTACTGCTTGAATTGTGTTTTACTTGTTTTTTAAAAATACCTTCCCTCCCCCTGAGCACCTTCACCTGGGACTTGGCGCCCCCTGCAGCAGACGCGCAGCGGACTTCAGCGCTGTCACGCAGCTCAGGGTCACTTTGCCACCTTCTCCCCAGCTCGCACAAGCCACGCCCATTCTAGCGAGGCCACGCCCCCTCGCTGACGTATAAAACGTCGCGCTGACTACAAGCGCGCCAGAGACCCTTCATACTCCTGAGGCGGAAGCCGGGAGATTTGTGCTACCATTACTGCTTGAATTGTGTTTTACTTGTTTTTTAAAAATACCTTCCCTCCCCCTGAGCACCTTCACCTGGGACTTGGCGCCCCCTGCAGCAGACGCGCAGCGGACTTCAGCGCTTTCACGCAGCTCAGGGTCACTTTGCCGCCTTCTCCCCAGCTCGCACAAGCCACACCCATTCTAGCGAGGCCACGCCCCCTCGCTGACGTATAAAACGTCGCGCTGACTACAAGCGCGCCAGAGACCCTTCATACTCCTGAGGCGGAAGCCGGGAGATTTGTGCTACCATTACTGCTTGAATTGTGTTTTACTTGTTTTTTAAAAATACCTTCCCTCCCCCTGAGCACCTTCACCTGGGACTTGGCGCCCCCTGCAGCAGACGCGCAGCGGACTTCAGCGCTGTCACGCAGCTCAGGGTCACTTTGCCGCCTTCTCCCCAGCTCGCACAAGCCACGCCCATTCTAGCGAGGCCACTCCCCCTCGCTGACGTATAAAACGTCGCGCTGACTACAAGCGCGCCAGAGACCCTTCATACTCCTGAGGCGGAAGCCGGGAGATTTGTGCTACCATTACTGCTTGAATTGTGTTTTACTTGTTTTTTAAAAATACCTTCCCTCCCCCTGAGCACCTTCACCTGGGACTTGGCGCCCCCTGCAGCAGACGCGCAGCGGACTTCAGCGCTGTCACGCAGCTGAGGGTCACTTTGCCGCCTTCTCCCCAGCTCGCACAAGCCACGCCCATTCTAGCGAGGCCACGCCCCCTCTCTTCCTCCAGTCACCTTATAACCATATGCTTCCCAAGGACGCGCAGCGGGCGCGCCGAAGGCGCGCCTAAGGCAAGCCCGTCTGCGCCCGTCCGCGCCTGGACGGGCCCAGGGACCAGGCAGAATGGAGAATTCATCAGGTACACCTCCCCTGAACTGCATCTTCTACAGAACACTAGTCTCCCCTCTGTTGATCCGACTACACTCGCTCGTCTCAAGGCCAACAACATCTATCCTCACCATCATACGCAAGAGCCATCCTCCACCTCACCTCAAAGCCCTAACCCTTCCAAGCCCCCCTCCAGCCCCAAGGTTCTGACCCTCCGCTGTCTTTATCTGAATACCAGATCCCTGGCCAAACACCAATTAGACATCTTTCTACTACTCAAGTCAGACAGACCAGACATACTATTTGTCTCCGAAACATGGCTCACCGCAGACTCCTTACCAGATATTCTCACTGCCCTACCAGCTGACTATTACATCCTGTCAGCAAACAGAAAATCAGGAAAATCTGGAGGTGGCGTTGCCGCCATCATCCATAAAGACCACACGTTCACCACCCTACCCTCTCTAGACTTAATAGATACTGAAAACCTAGTTATCAAATCTGACACTGATATAGGAACCATGGTGCTAGCACTGATTTACCGACCACCTACATCTATGCCCTCCTTCCCAGTCTCCCTGACTGAGCAATTGGCCGGTTTAGTCGTTGACTACGATAAAGTCATGGTAATAGGAGATCTAAACTATTGGTATAATAGTTTGGAAGCCGGACCTCATGCTACAGAACTTTTCGAGCTCCTCTCCAATCTAAACTTCCGTCAACACGTCTTGATCCCCACCCATGAAAAAGGACATATTTTGGACCACATCTGGTCTCATAATATCCCTACCTCCAGCCCCACGGCCTTACCATGCATATGGTCTGACCACCATCTTCTAAAATTCTCCATCACCTTTCAAGGCAACCCTAAAAATCATGCGCCCTCGGGAGGGTTAGCCAGGAAATGGAGATCTTTAAACCTCCAAGATTTCCTATCCACCTTGACTAACTCTATCCCAACCTCGGCCCCTGATATCAATTCGATGGATAAGGCACACACTGAGTGGCTTCTATCTGCATGGAACGAACATGTTCCCTTAACCAGATTTGCCCGCGCCCGCCGCATGGACGCCCACAGGTGGTTCTCTGCCGACCTAAAAAAACAAAAATTAGAACTCCGCCAATTGGAAAGGAAATGGAGGCATGGCTACCACCACGAAGACAGAACATCATATATGACAGCTCGCAGAAATTACAAGAGCGCTATCCTATCTGCCAAAGCAGCCTTCTTCTCTGAAAAAATATCTAACGCTCAAAACAAAGCGAGAGAAATCTTCAGAGTCGTAAACGATCTGTGTAACGACTCCAGAACCTCTCCCTCTCAATCACCATCCCAAATGATGTGCAACCGGCTCAATGATTTCTTTAAGGAGAAGATCGACACCATAAAAAATAGTATTCATACTAACCATGTCATGGTAGACAACCCGGACATTAGCAGTAACTCATACACACTCCAGGAAATCCCCCCCCATTGACCCACCCAAATTGCTGGAACTGATGAACCGTGTAAAATCTGGGTCCCCCAATGATCCCTGCCCTCCGCATATTCTGAAGGAAGTCTATACCACACTGCCTCAAGGCATACTCCCCCTTTTGAACACATCCCTACTACAAGGAATAGTCCCCAACTCATTTAAAGACGCTACTCTAGTCCCTCTTATTAAGAAACCGGGGGCCGATCCCTCCAATCTCTCCAATTACCGCCCCATTTCCTTTCTCCCCTATGGCGCCAAACTGCTCGAAGCCCATGTTACCAGCTGCATATCCAATTTTATAGAAACATCCGACTACCTGGAGCCTAACCAAGCCGGGTTCCGCCAGGCACACTCCACCGAGGCGGTGATCCTCGCTGTCCAGAATACTCTAAGGACCAACGCCGACAATGGAATTCACCAAGCCCTCGTACTCCTCGACCTGTCGGCCGCGTTCGACACGGTGGATCATACCATCTTATTACACCGTGTCGAACAAGCCGGCCTCAATGGCGCAGCCCTGGACTGGATTAAGTCCTTTCTAACGGACAGATCCCAGGCAGTAAAGTTGGAGAACTTTATAGCACCCAAACTCTCCACCACTTGCGGTGTCCCACAGGGCTCCTCATTATCCCCCCTCCTTTTTAACTTATATCTTAAACCGCTATTGCACTCCCTGAAACACAGAAAAGTCACCATCTACAACTACGCGGACGATTTGCAGCTGATATTCCCCCTCAACTCTACGGACTCCACTAAGGAATTCCAAACCACCATGCTGCACATCCAGAGCTGGATGGACCAGAACCATCTTAAGCTCAACCCAGGAAAGACCGAGCTTGTACTTCCCGGTAATGGCGCTTTAAGTTGGGGCCCCCACTTCTGGCCGGCCTCGATGGGCACCCCTCCATCCCCCTCTCAGTCAGTGAAAAGCCTCGGGGTCACTCTCTGCTCCGACCTCTCATTGAAAACCCAGGTCGGAACAGTGATCTCTTCCTGCTTCTTTCAGCTAAGAAAGATCAAAGAAATCGCCCATTTGCTGGCTCATCCTGCTCTCATTCAGGCGGTAATCGCCTTGGTCCTCTCACGACTGGACTTTTCCAACTCCATCTACTTGGGCCTACCCCTCGCCCTCGTCAAACGCATGCAGATTGCTCAAAATCAAGCGGCCAGATTAATATTCAAGAGCAATCGCAGGAAGTCGGCCAAACCCCTGCTAGCCTCCCTTCATTGGCTCCCTATAGCCCAACGGATCACCTTTAAGGTAGGCTGCATAATCTTTAAAGCCCTTCACGGCAAAAGCCCCAAGTTCGTCAATCATCTTATAAATAAATACGAACCGACCCGTGACCTTCGCTCTGCCCACTTGTCCCTTCTCTCGCTGCCCATGTTTAAAAAGAAACGACTAGGTGGATCTCGTTTCGCCTACCTCGCCCCTAAAATTTGGAACTCCTTCCCCCTGTCTATTCGGAACTGCACTAAGCTAATAGAATTCAGGAGACCCCTGAAGACCTGGCTATTCAAACAAGCGCACGTTTAGAGCATTGTTACCATCTGTCTCTTCAGTTACCATCTGTCTCTCAGCGCCATGAAACCCCTGGGTGACCGCGCGCTTAACAAATCCCGTATAAGATAAGATAAGATAAGATAAGATAAGCTGTTGCGCAATATAAATTCAAATAATAAATAAATAAATTTACAATGCCAATAGCTTAAACTCTTGCAAATGCGAGACCTATTGCACTGCAAATGCTTGTTAAGAATATTTTTGGAAAATGCGACTTGTTGTGCCCCATCAGTCCACAACTGTTGTGTCTCTTGTCCCAATCTTTCCCTCATTCTACTTAGCAATTCTGTTATACTTCCCCTGGTTTCATGGTCTCTGCCATTAACCGTCATACATTTGGACGAGCAGGGAATATATTTCTAAGGGCTGTCCATATCTGGTGCCTGTGAATTAAACGCTGCCCGTCATGCTCAATATCAGCGTAACTTCTGTAATGTGAGCTTGGGCAAAAACTGTGCTAGTCTGCTCCTCAATTACGCTAAGTAGCAGGCTGGCAATTTAATCCATCAATAGGCCAATATTTGCGGTGTTCTTCTCGAAGCATGACATCCATTTCCCTACCCCATCCAACTATGATGGTAACTTTGTTCTCGGCTCCTCTCTGTCCATCTGGGCCCTGAAGAAGGGTTTTTAACCCAAAATGCATTGGGAATTTTCTGTTAGAATGTTTGATTACACATGCAATTTTGATATGCTTTGATGCTTGTTAAGAAGTAGATTAGCAAGTAAAAGAGAACTATATATGTTTACGTTGTGAAGCTCATGGACAGGCAATTGTTTTTCTAATAATCATGTGTTATTCATAATATAATACTTTGAAACATTTGTGTGTAAACTTTGTTTGTATATATTTAAAAAAAATAAAAAAAATATTGGAATAAGAATTTGAAACTGCAGGGACAGAAGCTGTGCATCTCACAGACCCGGGTGATCCCAGGCCTTGCAAATTGGTTAATATTACATAGGGGTTAGCCCCAGTGAGATAGCACGCATACCTACACCAAAACAGATATATCTAAATGTGGTACCTTATTGGTTAACATATTGTTCACTAGGTGTGCAGGCCCACCCACACACAACATATAATGTTTTCGCCATACCCCTCTGTAGTAACGGGTACATCCTTATTTTACCTGGCTCTACTAGGGGTCTCCTCCTCCATGCTGGATGTAATCTTCCGCCATTGCATGTCCTCTAGCAGCCCAAATTATCCTTCCCTCAGCCAAAGCCCATCATATTGGTCCAGTAGGCTAATAGATTGCAAAATGGGTAAACAACACTTTTGCCTTCCTACTATCTCCCTGGAGGTAGGTCTAGCCTTGCACCCGTCTGCATTTGTGAGTCTGGCTTGATGCAGAGTTTACAATGGGCAATTTCATCATTAAGGACGTGATTTCTTTTTCATAAATGAGCGTATCGGTTTCCATATTATCATTTTTATTTTTAAAACGTGCCATATTTCGACCCAATACCTTCCTCAGATACATTATTCTATAACTCATGTAATGTTAAGATGAACACCAAACAAGAATTTTGGCAACAAAATTAAGCCCATTTTTCCCCGCAATTGGACTAAAAAACTTAGCAGGACAATATTTCTTGGATGTCCGATAAAACTTTTTTGTCTCTTAGCCACCCAATTTTCCTTCGCATTACTGGTTGTCTCTGGCAGAGATTTCAAGAGCACCCTGATGTCTACCAAAACTGACACCTCAGTTGTGAATGCAATATGTTCCAGCAGGCTGTGGATGGGAATCCCTACCATGCTCTCTACTCTACCATTCCTTATCCAATTCCCCTGAGCTACTGCTCCATAAAACAATATGGCGACCGGAAAAGCAACATCATCATAGGAAATGTACTCCTGGCATCAGGCCTTTACAGCCTTATGTTGCGTAGCAATAATTAAGGGAACAGTGTTGGCTGGGGAGCAGCACATTCATCAGGCATATCATTGCTTGGAGTTGAATAACTAACATAGCATTGAGCTAACATACGTATGGCATCAATTGATCCTAAATACATTTATTAAAAATTTCTTCCTCACACTAGCAATACCAGACACCCAGGAATGTATATAGAGGGCACAAGTTTGCTCATTTTAAGTCATACATTTACAAGTCTAAGTGGATGTTTTCTCTCCTGCACTGCAGAATATTAGGAGGGAAATTCATTTAATAGTCTATCGAACCATGCATATTAACTTGAAATTATATATTTTACAAGTTTATACAGATATCATTTGTTCAGAATGTTAAATATGAATACTTTTGCCAAAACCAATTGTACTTTAAGGTTTTTTTCAATGCTATACTCCAATGCTCTACTCCTCAGGTTATTTCTTAGATGATTCATAGAGAGTCATGCACCAAAAATTTAATTATAAGGATGTGATACTTTTGGTTAAACTTACTACTTTTGGTATTCATAGAAGGCATTTAGTAGTAGTAAACTAATTTTACTACTAGTAAATGCCTGTTTGTGAATACCAAAAAGAGTATATTTAACCAAAAGTAGTAAGTTTAACCAAAAGTAGTAAGAGCATTCTGTGCATACCAAAAGTAGTAAGTGCCTTCTGTGAATACCAACAGTAGTAATTTTAGGATTTTGTCTCAGATTAGTTTTGTGAATCGGGCCCCTTATACCTGCCTACTGCTGCCAGCTAAGAAACACACAAAAAGACCAGGAGGGAGATGAAGGACTTCTTTATCCCAAAGACCTCAGTTTGAAGCATGCACTGAGCGATACGCAGGCACAACAGAAGAAAGATTCCCTCATGTGACTTTGCAAAGCATTGAACAAAAGGCTGCATCCATAGAGGAGATCTTGGCATCTATGGCTAGGCATATGAATAAGATGAAATCATCTACACAGTGGGTGTCGGTGAAAGTGGTCTTTGGAGACCTTGATTGCAGATCTTGCAGCAGAGAGGAAAGCACTTTAGGAGTTTAAAGACTGTGCCATGCCTTCCATGATATAGCCAGAGACACAGACGAATGCATCGAGAATGCTGACTCAGCAGCTGGGCATACAAAGTCTACCTGAGGACTCCTGCTTGCTAGTTGAAAAACAGAGGTTCCTAGATGAGCAAGTTCTCTGGGCTAATGCCTCCAACATGTGGTGCGCACACTCCCATCTAGGTGTAAGAAGGAGACACACCACAGAAGAACAGTAATTGCTATCAAATAAATCAGAGACAGATTTGATCCTGAGGGAGGCAAGAAAGAGGTATGACATGTTCCTAAATAGGAGATGGTGCTAATCGTCTCCTACTAGGAACACTATGGAGATGTTACAGCTACATAAAAGTGAAAAAAGTGCACCTTAATTGGAGTTTATAAGTTTAATGTGGCATAATGCACTACAGAGATGTTCATTGGGTGCCATAGGTGTTTTTACTCAAAAAGAGGTATCAGAAGCCTTTTTAGATGCTAGAAACAGCAGATGCACCTCAGAAGCATAGATGTGCCTATAAACCCTCTATGTGGGGAGTGATTCTTGGGGTGTCCTCTTTGTTGAGCACAATAGTTAGCTCTACATGTTTGAACATAACACAGTGTTATAACCATAGCCAATGTGTTAACCCCTTTCCCGGTTCCCCTCTCCCTCCCCCCTCCTCCTGATCACATGTGGTACATTCCCCTGGACAGCCGGCGCTCGCTATGGAATGTTGACATAGCGAGCCGGCTCCCAGGTTGACAAGCTGACGGCGTTCTGTTGTGCTTTACTCATCAATAAAAGAAACCAGTACATCAACCGTGTGTCCCTCATCACTACATTTCTTGGTGACGAGGAGGAGGAAACTGGGCCAGGGACAGTGATCGCCGTTTCCCTGGTATGATTTGACCGCTTTTCAACGGAGGAACAATATCCACATAGGAGCGTGAAAAAAAAAAAAAAAAGAAAAGGAGCAACGATTGACTGTTGCTGGCTGCCAAGAAAAGCTGGCAAAGCTTTACAAGTAAGGAGTTAAAGTGACTTCATTTTAACCAGTCAGAGACGAATGAAATAAAATAAAATAACTCTTTTACTGGGTTAACGTAATCGGTTGCCAGGTCGGGCATCGCGTTTCCTGCTTTGACTTTAAAATCCATAATGAACTCGTAAGCCGAGCTGAAGTAATTGGGGTTGGTGTTAGCGTTTGAACTCGTGTGCCGGGTCGGGCACAAGCTGCGAGCTGAGGGGAAGTGCGCGCTGTACCCGGTCAATCACCGGCGTGACTTAAATTAATACCAGCGCACAGATTGAAAGGGGTCCGCGGCAGCAAGCAGCCCGCTTCCTGCTTTTGGCGCACCGAGTTCACCACCTAGCGCGAGGCCCCTGCGCAGCTAAGCTTGTTCCGTGAGGACTGTTTGCTGAGGCATACCGGCTTCACTACGAAGCTTCCTGCGCGCGCTGACCTCGGCGCTGACTGAATATTAACGTTAGCAGAGCGCTCACCGGCAATTAGCATGTGGTGATTCAGGTTCGCTCCCCACTCCTGTGTGGGCTCCAGGACGATCAGTTCTGAGGAGTTATAGAGGCAGCGGTCCAGCGGGGTGCTCGCCCAGAGACCGGAGCTCCATTCAAAAGTCGGCTTCCTGACTGGAACATTCTTGAGGGGAAGCTTCTTCACAGGAAGTTCCCGCCTGCCGGAGGGAAAGCAGGCAGTGCTATTGGACCTAATTTCTTAACTGTGGAAGCAGAAAGAGGACTGCAAAAAAACCTCTGTGTTATGTTATTGTCTCAAAGGTTACAAGCATTAGGTGGCAAAGTAGGAAAAGTGAAATTTTTGTGGTAGATCCTAGTGAAAATCTCTAATTTTAGGACCACAGCAGCTAGGGTGGAGAGTCAGTCCATTTTATTTCTCTCTTTCTCTCTTAGATTCTGTTGCCCTCATTAGAGATAGTTTAGTCCCACAAGGTTTTTAGGAACTATATGGCAATGGCAGGTGCAGGAATGAGCCAACCCCCACCTTTCCTCAATGAGTTAGGAGAACCAGTTATCCCATGGAGAAGGTGGGAAGGTATATTCAAATCTTATTTAATAGCAATTGGGGGTAGCAACTCCACTAATATAAGAAAACAACATATATTGTTACACAATTTGGGCACACATGGGAGGAAAATATATGAAGATATAACTGGGAGATTGATTGAGGATGAACAAGAGGAGGTGGAGGAAGGTGTCAATGTTTATGAAAGCACACTGAGGGAATTAGCGTCTCATTTTAAGGAGAAAATAAATGTGGTGATGGAAAGACATAAGTTCTTCAAGAGAGTGCAGAAGAGGGAGGAGAAAGTGAGCAATTATATAGCGGTATTGAGAGGATTGTCAGCCACATGTGAGTTTGGTCAACTCACTGACTCATTAATAAGGGACCAACTGGTGAGGTGCACCAATGACACCAAGGTACAAGAGGAACTACTTACCAAGAACCCTAATCTAGAGGAAGCAGTAAACATAGCTAAGGGCTTAGAGCACACCGCACGTTGCATGAAGGAAATGAGAGCAACAGAAGGGACAAACAGAGAGAGATCTGAAGGCAAAGCTAGTACTGAGAGTGAAACGGTATGTAAAGTAGGTGACAAAAGTAAAGAGGTTAATCATAGCAAGCCAAGTTCCTCTGTGTGTTATAAATGTGGTAGTCCCAACCACTTGGCAAATAACTGGAAATGTCCGGCTAGGAATGTACAGTGCAGAAAGTGCAACAGGTGGGGGCATTATTCAAAGGTGTGTAAGGCTCCAGGAAAGGCAGTGCATGTTATAGAGGAGTCACCCCAGGAAGAGGAAAGGGAAAAGTCTTATGTTTTTCAAGTGGGGGATGAGGAAGATAACAGTGATGATGTTTACCCCAAATGTGATGTTTTGCTAGATGGAGTGATGTTTAGCATGTATGCAGATTCATGTTCCCCATATACTTTAGTAGACAAGAAAGTGTTTGATGATAAATTTGCCAACCATCCCGTAAAATTGTTGCCTCCAGACATCAGTCCCAAGGGTTACAACGAGGGGAAGATTCCCCTTGAGG
Source organism: Lissotriton vulgaris (assembly GCF_964263255.1). Lineage (NCBI taxonomy): Eukaryota > Metazoa > Chordata > Amphibia > Caudata > Salamandridae > Lissotriton > Lissotriton vulgaris. The sequence continues at coordinate 1,021,371,904 of NC_141697.1, forward strand.
GCATGGTTACCATGAGAATCTCATTTAAAGATAGACACACAATAGGAAAGGTGTATGTGTCCACTAGAGGATCGACCCTATTGAGCTGGAAACATCAGAAGCAGTTGGGGATCACTCTTGATCCCAACAACAGAGAGCAGGTGTTGTTAATTGATCCAGTAGGAATATCAGAGGATCTCACCAAAGAGTTCGAAGATGTGTTCAGTGACAGATTGGGTGTATTTAAGAACTACATGCACAAGATAGTGTTAAAGGAGGAGGCAGTACCAGTGGTGCACAAGACTAGGTCTATACCATTGCGCATGAGGGAGCCCCTCCAGCAGGAACTGCAGAGACTAGTCAGTGAGGGGGTCATTACAGAAATTGAGAGTTCAGCCTGGTTAGCCCCGATTGTCATCATGGCCAAAGATAAAGGGAACAGCATAAGACTCTGTGTGGACCTGAGGGACCTCAATGCGAATATCCTTGTGGACAGATTTCCTCTTCCCAGAATAGGGGAGATGCTAAGCACCATAAGGGGGGCTAAGTATTTCAGTGTGCTGGACCTATCATCAGCCTATTACCAAATCAAGCTTCACCCGGATTCCCAACTGCTGACAGCATTCACCACCCCATTCGGAAATTTCAAGTTTCAGAGGATGCCATTTGGTTTGGCATCAGCAGCTGCTGCTTTCCAAAGAGTCATGCAACATGTGTTAAAAGACTGTAGGAACACCATCTGTTTTCAAGACGATATACTGATCTTTGGAGGTTGCGAAGAAGAACACAATGAAATGGCTAGAAGGGTGCTAGAAAAGTTGAGAGAGGTAGGCTTCACCACGAAGCCCTCCAAATGCAAACTAGGAGTAGGTTCGGTGGACTACCTGGGACACACCCTATCCGAAGACGGCATCAAGCCAAAACATGATTTAGTGAAGGCAGTGGAGAATGCTCTCACACCCAAGAGTAAAGAGGACATACTTTCTTTCCTAGGCCTATGGCCAAATTTATTAAGGATTTGCTATGGTGTCACAGCCGCTAAGAGACTTGATAAAGAAGGACAGTGTTTTTGATTGGGGAAAGGAACAAGAAATGTCCATGATGTGCATAAAGAAGGCAATCATTGAAGCCCCATTTATAGGGAAGTTTGATCCTAACGGTGCAACCATCATCTCTACGGATGCAAGCAACAGAGGCATTGGGGCAACTCTGGCGCAGAGAGACGGCAGCAAGACAAATGTGATAGCCTTCGCATCAAGAACGCTCACATTGTCGGAGAAGAATTACTCGACAATAGAAAAAGAGGCACTAGCAGTCTATTGGGCCATTTGTCACTACAAGTTTTTCATTTGGGGAATTCCATTTGAAGTACAGACCGACCATAAACCTTTGGTTTCCCTGTTCACCAAGAAGGACATGGAAAGCATGACACCACGAATTGCGAAATGGGCAGTGGGCCTACAAGCCTACAACTTCAAAGTATCCTACATACCTGGACAACAAAATAGAGTTGCTGACTTCCTTTCGAGAGCACCCGCAGAAGGAGAAGAGGAAGAAGAAGGGAAGGGTAGCTCAATACTGGAGGTGCGCCTAGCGGCAGTGGAAAAGGTGTCATGGGAAACGCAGATGGAACTAGACGAAGTGTTGAAGAAGGTGAGGAGGCATATACTATCAGGATGGCCCAAGAAATGCAAGGACATGGAGACAGAGATCCAGCCATATTGGAATGTGAGGGAGGATCTATCGGTGGAAGGTGATTTCATACTGAAGTCAGGGAAATTAGTTCCTCCAGAAGCCTTAAGAAACAAAGTAGTGGAACTGGCTCACGAGGGACATTTAGGAAGAAGTTTGTGCAAAGCCAGACTTCGCGCAGACTACTGGTTTCCTGCTATGGACAGAGAAATGGAGGACAAGGTACGCGATTGCTACGCGTGCGCTCTGAGTGACAAAACTAAGATCACGAGAAGAGCACCACTGTCACCAGTCGAAGTACCGGAGGAGCCGTGGAGCAAGTTAGGCTTTGATATAGCAGGTCCCATCCATGGCAAAGGACCCCAAGACTGGTATTTACTGGTCTTAGTGGACTACTTCTCAAGCTGGATAACCTGTAAGACCGTCCACAGTGTGAACACCAAAGTCATAGTGGATTTCCTGAAAGAGGTGTTCACACTAGAAGGCATACCCTCAACACTGGTGACAGACAACGGTGTACAACTGATCTCAGAAGAGATGAAGGACTTCCTCAAAGACTGTTCGGTGACCCATGTTCGCACACCACTGTATTGCCCCAAAGCAAACGGAAAGGTGGAAAGAGTGAACCGTATGTTGAAGGAGTGCATACAGTTGGCCAACCAAGCGGGGGAGAACATTGAGGAAGCCATAAGGGACATGTTGTGGGCATACCACACCACGCCGAAGTCCACCACTAAATGCACTCCCTTTGAGTTGCTGAGGGGAAGAAAAGCTGGCACGAAACTCACACCCGGTTGGATGGGGAGAAAACAAATAAAGGAGACCGATCACAAGGAGATCAAGAGGAGAATTGAAGACAATCAACGGAAATACAAGGAATGGTATGATAAGAAGTGGGGAGTGAAGGAGAGAGAATTTCAGGAAGGACAAGAAGTCTATGTAAAGAAACCAGAGAGACTGTGGAAAGGAGGTAACAAGTTCTATGCCTCCAAAACCATCCAGCGGCAAAACAGGAACTCTGTGGTTGTAGATGATGGCAGACTGTGGAGTCATGATCGGGTGGTTCCAGCAGGAGGGGGAGAACCCAGGGCAGTAACGAGAAGAGCGGGAGGTAAAGACATCAGTGAAAACATCAGGCTAGACAGAAGGAGTGACAGATTTAGGACCACACCTCAGTGGCACAAACAGTACATAATGAGATAGACACATACACCAGGGTTATAGGAGCTTAGGAGTACCCACTACCATACCATGTGTCTCGTTCTGTTTTTCCCTTAAGGGGGATGATGTGTTATAACCATAGCCAATGTGTTAACCCCTTTTCCGGTTCCCCTCTCCCTCCCCCCTCCTCCTGATCACATGTGGTACATTCCCCTGGACAGCCGGCGCTCGCTATGGAATGTTGACATAGCGAGCCGGCTCCCAGGTTGACAAGCTGACGGCGTTCTGTTGTGCTTTACTCATCAATAAAAGAAACCAGTACATCACCCTTGTGTCCCTCATCACTACACACAGTGATGGATGCTGGAGTTCCATAATTTTCTAGATGTTTCAACATGGAGGTATTGTTTATTAACAGTGTTGTTTGCCTCTGTTCCTCTCCCCAGGCAGCTTCTTGTTGTTCTTGGTGGTGGATGGAGAAGTCAGTGGTGAACTGTAGCGATGTCTTTACTTACAAGAGTGAGATGGCTTGTGAAAAGTTACATTTTTTTTGTTCTATGGCTGCTGCTAAATGTGGTATCTTTTTTAATAAAAACAATGTACACTCTGTATATGACAGAATGATAAATTACCTTCTCACTTGTGCATAGTAAGATATCTACTTGTGTTTTTCTAACTTCAATTTTCAGCTTGGCACGTTCTGGAGGAAAGAAAGCTATTTCTTTGTCTCGAAAGTTTGCAGATTTGCTCAAATATTCTATCAGTTGTTTTGTATCCAATGAATTGGTCAAATTGTCATGCAAGAATGGCTCACTTGTGTTTGTGGTATCCCAGAAGAGCAGGTCATGTTGGGGTATTACTGCCCATCAGTTTAATGAACCAGAGGGCAGAAAGAGTTAGGAGGATATTAAAACGTTCACTCTGCTATGTATGACCATGATTTTAAATACATCCCCATCTTCCTAATGGGAACATTAACCACCTGCCTCAGTGGCTAAAAATTGTTTCGTTTTTATGATTCATGACTACTAGTGTTTATTCCAAGAAAATCAAAGTACTGAGGTGATCCAAAACTAGGAAAATTGCTTAAGTAATATACTGATAGAGGTGAACCTGAGAAATTACCAGAGGACATTCAGCTGGGAAGCTTGACCAGTCAATGGCTCATCCTAAAAATATTTTAGAATGGTGCATAGGTAAATGGAGCAGGAGAAATTAGGCTCCACCCTTTATTTGTTACAATTGCCCATTATATACTCATAGCTGACATTGTATTTACAGTGTGTCTTAACTTCCTTAACATGTGTGAAGTATTTAAATGTATTAATGAAATGTAATCATTCTAGGGATCAGAGATTTATATAAAAGTGCACTGCAATCATGTAATCATGTGCTCTTTTGTTTATGTTTTGCACTTATTCTGAAAGTTATACTTGTTTATGTATAATCATGTATTTGAAGTTCATATTGACTGCTGAGTGAACTAAGCCTGACTACAGACTTGCAAATGCATTTAGCCTTGCCCGTATATTTTTTTCTTAGTTTTGCAGGTGCATTATCATGCTTCTCGTTAGTTAGACAAAGGCATATTGTTTAGATTAGATTGTCAATAGTGAGGCCTGAATGGAGGACGCAAAGAATTAATGCTCAAAAAAGGCCTTCTGTTCATTATGTACCAGGACAGCAGGATGTTCAAGGAATGCAGTTTACAATTCCAGTTTCGATGTGATAGGAAGCTTAAGAGAGGCTGCCCATGTTCCTCTCAAGTAACAATTTGGTTGGTTCCAGGTGGTGGGATAGGCGATAAGGATGTTTCTGAAACTCCTGTTATTTTATTTGGTGTACCCACAGTTTGATAGGCAGACTCCTTTGAGACTTGGAGAGGGACAGACCTCTCTGCTTGCCTTTTCCTGCAGTGTGAAGTTCTATGCTAGCACGTATTTCCTTTTCCAAGATTTCTACAGAAGTCTATATCATGCGGACACCTTCTAAGTTCCCTAAATAGATATATTGGATAGATGGTCCTGTAGTCGATCTAGGTTTAGAAGAGGAGAGAAGTTTCTTTATAGAACACCTATTTACTTAAATTTGTTTCATTATTGTTGTGGCTGCCACTATTCTGTACCTCATTTTATTATGGCTCAATCTACTAAGATATTTCAGTTTACCTGCTGCATTGTTGTATCTCTTGAACTTATTTCACCGCTTATATATTGGATTGATTAGCAGCCTAAAATAAAATCTATATAACCATATTTGTTGATTCCTGGTCCTTATCATGGAGTCACATTGACTTCACAAGCCAGAAATGTATTGTTGCTGTCTTCTCCCTTCCAGCACTTCAAGTCAACTAACAAAGGTCCATACTACCAATGGGGAACAATCTTTGACAACTTCACTCAAAGATTGCAATGTAAGCACCAGTGCGCTGTCAAAAAGAAACCCTTATGCACAATACTTAATTTGGAGGGAAAAAAAATAAGTTGCAGGTTACAAGGTACTTCACAGCAGGCCACTGAAGACGGTACAACGTGCCAGTGCAGCCAAATGCAAGTGCCACCTTCACCTTTCAATAAAAGTGAACAGTTAGATAGCATGTCATCTAACAGGCAAGAAAGGCCTGGATGAGTTATTGCTATTTGTGAATGAGGTCTGATCAAAAATAGACTGACAGTGCCACTGTTGGACTTGGCCCTTTTTGGCTAAAGTGGCCTAAACTTTTTGCCTTCCCCCTAGACCTTTTTCTGACATTGTGTTGCCGATTTAGATGCTTTGGGCACTTTGCCACTGCTGATCAGTGTCAAAGTGCAAGTGCTCCCTGTATAGAGTGTTATGGTAATTGGTTGTCCATAATTGGTATGTTTGACTTACTAGTAAAGTCCATAGTAAAGTGTACTGTGTGCGCCAGGGCTGGTAATGCAAATGCTACTAGTGGGCCTGCAGCACTAATTGTGCCACCCACACAAGTAGCCCTAAAGAGAGAACTCAGGCCTGCCACTGCAGTGCCTGCGCGCAGTGTGCTAACTGCCATGTTGTCCTGACAAGTGCACCTACTTTCCAGGCCTTACCCTTCCCTTTCCATGCACATCAGACACCCCTATAGTAGGCACAAGGAACGGCCCTGGGCAGGGTGCAGTGTCTGTGAAAGGTAGGGCATGTACTGAGGTGTGTACCATGTCCTAACAGTGAAATGCTCTCCATTTCATTTTTCACTGTTGCAAGGCCACCTTGCCCATAGGACAGAATGGGGAAGGCTGTGTAATATGTTTCCAGCCTATCTTTCCAGAGGCTTAAGATGGAGAGGTGAAGTTTAGTGTGCCTGAACTCACAATTTAATAACACTTCTTTTTGTGAAGGGGTTTTTTGAATTGTGTGTTTAGAAACCACGCTTTTAGAAGTGGTTGGTTTTTTTGTACTAACAATGCTGTGTGTCTCTGCCAGGTTGTGGATTGGCTTTCTGGATTTGAATGTGATAGGATTTAGGAAATGTCTTGACCCCGGGGAGGAGTAGGAGAGACTGCAACAGGCTGACCTGCATCTGGAGTGTAGGGGCGAAGAGTAGTCCCCTGGATGTGAAGAGGCCTGGGCTGCTGCCATAAAAGAATGGCTCCACCTCCTGCTGAGTGATTGAGGAACCAGACCCTCACTATCAAAGGAAGAAGGTGTCACTGGCAGGGCTTCAAAGACATTTAGGGGGATAACTATGAGAGCTGAAACCCCTGAACGTTGGACTGATCATGATTGAAAAGGATTGAAACTACTTTGTGGTCAAGAGGAACCTCTGCCAGGCAAGAACAGCTGAGAGACTGAAGAGAAGGACTGACCCTTGCTGTGTTTTCTGGGGCTGGCCTGCAGTTTGTTGATTTAACTAAGGAGAGGCTAAGGGACTTTGCTGTGTCCCCCTGCTTGAAAGGACTTTGCTGTGTGCTGTGTCCCGAAGTAACTTGTCTATAAGGGCCCAAGGAGAGCTGTCTCCCTGTTGTGGAAACTCGGGAACATCAACGTTTCTATGTGTGTCTCAGCGACGCTGTGTGCCTGTGCTTTTTTCAGCCTGAGACCGTCGTAAGCATTGCCCCGGGACTGTGTGGCCCGAAACCCAACCGAGTCTCAGCGACACTTTGTGCGTGTGCATGTGCAGCCTGAGACTGCGTGGGGTCCGTGGTGTTGGTTGGAAAGTGCCCTGTGACTGCTGTGCCCCCGCAACGTAAATCATCGTCCATGCTGTGTAGCTGCTTGTAGCTGAGCCGTCATCGTAACGGAGACTGCGGCTCAGGATCGCAGCTGCCGGCCCGAGCCTCAACGTGCTGAAGGATTTCATAACGCTAAGGAAGTTGTGAGGTAATCGTGATCATTGTTCGCAAGAGGAATCTGCCCAAAATCGTCAGCAATGGAGAAGGCAGCACCGTAACCTGTCCGGCTACAGGGTCACCTTGCATTGGAGCTGCGTCGTCATAGGGAGTGCCCAGCAGGAGGTCCAAAGGCGGGGAGAGAGAGAGAGAGCGGGGCAGCGCATCCCCCAGGTAAGGCTTGGGCTCCGGTCAGCACCATGGCAGCCCTCGGAAGTTGAGGACTGTTGTCTGTGGTTGGGGTCTAGTGGTGCCCAAGCTAATCATGTTGATTGGCCTGGTATTATTCCTGCATTACGAACTGCCTTATTACTTGCATTAAGGAGTGCATTATACTTGCATTACGAACTGCCTGATTACGTGCATTGAGGATTGCATTATTCTTGCATTATGAACTGCCTGATTACGTGCATTAAAGGGTGCATTATTCTTGCATACAAACGGCCTGATTACTTGCATTGAGGATTGCATTACGAATTGCATTGGTCTGAAAATACGAACTGCATTACGAACTGGATAGCATTGCATTAGGACTGCATTTGAAAAATCGTGAACTGCTCATTGATATCGCAAGAACCTACAAGTGTTTGTTGGCCTAATAACCGGCCAAGTGAAATATTACGAATACGCATATGTTGGATTTTTATCATTTGGTCTTACTGTATCGACGGGCTGTCAGTGGCGGTCCACCGACATCGTAATCGGGCCCCAGGTACAGGTGTTGAGAAATTAGTGCCATTGCTGAGCACCAGAAAAGACCACCACAAATTAAGCACAAGTCTTAAGAGTGATCCAGTGTGGTTATTTTTTGATCAGTCACTCGCATTAGACCAGTTATTTGCTTCAAAAATATATTCAAATTAAGTTGAATTTGGAAGCTGATCTTGATCTTGCTAGGTTCATGTCAGTGCAATTTCAGAACCTTTGGCAGCTCACTGCTGGGTTACGAATCCCTGACCCACAATTACTCTAAGAAATTTGATTCAGAATCTCCAGTACTGGAGGAGGCAGCCAACAGGTCAATGGGTAACAATAATAGCTATTTAGCCCCTGAAGTTCGAAAAATAAATCTCCTTTCAACCTTTTAGAATTATTACGGGGATGTTGGTTTTCAAACACCTAGATTTCTTTTTAGACGGCGAAACGTTCTACAATAACAACCATTCCAGGACCATGCCCGTCTGATATGTGTTTGTTGTAACCTTCTTAAAGCATGATTACTTCTGGTTTCAGTCCTTATTAAGTAGGATCTTTCATCCCAAGTTCAAAATAATTGACCCTGAGGTGAAGCTGATGTGAACGAGAGGCCTTGCAGGATCAAAAAGAGCTCTAGCAGGTGAGTAAAGGACGTCAGATGCAGGAAAGAATAATATTTCAGTCTTAGATAGGTTACAACACAGGTAATGAGAAATCATTGAGACTTCAATGGCAAAAGATAGGTACATAGGCAGAAAGATAGGAAGAAATACAATGAAAAAGGGAACAGAATATTGACTAGAATGGCATCTGCATACAAATGTATATGTAACCCAAAAGAAGAAATAAACAAAGACAGTGAAATGGTGTAAGGAATAAGGAACCAAACAGAACCTAGAGCTGCAAAAAAACTAGGAGGAGCAGTAAAAGTTATTGAATGTTAACATAATACACATAATATTGCTGGAAAAATATAAAGAAAACCAGGAGAAAGCTTAAACTGGAATACCCCAGAACCTTACGAAAGATATATGAGAAGAGTGATCAACAGTATGAGAAGCAGTGGAAGTATCTAAGACTACAAGAGTAGAGGATAGCTAGTGAAGAAAATAATCAAAGAATTAAGTTATCCACAGTGAACAATATAATCTGAGTTGAGTGACCCGGAGAAACCCGCACAGAAACAGAGGTAGTAAATTATAGAAAGAAGATGAGATAAAGGACTCTATGCACTACATTCTATAATTATAAACGGATGCTGCCTCATGAAGCTAGGACAGCAATTAGAGGAAATTGAAACATGTATGAAATGTTTGTCTGAAGAGGAATCAGAGTAACTGAAATGAAAGATGGGAAAATACAGGCTATCAGAGAAAGTTTACAATCTAATAACCTAAAGTAGCGGTCTATACTGGCCATTAAAGACCCACTCTGGTATAATAGGCTACAGCTGAAGGTTTAGAACAAGCAATGGCATAGCCAACAGGTCTTGCCTTTGGGGCGTTATAAGTGTTTAGACAGGGCTATTGGCTTTGTTAACGTTTTTAATACGAGTTGTAGAAGGTAGCACGCACCACAGCTGCGCAGAGATGTGAATGGAAGCACGCACCACGGTGATGAAAAACCGCAAATGTTAAAAGGTGCGGTCCATTTTCAAGCTGTGTACTGTGCAATTGGGGGAAGGAAGCAGGCACCACAGCTGGGCACTGTGCAGAGATGTCAAAGGTAGCACACACCACAGCTGCCCAGAAGTGTGAAAGGAAGAGCGCACCACGGTGCTGAAAAAACCTGAATGCCAAAAGGTGCGGTCAATTTTTAAGCTGTGTACTGTGCAATGGGAAAAAGGAAGCACGCACCACAGCTGTGCAGTGGCATTATTTAGCAGCGGGTGCCAACACGCACGCACAAAAAGCAATTGCTAATAATTAAGTGCCCATGTGCGCACCAGCAGACACCGGCTCAAATTAAGCCCCCAGCAGGTGCCTGCGTTACGCCCCTGGATCGAGCGAGCCCCAAGAGCCTGGACTACTACACACACAAACACACTCAAAAAAGCTGTAATACAAGGGACGCCTGGTATGCAGTGGCTGATCTGTAGGCCTCCTGTAGAGTGAAATGTGCAGGCTTTCCGAACTGTCCCTGTGTGCAGGCCTCCCACGGAAAACTCTTTATTTAACAACATTCCCAAAAACAAAACATCATTTAATGCTCTGTGTTCTTTATTTTGTATAGGAGGCACCGTGTTGGATGGTTGGATGGTTTTGGCATATCAATATAATCAGTGTAGCTGAAAAATAAAATAACGGTGGCAGCGTGGGCCTGTTAAGGGTATCAACGTTCCTGCAGATTAAGAGAGCCTAAACACTTACGTCTGTTGCACCAATCTCGGGAAGGAGACAGTGGGAGGGAGAGAGGGGAAGAGTGATGGGGCAGGTGAGGAGCCAGTGAAGGGAGATAAATTGCAGCGATAAGAAACAATACACAGACTGTTAGCTGTAGAGCCGTCTGTTGGAAGTGTGGGAGGAGTGGTGGGTCTGCCTCCTGTTACAGTGGTGGTACTGGTGTGCTTCCTGTCTGGGCAGCACAGGGGCACAAATATTGCTGCTGGTGATTTAAAAACTAACAGATAGTTTAATAAAGGGCAATAATGTCAATGCCAAAGTTACTAGGAATAATAAAAATGTATAATATTATCATACTATCACAGCAGCTTGTGACGGAGGAGTTTGTCCCTCGGCAGGGGTGGAGAGGACGCGCCTTGTAAGGAAAGCTGCAAGGTCCAGTGAGTTCACAAATGCTAACATCGGAAACCTGAGCATCTGTGTGTGAAATGTGTTTATTAAACAGAAAACGAGAGAACCACGTGGGTGTGATGGAGGGGGCACGTGCAGTGGGGTGAAGGAAACACGCACCACAGCTGTCCAATGTGTAATAAGGTGAAAAGAAGCACGCACCACAGCTGTGCACTGGGGTGAAAGGAGGCACACACCACATTTCTGCACTGTGCAGTATTGTGAAAGGAAGCATGTGCCACTACTGTGCAGTGGGGTGAAAGGAAGCACGTGCCACAGCTGTGTACTCTGCAATGGGGTAAAGGAAGTACACACCACAGCTGTGCGCTTTGCAGAGATGTCAGAGGTAGCACGCACCACAGCTGCGCTGAGATAAGAAAGGAAGCATTCACCACAGTGCTAAAAAAAACATGAATGTTAAAAGGTGCGGTCAATTTTTAATCTGTGTACTGTGCAATGGGGGAAAGGAAGCACGCACCACAGCTGTACACTGTGCAGAGATGTGAAAGGTAGCACGCACCACAGCTAAGCAGAAGCATTATTTAGCAGCCGGTGCCAGCAAGCACACACAAAAAGCAAGTGCTAATAATTAAGTGCCCATGTGCGCACCGTCAGACAATGTCTCAAATTAAGCCCCCAGTAAGGGCCTGCGTTATGCCCCTGGATTGAGCGAGCACTAAAAGCAATGTGGGGAAAGGAAACATGCACCACAGCTGTGCAGGATGTAGAGATGTCAAAGGTAGCATGCACCACAGCTGCGCAGAGGTGTGAAAGAAAGAGCGCACCATGGTGATGAAAAAATGCTAATGTTAAAACGTGCGGTCAATTTTTAAGATGGTACCGAAAAAGAGGCGACTATAGAGGCCAACTACAGAGTACAGCAAATGTCTTGACAATAACATACTAATACAAAGATAACTGCAGGAAGAGAGTGCTGACATAGATGAAATGCGAGTGCTGGAAAAAGAAGCGCGCACTCTTGTGGCTGTGGGTTCTGTCCCTTGGCCGGGGTGGAGGGGACACGCCTTGTAATTGTAATTTAGGTTTATATAGCACATTATCACCCAGAGGTCTCTAAGCACTATCTAGAGGAAAGCTTCAAGGTCTTGAAATGAAACATGATCCACAAGAGATGGCACGCTGTGCGCCGCTGCTCGCTCCCGACAGCTAAACGATGTGGGAGTAAACATTTTAGAAAAGGTAGGACATGCACCCGCCTTTGGCCAATTGCGTGCTTTCATTTTTGAAAGCCACACGCAAAGGCCAATAGCATGTGTGGAAAATCAAACACCACATGCACGAGTTTGCCGAAAGTCTAAAGAGATTCCAAGAGGCCTTCTCCTAGAGCACCACATGCGCGCTGCGCTAGGCTCGACCTAAAAAAAGAAGAGGAACTTGAATGACTGTTATAGCATGTTATGGTGGCCTATATGCGGTTTGACTGTCATAATTGTAAATAAAAGCTACCCAGAAGACATAGGGGTTTCAAAGTCCAGTAGCTCTGAGGTTTCTAAGCCTGTCACAGCTCCTACGGTTGTTGCACTGCAAGAAACTGACAACATCAACCAGGGACAGATGGATCTATGAAAGGAGGCTAAAGTCCACCCCTTGTTTTCCATTGTGTAGGAAGAGAGTGCCGACATAGATGAAATGCGAGTGCTGGGAAAAGAAGCGCGCACTGAAATGAAACATGATCCACAACAGATTGCAAGCTTGAAAAAGGAGGCTAAAGTCAACCCCTTATTTTCCATTGGATCTGGCAAACTGCTTTTCTTTATTTGGATGTTCAGAGAGAGAAATCCACCCTCCTTGCTTCCATGACTCCAGTGTCACTCCGAAGTATGGAATTACAGTCTCTTCCTGTCTCTTGCCCCAGCAATACACCTATTAGAGAGACTGGAGAGAGGAAGAGCACTGCATGTTGACAGCAGCAAGTCCATACCAATGGTCACACCCCACTGCTGCTCCATTGTCTTCAATCTGCCTGTCAAGATTCCATTGTTGGTATTAATATTATTTTTATTATAAATAACAGTAATAATAATAATTTATTAAGCACAAACTGTTACCTGAAAGGCGTACTAGCACTAACTAGGCTGTCATAGATAATAAGCCAACTCCTTAATAACCTCAAGAGTGTAGAGCTAAGTTTTAATTGGTTTACGAAATCACAATAAATCTGGAATGGAGGGAAGGGAATATGGCAAGTTATTCAATAGATGAGAAACTGAACTGTAAAAGCGCTGCCTTCAATTCATATATGCTTTTATTTAGGAATGACCGGAAGATTCGCAAGAGCAGAGGGCAGCAGTCTGTCTGGATAGTCTCTTGTGTGCGTCAACAGAAACCTTTTGACCCACGTTTTGCATCATTGGGAGTCATGGATAGAGACGGTCAATTAAGTAAATATGGTTGTGGAACCTTCGGCAAGGCCCTTTTACCTTTCCTCACAGCAGCTCGAAGCACTGGACTTCAAACCTGTCAAAATGTGCCTCTATTCAACTCCAAACCATCACACTCTGTTGCCAAGAGCAAGGTAATCAACAGGCTATTCACTAAAAAAATGCAAAGATAAGAAATCATGTGCCACATGAAAGCAAGCAACCATTGCACCCTTAATCCCCTTTTATAATGTACCCAAATGGAACCTTCACTCACAGGCACACACAGAGACAAAATGCCGCTTCTTAGAAGGATGGCATTATCCCTTTTCCAGTCAGGAAATCCGATGTGGGATTGGGCCTAATGCTCACACCTTCAACATAGTAAATACCTCCTAGACAGAACCTACTACTTTTCAAAACAACTTACCTTTACATATATAATTTTACCGTTTACACATCTTTGCACATGCACCACTTTTGAGTAAGGTAAACTAAAAGGTAGTGATCAATCAACTGAACAAAAACATTACCACCAACTCTTTCCTATACAACTACCAGTCAAGTTTCACACCACCATGCAACACTAAGATGGCCACAATCAAGTTTGCAGATGACACAGTCATCAAATACTATAAATACCTCAAAACCCCAACTTGTAGTGTTAAGAAATAAAACAAAATCTACATCTAAGTTGATGCTGGGAGAAGGAACCTCAATGTTGTTCCCATAACACAGATCTTTGGGGTTGCCTCAATTAGAGTACCTATTTTGAGGGAGGGACAGGGGTTGCATGATAGCTTTGAAAGGTTTGACTCCTGGTGTGATGGCTATTAATTGTGGACAAAATTAAGGCATACATCCAGAAGTTAGATTGGATTGCATTGTTTGATATGCCCCCTGTCATTTCAGATTTCGACCCAATTACAATGTATTTGAAGAGAGATGCTGGAAAAGAACCAATTGTTTATCTCTAATACAAACATATTTGTTTGCAACTCAATCTTTGTAGCCCAAGCAATAAGGCTAAGTTTCTAAGTCTAACATTTATAGACAGACTAGTTAATGAACAAAGACTATGGGTAGAGCGTTTTCGCCTTGAAGGTAATTATCGAAGGAGGCAGCTTTGGTTCAATACCTTAGAGGAAGTGATTACATGGCCTTTTAAAAACGATGTATTAGACTTTATTAAGCACTATGGAAGAGATATAAGGTATAATTGGATTGATAACTATCAGGGGAAGTTCATGAATGAGCAAAATCTATTTTGACAGCAATTTAAACAATATTGCTAGTAAACGGCCTTTATAAAGGCTCATGCACAGAAAGACAAAATCAACAGAGTAGCTACATTGGCCCTCATAACGAGAGGACTAATATTTTCAAATCCATGCACAAACTCCTATTTTCACAGTAGCTGGAATTGTAAGTTATGCCAATGGTATCATACTCAGTATCAGCTGTGAGGTAAGGTTTTAATACATGGTTTAATTTCAGATGGTCACACCTGTTGGAATTGAACAGGGGAGAAAATGCTGATAACTACAAGAACATGCAGACTTTGTTGTAGTAAGCAAAATGTTATTCCCCAATATTGTGGCTTTGCACTAGGTTCCATTTATCGCACTGACTCATCAGATTTTATCAGGTGCAATGAATCTTGGCAGCACCTTCAGGCTACTAAGAAAGAGGGCTGTAGCACTGGCGCCATAATGTTCAATGTGCAGTTTGAGGCTTATGCTTAGATTAGGCTTGTTACCAAAACATATGATTCTTAAATATGAAAGAGGTCCTTAAGAAGGTTGTGATTGTGGCTGTAAAAGACTCAATTGATTCATTCTTATGTTTATAGTACGTCCAAATCTTCAATACACTGGCTCAAAACTGTAGGTAAGAAGTATGATATTGCTTGTAAGACTATGATGTATTTTTTACAATGCAAGCAGATGATGAGGTGATATCCGAGTATAATGTTCTAATAATTTGTAATTTCTTAAAATATTGTAAGTATTTTGTTATTTTAGCATTTAATTGGACTGAATTTGAAGAAGGCTACCTGAATAGGTTAGGCAAATCTAGAAGGTAGCAAGTGGAAAAGAGATATTCATTGCCACGGAGTAAAGTGACCATATTTTAGTACCGAAAAAACAAAACTATTATGGGCACATGCATCATTTCAAATTGTATTCGCAAATGGTGCGATTCGCAAAAATCGTCCGTTTGCGAATGCAATTTGAATTTTTGGGATGCATTATAATTTTTGTTATTTTCGCAATTTAAGAAATCGCTAAATTGCAATTACTTAAATTGCGATTGCATTTAAGGAATCTCAAATTGAGATTCCTTAAATGCAATGCATGAAACTTTAAAAAATAGCGAATTCGCACTTAGGGGGGAGCAAATTACCATGAGGTTAAACCTCATGGTAATTTGCGAAAACTTTGAAAACTGCACTTTTGTGCATTTTTCAAAATTTAATGTTGTGCACACACATTAGGGCATGTGTGTACACAACATATGGGCACAGATTGATTTCAGGGGTGCAACAGGGTGTCCTTTGGACACCCCTGCACCCTTGAAATCGCATTCTCAATTTGCGATTCGCTAATTGCGAATCGCAAATTGAGAATGTCTTCCCATTCTTTCCTATGGGCCTCTAGGCCCACAGGAATGAATGGGGAGCTATTCCTTAATTGCGATTCGCAAATTGCAAGCAATTTCTTCATGCATAGCCATTTGCGATTCCTTATTAGCGATTCCTTATTTTTCACTAATAAGGAATCGCAAATGGCAATGTTGATGCATGTGGCCCTTAGTTTCAAGGGACACTTCCCTGGACTGAAGTAATTAAAAATCCCAGCAGGCACTGAGATAGATTATCTTTACTCTGAACTGTGCCAATGTTATCACCATGACCTTGGTACTGATTTTTGGAACTGATGAAAGGCCAAAGGTAAACCTCTAAAACTGGTCACACGGCGTACAGACAAGAAACCAAGATATCGCTTGTGAAAGGGTTGGACAAGTGATAATAATCCTTGTATATGTTTTAACATTTTGTTTTATTCAATGATTAGTATAAAGATGGCAGAACTCAGAGGGTTTTTGGAACATACTTTCCAGAAAAGGTGTAGGGAGGTAGATCACAAGAAATATTATATTAAAGGCTAATATGCAAAACAATCTGTGGCAGTAGGTCATTGGAGACAGCTGTGTTGAAGTGAAATTGCCGGTCTGCAGAGGTGCATGTTAGTCCTTCCGCAGTCTTGGGTAATTATCGTTGGTGACAAGGGATAAAGGAAGCGAGTTCCACACGGGTTCCTTCAGGCCTCGTGTTGTTTAGTGGTTCCTCTTCCTGAGTTATGGCAGTAAAAGGTGAGATATGATTAACATGTTAAATCACTATTCCATAATGAAGCACCTTGGTCCTGTCAAGTCAAAGATGATATCTGGCGCAGATGACTTTTAATAGGAAAAAGTATTTAGCATAAAACATCCTCCATGTTTCAGGGAAGGAGCTTGTCACCTACATTTTACACAAGCAGGCGACAAAAGCAAAGGCACTGTCTTAGAACTTAAAAAAAAATCACACTTCTAAAAAAAAAAAAAACATTTCCCAATTATTAGTGCTAAAAATAAATAAATACTTTGAGTAAGGAGCAGTTCCAAAGGTATTTACTCCAAAAATGTATTGACATAAGGACAGTGTGAAATGGATGACGGCTTTAAGGGTTAGTGGGTAAAGGGTATAGCGTAAGGAGTGGGGTTACAAATGTAGGTTAAAGGTGTATGGTTAAGGGTTTGAGGGCTAGAGTAAAGTGTTGGGGGTTAGGAGATAGGGATAAATGTATAGAGTTAAGGGCTTATCGTTCAGAGTATGAGGGTTTAGTTATTGGGTCATTTTAAAGGTTAATGGGTTCACCGGAAAGGGTATGTACATTTAAGGTTTTGGGAATAGGCTATGGATTGTGGTAAAGAGGTTAAACACTATGAAAAAAAATGTATGTCACCGTTGGAAATGTGTTTAAGGTGTGTTGATGATTCTTACAGTTATTTTTAGTCTATCTGTTTAAAAAAAGTTTTGCTTTTCACAGTACCATTGACCTTAATTTACTTCAATGAATGCAACATATCAAAATTTCGAAGTGATGTAATTAGACAGGTTAAAAAGGAACAGATGGTATTTCTCAGTAAAATATTGACATTAACAAGTTACAACCCCAATACAGAAGACATTGAAAAGCTGCTTAAGAATGGCTAAGTCGGAGAACCGTTTGCATATAAAAACAAATCTCTGATCAACTGTAGGATCCTTAATGTTAACGTGTTACAGAAAGGAGCCTGATCTACCACTGGTGAGGTCTGTTGTACTACCAATCCTGTACAGAGAGAATATATGTCTGAGCAGAAGACACATTTCCCCCTTATTCAAAACCAAAGGTGTAATACATTTTCCTCAACATGGTATCCAGTGGGAGTTGTTTAACAGCTTGGTAGAAAACTGCTTATTTCTTCAGGTGAGTTTAGCTTAGCGGTTGTGGATAGTCAATATAAACAACCTATTTCTCAAGCTAGAAACAGAGAAATTGATGAGGTGTAAGAAGTGAAGGGCCCGTCCAGTGGTACTATTTTTCCTCACTCCCCTAGCACACATAATCTTGTTAACAGTGTTGCTCTTTGCTACCACAGTATTATTTCTGCCTTTTGTGTGTTTAAAGTCTTTTAAAACAATTTCTAATTTTGCTTCCACCATTTCAGCTATGAGCTTATAATATGTTTGAATATCCTTTCTCAGAAATGTTTTTTTCTACTTCTGTTCCTGTACCATATGTTTATTCTCGCTGAGTATGGATAATTACTTTTATATAGTTGTTTTCCGATCATGAGCTCTAACTTTACAAGTTCTCTTTAATGGATTGGTGTCAGTTTGTAATTCTTTGTTTACTTCCTTTACATGCTATCCCTTCTTTACTCTATTGTATATGTTTCATTCCTTAAGTAGTTCGGTCTATAAAGAGTGACTTACACCACAAACCATTTGGCAGACCACTTATGGACTATTTCCATCTGTCATTGCTTTTCGGAAATAGACTCTCAATTTTAAATGAGGGATAACAAATAATGCACACAATGGTTACACAACCACTTCTCTGCAGATTCTATATCTGCTTATGCATTCCAGGAGTCATTTAGTTCTCTCCACTAATGTGCACAATGTTTAGCTTTGCTGACATCATCTGATGTAATAACCCCATGATCACTCTTTTGTTTATTGGCCTTTAATAACACATCTTGTAAACCTGGTGCCTGTGAACCCAAATATCCACGCCTACATTTGAAGGGTTCCTAAATAAAGTCAAAATTTCTTGCTGCTCTATGGTGTCACCAATGCCATGATGAAAGCGCTTGCTACCATCTAAAGGAAGGCATACCTTAACAGCCAATTCTTGCAGCAGATCAATGAGTAATGCACTGTAAAACACCAGGGGCTGTATTAGGGAAAGTGCCCCGGGGTGCAACGGGTATGTGTGCCCGCTTTGAGCGCCCCAGGAGCACTTTGGTATTACAGAAAGGGTCACAGACGTCTGTGTAGCCCTTTCTGTAATACAGATAGCACTGGCACAGATTTAGCGCCAGCGCTATAACCAGAGGGTGTTCCCTCATTTCCACTGGGGGCTGGGCGATGGGGGTGGAGGTGGATGAGGCAGCAAGCTAACTATTCATAGCAGGCAGGAAGGGTAGTGGCAGAACAACAGACTCACAGGGATGTAATGAGGGAGCAGGGGCATGGACTTTGATAATGGATGGCCAGGAGGAGGAGGGGCAGGAGCAGCAAGCTTGGGTCGGGGTGGCAGAATGCCAGGCCAAGCCCTGCAACCAACTCCTACGCCGCCACTGTGCATTGCGCTGGTCATTTTACTTATTGGTAAAAAAAAACATCGAAATTGACTGAAAAAAACGAAGGTTACAGAGACGTAATAGGTAGGAAATAGAATTTTTTTAATCCTTGGAAATTCACTAAAAAAACAAAGTTACAGGGATGTTATAGTTAGGTTCAGATTTTACATGCACAAAACTATTAAATTCAGCTGTTAGAGTTATATCAAGTAACTATAACTTGTGCCCTCGCCATGCATTGCTAATTATCCCAGATATTACATCACTCATCTATGACTTAATTGATAATGTCATTGTAACATTTGCAGTAAAATTATTGATGAGAAAACTGTGCATGGTGAGGGCACGAGTTATAGTTACCTTAGGGCACAAGTTATAGTTACTTCAAATAACTCTAACGACTGAATTTCTATGACTTTGTGCATGTAAAATCTGAGCCTAACTATAACAATCCTGTAACCTTTGGTTTTTAGTAGATAGATAGATAGATAGATAGATAGATAGATAGAAGTAAAAAGGTTGGTATTTTATGATGGATATTAACTTGATATTTACTCAACCTGTTTGTTAAAGCATTTTGTGAATAAGACGGTGTTCGTGTTATCTCTCACTAAGGTAGCAAAGATAACTTTTCCCTACATTGGGTGCTTTAAAGTTATGCCTAATCTGCAGAGTTTAGACACTGCAGATGATTCCTTAAGTTCTCTTCGCTGTACCCTGATTTTTCATTTTCTAATGGTTTTACATTAACTCCCTAGAGTTAAGTGTTGATGGCAAATAATGACATAGGTTTCTGATTTTAAGGCTTTTGTATTGGAGAAGGAAAATATATTAACAGAAAATAACTTGGATAAAGTAGTTTAAATCCTGCTTACTCACCAGAACTTTCTTATTTACACTTTGGCATGAGGAGTTCTGCAATGCATCCTATGCGAGTGGCTGGCATGAGGACAGAAAGATCCGTAAAGACCGTACTTAATGGTTACAAACATGGGCGTAGGAAGTGTGGGGGACGCAGGAGACATATCCCCCCCCCAGACTTTGGAATGGGGGGATGCAGGGGACAAGGGTGGAGGGGACAAGAAGACAAAATATTTTCTGATCTCCCTTCTTTAATTCACAGGGCCTTTAGCATGCAAAAGCGATTCCTTTAATGGCACTGCAGGCAGAGCCAGCCTTTGCTAAGATAGCGCCCTGGATGAGAGACATTTGGCGCCCTTGCTCATGGTAGTGAATTGAATGAGGCAACAGAGGGTGCCTTCTGTGTTCACTGGTCAGTACCTGGATGAACAGGGACTGGCCCCAGAACACAAACATCCTGGACCTCCCGGAGCTCACCTAAATAACATTTAGCTTAGCTTCCCAGACAAATGATGGGTTTGATGATGTGTGTCAGCAGGACTCAGAGGGTGAAGGGAGGGTAAGGAAGGGGGCTAAAAGGGTGTTAAAAACATCACCTTCCATATGATAATGAAGTACTAAAACCACTCTAAATTGGCAAATCAGCCAGATACGAACTGGCAGGGACAAGGACAAGCCTGGAGCAAGATGAGAAGGGCACTGGTGTTGGCATAACCATAATGCACACAGCTCCATGCACCCCTCAGAAAATGTGTGCCCAGTGCCTGGGCCCAGCTCAAAAGGCTCGCCCTGACAGCCCATGACCTGTGACCAGCCTCCAGTTACCTGTGACCTGTGACCAGCCTCCAGTTACCTGTGACCAATCTGACAGTCAGAAAGGCCACCTGCCCCCTACACTTTTATTGCACTGCAACCTTCCAGGAATTGTTTATAATCTCAGCCACAGCTGCCAGCAGTCTGCACTTCCGAGTACAAAGGGACAGAGGTCCTTTGTTGATTGCTATCCGGTACTGCGCCTTCTCAGTCCTACCCTACCTGCCACCTTGAAGACTCAGTCCTGAAGGCAGCAGTAAGATTTGAAGAAGTAACGTAAGGAGACTTGGTAAAATACAGTATTTGCGCTTTACCACTCTTGCAGCAAGCATCCTCAAAACACACACATGCATGCACCCATACACACACCCGCGCACACACACGGACACACAGACGCGGGTGCAAAGTTGTCCATATCCCCCCCCAGAAATGTTGTGTCTCCTACGCCCCTGGTTACAAATTCTCTAATCTATCATGAAGGTCCCCTCTTTTTGAGGGAGTTTAAAGAGTTCATGGTGCTTGTATTTAACTATTGCTTTTCATAGGTTCCACAGAAGACAAGACGGAAGTAATTGAAAATGATTATTTTCAAAGAAAATATACATTAATTAAGTTCTGAAATCAGGTATTCCAAAGTTCCACAAATTATCTTGTTTTGGAGGTTATCTCTATGTACCTAAGTTTGAAGCTCTTGGAGAAGGACTGAGAAAGAACATGGCAACCACATACAACGGAACAAACTAACGACAGCTGCAATATTTCCCTACAAACGTTTAGATCAGATCTAAAAAAATGTTTACACATTTGATCCTTTAAAAAATGTTTTAGAGATAATTTGGAAGCTCTGCTTGTATTTCTTACAGAGCTACACAATGCCATTTGCATCAAACATAAACAAGGATACATACAAATTATTTTGCTGCAGATCAACAAAGCATGATAAAGCATTTAAGGTAAACCATCAGAAATACAAATCAAATCAAATCAAGTTTGCTTTATAGTTGCACATAACCTTTATATCGCAAACTAACGAATCCAAGTCTCTCAGTTTTCACATATATACAATACTATACTAGGCATTTATAAAGCACATGGCTACCCCTCGGGCCTCCCAGTCCTGAATGTCATGTTTGTTGCATAATAGCTGTGGAGTCAGTGGGTTTAGTCAAATAGGTGTGTCTTAAGTAGTTTTCTGAAGTTGGGTTCTTCCTTGCTCATTCTCAACAAAAGAGGAAGAGTGTTCCAAAGTTTTGTTGCTACATAAAAAAAGGAGCCTCCTCCACTTATGGCCTTTTTAATCCAGGGTACTGTAAAAAGTTTCTGTTTAATGGATCGTAAAGGTCTGTTGGGGATGTAGGGAGTCAGGAGCTGCTGTAGTAGTGGAGGGCTGTTGCCATGCGTTGCCCGGTGGGCCATGCAACGGATTTAAATGTAATTATTTTAGATATCGTTAGCCAGTAAAGGGCTGCGAGGGCGAAGGTGGCAGAATGATCATGGGTATTTTTTGCAGGATGCATGCTGCGGTATACGGAAACACTTGTAATCGGTTGGTTACATATGCTGGGCATCCCAAATAAGCTGAGTTCCCGTAATCAAAACGGGACAGTACAAGGCCCTGGACCAGAATTCTTGGGGTGGCAGGGGGGAGCCTCGTCCGAGTCTTCCTCAGCAGTCTGCGTATGCCAAAGCTATTAATAAATAAATAAATAAACTGCTGCCAGCTTTCTAACTTGAGGCTCAATTGTCAGAGGGCTGTCAATCCAGAAGCCTAGACTTTTCACTTCATTTTTACAGGGCGGGTGTTCTCCTAAATAGTCGGACAAACACAGCTTTGTCCAGAGAAATGGGTTGTTACTGACCACCAGGACCTCGATTTTGTCTCCATTTAATTTTAGATTACCATTTGACTTCCAGTCATTGACGTCTCTTAAGCAGGCGATAATTCGACTGGAGAGTACTGCAGTGTCTGAGGTGAGATGGATAAATATTTGGGTATCATCCGTGTATGATACCATTGACAATCCATGTCCTATTATGATATCTGTGGTCGAAAATAAACACTGAATAGTGAAGAGCTCAGTGACGAGCCCTGTGGCACACTGAATTCCGAGGTCAGGGGCTCTGAACAGAATGTTAACTCCCATACTTAGAAACTTCTGTTGCTTAAGAATGAGGTCAGTACCTTTAATCCCTACTTCTTCTAATCTTTAAATAAATACTGGGTGGGAAACAGTGTCAAATGCAGTACTCAAATCTAGAAATATGACTGCTACGGAGCTGCCTGAATCTAAGATTTTTTAAAGTTCGTTAGTCATGGCTAACAGGGTGGTTTATATGCTGTTTCATGCTCTGAAACCAGTTTGAGTAAGGTGAAGCATACCCTGTTCCTCCAGGTATAAGGAGAGATTTTTATTGACAAAGTTCTCTACAATTTTGCTAGCACCTATAGCAGTGAAATAGGTCTGTAATTTTCTGGTCGAGTAGGGCCCAGTGAGGGTTTTGTTAAGAGTGGTTGCAGTGTGGCATGTTTCCAAGCTGGGGGCACTATGTCATTCCGAAGAGAGTGGTTAGGCTGATTGGCTAGGACTGAACAAATGACTTTGACGTTTCAAGAGGATATTGGGTGGAGCCGGGTCCAAAGGGGATTCTCATTTGATAGAGGTAAGTAGGCTTTCAATGTCTTCTGCTCTAATCTTTGGGAAGGTTGAAAAACTCTCCTTAGCCTTCCCTAGCTGGTGCATTATTTTGCCACAGATACTGAAATCCAGGCCCCTCAGCAAGGTGGCACAGATATTATTAACCTTTTTTTTTTTTTTAAAGTTTGATTTTATTGAAGGGGAGACAAGCACGGAGAGAAGCAGGTATTGCAAAGATAATACTAGACCAGAAAGAAAAGGAAAAAGAGGAGATGGTGGAGGAAAGAAAAAGAAAGGAAAGATCAGGTAGACAGTACAAGTCCAGAACGAACGACTAAAAGACATACTTACGAAAAACGGAAGACGCAAACGAAGACGAGGGCAGGGGCGTCGAGAGAAGACGGCGACAACAGCAAGAGCGGACGCCGAACCTCAAATATCACGGTTCCAAGGGACAGTATACAGAAACGGTGGTTACAACGGGAAGGATAAAGAGAGGGAGGTATCTGTAAATAAAGAAAAGAGGGGTGAGTGTAGAAGCTGAGAAGGAAAACATGAATTGAGGACGAGCCTAAACAGAGGTAAAATATATGAGGGTAAAGACAACAGAGATAAGAATACAAATAAAGAACAACAGAAGCAAATTTGAAGAGTCCTCAGCTCAAATCAGCCTGGTCTGGAAATGTCCATAACATCACACCATGTTGACGAAGGAACGCTTGAAGAACGGCAGGATCGTCATAGGTGGTGGTCTTGTCTTTGTACGTAACCTTGAATAGGCAGGGCTGAAGCAGTCCATATCTAGCGTTGAGGGCTCTGAGTTGTGGTCGCAAGTCCAAGAACCTCCTTTGTCTATCCGCAGTGGCTTTGGAGACATCTTGAGAGAGATAAAGGCGATGGCCTTCCCATAGGATTTGCTTTTTGAGCTTAGCGGCTGAGAGAACCAGTAGGAGATCAGTGTATTGGAGGAACAGCATGATGACTCCTCTAGGTTTAGCAGAGAGTTTAGGACCAAGGCGATGAGCCCTCTGAATATTGATGGAGGCTAAGGCTGGAGCGTCCAAGATCTTCGAGAGAAATGATTGGAAGAAATCAGTAGGGTTGGACCCCTCCGTAAGTTCAGGAAGACCGTACAAACGAAGGTTGTTCCTACGGTTTCTATTTTCCAAATCCTCTGTCTGTTTCTTAAGAAGAAATACCTCAGCCTCCAAGGAGGGAATACGAGAACATGAGGATTGAAGAGAGTCCGTTGATTGTTCCAGGATTAGAACACGAGCATCCAGGGAAGCCCATTTGTCTTGCATGGCCTGCATGTTTTTAGTAGTAGCCTCCATGAAAGGTTTAAGAGCCCTCAGTTCCTCTAAAATGAGATCCATGGCCGATGAAGATGTAGAGTACCCAGGAGAGGAAGGATCTTTTTTAAGGCGTTTGGTTGAGGCTAAGGTGGAAGATGTTTTCCCGCCATTTTGAGACTTGGGAATAGCGCCATGTGGGATGTCAGACTTGGACATTGTAGCTTCCTCCATGTCCTGAGGAGGAGAATCAAGATCCGAACCGGTAGGTACTTTAGTGGTTGTAGATAGTTTCAAAGTACGGAGTCTCCCCATGTAAAGACTCAAAGAGAAAAACTGAAAAGAGGCGACTGAGCAAGCTGAAGAGGCACGAGGTGCAGCAATGGACAGACCTGAGAGAAACCTGATGGGAGTAAGGAAACAACAACAATTCCTTAACCAACAGGGAGAAAAAGCTCAGAACAAGTTACTGCTGATAGATAAAACAGCGTAGTTACCAGAAAAAATGGGACGGCCAGTGAGATGATAGACATGAGCACGTAGGTAACATCATCCACTTGACTAAATGGAAAGGAGTCCCAGAATATCAAAGGTCAAGTCATGCAGCAAAGTTAAAAAATATGAGGAGGCATAATGGCAGAATTAGCAGGCATTACTCAATTTCAGTTTAGACGTTAGTACATTCTTTTAATTTTTACAAGAGATAAACAACAACATCATCTCATTCATATTCAAATTTCATTTGTTGAGAAACAAATTCTTTGTCAACATGTCAATTGTTTACAGAATACATAAATTCATACAACTCAAAATCAATGCATTTCATCTACACCCAATGCATTTCGGGGTGAGAGCCCCTTCGTCAGGGGTCTATGTGTGGAGAAAAGAAAAGAAAAGAAAGGAATCTCATTACTATTGATGCATGAGTACATTGAATACTAGATCTCTGTGTTATATCAACTCCTTACCGCTGGTAGAACAACATAAATGAATTCCGATAACCCGAGTAAAATAGAGTGACCTGAGTGAAAAAATTGGAATTTATTTATAGATACATGTATCTATTCAGTAGGGCGTATTTTGTTTACTATTCTCCATGTTAAATGCCATGTTACCTGTATGACTATCTGTATAAGATCTGCAAAGAAAAATAGAATCAGGGCAAGTTTATAAATAACCACCCGATCAGCGTGAAATACTACAGCCTTTTGACCATGTAAAAAATGATGACGCTCACCTTAGTTATGTCGTCATTTTATAATGAGCCTATGCGAAACAAGAGAAAGCTACTGTCAATTACACTGAATGTGGAGATATGCATATAACATTCACTACCGGCTCCAGGACATTCTGTAATGAATTTACCTGTGAGTCTTGCGTGGGGAACGTCAGTCTCAACTAGTGCTCAAAGTTTAGACAGACCTGTCAAAAAAAACGATATTCCGTCAGACGCTGGCCAGCGTGCAGTAGTTTAGATGAATGGCAGTTCAAAATTGCCCTTTGCAATCCTTACCGGAACAAAGTTGTATGATAACCCGTCACGGCGTCCTTCCCGAGTGTCAATGCAAAAAACGCTCAGTCCTTCATTTATCTCAACCGCGCCTGTAGCTGTCAATGACGGACTACCGCCGTGATCGAGACTTGTTTGCAAATGTAATTTCTCCCGATTCTGTCTATCGCGGGTGCGAACTTTCAACATCAAGTACGTTCTTTGAAAGGAAATTTGTTATACTGGCGTCTAATTGGAATTTTAATGCTAAATCAATAATTTCAAGCATTGTGATTGTGGCCGCCATCTTTAAGTGGTGAGGGAAAATGATATCACCTATTCTACAATAGATAGATAAACGGGTGCATCCGCCTATTGCTTTATGTAGAGGATGAGAGTAAATATATATATATGCAGTGTACCCTGAACTATATGAAGTATCAGGAGAAGTGTCAGGAGAATGAAGACAGAAGAATCAAATGCAACATTTTAATCATTCCTTACGTTAACGTCTATGCATGCATATTAAACAAATAACTAGACTGTGCTGAATCGTAGTAATCATAGCCCATAGCACTTGCATATATGTATTGCATAAGTTTCAATAAATGATAAATCCTGCCTATTTACATTCTATTGGGTATAATATCTGTGGCGAACACCTCTCTCTTGCTGTGAATTACTGTGTGCTTATGTTTATTTATGTCGGTATATGTTTGATGACCTGAGAACTTAGTGGATTGCAGAGAACATTTAGCATTTGTTTGTGGATCACAAACAATTGAATAAGCTATGTCTAGTCGTGGTTATATTGGCCAATGGCATGTACGCAATGAGAAAGTTATAAACATGTTAACTGACGATGACTCCTACCTATATACATTCTATAGTGTGTATCATCCATGAATTACTCACTCTTACTCCTGGTTATTATATATGTGGGTTCATGAGTGTTAGTATCATTATATTTCAGGTGACCAGCGGGCTTGCATGGTGCGTGTTTTTGTTACAGAAAACAAATGAGATCCAATTTGTCATTTAAACCATTAGGAATGAGGGTTTGGAGCCTACTGATCCAAAATGTCTCCCTTTGAAGAAGAACTTTAGCATTGTCTATTCCCAACCTTTGCGGGACCATTTCTATTATTTGGAATCTTAATTGGGCAATCGAATGCCCTGATTCAATCCAGTGCTTTGCCAGAGGTGCAGTCAAGTTTTTATTGCGGATGCGGCTCTTATGTTCCGTCAACCTTATTTTCAGTTTCCTGTCTGTTTTGCCGATGTACAACAGTCCACACGGGCATTTTATTGAATACACCACGTGTTCGGAGTTGCAGTTCGTAGTATGCCTTAGTTGTATCTTTTCTCCTGTGCGTGGATGAGACAGGATATTTCCGAGTATAACATTGTTGCAATTTTTGCAATTGTAGCATTTTTGGGTCCCTTTGTGAATTATTTTCTCTGTCATGTGGTCGTTGGCTGATTTATTCAGTAGTTCCTTTAAATTCTGCAATCTCTTATATGCGAATAAAGGTCTATCGTGAAAGAGTGTATCAAAGTCTTTTTCTGCTGTTATGATTTCCCATCTTTTAAGGATAATTCTTTGGATATCCTTATATGCAGATGAATATTTCGAGACAAACACCATCCTTTTGCTGTCAACCTTGTTCTTTTTTTATAAAAGGTCTTTCCTAGGTATTGCTTTGATTTTATCCAGGTGTCCCTCTAGTAGCTTATTGGGATAACCCCTGTCCAGGTATCTTTGCTTTTGTTGCTCTAAACTCTTTGTGCATTCAGTATCATTAGAGGATATCCTCTTGATCCTCATAAATTGAGAAATTGGAAGGTTGTTGATGAGACTCACAGGATGAAAACTCTCGTAAAGTAATGCCGTATTTCTGTCTGTCTCTTTTTTGAACAACCTAGTTTGGATAGATCCATCTTGTAATTCTACAAGTACATCAAGGAAGGGTAGTGCAGTGTTGCTTATGCTATGAATGAATTGTATTCGTGGGTTAGCCAAGTTTAAGCTCTTGATGTTTTGAAGTAACTCTGCGGGGGAGCGTTTCCATATGATGAATATGTCGTCTATATAACGTTTATAATAGACTATGCCTTCCTGCCATGTGAAGTCTTCCAATATGTAATCCAGCTCGAATTTTGCCATGAAGATATTCGCGTAAACACACGCTCCCGGAAATCCCATCGCTGTTCCTGTTAATTGAATATAGAAATCATCTTGCCATAGGAAGTAACTGTTCTGAAGACAGAACTCCAATAGTTGCAATATGAGGCATTTCAATTCATCTGGTATCTCAGATCTCAACAGTGCCCATTCCATCGCTTCCAGACCTTGTTTGTGGGGAATGGATGTGTATAATGAAGCTACGTCGATAGAGCATAGTGTCCAATCCTCGTTCTCAGCCATTGTGATCATAGTAAGACTCCTCAGGAAATCTGACGTGTCTTCTAGGTATGTGACCCATTTCTGCATGAATGGTTGCATGTGTGCATCAATGAAAACACCCAAATTATCAAAAATTGAAGAGCACCCTGAAACAATGGGTCTGAAGGGAGGGTCGTTCAAGTTTTTATGTACTTTCGGTAGAAAGTATATCTAGGGTCTTCTCGGGTATATTTGTCGTAGATACCGCTTCGTTGAATTATCAATCCAGTTCAATTCCTCTGCCTTATCCAGAATGTCATCCAGATTTTGGGATATGTTCATTGTGGGATCTTGTTCAAGTTTAGCGTACGTTTCCACATTGTGTACATGTTCATCTCCTTTGGATTTGTAGAATGTCGAGTCCATTAGAACTAGTGCACCGCCTTTATCAGCTCTCTGGAATACCAAGTCCTTGTTTTTTGCTAGCCTTCGGAGAGCACTATGTTCTGCCCGTGTAAGATTCCTAGTTTTCCTTTTGAATTGGATCCTGTTCATGTCGGCTTTCACTAAGGTTTCAAACGTATCCAGGGTCTTGTGGGATGTTGGTGCCATGAAGTTGCTTTTAGGTTTAAACCGTCTGTCTGCTTCCATGGTGTCTGTTACTTGATTCAAAACTGCAAAAAAGTGTTTTACCTTAGGATTCTCATGAACTTGAACAGTGCTACCTCCATTTCCAGTGCATTTATGTGATACGTTCTTACAAAGGATGTGCCTTTCTTCAATATCTTTTTTTCAAAACTCGACAGAGAATAACTTGAGATGTTTACTATGAGGTCTCATTCAATACCATCGAGTAAAGCGTATACCCAGAGGATTAAGACTAGCAATAAGACCTATGCTATACAGATTAAACAACAATCCCAAGTTCATGGAGAAATGGTTCGAGATTTTGAATAAATGCTCCCTGGATTTAATACTACTGCTAATAGAGGAACTCGCCAAGACAATAGCTGATCTAGAGGAGGAAATATTTAACCTAAAGCGAGATCTATCAGAAAGGATTGAGGATGACGTGTGGGGCAGAACCTTAGAAGACATTAACACACGACTAGACAAGTACGGAAAGGAATTAGAAGAAACTAAGTTGAGTAAATTTAAGCGCGACACTATTGACTATAAATTAAACGAGGCCTACACATGGGCAGAAGTTTATGCTAGACGAAGATTTAACAACAAAAAGCAACAACCAACTTCCTCAGATGAGAGTGTAGTTTCAGACAGTGAACTGAGTTCTGTAAGACAGCCAATAGTGATTTCACAGGTACAAAAACCAATGCCACAACCTTCTGATCTAAGGACCATCATCGGTTTCTTTTTTAGAAAAGGACTTACCACCAAGCAAACCACCGGATGTCCCAACAACTCAGATTGGAGACAAAAAACGAGAAGAGGAAAAGGAAAGGGAAAAGGAAAGGGAGAAGGACAGAGAACTATTGAAGAAGACGGGGTTGAGAAGCCAGACCAAGACCTCATAGTAAACATCTCAAGTTATTCTCTGTCGAGTTTTGAAAAAAAGATATTGAACAAAGGCACATCCTTTGTAAGTACGTATCACACAAATGCACTGGAAATGGAGGTAGCACTGTTCAAGTTCATGAGAATCCTAAGGTTAAAACACTTTTTTGCAGTTTTGAATCCAGTAACAGACACCATGGAAGCAGACAGATGGTTTAAACCTAAAAGCAACTTCATGGCACCAACATCCCACAAGACCCTGGATACGTTTGAAACCTTAGTGAAAGCCGACATGAACAGGATCCAATTCAAAAGGAAAACTAGGAATCTTACACGGGCAGAACATAGTGCTCTCCGAAGGCTAGCAAAAAACAAGGACTTGGTATTCCAGAGAGCTGATAAAGGCGGTGCACTAGTTCTAATGGACTCGACATTCTACAAATCCAAAGGAGATGAACATGTACACAATGTGGAAACGTACGCTAAACTTGAACAAGATCCCACAATGAACATATCCCAAAATCTGGATGACATTCTGGATAAGGCAGAGGAATTGAACTGGATTGATAATTCAACGAAGCGGTATCTACGACAAATATACCCGAGAAGACCCAAGATATACTTTCTACCGAAAGTACATAAAAACTTGAACGACCCTCCCTTCAGACCCATTGTTTCAGGGTGCTCTTCAATTTTTGATAATTTGGGTGTTTTCATTGATGCACACATGCAACCATTCATGCAGAAATGGGTCACATACCTAGAAGACACGTCAGATTTCCTGAGGAGTCTTACTATGATCACAATGGCTGAGAACGAGGATTGGACACTATGCTCTATCGACGTAGCTTCATTATACACATCCATTCCCCACAAACAAGGTCTGGAAGCGATGGAATGGGCACTGTTGAGATCTGAGATACCAGATGAATTGAAATGCCTCATATTGCAACTATTGGAGTTCTGTCTTCAGAACAGTTACTTCCTATGGCAAGATGATTTCTATATTCAATTAACAGGAACAGCGATGGGATTTCCGGGAGCGTGTGTTTACGCGAATATCTTCATGGCAAAATTCGAGCTGGATTACATATTGGAAGACTTCACATGGCAGGAAGGCATAGTCTATTATAAACGTTATATAGACGACATATTCATCATATGGAAACGCTCCCCCGCAGAGTTACTTCAAAACATCAAGAGCTTAAACTTGGCTAACCCACGAATACAATTCACTCATAGCATAAGCAACACTGCACTACCCTTCCTTGATGTACTTGTAGAATTACAAGATGGATCTATCCAAACTAGGTCGTTCAAAAAAGAGACAGACAGAAAT
Organism: Lissotriton vulgaris; assembly: GCF_964263255.1. Classification (NCBI taxonomy): domain Eukaryota; kingdom Metazoa; phylum Chordata; class Amphibia; order Caudata; family Salamandridae; genus Lissotriton; species Lissotriton vulgaris. Next base: position 1,021,403,180 of record NC_141697.1, read on the forward strand.
ACGGCATTACTTTACGAGAGTTTTCATCCTGTGAGTCTCATCAACAACCTTCCAATTTCTCAATTTATGAGGATCAAGAGGATATCCTCTAATGATACTGAATGCACAAAGAGTTTAGAGCAACAAAAGCAAAGATACCTGGACAGGGGTTATCCCAATAAGCTACTAGAGGGACACCTGGATAAAATCAAAGCAATACCTAGGAAAGACCTTTTACAAAAAAAGAACAAGGTTGACAGCAAAAGGATGGTGTTTGTCTCGAAATATTCATCTGCATCTAAGGATATCCAAAGAATTATCCTTAAAAGATGGGAAATCATAACAGCAGAAAAAGACTTTGATACACTCTTTCACGATAGACCTTTATTCGCATATAAGAGATCGCAGAATTTAAAGGAACTACTGAATAAATCAGCCAACGACCACATGACAGAGAAAATAATTCACAAAGGGACCCAAAAATGCTACAATTGCAAAAATTGCAACAATGTTATACTCGGAAATATCCTGTCTCATCCACGCACAGGAGAAAAGATACAACTAAGGCATACTACGAACTGCAACTCCGAACACGTGGTGTATTCAATAAAATGCCCGTGTGGACTGTTGTACATCGGCAAAACAGACAGGAAACTGAAAATAAGGTTGACGGAACATAAGAGCCGCATCCGCAATAAAAACTTGACTGCACCTCTGGCAAAGCACTGGATTGAATCAGGGCATTCGATTGCCCAATTAAGATTCCAAATAATAGAAATGGTCCCGCAAAGGTTGGGAATAGACAATGCTAAAGTTCTTCTTCAAAGGGAGACATTTTGGATCCGTAGGCTCCAAACCCTCATTCCTAATGGTTTAAATGACAAATTGGATCTCATTTGTTTTCTGTAAAAAAAACACGCACCTTGCAAGCCCGCTGGTCACCTGAAATATAATGATACTAACACTCATGAACCCACATATATAATAACCAGGAGTAAGAGTGAGTAATTCATGGATGATACACACTATAGAATGTATATAGGTAGGAGTCATCGTCAGTTAACATGTTTATAACTTTCTCATTGCGTACATGCCATTGGCCAATATAACCACGACTAGACATAGCTTATTCAATTGTTTGTGATCCACAAACAAATGCTAAATGTTCTCTGCAATCCACTAAGTTCTCAGGTCATCAAACATATACCGAAATAAATAAACATAAGCACACAGTAATTCACAGCAAGAGAGAGGTGTTCACCACAGATATTATACCCAATAGAATGTAAATAGGCAGGAGTTATCATTTATTGAAACTTATGCAATACATATATGCAAGTGCTATGGGCTATGATTACTACGATTCAGCACAGTCTAGTTATTTGTTTAATATGCATGCATAGACGTTAACGTAAGGAATGATTAAAATGTTGCATTTGATTCTTCTGTCTTCATTCTCCTGACACTTCTCCTGATACTTCATATAGTTCAGGGTACACTGCATATATATATATTTACTCTCATCCTCTACATAAAGCAATAGGCGGATGCACCCGTTTATCTATCTATTGTAGAATAGGTGATATCATTTTCCCTCACCACTTAAAGATGGCGGCCACAATCACAATGCTTGAAATTATTGATTTAGCATTAAAATTCCAATTAGACGCCAGTATAACAAATTTCCTTTCAAAGAACGTACTTGATGTTGAAAGTTTGCACCCGCGATAGACAGAATCGGGAGAAATTACATTTGCAAACAAGTCTCGATCACGGCGGTAGTCCGTCATTGACAGCTACAGGCGCGGTTGAGATAAATGAAGGACTGAGCGTTTTTTGCATTGACACTCGGGAAGGACGCCGTGACGGGTTATCATACAACTTTGTTCCGGTAAGGATTGCAAAGGACAATTTTGAACTGCCATTCATCTAAACTACTGCACGCTGGCCAGCGTCTGACGGAATATCGTTTTTTTGACAGGTCTGTCTAAACTTTGAGCACTAGTTGAGACTGACGTTCCCCACGCAAGACTCACAGGTAAATTCATTACAGAATGTCCTGGAGCCGGTAGTGAATGTTATATGCATATCTCCACATTCAGTGTAATTGACAGTAGCTTTCTCTTGTTTCGCATAGGCTCATTATAAAATGACGACATAACTAAGGTGAGCGTCATCATTTTTTACATGGTCAAAAGGCTGTAGTATTTCACGCTGATCGGGTGGTTATATATAAACTTCCCCTGATTTTATTTTTCTTTGCAGATCTTATACAGATAGTCATACAGGTAACATGGCATTTAACATGGAGAATAGTAAACAAAATACGCCCTACTGAATAGATACATGTATCTATAAATAAATTCCAATTTTTTCACTCAGGTCACTCAATTTTACTCGGGTTATCGGAATTCATTTATGTTGTTCTACCAGCGGTAAGGAGTTGATATAACACAGAGATCTAGTATTCAATGTACTCATGCATCAATAGTAATGAGATTCCTTTCTTTTCTTTTCTTTTCTCCACACATAGACCCCTGACGAAGGGGCTCTCGCCCCGAAATGCATTGGGTGTAGATGAAATGCATTGATTTTGAGTTGTATGAATTTATGTATTCTGTAAACAATTGACATGTTGACAAAGAATTTGTTTCTCAACAAATGAAATTTGAATATGAATGAGATGATGTTGTTGTTTATCTCTTGTAAAAATTAAAAGAATGTACTAACGTCTAAACTGAAATTGAGTAGTGCGTACTGGTGTCCTGGTGTTTATCACCAGGCCACATACATTCGATACTTTATAGTTTGCAGGCTACATACCAGTACAGCACACATATCGAACAAACACTTTAAGACTCATTAAACTGAGTGCAGCACCCCCCCAAATTCAGAATTAGCAGGCAGGCATGAGGAGACATGTGAAGGAGTTGTTGGTCTCAGAGATACTGGAGAGACGACAGACCAAGGCATGCAGGAATAAATAAAGCGAACAAAGGCCTTTCCCATAGTGAGAATCATCCAAAAAGCCAGAGTCAGGCGTAAAATAGCAGAATTGCTCAGTGGTTGAGGAGAAGAGAAGTGGCAGTTCCAAAATGGCGGCAGAGGCAGGTGAATCAAGAGCGCGGCAGAAACAGGGTGAAACAAGCACCAGAAGAGAGTTTTTCTGCTTGTTCAATTCACGGCATGTTTAGGCAGGCCCAGTCCAGCTGATAGGAAGTCTGGATATCCTCTCATGAGGCACAGACAGCTCCGGTGACGGAATGCGCAACGCGCACAAAATGGCGGCCGGGGCCGAGTCGCCCGGCCAGAACGAGCAAAACCGGCAGAAATGCTCAAGTCTTAAAAAGAGTGAGGGCGCTGGGCTCTCCTCACTTTCCGGTCCCCATTGCAGTAGTTGGTTAGGAGAGACACTCCCGAAAACCGCCGATAATCGCACTAATCTGGAGGTCGGCTCCGGAGCTCCCGGTCTATGCCGCCATCTCCGTGACGCGCAAACCACGCCCCCGCACAGAAGCCTTTTGATAAGAAACCCTCAGTTCTTTCTAATTCAGTAAATGCAGGGTTCATACGTCTATTTAAACCATTGAGAAGAATTGGGGGCTTTTTGCTCGATAAGCTATCTTTAACCTCTGTCAGCTATGCAATCATTAGGCGATGCAGTGCAACCCGAAATTTTCAAAACATCTGTAGCGAGCTTGCAAACGTTATTCTCTATGTGCACATTAGCAGTAGCAGGTGCTTTGTGTCTGGAAATCAAGGGAGAAATAATACTCTCTTCCTGAGGTGCAACTCAATGCTGAGAATTCTCTCAACCACTAATCGCAATGGCTCTGAAGCATTCCAAATATATTGAGACTCTTGTCTGCACTCCTGGCAGTGGATTACAGTAAACAGGTGTACCATGCTGGTCTGTGCCAGAGCACCCTTATTGGGTGTGTCAGGTAAAATCCAGAACTATGCACTGGATTATTACAAAAATGCCCTCGCCCCAGGAAAACAATGAAAGATAGTTGCGGCTTCAAACTACCGCACTATATTTCAATGAAAGCGAATGGCCGGTCTTCTGGGAGCAGGTAGGGAACCCTCATAAGCAGATGTAGTCAGGGCCAGCTTTAGGGAAGTGCGACTAGAGTGGCTGCACTAGGCACTGACCTGTGGAGGAGGCACCAACCTCAGGGGAGGCTCTGTGTTTAGTAATAACTTATGACTGAAAGATATGGGGCATTTTTTACCCGGTGGTAGTGAGAGAATCCGAGGAGGTGGTCATGGGGTGTGGAGGTGTCAAAAATGATAGTCACACCGAGACCAACCAGCTCTTAAGCTGGCCCTGGGTGTAGTGTGCAACTGCATCAGCAGGTGGAGATGTGTCTAGAGGAGCCCCCCTCACAAAAGCTGCCTTAATAAGTACACAAACTCTGCATCAATTCTGAACTGTATAGGTTGTGTTCCTGCACAAGTGTCCCTGCCCCTATGCCCCCATCTATAATGGGGAGTGAGCTTAAGGATAAACGTGTTACCTCTTCTGCAAGGTGCCACATTCCCATGCAAATAAAAGAACCCTTACTTGAAATTGTGCAGGTGCATAAAATACATCTGCATGATGGGTATTGGTCACTGTAATAATACAGATGTGCCCAGTGGGTATAAAAACCAGATACAAACACCCATTGCACCCCCAGGGATGCCTGTAATACATTCACTGGTCCTTGGGAAGAGGGAGACTAGATTGTGCGGCTACAGTGAAATTACAGGGTATTATTATACAGAGGATCCAGTTAAAACAGGGCAAGAATGAGTCACGGACTGAAATAGTTTCTGTAGATGATTTGTCTGACCAGGCGAAGCGTAGTAATCCTACTCTGTTACAGGTGGACCCTGTAAAAGGCCCACTTAAAGCACTCAGAGACATGGGAGCTGGATCAAGAAAGAGACACCCACCAAGCACTCAGACAGTGAAATAAAAGATAGCCCACTCTAAAATCTAGCTGAATATGTATTCCGACCTCAAAGATTTCTTTGAACCTTTTTATTATTTAAGAGCAGAAGCAGGCCCGAGCCTCGGGGGAGGGGAAGTGGTGGGTCCTGATTGTTGCAATTATTGTGGTTTGCAAACGTGTGGTAAAATACTAGCAAATCACATTTTATCCTGAAGCACAGAAGAGGGTCTATTAACAGAAAAAGACACGTGCGACCTTCTAAATGTAATGTCTTCTACCTGATCACTTCATGAACCTTTAAATGCTAGCTGCTTCCAGGCTACAGGGATATGGGTGACACGCAGCAGTCGAAAGTAAAGAAAAAAGAGGTATGAAATATTGTTCAAACGCCTTTACATGACCTCCTAAAGTTAGAAGGCCGTGTTTGAACAAATTGAAAGATATCCACAATGGCTTTAAATTAACCTGCATTGGTTCAGCTTTAGCTGCAGAAATCAATTTAGCAAAGGTCTCGTTTGGTAGTTTGTATACCTTGGCAAATACATGGGAACAGGTCAATGTATTTCTACATGGTCCATTGCACACTAATCAATTCGTGTAAAGTGTGATGTGACGGCACCATTTTATTGAGCATAATGGATTCTCCAAAAACGAATTAGAAAAAAAGAAGAGATGATTCCTGCACATGTATTAAAGTATCAGATACATTTAATTGTGAGGGATTCTATTTTTTTCTATCCAGTTTTTAATGAAGCAGCTAGTCCAGAAAGGAAGTAACTTTGTTAGCATAGCACAGTTGGCTAAGATGTTTCATATTTATTCAAGTACAAATGAAGCACAGAGAGATAATGCAAGTTTCCCCAGTATCTTCTTTTAACTGTACCAGGAAATATGCCTTTTCTTGGAACTCTGTGCAGGCAACCCTAGTACCGAAAAACCCCAAGGTCCTTTTAACCGACCACTGTCAAACTACTTTACACACTGGCTGTGTTTGGCATTCTACTGGAAATACTGACATGCCACATTTTGTATAATGTTAGGAGAGGCACAGGGCAAGGACATTTTATGTCGACCTACGAATTGGTGTGACAAAGGGTACGGGATGTCACCACATTTGTTAAGCACACATATCACCCTTAGGTCTCATAGTGCTGCATATGAGTATCACAGTAAGTCACAGAGAGGACGAGCTGGGGGCAAGGGGTGTTAGAATAATAGGGTTTTGAGGGACCTGCGGGATTTCTTATGATTGTTTTCTGTTCTGAGGTGTAAGGGCAGTGAGTTCCAGATTGTGGGGGTGATTTTGGAGAATGACCTGCCGCCAAATTTGACGTTGGTCATTGCATACCATACATAGAAGAGACATGAAATGCCACTGCCCCCACCAAAACAACCATGAAGTCCTGGGTGCCAGCTTTCACCCTCAAGATACAACATCAACAAAAAGCACTTGAACTCCACTGACCCAGCTTCTTGTTACCATTCCCAGCTTTTAACTTGTTTAGGATGCCCATGTGTTATCCCCTCTTTATAGATTTCTCTTGCACGTATCCTGCATCTTAATCCAACGAGGCAAAACATCACCCACAACCTTGTTTACAAGCTGCTGGGTCACAACGTCCAAGTGGCTGAAACAACAACTTACCATTATGAGGCTATTTGGAGCTAACTTTAGTGAGGCATCAGATGAGAGTGATGGTTGTAAAAAAAAAAGAGGGCATCAGTTTAGGAGGTTTTGGAGACACCCATTGTACAGAGATTCCCAGGACCTGTATTTTGCAAATCACAAGAGGCTCTGGGAAGTGAAGCCTTGAACCACTCATGCAAACACACTGTATGTTACGTCTGGAGTGGGAGAAACGTGCATCATTGCTGCACACCACAGCAGAGCACAGACATTTACGTAGGTGTGGGTGATCAAATGGCCGTAGACATGCAATGTGGACAGAGAAACATCAAGTAAGAGATACCAAAGGGACAGTTTTTTAAGTGGACAAAATTTGGCGCACTTACACAGCGAGAATTTGCATGCACCCATAATGGCATGTCTATAGCCCTAAAAATATGTGTTACCTCACTAAAGCAAATACTTCCAAAAAAGATCGAAACTCACATTGCTTACTGATATTTTGTCTTGCAACATGGTATCTCAAGATCTTTTATGCTGCACTAAAGGAACATAATATTTATTTACACTGACTCATTTAAATTATTCCCAGTGATAAGTAAAAGCTATGGGCATCGTAAACCACTCCTCCCCCTGCTGTGCCCACCCAGGACCCGCCCCGAGAGCCACTTTCTGCAATAGAAAAACTAAAAAGATAATAATGATATTAAGATTTTATTTTTCCTTTTGTTCAGTGAGGTGACGCTCCTCCGCCTTGGCGGACAAGACTGTCATGTAGATGAAGAGAATCTTGCAAAGAAATCCATCAAATGGCCTGGTGGGCTATGAGAAAATGTCCAGCATGTCATGGACATTTGTAATGTGAATACTGGAAAATGTCCTCCAAGTTTAAGGGTGCATTTCAAGTATGCATATCTTGAGAATATTTACACCATGTTCAACAGGCATGGTTGAATGACCACGTGTTAGAGCTGTCATCCTTGGGGTGGTCTCCCTTCAAGTTTTTGCATGCTTCCCTCTACTTTTTGCTGTATCTTTTTGTTGGCCTCAGGACTCTGAGGACTTTAGCACTGCTGACCAGTGCTAAAGTGCATGTGCTTCTCCCTTAAACAGGGTAACATTGATGTACACATGATTGGTACATTTCATTTACCTATAAGTTCCTTGTAAAGTGGTATACCATATACCCAGAGCCTGTAATCTAAATGCTACTAGTGGGCATGCAGCACTAGTTGTGCCATTCACACAGGTAGCCTTTCAAACCTATCTCAGGCCTGTCATTGCAGGGCCTGTGTGTGTAGTTTACTGCCACCTCAACTTGGCATTTAAAACCACTTGGCAAGCATTAATCTGACACCTTTTATTACACCTAGGTCACCCATATGGTGGGCCCTGAGGGCCTCTAATGGAAGGGTGCTGTGTAACTAAAAGGCAGGACATATCATTTTAAGTTGTACATGTCTTGGCCGTGAAAAACATATACATTTGTTTTCAAAGCTGGGAGGCCTACTCCTCTCATAGGCAAGCATTGGGGATTCTTTAAATCAATTTTTAAGCTGTAATTCCTGATTAGAAAGGACTGGACACATCATGTTTCATATCTTTGGAATGGTGGTGATAAATCCTCTTTAGTGGTAAAGTTCGATTTGACATTACCGTTTTAGAAATAGCAATTTAGAAATTGGACATTTCTCTGATCTTAACTTTGCTCTGTGTGCCTGCAGCCTGTTTCCAAAACACATCTGGGCTGGGGGACAGCTACCCTATGTGCATTCCCTCTAGACAGCCACAAACACAGAAGGGCTGTGTGTGACAGAGGACTAATCTGCATTCTAAAAGCCTTCCTGGGCAGGAAGGGTGAGAGGTGGCTCAAATCTGAAAAGACAGTGTCTTGTCCCCACACAAAGAGCAAATTATCTCCCACACATACCCTAGCAGACTGAGCTGGGTTAAAAGGGATTCTTGTGCACTTCAGTGAGTTCCTTTGAAGTCACCCACTACATTAAATGTCATTTTGGGTAGAAGTACCATGGCGTTGACCCTACCAAATCAATACACTGCTGGACCTGGGAAAAACTTTGTTGGAATTAAAACAGCTGTGCTGTAAGGATTGCTACTTTGCTGTGACTGACTGTTCTGAGGAACTGTTTCTCTGCTTTGCTGATTTGCCCTGCAGCCTGATGACCTCTGCCCTGCTGAGGACAAGGACTGGGCCCATCTCACTTGAACTCAGAGTGACTCCAAGGGCTTGCTGGCTTGTCTCCTGTTTTTTGAAGTCTCAGGAACACAAAAGACTTCCTGCAATCCTGTTTGTGCTGCTGGACTCTGCCGTATGCGAGTCCTACCCTTTCCTGAGTTTCTCCCTGGGACTCAGAAGTGGGTTCTGCAGCAGATTTCTGCAAAAACTAACACATTGCTTCGAATGTGTGAGACATTCTGGTGCATCACTCTTCTACTCCGATGCAGAGGCTGCTTAATGACATTGGATCCACAGCCTGCGCTGCTCGATGACGATGCTCTGCACGGCTCAACGAATTCGCATTGCATTCACTTAAATGGAACTCAACGACGACACGGGCCTGCCTTCACGTGGCTCGACGACGACGCAGTAGGCTCTTGACGTAGACCTAAGCTCCATCCAAGGTATTTCCTCAGCATGTCCTGTCTGGGTCCTGTAGCTGGCCTGCCCTCTATCGTGGTCGGCCTGAAGATTGAATTTGCACTGGTCCCTCACGACCTCAATTAACCTTTTGACTGCTAGTGATTACTAAGCACTGTTTTCTAATTTCATCTTTAAAAATGTATATCTCAACTATTACTTATTGGATTTTTGTTGTTTTGGTCTGGTTTTACTCAGAGAAATTTTCTCTATTTTTCTTTTAAACCTGTGTGGGGTCTTTTTGTTTTCTTTGAATTACTGTAATTTAAGTGTTGCACAAATACTTTGCACATTGCCTCTTTAGATAAGCCTTACTGCTCTGTGCAGGCTACCAGAGGGTGAGCACAGGCTATCTTTAAGTGTGCATCAAGTTCATCCGGACTCGAATTGTGGTCCCCACTTGGACACGGTGCATACCTCTGCCAACTAGAGACCTAATTTCAAACACAGACCAATGGATGAAAACAGGTAGCTCGCAGGCCCTTTAAGTAAATATATTATACATATAATTTTAGTAAAATCAAAAGGTCTTGGCTAACGCCAGATCTAAAAACAAATAAAGTTTGCAAAACTGTGCAGGAGGCTACAAGATATCAATAATTTTTTCACCAACTAAGGAAATTTTATTGTTTTGCTGAAACTAACCAGGGCAGGACTGAAGGACAGTCTGGCAGTTTCAAAAAGGTGGGTCTGGTAGGTCAGTTACTTGGCTGGGACCTGTTTTTAGGTCGGGCAGTTTTTATTGTTAATTTGCCAGGTAGTACCACAAGCTTTGCCTGCATAAAGCAAAAAAATGAATGCAGTCTCCCATACCTTGTAAAACACCAATACAGTGCGTCCTCACAAGATCAAACTGCCCTGATATGCAAACGTGGGCCACTTTTCTAACTATCTGATTTACTAATGGGGCCACTTTTAGTTCGGTGCTCTGGCCAAATTTCTGTCCCAGTCCTACCCTGACACCAACTCCCAAAGAGGGAGTTTGTTTCAATAAAATAAAATGACAATGGCCTTGACACAAAGGGATTTTCTCCCTGCATGTCAGAGCTATAGTTTGTTTTCACTGCCTCAGACCACCATGCCTAATTGTAGATCACTATTTACTCACTAGAATTCTGTTTCACTGCCCTGCTTTCCACAGTTCATGCAGTTAATGACACAAATAGGAATGTGTGAAATAAAAAAGAAAACCGTATTTTAAACTGTAAAACTAAATATATTTTAAGAGCCATACAGAAACTAGGGGCCTCATGTACAAAGATTATATTTAAGGAATCGTAAACTGTGACAAATAATGAGTTGCAATTTGAGATTCCTTAAATAAAATGTACAAAATAGATTTTTAAAGAAGTGGTCAAATGTTTGCATCAACTTCTAACTAATCCAATTGCCATTTTGAGAACCGACCTACGTATTAATAGATTGGATCTCAATAGTTCGAACTACATCTTTAGTATGCATTTGGTAGGTTGTACATTGTGACCTGCTGGGATTGGCTGTAATCACAAGCATGGGGGCATGCTTGGGTCAGCACATAACTATGTCTGTGTCTGTTTATAAATGAAGCAATTTTTTTTTAATGCAGCTCGCTTTCAAATTGCTTTCAACAGGTGATAAAATAGTTTTCTTTTGCGATTGGATTTCAGTTGCAAAACTTTAATACATCCCTAAAAGTGTCAGTTTTTGGAAGGCACGTCCTTAACACGCCCCTTGCAAATACAGATTCGGTATCTATTCCCAAACCCAATTAGCAATTCATCATCCAGTTTTGCGATTCTCAAATAGTGATTTTTAAGAAATCGCTATTTGAGAATCGCAAATAGGTATGTATGTACAAAATCGCATTTTATTTGCGATTTCTTAAAATTACTTAATTGAGATTAGCAAATTGCGAATCACAATTAGCGAATACTTTCCCATTCATTTCTATGGGCCCGGAGGCCCATAGGAATGAATGGGAAGTTATTCTCAATTTGCGATAATTTCAAGGGTGAAGGGGTGTCCAAAGGACACCCTGTTGCACCCCTGAAATATGCATGGGTGCACATGTGGCGCACATACATGCCCTAAGGGCATGTATGTGCGTCACATGGCACTTTGAAAAATGCAAAAATATGCATTTTTCAATGAATTCGCACCTTACCACCAACTAGAAGTTGCTGTGGTGGTGCTGAGAGATTCTGTGGTGGTGCTGCTGAGTGATGTGGGGGTGCTGAGTGGTGCTGTGGTGGTGTGGTGGTGGTGCTGAGTGGTGCAGAGTGATAATGTGGTGGTGCTGAGTGATAATGTGGTGGTGCTGAGTGGTGCTGTGGTGTTGCTGAGTGATAATGTGGTGGTGCTGAGTGATAATGTGGTGGTGCTGAGTGATAATGTGGTGGTGCTGAGTGATAATGTGGTGGTGCAAAGTGATTCTGGGGTAGCACTGAGTTATGATGTGGTGATGCTGAGTGGTGCTGTGGTGATGCTGAGTGATGCTGGGGTGGCGCTGAGTGATGCTGTGGTGGTGCTGAGTGATGATGTGGTGATGCAGAGGGCAGAAAAGCACAAAAACCGAGTCTTACAGAGGGCATAAGGATGTGGCCAGCCTTGATTATTAAAAGTGATGACAGTGAATTTAAATCAGCTGAAAGAAACAAAAGTGAAATAAATAACCACATTTAAACTACTCCTCAGGCACTTCAAGTGCAACTATTCTGAATAGAATCATATGTAGTTGATCTTGCACCTATTAATAGCAATGCTGACAAACTCTCCAGGTATAGAGAGCCACAGGGTAGAAAGACACACCCAAACATAATGATCGTGGTGATATGACCTTTTCATTTACCAATTGCCTTTTTGGAAACTGCACCATTCGTGCTTTTCACGTCTAGGGGGTAACACTCAATTATTTAAAGAAACTCCTAATGCACTGCACAGTGGCGTCACGAAAACGAATGTCCCCGTTACTGCAGATTGCGAAGAAGCCCTCCCCCCATATCTTCCAGCTCTTTATTGGCCTTGGGCTGAATGGGGGCCCTCAGGGTGGAGGTGCTGCTGAAGGGTCACACCGATAACTCAACTTGGGTTGAGCGCACTGAGGCAAGAAAGGCTGTCATGGTGCACTGCACAGCGATTAGCATAGCACGGCACACTGCACAGTGGTGAGCTTGGCTAGAGTGAGGTGCATAGTGACGACCATGGCTATACCGTGCTGCCCAGTGAGAAGGGCACCGAACAGGCAAGGCACTATTTGTGCAAACTAATGAACAGCGCTAGGCCCGGGAGCTATACTTCGTGATGGTGGTGCATTAAATGCCCGTCCGGCATTAAAATGAAAAACACCGGAAAAGATACGTTTGTTTGTGCACATTGAAGGAAACCCGTTGGGCATTAAAATGAAACCGCCGGAGAACAAAGAGCTGTGAAAGCTAACACTTATTAGCTCGAAACATACAAATGAAAACTAAACAATTTAATAAGTATACGTTTGTGTGTGCACATTTAAAGGAAAACTGACGAAAACAAAGCGCCGTGAAGTTCCATTTCACATTTAAAGGAAAGCAAAGCACTGTGAAGTTCCAAAGCTAAACAATTTAATAAGTATACATTTGTGTGTGCACATTTAAAGGAAAACCGACGAAAACAAAGCGCCGGGAAGTTCCATTTCACATTTAAAGGAAAGCAAAGCACTGTGAAGTTCCAAAGCTAAACAACTTAATAATAATGATAAGTTTGTGTGTGCACATTTAAAGGAAAACAAAGCACATGAAGTAAAGCTAACAGCAAACGAAAGGGCTAGTTGAAGCTGCCATGATAACAAACGTCTTAAAAAACAAGCGGCACTGAAGGAAGTGTGAAGAGAGGGGAGGAGAAATGCAAGACACGGCCTAGCGGCCGTGAAGTGTGAAGCAGGAGGAGAAATGCGAAACACGGCCTGGCGGCCGTGAAGTGTGAAGCAGTGGGTGGGGAGCGGATGCCTTTGAAGTGAAGCTCTCAGAGGCAGGCGGCTGGGGGAGCAAATGGTAAAAAGCGCGTGCATGTGCACATGCACTCGACGTAATCCGCGATGGTTTCGGACCTTGGAAGAGACACTATACTCTCGTCCTATTATCGCTTGCACGATTAATAGGATGAGACCTATAAAGGGGAATAATGTATGTGTCATCCCGCATGTGCACATATGTATCATGATGCTACGGTCGCACCAGTGGGATGATATACATTGGGCCATGCGTCACCACACATACATGCTAATATGTCATGAGACGGTCCGCCATTTTGTATTTTTTTACAGCTCCAAAGTAGCAGATGCCATTGACGAGTGGCAACAGTGAACAGAGAGGTGAGCTTATTTTTAAAAAAGCTGAGCGGGACAAGGAGGTATGGGGAAGAAACGAACAAGGTGGGGAAGGGGGAGCAACATGGAGAGAGACAGGGGGAAAGGTGGAAGCAGCACACAGTGGGGGGCATCACAAGAAAATGAAAATAGACTACCATTGAAAGCTAAAAGCAAAATAAAAAATAGTTTCCTGAATGTAAGCAGTGGAATGATATAAGACATCCAATTAAAGGGATAATAAAGAAACTCGGCTCCAAGGAAAGGATAAACACAAGAAGAGTAAAAAAAAAGCCATTTATTAAGAAGTAAGGAAATGAGATTGGCTTTCTGGTCAATCAGTGCTATGTAATGAGCTGATGCAAAGCTCAGGGTAGGTATTGGTAATGTCCATATTAGGTCGTTCTGCCTGTTGTAAGCAAGACAGGAAACAGGAATTCTCCATCTATGGACCCAGGCTTTGGACCAAGATCCCCGAATGACACCAGAAAAGCCCCTCCCCTTCTTCAATCACAAAACAAGGATTGTCAAAGCCAATAAGTCATGCTTTCGCAAAGTATTGCCTTTGTTAATGTGTTTTAGCCATACTGTACAGCAGCACTGCTGCTGTGCAACATGGTTAAAAGTTTAACCCCTACACTGCAGGTGTTTTCCCCCTGCTGTGCGGGGGGAGGGGGGCTGCGCGCGGCACCGCTGTGCTTGTGTCGAGCTGGCTTGTCATGAGGCACAGTGCAGCTGCACTCATGACGAGCGGAGCTCGTCACAACCACACCCGTTTTTCGAACGTTCAGCACAGCGGGGTAATTATGCCCACGTGCAACGTTCCAACGGCCGTGACGAGTGCAGCTGCACTGTTCCACATGCCGAGCTGAGCTCGTCATGAGCATAGAAGAGGTTAAAGAAAGCTATTTGGCACAGCCAGTGCTGGCCATGTCATAGTGCTTTCATGTTTAATTCTGCTGGGAGGGAGGGCAGGAAGCAACTACGACAACAGAGGGTATGGGTAAAAAAGCAATATGACATGGATATCGGTGGGTGAGTCACCACACTTTTTTAATTGATGGTTGCGAGGACACAGAGGGAGGGAGAGGCAACACACAGGGCAGGTGGGGGGGGGGGGGGGGGGGAATACTAACACGCAGCCAGAAGTGTCTACGCCAGAATGCTTTTTTTTGTTGTGGAAGGGGGCAACACGGACAACGGAGAGAGGGGCAACACAGACGACTGAGGAAGAGAAACCGGTTAAGGGCATGCAACATAGAAAAGGGAAAGATGGCAAGTAACGTGGACAATGGTAAAGGGAGGGAGGGCGGCTGGAGTCAAGAAATATGGACAATGGAAGGAGGAAGAGAGGGCAGTTGGGGCATGCAACATGGACAACTGAAGGAGAAAGGGACGGCAGGGGAGAGCAAGCAACATGGACAATGGAAGGAGAAAGGAACGGCAGGTAGAGGAAAGCAACACAGGTGACAGAAAGAGGGAAGGTGGGGGTAAGGTCTGTATGATGTTAAGAACAATACATCTGGGAGATTTGTGAGCACATTTAAATTAGCAAGCAAGTGAGACGCCAGATGTGTTTGTAGTACTCCTTGTTTATTCTGCTGTTGCAGCAGACAAACCTGGAGCAAAATATGTACCAACTTTTTGTGAAGCAGAACGAACAGCTACATGTTTTATTAGTGATGGCCAAAATGAGCTCCAATGGGGCAAAGTCACCCGGTTCCATAAATATCGTAAAAAGGAATGCATCGCATTACACATATGAAAACAAACGGTTTCCAGTAACAGAGCGGCTCTGTTCACGTGAGATGATTTATTGTACTGGTAAAAATCAGAAGGCAGCGCTTCATGAAAATAAGAAACGCTAATGCATTTCATATGTACACAAAATGAGCAATGTCTTCACATTTTTTCCATGGGTAAAACAACAGACTCCTATATGGACATCACAGCTGCAGACATGTTTTATGCACATTTTCTATGTTTATATTTTAAGGCGTTTCAGTCTCTCGAGAACAAAAAAGTTATCAAACCAACACATTTAACTTATTTCGTGTATTATATTTTATGTAAGACTTTTTTAAATGCTAAAAAATGCATTTTCAACCGCTATCCGCAGTTATCTTGAAGTAATTAATATTAAATAAATATCCACTGAGGGTAAATGAAAGCCAGAGTCCTGTAGGCTGGGCCGCTTTATCGCTCTGCTTAAAAAAAATAATTTCCATGCTGTTGTTTCCATCAGGCTGCTGCTGCGGCAGATGTTGGCTGTTAAACTGTGCAGACGACATAGTTCATGACTTCTCGGGAGACGGCTGCGTGCCACATCTGTAGCTGATGAAATAGAGTGCAGAAGTGTGGCAGACGAGAAGAAAGTGCGAGAGAGACAGACACAGCTCGGGCCAAGTAAATTGTCTTCAGCGCCGTGCTAAAAATAGGCCAGGCGCTCTTGCACTTGTGCAGTCCCTCGTCCAACAACACTTGAGGCCTGACTGGCTGGCTGGCCTATCAGAGGCTGCATATCAAGAGGACTTCCCGCGCGCGCAGGCCTTAGCTCTGGAGAAGATGAGAGCATCCAGGAAGCAATGTGTTCACACAGAGGAAGCAAGCTGTGACAGCATTCCGAAACTGCAGCTTCTCTCTTAAGATACTCGTCTGCTGGGCCTGCATCCAAGTTCACGCGAGACCCGGAGAAAGACAACGCCTGTGTTTAGACCACACAATGCCGAGAGAACATTAACAGATTTATATATGCAAAAACTGCGAAGCAACAGGCATTCCCCCTCAATTGACCCCCAGCTTGTAGTGGCTGCCGAGTTATTTCCTGCTTAGGTTCTGTAACCAAGTGGGCGTCATGCGAAGACCATCTGGGTAGCACTTATTTAAAGCTGGCAGCCTTTCTGTAATAGGCAAGCTGGCAGTGGGAAGGAGGGGGGATACACTGCATCATTTAGTTAACATCCACTTGCTTTGAGGCTGTTAAAAGCCCATGACTGAATAATAATTTGGTTATTTAATTTACCAGAGGTTGCAGTCGGCCAAGAGGCACTATGAGCCCCATAAGAAAAGGCTGCCTGTAAAACGCCTACTTAAAAATAAAGCATAGCATTTAGAGAGTTATGTGCACCTAGAGAAGCTATAGAATGTTGGCAATTGTTTTCGGCATTCACATAACATTCAAATATAATTTCGAACACTGTAATGATGATTGAAGAGGCGCAGTCTTTCACAGTAGGTTATTAATGCACACTATTAAATGTATAGATATAATTAGGACTAGTAAACAAACAATAGAAGCTCCTCCAGTGTACCTTGCAATTCATGTATAGGTATTGTTTCTTGTATCATCATCAGGTTGAATGGAGAAATGTCCCCTGGAGTCTGTTTCAAGCATGGAATGTGGCAAGGCTGCATTTTGACCTCTGCCCACACTTGAAACTAACCCCTGTAGACACGCCTAGAGTTGCTGGTACTCCGGTGCCAGCATTGCTCTATACGGATGACTCTGGTCTCCTGGCCCAGACACCGAAAGCACTTCGGGCATTGGGGAACCATTTGGTCAATTTCATGGATAGTCTTGACTTGGTTACCAATTATGGCAAGTCCCAGATCATGGACTGTGTTTCAGGAAGGATTGCCACCTGCAGGCGTGTTATAAAGGGGCAGTCACTGTAAGCGTAAATAACTTTAGATACTTGGGAGTTATTGTAAATACTTCGGGGTCATGGTAGCCCCAGCTGAACAGTTCATGTCTTAACCTGAGTCGGTCAACTGGGACACTTTTCAACCTGCCATGCACAAAGGGAAGGGGAACCATCTGGCCACTGATAAAAGTATATAATGCACAGTGTGTCCCAGGGACAACATATGGGGTGGGGGTTTGAGGATGCCGCAAGAGTGCCCTTCTCCATCTAGAGAAAAATTGTATATGCCGGAGGCTTTTACACTTCCCACCCACAGCTTCCTGTCATATTATGCACCTGGTGCTAAACCAGCGATAAGTAGCCAACAGGGTTCAGTTAGCCCCACTACTATTGGGGGCCGGTGTGCGGGCTAATCCGCACTCTCAACTCTGTAGAGACATCATCTTGGATTGTCTCACTTTGGATAAAGGAAGCACCATTCCCTGAATAAATTACATGTAGTTCACATTTCAGGAACTTCCCTTTTTTGTCCCCAGAGTATTAAAAAAGATGATATATCATTGGTCAAGAGGCACTAGAAGGCTCTAAACCGAATAAACAAAAAGCACAGTGTTGATTTTTTACAGAAACTTTGCTAGCGCAGAGCCTGTTTTTTATTTTACACGTTGCTTCTCTCTATGGAAGAGTTCTCTCCTTTTCTGTTTTAGGGCTAGTACAGTTTGGGGGCTCATGAGCGCAGGTAACCCAACTGATATGCTGGGGACATATTTTAACTTGTTACAGCGATGGGGTCTGTGAGCAATCACTATTACACTATATATTTTTCTGCAACTTTTTTTAGATCCCATCGCATACTTTTGCTCAAACCTCTTTTAAAATCATTGGGACATCGCAAATGTAGAGAGGCTTTGTTCCATTTGCAATTATTGAATACACCTGCTATTTGCTTCAGGGTATGCTCTTTTATAAAAGCTACAGTTAGAACTAGGAAAACCACGGAGGGCCAGCTCTGTTAAAACAATATTTATCGGATTGTCGCTTTTTAAATTCAGAATTTTTACGCTTCTTAGCATGGTTTTAATACGTTTTACCTATGTTATTTGGCCCCCTGAACTTTATACAAATGGTGTCTAATGTCAGATTGCTTTGTGTCTTTTATGGCCCAAAACTGGCCAAATAAAGATTAATTGATGATGATATAATTAGGACTAGTAAACAAACAAAAGAAGCTCCTCCACCCCGCCTGGCAATTCATGTATAAGTGCTGTTTCTTGTATCAAACATTATGGTAAACGAGATGAGCCATCAAATTGAGCCAGTGAGCCTTCCTTTGGAGCAAGGGGTGCGGGTAGGAACATATCTATCTATCCTGTTGTACAACATCAATCTTTTACAAACATAGCTAGAATTTCTTTAAAAGTCATGTGCCGGAGACTGAAAGACTTACATTTAGGATAATGCTTTGGGACCATAGTAGTAAAGAATTGTGGTTGCATTTATTAAGGTTAATCTCATTCTCTTGGTAATTGCCACGGCCACTGGAAATATGCCACTGGAAATATGCAACAGGGGAGGGCCAAATTATACGTCGGGGTTGGTGTATTATGTGGCAAGAAAAGGCAAATTATGCGGCGTAATATGGCATATTTTTAGATAGCATTACTTATTTTGTCATTTCCACACTTAAATAAAGTCTGGGCATTGGCTGTACCTCATTAGTACCCGTTTACCACCCAAATATAGCAATAAGCAACAGAAAGGTAACCAGTCCACCTTTGTAAAGGGCCTTTTTCTGCGAGGCAACAGGTGTTGCTGTGTTTTCAGTAACTTTTGAACCGTATCAGTTACAAACAAGCTTTTTGTTTGGTTAAAATCTGCAGATTGTGCAGCAGATGCTGGATTATGTGACAAATGTAAAATTATGCGGAAAACTATGTGGTCGCACAATTGCATAATTCCAGTGGCCCTGGTTATGGCAAAGCCCTCTCCAAGATCCAAAAGTAACCTCTCAGTCACATATCCTCCAGTCATTTAACAGTGTCATGGTTGGTTCTGTCCAAACAACATTTAGCGCAGTAATCAACGCTTGGCAATTTTTTGAAGAAGAATGAAGAAATGGATGTAAATACGAAATTAAAATTAAGCTAACTGTTTTGGACCTAATCTGAATTGTATCTTTGGCTGCTCCTATATCTAGTATGTCTCTGTGCACCTGGTAAATGCAGAAAACGAATTATAAAAAAAAAAATCTGCAGCCTAGTGATTACTGGTGTAGCCGATTACATTTTCTTTTTTTGTTTGTCAAAATTGGAAGGACTCAGGTTTTCAAACAGCCATTTCTTTTTCAGAAGCAGCCATTTTCTTCTTTGAAGAAAATTTGCCACAAACATTTGAGAACAGGTTGCCAACAGGTAGCTAAGTCGTCATTCATGGTCAGTTTTTTTTATCAACAGTAGTCAGAGAGCATTTCCCTGGACATAATGGAGTCAAAAGAGAACTTGCAAATTACAACAGTTTTAACCTCCGAAGGAAAGCACTTGCATAATCAGAGGAATATTAACTGGTCCACCAAAACGGAGCACTGCCCAGATACTGTGGGAATCAATAATACAAACATACTGGGTTCAGTAATACTGACCCATCATTCTTGTCCAACAATGGAAAACACTGCTCAGGAAATCACATGGAAAACTACTGCGTTCACCTTGCTACTAATGAAATAACTTATTAGGAACTGAAAAACCCTAAACTGTGGACCTTCTCCATGAACTCAGCTATACTACCAGCAACGCCCAGTGAAGCAAGGTTAGTAGGGAACATATCCCCCAACTGACTGAAGGATATAGGCGAAGAGGGGCTTGAGATCCAACCACAGTGGATCCTACCTGGGAAACCAGATGCCGGACAAGCATTACAACAATTAACTAAATCAACTAGACCCTGTCTGCGAGATGACTCCACTCCCGGCTAACTGAACAATTGACCAAAATACATCCTGAATGATCTTGAATATATAGAGACAATGAGAAAAAGCACACCTGTGTTACAGCCCCATGCACGAATTCCCGTTTTATTTTCCATCACACATTCTGTGCATTCAGTTTTACAATTAACCCACCACAACCATCATTCGAAATGAACTGGACGACCAAGCTCACGCACAATACCCCTTGACATGCTTTTCTCTTATAGACTTCAATCTGTCAAAAAACTGGCAGAAGATGAGAATATATAGTTCTTTTTGGTTTCCCAATCGTAGTAAAGCTATACCAAGGATTGGGAAAGAAGAATAGTGTAACCTGCCACTGGCAACAGTGGTTAGCCATCAGATTCCCTCCCAAATTGCCATCTTTAAGTAGCAAAACAGAAGCACATGGGAACCTCCATGTCGGAGCATATTTGATCAGTCCTCAGATCCAGGACCGGTAGTGATCTGGAATGGAGTCTCTGGCCAATGAACAGCACTTTGTTTCTCAAAAGTGGCTTCCAGACGTCTTGACAAGATGAACACAAGTGCTAGGCCTCGTCTAACCAAAACAAAGGCTCTAGATTCTAGTCACTCTCTGAGAGAGATATCCCAATGGAAGAGCAGACCAACTGAGAATTGCATCATGACAAACTTCGCACTCATTTCCTACTACGCTTGCTGCAACCCTAGCAGCTGGCAATCAACCAGAGAGCTTTTTATACAGCACTCATCCTAAGCTGATGTATTTCAAGGTGCTCCAGGAGGGTTCACGGACTTAGTAGTTTTTTTTCATCATTTAGTTCCTTAGTTTACCAAGAAGCAGACCTCTTCCTTTTAATTCTGTTTTCCCCACAATAGAGCGGTGTCATTAACAACTTCAGAGAGGAAGGATTCTGAAACATTTAGACAATGCCCAGCTTCTCTGTCCCTGTCCCGGTCTCCTCTCTCCGACCCTCCACAAATTGTTCTTTTCTGGCTCACACTCCACTCTCTCTTTTCACACACACACACTCATTTACAATAACTACTAAAATCATTTATTTCTACAATGTTATATTTTAATATTGCTACAATTATAGATGTTTTCATGATACAGCACTTATAACTGGTTTTATTTCAGAAACACACAAAATGTTCTTGGTGTAGTGTTATAACATGTCAACCCTCTTGCTAGCAAGGATATACAGCAACCTTACAGCAGGGATAAATATAGTGAGGATAAAAGACTGTAAGAGAAATAGTCTGATTGCAATGAGAAATAACCTAAAGAAGAAAAACAGAATAAGTCTTCGGAAAAAAATGTTGCAACCAGAAAAAGCAAACTGCTTGTCTTATGACAGATTAAAAAAGTCAATAATTCACTCATCTGCTATGACAGCTAAAATGAATAATGTTATGGCGCTATACCTTAAGTAAACAACATTATTTTGGTTCATAGAGAGCCACTATTATTTCCGAATGAAAAAAACACAAGCATTCCATTTCCTAATGCTGGAATTGTATTGCTACAGTCCTTGATGAACATCTTAAATACAAGTTTTTTTTAAATATAAAGCGAATTAACGTCTCCCCTGGAAAAGCTTTGGTGACTACCTTGATATTTTGGAACGACATTAGCTCTACCGTCATGAATTCTGCCTCAATCTAAAGTTTCATTTTTACAAGTTTAAAATGATGTATGTTTAAAAATATCTAAGAAGCTATTTTATGCTTTTTAAGAGTGATCCACACATAGGAGGCTGCCAACTAATATAAGAGTATGTCCAGATCTTTTTTGTATCCCAGAACCGATTAATTTTTTTCTTTTACTTTATTACTCGTGTGTCATGAGCACAGGCATTTAAAAAAAGACATCATTTTAAACACAATAATAAAACAACAATATCAGTAGAAAAACAGAAAAGCGTCGGCCAAAGAATCGACTAAAAATGGAGTGCAATGGGTAATATGTTTTCTAAAATATAAATACAGTCGAATCTTAGAAAACATTAGGAAAGTATTTTATAAATTAAATGTAAGAACTTCAAGTCCTACAACTGACTGACTCCATGAAGGCCATAAACTTGCAGAAATACCCTTAGGCAGCATAGGATACCTAGAAATGTGGAAGTGTGTAAAAAGAAAAGTGAAGAAACAGCATCTAGTTTTCTAAAGAATAAACATAGGCTTTCTTGGGACTGGCTAATGCTCCTAGGACTAAATCTTTCATAGGGAAAGAACTGAAAATGTGTCCTAATTTAGGAAGAAGACTCGACTGTGACGAAACTGATATTCAACAATAAGGCTATCTTCCCATTTGGTGAAGCTGATTAATCAGCAGTCCAAAACCATTCATATGAGACAAATGGCTACTCCAGCAAGACGATTTATGGGGCAGACTTTCTCATATGCTGCAGAACTGAACAGCAGTTATTATCCCTTGAGAAAGCAGATATAGGTCTGTAAAGCTGTCTCACTTTTATGTATATGTAGATTCATCATATAGATGACCAATGTGGAAATATTGAAATGCCTTGCATTTAAAGATCAAAAGATGTACTTTATTGAATATGAGATTTTTCTAAAGAACCACCTTGATGCTGAATGGGTGGAGGTACCATGGCCAGCTTTACTAA
The DNA here is from genome assembly GCF_964263255.1 of Lissotriton vulgaris. NCBI lineage: Eukaryota > Metazoa > Chordata > Amphibia > Caudata > Salamandridae > Lissotriton > Lissotriton vulgaris. The sequence continues at coordinate 1,021,425,930 of NC_141697.1, forward strand.
CAGTCAATATTCCCCGTAGATACCTTGGACTTTTTGTAAAGGACATAGGTTGAGTAACTCCATTTTTGAGAGGATCTTGAATGTCAGAAAACCATTCCCTCTTTTGATACCATCAGAGTTTTGGATGGCATCACTGATGGTACAGTGATGAAGCGTTAACTGAACTAATTTGAAAACATGTATGAACAAAGTGTGCAATACTTACCGTACCACTGGGATGTTTGTTAGAATTATAAAGGCTGCTTTTTACATTTCCCTGACGCTACACACACCAAGGCACGTCCTCATTAATAGAGCCCAGAAGCTCTGGAACCTCTTTCAACAACCAGTAAGTTTTTTTTAAAGCATTTCAAACCATTTTCATAAATGGTTAAGACATCTTTGCAACGTCTTACAATTTATTGCTTGTAATTATCAATTGTTTCGCTGATACAAGAATTCATTATAAATCGCAATTCATCTGTAGCCACAGATCAAAGGAGGTGAACTTAAAGAACATTTCTCTACTTATGTGATGTTTGAAGGCACGTTTGAGGAGATGCGTAAGGGCTGTGGCCCTCAATCCGTTCTTTTATAAACCCCTCTACCTCCTTTATGTTTACAGTTACAAATACACTTTCTGGTGAAAACAGAGGGTTAATCTTTCCGCTATAGATGTCCATTCATATCTGATGTTAGTAAATTAATCCGGCTATCAATAGCCTTTAACTTGCATATTAATGATACAGAGATGGGCCAGCCACTGAATTACCAGTACCTGCTTGAAAATAAAACATACGTTCGAAGAACCCTTTATATATAGATTTCAAACACATGCATTTGAAAACTGTACAAAGAATTCTACCTCCCACAAGCTCAAAATCCTCTCAGATTGTTGAGTGCAGTGCGCTTCACTAACACCCATTTCTTAAGGACCACAAATATAGCTGCACATTCTGAGGATCTCTAAACTATGAATCCTGAGGATTGTGATTACTTTGGGGTAGATGAGCCTGGTGGCAATATCCACTGAAATATGTACTTACGGTATAGCCTCTGACTTTCATATTTATTTTAACATAAAATGAAATAAGGAACCTAGGGGGGATGCCATGATCTGGAAAATATCAGCAGTCCTGAGATAGTTGGAGGTGAAGAGTTCACCCCTTACTGGAAGAAATAACGTCTTGAAATTGGTGGTGTTGTTCTCTCCCTTCTCTTATTCTACTTGGATACATACCATGCAGCTTGTTCTGGCTGTTTGAAAAATAAAAGAGTAAACTGCAACTGAATAATAGGAACGTTATGTTTCCCACTTAATGTTTGGGGTTTGAACAACTCAGATTTCTAAATGCATCGATCTTGGTTGTAATATTACAATCTGTTGGTTTGGGAATTGATTCAGAATGTCTCAATGTGCAATACCATTAAAATACTATGTTGGATGTAGAGCCCTATTTTGATTTCAATGTAGCTTAATAAACATGTTGGATCAGGTAACCATTTAGAGGAGGATGAAATATCTGTGCTTTCCGAATCTGACGAAAGAACACAGTTTTGATTTCATTTTAGAGTATTTTTGATGTATTGTTACCTCCGTCAATACGAGTTGTGAATACAATAAAATGAAATGAAGGTGAGTGCAATATATAATGTACTGTTAGCTAAAATCATAGTAAAATTCCAAGCAAGAAACAAAATGAAGTACCAAGTTTGCACCAGGACACAAATGGAAATAGCCACTTCTGGGGAGATTCAGTGCATAAAATAAGGGCACTGTTGACCAGCCATAAAATATGTACATTGGCTTCAATAAAAAGTAAAAATAAGAAACAGCCACTTTCAATAGCCATTGTCTTGCTACTCTTTGAGCATGCATGCTGTAGAGTTATGAAAACATTTGTATCGCTCACAAGACTGGCATTTGAAAGTGAAGGCTGATCTTTTTGCACCTTAACCACAATTGCTTTTACACAGTAAATATGTTTTAATTATTTCATACATTTTTAGGATGGAATGGCTTGTCGTGAAATATTGCTCTACACTTGATAATGTACAATGAAGGTTTGACAAAATGTTTAATACAATTTTTTATTTAGTCAGTAGTGCTGATCGTATATGAAAGACTCAAGTCCCAAATCCTTAATACAATCGATTTCAAGTTTACCTGTGTGCTTCTCATTTTCCCACTGCTTCTGTAGCTGTATGTGGCTTCCTTTCAACTTTCTTAAGCTTTGAAGTCATCAGAGGCTTTCACTGAGCAGAAACCTACTGGAAACTGCTGAAAGACATACAACCTTGTTCTTGAGAGTTTGCAGGACTTAGCTCTTTCCTTGAGAGTTTTTGCTTCAAAACGTGTACAGCCCCGATCTTCTTCTGGCTCTGTCTCTGTAGTGAACATTTCTTGTACCTTCAGTGTTTCTCAGGTAAGGAGAGTGGGCCAAGAAAAATAGCCATACTAGCACACCCTTCAGTACCAATACTATTCCCTTTACTCGCTTTCACCAACTAATGAAAGTCAACAAGAGTGTAGCACATATGGTCTACCTATCAATAGGTAATAGGTGAATTTTGAGCTCCAAGACCCGGCAGTGGTCCATGATCTTCACAGCTTCACAGATCAAATTTGTGGGCCGTTGACAACTGCATGTGACAACTCGATAGAAAAATACAATATCACAGTCATATCTCTTATCATGAAAAGTGTACCTGGAGTCTTCCAGTGTTTGCTAAAAAATTAGCTAAAACAAACTAAAAATTATGTTCTTGATTAGTTGCTGAAAGAATAATTTTGACCACAGACTTGGAATCAATCAATATAACAAGCTCTAGTGACCTTTAACTCAGAGTTCTACCTACCACCTCTTTTCCTCTTATATGTATGATATCTGCTTCCTCTACGGAAAGAAGCAAAAAACGTGTGTCCGCAGTATTTATAAAACATTTGGAAAGCCTGATCACACATAAGGCAGCGCACCATGCCTAAAACGATTCCCCCAAGCCATGATCAGCCTTACCTATAAGGTTTATTTTCTATGTGAATAACCTTTTACTCGCTTGCATTTTTCTTGTGGAATCTTTCAAAGTTTAGTATCCTTTTATACGTTTAACCACTGTAATGTACCAATTTTAAACTTGGATTTATCTGGATGATTTTTGTATAAAAGCTTCATTAATATTTTTGTTGTACTTGACACGAAAGGGACATTTAAAAGAAATCGATTGAACAGATTGACAGGACATAGAAACTTCAAGTCAAGAGAGAACTGAGAACGAGTAGTAGGTAAGGTTAAATGAGTTTAATGGACTAGGATTACAGAAGTCAAATAAGTAATGTATGATTGTTTCATCAGTCCACCCATTCCTGTTACCCATCGGAAGATTTGCAGACATAAATACATGCTAACATCGCCAAATGTCAAAAGATGATGGAATCCAATATAAGCTTTTTGGTCATCCTACATCAGTATTGTCGTACTTGAACCTTCTAGCACTGAGGTGGATTGCAGAAATTTTGGTGGAATGCGGAAGTACCTATTTATAACAAATGGTAACCTGGCTGTACCTTGAGAACTCAGCAATTAGGGGTGAAATAGGTATTACTATGTCTGATTCACAAGCTTTTAAGTGGTACAATCTAAGGGGAGGGTGAGGGCAACAGCCAAAATGCGGTAAACACACATGAAATGTTATTTTGCAGTTCAGATTTAGGCAGAAACTCCATCTCAAATTGCATCAGGGTATTACCCCAACTCAGCTTCCGAATCAGAGGGCCTGATTTTGAGTTTGGCAGATGGGTACTCGGTCATAAACATGATCGATATCCTGCTTGACTTATTACAAGTAAATGGTAACCCGTTGCACTTGCAGAAATGTGGATGTAATATCCTTCAAGGTGCTGACAGGGTAACCATCTGTCAAATTCGAAGAGGTTAATTTAGACTTTGGCGGAGAGGGTACTCCATTGCAAAGGCGACAGAGTTCTCTCTCCGCCAAACTGAATGTCTGCTTACAGAGGGGTGAACTATAAGACTGTCAGTAATAGAGACTACTCCATGTCTGTCCCTGCCATACTACTCCGACGGCTCGGCAGAGTAAAGGCCATCAAAGGTTTAGCCATTCGACAGCCCAGCGGATTCGGAATGGGTAGTCGAACAGCCATTTTTCACTGCCCCTTGCCGGTACCATCTGTAAAAATGTTAATACATTGACAGGAACTGCCGAGACAGTGGTTCTGTGCAATGTTAAGAGATGTCTGCTAGGGCAGTGGACATCTCTAAATTTGGCGTGTTGAGAACCCACAGTATCGGGGACGTTAAGTACGTTGCCATTCCGACAGATTTACCTCTGTCAGCCAAAGTCTAAATCAGGCACTGAGATTTCAGCTGATCCAATATGTTACACACCATGGCCTAACCAAAGTAAGTACTGTCTCCAGAGCCCAAAACAAATACACAGTTCATAGAGCAAATGTGCAGAGCAGATCAAGTGGCAGTCTTGCCAGACACTTACATAAAAAGGTGCTTTGGCCAGAATCAGATGCATGTATAACCAGGCACTCTACACAGTGGACACCGCCAGTAACCTGACAAGACCCTTCATAGGGATCAAGAGGTACCACATACAATTTATACTCAGTCATACGGATAAAATGATGTTATACATGTCTAGAAGAAGCTGAGGTCATCCAGCATGTACAGACTAATAAGATTTATTACATTTCCAACAATGGATGATTCACAGAAAATCCGTAATGTGGAAAGTATCTCAGTTTATTTATTTATTCATGTATTTATTTTATTATTATTTGTACCACACATTGAATGAACTTGACCATATTTGAGTGCTAGATCAGCAATAACTGTAGAGCGAGAACTGAAATCAAATTCACAAGTGCTGACTACGAAAACAAATATGTTTTTATCGCTTTTTGAAGAGAGAAAGAAGAGCTACATATGAGTACATAAAGTGAGTTCATTTCAAAGTCTGGACTGAACTCACTGTACTCAATTATGTGACAGTACAAACAAACTTTAGTGAGACTGAATCCATGAGTTCACTATCTTGCATAAGACTACGCAGTACCTTAGTAAACAATACCTGCAATTAGTTTACCTTGCAAGCAAACCCGTAAGCAAACTAGAAAGAAGGTCATTTTCTATGTAACTGGTTTAATACTAAGTCTGGGCGGTGAACTCCGCTCCGCTCACGGAGTTTGCAGAGTTTTCCACACTCCGCGTTATGCGGAGCTCGCGGCATTTCGAAAAACTCCGCTGCACGAAGAGGAGCGAAGTTTTTTCCTCGCCCGCGTTCTTGAACGTCAAGTTGGCGAGCGCCAGCGAGGAAAAGCCACCTCCTGGCGAGATTTTTCATTGTTAGCGATCGTCAACATCAAGTTGGCGAGCACGAGCTTGGAAAATTAACCACCCGGCGAGATTTCTCAATGCAGGCGGTCAGATTTCTCATTGCGAGTTGTCGTGTATGCTCGCGACCACTTGCGTTGGGCAACTGTCCGTTCACGTTGAGAAAACTGCTGCTCGAGTAAAAATCTACTCGAGCGACAGAAAGGAAGAAGTGCCCGCTTGCGCTGTGCATGATTCCCTTTGCGATGATTGCACAGTGCGGACAAGCATCTGGAACTGAAAATCACTGCGAATGCATTTTTCTAATGCACTCTGCCACTTGCGGAGCTCTGCGTAGTGCGGCTGAGTTTTTTTTGCACTTCACGGTGTTCCGCGTAGCAGAACTCTGTGAACTCTGCACAGGCTTATTTAATACAAGTGGAGGCCGGGTTCAATGGGCTTATAAAACCAACACTAAATTCAATCTTTTATGGCCTCGAAAAGTCGATTCGTCGCTGTAATCCAAGTCGCCTAGCAATCCAGACAATCTGGGCCCCTTTTAATGAATTGATGGCTGCTGGTAAGTCTGTTTGCACAGATGCAGTTTCGTTTTCTCTGCTGAGATTGTATTATTAGCTGGTCTTCTCTTAGTCTACTCTTTTCTTACTAAGCAAGAATGAAAGACTAGGTACTTTTATCCCCTGGGTTGTCTTACTTTTAATAATTCATGAATTGGGTTGGATAATGGTATTTTGTATTTTTCTGTTACTTTACTAATTAAAAAAAAGATACAAATTTAACAATTCAAATCACAAACTGGTTGGGGTCCTCAAAATGGAAGGTAAGTAAGGCAATAGTGAAATAGCCACCTAAATGGGCTTTGATGATTTTGTTACGAGAAGCGAAACAGCATCTCTAGAGGTACTGAAAGCTACTACTGCAGATAGGTATCAAATAGATATAACTCGGCGAACTCCAGCTGAATGCCATGCTTTCATCGGTGAGGTATGAGGACAACACATTGTTCAGAGTGTAGGTCATTTGGTGTCCCTTACAGAGAAATTAGCATTTTCTGCATAACATCCACACCTGTGACACCTTTCCTTGAACAATTAAGCCACCTGGTAGAAAAGTTTGGTCAGCAGAGTTCAAAAGTTCATCAGAATCAGGCCAAAGTTTGCCTGTTTACCCTACGCAGCAAAAGAGGTAAAGCTACAAAGCAAAGGAGGAAAAAGTATTTGAACAATGTCATAGTGAGTTTATAAACGTCCAGTACGGTTGGTGCTCAGATATTCTAGCAGAAAAAAGTGTTAGCTGAGTAGCATAAAGCATTGAGGTAGCAGCAAAAAACAAAAACGGAAATTGATTTATACACACAACATTTGTATTTGCATCTCCACATTTTAAAACAACCACTGGCCTTGCCAATAGGTCTAGCTTTGTCCGCCATCGGTTTGGCAGTTTTTGTTTTGTTTTGTCATGGTTTGTATAAAACTTCATTGTCTGGTATGCTGCCGGGCTCTTATTAAATCTAAAAAAAAAAAAACTAATGGCTAAAGATAAATGTATGTTGCTGGTCTCACAAAAGTACACATTGCCATGGTGCAACCGGCTGTGAAGGGAACTACCTTGTGGGTGGATGTGCTCCTTGTGAAAGGGCAACATGCCATAACTCATAGTGAAGTCAGTCAATGATTGAAGTGGACTAACACTGCCCCTTGATGCATGTTGGAGTAGGAAGAAAAATGTGAATGACACAATCGCAGACTTAAGGAAGACCCGCCTTTGAGAAAGAAGGTGAGAAATAAGAGAAGGAACGCAGACAAAAAAGGAAGAAAGAAGAACAAAAAAAGAAGAGAAGTTGATAAGAATGCAAAAAGAAAGAAAGAAAGAGGGAAAGAAGGAAAGAAAGAAACAAATAAAGAGGGAAACATAAAAGGAAAGAAGGTAAAAAGAAAATGAAGGAAAGAAGGGAAGAAAGAAAGGAGTGAAGAAAGGAAAAAAGAAAGGAGGAAAGAAGGTAAGAAAGAGGGAAAGAGAAAGGAAAAAAGAAACAATGAAGGTAAGAAAGAACTAAAGAAAGCAAGAAATAAAGGTGCAGAAAGGAAAGGAAATAGAAAGCAATGAAGGCAAAACAGAAAGAAAGGAAAGAATGAAAGAAGAAAGAAAGCAAAATGAAAATTAGAAGAAAAAAGAAAGAAGGAAATAAAGTATGAAAGAAGGAAAAAGAGTAAAAAAAGGAAAAAATAAATAATGAAAAAGCAGGAACGCATGAAAGAAAGAAAAAATAGAGAAGGAAGGAAAGAAAAAGGAAAAAAGGGAAAGAAAAATAAAGAAAGCAAATGCAAATAAGAAAGTAAAAGAAAAAGAGAAAGAATGAATGAATGGAGGAAAGAAGGAAAATAAAGAAAGAAAATAAGACAGGAAGAAAAGAAAAAGGGAAGAAGGCAAGAAAGGAAGGAATGAAACAAGGAGAGAAGAAGGAAAGGAATAATGAAAGAAGGAACAAATGAAGGAACAGTAGAAGAAAAGAAGGAAAAAAGATAGAAAGAAGGAAGGAAAGAAAAGAAGAAAGGAAAGAAAAAAGAAGGAAGGAAGGAAAGAGGATTCACAGCATAAAATTGTGGGTACTAAAATCCAAATTACACCCAATCAATTTTTAAATCAAATTGTTACAAGTGTGCTGCAAATTAAACACCATAAAGTTTCGTTTCCTTCCTGGGCAAAGGTCATCAAAGAATCCTTGGTAAAACTGATCCCTGGAACACAATATGGTATGCTATAAAATAGCAGATACCCACTTCAAAAGAAATTTACAACAGAATTGGAAGGAGATAGGAACTAATGAAGCAGGAGTGTACTCTGTGTTCACTTCAAATGTGTCCTGCTATCACATCAGGCAACACTGGGAGTTAAGGAAACTCCTTGTGTGCGAATGTGCACCTTGTGAAAGAGCAAAATGGAGTCACTCAAAATGACGTTAACCAGAGGCTTAAGTAAGCTGTCCCACTGCACCATGCTGTGTAGTGTAGTCGGCGGAAGCAAAATGGAAATGGCACAACCACACAATGGGAGAAGAGAAGTGGCTGAAAACCCCTTTAATTAAGTAAGTTATACATATTATTTTAGTAAAATCAAAAGCACTTGGGAACGCCAGAGCTAAGAAGACCGAATTCAGAATACTACTATTTTTTATAAATAGTATTACAATCTAGTGAAGTGTAGAAGAGCACTGAGTAAAATAATTCACATTTTAAAACAGTCCTGCACATTTAGGCGTATCATGAGTCAGTGGAGATTAACTGCACTTTTCTGAGAGGAGTCAGATTTCTTCCTTCCTATGCCTTTCTGTGTATAGATTCCTCCTGCTAGAAGCAGGGATATCTGGGCATGGAAACACAGTCGCAAAGAGGCACAACATGAGGAAGGGCTTGGTAAACCCAAGTCCTGATGTTAATCCTCCTTCTGGCCAGGAATACTAAGAATAATGTGGTGCAGAGCAAAAATTACTAGCCAGAATCAGTGATTCCGACCCTCTGAATCATCCAGCACATGATCAGCCCTTTACAGTTAGCTTAAGCAGGTACTTCTTCCCTCATTATAGGCTGGTTCAGTGCTTTTGTCTGCTCTCTCCTTTCTTTAGTGCTGGAATACCCTAGCCTTGGGCTTCTAACTCATTGTCTCTGTTAAGATGGTTTGCCTCAGGATAGATCGCCAGTAAGGCCCCGTTGGTTTCATTCCTCTTGTTAGAATGGCTGGTCGCTCTTCATATGCTATTTTTCAACACTTGCTTTCCCCTAATTCACTTACAATGTACCAAAGACCACCCTCACGGGATATTTTGAAGGACAATGGTAAAAACAACACAGGAATACCTGCTTATAAAAACATTCCCCCCTGAAGGTATGAGTCTGGAGAAGTCAGTTGAGGAGATTCTTTTTCAAGTCACCAATTGTTAGAATAACAACAATGAAAATATTGTTGCACTTTTGAAAACATGTATTCACTACAATCCCGAGATACCTTAAGTATTTAATATACAAAATACATATGAAAAGCATTGCCTGTAAAAGTAAGCAAAGATGGTTGTTAATAATAAATTGTGCACTTGTTAAGGCCAAGCAAATTAGTAATAGTAACTTTCAAGAGTGCAAATAGGAGTAAGAATTTCATACACCAACTACTATCACTGGCAAAGCAAATAGGCCTGGTGTGCATTTTGAGTCCTAATGAAAATATTTTTAAAATGCACTGTAGTGAAGAATCAAAAAACTCAAATTGTTTTCTGTGTACAATGCACGTACGTGAAAGAAGAATTCCATGTGTGAGGATTCAGTGACTTTTTGGGTAAACTGGACCATTGTGCATTACAATGCCAGAACGTCATAAGCCATATAAAATTACGGGGTCAACCCAATAACCCTAAGAACCAGGGTGTATCCAAATAACTATGGTTTACTCGGGCAGCATCTAACTCAGAGTAATTGTTAGAAATTGAGTCTCTAGCTGGCCGAGGTATGCACCCTGTCCTAGTAGGTACCATAATCCTAGTCAGCGTAAGTCACAACATGATCCTAAATTAACCTGTGCTCACCCTCTGGTAGCTTGGCACAGAGAACGCAGGCTTAACTTATAAGGCAATGTGTAAAGTATTTGTGCAATAATCCATACAATGACACAGTAAATACACCACATAAAGACTCCACAACAGGTTAGGAAAATAGAGAACATTTATATAATTAAAATAAGACCGAAATGATCAAAATCCATCAAGTAGAAGTTGAGATATAGAGTTTTGTAGAAATAAATGCAATGAAGCGCTTAGAAGAAAGTAACTCCAAAAAGGTTAGTTCAGGTCGCGAGGGTCCAGTACAAATCCAAAGTTCAGGCCAACCACGATGGAGCGGGGACTGGCTACAGGAACTCACTTGTGCCTGCTGAACACAGTTCCTTGTATCCTGGGGCTTGGAGAACTTGGAGAGGGCACATTCGGCAAGGGTAGGACTTGCAGAAGTCAGAGTCCAGCAGCACTAGCAGAACTGCAGGAAGTCTTTTGTGTCCCTGAGAAATCAGAAACAGGAGAGAAGATATCAAGCCCTTGGAGATCACCTTGGAGGGAAGGCAGAGTTCAGCTCTCCTGCTAGCAGAGTCAGGGAGCAGCAGGACAATAAGCAGGAAAGCAGGAAATCAGTCCTTCCAGAAAAGCAGTCCAGTTGAGTCTGTTGAGAAGCACCGCATTCCACTGACAGAGGTTCAGTTCAAGCTCCAGAAGTGTCCGATTTGATGGGGTCAGAGACACAACACTTATACCCAAAGGCGCCTTTGATGTGAGGTAAATTTCAAAGAGTGGTTTTGAAGTGCATCTATAACCCTTTAAACCCAGCCCTCACTCCAGACTACCAGTGGGGGGTTATCAGTCTTTTCTGCCCAGGAAGACCCATCGGAATACTGATAAATGCAGATGGTGCTAAATCACATCCAGCCCCTCCTGCATCTGTGGCTGTCTAGAAGGAATGCACAAAGGGAACTGTAGCCTACCCAGACGTGTATCAGACACACAAAGCAGTAAGAGCAGAGAAATGTCCACTTTCTATAAGTGCCATTTCTAAAATAGTAATGTTAAATCCACACACATTAGCCCATCCCATAGCAGAAGGCAGAGTGAACATAAAATGCTCCTCCTCAACTGTAGATATCTCAAGAAGCATGTGGGGGAAATCAATATTCGACTGAGAGAGGAACAGCTGAAAATCCTATTTCTAACCGTGGCTTCATAAGGATTTGGAACCAGATGTGATACAAGCACTAGCCCCAGGATACTACATTCTGAGACGAGATAGGAAGCTGAAAAAAGGAGGAGGCATTGCTATCATCCTGAAAGATCATTTGAGGGGGCACATTGAGCCGGTTATGGTATCAGATTGCGAAAGTATGTCATTTGCAATCTTCTTCACGCCAACCCTTACTCTCGCAGGGATACTGGCCTACCGTCCCCCCGGACTGTGCAGACAGTTTATAAAATCACTAACTGACATGGCAGCTAGATTAGTGAGCACGTCTCCCAATTTGTTTGTATTGGGTGATTTGAATTTACACTTAGACGATCCACTGAAGGCTGAAGCAGCAGATCTCACACAGAATCTATTGGCTATTCAGCTTGATAAGAAAGTGTCTAGTCCCACTCATCAAAAGGGCCATATTCTTGACCCAGTCTTCTCAAATGATATTCACCTCCATACAGGAAACCCTGTCTTGATACCATGGTCAGATCAATTTTTAATACCAATTAGATGGAATAAACCACACCAGATGGCAGGGATCAAAACCCGGAAGAATTGGACGCGTGCTTGGGCAAAACTGTCGCCAGAAATCTGGTTCAAAACTCTGGCAAGTTCCAAACCAGTGGGGGAAACTAATGCCACAATAGCGTCCTACAACTATGATCATTGGATCAGCTCCTCTCTGGACGCTACGATCCCACATAAGTAGATCCTGTAAAAACCGAAACAAAAACAAACACCATGGTATTCACCCAAATTGAGAGAACTTAAACAAAATTGTAAGAAATTAGAGAGGGCTTGGAGAAAAGACTATAATGCAGAAAAAAACAGACATACAGAGAAGCTATCAAGCTCTATCAATTAGAAATAAAAAGAACGCAAGCTCAATACTTTGAGCAGAAAATAACAGCAGCAGGAAACACGCCCAGGGAAATTTTCCAAATCACAAAAAGTCTGACTGGGTGCTTGACGACAGACCCCCCCCCCCTCCCCCCTCAGACTCCATACAGACAAGATGTGATGAACTTGTAGAGTTTTTTTATATATTTTTTTTAGATATTCATAACACATTCCCCAAAATATAAACAGATACAAGTCTGATCAAGAAGGGGAATTCCGTCGGGACACTACCCCGTTTGGGAGATTTCCGTAGCCTGGACCTGACCACCCTAACACAGCGTTTTACTCAGTTCAAATCAGGCTCCCCCAGGGACCCGGCCCCACTCTACAAACTCCTCAGAGTAGAAGGAATTATTCCAGTTTTGTTGGAGGTTTTAAATTCCTCACTGTCCAATGGACAGGTACCTTCAACATGGAAGCACGCTATGATAAGAGCGCTATTGACAAAGGCCAATATTGATCCAGAGGTATGGAGCAATTATCGCCCAGACTCTCTGCTTCCTGGGACAAGTAAAATACTTGAAAAATATGTGAAGAAAATCCTCTCAGAACATCTAGAGAAACATTCCCTGCTGCATGCTACCCAGACAGGCTTCTGCCCTAATCATGGAACGTAGACAGCCTTGTTAGCTGCAGTAGAAGAATCAAGGAAAATCCTCAATCAAGGAGGGACGGAGGCAGTTATCCTACTTGACCTGAGCTCTGCATTCAACACGGTCAACTATAACATCTTATTTGACAGGCTCAGAATGGTATGAGTCTCGGGCAAGGCTCTGTCGTGGATTAAGTCTTTCCTGAAGGACTGAGTATTCCAGGTGTTCGAGGGAAATTCCTCCTCTAAATATATGCCTCTCTTGTGTGGAGTCCCCCAGGGCTCATCATTGAGTCCCACCCTTTTTAATGTTTACCCCGGCTGAGTTAGTGTTACCCTACGGGGTTCAAATCATTACATACGCGGACGATACACAACTGGAGGTAGCGCTAAAGCATTCATGGAACACGGCAATCAATCTTGAATCCTGCATGGAAGCGGTGGCCGTGTGGATGGACCAGTATTGTCTCAAGCTTAACGGAGACAAGACTGAGGTAATGATTTTAGACAACCACACCAGGGTGTCTTGGGAATCAGTGGGCTAAGTTGGCCTAAACGTTTGGGCCCACCCCCTGCCCCAAAAGACCAGATTAAAAGTTTGGGAGTCTGGCTGGATAAATCTCTTAATTTTAATAATCAAGCAAGTAAGCTGGCCGCATCATGTTTTGGCATTATTAGAATGCTAGGGAAAGTTCTTCCACTGCTCCCGGTTCTGGCACGAAGAGTGATAGTTCAGGCACTGGTCCTATCACAATTAGACTATGGGAACTCCCTTTACTTAGGTACCACAAAGGCCACCATAAGGAAATTACAAGTGGTTCAGAATTGCGTGGCTAGGCTGCTTTATAACATTCCCTGCCGGCAATCAGCCGAGCCGGTCTTAAAAAACTCCACTGGCTGCCAATAAGTGAACGGATCAAGTTCAAAGCCTTATGCATAGCCCATAAAACACTATGAGGACAGGTCCCAAGATAAATCACTCCCTTATAGCCTTTTACCACCCAACAAGATGTCTTCGGTCAACTAATCAATTTCTGGCAGTGATATCAGCCTGGCTGATGACGGCTGGTTAGCCAGATACCAGTCCAAGGATGCTTGTTTCCGGGCCAGGGAAGATATGGCTTGGCAGTTCGGGCTGGATTGTTCCCATGAGGCACAGGGTGAGACTGATTTGCATATGGCCATGTCTGAACTGAGGAGGTGGAGTGAGCTAAAGAATGATGATGGATTAAACCCAGATCAGTTGACTGGGGTGAGTGTTTGATTTGCTCCAGCACTCCGTCCATCATCCCCTTTGGTATCGCTTTGTTCGCCCTAAATTGGCAGGGTATGCCCAGACGTGGGTCCCTTGCTCACGTTTCCACTGGATTCAAGCAAGCCTGGCTGATGGCAGCTGATTAGCTAGAAACCGGTCCCAGGATGCTTGTTTCCGGTCCAGGGAAGACATGGCTTGGCAGTTCGGGCTGGACTGTTCCCATGAGGTACAGGGTCAGACTGATTTGCATATGGCCATGTCTGAACTGAGGAGGTTGAGTCAGCTAAAGAATGATGATGGATTAAACCCAGATCAGTTGACTGGGGTGAGTGTTTGATTTGATCCAGCGCTCCATCCATCATCCCCTTTCGTATCGCTTTGTTCGCCCTAAGTTGGCAGGGTATGCCCAGACGTGGGTCCCTTGCTCACGTTGCCACTGGATTCAAGATAGCCTGGCTGATGACAGCTGATTAGCCAGAAACTGGTCCCAGGATGCTTGTTTCCAGTCCAGGGAAGACATGGCTTGGCAGTTTGGGCTGGACTGTTCCCATGAGGCACAGGGTCAGACTGATTTGCTTATGGCCATGTCTGAACTGGGGTGGTGGAGTGAGCTAAAGAATGATGATGGATTAAACCCAGATCAGTTGACTGGGGATGAGTGTTTGATTTGCTCCAGCGCTCCGTCCATCATCCCCTTTGGTAGCACCAATAACAAAGAGCGCACGCTCAGGCGGTCGCATGTTCTCCCTCAACGTGGCCAAGATATGGAACACTCTCCCTATCCAGCTGCGGTCAACCATGCACCATCTTTCCTTTTGGAGACAGTTAAAGACATGGCTCTTCAGAGCATGCCATAGTTAAGACCTCTCTCTTTTGCCCTGATTGTCGCTGATAGTGCGGTGATGCCGAAGGGTAGCTAGGTGCTCTATAAATATTCACTAAGAATAATAATAATAAAATCAGACTTTACCGGCAATCAGGATTTATCATTACCATTCCAAAGATATGTAGCATGAAAAAGCTACTAGTTTCTGACCAGGAATTACAGCTTAAAGGTATTTTAAGGAATTCCCAATGCTAGCGTATGAGAGGAGTAGACCTCACAGCAGTAAAAAAGTAATTTAGCTGTTTGTCTCTACAAGGTCAAGTAAAACATTAAAGTACATGTCCTACTTTTAACTTAAATACCACTCAGCCCTTTGGATTACCAAGGGCCTTCCCTTGGGGTGATATATGTGTAATAAAAGGGGAGTTCAAGGCTAGGCAGTTACTTTAAAATGTCAAGTCGAAGTGGCAGTAAACTGCACACACAAACCCTGTAAAAGTGGTCTGAGACATGGGTACGGGGCTACTTATTTGGGTGGCACAGTCAGTGCTGCAGGCCCACTAGTTGTATTTAATTTCTATGCAATGGGTACATGAAGTGCACTTTACTAGAGAATTATAAGTAAATTAAATATGGCATTTGGGTATGAACCAATGTTAGCATATTTAAGAGAGAACATTTCTCTCTAAATTCCAACCATCTCTGAACACTGAACCTCTCACTACTCTTAACCATCACCCATTCTTGAACCCTTTTCTACGCCTACACCCCACCCTTCCCTCACCCCTTTAAACTGCTCACCACCGTTAAACTGCACCAATCCATGACCCCAAGACCTCTCACCACCCCTGAACTCCACCCATTCCTGCACCCTACAAATCATTTCTACATCTAAACTCCACCTATCCCTGAACCCTTAAATCCCCTCACCACCCTAGACTCAAACTATTCCTAAACCCTAAAAATGCTTCACCATCCCTAACCTCTATCTTTCTCTGAACCCTAAAAAACTCACCAGATATAAAAGCATTCTTCAATGAACCCTCAAACCCCCTCTACACCCCTAAATGCCACCCATTCCTGAGTCCTAAAAAACCCTTAAACGTAACCCACTCTTGAAACCTAAAAACACCTTTTTATGCCTGATCGCCACCCATCCCTGCTCCTAAAAACCCCTTGTCACCTCTAAACATCACCCATCCCTGAACCAAAAAACAACCTCACTACCCATAAACTCCATCCAGCCAAGTTTAATGTGTAATTTTGGACTTTTACATTAAAATGTTTCCTTTAATTTTCGCTTTATTTGTGTTAGACCTGCCATTGTTGGTGTGGTCTTCCCCCAAACTTTTTGCATTCACCACTCCTGTTTTCTGAATTTCGTTTTTGTAGGGACTGGGAATCTGTACAACTGCTAACCAGTGCTAAAGGGCTGGTGTTCTCTCCCTAAAACATGGTAACATTGGTTTACAACTTATAGTCATATTTAATTCACTTATAGGTACTTAGTTAATGGCACTACATGTGCCCAGGGCCTGTCAATTAAATGCTCCTAGTGGGCCTGCAACACACATTTTGCCATCCACTTAACTAACAATTTAAAACTTGTCTTAGGCCTGCCATTGCAGCCTGTATTGCAGTTGTAAACTATCAATTTGACCGGCAAAATAAACCTTTTGCCAGTCCTAAACATTCCATTTTAATACATACAAATCACCCCTAAGGTAGGCCCTAAATAGCCCATAAGGCAGGGTGCATTGCATTTAAAAAAGCATGACATATGTATTTAAGCTATACATATCCTAGTAGTAAAAAAGTCTTACATTAGTTTTTCACTACCGTAAGTCCTATCTCTCTCATTGATAACATTAGGTTACGTTATTACATTTAATAAATGCTCACTTTTGATTGGACGCGATACAAAAGGAGATGATGGACGGAGCGTTTGAGCCAATCAAACACTCACCCCAGTCAACTGATCTGTGTTTAATCCATCACCAATTTTTAGCTCACTCAGCCCCCCCAGTTCAGACATGGCCATATGCAAATCAGTCTGACCCTGTACCTCATGGGAACAGTCCAGCCCGAACTGCCAAGCCATGTCTTCCCTGGACCGGAAACAAGCATCCTGGGACCGGTTTCGGATTCATAATCCTCATCAGCCAGGCTATCTTGAATCCAGTGGCCAAGTGAGCAAGGGACGCACGTCTGAGCATACCCTGCCAACTTAGAGCGAACAAAGCGATACAAAAGGGGATGAAGGACGGAGCGTTTGAGCCAATCAAACACTCACCCCCAGTCAACTGATCTGGGTTTAATCCATCACTATTCTTTAGCTCACTCAGCCACCCCAGATCAGACATGGCCATATGCAAATCAGTCTGACCCTGTGCCTCATGGGAACAGTCCAGCCCGAACTGCCAAGCCATGTCTTCCCTGGACCGGAAACAAGCATCCTGGGACCGGTTTCGGATTCATAATCCTCATCAGCCAGGCTATCTTGAATCCAGTGGCCAAGTGAGCAAGGGACTCACGTCTGAGCATACCCTGCCAACTTAGGGCAAACAAAGCGATACAAAAGGGGATGAAGGACGGAGCGTTTGAGTCAATCAAACACTCACCCCCAGTCAACTGATCTGGGTTTAATCCATCACCATTCTTTAGCTCACTCAGCCACCCCAGTTCAGACATGGCCATATGCAAATCAGTCTGACCCTGTGCCTCATAGGAACAGTCCAGCCCGAACTGCCAAGCCAAGTCTTCCCCTGGACCGGAAACAAGCATCCTGGGACCGGTTTCGGATTCATAATCCTCATCAGCCAGGCTATCTTGAATCCAGTGGCCAAGTGAGCAAGGGACTCACATCTGAGCATACCCTGCCAACTTAGGGCGAACAAAGCGATACAAAAGGGGATGATGGACGGAGCGTTTGAGCCAATCAAACACTCACCCCCAGTCAACTGATCTGGGTTTAATCCATCACCATTCTTTAGCTCACTCAGCCACCCCAGTTCAGACATGGCCATATGCAAATCAGTCTGACCCTGTGCCTCATGGGAACAGTCCAGCCCGAACTGCCAAGCCATGTCTTCCCTGGACCGGAAACAAGCATCCTGGAACCGGTTTCGGATTCATAATCCTCATCAGCCAGGCTATCTTGAATCCAGTGGCCAAGTGAGCAAGGGACTCACGTCTGAGCATACCCTGCCAACTTAGGGCGAACAAAGCGATACAAAAGGGGATGATGGACGGAGCGTTTGAGCCAATCAAACACTCACCCCCAGTCAACTGATGTGGGTTTAATCCATCACCATTCTTTAGCTCACTCAGCCACCCCAGTATGACATGGCCATATGCAAATCAGTCTGACCCTGTGCCTCATGGGAACAGTCCAGCCCGAACTGCCAAGCCATGTCTCCCCCGGACCAGAAACAAGCATCCTGGGACCGGTTTCGGATTCATAATCCTCATCAGCCAGGCTATCTTGAATCCAGTGGCCATCACCACCCCCTTTTATACCACTTTGTTCGCCATAAGTTGGCAGGGTATGCTCAGACGTGAGTCCCTTGCTCACTTTGCCACTGGATTCAAGCAAGCCGGGCTGAAGACGGCTGGAATGCCAGAAACCGGTCCTTGGAAGCTTTTTTCCGGTCCAGGGAAGGCAGGGCTTGGCAGTTCGGGCTGGACTGTTCCCATGAGGCACAGGGTCAGACTAATTTGCATATGGCTATGTCTGAACTGGGGTGGCAGAGTGGGCTAAAGAACGGTAATGGATTAAAACCAGATCTGTTGACTGGGTGTGAGTGTTTGATTGGTTCAGATGCTCCGTCCATCACCACCCCCTTTTGTACCACTTTTGATTGTAAGCAGATAGGAAGGGCAAGAGTGGACTTAAATGAAGTGGAATTTTAAATCCCCATTAATAGTGAAGTCTAATTTTAAGCCACAATTCTGAAAAGGTCACTTTTAGAAAGTTTCCTTTTTTTGTCATTCAGTGTCTGCTGCCTGTGTCCTGAATTACATGACTGTGAATAGCTTTGCAGTTGGACTGTGTGTGTTCCTCCCAGAGAGTGAGACAAAGGGGGACTAGATGTTGGCAAGATGGGCCATCCTATCCTACCAGGATAGGTGGGATAGAGCAGTTTCCTGCTCCAACTCAAATGTTAAAGGACTGCTGCCTCCGGTGCGTGCGCGCACACAAACCTGACACCAGTCTTTTGCCATTCCAGACTTTTTAAAGCATTGGTAAGGAAAAGGGAAGAAGTCTTCAGAGCCAGATGTGGGGCAAGCCAGGATGTCACCTCCACTCTAAAGACTGGTATAAATATTGTGCATTCTGAGCCACTCTTCAATAAACTCCTGGATCTGTGGGAGACTTCAGAAGGACTGCCTTGTAATCCAGATAAGTTCCCTTCAGATTGAGGCCGGCATTGTTCCTCAGAGGACTATTCTGCTTCTACCATAGTACCATCCTGCTGCTTGAAGCCTGATTTCATTCTTCTGAGGCCTGCATAAATGAAAAGGACCATCTCCTTAAACATAAGATTCCCAGAGTGACTCCAAGGCTAGTCTCCTGTGAGAGCTACAGGGACATACGGTCCAGAGACCTTGAAACCTGCACCTGGCCTCTGCTGAAGGGAGTTTTAACTCCCCAAGTGGGGCCCCCTAGGTCCTGGACCCTTGGAAGTGGAGTTAGAGTTGCTCTTCTGCCTAACCCTAAAATTTGGGACTTAGAAGGTTTTCCACTAAAAGTGCCCTGAGAATAATAATAATAATAATAATAAATCAGCCATTTATAGAGCGCAAACAGCTACCTCCAAGGACGTGTCCCGGGGCTATAGCAACAGGTGACGCACGAAAGTCCTGAAGAAGGCCCATGTTCCCGGAGATTAACTTAGGTTAAAAAGCCATGTTTTTGCTGCTTT
This sequence comes from Lissotriton vulgaris, assembly GCF_964263255.1. Taxonomy (NCBI): domain Eukaryota; kingdom Metazoa; phylum Chordata; class Amphibia; order Caudata; family Salamandridae; genus Lissotriton; species Lissotriton vulgaris. Next base: position 1,021,445,529 of record NC_141697.1, read on the forward strand.
CCTGAATTGCGTTTCACCGCCAATCTGGCGCAGGGCATTGGGCGGTGAATTCCATATCATGGATGCCCGGTACATGAAGGATCTGCCACCTAGCCGCGCTTTCTTAACTCATGGTGTGCAAAGCAGATTCTGGGAGTTAGACCTCAGTGACCGAGTATGCTTATACTCACCTAATCTCCGCTTCAGGTAACTGGGGCATGATCTACGTATCGCCTGAAAAGCTAGAGCTAAGGCCTTAAATTTAATTCTGTTGGCTACCGGTAACCAATGTAGTTCTTTGATCTGCGGAGAGATAATCTGCCAAAAAGGGACTCGTCTGATTAATCTTGCAGCTGCATTTTGAACCATTTGAAGTTTTGTAACCAGGTAAGCAAGAAGACCCAAATAGAGGCCGTTCGCGTAGTCAAGGCGAGAAGTAACTGTGGAATGGACTACTACCCGACGACAGTTCTCGGGCAGTAGGTCTATGAATTTTCGCAGGTTTCTCAAACTGCCGAAACAGGCAGCTGTCACCTGCTGAATTTGGGCCAAAAAGGATAGATCATTCTGCCATTTTACTCCCATTTTTTTACTCCCAATTTTTTGAGGGAGAACCAATAGAAGACATGGACATACCAGTCAGCTGATCCGTCCATGGTGCATCGCCGACGGCCTTACTCCACGGTAGCTCCTGCTACAGTCTTCCCTGCAACAGCAAATCCTGTTAATCGGGACCTCTCGGCAAAGGAATCCGGCTTCGTGGAGCGCATGTTGACTACAGTCTGCAGGTTTGTCCCGCTGAAGATATTTGACTTCCCAAAAAGTAAAAATATTCACTATGACTCCATTAAGCAGTTCCCTGTTGATGATGCCCAGACATGGGTCCTGTGCTCACTACGGCACTGGAGTCAAGCTATCCTGGCTGCGAAACTGGTCCTGGGATGCTTGATTTCGATCCAGGGCAGACATTGCTTGGCAGTTCAGTCTGGACTGTTCCCATGAGGCACAGGGTCAAGACTGATTTGCATGTGGCCATGTCTGAACTGGGGTGGCTTGGTGAGCAAAATAACGATGGATTAAACCTAGATCTGTGACTGGGGGTGAATGTTTTGCCATTGGGCAACATTCCGTCCATCATCTTGTGTGTGTTGCTGTTCATCCTATGTGGGAAGGGTATGCCCAGACGTGGGTCCCATGCTCACTTTGCCACTGGAGTCAAGCTATCCTGGCTGAGGATGACTGATGGCCAGAAACCGGTCCTGGGATGCTTGATTTCGATCCAGGGAAGACATGGCTTGGCAGTTCGGTCTGGACTGTTCCCATGAGGCACAGGGTCAAGACTGATTTGCATGTGGCCATGTCTGAACTGGGGTGGCTTGGTGAGCAAAATAATGATGGATTAAACCCAGATCTGTGACTGGGGGTGAATGTTTTGCCATTGTGCAACATTCCGTCCATCATCTTATGTGTTTTGCGTCCTCCTTGGATGCCCTCTCCTGCTTTGCCTGTTAAACTCTGCCTTCTCTTGAACCTTTTTTCAATATGTCTTCTGAGAGGAGCTGATGTAGCCTTAGTAAACAAGGCCACTTGAAGCACAAGGGAGAAAACCTTATGCTGGGGGTTCCCCTACTCCTAAATTAAAAATCAATGTTTTCCCTGATGAAAAAAATTGGAGAAGAAACATATAGCTAAGAAAAGATCAAGGCGTGTCACAGTAAGACGTGTCTCCTAATGAAGTTTAAAAATGCATTTTATAAAATGAAGTTTATAAATTTTGTTAAGCCCATAAGGTCATATTCATTAAATGCACCTCAGACCATTGTAAAGAGAGTACTCAAAATTGCCTGACCTTGTCACAGCCCACACTCTGAGGAACCATCTAACTGTCAAAATGAACAGCCAGCAACTAGTCAATGGAAATTGATACAGTGACTGACCAGAACTCTGTAGAAAGAATGTTTGAAGAATGCTTGCTTGAAGCCCTAAAGCACTAGTGAAGAGAGAACTTTACAAATCAGGCCACTGAATCACAGTTGAAGAATAAAAGCATATATGCATGTATAGCTATGGGTCGCTCGTAGCTCACCAGGCAAGAGTAAGAGCAAAATGTATGTATTATCGACCCAAATCAGGCACAATGCAGCAAGTTAGGCTATCAAGTTGCTTCTCCGCAACAGCCTACACTCTTCAAGCAATGTATTTTGTACTATCTAATAATATAAAAAATTCTGTAATAATTAAGTGGCCTATTCAGAACTAAAAAACTGACCACAGAGGCATGACACAACAAAACGCACAGTTAATCAGTAATTAGAAACACAATTTTTGGAGGGTTCACTTATAATTTCACAGACATACAGAATGTAGAGAAAGTCAAACCTCCAACCTAGCACTGGCAATTAGTAATTTGCGAGTTGAATATAAGCGTTTGCCAGTTTGTAAATTAGCTAAACTACGTACTTGCCAGGGAATTTCTAGCTTCTATGAGCTGTTTTTCAGTAAAAATATTCGATTGTTTTTATATTCTGCTTAAAAGTACATGTCTACCATCTCTATAATTAAATGTAATATTACTCAACCTACCAACTTGGAGTGACAGAGGCTTAGTTGAGATTTGAAGCAGAGATTTGAACTTACAATTTGCAGAAATGGCAGATGAACTTTTTACTCCCTCATGCATCATGCACAACGGCAGAGTGCAGAGCTACCATCTTGGGAATGAGCACAGCAGAGTGTCTTTACAGCTGCGCACATGTGCATCTTACCTGTCTCAGTACAAGTCAACAGGCCTAGGACATACTAAACACTAGGGTCTAGTTGTAGCATGCACATTGGCAACATCTCTTTGATCCAGCCAGACTGGGCTGCAAATGTGGCCTGTCGATGTGACCCAGGACAAATGCTAGGTAGGCATTCCATTTGCGTCTGCCACAAAGGAGCACCAGTAAGCTCCTTCTAAGGTGAGATACTTGGTACAAGTGGTTCCTCAGATGGTGTGAAGTAAATGGAAGTACTGTCAGATGATCGACGCCTATTGTAGGTAGCTACTTTACAGCAGGCTGGTGAAAGATACACCAGATAGAAGGGTGGGATGCCTGCCACACGAACACTGAGCACAAACAACCTACCTTTGTAGAAATGGGTTTACTGTATAACGCAAATTATATTTTCACACATCCACCCAATATACATAATGGAATGCATTATCTTTTACTGAGTACCATGACAGTAAGGTTATGTGAAATAGCTCTTGCTTTATTATGTGCTATCAATGCTCTCTCTTTAGTGCGGCTGGCAGGTGTCTCACACCATCAGGAAAGTTTCTACACTACTGTTATCACAAGAAAAATTAAATACAAGGATCTCAAGAAAATGAACCTCCTGTTACTATTACAATTGCATGTTAACAATTTTAATAAATGCCAACTGAAGTTACAAAATCAGAAGATTATCTGAACATCTGTGTAACCACTCGCAACATCCCTTTTTTAGGGCTCAGCCTACATCCCACGAAGTGGGTGTGGCTTCAGAGCCCTCTTGAGAGGGACTTCGGCAAGGTAACCTAGAGATTCCAGAGAAGCGCATGAATTGTGTTCGTTATATATGGCAGCTGCATGGCAATTGGCCCTCGCATGGCTGTGTTTTTACAAGCCAGCACGCAATAGGCCATAGTCTGTGGAGTTTCTCCACTTTCTGCATATTCCGTTCGGAGACGCGCACCAGAAGGCTATATTTCATCAATTACCAGCTGTCAGGGGCCGCCGTAATTGAAGCCAGATGTTGTGCGCGCATTCAGCACTCTCCAGTTAAGTTTTTTTCAGCTGTGTGTGCGCGCATGCTGGCTCCCTGGCAAAGCTTGTGGGCCCGTGGTAATTGAAGGCAGATGCCGGCGCGCGTTCCCCATTCTGTGCTGTGTGCTCCTTCACCGGGCATTTTTTTAACAATAGCGATCGCGAAAGTGATCGCTTTAAATGCTGCTTTATTGCCGTCGCACATATCTATTTATTTATTTATTAACATGCCGGTTATTAGTAAAGTACATGTAAAAGGCTAACACAGGTACACGCAAAGCTGCTCTTGATTTGTTTTAGGCTCTGTAAAGAACGTCAGCCCGGATTTGTACAAGATCAACAATTCTTTGTAGTTTCAATGCCCCTCCCTTCTCAGCCGGGACAAGCACCTGCCCTCGGAGCACACTGTGTTCACGTTGTTGTGCAGCGTCCAAAGGAGCACTAAACCGCTGGTAACTGGCAGTGCTGGGGTGTATTAAACACACAAACCCTTGGTTACAGGACATAAGGATTATTATAGTGTGAGTGCAGAGTGCGCAGAGTGCAGAGTGGGCAGAGTGCATATTGTGAAGTAGTGAGTGCAGAGTGTGAGTGCAGAGTGAGTGTGCAGAGTGAGTGTGCAGAGTGCAGAGTGAGTGTGTAAGAGTGAGTGTGTAAGAGTGAGTGTGCAGAGTAGTGAGTGCAGAGTGAGTGTGCAGAGTGCAGAGTAGTGAGTGCAGAGTAGTGAGTGTGCAGACTAGTGAGTGCAGAGTAGTGAGTGTGCAGACTAGTGAGTGCAGAGTAGTGAGTGCAGAGTGCAAAGTGAGTGTGCAGAGTAGTGAGTGCAGAGTGTGAGTGCAGAGTGCAGAGTGTGAGTGCAGAGTAGAAAGTGCAGAGTGCAGAGTGCAGAGTGTGAGTGCAGAGTAGAAAGTGCAGAGTAGAGAGTGCAGAGTAGAGAGTGCAGAGTAGAGAGTGCAGAGTAGAGAGTGCAGAGTAGAGAGTGCAGAGTGGTGAGTGCAGAGTGGTGAGTGCAGAGTGCAGAGTAGTGAGTGCAGAGTGCAGAGTAGTGAGTGCAGAGTGACTAGCGAGTGCTAGGGAGTGCTAGGGAGTGCAGAGTGACTAGGGAGTGCAGAGTGACTAGGGAGTGCTAGGGAGTGCAGAGTGACTGCAGAGTGACTGCAGAGTGCTAGGGAGTGCTATGGAGTGCGGAGTGACTGCAGAGTGCTAGGGAGTGCTAGGGAGTGCAGAGTGACTGCAGAGTGCTAGGGAGTGCTAGGTAGTGCTAGGGAGTGCCGAGTGACTGCAGAGTGCTAGGGAGTGCTAGGGAGTGCAGAGTGACTAGGGAGTGCTAGGGAGTGCTAGGGAGTGCAGAGTGACGGCAGAGGGCTAGGGAGTGCTAGGGAGTGCAGAGTGACTGCAGAGTGCTAGGGAGTGCAGGGTGACTGCAGAGTGCTAGGGAGTGCAGAGTGACTAGTGAGTGCTAGGGAGTGCAGAGTGCTAGGGAGTGCTAGGGAGTGCAGAGTGACTAGGGAGTGCAGAGTGACTGCAGAGTGCTAGGGAGTTCTAGGGAGTGCAGAGTGACTAGGGAGTGCAGAGTGCTAGGGAGTGCAGAGTGCTAGGGAGTGCAGAGTGACTAGGGAGTGCTAGGGAGTGCAGAGTGACTAGGGAGTGCTAGGGAGTGCAGAGTGACTAGGGAGTGCAGAGTGACTAGGGAGTGCTAGGGAGTGCAGAGTGACTAGGGAGTGCACAGTGCTAGGGAGTGCTAGGGAGTGGAGAGTCACTACAGAGTGCTAGGGAGTGGTAGGGAGTGCAGAGTGACTGCAAAGTGCTAGGGAGTGCTAGGGAGTGCAGAGTGACTGCAGAGTGCTAGGGAGTGCTAGGAAGTGCTAGGGACTGCAGAGTGACTGCTAGGGAGTGCTGAGTGACTGCAGAGTGCTAGGGAGTGCAGAGTGACTGCAGAGTGCTAAGGAGTGCTAGGGAGTGCTAGTTAATTCAGATTGACTAGGGAGTGCAGAGTGACTAGGGAGTGCTAGGGAGTGCAGAGTGACTAGGGAGTGCTAGGGAGTGCAGAGTGACTAGGGAGTGCAGAGTGACTAGGGAGTGCTAGAGAGTGCAGAGTGACTAGGGAGTGCTAGGGAGTGCAGAGTGCTAGGGAGTGCTAGGGAGTGGAGAGTCACTACAGAGTGCTAGGGAGTGCTAGGGAGTGCAGAGTGACTGCAAAGTGCTAGGGAGTGCTAGGGAGTGCAGAGTGACTGCAGAGTGCTAGGGAGTGCTAGGAAGTGCTAGGGACTGCAGAGTGACTGCTAGGGAGTGCTGAGTGACTGCAGTGTGCTAGGGAGTGCAGAATGACTGCAGAGTGCTAGGGAGTGCTAGGGAGTGCAGAGTGACTAGGGAGTGCAGAGTGACTAGGGAGTGCTAGGGAGTGCAGAGTGCTAGGGAGTGATAGGGAGTGGAGAGTCACTACAGAGTGCTAGGGAGTGCTAGTGAGTGCAGAGTGACTGCAAAGTGCTAGGGAGTGCTAGGGAGTGCATAGTGACTGCAGAGTGCTAGGGAGTGCTAGGGAGTGCTAGGGACTGCAGAGTGACTGCTAGGGAGTGCTGAGTGACTGCAGAGTGCTAGGGAGTGCAGAGTGACTGCAGAGTGCTAGGGAGTGCAGAGTGACTGCAGGGTGCTAGGGAGTGCTAGGAGTGCAGAGTGCTAGGAAGTGCTAGGGAGTGCAGAGTGACTGCAGAGTGCTAGGGAGTGCTAGGGAGTGCTAGGGAGTGCAGAGTGACTGCAGAGTGCTAGGGAGTGCAGAGCGACTGCAGAGTGCTAGGGAGTGCAGAGTGACTGCAGAGAACGAGGGAGTGCTAGGAGGGTGCTAGGGGTGCTAGGGAGTGCAGAGTGACAGCAGAGTGACTGCAGGGTGACTGCAGAGTGCTAGGGAGTTCAGAGTGACTGCAGAGTGCTAGGGAGTGCAGAGTGACTGCAGAGTGACTGCAGTGTATGAGTGTGCAGGGTGAACACATGGATAAAACACATTGCCATTTACAGTGCCATTACCTCTAACTCAAAAAAATCCGAGACCTATTGCATTTCCAATGCTTGTTACAACAAGGGTTGGTGGTACTGGGACTCTACCAATCGAAGTTTATATTCTTTTCAGCTCTACTGTTCAGCCTTTCCATGCCTTAGAAATGTACACAGCATAGTGAACACCGGGAATATATGTAATTTAAGACAAGCCAAGTTCTACTAACAGAATTTGTATGGACGTTTGCAAATCATGGATCAGCCACTCACTCCTGAAGTTACAACATGGCCGACAAATCAACAGGAAACAGAGGACAGTTTCCAACTTCACGTAATAACAATTAAAAATCTTACATAGATTGAGGGCAGCCGAAATAGCATAGGTGAGCAAACAGGAAGCACCCTGTAACTGGGTCTCTAGTTGGCAGTGGTATGCACCCTAAAGAAGCCCTCGATTACCTAGGACCTGCCTACATCAACCATCGTTGATCTTATCTCAAAAAAAATAACTCCTGCCCTAAAGCAACTATAACTTCAAGTCAAGTCAAGTCAAGTCAAGTCAAGTCAAAGAGATTTATATAGCGCGCTACATACCCAGAGGGTCTCAAGGCGCTTATGGAGGGGTGGGGAATTACTTGTCGAATATCCAAGTTTTAAGTTGCTTTCTGAATGCTAGGTGGTTCTGAGTAAGGTGAAGGTGAGTGGGAAGGGAGTTCCAAGTTTTAGCTGCCAGGTAGGAGAAGGATCTGCCTCCCATGGTTGTTTTGTTGATGCGAGGTACAGTGGCAAGAGCTTGTTTGGAGGAACGTAGCTGACGGGAGGGGGTGTAGAAGGACAGTCGTGTGTTGAGGCAATCAGGTCCAAGTTCGTAGAGTGCTTTGTGTGCGTGGGTTATGAGGCGGAAAGTAATCCTCTTATTTACGGGGAGCCAGTGGAGGGTTTTTAGATGACCAGAGATGTGTTCTTTACGCGGGATGTCTAGTATGAGCCTGGCAGAGGCGTTCTGGATGCGTTGGAGTTTTTTCTGGAGTTTTGCGGTGGTACCGGCGTAGAGGGTGTTTCCGTAGTCCAGGCGGCTAGTGACCAGTGCGTGGGTGACCGTTTTACGAGTTTCGGTGGGGATCCATCGAAATGTTTTTTTGAGCATGCGAAGAATGTTGAAACAAGACGAAGAAACGGCGTTGACTTGCCTGGTCATCGAGAGTGAGGAGTCCAGGATGATGCCCAGGTTCCGTGCGTGGTCTGTCGGGATGGGTGCCTTTCCAAGGGCCTCTGGCCACCAAGAGTCATCCCAGGCGGAGGGGGAGGTGCCTAAGATGAGGACTTCTGTTTTGTCGGAGTTCAGTTTCAGACGGCTGTGCTTCATCCACTCGGCTACTTCTTTCATTCCTTCGTGTAAGTTGGTTTTGGCGGTGTTAGGGTCTTTGGTGAGTGAGAGGATCAGTTGAGTGTCGTCAGCGTAGGAGATGATGTTGAGGTTGTGTTGGCGAACGATGGTCGCAAGGGGGCTCATATATACGTTGAAGAGGGTGGGGCTGAGAGAAGATCCTTGTGGCACGCCACAAATGACTTCAGTGGACTCTGACTTGAATGGTGGGAGGCGGACTCTCTGGGTTCTTCCGGTGAGGAACGAAGTGATCCATTCCAGTGCTTTTCCTTGGATTCCGACGTTTCTGAGGCGCTGTAGAAGGGTGCTATGACAGACTGTGTCGAAGGCTGCGGAGAGGTCGAGGAGGATGAGGGCGACTGTGTCTCCGTTGTCCAGTAGAGATCGAATGTCGTCAGTTGCAGCGATGAGAGCGGTCTCAGTGCTGTGTTTGGCTCGGAAGCCGGACTGTGAGGAGTCGAGGGATTTGTTGGTTTCGAGGAATGCGGCGAGCTGGTTGTTGACCGATTTCTCGATGACTTTGGCAGGGAATGGAAGGAGTGAGATAGGGCGGTAGTTTTTGAGTTCGGTGGGATCAGCTGTGGGTTTCTTCAGAAGGGCGCTGAGTTCGGCATGTTTCCAGCTTTCCGGGAAGGTTGCGGAGTTGAGGGAGCAGTTGATGACGTCTCGGAGGTGCGGTGCTATAATGGAGTCTGCTTTGTTAAAGATGTGGTGAGGTCATGGGTCTGTGGGGGATCCTGAGTGGATAGAGTTCATCAGACGGATGGTGTCCTCAGTGGAGATAGGCTTCCAGTCGTTGAGGATGTTCAGGGGGGGTGGGGGTCCTGAAGGGGGTTGGGAGGGTTGGTCTTCGGGTCGGTTGTCGAAGCTGTTGTGGATGTCTGCAATTTTGTTGTGGAAGAATGAGGCTAGGGAGTCGCAGAGGGCTTGTGAGGGGGTGATGTCGTTGGAGTTGGCCGAGGGGTTGGTAAATTCCTTGACGATGTTGAATAATTCCTTACTGTTGTGGGCGTTGTTATCTAGTCTGTCCTTGAAAGCGGCTTTTTTGGCGGTCCGGATCAGTTGGTGGTGTATGCGGGTGGCGTTTTTAAAGGTGTCCTTGGTGCTGGTGGTTGGGTCTTTTTTCCAGGCCTTCTCAAGGGAGCGGCAGAGTTTCTTGGATTTCTTAAGATCATCGTTGAACCAGGAGGCCTTCTTGCTGCCTAGTTTGATTTGTCGTTTTTTCAGTGGTGCTAAGATGTCGGCGCTGTTGGATAACCATTGTGTGAGGTTGGTGGCTGCTTGGTCTGGGTTTGCAGAGTGGGCTGGGGCGTTTAGAAGAAGCAATGAGGAGATCTGGTCGATGGTGATTTTGTTCCAGTTTCTTTGCAGAGTGGGTTGGGGGTGGTTGTTGGAAGTGGGTTTGTTGTAGGTGAAGTGAACGCAGCTGTGGTCAGTCCAAAGGAGAGCTGTGGTGTGGCTGAAGGAGTCATGTTTGCTGGAGGTGAAGATAGGGTCGAGTGTGTGACCTGCGATGTGGGTGGAGGTGGTGACAAGTTGTTTAAGTCCGAGGTTGGCGAGGTTGTCCAAAAGGGTGGTGGTGTTGCGGTCGTTGTTTTTTTCAAGGTGAAAGTTGAGGTCGCCCAAAAGGATGTAATCCTCGGAGGGGAGCGCGTGTGGAGTGATGAAGTCCGTGATGTCTTCACTAAACTTTGCGCGGGGTCCTGGTGGCCTGTAAAGGAGGGTGCCTCTGAGTGTGGTTTTGGGGTCGATGTGGATCTGGAAGTGAAGGTGTTCAGAGTTGGCGAGGTTGACGTCTGAACTGGTAGAGATGCGGATGGATTTCTTATGGACGATAGCGATACCTCCTCCTGTGTGGCCGGTACGGTCCTTGCGTGTGATCTTATAGTCTTCTGGGATGGCAATGGTGATGTCTGGGGCAGAAGAGGCGTTCATCCATGTTTCTGTTAGGAAGGTGACGTCCAGAGAGATGGTGTCTAGTAGATTCCAGAGGTCAATGGCGTGCCTGTGGACCGATCGGGTGTTGAGCAAGATGCATTGTAGGTGGTTGGGGTCGGATATCTGTTGTGTGATCGTAGCGGAGTTGTTGTCGGTGCCGTTGAATTTGCAGGAGTTGCATGAGAAAGGTCCGTGGGTGTGTCCAGGAGCGGCTTGGACGCAGTTGGGGGAGCGGCCGGGGTTAAGGGCTAGGAGGGTGGTGGCATCGTAAGTAATGCGGGAGGGGAGGGCATTGCGAGGACCAGGGGGTCTGGCGCTGGGCGCGGTCCAGGCGCGGACGGGCGTAGACGGGCTTACCTTTGGCGCACCTTCGGCGCACCTGGGGCGCGAACGATGCGCGTGACCGCTGCGCGGAAGGTCATCTGTCATATATGGATGGTGGAAAGGGGGAGGGGCGAGGGCGGTTCAGCTGGGAGGCGGGGCGGGCTCACGAGGACGCAGACCGAGGACAACAACCAAATAAACAAGATGGCAGTGGGGGGAGGGCAGAGCACAGCGCCGGGGGTAAACACGCACTAAAGTTGATTTAATGGCAGCGGAAGCGAGGCGGATCAGCGCCCAGAGCTATACAATACAGACAAACTTATTTTAAAAATACCATACAGTTGCAGCAGAAGCGAGGCGAGGCAGCGCCCAGAGCAATACACTACGGACACACTTTTAAATATACAACACAGTTGCAGCAGAAGCGAGGCGAAGCAGCGCCCAAAGCACTACAATACAGTCAGCTTTTACGATACCAGGTCTCGCCAGGGAGACTGGGGAGCGACCTCTCACCAAGCAGCAATGAGGGGATCACAGCGCTTCCAGGTACGGGAGCGCTGTAAATACACAGTGGGAGGGCGGTTCAGCTGGGAGGCGGGGCGGGCTCACGAGGACGCAGACCGAGGACAACAACCAAATAAACAAGATGGCAGTGGGGGGAGGGCAGAGCACAGCGCCGGGGGTAAACGCGCACTAAAGTTGATTTAATGGCAGCGGAAGCGAGGCGGATCAGCGCCCAGAGCTATACAATACAGACAAACTTATTTTAAAAATACCATACAGTTGCAGCAGAAGCGAGGCGAGGCAGCGCCCAGAGCAATACACTACGGACACACTTTTAAATATACAACACAGTTGCAGCAGAAGCGAGGCGAAGCAGCGCCCAAAGCACTACAAAGCCTCCGCCATGTACAATATGCTCATGAATAATTTTACAGCAAATGTTGCTGTGAAATTATCAATGATGTCATAGAAGATGTCATGAGTGATGTAATATGTGGGATAATTAGCAGTGTATGGTGAGGGCGCGAGTTATAGTTACTTTAGGACATGAGTTATAGCTTCTTGAGATAAGTATAACTATAACTGCTGAATTTCTATGGTATTGTGTGTGCAAAATCTGAAACTAACTATAACGTCCCTGTAACCGTTGTCTTTTCTAGTGAATTTCAAAGGTTTTTTAATTCTATTTTCTAACTATAAAGTCTCAGTAACCTTTGTTTTTTCAGTGAATTTCTATGTTTTTTAACGTAAAGTAATATATAATTACCATACATTAACCAAAACACAGGAGAAACTCCCTGCATGTAGCCAACTCTCCACATGCAGCCAACCCCACACTGCACCCGGAATGCGACCAGGCCTGTGGCCAGACCCTATATCCTACCCCCCATAGGTATCCAACCTGGGAGGGGGGCATGCAGCCCCCTCCCCCTGCCGATTTTGGCCCAGGGGACTGCCACATTTTATTAGGGGGTATGTGGCCCCCCTCCCCAGGCCGTATTTAGCCCTGGGGACCCCATCTTCCCGGGCCTGGACACATTGTAAATGAGGAGGTGGGCACACAGCTCCTTCTCTCTGGACCAATATTGGTCCCGGGGACCCAGATCTCCAAGGACTAGGCAATTATTAATAGGGGAGAGGGGTTGCACAGCACCTTTCTGGGCCAATTTTTACCCAGGGGACCACATTAACGGGGCTCATACAAAGTGTGGGTGCCCTGGAGCCCATCCAAGGCACCCACTGCATATTTGGTTGAGGCCATGGGGGGAGCTCCAAAGCCCCCACGGTCTTAGCCCACTCCCTGCCTCCAGCGGGAGCCGGCATTGCTCCTGCCCACAGGGAACAAAATAAAAATGCTGCTCCCTGCGGGCAGGAGCAATTTTTTCACCCGTTCACCAGTAGGTAGCTATAGTTAGGACCTAGTTTCCACAGGAAAATTGTTTTTCGACTTACTTATGACTTGGCACAATTTGACAACAAATCTTCTCAAAATGTTCCCAAAAAAGTGACCTCCTGATTCTAGTTGTGCATGAAACGTTTTATGGTGATCCCTTGAGCAGGGGCTGAGAAAAAGGGGGTGGGGGGGGGGCGGGGGGGAGTGTGTTTCCCATATGTATTCCCATAGACATTTTAGACACAACTATACCCCAAACCGCTGGACGGAATTACACCAAATTTGGCAGAAAGGTAGCCCTTGATCCAGAAAGAACGCTTTTTGTGACTTGGTTTAAATCCATTCAGTAGTTTGAGATATTACAAGAAAAACAAATCTGTGTATCTAGAGACACGAACCCTCTGCGAATCCAACCGATCTCATGCAGAGATCTGATTGGTTTCCAACACTTCAACCAGGAAGTGTTGGCAGCCATTTTGGGGCTCAGACTTAGCCGAGTCCCAAAAAAGGATAAGAAAAAGAGAAGTGGGAGGATAGGAATATCCGACGCCTCAGGCCTGGTGCTGGGATCCCCTAGGTGCCTCTCAAGGCTCAAAAAGCATTTTTTTCAGTTGTGTGGTATTTTTACAGTGGACTCGCAAATTTGCAGCAGAATTGAAAAAGAGAAACAACAAGAGCGGTCTCCTGCACTTGTTTTCTATATGCTCCCCCCCCCCCCAGATCGGACAGGGCCGGGGGAGATTATTACTTATATAATGACAGCCACAGGTCACCAACACGCGGTGGTCCAAACCTGCAGAGCTTTCAGATGTACGGATTCAACTGGTCCCTCTTCCTTGTCACATCCTTATGGCAAATAGCAACATAGAGCCCAGCAGAGGAGGCATGGGAGCCACAACAGCTGGTGGAGAGTGCTCATGCAGGGGCCGCAGCACCAAGCCACACGCACACTGACTGGTGCCTGGTAAGTGCTGGGAGGCCGCACAAGGTACAGGGAGATGGATGACAGGTGGGGGATCCAACTAGGCCACTGTGAGCGCATTGTAAGGGGATACTAAGGCACACATTGGGGTCAAGGGGTTTCAGGAGCACAAGCGGGGGCAGAACAGGCACTTTGCAGGTGGCACCACCTAGAGCTGCCTTTCCTCTTCTCTGTGACCCACTTGAGCCCGAGTGAATAGCCCATTGGCTGTGTCTGTGATCAGGTTATCCCCCGCAGAGAGGTAGACCTAGGGTGAGGGCTGCTGGTGTATCTATACATCCTGTGTTGCGGGTCCCACGTGCAGTTTTGTTAAATCCAACGAGCCGAAGAAAGTTGTGGTTGAGGGCCCTAGACTGGGTAAGGGAGCCGATAGCCTGATAGGGGCTCCTCAAGTGGTCTTGGTTGTTGTGGAACAAGTTGAGCAAAGTGTGCATCCTTGAGAATGGAGAGGTTGGGTGCTGCTGGAAGTTTAAAGGGAGAGCAACTGGTGCATGAGGACACTGATAAACATTGCTCAGTGTGGTTCTCGATGGGCATGAGGGGTTAGTGTCAGGGACTATTTTAATCTCTACCCATAGCTTCACTGGACAAGTGGTTGTGCTCGATGATATTGTGTATCTTTCAAATGGTAAGGTGAGGTGGTAGGGAGCCTTCTTCCGCGGTGGGAGACAGAAGGAGCTTTGGGCAGCAGCAATCATAGGAGAGGGGTAGCACCTTGCTAAGTGGATCTCCTTGCTAATCATAAAAAGTTGGGTGTTCTACTTTTTGAGCTGGTTCTCGCAACCCCTTCCCAGAGCAAGTATTTATAACAATGGACAAAGGTAGAAAGAGATTTTAACAGGAGGGGGGAGAGAGAGAGTCAGTGGATTCAGTCTCCCTAGTTATATGAATAAACAAAGTAGAATCCACTCAAAGTGATAGAGATCCCTAAGGTGATGGGGAACACACAGTGTTGTTTAAATGCCCCTCACACACCAACAGGCCCCTTGGTGTCATGCTTCATCATCGGGGCCTTCGCACCCCTCTACGGGATGCGGCGTGCTGCGACTCGCGGATACGCAGGAGCACTTAGAAGTGAACTATGTGTGGGGGTGTGTGTTTTACCAAAGTGTGAGTGAGGTGAGGTGAAAAAAAGAGTGAATAGTTAAAAAATACCTGGCACGTGGGAGGAAAAAAAAAAAAAATAATTTTAATTTAATCCCCGGCTGGTATTGTTAAAAGAAGTGCAGGGCGTGGTTAGATAGATACGTGTTAGGGTATCAAAACCACTGTTTAGAGTGTCAACATGTTTCGGAGGTCAAAGCCCCCTTCTTCAGGACAAGGGTTATGCACTTACCCTCCCCTTACTCACATGTAGAATGTAAAAGTGTATTTAAAAATAATTACCACAATGTGTAATATTCCTAACTATGTTTTTATGTTAGTGAATGCAGTTGCGCCCAATTGGCGATAGAACCTGTGGAGAGAAATTCACAGATAAACACATAGATCTATAATGCACAGACCAGTGGAGAAGAAAAAAGCTTCTCTGAATACAACAAGGTTAAACCAAAAATAATGGAACCCTGTGGAAAAATAAAACACAAATGGACATAACACAGTACTTACAGACATATATACAAAACACAAAATTACTCTCTGCTCAGATGGAAAGAGAGCAAACAATAGGAAAGATAAGTCTTACTTAAAGTTCTCAACTATAAGACCTCATGAGCCTATGCGTATATTGGGGGATCCTTCCTTTCTGCTCAGAAATGACCTATAAAACATTAATATATGGGGTTCAGTTGGAAACACGGTACTAAATGCACCAAAGCGATGAAGCAACTGCTCCTCTCTATGACCAAAACTCACGGTTACTGCAATGGCTAATCGCCTGCCTTTCCTCAACGCGGCTCCGATGAAGTGAGCATGAATCGCGTCAGAACCCTTATATATACTCTCCCTGGAAGTAATTAGTGGTAGTAGATTGATTAATGAGGTCCGGGGGAAGCCCAAATACGGAGATCGTAATCTCTGAGGGTCCGGTGTTGCGCTCTCGGCTCACACTACCTAACGCGCATGCGCATACTAGCTAGTCCAATGCGCATGTGCGGCACCTGGAGCGTCTGCGCATGCGTGAAGCAGGAGCGCTATACTATTTACCGGAGAAGAACAGGAGGCTGGATTTTACGTGCCTAGGTATAGCACATTGTGATTAATAAATCAATCGCGTGTGCTTAGGTGTAGCGCATTTGTGATTAATAATAAATCTATCGCGTGTGAAGGCTAAAAGACACGTGTCTTAAGTTGATTACATGGAAGGACTCATCATATGTGGAATAATATGGGGAGCCAGAGAGTAAGTGAGTCTGTTAATCATGGGGGACCCCAGGAGACACGGACCCTATTGATAAGTAATTAATCTTATCTGTTTGCATAGAGAACTGGTGAGCATGACTTCATGGTAGCAATATGACCTAATAAAACCCAAATTTCATGGTTTTGAATGTGGCCCCAAATATACGTCAGCTGTCAAATGCATTGACCGGATAGAGTTTATCTTAGGAGGTTCCAAGGAATGGAATCGTTGAGCCCAGTGGTGTCGGTTCCCAACCGGAACACCCACCGTTGTTCTTTTTCCAGAAGGCCCACCTCTGAGGGTAGTTGTTCTATTACCGTCCACTGTAGCTCATTTACACAGTGTTGGTGTTCAATGAAGTGGGCTGACATTTTTGTAGTGAGTTTTTTACACCTGATGTTACTTTTGTGTTCATTTAGTCTCACTTTCACAGGTCTTGTGGTCATTCCCACATATTCTTTTCCGCACGGGCACGTGATCAGGTATACAACATTCTTACTGTTGCAATTTGTAAATGCACGGTGCTCCCACTGTGTCCCATTCGAGAAGGTTAGAATCAGGCTTTTTTTGGTAAGGTGGCAGTTGTTACAGTTGCCACACGGATGGTGACCATGTATGCCCTGCAGTCTTGTTTGGTCCCTTTTTGGAGGGGGTGGTCTTGTATGGACAATCATGTCTCTCAAGTTCTTACCCCTTCTGTGTGCAAAAAGCGGTTTCTCCAAAGTTAGGCCGCCACTTGTCAAAGTGCGCCAATGTTTATTAACCAATTTTGTAACTTGGTTAGTTACTGGGCTATACGTGGTGACGCATACTGTCCTTTTTCCCGCATCATCACTCCGTGGATTATCCTCCAGGAGGGCCTCACGGTTATTATTTCTGGCCCTTTTTAATGCTTTTCTGATCACAGTTTCCGGATATTTTCTCTGTCTCAGTTTCATGCTGAGATCCTTGGCCTGAGTTTTGTATTTAGCAATGTCACTGCAGTTCCGACGTAGACGTAGGAACTGTCCGTAGGGTAGATTCTCCCTCAGATGACGCGGATGAAAGCTGTCGAATCTGAGGAGACAGTTCCTGGCCGTCGGTTTGAAGTGAGTTTCTGTTTTGAGAATGCCTACTTCGTGGTAGATATTTAAATCCAAGAAGACCATACTTTTGTTTGACACCTGGTGAGTAAATTTCAGAAATGCATTCTGGTTGTTAAGCCAGTTGGTGAACTCAGTTACCGTGGTCTCATCTCCTTCCCAGATAACCAAGATATCGTCAATATACCTCCGCCAGGTGCGAATCCTCGCCTTGTATGGATTGTCTGGATGAAGGATTTTTGTGGACTCCAGGTGATGGACATATAGTCCGGCCAGACTTGGGGCAAAAGTACTGCCCATACTGGTCCCATGTTTCTGCCAGAAGAGAGTGCCCTCATACTCGAAAAAGTTTTTTGTGAGGGCCAACGAGATGCATTCCAATACTACATTCCGTGGGGTGTGGTATTCCCAATTAGTAGAGTGCAGTACCTCCTCAATGATTTGTAAGGTCTCATCGTGTGGGAGGCTCGTATAGAGGCTCTCCACATCTAGGCTGAGGAGCATCTGAGAGGTGGGATCAAAAGTCTGGTTATTTAACAGTTGGAGTACTGCTTTAGTATCCCTCAGATACGTATCAGTGGCTTGTACAATCGGTCTCAAAAAAGCATCCGCAAACTTGGACAATGGTTCCAAAATAGATGAGATGCCGGAGACAATGGGGCGGCCTGGAGGGATTTCAAGGTTTTTGTGCACCTTGGGTATGGTGTAAAAATATGGAATGCGTGGATTCCTCTGTATCAAGAACTCAGATTCCTTCCTGGTAATCCAATCGTGTGCAAGTGCCTCTTCCACCATGCCTCCTATCTGAACTCTTAATGATTCAGTTGGGTCTTCAGTAAGGATCTGATAATTCCTATTATCGGAGAGAAGCCTTCTGCATTCTTTGTCATAGGCTGGGGTGGTTTGGATAACCACTGCCCCACCCTTGTCAGCGGGTTTTATAGTGAGGTTCTTATTCATCCTCAATTCCTTAATGGCCTCATTCTCCATTCTGGTCATATTCTGAAAGACCCTTTGTTTATTTTCCAAACACTTCAATTCTTGCATTATGGCTTTTTCAAAGGCCAATACCTCGACCGGGAGTTGGTTATCCAACGGTGTGAAGGTTGACCTCGGTTTTAAACCCGTATCTGAGGTCTCTGTAGATGGTTCCTTATCTTTAAAGAACGCCCGCAGTTTTATAGTTCTGATAAACTCCTGCATTTCTTTTTGCAGTAGAAAAATGTCAGGTTTATTTGTGGGGACATATCCCAAGCCTTTATTCAGTACCTCTCTCTGCAAATCAGTGAGGGGCCAGGGGGTTATATTGATGACTAGGTCCCCCTGTTGCTCGTTGACGCCTGATTCGCTGTCATGCTCCTCGTTAGTACCCGTGGGTCTGCCTCCTCTGTGGGATGCCAATTGACGTTGTTGCCCTTCTTGTTCCGCCCCCTGCGGGATCCTTGGCCCCAGGATAAAAAAGGCTGTTGAATCTGGGGTGCATTGGTTTGATCTGGAACCCATTGAGGGTACATTTGTCCCATTTGTGGTGGGACAAACTGGTATTGTGGGAATTGGAAAGGGGGCTGATAAGGGTTGAATTGAGGTCCTTGAAAACCACGCCAGCCTCTCTGGCGTGGGAATTGGACTCTTTGCTGTCGAAATCCTCCCCTTTGCTTTCTTTGCTGAAAACCTCCTGACTTATTGCTTGAGTTACTGCCATCAGAGTTGACACTGTCAGTATCGCTTATGTTGTCCTTCATAAAATAGTCAGCTCGGGTGTAAGGGTAGGCTCTTTCAGGGGTAAATCGATCTTTGTCTTTTTTCAATTTGTTAAATTTGATTTGTTTTAAGCTTGCCTCGAACTCTTTCATTTGTTGGTTCAGCTCTTCCAAGCCTTTCTTAAGATCCGCTGGTGAAATGAAAGCCTTTAGCTGTACTTCCAGTCTTTGGATCTCTACTTTCAATTCCACTGACTTCCTTGCGTCAGTTTGGACTATGAGTACCAGCCAATTCCTGGTGCAGTGCCACGAGATGAGTGACCATGCTTTTTTAAAAACAAGGTCATCTTGGAAGATGAATGGTTCAGTTTTAACCAATAAACCCTGCGGGGCCATCTTGCTTCTTAAGTATTCCCTCATCAGTAAGCCATGGAGGGCTGTTCTGATTTGGGTTTTTCGGGCATTCATTAGTTCATCCCAGTCCGCTACAGCAGGGCCCGGGTTACTATTGCTAAGGCCTTCAAAGGGTTTGTCATCAGCTAGAATACGATCGATGTCATCCTCGCTAAAGGTCAGTCCATGTTCATCCTCCATGTTGTCAAGTGAGGAGAGCAGGAAGGTGTCAAAATAAAGTGTTTTGTATAAATAAGTGTCTGTGTAGGTCCAAAAGTGGATACTAGAAAATGGGAAGGGGCTCCCACAGCTGCGCGCTGTCTATAAACAGATTTTAACAGGAGGGGGGAGAGAGAGAGTCAGTGGATTCAGTCTCCCTAGTTATATGAATAAACAAAGTAGAATCCACTCAAAGTGATAGTGATCCCTAAGGTGATGGGGAACACACAGTGTTGTTTAAATGCCCCTCACACACCAACAGGCCCCTTGGTGTCATGCTTCATCATCGGGGCCTTCGCACCCCTCTACGGGATGCGGCGTGCTGCGACTCGCGGATACGCAGGAGCACTTAGAAGTGAACTATGTGTGGGGGTGTGTGTTTTACCAAAGTGTGAGTGAGGTGAGGTGAAAATAAGAGTGAATAGTTAAAAAATACCTGGCACGTGGGAGGAAAAAAAAAAAAAAAATTTTAATTTAATCCCCGGCTGGTATTGTTAAAAGAAGTGCAGGGCGTGGTTAGATAGATACGTGTTAGGGTATCAAAACCACTGTTTAGAGTGTCAACATGTTTCGGAGGTCAAAGCCCCCTTCTTCAGGACAAGGGTTATGCACTTACCCTCCCCTTACTCACATGTAGAATGTAAAAGTGTATTTAAAAATAATTACCACAATGTGTAATATTCCTAACTATGTTTTTATGTTAGTGAATGCAGTTGCGCCCAATTGGCGATAGAACCTGTGGAGAGAAATTCACAGATAAACACATAGATCTATAATGCACAGACCAGTGGAGAAGAAAAAAGCTTCTCTGAATACAACAAGGTTAAACCAAAAATAATGGAACCCTGTGGAAAAATAAAACACAAATGGACATAACACAGTACTTACAGACATATATACAAAACACAAAATTACTCTCTGCTCAGATGGAAAGAGAGCAAACAATAGGAAAGATAAGTCTTACTTAAAGTTCTCAACTATAAGACCTCATGAGCCTATGCGTATATTGGGGGATCCTTCCTTTCTGCTCAGAAATGACCTATAAAACATTAATATATGGGGTTCAGTTGGAAACACGGTACTAAATGCACCAAAGCGATGAAGCAACTGCTCCTCTCTATGACCAAAACTCACGGTTACTGCAATGGCTAATCGCCTGCCTTTCCTCAACGCGGCTCCGATGAAGTGAGCATGAATCGCGTCAGAACCCTTATATATACTCTCCCTGGAAGTAATTAGTGGTAGTAGATTGATTAATGAGGTCCGGGGGAAGCCCAAATACGGAGATCGTAATCTCTGAGGGTCCGGTGTTGCGCTCTCGGCTCACACTACCTAACGCGCATGCGCATACTAGCTAGTCCAATGCGCATGTGCGGCACCTGGAGCGTCTGCGCATGCGTGAAGCAGGAGCGCTATACTATTTAC
Source organism: Lissotriton vulgaris (assembly GCF_964263255.1). NCBI lineage: Eukaryota > Metazoa > Chordata > Amphibia > Caudata > Salamandridae > Lissotriton > Lissotriton vulgaris. The sequence goes on from NC_141697.1 coordinate 1,021,465,978, forward strand.
CGGAGAAGAACAGGAGGCTGGATTTTACGTGCCTAGGTATAGCACATTGTGATTAATAAATCAATCGCGTGTGCTTAGGTGTAGCGCATTTGTGATTAATAATAAATCTATCGCGTGTGAAGGCTAAAAGACACGTGTCTTAAGTTGATTACATGGAAGGACTCATCATATGTGGAATAATATGGGGAGCCAGAGAGTAAGTGAGTCTGTTAATCATGGGGGACCCCAGGAGACACGGACCCTATTGATAAGTAATTAATCTTATCTGTTTGCATAGAGAACTGGTGAGCATGACTTCATGGTAGCAATATGACCTAATAAAACCCAAATTTCATGGTTTTGAATGTGGCCCCAAATATACGTCAGCTGTCAAATGCATTGACCGGATAGAGTTTATCTTAGGAGGTTCCAAGGAATGGAATCGTTGAGCCCAGTGGTGTCGGTTCCCAACCGGAACACCCACCGTTGTTCTTTTTCCAGAAGGCCCACCAGAAGGCCCACCTCTGAGGGTAGTTGTTCTATTACCGTCCACTGTAGCTCATTTACACAGTGTTGGTGTTCAATGAAGTGGGCTGACATTTTTGTAGTGAGTTTTTTACACATGATGTTACTTTTGTGTTCATTTAGTCTCACTTTCACAGGTCTTGTGGTCATTCCCACATATTCTTTTCCGCACGGGCACGTGATCAGGTATACAACATTCTTACTGTTGCAATTTGTAAATGCACGTTGCTCCCACTGTGTCCCATTCGAGAAGGTCTTGTATGGCGGCCTAACTTTGGAGAAACCGCTTTTTGCACACAGAAGGGGTAAGAACTTGAGAGACATGCTTGTCCATACAAGACCACCCCCTCCAAAAAGGGACCAAACAAGACTGCAGGGCATACATGGTCACCATCCGTGTGGCAACTGTAACAACTGCCACCTTACCAAAAAAAGCCTGATTCTAACCTTCTCGAATGGGACACAGTGGGAGCAACGTGCATTTACAAATTGCAACAGTAAGAATGTTGTATACCTGATCACGTGCTCGTGCGGAAAAGAATATGTGGGAATGACCACAAGACCTGTGAAAGTGAGACTAAATGAACACAAAAGTAACATCAGGTGTAAAAAACTCACTACAAAAATGTCAGCCCACTTCATTGAACACCAACACTGTGTAAATGAGCTACAGTGGACGGTAATAGAACAACTACCCTCAGAGGTGGGCCTTCTGGAAAAAGAACAACGGTGGGTGTTCCGGTTGGGAACCGACACCACTGGGCTCAACGATTCCATTCCTTGGAACCTCCTAAGATAAACTCTATCCGGTCAATGCATTTGACAGCTGACGTATATTTGGGGCCACATTCAAAACCATGAAATTGGGGTTTTATTAGGTCATATTGCTACCATGAAGTCATGCTCACCAGTTCTCTATGCAAACAGATAAGATTAATTACTTATCAATAGGGACCGTGTCTCCTGGGGTCCCCCATGATTAACAGACTCACTTACTCTCTGGCTCCCCATATTATTCCACATATGATGAGTCCTTCCATGTAATCAACTTAAGACACGTGTCTTTTAGCCTTCACGCGCGATAGATTTATTATTAATCACAAATGCGCTACACCTAAGCACACGCGATTGATTTATTAATCACAATGTGCTATACCTAGGCACGTAAAATCCAGCCTCCTGTTCTTCTCCGGTAAATAGTATAGCGCTCCTGCTTCACGCATGCGCAGACGCTCCAGGTGCCGCACATGCGCATTGGACTAGCTAGTATGCGCATGCGCGTTAGGTAGTGTGAGCCGAGAGCGCAACACCGGACCCTCAGAGATTACGATCTCCGTATTTGGGCTTCCCCCGGACCTCATTAATCAATCTACTTCCACTAATTACTTCCAGGGAGAGTATATATAAGGGTTCTGACGCGATTCATGCTCACTTCATCGGAGCCGCGTTGAGGGAAGGCAGGCGATTAGCCATTGCAGTAACCGTGAGTTTTGGTCATAGAGAGGAGCAGTTGCTTCATCGCTTTGGTGCATTTAGTACCGTGTTTCCAACTGAACCCCATATATTAATGTTTTATAGGTCATTTCTGAGCAGAAAGGAAGGATCCCCCAATATACGCATAGGCTCATGAGGTCTTATAGTTGAGAACTTTAAGTAAGACTTATCTTTCCTATTGTTTGCTCTCTTTCCATCTGAGCAGAGAGTAATTTTGTGTTTTGTATATATGTCTGTAAGTACTGTGTTATGTCCATTTGTGTTTTATTTTTCCACAGGGTTCCATTATTTTTGGTTTAACCTTGTTGTATTCAGAGAAGCTTTTTTCTTCTCCACTGGTCTGTGCATCATAGATCTATGTGTTTATCTGTGAATTTCTCTCCACAGGTTCTATCGCCAATTGTGCGCAACTGCATTCACTAACATAAAAACATAGTTAGGAATATTACACATTGTGGTAATTATTTTTAAATACACTTTTACATTCTACATGTGAGTAAGGGGAGGGTAAGTGCATAACCCTTGTCCTGAAGAAGGGGGCTTTGACCTTCGAAACATGTTGACACTCTAAACAGTGGTTTTGATACCCTAACACGTATCTATCTAACCACGCCCTGCACTTCTTTTAACAATACCAGCCGGGGATTAAATTAAAAAATTTTTTTTTTTTTTTTTCCTCCCACGTGCCAGGTATTTTTTAACTATTCACTCTTTTTTTCACCTCACCTCACTCACACTTTGGTAAAACACACATCCCCACACATAGTTCACTTCTAAGTGCTCCTGCGTATCCGCGAGTCGCAGCACGCCGCATCCCGTAGAGGGGTGCGAAGGCCCCGATGATGAAGCATGACACCAAGGGGCCTGTTGGTGTGTGAGGGGCATTTAAACAACACTGTGTGTTCCCCATCACCTTAGGGATCACTATCACTTTGAGTGGATTCTACTTTGTTTATTCATATAACTAGGGAGACTGAATCCACTGACTCTCTCTCTCCCCCCTCCTGTTAAAATCTGTTTATAGACAGCGCGCAGCTGTGGAAGCCCCTTCCCATTTTCTAGTATCCACTTTTGGACCTACACAGACACTTATTTATACAAAACACTTTATTTTGACACCTTCCTGCTCTCCTCACTTGACAACATGGAGGATGAACATGGACTGACCTTTAGCGAGGATGACATCGATCGTATTCTAGCTGATGACAAACCCTTTGAAGGCCTTAGCAATAGTGACCCGGGCCCTGCTGTAGCGGACTGGGATGAACGAATGAATGCCTGAAAAACCCAAATCAGAACAGCCCTCCATGGCTTACTGATGAGGGAATACTTAAGAAGCAAGATGGCCCCGCAGGGTTTATTGGTTAAAACTGAACCATTCATCTTCCAAGATGACCTTGTTTTTAAAAAAGCATGGTCACTCATCTCGTGGCACTGCACCAGGGATTGGCTGGTACTCATAGTCCAAACTGCCGCAAGGAAGTCAGTGGAATTGAAAGTAGAGATCCAAAGACTGGAAGTACCGCTAAAGGCTTTCATTTCACCAGCGGATCTTAAGAAAGGCTTGGAAGAGCTGAACCAACAAATGAAAGAGTTCGAGGCAAGCTTAAAACAAAGCAAATTTAACAAATTGAAAAAAGACAAAGATCGATTTACCCCTGAAAGAGCCTACCCTTACACCCGAGCTGACTATGTTATGAAGGACAACATAAGCGATACTGACAGTGTCAACTCTGATGGCAGTAACTCAAGCAATAAGTCAGGAGGTTTTCAGCAAAGAAAGCAAAGGGGAGGATTTCGACAGCAAAGAGTCCAATTCCCACGCCAGAGAGGCTGGCGTGGTTTTCAAGGACCTCAATTCAACCCTTATCAGCCCCCTTTCCAATTCCCACAATACCAGTTTGTCCCACCACAAATGGGACAAATGTACCCTCAATGGGTTCCAGATCAAACCAATGCACCCCAGAACCAACAGCCTTTTTTATCCTGGGGCCAAGGATCCCGCAGGGGGCGGAACAAGAAGGGCAACAACGTCAATTGGCATCCCACAGAGGAGGCAGACCCACGGGTACTAACGAGAAGCATGACAGCGAATCAGGCGTCAACGAGCAACAGGGGGACCTAGTCATCAATATAACCCCCTGGCCCCTCACTGATTTGCAGAGAGAGGTACTGAATAAAGGCTTGGGATATGTCCCCACAAATAAACCTGACATTTTTCTACTGCACAAAGAAATGCAGGAGTTTATCAGAACTATAAAACTGCGGGCGTTCTTTAAAGATAAGGAACCATCTACAGAGACCTCAGATACGGGTTTAAAACCGAGGTCAACCTTCACACCATTGGATAACCAACTCCCGGTCGAGGTATTGGCCTTTGAAAAAGCCATAATGCAAGAATTGAAGTGTTTGGAAAATAAACAAAGGGTCTTTCAGAATATGACCAGAATGGAGAATGAGGCCATTAAGGAATTGAGGATGAATAAGAACCTCACTATAAAACCCGCTGACAAGGGTGGGGCAGTGGTTATCCAAACCACCCCAGCTTATGACAAAGAATGCAGAAGGCTTCTCTCCGATAATAGGAATTATCAGATCCTTACTGAAGACCCAACTGAATCATTAAGAGTTCAGATAGGAGGCATGGTGGAAGAGGCACTTGCACACGATTGGATTACCAGGAAGGAATCTGAGTTCTTGATACAGAGGAATCCACGCATTCCATATTTTTACACCATACCCAAGGTGCACAAAAACCTTGAAATCCCTCCAGGCCGCCCCATTGTCTCCGGCATCTCATCTATTTTGGAACCATTGTCCAAGTTTGCGGATGCTTTTTTGAGACCGATTGTACAAGCCACTGATACGTATCTGAGGGATACTAAAGCAGTACTCCAACTGTTAAATAACCAGACTTTTGATCCCACCTCTCAGATGCTCCTCAGCCTAGATGTGGAGAGCCTCTATACGAGCCTCCCACACGATGAGACCTTACAAATCATTGAGGAGGTACTGCACTCTACTAATTGGGAATACCACACCCCACGGAATGTAGTATTGGAATGTATCTCGTTGGCCCTCACAAAAAACTTTTTCGAGTATGAGGGCACTCTCTTCTGGCAGAAACATGGGACCAGTATGGGCAGTACTTTTGCCCCAAGTCTGGCCGGACTATATGTCCATCACCTGGAGTCCACAAAAATCCTTCATCCAGACAATCCATACAGGGCGAGGATTCGCACCTGGCGGAGATATATTGACGATATCTTGGTTATCTGGGAAGGAGATGAGACCACGGTAACTGAGTTCAACAACTGGCTTAACAACCAGAATGCATTTCTGAAATTTACTCACCAGGTGTCAAACAAAAGTATGGTCTTCTTGGATTTAAATATCTACCACGAAGCAGGCATTCTCAAAACAGAAACTCACTTCAAACCGACGGCCAGGAACTGTCTCCTCAGATTCGACAGCTTTAATCCGCGTCATCTGAGGGAGAATCTACCCTACGGACAGTTCCTACGTCTACGTCGGAACTGCAGTGACATTGCTAAATACAAAACTCAGGCCAAGGATCTCAGCATGAAACTGAGACAGAGAAAATATCCGGAAACTGTGATCAGAAAAGCATTAAAAAGGGCCAGAAATAATAACCGTGAGGCCCTCCTGGAGGATAATCCACGGAGTGATGATGCGGGAAAAAGGACAGTATGCGTCACCACGTATAGCCCAGTAACTAACCAAGTTACAAAATTGGTTAATAAACATTGGCGCACTTTGACAAGTGGCGGCCTAACTTTGGAGAAACCGCTTTTTGCACACAGAAGGGGTAAGAACTTGAGAGACATGCTTGTCCATACAAGACCACCCCCTCCAAAAAGGGACCAAACAAGACTGCAGGGCATACATGGTCACCATCCGTGTGGCAACTGTAACAACTGCCACCTTACCAAAAAAAGCCTGATTCTAACCTTCTCGAATGGGACACAGTGGGAGCAACGTGCATTTACAAATTGCAACAGTAAGAATGTTGTATACCTGATCACGTGCCCGTGCGGAAAAGAATATGTGGGAATGACCACAAGACCTGTGAAAGTGAGACTAAATGAACACAAAAGTAACATCAGGTGTAAAAAACTCACTACAAAAATGTCAGCCCACTTCATTGAACACCAACACTGTGTAAATGAGCTACAGTGGACGGTAATAGAACAACTACCCTCAGAGGTGGGCCTTCTGGAAAAAGAACAAAGGTGGGTGTTCCGGTTGGGAACCGACACCACTGGGCTCAACGATTCCATTCCTTGGAACCTCCTAAGATAAACTCTATCCGGTCAATGCATTTGACAGCTGACGTATATTGGAGGCCACATTCAAAACCATGAAATTGGGGTTTTATTAGGTCATATTGCTACCATGAAGTCATGCTCACCAGTTATCTATGCAAACAGATAAGATTAATTACTTATCAATAGGGACCGTGTCTCCTGGGGTCCCCCATGATTAACAGACTCACTTACTCTCTGGCTCCCCATATTATTCCACATATGATGAGTCCTTCCATGTAATCAACTTAAGACACATGTCTTTTAGCCTTCACACGCGATAGATTTATTATTAATCACAAATGCGCTACACCTAAGCACACGCGATTGATTTATTAATCACAATGTGCTATACCTAGGCACGTAAAATCCAGCCTCCTGTTCTTCTCCGGTAAATAGTATAGCGCTCCTGCTTCACGCATGCGCAGACGCTCCAGGTGCCGCACATGCGCATTGGACTAGCTAGTATGCGCATGCGCGTTAGGTAGTGTGAGCCGAGAGCGCAACACCGGACCCTCAGAGATTACGATCTCCGTATTTGGGCTTCCCCCGGACCTCATTAATCAATCTACTACCACTAATTACTTCCAGGGAGAGTATATATAAGGGTTCTGACGCGATTCATGCTCACTTCATCGGAGCCGCGTTGAGGGAAGGCAGGCGATTAGCCATTGCAGTAACCGTGAGTTTTGGTCATAGAGAGGAGCAGTTGCTTCATCGCTTTGGTGCATTTAGTACCGTGTTTCCAACTGAACCCCATATATTAATGTTTTATAGGTCATTTCTGAGCAGAAAGGAAGGATCCCCCAATATACGCATAGGCTCATGAGGTCTTATAGTTGAGAACTTTAAGTAAGACTTATCTTTCCTATTGTTTGCTCTCTTTCCATCTGAGCAGAGAGTAATTTTGTGTTTTGTATATATGTCTGTAAGTACTGTGTTATGTCCATTTGTGTTTTATTTTTCCACAGGGTTCCATTATTTTTGGTTTAACCTTGTTGTATTCAGAGAATGTAGGAAGGTGGCTACCTGACTATGGTTACCCCAGATTTTTTGCCCTGTGTTTAGCTGGTTTTCGACTTAGTTGGCCTGGTTCCCTGCTAATCAGGGCCCCAGGCTATCTGCTCTCTCTGTAAAATGGATTCCATGTACCCTAGGTGCATAACTAGATTGGCTTGGGTCACCTTATCAGCCCCTGTACAGAGCACTATAGGTGCCCAGGGCATAGGTGCATCCAAGGCCTACCAGGGGCTGCAGCATATCTTTTGCCACCCCTGGCTGGCTATCTAAATTGACACAACTGGCTGATCACTCAGCTGGGGCAAGTGGGTGTAATCACCCCTTGCTTAGATATAGTATACCTATATCTAAACCTATATCTGGACACATATATAGCCTGTAAGCCACTCCTATGGAAGGCCTCATCAATCCTGGAGGCAGAGTGCGTGGTTTTATGTGAGATGGTGCTCTGGCATGAGCTGAGCCTGTCTGCAGCTGTCGGGAACAACTCCCTAAGCTGATCCGGGATAATGCCATACGATATACTCTTAAGCACATTATAATCCTCGCGGTTATATAGCAACTTTGGTTTGGCTTTATCAAAACATGTCGTGTAAGGTGTCATACGAATTGGAATACTACCCCCTCGCCAGTTCTGGCGACGGGGGTAGCATTCCACCCTTCTAGAGGGAGAAGACATGTTACTTTACTGAAACGCGGTTGATTTAAAATGAGCCTCAGATCCACAAAATGGATGCCCCTGCCACAGACACGGGTCTGACCTCCTGCTGCTGACCGAAACCCGGCAGAGGAGGCCTGGACAAAGAGTTTCCTGTCACAGGGCGGTGTCAAACCACCCCAGACAGGAGATAGTGGATTGGAGTAGGGAGGTTTCAATGAAACCAGACACTGCCTGGGGAGCACAAGGCTGCCCCTTGCAGGATCCGGCCAAACCGGTTCTGGGGCCTCCCAGCCCCTGTCCCAGCGCGGCCAGGATCAAAGGAGAGGGGTGTAACCACCCCCTTCCTGGGTCCCACCCATAGGAGGGGACCTAGCAGGATGTCCAACCCCCGAGATTCGAATAAGAGGGGGAGCAGTCCCAACGGACCTCAGATCATCCTGAAGAAACATAAGAAACGAAATCTGGACCCTTCGACTTTCTACACGACGTGAGAAGACTGAAGAATCTCCCTTGTGGTCAAGGAGTGACCGCCCTGTGCAAACAGGCACCATCCAGCCCTCGACCCTTGCTTTGTTGCAGTTCCCGCCGGAACTCGAGCGACAGAGATCGACGAGATCAAGCTTGCCTGCCTTCTACCTGCCCGATCCACAGTCCCTGCAGAGCTGAGACCCGTGGAGGCGACCGGAAGCGTGGGGCACGCCATCTTGAAAAGGCCACGAGACGCTGACCGTGCGGCCCACGAGTGACCCTCGAAGCTGTACACCGGGGTTTGAGAAGCCCCAGCCCCGAGCTCCACTTGCACCAAAGCTCACCCCTCCACACTCGCTGAGTGCTGCGTGGGGCCCTTCTGCTTGTGTGCGCTCGACGCGTTGGCCCGGTCACTTGCCAGCTGGCTTGTGGCCCCTGTGCCGACGATCTTTGAAATCCGACTTGCTTTTCTGGTTGCTCCAGATCTGCACCAGCTCCTGTGAAAAGGAGCACCCACTCTGACCCTCCTGGTTCGAGTGATAAGCAATCTCCCGGTTCCGCGTGGATTGCTTTTGCCAAGTGCTGTTTGCTACAATCTTCAAGCCGACGGTGCTGACGGCGAGAGCCTACGTGGGACAGATCGTGACCTGCTCCTGGACGTCGCAGATGCCCCAGAGCCCACGTGACAGCGGAGAGAAGCCTATCGACAACCGCCTGATTGCGCCCGACATTGCCTGGTTCCGTCCTGGTTCCACCCTGGTCACTGCTGAGTGACCCAGACTCTGTCCCCTCTGCTTTCAGGTACTTTCCTACATCGATCCACCCTTGGATCGCACCGGACACTTCTGCTTCACAGCGCCTGCAGCTGCAACAGCTCCAAGCACCCAGAACCTGCGTGACAGAACCCGACGCCACTTCGACCCTGTGCACCCACGGCCTGTGGGTGAGGTAACTTTGCAACGCCGGTGTCTTTACACTGGTACACACCTCTAGGGTCTGTGTCTAAAGTTTTGTGTTCCTAGGTTCAGCGGAAGTATCTTTTTATTCACTTTTATTGACTTTTACGCACCATTGACAGTGCATTGGTGCGCGCCGCACTTTCCGTGCTGCACCCGTCTCCTGTGGGCTACTCCCGACTTCTTCATTGCTTGTCCTGACTGCTCCCAGCGAATCTCTAGGCCCTAGGCCTAACCATTGTTCGTAAAGTGTTACTTATACCACTTTTTTGATATATGGTCTGAGTGGCCACCCGCCCTCATCCATAAACGTGCAACTTTATATGTGTAACAGTGCTTTTGATTTAACGCTTGTGCCCCTTTCCTCATAAAGAGTACTGGGGAGTAATTTAGAAATAAATACATATATTTTTATAATATATACTTGTGTGGTGTCCTTTCATTTGATTACAGGATTGTATGTGGTAAAACAGCTCGCTTAACACGACCTCTTAAGTTAAGCCTTTAAGGCTGCTTAGTCCATGCTACCACTAGGATAGCTTGTCTACAAGGTTGACTTACAACCTGACATCTTTGGGGTTTGTTTGGACTGATACCCAGTGGTTCCAGAATTGGAAACACTACATATCAGGCCAACTTCTCACATTGGTGGCAGCGGTGGGATTTGAGCTTGCTGTTTGTTTTACCATTGCAATCTTTATCAAATTGAAAGATCACATCAAGTACCTCTAGGTACATATAAATCAAAAGCTTAGCATATTAAGTTCTACTGAACTTAGTAGTTGTAGATTAAAGGGATTAGCACACCCTGACTACAACTCACTAGCAAGGTACAGTAGGAAACCACTTAGTGTAGGTAAGTGCACCACTTACACCTCACTAGCAGTCATGTCTGATACAGGTAGAGCCTCAGGCTCTGCTCCTGTAGAAGTTGATCCTATAGGGACAACATCCAGATATGACAACCTTAGCCACAAAGACCTGAGTGCCTTGTGCACAGCCAGGGGGCTAAAAAAGGGCAGAGGCCCTACCATTCCTTCCCTAATAGCTCTCCTAGAAAAGGATGATCTAGATAAGGTGAGTCAGGCTCCCTTAGATTCAGGTGAAGGGATAAACTCCCCTGAGAATGAGAATCTTCCAGAAGAAGAGGAGGAGGAAGAGGAAGAGGAAGGCTCTGATGTAGAAGAGCCTGAAGATCAGGATCAGCAGGGAAACCAGGTACAGGTTGCCAGGCTTAACCAGGCCAACTTGGACCTACATGGGAATGGAGAGGGCCAGCACCACTCCAGATCTCATAACCAAATTCTCCCAGGTAACAGGAGGGTGAGATCTCTATCAAGGGATTCTCATCTTTCTAGTGCCTCAAGAGAATCTCAAAGAGGAATGACTTCCTCCCAGAGAAAAGAGCATAGGGCCAGGATGAGGGCTGTCCAACTCCAGATAGAGAGGGAGGAGGTAGCTCTGGCTCAAGCTAAACTGACCTTGGCTCAAGCTAAACTTACCTTGGCTAGGGAACAGAAAATAAGTGGCTTAGATGCCACTGGTGGCAGCAAAATTCCTAAAGACAGGTCCTATGATAGTAGAAACCTGACAAAGATTGTGCCCCCCTATCAGGAAGGGGATGACATCCACAAATGGATGACTGCTCTGGAGAGAGCCTGCATGGTACAGCAGGTTCCTGAGGAACAGTGGGCAGCAATCTTATGGTACTCCTTTTCAGAGAAAGGGAGGGATAGGCTCCTCACTGTCAGACATGAGGATGCCAGCAATTACAAAGTCCTGAAGAGTGTTCTGATAGATGGGTTTGGCTTAACCACTGAACAGTACAGGTTAAAGTTCAGAGATACCCAGAAGACACAGACTCAGGACTGGACTGATTTTGTCGATTGTGCAACTAAGGCTCTGGAGGGTTGGCTGAATGGCAGCAAAGTACATGACTTTACAGGATTGTATAATTTGATTATGAGGGAGCAGATCCTTAGTAATTGTCAGAACCAGCTCTTACACCAGCACCTGGTGGACTCAGATTTGACCTCTCCCCAAGAATTGGGAAAGAGGGCAGATAAATGGGTCAGAACCAGGATTAGGCCTAAGAATCAGGACAATAACCAGAAGAAGGAGTCTACCAAGCCTCAAGATAAGGGTGGGGATAAAAGTAAAGAAAACACTTCCCCAGGGCCCCAAAACTCCAAGAAGGGGGGTGGGTCCCAAGACACTTCTTCAACAGAGAAAAAGCCTTATTGCCATGCCTGTAAACAGGTTGGGCATTACAAAACAGACAGCTGTTGTCCCAAGAATGGCAATAAAGAAAACATACCTCCAAAGCCAGCTCCAACACCTCCTGTTACTGTCAGCAGTAATCCCCCAGGAAGTGGGAGCACACCCAGAAATCTGGGTGGGTTTACTTTTGGAGCCCAAGGGGACCCTGGCCTATCCAGGTCTCCATCCCCAAATGATCTTGTCTATGAGACTGGCATGGGGTTTGCCAACTTCTCTGTTTGCCCAAATACCTTGAGCAAATATAGACAGGAACCCATCATCAATGGTTTGAGAGTTGAAGCTTTTAGAGACACAGGGGCTAGCATCACCATGGTGGCTGACTGTATAGTCCCCTCTAAGCAACTTTTACCAGGTGCCACATACCAGGTAACAAACATTGATGGCATCCAAACCAATCATCCCATGGCAGTAGTAAGTCTCAGCTGGGGAGGTGTCATTGGCCCAAAGAGAGTGGCAGTGTCACCAAACTTGCCTGTAGACTGTCTACTGGGTAATGATTTGGAAATCTCAGCCTGGGCTGAGGTTGAACAGGAAATCCATTCTAGAATGGTAAATTCCAATGGAAAGGTTAGTGGGGCTGTACTGGCTATAGCCCCAATTCAAGATGTCCTTCCTGACAAGGTTGGTAGGGCTGAGCAACTCTCTGCCCCATCTTTACCAGAAGCTCTTCCAAGACAGAGTAGCAAAGCTGTTATGATAACAGCAGAAACCCAAACTGAGTCTCCTCCTGAAAAGGTTGGTGGGGCTGTGATGGCCACAGCCCAAACTCAAACAGATATGTGTGTTGTGAAGCCTGAAATGATGGATCACTCCACCCAAACTGAGAGCATGGAGGAGGAAGAGAAATCTCCCCCTCACCAGACAGTAGGACAGGATCAGCCTCCTCAGGGAACTGATCTTACCCCTGATGAAGGAACTGCCCCAGAGGTTGTTAGGCCTGGCCTGACAGAGCCTCTGATGGCAGTGGACCCTTCTCAGGTGGGATCCAGTCTGGAGCAGGTAACCTGCCCCTCTCTACCTTGCCTTAGTCAGCCCAGGGCTGCAGAGGACAAGAAGGACAGTGAGACCCAGAGGGCCCCCTGTCAAATAAAGCACCCCCATCAACAGATTAGGGGCACCAAAACTAGTAGGCCTAGTAAGGTGAAAACTTTAAAAACTCCTGAGGGAGCCCCCTTAAAAACAGTTAGGGACCTCCCACAGATGGATTCTGTTGGGCACAGCCAAACCTGGGACCCAAAGGGCCCAAACCTGAACTGTCCCTCCAGCAAACCAAACAGAGGGACCCAGCCTCCAGCTTTAGGTAGCCAGAGGTTGACCCTGAGAGCTCAGTGCAACTCAGTTGAAGAAAGAAAGGCACATATGGTGGAAGATAATTGGAGGAAGTTGAGCCCAAAAATAGTGGAGCCTCACTTCAATACTCCATATCCAAACCAGCCTTTGACTTTGCATAAACACACCCAAGGTAGTGATTCCCTATGGCGGAGACCCTCTAATACCCCTAGGGTGAGGGACTGCTTAGTGGACCATGAGACAGGGGGTACCCATGCTAGTGCAGGTACTTCCTTATATGGCCACTCAGGCAATAAAGGCTTACCTGGCCAAGGATAGCCTTATCTCCTTTCGTTTGGGGGGGGGGGTTATGTAGGAAGGTGGCTACCTGACTATGGTTACCCCAGATTTTTTGCCCTGTGTTTAGCTGGTTTTCGACTTAGTTGGCCTGGTTCCCTGCTAATCAGGGCCCCAGGCTATCTGCTCTCTCTGTAAAATGGATTCCATGTACCCTAGGTGCATAACTAGATTGGCTTGGGTCACCTTATCAGCCCCTGTACAGAGCACTATAGGTGCCCAGGGCATAGGTGCATCCAAGGCCTACCAGGGGCTGCAGCATATCTTTTGCCACCCCTGGCTGGCTATCTAAATTGACACAACTGGCTGATCACTCAGCTGGGGCAAGTGGGTGTAATCACCCCTTGCTTAGATATAGTATACCTATATCTAAACCTATATCTGGACACATATATAGCCTGTAAGCCACTCCTATGGAAGGCCTCATCAATCCTGGAGGCAGAGTGCGTGGTTTTATGTGAGATGGTGCTCTGGCATGAGCTGAGCCTGTCTGCAGCTGTCGGGAACAACTCCCTAAGCTGATCCGGGATAATGCCATACCATATACTCTTAAGCACATTATAATCCTCGCGGTTATATAGCAACTTTGGTTTGGCTTTATCAAAACATGTCGTGTAAGGTGTCATACGAATTGGAATACTACCCCCTCGCCAGTTCTGGCGACGGGGGTAGCATTCCACCCTTCTAGAGGGAGAAGACATGTTACTTTACTGAAACGCGGTTGATTTAAAATGAGCCTCAGATCCACAAAATGGATGCCCCTGCCACAGACACGGGTCTGACCTCCTGCTGCTGACCGAAACCCGGCAGAGGAGGCCTGGACAAAGAGTTTCCTGTCACAGGGCGGTGTCAAACCACCCCAGACAGGAGATAGTGGATTGGAGTAGGGAGGTTTCAATGAAACCAGACACTGCCTGGGGAGCACAAGGCTGCCCCTTGCAGGATCCGGCCAAACCGGTTCTGGGGCCTCCCAGCCCCTGTCCCAGCGCGGCCAGGATCAAAGGAGAGGGGTGTAACCACCCCCTTCCTGGGTCCCACCCATAGGAGGGGACCTAGCAGGATGTCCAACCCCCGAGATTCGAATAAGAGGGGGAGCAGTCCCAACGGACCTCAGATCATCCTGAAGAAACATAAGAAACGAAATCTGGACCCTTCGACTTTCTACACGACGTGAGAAGACTGAAGAATCTCCCTTGTGGTCAAGGAGTGACCGCCCTGTGCAAACAGGCACCATCCAGCCCTCGACCCTTGCTTTGTTGCAGTTCCCGCCGGAACTCGAGCGACAGAGATCGACGAGATCAAGCTTGCCTGCCTTCTACCTGCCCGATCCACAGTCCCTGCAGAGCTGAGACCCGTGGAGGCGACCGGAAGCGTGGGGCACGCCATCTTGAAAAGGCCACGAGACGCTGACCGTGCGGCCCACGAGTGACCCTCGAAGCTGTACACCGGGGTTTGAGAAGCCCCAGCCCCGAGCTCCACTTGCACCAAAGCTCACCCCTCCACACTCGCTGAGTGCTGCGTGGGGCCCTTCTGCTTGTGTGCGCTCGACGCGTTGGCCCGGTCACTTGCCAGCTGGCTTGTGGCCCCTGTGCCGACGATCTTTGAAATCCGACTTGCTTTTCTGGTTGCTCCAGATCTGCACCAGCTCCTGTGAAAAGGAGCACCCACTCTGACCCTCCTGGTTCGAGTGATAAGCAATCTCCCGGTTCCGCGTGGATTGCTTTTGCCAAGTGCTGTTTGCTACAATCTTCAAGCCGACGGTGCTGACGGCGAGAGCCTACGTGGGACAGATCGTGACCTGCTCCTGGACGTCGCAGATGCCCCAGAGCCCACGTGACAGCGGAGAGAAGCCTATCGACAACCGCCTGATTGCGCCCGACATTGCCTGGTTCCGTCCTGGTTCCACCCTGGTCACTGCTGAGTGACCCAGACTCTGTCCCCTCTGCTTTCAGGTACTTTCCTACATCGATCCACCCTTGGATCGCACCGGACACTTCTGCTTCACAGCGCCTGCAGCTGCAACAGCTCCAAGCACCCAGAACCTGCGTGACAGAACCCGACGCCACTTCGACCCTGTGCACCCACGGCCTGTGGGTGAGGTAACTTTGCAACGCCGGTGTCTTTACACTGGTACACACCTCTAGGGTCTGTGTCTAAAGTTTTGTGTTCCTAGGTTCAGCGGAAGTATCTTTTTATTCACTTTTATTGACTTTTACGCACCATTGACAGTGCATTGGTGCGCGCCGCACTTTCCGTGCTGCACCCGTCTCCTGTGGGCTACTCCCGACTTCTTCATTGCTTGTCCTGACTGCTCCCAGCGAATCTCTAGGCCCTAGGCCTAACCATTGTTCGTAAAGTGTTACTTATACCACTTTTTTGATATATGGTCTGAGTGGCCACCCGCCCTCATCCATAAACGTGCAACTTTATATGTGTAACAGTGCTTTTGATTTAACGCTTGTGCCCCTTTCCTCATAAAGAGTACTGGGGAGTAATTTAGAAATAAATACATATATTTTTATAATATATACTTGTGTGGTGTCCTTTCATTTGATTACAGGATTGTATGTGGTAAAACAGCTCTCTTAACACGACCTCTTAAGTTAAGCCTTTAAGGCTGCTTAGTCCATGCTACCACTAGGATAGCTTGTCTACAAGGTTGACTTACAACCTGACATCTTTGGGGTTTGTTTGGACTGATACCCAGTGGTTCCAGAATTGGAAACACTACATATCAGGCCAACTTCTCACAGAGAAGCTTTTTTCTTCTCCACTGGTCTGTGCATTATAGATCTATGTGTTTATCTGTGAATTTCTCTCCACAGGTTCTATCGCCAATTGGGCGCAACTGCATTCACTAACATAAAAACATAGTTAGGAATATTAGACATTGTGGTAATTATTTTTAAATACACTTTTACATTCTACATGTGAGTAAGGGGAGGGTAAGTGCATAACCCTTGTCCTGAAGAAGGGGGCTTTGACCTCCGAAACATGTTGACACTCTAAACAGTGGTTTTGATACCCTAACACGTATCTATCTAACCACGCCCTGCACTTCTTTTAACAATACCAGCCGGGGATTAAATTAAAAAAAATGTTTTTTTTCTTCCTCCCACGTGCCAGGTATTTTTTAACTATTCACTCTTTTTTTCACCTCACCTCACTCACACTTTGGTAAAACACACACCCCCACACATAGTTCACTTCTAAGTGCTCCTGCGTATCCGCGAGTCGCAGCACGCCGCATCCCGTAGAGGGGTGCGAAGGCCCCGATGATGAAGCATGACACCAAGGGGCCTGTTGGTGTGTGAGGGGCATTTAAACAACACTGTGTGTTCCCCATCACCTTAGGGATCACTATCACTTTGAGTGGATTCTACTTTGTTTATTCATATAACTAGGGAGACTGAATCCACTGACTCTCTCTCTCCCCCCTCCTGTTAAAATCTGTTTATAGACAGCGCGCAGCTGTGGGAGCCCCTTCCCATTTTCTAGTATCCACTTTTGGACCTACACAGACACTTATTTATACAAAACACTTTATTTTGACACCTTCCTGCTCTCCTCACTTGACAACATGGAGGATGAACATGGACTGACCTTTAGCGAGGATGACATCGATCGTATTCTAGCTGATGACAAACCCTTTGAAGGCCTTAGCAATAGTAACCCGGGCCCTACTGTAGCGGACTGGGATGAACTAATGAATGCCCGAAAAACCCAAATCAGAACAGCCCTCCATGGCTTACTGATGAGGGAATACTTAAGAAGCAAGATGGCCCGCAGGGTTTATTGGTTAAAACTGAACCATTCATCTTCCAAGATGACCTTGTTTTTAAAAAAGCATGGTCACTCATCTCGTGGCACTGCACCAGGGATTGGCTGGTACTCATAGTCCAAACTGCCGCAAGGAAGTCAGTGGAATTGAAAGTAGAGATCCAAAGACTGGAAGTACAGCTAAAGGCTTTCATTTCACCAGCGGATCTTAAGAAAGGCTTGGAAGAGCTGAACCAACAAATGAAAGAGTTCGAGGCAAGCTTAAAACAAAGCAAATTTAACAAATTGAAAAAAGACAAAGATCGATTTACCCCTGAAAGAGCCTACCCTTACACTCGAGCTGACTATGTTATGAAGGACAACATAAGCGATACTGACAGTGTCAACTCTGATGGCAGTAACTCAAGCAATAAGTCAGGAGGTTTTCAGCAAAGAAAGCAAAGGGGAGGATTTCGACAGCAAAGAGTCCAATTCCCACGCCAGAGAGGCTGGCGTGGTTTTCAAGGACCTCAATTCAACCCTTATCAGCCCCCTTTCCAATTCCCACAATACCAGTTTGTCCCACCACAAATGGGACAAATGTACCCTCAATGGGTTCCAGATCAAACCAATGCACCCCAGAACCAACAGCCTTTTTTATCCTGGGGCCAAGGATCCCGCAGGGGGCGGAACAAGAAGGGCAACAACGTCAATTGGCATCCCACAGAGGAGGCAGACCCACGGGTACTAACGAGGAGCATGACAGCGAATCAGGCGTCAACGAGCAACAGGGGGACCTAGTCATCAATATAACCCCCTGGCCCCTCACTGATTTGCAGAGA
Source organism: Lissotriton vulgaris (assembly GCF_964263255.1). NCBI lineage: Eukaryota > Metazoa > Chordata > Amphibia > Caudata > Salamandridae > Lissotriton > Lissotriton vulgaris. The sequence goes on from NC_141697.1 coordinate 1,021,483,913, forward strand.
GAGGTACTGAATAAAGGCTTGGGATATGTCCCCACAAATAAACCTGACATTTTTCTACTGCACAAAGAAATGCAGGAGTTTATCAGAACTATAAAACTGCGGGCGTTCTTTAAAGATAAGGAACCATCTACAGAGACCTCAGATACGGGTTTAAAACTGAGGTCAACCTTCACACCGTTGGATAACCAACTCCCGGTCGAGGTATTGGCCTTTGAAAAAGCCATAATGCAAGAATTGAAGTGTTTGGAAAATAAACAAAGGGTCTTTCAGAATATGACCAGAATGGAGAATGAGGCCATTAAGGAATTGAGGATGAATAAGAACCTCACTATAAAACCCGCTGACAAGGGTGGGGCAGTGGTTATCCAAACCACCCCAGCCTATGACAAAGAATGCAGAAGGCTTCTTTCCGATAATAGGAATTATCAGATCCTTACTGAAGACCCAACTGAATCATTAAGAGTTCAGATAGGAGGCATGGTGGAAGAGGCACTTGCACACGATTGGATTACCAGGAAGGAATCTGAGTTCTTGATACAGAGGAATCCACGCATTCCATATTTTTACACCATACCCAAGGTGCACAAAAACCTTGAAATCCCTCCAGGCCGCCCCATTGTCTCCGGCATCTCATCTATTTTGGAACCATTGTCCAAGTTTGCGGATGCTTTTTTGAGACCGATTGTACAAGCCACTGATACGTATCTGAGGGATACTAAAGCAGTACTCCAACTGTTAAATAACCAGACTTTTGATCCCACCTCTCAGATGCTCCTCAGCCTAGATGTGGAGAGCCTCTATACGAGCCTCCCACACGATGAGACCTTACAAATCATTGAGGAGGTACTGCACTCTACTAATTGGGAATACCACACCCCACGGAATGTAGTATTGGAATGCATCTCGTTGGCCCTCACAAAAAACTTTTTCGAGTATGAGGGCACTCTCTTCTGGCAGAAACATGGGACCAGTATGGGCAGTACTTTTGCCCCAAGTCTGGCCGGACTATATGTCCATCACCTGGAGTCCACAAAAATCCTTCATCCAGACAATCCATACAGGGCGAGGATTCGCACCTGGTGGAGGTATATTGACGATATCTTGGTTATCTGGGAAGGAGATGAGACCACGGTAACTGAGTTCACCAACTGGCTTAACAACCAGAATGCATTTCTGAAATTTACTCACCAGGTGTCAAACAAAAGTATGGTCTTCTTGGATTTAAATATCTACCACGAAGCAGGCATTCTCAAAACAGAAACTCACTTCAAACCGACGGCCAGGAACTGTCTCCTCAGATTCGACGGCTTTCATCCGCGTCATCTGAGGGAGAATCTACCCTACGGACAGTTCCTACGTCTACGTCGGAACTGCAGTGACATTGCTAAATACAAAACTCAGGCCAAGGATCTCAGCATGAAACTGAGACAGAGAAAATATCCGGAAACTGTGATCAGAAAAGCATTAAAAAGGGCCAGAAATAATAACCGTGAAGCCCTCCTGGAGGATAATCCACGGAGTGATGATGCGGGAAAAAGGACAGTATGCGTCACCACGTATAGCCCAGTAACTAACCAAGTTACAAAATTGGTTAATAAACATTGGCGCACTTTGACAAGTGGCGGCCTAACTTTGGAGAAAACGCTTTTTGCACACAGAAGGGGTAAGAACTTGAGAGACATGCTTGTCCATACAAGACCACCCCCTCCAAAAAGGGACCAAACAAGACTGCAGGGCATACATGGTCACCATCCGTGTGGCAACTGTAACAACTGCCACCTTACCAAAAAAAGCCTGATTCTAACCTTCTCGAATTGGACACAGTGGGAGCAACGTGCATTTACAAATTGCAACAGTAAGAATGTTGTATACCTGATCACATGCCCGTGCGGAAAAGAATATGTGGGAATGACCACAAGACCTGTGAAAGTGAGACTAAATGAACACAAAAGTAACATCAGGTGTAAAAAACTCACTACAAAAATGTCAGCCCACTTCATTGAACACCAACACTGTGTAAATGAGCTACAGTGGACGGTAATAGAACAACTACCCTCAGAGGTGGGCCTTCTGGAAAAAGAACAACGGTGGGTGTTCCGGTTGGGAACCGACACCACTGGGCTCAACGATTCCATTCCTTGGAACCTCCTAAGATAAACTCTATCCGGTCAATGCATTTGACAGCTGACGTATATTTGGGGCCACATTCAAAACCATGAAATTGGGGTTTTATTAGGTCATATTGCTACCATGAAGTCATGCTCACCAGTTCTCTATGCAAACAGATAAGATTAATTACTTATCAATAGGGACCGTGTCTCCTGGGGTCCCCCATGATTAACAGACTCACTTACTCTCTGGCTCCCCATATTATTCCACATATGATGAGTCCTTCCATGTAATCAACTTAAGACACGTGTCTTTTAGCCTTCACACGCGATAGATTTATTATTAATCACAAATGCGCTACACCTAAGCACACGTGATTGATTTATTAATCACAATGTGCTATACCTAGGCACGTAAAATCCAGCCTCCTGTTCTTCTCCGGTAAATAGTATAGCGCTCCTGCTTCACGCATGCGCAGACGCTCCAGGTGCCGCACATGCGCATTGGACTAGCTAGTATGCGCATGCGCGTTAGGTAGTGTGAGCCGAGAGCGCAACACCGGACCCTCAGAGATTACGATCTCCGTATTTGGGCTTCCCCCGGACCTCATTAATCAATCTACTACCACTAATTACTTCCAGGGAGAGTATATATAAGGGTTCTGACGCGATTCATGCTCACTTCATCGGAGCCGCGTTGAGGGAAGGCAGGCGATTAGCCATTGCAGTAACCGTGAGTTTTGGTCATAGAGAGGAGCAGTTGCTTCATCGCTTTGGTGCATTTAGTACCGTGTTTCCAACTGAACCCCATATATTAATGTTTTATAGGTCATTTCTGAGCAGAAAGGAAGGATCCCCCAATATACGCATAGGCTCATGAGGTCTTATAGTTGAGAACTTTAAGTAAGACTTATCTTTCCTATTGTTTGCTCTCTTTCCATCTGAGCAGAGAGTAATTTTGTGTTTTGTATATATGTCTGTAAGTACTGTGTTATGTCCATTTGTGTTTTATTTTTCCACAGGGTTCCATTATTTTTGGTTTAACCTTGTTGTATTCAGAGAAGCTTTTTTCTTCTCCACTGGTCTGTGCATTATAGATCTATGTGTTTATCTGTGAATTTCTCTCCACAGGTTCTATCGCCAATTGGGCGCAACTGCATTCACTAACATAAAAACATAGTTAGGAATATTACACATTGTGGTAATTATTTTTAAATACACTTTTACATTCTACATGTGAGTAAGGGGAGGGTAAGTGCATAACCCTTGTCCTGAAGAAGGGGGCTTCGACCTCCGAAACATGTTGACACTCTAAACAGTGGTTTTGATACCCTAACACGTATCTATCTAACCACGCCCTGCACTTCTTTTAACAATACCAGCCGGGGATTAAATTAAAAAAAAAATTCCTCCCACGTGCCAGGTATTTTTTAACTATTCACTCTTTTTTTCACCTCACCTCACTCACACTTTGGTAAAACACACACCCCCACACATAGTTCACTTCTAAGTGCTCCTGCGTATCCGCGAGTCGCAGCACGCCACATCCCGTAGAGGGGTGCGAAGGCCCCGATGATGAAGCATGACACCAAGGGGCCTGTTGGTGTGTGAGGGGCATTTAAACAACACTGTGTGTTCCCCATCACCTTAGGGATCACTATCACTTTGAGTGGATTCTACAAAGGTAGAAAGAAGCAGCTCTCGGCTTCTTCATTTTCCCAGCTGGATGCCTCCAAAAATAAACCAGTATATATTACTTCAGGGCTGACTCCACTTAGAGCTGACACAACTATGGCAGATAAGGAAAGAACCCTTCCCCTATGCCGAAAGGGCAGAGAGGAATTCTCACGTGAGAGTACACCCTCCTGTGTGCAAAACACTAAATCACGAAAAGTACTCGTTGAGTGAATGGACAAAATCCACGTCTTATCAAAGACAAACCCTAATAAGGTACCAAAGGAAAGTCCCTATGTACCCACTCACAGACCCATTCAGCCACTGACACACCAACTGACACACCCCAAAAACACTCACATACCCACTCTCAGACCCATACAGCCTCTCACACTCCTCTTACATACCCATTTACTCACACACCCACTCACAGACCCATCTACCCAATCGCATACCCACTCTCATAGGTTACAAGTTATAGTTAGAAAGTCAAATTAAAAAAAACCTTAGAAATTCTCTTAAAAAATGAAAGGTTACTGGGACATTGTAGTTAGGAAATACATGTTTTTAAAATTCATTAATAAAACAAAGGATACTGGAATGCTATAGTTAGGAAATAGCATTAAAAAACAGAAATTCACTGAAAGAAACAAAGGTTACAGAGACGTTATAGTAAGGTTCACATTTTACACAAAAAAAACCATAGACATTAAGCAGTTATAGTTACCTGAGTTAACTATAACTTATGCCCCCCACAATGAACTGCGATGTCACTGATCATGTTATGAGTGATGTAATATGTGAGGTCATAAGTAGTGCAATGCAGGGTGCAAGTTATAGTTAGCCCAGGTAACTTTAACTGCTGAATTTCGATGGTTTTGTGTGTGTACAATCTGAACCTAACTTTAACACCCCTATAAGTGTTGGTTTTTGTTCAGTGTATTTCTAAGGTTTTTTAAAATTCTATTTTCCAACTATCACGTCCTCTAACCTTTTTTTTTTCAGTGAATACACACACACACATATATATGTACACACATATATTTATATGCACAAACACATATATATATATATATATATATATATATATATATATATATATATATATATATATATATATTCACTGAAAAAACCATAGGTTTCACACCAGTTATAGTTAGCTGGAAATTTTACTGACATAAAACCATTGAAATTCCCACGTTATAGTTAGTTGGACTCACTATAACTTGCGCGCCTGCAATGCACTGCTGATGACGTCACATATCACATCACTCATGACATGGTCAGTGACACCACTCATGACATCACTGATGACACCATCCAGTGAATGTGTGTCTTTCTGAAATATCAATATGTTTTATATATGTATTTGTAAAGGTCGATGGACGAATAAATGTTTAAATAAGTGTGTAAATGGATGTTTATTTTTAATAAAATATTGATTGGCTACCTGGCTTATAAAGAGTATCTTAGTGAATACATATATTAGCGAGTAATTTTTAAATATTTTAAATTTATGTATCAGTGTTTCACTTTGTGTATAAGTGGCTGCATGGGTTGGTGACTGACTCACTGTATGTGTTTTTAAGACAGCGTATGTGCAGGACTGTATGGGTGGATGAGTGTGAATATGTGTGTGTTAGTGACTGAATGCCTGCCTCACTAGTGTTTTTATGAGTAACTACATATGTTTTAATCTAGTATATGTAAGTATTGATGTATATAAGTGAGTATATGTGAGAGTGAGAGATTGAAAGAGTTCCTGTTTAAATAAGTATGTGTTTCTATAAGTGATTGTTTGAGAGTAAGTATGTGTAAGCTACCTTAGAAGTAATGTACTAGTGTGTGTATAGCTGTATATGCAAATAAATGGATGTTCAATAGTTTATTTGCATGTGTGAGTATGTATGTGAGTAACTTTTGGATGACTGTCGGTGAATAACAGGATGTATATGTGTATCACTACATATGATGAGTGAGTATATGTATGAGTGACTATATAGAACTGTTGCTGAATGAGAGGATGTGTATATAGATGGTGGAATTACTGAATTGGTTGTTGTAACTGGTATGGGTATCTCAATTGAAAATGTTAGTTTCTATTTTTGAATATGTGTTTCAAGGGTTACATTACACCCAAAGAAGGTCTGTCAGTCTGTCACAAGGATGGTGTCATCAGTGATGTCATGAGTGATGTCACTGACCATGTCATGAGTGATGTAATATGTGACGTCATCAGCAGTGCATTGCAGGCGCGCAAGTTATAGTGAGTCCAACTAACTATAACGTGGGAATTTCAATGGTTTTATGTCAGTAAAATTTCCAACTAACTATAACTGGTGTGAAACCTATGGTTTTTTCAGTAAATTTCAAAATTGTGTTAATAGCAAATGTCTATAGCTATGAAATGTAATATTTTTGAAAATGAATGAATCCTTTATTATATTTGTATATAAAAAAAATGTTTTAATGTATATATATATTTTTTTAAATTACTTTTTTTTTGCCCTGGAGCGCTTCCGGGGCGCGCCCCGGTGAGCGCCCCGGAAAGCGTAGTGTTTTGAAGCGCCCCAGGGCGCGATCCGGAGAGCGTCCCGTTAGCGCTATTGGCGCGAACGAAAACATCATCGTGACGTATCGCGTAGCCACGTCCACGTGATACGCACAGCGTAAGCGCACCCGGAAGCACTCGAGCGAATACGATCGCGCAACGTAAACATCCGACGTGCTTACGCGCCGCGTAAGCGCGTCGGGTCATGTGACCTGAAAATAACACTTTTAATTGGTGCAGAACAGTTTTGGTTACATAATGATGAAATCCCTAGTCTTGTGACCTGAAAATAACACTTCTCATTGGTTCAGGACATTTTTTTTTCCAAATGATGAAAACCCCACCTTTTTTCCTCATTCTGACTTTGTCCTTTGACTGAGGAAGACCTGTTTTGAAATCTTTTAGGTATATTTTGTACTTTGAAATGGCTACAGTTGCAGCATCAGCTGGAGCATCTGCACCACCACCACCACCACCACCACCACCACCAAGAGGACCACCACAACATCACACTGGTGGTCAAGAAGAAGAGGAGGAGGAGGAAGAGGAGGAGGGGACGAGGAGGAGGTGGCTGGAAGAACACAATACCCCATACCAACCCAAGCCACACATTGTATGGGAGTTTTTTTCCATCCCTGAGGAAAAAAAGAAAGTGAATGCGGCAAAGGTGACTTGCCTTATCTGTGACATGGAACTCTCAAGGGGTAACCCAAATAAAAAATATTCATTTGGGAACAATACCATGATAAGGCACATGCAGCGCAAGCATCCTAACAACTATGCTGCCGCAGAGATGAGAGAACTGGCCAGCAACCCTCCCCAATCTACACCCAGCACCTCCAAACGAAAACAACCCAGTCCATCGGGACCAGAGACAAGGGAGACAATCCCTTGCATTCAACCACGATTTGGAGAATTTAGGGTCACCTGTATTTTTTGTGGTAAGACCATCTCCTATGGTGAGCAGAGCCTAAAGCTCATCCTCCTTGCTGGTGACAACCACAATTGCCCCAAAAAACCCTAATTTTTTCCTGATTTTTTTTGCTCCTGTTGAGCCATTTTCAATTCCCTGTTTTTTGTTTCTCCCCATAAAAATAACCAAACAAAATACAAAATGGTTCATAAAAGCCAAAAAAAGTACAAAATGTTCAAAAAACATTAAAAAAATATAAAACAACAAAAAGAAGAAAAAAAACAGTTCTTTTTAGAACTACCTCCAATTTCTAAAAAAAGGCTACATTTTTTTAAAACTCTATCATTCATTTTTCCCCATGGCACGCTCCCCGGTCCGCGTACCAGGCGCTCCCCCCGCGCAAATTAAAAAAACATTTTTTTTTCACCCGCGGGGCCCTTTTATAGCCCCCACATCAAACCTAGGGGGTCAAGGGGGGTCTACTCTGCCCCCTTATGGTCATTTACCCCTTTGTTTTTCCCACCTCTTGCGTATCGATCGAGACACAAGATGGCAGCCGCTCCGGAATGTTTCAAATGTTTACAGACACCCGAGAGCCAATCAGCTTTCCGTGCGCACCTCGCGTGGCGCGCCCAGAGCTCTCCCCGGTGCGCGTACCGGGGCGCTGCCATAGATATATATTTTTTTTAACCTAAATTACTCATAATCCACTGGAGCACATATCTTGAGACATAGCAAAGGCACATCGGGCTACCAGTCCCTACAATTTTGCCAAGTTTGGTGGAAATCCATTTAGCCGTTCGGGCTAAAAGTGAGGTCGACCGCCCTATGGAAATTAACATGGGGAAAACACGTTTTGGGATCCCCCTTTTATCTCGGCCCCCGCTTGACGAATCCCCCCCAAACTTTCATGGAAGGACTGGAGCGCCGCAAGGCAAATTTGAGGAAATTTTCAGGCAGATTCCTCAACCGGCGCCAAAGTTATTCACAATAGAATGTTGAGATTTTGCATTGAAAATAATCCTAACTATAACTACCTACTGGCGACCGCCAGTAGGTAATATATATATATATATATATATATATATATATATATATATATATATACACATATATGTAGACACGCATACTGGCGGTCACCAGTTGGTAGTTATAGATAGTACCCAGTTTCCATAAGAAGAGCGTTTTGAGTTTTGCCAATAACTTTGGCGCCACTTAATGAATTTTCAGAACTTATACTTTAGTGGTCCAGCTGCTGTGTGGAAGGTTTTGGGGTGATCCGTTAAGCGGGGCAGAGACAAAAAGGGGGTCCTAACATGAGTTTTCCCCATGTTAATTCCTATAGGACCTTTGAACACAACTACAGCCTGAACCACTGGACAAAATGACACCATATTTGGAAGGAAAGTAGATTTGGTTACACAAATAATGCTTTTTGTGATTTCGCGTAAATCTGTTCAGTAGTCAAAGAGCTATTAAAGGGCAAAAAATATAAATATCTAGGGCCGCAAATTCTTGCAGAGAATTTATGGATCCATGCTGAAATCTGCTTGGCTGCAAACACTTCAACCAGGAAGTGTTGGAAGCCATCCTGGGACTCTGCTTGAAGCAGAGTCCCACAGAAACCGATTTAAAATAAGAAAAGCGGCCACGGTAGGGACATCCTGGTCCCCTGGCTGTGGTGCACCAAGGCCAAAAAGCATTTTTTTAAAGAAAATCTCAGAAAAATCAGCAACCGTATCTGCAAATATTTCAGAGATTTTTGTTTATAGATACGTGGTCTCCTGCACTTTTACTTTATTTGCCCCTTCCCCGGTGGGCTAGGTCCTGGAGGCAATAGGGAGTGGAAAAGGAGGGGGGCCCTGGGACCAGCATCTCCCTGGGGCTTTATTATAAATGAGTGCAGGGGGGGCGTATGGACGCCCCGCAGCCCCCAGGGACTGTCACCTCCATTTGGCCTTAATTGAATACAGTGCAGGGGGCCGGGTGGATTCCTCCTCCGCAGCCCCAGGGACCGCCAACTCCCCAGGGGAAATAATTTAAAGAAATGCGTGGGTCCCATGTGGCCCCCTGCAGTCCCGGGGACCGTCATCTCTCCTGGGTAAATATAACAAAATGGCTCCTGAAATGTCCTGGGGTGCCCACAATTGGGACATTTCAGCCCTCCCTGTAAGTTTTAAAAACAACTTTTTTTTAAAAAAGGCCTGGCTCGGGATATCGGGACCCGGGGCCAGGCAAAAGGACTGGCAAGTTGCCGGGGGGCCACCCCCTTTATCCATCACTCTACAAATGCACCTCCGGGCACACTACTGGTTGGGGGATGAAGCCCCTTGGCAGCTGAGGCTCCTTGGGGGCCAACAAGCCCTCTTGCTACCTCCAGAATGTACCACATAGTGGGCTTGCTGAGAGGTCTTGGAAGGTCCCGACCCCTTTGTCCACCACTCTGCAAATGTGCTTTCTGGTGCACTGCTGGTTGGGGAATGAAGTCCCCTTGGATCCAGAGGGTCCTTAGGGGCCAACAGGCCCTCCAGGTAACTCCAGTAAGTCCCACACAGTGTGACTGCTGAGAGGACTTCAGGGGCCATGCCCTCGTTTTCCAGCACTTTGGAAACACACCTCCTGGTGCACTGCTGGTTGGGGGGGTGAAGTCCCCTTCGATGGTGAGGTTCCTCTGGGGACAACAAGCCCTCCTGTTACCTCCACTCAGTCCCACAGACCACGATTGCTGAGAGGATGTTGGTGGCCAGGCCTGCTTTCTCCACCACTCTGCAAATGCGCCTCCTGGCACAGTGCTGGTTGAGGGATGAAGTCTCTTGGCTCTAGTGTGTCCTTGGGGCCATCAAGCCCTCCTGTTACCTCCAGTTAGTCCCACACAGCAGAACTGCTAAGTGGTCTTTAAAGGCCACGCCCACTTTCTCTACCACTCTGTAAACGCACCTCCTGGTGCACTGCTGGTTGGGGTATGAAGCCTTCTTGGATGCTGAGGATTCTTGGGGCCCAGAAGCCCTCCTGGTACCTCCAATAAGTTCGACACAGGAGGATTCCCGAAAGCTGGTCTTAGGCCCTGCCCCCTTACTTCACAACTATGCAAACATGACTACTAGTTAAAAAAATTACAGAAATTCACTTAAAAAAACAAAGGTTACAGGTAAGTTATAGTTAGGAAATAACATTTGGAAAACCTTAGAAATTCACTTAAAAAAGCAAAGGTTACAGGGACATTATAGTTAGGCTCAGATTTTGCTTGTACAAAACCAGTAAAATTCACTCACCTTACTAATACAGCCACTCACACACCAGCTCACTCACCCACAAAGCTAATCACACACCCACTTATACACCCATACAGCAACTCACACACCCATACACACAAGGATGCATATAGCCATACAGCCACTAGCAGAATATATGTTAAAAATAATATCACACAGTAGTGGTGCACCTGGCATTTTAATTTAACTTTTTGTAGGAGGTGGATGCATTAAGACAACAAGAGCATTTCACCTCTGAGTCAGGATCTGACAATTATTCTTCAGACAACGAGGAGGAAGCTATGACATCTGACAAAGGGGCTCTCCATTTACAACCTTGGAAGAATACTGTTTTTAACAAATAAATTAGACTGTATGGGGAAAGCCACCAAGAGGAAGAAGAGGAAGCAACGCAAAAGGAAAAAGTCCAGAAGAGGGGCGGAGAAATCCAAAAGCACAGTGCCGCATGGGAGATCAACAAGGCATAAAATCCACACAGGAGCCAAGAGGGAATAAAGGGTAACAACAGGGTAGCCCCCCACTCAACAAGTATCAATAACAAAAAAAAACTGTACCCAGGACGTTGGATAACACTCAATTAATTCACGTCAATCTTATTCTTTTCATGCACTGGAAAAGCCTACTGTCAAAATCCAGTACCGCACCCCCTCTATATGTAGCTGGGTGTGCTATATGTGCATCGTCCAAAAAACATATCTTTTGCAAAAAATAAGGGAATTTCCTGGTAAAGTTCAAAAAAGACAGTCACACAGAGTACTCTACGATGTCTGCTCCACTGAGACAGTACATCCACCCACACTTAGGGGCCTATTAGGATGGCGGACGGACCTGCGTCCGTCCGCCACCCCAGAGGAGGAGGGACCGTCCGCAGGGGCAGCGGCGGTCCCTCCGTGCGAATTAGGATGTGGCCGCCACCCTGGCGGTCACATCCTGTATTTTTAACATTGCGGCGGTTGCTGCTTGAAGCAGCACCCGCCACAATGTTAAAACTGCAAGCAGTGCATTTGCATGCACAAAGCGGCAGGCACCGCGCGGTGCCTGACGCTTTGTGCATGCAAACCCCCCATGTGCACCCCCACCCCCCCTTCAACCTGGGGGCCCGCAACGGGCCCCCAACAAAAAGACTGTATGCCTTTTCGTGGCGGCATTGCCGCCACGGAAAGGCATGTTACAGGGCAAATCCTAATATGGCTGGCGGTGTCTGATAGACACCGCCACCATATTAGAGCTTTTCCGCCGCGGTCTCGTGGCAGAAAAGCGGCAGACGGTCTCCCCGTCCGCCGATGACCCCCCACCCATCCTAATCTGGCGGGGGGTCTTCACACACACCGCAGCGGTGAATCCGCATCCTCCGGGCCGGCGGTGGCTTCCGCCGGCCCGGAGGATGCGGATTCACCGCAATCATAATCGGCCCCTTAATATCTGTGAAAAATGTGTGATGAAAAGAATGACACCTCACAGGCGCACCACCCTCGGGGCAAATGGCAGATGTTACCAAATTATGCCCCCTTTCTCATCATTGGTAGTCATTCAAATTCAAAAGGAGAAAGAGGAACGTGTCCAAAATAAACCAACTAGAAGTGTAAAGTATAAGGTATAGAGTGTAGACAAGGAGCAATAGCATTTACTCCTTTATGTGACACACAAAGTGATTAAAATCAACAGACACACCTGTTGCACACTTTTATTCTTAAAATAGGTGTGTTCTGATGAACTAAAAAGGCTGGTAGCTTAATTTTGCATACCAATACCTGCAGCCCACATGTTTCACTGCCTTCACAACTTCTGGCAGATTCGTCAGGGCTCACCACTTAGTCACTGCACCAGTGTTGGACATCTTAACTTTGGGACTGTCAGATTGAAAAGACAACACAATTAAAAACACCCCTGGGAACACTTTTCCGGACCTGTTCAGTATGTGCAAAAAATTACTGAAGAATTCATTACCCTCATCCAGCCACGTCGTCTCCTACCAGCTGGTGGGGAAAAGAGGCTCCTAATGCTAGCCTGTTTCAATTAATGAAACACACTTCCCGGCAATTGTTTCATCAATCTGCAACACACAAATGAGTACATCACTTTCTACAAGGGTATTGTCGACATATTTCACACCACTACTGCTGCCTTTGCCAGTCTGCTTTTGATAGTCCGGTATTATTTAAAGGACAGATACATAATGTTTCATAACATTCAAACCAGTATATTTGTCTTCTAAAACAGAATGAAAATGGCATCGTTCTTTTTTTATGCTGTGACCACTCGAATTTCGATAGATACACCAAATACTTAGTTACGAGTCTGCATCTGCCACTCGTTCCTCTGTCTCACTGTTGTCACAGAACTTCGTGTTAAAAAAAATTATATATATTCCGGCGGCGAAGGAGTCGCTAGCCTTTAGAAACTTTTATTGGCGTGCTTTCATAACCACACGCCAGGTCCTGCCCACTCCAGTCATTACCGAAAATGCGACGCACACGCGTCTCCAACCCCGCTCCCCCACTCCTCACCGTACGGGGGTTCACAGAGCACTGTAACTCATCCCAGGAACAATGCGGCTTCCAGGATCCTCAATACTTAAGGGGACTACCCGGGTACTTCCGTATCTGTTACAGTCATGTGACATGAGTCAATCACGTGACTGTGTGGCCTGCTTCCGACGCCATCTTAGATTGTCAGAAATGCAGGTAATTCACTGGAGTGTGGTCTAATAAAATATCTACAGTAAAGTACACACCCAGGGCGCAATGGTCGTTTTTATTTCTTTTAGGCCACAATAAAAATCGCGAAAAAATTGCAAAAAAACGCCACACGGCCCATAAAATACTAATATTCACATGAAGCCAAAAGTGCCCTCAGATTAGTAGGGGATACACTTCAATGCATCAAATTATGGTTACGGAGACACCGAAAGACCTAAAACAGGAGTAACTACACATCAATAAGGATTTGTCCGGTCTGACGCATCCCTATGTCATACCACATAATCATAGCATGCCAAAAAGCATTAGCAGCCACTTAATGCCAGCCATTACGCCAGAGATACCTATTGTCCAAAAGTGCTCATAGCACAGGATTTTTGGAGGATACAAACGAGCACAACAGAAGGTCACTTGTCTAGGTAGGGAATAACTGGCCTATTTAACTCTATTCCATTTTATTATTTCATTCAATCCCTGTGTATCACTCCTCTCTCTGAAAATCCACCTGGCTTCTTTGGATAGTAACACACTTTCTATGTTTTTTGGATTGCCCTTCACCTTCTCAAGAACAGTCCACGTGAAACTGTGCTTCTCTTGAAAGCAATGTTGCACCAGTTTGGTTGTCAATTTCCCTGCCCTGATGGTACTGAGATGTTCTTGAACTCGAACTTTTATCTTTCGTGATGTTAACCCAATGTATTGGAGGCCGCAATCACACAGTAGTCGATATACCACATTGGTAGTATTACAATTGCTGAAGTGGTCCAAAAACCACTCCTTACCTGATGCCAAAGTCACACTGTTGCATTTATTAGTGAGAAGGCACACAGAGCACGTTCCACATGGATAATGCCCATTTGGAAAAGTTGTTTGTTCTTTGTTAGCCCCCATATGTTCGCGAGAATGGACAAGCCTGCCCTTGACATTCCCTGATCTCTTGAAGGCAAATCTCGGAGGGGGCATCAAGAAGTCCATACTTGATAGCAGTGACCAGTGTTTTCGTATTGATTGCCTGATTTTAGGTACAATGGGGTCAAAAGTCATCACCACTGGTACACAATCATGTTTTTCTTTAGTATGATGTTCCAACAGGGCACTCCGTGGAGTGTTTAAAGCTTTTTTCCTTGCATTTCTTACCACCCTCCGTGGATAATTGCGGTGTTCCAGTTTCTTGGTTAATTCTAGAGACTGTACCACGAAAACCTCCGTGGAAGAACAGTTCCTTCCATACCTGAGGAACTGGCCCACCGGGAGGTGATCAACAAGGCAGACAAAGAGAAAATTATGAAATTTAGAAGAATGTCCTGGAGTATGAATATGTTATTTTAATCAATAGCAAGTCCCCAGGTGGCCTCAACGAGGATGAAGAGCTTCATGTACACGTATTCATAATAGAACGCAATAAGGTAAAACACTCACAGTGTAACCCAATATAAGTTTGCCTCGCATCAGAGCAATATTATTATGCATGCGCAGGTGGCATATTCCCCGCTAACGAGAAACACATTTTACTTTTAATTTAAAGTGAGTTAACTTCAATATTACAGCTAATGTATAGTAAAATACAGCTAATGTGACACAATATGATTTTGGTTTTGTATTAAGCTAAAGCGGCTTTGCACTCACCTATAGCATTCTGGACAATCATGCAAATGTATCTTCTATGTGTATGGTTTTGATTCTGTTTTAAATAGTGATTGGCCAAATTGATTTTGTACAAGGCAGTGACGAAGACCCTGTGTGGTTGAAGTGTAGAGCCAAATAAATTTGTGGAGTTAAACAGAACGAATCCTTGTGTCGAAAGCTGGCACAGAGTCAATGGTTTATTTTCAAAGGGATCTGCACCCATTATCCCACACCAGCCCTGCTTTGGTGGATGTGGCAGGTTTGTTGCAGAACTTCTGTGATCTCATTTAACTTATATGTACATAAATATATGCATGGCACTTACTGTAGCTATTAGTAGTAGGAGTAACCCTCTATGTAGATAAAAGGAGCAACTCCGACAAGGCATGACATACACATGCATCCTGTGATGTAATATACAATTTGCCCTAATATAAATGTATCTGCTTATAACAAGAGGCACAGTTCAAATCACAATAACTTGTATAAAGTTTTCTACACCCTGGGAAGTATAACTTGTCATGTCTGAGTATACTTTTGTGGTATATTCTTGAGTTGTGAGTATAGTTGTCATGTGAAGAAGAGCCAGCTTTTGACCGTCTGAAGTAGAGATCGTTGAATGTAAATCTTACTTTTGTGGTTAGGGAATTCCATAGTTTGGCTGCTTGAACAGTGGAAGATTTTCCACCCTTTTTATTTCTTGCATGTATCAATTAAGAGCCATTGTTGAGCGTAGGTTCCTTTGCTGTATGCATTTGTTGAGTTTCTTCCTAATAAAGAGTGGTCTTTTGCAATGTTTTGCTTTGTGTGTGATACAAAGCAGCTTGAAGGAGGATCTTCTGGCAAATGGAAACAGGTGTAGCACCCTTAAAGCAGGAGAGATGCGCGTTTGAGCTTTATATGTTGTATTCATAATTCGCCCAGCCCTGGATTTTTAGCCAATAGCATGTTGAATCAGAGCGTTGTACTTTATTATTGAAATTGAGAGCATGCTCGATATCTCTTTTTGGGTGGAAATATAAGTTTGATCCTGAATCAGGATTACGACTGGAGTATAAACACCTATACCTTCAGCACATAGTTTTAGCCATCTAGAAAAAGGTACAACTTATCCAGGGAACAGTTCTTGGACTAAGGGGGTAACATCAGTGCACCGACGTCTGCTGGTATAACTCATTGCCAGCACTGACACGTCAATATGGAGTAATCCCTGTGCCCAGCAATTAAGAGCACCCCCAAGTCTTGGTAATTACTGGGTATGGGGTGTTCCAAACCACTTCCTGGCTAACATCCCTATGGTGACCGAAGTATAGGCTTAAAAAATCCAGCATTCAAAGTTTTGTTGTAATAGCTGATGGATTCATAAATGACAAAGGGCTACTTTGCAAATATGTGTTTCTATGCCTATAGGCTAAAAAAATGTACAAGGTGGAAATTTATGAGAGCACGTCTTTAAACTGGGCTAAGCAACCAAATGATAAATGTAAGGAGTTGCGCTGAAATATCTATGTATATTCACTGTCTGCAAGGCATCTGAGAAACACAGTTAATACAAAACTTACAGCATTTTTATTTTGTTCATGCACCATCACGTAATGTCACAGAAGTCCAACAGACACAGTTTCTTGCCGTCTGTGTCTGATAAATAGGAAACCATTTTAGATGGGTAAAGCCATTAGGCCATGAAGATGCAAACCCATCCTTCGCTTTCCCTCTAAATTACAAAAGATTATTGTTTCAGCCAGCAACGACCCTTATTAAATGGGATCTTTATGCGTGAGAATTAAACAAGTTCCATCTGCTGAAAGCGAACAGTGTGCTATTTATCTCTAATATGCAATGAAAGAAGCGGCTAACTTTCCCAGATTATACCAGTGATTTCTTCTGGGGATGCTTCGTTGATTCTGCTTGTCATTAGCGTTATCAACGTGCATAAACTCTGGCTTATGCTGCAAGTTTGATAACAGACGCTCAAATGCAGAGTTTTGTCAGAAATAGTTTTCGACACACACACACGCATGCACGCACGCACCCACGCACATCGAAATAATGAAATATCACTATTTACGAATGAAAAGAGGAAGATTTACTCTGAGACGTACATGTGATTACTGGATAGGCTAGCAACACCAAGTCGCAAGCATCAGCAAAGGCTGCATGTAGGTCTGGCCTTGGAAAACATGCAATTGATTTTTAGTTAGTTCTTTTTGCATTCATATAGCAATAAGGAAAAAATGTCAAACAATATAAATGGAGTATCCTAGGAGCCCAGGTACACCAACCCTGGCATTGAAGTACATTTCTTTTTAGGTAGCTAGCAAATTTGGTGAGGCAAAATGCTATTACCCAGTCCAAACAGCCAACGAATGAAGTGGACTTACCCACTGGCCCAGTGACGTTTTGTGTGGTGGGTAGAAGCAAAATGTGAACGACAGCTGAGCAGATCAATGGATGAAAAGGGCTGACCAAAAGCTCTTGTATATCTGTAGGCATGTATTTTATTATGATTTTTAGGAAAACATTAGGTAAGTGAGACAGTTGTGGCTGTCTCTAGGCTAGACCTTAAAAACAAGCATTAAAAATGCTATAGGTCTCATTTTTCATTAAGTTAAAGCCATTTGCGTTGCTATACAATACCATTAGCAAAGAAGATGGCTTTAACTTAATCAAAGGCGAGACTTATTGCATTTTCAAAGCTATTTTTTTGTTGTGACACCCAGTAGCTGTGTGGTCGGTTTGGCAAATGGTCCGGAAGGGACAGGATGCGATTTCACATTCTAATTAAACCCACACCGTTGCCCTTTGCAGCAAAGACCGTGTTTTGCACTATCTTTATTGCTCCTAACATTCTTTCTTTTCATCTGTCCCATCACACAAGGGATGAAGGCAAACTAGTTTACTATTATAGATGGGCAGTAATTTTAAAAATCCTTTTTTATGTTTAGCAGGTGTTTCCTTTTATACCTGCTCCAAACGGACCCTCGTTTGCATTGATTGTCTTTATAATGGCCTTATGTTTACATCAGAAACATAGAAAATGTGGGTGGTGCCATCAAACAACTACACGTATCTTAGATGTGGTCATGCTTTCAGTATGTATTGTTGTTTACCTGTATTCTGAAGGGTATCCAATTTATGATTTGATTTTTCATTGGCTGATTAGCAAATACCAGGGTGGTGCTCCAACAGGAACTGTTAGCCTTGTAGACGTATTCTGTGTTTTTGTTTAAATGGACAATTCGCTCTGGGAACGTTTTTTATTTTATTTTTTACTTATTTATTAAGAATACATGAGTACAAAACAGAAACCAAAAGAGAACATGGCACATACATAATAGACGATACCATCCCAAAATAATCAAAGAAAGGCTACAAAGTTAATACATATCAACACATACGAGCAGGGGATAATAACAATATCCCAGTATTCAGCAGATTTGTACATACAAAAGAAAGAAATAAACACTTAAAAGCAAAATAACACAGCGGGCCATACCCAAGCCTGAACTTTATATCTCCATAGAAGTCATGACTGCCTCCCAAATTTGCCACCCGTTTCATTTTCCACCTGCCTTTGAGAGCATATAGGCTATACTCCATATTAAACATAACCAGGAACCTTGCCCTCCATGCCCCAAATGATGGGGCATCTTTTTGTAACCAACAAGACGCAATGCACAGCCTAACCACCGCCGTGGCTAAGAAAATTAAATAAAGTGATTTGCTAGATACTGTGTCCGCTGCTGCACCCATCTCTACCCCCAACAAAATTTGCATGGCTGACAAATGTATAGGCTCCCCCAAAAATTCGGTAAGGAATTTATCCATATGTTAAAATAACCTACTTAAATGCCCACATGAGTAAAAAACATGCACAACATCAGCAGCTGGCAACCCACAGCGAAAGCATTTGCCCTCCTGACCCCTCCCCCATTTAGCAATTTTATCAGGTGTAAAATATAAATTGAAGACAGTCTTGTAATGTTGGGCATAGAGATTAGCTGACCTAAAGAGTCGTCCAGCCAGATCGATGGAAGTCTCCAACTGTACACCCTGGCATCCTAATCTATTATCCCATTTACGACTATGGGTTTCCAAGTCATTAGGCATTGTACCTAACATGAGAGTATAGAGTGTACCAATTTGTGCCTCCTTCCTTACCGCTTCAATGAGGGGGTTATATTGGATATTCCAACGGGCTTTCAGCAAGTGATCCCTAACTTGTAAAAATTTAAAGAAATCCCCCAAGAGAGCTGATACTGCTCCTTGAGCTGCTCAAACGATTTTAGCCCACTGTCCATAAATAAGTCACCCACCATAGAGACTCCTTTAGCCAGCCAGTTGTATACCACCCGATCCCAAAATACAACCGGGAGAAAGGAAGATGCAGTTAGTGGAGTATACCAGGAGACTCTTTCTACCTCATACATCTTCCTAACGGCTTTCCATACTTTATAGGCGGCTATGAGGATTTTGAAACTCGTGCGCTTATAATAGCTCCAATCCACATTAAAAAACAGTCTATTTTTTACATCACTGCCCAGCAACATTTGATATATAGAAGGAGAGTCAGCCATATCTATTGGTCCTACCCCAGTGAGCAATATATTCATATGTTGTAACATGCACGCAAAATAGTAAAGAGTAAAATCAGGGACAGACCAGCTCCCTTGAGCCCTTGGCAAAACCATGTAACGCATTGCTTGTCGCGCTTTTCCTCATGCCCATATAAATCTTGCACAAATAGACTGTAATTGAGCATGGTTAGCTCGCGGTATCTCCAAGGGCACACACCTAAAAAAATATAACATTTTCGGTAGGATCAGCATCTTTAAAACATTACAACTTCCTACCAAAGATAAATGTAAACATTCACATTGAGCTAATGGTCTGCGGACCCCCGCCACAAGCTTCCCCCAGTTAGACTCAACCAGTGCAGGCAAGGAGGCCCTTATCCTAATCCCCAAGTAAGTCAACTCTTGTAAAACCCTTTGATCGGCGTACCTACCAATATTGACACATAAGATTTGTGTTTTGGATGTTTTTAACTTATAGCCCGATACCGCCTCATACTCTGCTGCAAGTTGCTCTATTTCATACATTGCCACTGCTGGCTTAGGGGATACCACGGCCACATCATCAGCGTATGCAAAAACGCAATATTGTTGCTGCTGTAAAATTACAGACTGGATCCGGGGGTTACTTTATATAATTTTTAAGAAAGGATCTATGTATAAGGAGAATAATAGTGGGGAGCAGGGACACCCCTGTCTAGTCTCCCGCATAATGGACACCGGTTTAGATTCCAACCCCATTGTACAAATCTTAGCAACAGGTTGGCGGTATAACGTCTGAAGAGCAGTAATGAACTGTTGCCTAAACCCGCGTCGTCGCATCACAGCACATAAAACAAAAAACATAAAACACCATCGAAAGCCTTCTCGGCATCTAATAGAATAAGGCTGAGCGCGTCGCCGGTAGCATTAGCATGGTCGAACAACGTGATTACCCTATTAACATGATTCTTTGTTCCCCGTTTAGGGATAAATCCATGCTGTCTCTCTGACACCAGTGGAGTTATCACTGCCGCCAACCTGGTTGCAAAAATTTTTGAGTATATTTCACCGTCCGCATTCAACAAAGATATCGGGCGATATGATGCCGGGAGGTCGGCGGGTTTATCCTTTTCCTTGAACACAGCATTACTGGCCTCATCCTATGACATAGGAGGGGCACCGATTTGAGCTCGTCTGAATGTAGCTAACATATCCTCCTGCAGGACTCCAAAAAAAGTTTTATAAATCTCCAACTGGAGTTTATCTGACCCTGCCGCCTTTCCGGCTCCTAGCTCACTTATGGCTTTCTCTAGCTCAACCATAGTTATAGGGGACTCCAGCCTCTCAGCTTCCTCCTCACCCAAATCCCTCGCACAGAAACTTTGTAGGAGTGAATCCCCTTTTTGATGATCATACTGTTCTCCGGCATATAAATTTCCGTAAACTCTTTAAATACGTCCAATATACCAGTTTCATTTTCAACCGCCTCCCACTGGATTCCAGAATAGCATTAATTCTATGGGCAGCTTCCTTTGATCAAAGTTTTTGAGCCAGGCACCTGCCACTTGCCTCCCCATACTCATAGTTCAGTTGACGCTTAATTAGATATTTCTTGGCTGCCTCTTGACTCCAATGTAGGTTTATTTTTGCTTTACACCTGGCCACTGTTGTAAACTCTCCAACATCAATACCAGCATGTATACCCCGCGTAAGCATCTCTTCAGCCAATGTGAGACCCTGGTATAGTTCCTGTAACTTTAACTCCTGTTGTTTTTGCATGTATAACCCAAAGCTGATAGCTTCCCCCCTAAAAGCAGCCTTAAAAGCATCCCAAGCAAACCCAGTATCCGTGCTACCCCGATTAATGCGGAAAAAAGTAACAATCCATTCCTTCATATAAGAGAGAAACTTTTGATCCAACAGCAATTTCCGATCGAAAGAAAACACCTGAGTCTTAACTGCTACCCCAGTACCTGCTAAAGTTAATACTACCGGACCGTGATCAGAAGTGACCCATGGATACACCTGAATTCGAGCATCCTTCAGCAAGTGGTACGGGGCAAAGAAATAGTCCAGTTTCACCAGTTTTTGGTGCAGACTAGAGAAAAAAGTGTATCCAGGGTCCTTTCCCCTCAATGCAGCCCAAGCATCTACCAGGCCATGTGAACGTTTTATTTTTACATGGATTTACTGCACTTGCAACATGGTTACAGATTTCACAAAAAAATTGTGTATCAAGCTCATATTGAACAAAATAATACTACCAGGTAATATTCAAAATAATTTGTTTTTGAGGCATAATTTAGATGACCTTGCACCTAAATTAGTCCTTCCATATTTCACTGGGAACTGATAAATATTGTTCATATTCCAAGGTTCACTGTGAAATGTTTTTATACCACTGAATTATGTGCAATAAAGGCATGCAAACATCACTCTTTCAACACAAAAATGAAGAACTCGTCCAAACTCAGATTAGAACTACACTCACAAACATGCAAATCGAGTCAAAACCGATATATACATTTTCATTTTTTTCCCCTCTCAACATTATTCTGCTCCCTAAGGCTTTAGCATTTGGGATGTCTCGATGGCCTAGAACTTTCAATGCCAGGCGCGATTTTCTGCCCTGGCATGCATATTTTGCATATATGCAAAGGATCCTCCTGTTTAATGACCAGCTGGTGCCCACATCAATCACTGCTGCTATTCTTCTGGCTGAAGGGGAGCCCCACCCTGCCGAGACCCCTGAATTCTGCATCCCTCCTCGCTTTTGTCCCTGTGCTTCACAACACAACTCGCTCCTGTTCTGTCTGCTCCCTGGCTGACCTGAAATCCCATAAGTGCCAGCAAGTGAAAACGCGGAGTGGAGTCACCTGGCAACTCTCAACAGTGAGACATCTCTTACAGGTGTTGGGGCAAAAAAAATTTTGAAGGGGAAGATAATATTTGAAAGTTGACGGTGGTGTGGGGGCGCAAATGAAAAGATGGGAGAGTATGGTATTTGAGTAACATGTAACATGCCCAAGGACACACCCATGGACCCTTCACCTGTCACTCCTGCAAGTTCGCCTGCAACAGGACCCTCACCAAACTCACTAACTCTAAACACAGCTCCGACTCTAACCACCTGAAGTGCATCCTGCTGAACACCCGCTCGGTCCACAGACACACCACTGAACTCTGGGACCTACTCGACACCGCATCGCCGGACGTCGCCTTCCTCACAGAAACCTGGATGAACGCCTCATCAGCGCCCGACATCGCCATAGCCATCCCGGACGCTTACAAGATCATCCGAAAAGACTGCACCAATCAAACAATCCATAAGAACACCATCCGAATTACGGCCAGCTCCGACAATAACCTCGCTACCACCGAACACCTTCACTTCCAGATCCACATCGACCCCAGGACAACACTTAGAGGCACCCTCATCCACAGACCTCCAGGAACCCGCACACAATTCAACGAAGACATCACTGACTTCATCAGCCCACACGCCCTCCCCTCCGAAGACTACATTCTACTGGGAGATCTCAACTTCCACCTGGAAAATAAAAACGACAGAAACACCACCACACTCCTGGACAACCTGAACAATCTCGGACTGAAACAACTTGTTGACACCCCCACCCACCTTGCCGGACACACGCTCGACCCTATCTTCACCTCCAGCAAACACATCTCCTTCGATCACACCACAGCTCTCCATTGGACAGACCACAGCTGCGTTCACTTCAGTTACAAAAAGACCTCGACCCACAACCCCACACAACCTATTCCTCGAAGAAACTGGAACAAAATCACCACCGACCAACTCTTCACTTTGCTTAACCAAAACCCTCCTGCCATGTCATCGGACCCAAACCAAGCCGCCACCAAATTCACACAATGGATCACCCACAGCGCTAACGAATTAGCACCCTTGAAAAACCACCAGATCAAACAAGGTAGCAAAAAGGCACCCTGGTTCAACAACGACCTTAAGAAATCCAAGAAGTTATGTCGTACTCTCGAGAAAACCTGGAGAAAAAACCCTACCACTGACAACCTGACCACCTTCAAGGACGCCACCCGCAAACACCACCAATTGATCCGATCCACCAAGAAATCAGCATTCAAGGATCGACTCGACAACAACGCCTACAACAGCAAGGAACTATTCAACATCGTCAAAGAATTTACCAACCCCACCGCCGGCACCAACGACATCACTCCCTCACAAAACCTCTGCGACTCTTTATCCTCTTTCTTCCACAACAAAATCGCCGACATACATAAGTCCACTCCACCCACCTTCGAACCAAAACAGCACCCTCACAACCTTTGCGCCTGGAACCCAATCACTACTGAAGACACCATCCGCCTGATGAACTCCATTCACTCAGGATCACCAACCGACCCATGCCCTCACCACATTTTCAACAAAGCAGACTCCATCATCGCACCCCATCTCCGCGATGTCATCAACTGCTCCTTCAACTCCGCCACCTTCCCAGAAAGCTGGAAACATGCCAAACTCAGCGCCCTTCTGAAGAAACCCACAGCAGACCCCTCTGAACTCAAGAACTACCGCCCCATCTCACTCCTCCCATTCCCTGCCAAAGTCATTGAGAAAGCCGTCAATAGCCAGCTCGCCGCCTTCCTCGAAGCCAACAATTCCCTCGACCCCTCACAGTCCGGCTTCCGAGCCAAACACAGCACCAAACACAGCACCGAATACCGCCCTAATCGCTGCTACAGACGACATCCGAACGCTACTGGACAGCGGAGAAACAGTTGCCCTCATCCTACTTGACCCTTCGGCCGCCTTCGACACAGTCTGTCATAGCACCCTCATTCAACGCCTCAACAACGTCGGAATACAAGGAAAAGCTCAGGACTGGATCATCTCGTTCCTCGCCGGAAGAACCCAGAGAGTCCGCCTCCCCCCATTCAAATCAGAGGCCACCGAAGTTATCTGTGGCGTACCACAAGGATCATCACTCGGCCCCCTCCCTCTTCAACGTTTACATGAGTCACCTCGCACAACAAAACCTCAACATCATCTCCTACGCAGACGACACCCAGCTGATCCTCTCCCTCACCAAAGACCCAAACACCGCTAAAACCAATCTACACGAAGGAATGAAAGAAGTAGCCGAATGGATGAAGAACAGCCGTCTAAAACTAAACTCGGACAAAACGGAAGTTCTCATCTTAGGATCCTCCCCCTCTGCCTGGGACGACTCATGGTGGCCACCGGCCCGGGGTACAGCACCCATACCTACAGATCAAGCACGTAACCTGGGCTTCATCCTAGACTCCTCCCTCTCGATGACCAGACAAGTCAACGCCGTCTCATCTTCATGCTTCAACATCCTTCGCATGCTCAAAAAAATCTTCCGTTGGATCCCCACCGAAACAAGAAAGACAGTCACCCACGCTCTGGTCCCTAGCCGACTGGATTATGGAAATACCCTCTACGCCGGAACCACAGCCAAACTACAGAAAAAACTCCAACGCATCCAAAACGCCTCAGCCAGACTCATATTGGACATCCCCCGTCAAGCTCACATTTCCGGTCACCTGAAAGACCTCCACTGGCTTCCCGTCAACAAGAGAATAACATTCCGCTTTCTCACCCACGCACACAAGGCCCTCTACGATCTAGGACCCGAATGCCTCAACACACGACTGTCCTTTTACACACCCACCCGCCAACTACGATCATCCAATCTTGCCCTCGCCGCAATTCCGCGCATCCATAGGTCCACCATGGGAGGAAGATCCTTCTCCTACTTAGCGGCCAAAACTTGGAATTCTCTCCCCACTCACCTCCGCCTTACACAGAACCACCTCTCCTTCAGAAAGCAACTAAAAACCCGGCTATTTGATGGGTAATGAACACTCCCTCCCTCAAGCGCCTTAAAACCCTCTGGGTAAGTAGCGCGCTATACAAATTCCAGAACTTGAACTTGAACTAACACAGTATGAGGAATACAGCATAACATGTTTCTGACTAGAGAAAGAACGTTTAAGGAGAGTCTGCCTTGGAGGGTTTCAGGAATGAGCAGGTGTGATCAACAAACATTGGTCCTGACAGCTGAGCGGTGTGCTTGTGTCACTCTGGCTTCTCAAACAGCTCAGGGACCAGAGCCCTCAAGTACAGAGGATGGTTTTGTAGGACACTACACTCTTTCGCTGTCACTCCTCCGCCTCACCGGGCCCAAGATGCTTTTCACAGCACCTTGTAACTACGGAGTGCTGCTTTTTTTCAGGAACCCGTAAAAACGAAATGGTCAGACTGGCCTAGTCCCACACCCGTTTTGTTATGGTCGGTGGAGGATGTGGTAGGGGCGCTTGTCTGCGCAGAAGTCATTTACAGCACTCCTAGCCATCAGTAATGCATGTAGTCAGTCTGGAGCCCTTGCAGCTGGGAGCGTTGAGCTCCTGCCACGGACACTGCCATTAAAATTATAGGTTACATGCTTGAATCGTGGCAGGGCTAATAGACTCAGTCCTCCTTCAGAGGCCGATACGGCGAACAACAAGATGCCGATGAGCAATATACAGTCTTTAAGAGAACAATTCGGTTTGCGTGCATGAAATGTATGTGGCCAATGAATGACGTTCTCTTCATCTGAGCATACATTTAATAGTAGCATGTTCTGGGCTGGGTTTTCAGAGCGCCTCTCCCATCTGAAGATCTTCCACCCAGGGGTGGGCCTACTCATCTCCATCCTATCAGTAAGGGCTGATTCATTCTGCATTGAAACGAGACTCCGAGCTTGGTGTGAAATCCCGTTACAGAAATCCTCATTAAAACATGGTTGCCACTGCAACCCTGACTCTTGAGTAAAAAAAAAAAGCGCATCCCAAAAACGAAAGAAACAAAAGAGGATCGCGCCAGTGCTTGTCTTTATTGGGCCATGTGTTTAAACACATGGCCCCATAAAGATTAGAAACCTTTCATGGCAGAAGGAAAGCAGGCGAGGCCGTCCAAGTGGGCCAGCCGAAAAAGCCTAAAGTGTACGTCATAAAGAGCTCTTTTCCAAAGGGTGGTCACCGTTTAGCATAAACGGTGACGCTGGCCAATGGAAAAGAGGGGTGGGGCTTAAAGCCCTTTACTGAAGCTACTTAAAAATATCAAATCTCGCCAAACAAGTTGCGCATGTGCGCAGCAATGCTACCCGAGACCTAACCACAGTATAAATAAATACTTCAATTGCTTCACTTATCATATCTATGAAATGCACACTTTAAAAAAATCAATCTATACATGCTACTTCGTTCTTAAAAATATAACGAAGGGAATAATTCTGTGGGGAATGGTTATTTTACCACCTTAAGCAGTGGTTGATAACAAATAGTTATTTGTCACAGGAACTTGTAAGGCATATTTTCCTCTAGGCTGAAAGTGCAACAGCATTTATTGAATTTCTAATGTAAACAGCAAAAAAATTACACAATAAAATGCGCAGAGAGGTTGGCAGCATACAGCCTGATTCATCAAGCCGAAATCGGCTTGCAAAGGGCAGATTCTGAGAATCTGGCTCTTTGCGAGCTCTATTTTTGCATTTGGGATTCATCATCCCAAATGCAAAAATCTGTAATAGCGATGTCGCAATTTTGCGAGGAATTACATTTAAGGAATCTCTATTTGAGATTCCTTAAATGCAATTCATCATCCATTAAAAAATTGCGAATTCGCAATTTCGGCCCGCTATATACCGCGAGGTCAAACCTCGTGATAAATAGCGAAAACTTAGAAAAATGCTTTAAAAAGCATTTTTACAAGTTGCATGTTGCACACACACATGTCCTTTGGACATGTGTGTGCGCAACACCTGTTTCAATTTGCATTTAAGGGGTGCTACAGGGTGTCCTTTGGACACCCCTGGCACCCTTAAAATCGCTATCTTATTTGGGATTAGCTAATTGCTAATCGCAAATAAGGAATACTCCCCATTCATTCCTATGGGCCTTTTGGCCCATAGGAATGAATGGGGAGTTATTCCTTATTTGCGATTAGCAATTTGCTAATCGCAAATAAGGATTGTGTAGGAATCGCAAATCTTTTTGCGATTCCTACATGAATCCCGTTTTGCGAGTTTGTAATAGCGATTCCTTATGAATCGCTATTATAGACTCGCAAAACGGGTCTATGATGAATCAGGCTGATAGCCCCTTAGAAGTAAAGCTCTGATAGAACAAAAAAAGCACACACCCACAGTTTCATCAATGAAGGGCCTGTCTAGAGGATAAAATAAGCAATTCACCAACCTCCTATGAAGTACTAGGATCAGTGCAAACTTTGCATGAATGGGTGACATAAATATCAAATCAGTGTATTGTGTCAAAATGGAGTTGAAGATGCACACTGTAATTCTTGCTAGAATCTCTTGGGAGGACGTAAGTAGGCAAGGGAACAAATAATTAATTTTCATGGTGCAAGTTAAACTGAGTGTAATAGATTTATAATATGATAACCAGCAAGATAAATTAACTTTTTATTCAATTCTGAATACATTTAGGTGTTTTACGTTATTTTAACAAAGGTAATTTCGCCCCTGCATAAATAGTAGGATCCCACCTGTTGCCTTACACATTAGTAAGAATGTGTACAGCTAATCTGAAAACAGTGGTAACAAATAACACATTTGGCATGATTCACAAAGACAGGTGTATAAGTAAGAGTGACTTATTCTTTTAGTAGTGCTGGTTTACACTTGAGTATCAGAAGTAAGCCAGTAGCACCCCTCACCTACTCTTGGAATTCAAAAGTACTACAAGAGGAAGTCACAACAAAACATTCGTGTATCTGACATACTGTATTTATTTATTGGAAATTATCAGTTTTAAATTATAGCAACCTAATTAACTCTTTGTACTAAGGGCGCTTGATTTTGATACTAGCAGCTACGAGAACACCCCTATCAAACTAAATAACAGCAATAGAATTGCTGATCCGGCAGCAGTGTCAAGGGCTAGGCTTAGGGGTCGTCCCTCTAACTCTTGTAGACTCTGAGGAAAGGGCAACTCCCTGAAGCCGCATCTGTCTGTCCTGGGTGGAAAAGTGATTACAAAGAAGATGCCTCCTGGAAATTGGAGGAAAAATACAAAAGGTTCAAAACATCTTCATGGTGATTGGTCCCAATTGTAGGACAGTTCTTGCAAGGCTTAAGTTTTGGATACTGATAAGATCAGGACTGGAACAGAGTTGAAACTGACAACACTAGAGCTGAGGATAAGCTGACAGGAGCAGGATTTAAAGCGCACTGGACTGCAGCGTAGCAGGAGCAGAAGCTGAGCTGGAACAGAGCTGGAATTGGAGCAGAGCAGGAGCTGGAACTGGTAGGACTGGAGCAGAACAGGTGGGAAGATCAGCAGATGTGTTGCACTGGTAGACTGGTGAGAGGCTCTATATATACTAGTAGAACAGAACTGAAACCACCTGTCAGGAACTATGCGAGTGCTCACCAGTCAACTAGAGTGCCATGTTTCCCTCACAAAAGTTTAAATTCAGGAAGTTGGCACTTCCTGGCATGGCCACGGGGGTTGGCGCTTTTGGTCACCGCCACATCAACTGAGACATCACAACAACACGTTCTACACTGACCAAAACCAGAAGTTACTGGTAATCGTCTTGGTGTCTTTCCTAATTCAATATGAAGGTGTTATCATTAAACATGAAAGTCTTCTTCCCTTTCCACGATGGGAACATCCTTTCAAGCAGGAAATTCCAGATCTGAACAGGCATCATTAGTAAGAAGACTGTTCAACCGGTGCTGCAGTTTCTGGCACCTCTGAGTCTTGCTGAGGTATTTTTCCGTTCTCATTTCAGTTAACACCCACCCTCCCTTTGTGTGCACCTTTTGTTTTGTTATTCATCCCTTTAGGTACGTTTCTTCACTCAAGCTTCTGGCTACATTCTTATTTTTACTGTCTCCTGTCTATCGAATATTCCTGGGCCTCCAGCCTTACCGCTGTCTACGCATTCTATCTCTTGGATGGCCACTATTGTCCATCCTGTAGTGCATGCTTTTCAATTGGCACAGCGTTTCTCTATTACCTACCTCTTCTTCTCTGTTTCCTTTGTGACAGTTACTTTGTGCCCGCCTACTATTCACAATGGTTTCCTCAGAGGAAGTTTAAGCCTAAACTTCCTAGCAAAGTTATAGTCACAAAAATGTAAATGAGATTATGCAGTTATTTTTATTCAATATATAAACAGTTTATTCGTTGGGAAAAGATACATTTTTATCATATTGCATCCCATTACTGGTGCTCCACCATAATAGCGCAGAGAGGATGAATAGTGATATTTGTGAAAAGTCATGCACTGGAGCTGTATGCAAACTATATACAACATATATACAATACTGGGGGCTGATAAAAATATAGAATTTCAACATGACTCAAAATTAGAGTACAATATGTACAACATTATAATTCAGATCTGTATGAAAGATCTACTCGGGGACAGGACTTCAATCCTCACAAAACCGCTTCAGCAAAGAGGCAGGGCTGACCTAGAAGCGTTGTGTCGGTGCATAAAAGTCACCTGGCAAGCACTCAGCATGGGACGCTCTTCTTGAGAATAGGACTTCAATCCCCACAACATGAATTTAACAAAGAGGTGGGGCTAACCTGGTCGTGCAGGTGCTTCTAAGGTGCTTGGTAAGCCTGCGGTGCGAGACAGTCTTCTTGGGGACAAGACTTCAAAATCCAAAACACCACTTAAGCAACGAGGCAGGCTGACTTGGAAGCACTATCTGGAAGCATAAAAGGCGCTTGGCAAGCCCGCAGTGACTGACACTCTTCTTGGTGACAGGATTTCAATCCCCACAACATTGCTTCTTCTTGGGGACAGGACCAAGGAGGCAGGGCTCACTTGGCAGTGCCGTGTGGGTGCTTTAAAGGCATCAGTCATGCCCGTGGTGTGAGACACTCTTCTTGGTACCAGGACTTCAATCCCAACAACACCGCTTTGGCAAAGAGGTGGGCTAATCTGGAAGCGCTGTGCGGGTGCATAAAAGGAACCTGGCTAGTCTGCAGCATGGGACGCTCTTCTTTGGGACAGGACTTAATCCCCACTACACCACTTTAGCAAAGAGGCAGAGCTTAGCTGGAAGCACTGGGCAAGTGCATATTAGGCACCTGGCAAGTGTGCGGTGCGGGACACTTTTCTTGGGGACATGACTTTAATCCCCACAACATCACTTTAGCAAAGAGGCAGGGCTGACCTGGCAGAGCTGAGGGGCACATCAAATCCACCTTGCAAGCCTGCAGTGTGGGGCGCTCTTCATGGGGACAGGATACCAATCCCCATAACATTGCTTTAGCAAAAAGGCAGGCCTGACCTGCAAGGTTCCAACCATTTACCCTTATGTTCAAATGTAACAAACAACAAGTTCTCCAGAGGCTTGTGATAAGTTGGGTACTGGCCTTGTCACAAGATGTGCTTCGCCTACCTCCCTGCAGCAACTCTCTGTGTTCTAATATTAAAAAGTGTTTCTCCTAACAATTTAAATAAGCTAGAAACTTGGTGGTATTTGAAAAATAAGTGTTCATTGTTATCTTAAAAGGTTGGTTCAACGCAGGTATTATACAATGAAATTGTGAAGGTGAGGCGAGTAAAGTTGGTAGGTAGATTTAGGAAATATACCCCAACAGATTGTATTGTTATTAATTTTGATTCTCCCTCCACTTTAATAATTACCTGCTTACAAGGCTAAATACTACCCAATTGTACTATGACTTACTAACAGGTCAAATTGAAGCAGTGATATTTTTTTTATAACCCAGAGGACTTTGTTGAGAAACAAGTGAACCCACCTCTTAAAGGGACAATACACCAATACCCCAACCGTTGGTACAGGAGGGGGTGAGCTCTGCTAATAGATTTTCTCCTTGGGCGATATCCATTGACTCCCAACAATGGGATCACATGCTTATATAATTGGTGAGGAAGGACATATGGACACTATTAAACATCAAGATACTGAGGGTAGGTTGTGCTCAGGTGAAGAAAGGTATGTTTTCAAATAAGTTAATTAGTGATGTAGCCATTGTATCATGGAATTTGGCAGGGATAGCAGGTAAAATTACCTATAATACATTGACAGATCCATATAGCACCTGATATTTGGATCCAGGAAACATGGACCACTGAGCCAATTTTTTAAATGAAGGGTTTGTCTCCATGGCTTTACCCTTTACTCTGTGGCAAGGTTTCTCTTCCCAATCCTAAGAGAAATGCGCCCGTTAATTACCAGGAGGGTTTGAATATCCTATGCTCTTTGTCTACTGTGGCTATTTGCACTGCTGTATTAAATTTTATTAGAACTGCACTTGCAATAAGGAAACGGTATGGATTGTAACTGTTAATAGTGTTTTATTGGTTTTAATACAAATTCATTTAAATGGGTTTCTTTTTAAATCTGGAGTTTCAGAGGCATGAGCTATTTGTTGTATACATTGCACACGTTAATTGTAAGTTATTTGATTGCAAGTACTTTTATGGTCCATTTTGAACCGAATAAAGTTATTTGATGATGATGATGATTCATTAAATAAAATCTCCTACCTAAGGGTGCAGAGTAATCATTTGAGTAATCATAATCCAAAGATTCTAACAATATAGGTTCCTTTGCTTCAACAGGTTGTTACCAAAAAAGTTAAAAATATGGTACCAAAGAGGTTTAGATTAAAATGGTAGGGAGTGGATCCCAACGAGTTTACTACATCATCAATAACAATCTATATGGAAGATATTATGACCTGCCTCAACAACACCACAGATCCCATTATTATAATACAAACACATATCAACATCTCGGAAGCCGTTGATTTCCATCTAAAAAAAGCCTAGTCACACTAACAAACGCCCTGTTAAAGGTTGGTTTGATAAGGCATGTACAACTGCTCTTAAAAACCTGAAACCTGCTTTACCCTCCAAACCTAGAGAAAGAGTTGACATCCACAGTTTAATATTTAGAAACAAGCACATTTTACTGATATAGGAACATAACTCCAGGAAGAAGCTTGGGCTAATTTGTTGTTAGCTGCTGACATTAACAATGCTACTCTGTTCTGGAAAACCATGAACAACCCCTTCTTAACTGATAATGTGTCCTCTTCACTATATTAGCAGATTTCA
The DNA here is from genome assembly GCF_964263255.1 of Lissotriton vulgaris. Classification (NCBI taxonomy): domain Eukaryota; kingdom Metazoa; phylum Chordata; class Amphibia; order Caudata; family Salamandridae; genus Lissotriton; species Lissotriton vulgaris. The sequence goes on from NC_141697.1 coordinate 1,021,516,459, forward strand.
CCCCAAGACTGGATCGATCATTTCACTACAGTTTTTAATCCTTTAAAAGAAGGCACATTCTCTTCCATCAACGACTTGCTAAATTCTGACAGCAAGGTCGCTTTTACATTGAATGAAGTTATTTTGGCCCTCATGAAATGATGTAAAGGGAAGGTCATGCATCCTGACGCTGTATCTTTCTAAAAAGTTTTTTAATCTTTGGGCACCAGTCCTTATAATGGAATTTAACGCAGCTGGAGCTGGGTTTCACCCTCCTACTTGGTCAAAGACAACTATTATCCCAATCTACAACAAGGGTAATAAAGGCAACAGGTCATGGTACCACCCTTTTTCTCTAATGGATTCATCGTCTAAGTTAATGGGTAAGGTTATTTTAGAGAGGCTCGAGCTTTGGAAGAGAACATTTTCATCCTAATAAAATCTCATTACGGGTTCAGAAAGGGCTTGGGAAGAGTTGAACAAGCAATGAACCTTGATTTAATAGTGGAGAAATATACAAGGGCGAAGGATGGATCCCTCCACTTGTGTTTTATGGTCCTGAGTAGCACTTTTTGACCTGGTTAATCATAAGATGTTATGGCACACCATGAGAACACTAGGATCCCCAGAGGATCTAGTTATCTTGTTATCTAGGATGTAATTCAACGTAATGGCAAAGGTATGATAAGGTCCAAACAGGGTAGTAATGCAGGGGTGCATTTTGACTCTTTTTTAAGAACAAAGTCCCTCTATATCAATGGGGTGGATGACGTACTCCAGGTATTTAGGTCTGATTCCCCAAGAGTTGGCCCTAGAAAGGTACCCATTCTGCTATATGCAGAGGACACCATCCTTTTGTTAAAAATGGCGAATGGATTAAAGCTCTTGATTAATGTTTTTACAACATAAATGGAGAGGTTGGGCCTAAAGGTGAATTTGAAGAAAATTATACTCTGATCTGCAGGCAAAGAACCCCTAAGACTTGCTAACATTTTATAAATGATATACCCAATATGACAATATTCATATTTTCATTTTTAGGTATCCACTTCTCAGACACAGGCACCTGGAGGAAACATAGAAAACATGCCACCACTAATCTAGTTAGAACAACACAGGAGACTTTCAGATTTGCTACAAAATTGGATTCCAAGCCAATAAGAAATGCTGGCAACATATACGAAAGCAAATGCTTAGGTGGGGCCCTTTATGGGGTGGGTCTGAGTGGTTGCGGTTCAAACTCGATCATCCAAAGGCAATAGAATACATTTCTTAGACATCTTTTCATACTCCCACAATCAACCTCTGTGCTAGCTATCCAAAAGGAGCTAGGTATTTCTCATATGGAGGCTGCTTTACATGTCATGTCAGTTCTCCTCTAGCATGAGACGTGGCGTAAACCAAAGGCCTCATTTACAAGAGACATCATAAGACCGTTTAGCCCTGGATCACACCTTGTGGATACCTTGGTTACATAATATATAAGAACTTTAAAAAAAGTTTGAATGATCAAGACTTATTTTCAAGTCCAATGTGCGATTTTCTAAAAGAGAACTGAACACTGTGCTTGTTGGTATTAGATAGCAAGAAAGCGCACAAGTAGGGTCCCATGGAGCTTTGTCTAAGGTTCTTCCACAGAGTGAATATTCGGTTGGTATCCAGCTCTATCTGCTTAACGTTTTGAAATCACATCATAGGTACATACGTTAATGATTTTGCCTAGGTTCAGTACATCACCTGGTGGCATTTCCACGAATCAGATATTTGGAACGAGGATAGTCTCCCATGCCCCTGTGGAGGGATGTCACTTCAATCCATATGCACTTTGTATTATTTTGTAAATTGTATGTTCATTTTAGTAGATAGTTTTAAAAATCCCACTTTATGAACGGGCATCACCACCTATAAACCGGCACTTCTTTTTCTTACTAATTTGGATCATTTATTAGTTGGTAATGTAGTTGTAAGTTATGTCCACAAGCAATGTGGTAAGGAAAAGTCTAAAGCGCTTGGAAAATAAGAATTATGAATCATTGGACTATTAAATAGAGGTTTTTAGGCCATATTTAACACTGTTTTTTTATCTTTTTTTAATCATAATGCCTGAGTAATGTTTGATTATATGCTCTTTAATTCTACATTAATTATAATATAAACCTAAAAAATTGTGTCACTGACAAGGCAATAGAGCCAATGCAATAGGGGTAATGGCTGTGACACTCTCCATGCATCCAGGATATCCTTCAGCATGGGGCAATGGGTCAATCACTTCAGTGACTGCATTTTTATGATCACATGCACAGACAACTAAAATTAAGTGTGCTTCAGTGTCAAAATTGGTCCTTCAATTTTCCATGTTATCCTCTAACATCATGCTTGCTTGCCATTCATTTTCATCTGCAGTGTGCCATACACAGTGAGGCAATAGTCTCTAACAAGGCTGGTGTCATGGAATGGTAATATTCGTAATGTAACTATTTTACTATTGCAAAACAGGCAACACACAGTCTAAATACGGTGGCCATGCTGTAACGTCAAACAACAAGTCAACATTTGATACTAATACGGCCACCTGCTGCTATGTTTAACTTAATTTTAATGCAAGCATATGATTGCCATGTTAAGACAACATGTTTTATTTCTACTTTTATTGTTTTAATGTATCTTGCATATGTAGTTGAGCTTGTGTGTGAGTTTATTGTGGTTGTGTAAGTGAATAAACGCAAAAGTGAGTTAGTGGGTGGAGGAATGGATGCATGAGTGCTGAGATGAATGAAAGAGTGCCTGTATGATAACTAATTGAATGCCCAAACTCAACGTTGACTGAGAGGGCACTGTCATTTAAAGGCCACACTTATAGCCATTGTTTATTAATCTTGTGTTAGGGAGGTAGCAAAAAATTATTTTTAATCCATCGCAACACATGTAGCTGTTTGACCCGCACAACAAGTGAAAAAACACACCACCACCTGATAATAAGTATACTGAATATGCCCTTAGGCTGTCCATACTTAAATCAAGAGATCATCTTTAGCCCACGGCAATTCATAACTCACAGTGAGCGGTGGAATACACAATTAAGAAAGCCAACTCGCATGGGAGAGAGTACAGCATTCTTTTTTATAAAGCTAGCTGTGGAGGGTTTTTTTGACTTTCAGAGCATGTAGGGCGCTCTGCCTAGAGTAAACGTTATAAGGGTCATTTGAAAATAAGTAAGGTTGCGGTGCATAAAGAGCGAACGGAGAAGCCCTTAACCGTTCAATTAGAAAATCAACAGACTCTCCCAAACTTAAATAAGCAAAGCTCTCGCAACCACAAATTAGTATAATTGAGGATAGAAAAACGTCTCAACAAAGTAATTGACAGTTCGGTAATAAGCAACAGCAGATCTTTGTGTCTTTATCCTTTAGGAAGGTTGTTTATTTGATCCACATTCAGCCGACACGTGTTTCGTCGTGTTTAGAGTTGAGTCAACATGACTCTTCAGGCTAGTGGTGTGACCCACTGGTCAGTAGGCCGGACTTAATGGACACTTTAGCTTCGGGTGGATGGTTCAGTTGAGGTAATTGAAATTTTTATGGTCAAGTATGTCCCCTATCGTGTACCCCAACGGATCCATGTACGTGCTTTAAGTACATGTAATTTCCCTCCATGACCAAATATGAAGACGCAAATACATTTGCGTCCAACGTTAACATGTCCTCTTTCAGATCCACCATGAATGGATCGATAATTCAGTTCCTAACCATACCATGCCAACGTCTTTACATGGTACACTTTTACGTTTTTCCCTGCTCTGCCGAGCTAGGCCCTGATTTCTGTTTTCGAGCCCTTTCTGCCTTCTGCCTCTGAAAGCTGCAGCATGGACACGTATCCCTGACCTCTGCCTTACTTCCTGCCAAGCGAAGCGGTGCCTGGCTCAACCTGGCCTGCCTGCCAAAATCGTATTTTGCCTTCAAGTTATCTGTTCAGCCTCCTCGAAAATACATTCCTGTCTAGTGATTTAGGTAAACATCTCCCCGGCTGCAGAGCAAAGAGCAAGCCTTCCTGTTTCCATGCAAGTAACTTACAGTTCCTGTTGCCATAGTAGGCCCATGGCCTCTGCACGTAGATACATATGCACGCACTAGTATTCAGTATAGATTAGCCTCTGCCCGAGAGACCTTTTACTCCAGATAATATGTCCTCCAAACATAAGATACCAGATATGCTATAGGTCCAGGTCGTTCTGACATCCCAGACTTCTGTCTCTTCTACTAGTGTTAAAGTTCTCCCCAGTTACACATCCATGTCACGTCATGCCAGTTGCGCACGCATCCGCACTTTCTGCTGATTCCGCAACTTTCTCTATGCACCCACCCACATGTGACGCTTCTTGTGACGTTTCTCTGACATGTACATTGCACGCCTCCGTGTACGCCTATTACACGCCTTCTTTCACGCCTCCTGTTACGCACATGTGTTCTTATCTTCTCTTTTTCACTTGTTACGCCTACTGTATTGGATTCAATGACTATATATAATGTGTAATGTTAATAAAACGTTGACTATCCCTTCCCGAACCCTAGTGGTGACGGAACATGATCTCCAACCTCGAGGTTTTTTCTAATAAACCCCGTAAGACTCAGATACCACGGACTCTGCCTCTTAATTTTATGAGCTGTCTTGTAATGATAATTATATGGAAAAATAGTTTAGGTAAAATATTTACCACACAGTATACAAAGTTAATAAACATCGGAATATAAACAATGATTCTCCGCTCTGAGTTTAGAGCAATCGATTTTTCTTCTGTTTATAAGTTCTCCAAACCAAGTAAGGTGGATGAACGCAAAGGTATACTGGATACGTGTGTGTACCAAGCCGTACCGGGAGGGGATCCAATTAAGGTTTCAAGAGAGTAGTTAAGGTTCGATCCCTCTGTGGATTGCGAACAAGATTGTGGTATCCCTCCTCTGTGTGTTCCCGGTCGCCGTGTTTCTTTTTTATAAAGCATTCTAATTTATAATATCTTATACCAGAGAAGTTGGTTGACATAAACCATACAACGCATTATAAAAGAACAGGACATTGCCCATTCGCTCTATTTCAATAACCACGTTATTTTGATGTTGTGATATTTGTTTGCTGAAAGCAGACATTCCCAGCTTTTAAAATAACCATAAAATCTCAGAAATCCGCTTAACCGATTTTTACAAATAAAAAAGTAGCAGAAACGCAGTACTCTACTAGTGCTGGGTGAAAACAGATTGCGAGCTAGTTCCAGCTCTCAATGGTCAGAGACAATGGTAACCAAAAGTAAAGCATGTCAGCTGTACAGCAGAGGAAAACACACAGGGACTGTCAAATGGTACCAGTATTCACGAAATTTGTAAAGTAAGAAAAGAGGTAAGCAGTAGGAGTTTTAGATGGTATTATGAGTGAGTGTGTCTTATGGAAAGGCCATGGAGGGTCTTTCCAGTGATGATAATAATGACTGTTTTTTGAGTAGCGCTTCATACCACACTTCAGCTGTTTCTAAGAACTGTAAATAACAGGTGATACTATTACCCAGTTTAAATGTAATCATTTGATCAACCTCAAAAGGAAGGAAAACAGAGTTGGCACTGCTGGAATTCTACCTTGTGACTAGCAGATAACATTTTATTGTAGGGAGTCTTTAACTCAAAAAGCCATCCTGCCACAGATGAGAATCCAGAAACGGAAATGGCAGACAAGGCCAGAATGAAAATTAAGCCAAACAGGAGGTGGGAAGGTGAAAGGGTAGGCAGCAAAAACTGAACTGGTAAGGAGTTTTGGTGGATGAAGTTTTTAAGGTTTAGGAAGGAGATATAATATTCTTTCAGTAAACATTAAAACTAGCCTTAGTTGCTATAAACTTCCTGACTCACAGATATTGCTCTCTACTCGGTTCCTCTATACAGCTGAGTGATATTCTCAAATAATGACACAAAGGGAATAGCCTGCCTTGTTCCTAATTTCAACTTGCATGATTTTGATCCCTCATAAATTTTCCAGTCTAAAAGTAAAATATCCCTTTGAAATTAATGATCGTTTATCATGATTATTTCAATGAAAGTGTCTAAAGCATTTAAATGATGTTATCGGCTGCTGTCAGCTAGGCAGCACTACACAATGCACATTCCCACAGAAACATCATCCTGTGCTTATGAAAAACAATTCCACATACAACTGCAAATGTCTGGCGGAAAAGTGTGGCTCCCAGCTACTAGCCGCCACCGCCCATACCATTAAAAGCACTCTGAAGTCTGCTGGTAGTATTAAGAAATTGTAACTGGACCTTTCCAGTGACCAGAGACAGTCTTAGGCTAGAAGTTTAGCAAAGAAGCGGAAAAAGAGAATCCTAATGAAACGGAGATCACTCGTAATTGCTGCTAAGTACATATGATACCTCTTTATCTAAATAGGTTTCCCGTGGGTTTAGCACTGGAACTCTAGGCCGCTGTATGGAACAATTTATAAATGATGTGCATAAGCATATATAGGCAGAACCCTCTCTGACGGCAATTTCATCTTAGCTGTGTAATTTATAGTCATGAACAATAGAAGCATTGTTTATTTCAGAGTGCCATACTGAAGTTTACTATGAATTATTACAATAAACAAAGATTATAAAATCAAGAAAGAGAGCAACTGAACATAACAAAGCATCAGATACTGAAATGATTGTGCAAGATTGACAAAAATCATATTATTTGCAGGCTAAATTTTGTTTGTGATTACATAGAGAAAGTGGAGGAAGGAGGATGGGTGAAAGGCAATTAGATGTACAATAAAGTGACGCTGCTCAGCCTGCAATATCTTTAGAAATGTGTTGGCTAGGGATAGGATAATTCTACTGAGGAGACACTTCTTGCAGATGGAGCAGTGTAGAAAACTGTTATGCAACTCACTGGATTTCAAGCAATCTTTGTTGATACCGGTACTTGGATATCACAGCAACATATGGTCAAATTCTGCAAGAGTTATATATATTTAACTGCTGATGTGCCAATGTCTATTGCAAAAGTCAACTCCAGCATTAAGACTTGCAATATAAAATAAACGTGTGTGTTCCTGTAAAGATCTTGTATCACACTGGTATGTAAAAAGATTGAGGTAAGCTTTTCACTACCAGGACGTGTAAAGCTTAAAAGTACATGTCTAACTTTTTAAACACAATACACCCTGCTTTATGGGCTGTTCAGGCCCTAGCCAAATGCTAAATAATTCTATTACATCTGAAATAATTTATTAAATCAGTAGTTATTGTTATAATCTAGCATGGATTTGACCTCCTGGTTTTATACTGACAAACCAGGTATGGGCAGTATTTTTTCTTTTGCATCAAAACTTTGTAAGGCAACTGTAACTGGACTCTGTATTTCCCAAATTTTTCAGATTGTTCCAACTTTGGAGGTGGTAACCTGGCACTGGCACATTTCCACAACCAGATCAGACATAACGTTTCCTTTACTAACAATGTTTTACCAGAGTTATTAATTCCAGCATTTGCCTAGAAGTTCCTGTAAGCTCTTTAACTTTGTTGGCCCCTTGTGCTTTTAAGTAGCTCAAGGACATCTTTAAAAATCTGGAAGGGTGAAGTGCAAATACTATGAAGCTGACCGTAGAATTTTATCTCACTATTTTCATAGCATGGTTAGAAACCAGAGAGTCAACTCAAAATATCTTAATTTAAATTAGGCTTACTAGAAGCAAACGTAGCATGAGGACAAATGCAAATTCTACGGCAACTCATGAATTCTATCACATATGTCTAGTTCAACAGCATTTACAAAGGAATTGTGGAACTTCAGGAGTACTGGGTATGCAGCAGAACATGCTAACCGGATATAAACATGTGTTGCTGCCCACTTGCATGGGACGATAAAACACTTCTACTAACGTTTTATTCTATTTATAGTTACATACCACAACGAAAGAGAAGATATCAAAGTTGTTCTGAAATTAATTCTTAGTCGTTTCCATAAAAACAAATCAAAGATTTAGAATTATGATTTAGGTCAGCCAGACTGCTGAATATGCTTACAGCTATATACCTGTACCATTAAGCTAAGAATTTATTTTTAAAAACGAAAATATTGTTTTAAGTTGCAACTACGTACTTGTCTAACCCAAAGACACCTTTCACCTCCTTTTCTGCTCTACGGTCCGCAACCAGTATGTGGTTCTGTATTTCGACAGTGCCACACTTCACACGAGGTGTCCCCCGATTACACCCGGCTCACTAAATCAGGTTTGTCCTTCCCCCTTATGAATCCTTCTTCACATGGCCAGTGTGAACCTTGCTCTTGGTGTCCATGGTGGAGCAGCATGATTGCAGACAGTCAGTTTCAGCTCAGTGGTGAGTGGAAGTTGTACGTATGTTGACACATAAATGTGTCAATCACCTAGCACACAGCCTTCTTGAAAGAAAATAAAGGTGGTCCAGAGGCAATTCTTACTAGCCAGTCACCTGGGAAAGGGTCTACTTAATATAACTGCACAGTATTAAATCTCAAAGAGGCAATAAGGTTGCCCAAGAAAAAAATGTTGAAGTGGAAGGCAAGACAAGAAGGGGAAAAATTCAGCAGAATGAAAATAGAATTCAGCACTGTTGAGAGCATTTAATCGAGTTTTCTTTGGAGTGACAAAAAAGTTTAATAAAAAGAGCATTAATGAAAAATAGGTGTTATATGCATGTAAAAAGTGAAAAAACTATTACTTTGGGTTGGAAATTGGGTTACCGGTTGAGGGGGTTGAAAGCCCAACTCAAGCAGCAGCCACAATTATTGTCAGGGTGAAACAAGCAAATTTCAAATTAACCTGTGATTCACCCTTTAGTAGCTTGGCACAAAAGTAGTCAGGCTTAATTTAGAGGCAATGTGTAAAGTATTTATTCAGCACTATAATCAAATAATACAACAATAAAGTGAGAACCTAACACACACAAAAAAACACCAATTTCAGAAAATACTCTATGACTTAATAAAATATTTGAGACCAAAAGAACAAAAAATCCAGCCAGTAGAACTTGAGATATACAATTTAAAAATGTTGCTAAAAGCAACGACAAAAGGCGCAAAGCGCCAACTGAGGTTATTTGGTCACGCTGGACCAAGACAAAGTCACAAGTTCAGGCCGATCAAGATGGAGGGCAGGTCAGACACAGGGACCAAGTTAAGCACACTGAACAAAGTCATTAAAATTCTGGTTGTGGAGCATAGTAAGGTCCTGAGTCGAGGAAGCGTTGCACAGCGGGGGTTCAGAGGCGCTGCGATGTGAGGTCCTGTGTTGACGATACATTGCACAGCAGTGGTTCAAGGAGCTGCAAGGTCCTACACGGGAATGTGTCACATAGAGGCAATTCTGATGTGTAGCTGTGATGCAATGCATTGCGCTGTGTCGGTTCTGCTAGGACCACAGCTGGGCTGGCAGAGCACATTCAGGCCAACTTCCAAAGTTCCAGGACTGGTGTGGCACCACTTGGGGGTAGGACACCCAGTAGGCAGAGACCAGGTGGAGGGTTCAAGGTGGTTGGCAACATTTCTGTCCCTGAGGCTCTGATCAGGAGGCTTGCCAAAAAAGCAAACTCTGTAGGTGCTGGGTTCAAGATGCAATGTCAGTTCTTCTCACTGAGGCAGCAGGACAGCAGAGTAACAGTCATCCTTGCAGCAGAGCAGCACACCAGTCCTTGTTCTGAGTCCTCTGCAGGTCCAGATGTGCACTAAAGTGTTCGGTCTGAGGGTCCACTATTTAAACCTGGTGCCCACTTTGAAGTAGGAGACGCTTCTGAAGTCTTCTCCCTACAGAGGTGTCTGGAATTTCCGACCTGCATGCCCTGACCCTAGCTTGTCTGAGGGCACAATAGACTAGTGTGAACCCTTTTGTGAGTGTGCTGAGGTAGAGTCTTTCTGATGTGCAAGTGCAGTAGGTGAGAGTTCCGCCCGCTATCAAGCTAGAGATGGTCCATTCTGCCAACATCTAGTCCCCATTAGTGTATTGCTTACAGACAATGAGACAAAGACCAACTGCCAGCTACATCTAGTCATGGGACCCAGGTTTTAGGTTACAGGCACCAAATGGGTCAGACAAGAAAATGCTCAATTTCTAAAAGTATGTATACAAAGAGATTTACCTAAGGTCCTATTTCTTAAAAGATGAAAAAAATCACACTATATACTTTTTGTGATTTGGGTTATTTATTAACCCCTAGTTTTTACTTTTTTTTGGGTTTCAACTAATAGTCCATTTTTAACATCATAAATTCATTATGCATCATGAATTTATTATGTTAAAAATGGACTATTCGTTAAAACCCCAAAAAAGTGGTTTTGCACATATATGCCTAAAAAGGAGGTGGCGTATTTGAAAAATTAATATATACTGGATATATTTTGTGCAATCAATGTGGAATCGCTTCTTGACATATCATGTTGTAAATATGTGATTGATTTATGTTGTTTAAATTTGTCTTTATGATTTTTTGTAAATAGAAGTACAAATCAGTGGGTGATCCTCTAAAATGAGAAGAAAATCCGTATTTAAAAAAAAGTAAGAATAAGTAAATAATAGGGGTTAATAAATAACCCAAATCACAAAAAGTATATAGTGTGATTTTTTTCATCTTTTAAGAAATAGGACCTTAGGTAAATCTCTTTGTATACATATTGTCTTATGGCCCTACGTAAGTCCTATCCAAAGGGCCTGACTCCTTTCTAGGTGCAATTTCTAAAAGTGGCATTTTCAGAATTATGACTTAAAATCCAACTTTACCATTAAAGAGGGTTTTAAATTACAATTCTCAAGAGACTAACCTCGATGTTCATACCTGCTCCTAACTGAGGGTTATCACTTATTATATGTAATAAGGTAACCCATTGTTATCCTATGAGCGAGGCAGGCCTTGCAGTAGTGAAAAAAGAATGTATGAGTTTTTCAATACCAGGACACGTAAAAGTTTTAAATACACTTTACCCTGCTCTGTGGGCTGTTTAGGGCCATCCATAGGTATGACTTAATTTCATTCAAAAGGAAGGTTTATGCCTTGCAAAAGGTTTATTTTGCCAAGTCGAAATGGCAGTTTAAACTGCACACAGGCTGCAATGGCAGGCCTGTGACATGTTTAAAGGACTAGTTAAGTGGGTGGCACAACACATGCAGCAGGCCCACTAGTAGCACTTAATTTACAGGCCCTGGGAACATGTAGTACCACTTTACTAGGGACTTACAAGTAAAATAGATATGCCAATTGGGTGGAAGCCAATGTTACCATGTGTTAAGGAGAGAGCACTTTAGTACTGGTTAGCCGTGGTAAAGTGCACAGAAAAGAAAGGCCAAGAAAAACAAATTCAGAAAATAAAGAGGGGTGAAGGCAAAAAGTTTGGGGGGGACCCAGCAGAGAAGGTGAAGTCCAACATTTTGTGTTCCACAAAACCACAACAATACTTTTATATATGAAAAGATGTGGGTCTACCAATGACCATGTTCAAGCACAGTGTGCTATAATGATTATGTTTAATCAAAATATCAAAGTTGCAAAATTTCACTAAAATAATATGGGTACTGGAAGTAACATTGCAGGCTCCTTGTTTCTAAAGATATCAAAGAAAGAGACATTCAATATTATTTTGATCGTAAGGGCATCAAGGAAGTTGCATCACACAACGTTTGAGCCTAATAGCATCACAAAAAGGAACACCGCAGAAGTGGATACAAATAGTCTACTGTATCAATACAAAAGAAAGGTGGGGCCTGGAGCCAGTTATGGTGCAGTGCCTGTGCTCCGAACATAAAATGTGTAATCAAAAGAGGGGCACTGTTCCAGCAGAGGGGTACGGTATTTCACCCACTCGCTATGAGGAGGAAAAATGAGGGAGTAAGGAAGAGGGGGAGAGAATAAAAGTGTGGGGACTCCTAGGTGTTAAAGAAATAACAAAGTCCCAATTCAGAGGACCAATGGAATTTGTCCTGTGTTAGTGTTGGTACTACGAGTTTTATCTTTAAATAAGCATGTCGATAAGTCTTGATTTAATTTTTAGTTTTCTTGAATGTATTGTAAACAATTATACCGAACTTGCCTACAACCCATGTTTGTCTCTGAGATTATAGTGTGGAACTGATATATATTGATAACTAATCACACTTCATTGTACCTTTGCCTTTCTCGTCGATTTATCGACATGCTTATTTAAAGATAAAACTCGTAGTACCAACACTAACACAGGACAAATTCCATTGGTCCTCTGAATTGGGACTTTGTTATTTCTTTAACACTGTTCCCCCCCCCCCCCCCCCCCCCCCCCCCCGGTCCCTTATAATACTGTGCAGGGTCCTCCTTTTTCTCCGATTTCACTCGGCTTGTCAGCTGAGGAGGTTTCTCTTTCGACTGCAAATTAGTGCAGGGGTAAATTGAAGAATACCTTTATACTAATATTAATATATAATAATAATAACTAGAATTCTTAAATGGAAGGTATTAAGACATATACCTTCTCGGAAGACCAATTCAATAAACTTATTAACAACAAATCTAGGAATACAACCACAGTGAGACTAGATAAATCAGATGAAGAACAATGGGAGAAACTTTGGAACTTAAAAAAGAAAGCGGTAAGAGCTGAACTCCATGCAGAGTTCCTGGTAGAATATTGTAAAAATGGGGTTATACCTAAGGGCCTTCAGGTCACAAATGAGCCAGGGATCTTCATAACGGATAAAAAGTTTATAGAAAGGTGGACGCTGGTGGCCAATCGATGTAGTAGGGATTGGATCCTGTTAATAATAGAGACGGCAAATGAGTTTCTAGTTATTGAACGGAGGGAGATTGAAGAACTAGAAAGTCAATTAAAAGCAAGCACAGCGTTAGATGATGCCGTAGCAAAATTAGATGAGATTCAAAATGATATAACAGGATATAATGAATATTTAATTAAAAAGAAGAGTAATAAACTCAAGAAAGATATAGAGAACTATAATGCCAAATTTGTCTACCCCTACTTACAGAAAGACTTTTATGAACGCCCCAGAGAACAATACCAACCCCGAAGACAGTGGCATAACCAACCAAGAAATTTCCCTAAAAGAAAAGTGAGGTTTTTTGATTCCTCATATACGAGCACTGATTCAGAGGGTGAACAATCAAATGACAAGACAAGGAATGGGGATCAAAGTAAACAGCAACCATCCGTAAAAGAGGGTTTTTCTTTTTTAGACAAACGAAACCAATCATTCGGTCAGAAACGGGGGAGAGGAAGGGGCTACAGCAATTACAATCAACAGACACAATACCCACAAGCCCAACACCCTCAACGTCCACGAACCAGAAGTCAGAAACAATGGGATTAACTAATAACCGAAAAGTAGCCGTCATAAACCTATCAGACCATCAGCTAACTCCCACAGAAACAAAATTGCTTGAGAAAGGTTTAGGGTATGCAATCTGTTCCCCTATAGACAGATATGCTCTAGAAAGGGACTTACAAAACTTTTTTAGAAAAGTTAGACTGCAAGTATTTTTTGATGGCAAAGATAAACAACATAGACCCAATAAGTCAGGACTCAAAAACAAATCCACCTGGACTCCATCTCTCAATACAGTACATAAAGACATAGAGGCCTTTGAGAGATCTATAGATAAAAGCATAGACAATCTTCTTAAGCAAAATATCTGGACCCCTTTTAATTTGAGTAAAGAGGAGAAAAGAGCATTGGAACTTCTCGAAAAAAATGTGACCCTAACTATTAAACCAGCTGACAAAGGGGGAAGTATAGTACTTATGGACAGTAATGATTATAACAATAGGATGTATAAACTTTTAAACAATAGTGAACACTATAGCAAATCAAATAGGGATGAATGGCAGATTTTAAAAGAGGAAATAGGAAGTATGCTCAGATTGGCCAAAGAGGATAGTATAATATGTGAAGATGAATTTGCATTTCTTATGAACTCAGATCCCTTGATCCCAGCACTATATTATTATTATTATTATAAACCATTTTATAGCGCGCTCTGCTACTGGGGAGTATCCTGGCGCGGGATACTATATATATATACTATATGGCCTACCAAAGGTACATAAGGACCTTAAAGACCCACCCATGAGACCCATAGTATCTTGTATAGGATCCCTCACTGAACCTTTAAGCAAATATGTGGAAGTTTTTTTGCAACCCTTAGTTCAACAACAAAAAGCCTATATTATAGATACAACGTTTATGATTAAAAAAGTAGAAGGATTAGTGTTTGACCCTGAGACACAAGTGTTAGTGACTTTGGATATCGAAGCACTTTACACGAATATCCCACAAGATAGCACCATTGAGATTATGGAAGAGATTTTAAGCAATAATCAACAGGACCTATCAGATCATCAAACGTTCATTCTAGATTGTATTACCATAATCCTCAAAAACAATATTTATTTGTTCAAAGAGGACTTTTTCAGACAGATCAAGGGGACCAGCATGGGGGCCACATGTGCCCCCAGTCTGGCCTGTTTATATGTCTCCAGATTTGAAGAGAAACACATCTATAATCCAGCTGCCCCATTCTATGAAAACATCTCAGAGTGGGGTCGATATATAGATGATATATTTTTTATTTGGACAGGAGATATGGAAACCCTGAAAGACTTCTTACTCTGGTTAAATCTGGGAGATCCGAACCTGAAATTCACATCACATGTGAGTAAACAATATGTTGAATTTCTTGATATCATAATCAAACAAACTGATGGCTACCTGACTGTGGAGTTATACACAAAACCCACAGATAGGAATACCATGCTACACTTTGACAGTAACCATCCTGCTTCTCAGAAGAATAATATTCCCTTCGGGCAATTCCTGAGGTTAAAAAGAAATTGCACCTCCATGCAAGACTATGAGAGACATGCGGCAACCCTGAAAATTAAATTACAAGAGAGGGGTTACCCCAAAAGGATGATTAGGCATGCATACAAACGGCCAAATATTTTAATAGAGACAACTTGTTCCTACCGAAGGAAAATGCCCAAACAAATCAACAACCCATTATGTTTGTAACCATCTTTTCACAAGTCAGTCATAAAGTCAAAAACATTATAAATAGAAATTGGCATCTGGTGAGTGATAAAACTCAAACTTCAATCCCAAAGCCCATCTTCTCATACAGAAGAAATAAAACAATCAGGAACTCTCTGGTGCACACGTATAGAGAAAATGCCAAGAATTTGCAACCAACCATTAATGATACACCCTTACCAACAGGAACGCACCCATGTTTGGGATGCAGTAACTGCGCAAGTATTATTAAAGGCAACAAAATAACAGTCAATGACAGATCGGCTAACATCAAAAGCTTTATGAACTGCCGGACAAAAAATGCTATCTATTTGATCCAATGTCCCTGCCAAAAATCCTACATAGGAGAGACATCCAGAGAAATTAGATTACGACTTAAGGAGCATAGATCAGCCATAAGAAACAACAAAATAGGAGCACCCCTTACTGAACATTGGCGCACGGCCGGACACCACATTGATGATCTGAGGTGGTGTGGGTTAGAAAAAATTACAGGAAGCAGGAGAGGAGGCAATTTAGATAATAAGAGGAAAAGAAGGGAACAATTTTATATGTCTTCCTTCAACAATGTTAGATGTGGATTGAACTCCAGAGAGGATTGGGAAAAAGTCATTAAGGACTAAAATATACCCCAGAGTATATAGGTGACAATATACATAAGGGAAAGAGATCACACTTATAGAAATATAACTTATATTGAAATAGAGAACACACATAAGTAAAATAGATAGTGGAACATTGATACTAATAGAACAATAACTCATATAATGAAATGAGATAACGCCGGTTTGAAACTTAGAGAATAAGGCGTATACTTTTATAAGTACTTTTGAGCGATATCGCGGGAGCCTATAGAATATAAGCTCCTTGACCCATAAACTGAGTAACATAGAAATATGAGGGCACTTTATACTTAGTTAAACAATTATTTAAGAAGAGGGAGGTTAGACTTAAATATGTTTAACAGTAGCGCAAGCGCCGAAAGTATCCCTTAGGACAACATAATATCTTTATAGAAACACAATGGGTTAACCAAGAGCGATAGATCTGACCGACAGGAACTGACAGCGGGAGGGAATAGTAACGACAGCAAATGTTATACGAATCGACGAATCAGGGACCGACTAGCTGAATGGCCCGTAAACCAAACATCAGAGAAATATGGGGTCCTATTACACAGAGGTAAACAATTATTTAGGAATCGGGTCGCTAGACTGAAATAAGGTAAATATCAGTTCAAGCGCCGATGAAAATTTCCATAACAACAAAGAATATCTCCATAGTAACGCATTCGATTCAATAACCAATGGGTAGCCACGAGTAACAAATCTGCCCAATAGGAGCAGACCGCGAGAAGCAGCAGGAACCATAGTAACTCCGAACGACGAGTCTATGACCAATCAGGGAGCGCGAAGTAGGCGGCCAATCCCGCAGCGTGTAGCATATAAGCAGGAAATACGGAAGTGGAGTACTTCTCTCGAATGCCGTACGATTGAAACGAGGACAGGCTGCCAGAAGACAGGAGCAGGGAGGCCGGAATTAGTTACGAAGGTAAGGAAAAGAGGGGAACCAGGGATTTTACTCAACTAGTCTCCCTGTGGCTTAAGTTAAACTAATTGGCTTAAAACAAATAAGAGCTTTAAGGGAAGGGCGAATGATGAGCAATGCGAGGAGATTTCAGCGCCCTAGTCGCAATGAGTAATTTGTTCAGTTTTACAAAGAGCAGTATTGATACTCTAAACAAACTACCAGCGTAGGGAGACGGAAAGTGCAGCCATAATAAACTATCGCTAATATAAATGCCACAAAAGAAATATATGCATAGAATAATGTAAAGTCCAACTTGATAGATAGCTTAAGCATAGCCCCGTGATGCAAATGGGGTAAAATACCAAGAATAAAACGAATAGATGGAATTAGTAGGTATGCCAGGATGAAATATGAGATAAACTTATGGAACCAATACTTCCACAGTGAACGACAACCCTGTGAGGCGAATCCCTAGCGTGTTGATCGTCTCTCCGTCAGGCGCAGACCTAATTGAAAGAGGCCTACGACTGTAATGACCGATCCCCCGGGTCTTATGGTGAGTGAAACTTTGGTGCAATATTGACATGACACTAGACTGTTTTACTACAATTTGTTTCTAAGCACTATAAAAAGGAATTTAATTGTAACCCTGCAGGGAGAATATTACCAACAACCTTCATAAAAACGGTGGCTCCTTCTGGCAGCTAAAATCCAGCAGAAGTACACACAGGTACAAGACTTAACATACCAAAAGAATCAAGAGTATGTAAAGATGGGTAATGATAACTGAAAACAATCCTTTCCTTTATCTCCTTACATCAACAGATATGAAAATTGGATTTATAAACAAATAGACAAACGAGATCAAAAGGAAAATTGAAATTACTCCTTTGTTTTTAGGTATGTAACAACAACATGACCCACCTAGTATAAATAGTTGGGGGTCGACAATATGTAAAAATTACCGGCAAAATTTATGTCTTCATTTAGAGACAGCACACCTTACAAATTGAAGCCAGTATCTTGTGCTCAGTTGATCGTCCCATACCACACAGGACCTTCATTATAACAACAATTTCCACATGGGCAATAACTCCATCTGGATCAATAAGGTATGCATGTACGACAGGATAAGTCATGCTTTCTTAGTAGTGGTACTATGGGTCCTTTAGCATTGGATTCAGTTCCAAGGGAGAGGGAAACCAATATGTTCAACAATGTGTACATAAAGTGTTAGAATAAAAATAAATGCAAAAGAGAACGGGGATAAGATCCAACTGTTTATGTACTTGTTTTTTTTTAAAAAAATAAGGGTAATTGTTTTTCATATCAAGGCATAGAACAACAACGCGACAGACTGGGAAAAGGAAATGAAATGTGTTCTTATATAGAAGATAAAATCTTAGTCAAAATTGTTTGGTAACTTTGTGTTTTCAATGTTTTTAACTGTTTAGAATCAGTCCTGAGGAAGGTGTACAAAAGAAAGCCGAAACGCCGCGTCGACTCTGTGATTCTTTTCGTTTTTATTTATGCAAAATATTTTTAGTAATATGCACATTGCAAAATGTTTTTAAGGATGTTTTTTATATGAATTGTGAATTGTAAATTGATAATGTGTAATAAAATCTAAAAACAACGTTACCAAGTATACATTGTGATAAGTCTTGATTTAATTTTTAGTTTTCTTGAATGTATTGTAAACAATTATACCGAACTTGCCTACAACCCATGTTTGTCCCTGAGATTATAGTGTGGAACTGATATATATTGATAACTAATCACACTTCATTGTACCTTTGCCTTTCTCGTCGATTTATCGACATGCTTATTTAAAGATAAAACTCGTAGTACCAACACTAACACAGGACAAATTCCATTGGTCCTCTGAATTGGGACTTTGTTATTTCTTTAACACTGTTTTTTCCCCCCCGGTCCCTTATAATACTGTGCGGGGTCCTCCTTTTTCTCCGACTCCTAGGTGTTAGCACCCACTTATGAGAGGGGAGGACTAGTCTTGCCTCTTGTTGCCCTCACACACCCCGAAGGATGTCATGCTTCATCATCGGGCATTTGCGCCTCATCGGGCCACCGCTGCAATGCCCTATGGGTTCCCCGAAGGGTCACTTTGGCGGAGATCTTTTTAGAGAGCAGCTGTTTGATGCATGCGGGTGTGTGGGGTGAGTCCGCTTGGAGGGTGGTGTAGTGCATGCAGCATGAGTTAAAACTGTCTAAGGGTTACCAGAAAATGTTTAATGTGGAGGTTCCCTTGACAGAGTAAAAACCAGTAGGTTGTCTGTTATCACCATAGGCTTAATGTGCCCAGGTAACTAAAATGGTAAGAAGGTCGACATGTTTACACGCCTATATGGTCTCAAGGATCCATGGTGCTTCTTCAGGACCAAAACAAAACAAGGTGGGGTGATGTGCATGTTAAAAGGTGAAGGGGTAAATACCCTCTAATGGTGTCAGGGCAGGCCAAAGACCTGTGTTCCCTACAGTGTGGCTACAGACTAAATAGTCATGACCGCTCCTGAACAAACCCTATAATTCAAAGGAGAGTTGCTCCATAGGCTAGATATGTAGGACGCCCGCACCTTACTGGGAAATGTGCTTGAGTGCCTGCTCAGTCTCACCTGCCCCGTCCATACATCTGTCTGAAATGGCGTGTTTTTTGTGTGTGTTATGTTCTCACTTTATTATTGTATTATTTCATTATAGTGCTGAATAAATACTTTACACATTGCCTCTAAATTAAGCCTGGCTGCTTGATATTTGAATTTATTTTCTACAATTTAATACTAGTTCTTTTTTATTTATTATCTTTCACTTTTGCATAGTTGCCTATTGTCTCTCTATTAGTTTTTGGCTTCCTAAATTATTCTTATTTGATAACGTGTAAGGCCACTCATTTTCTTTCTATGGATAGTATTACACGTTTTGGGTTTAGTGATGAGGACTTTTCCAGATTGCTTGGCCAGAGTACTATTACAGATAGACCTTTCTCCATTAGTAAAGGACACAATGATGAATGGTTTACATTGTTAAACCCTAAAAAGAAAGGTAAGAGGACGGAGTCCCATGCCCAATTTAAATTGGAATACCTGAAAGCAGGAGTTAAACCTAATGGATTAAGAATAAGAAATATCCTGGGGCTCTTTGTAGAACTCAGAACATTTCTGGAAAAATGGTCCCTCATTGCTAATTGGTGTTCCAGGGATCTTATGATCCTCATCATAGAGACTGCAAGAGAGGTAGTGGAGACCCTACTTAAAGAGATTTCTGGGACAGAAGAGACCCTGAGAAAAAACAACCCCAATGAGGATCCAAAAAATAAACTGGAAGAGGTTAATTTGGAATTAGATTCATTTAGTGAATACCTCATTAAGAAAAAGACAGACAAACTTAATAAAGATATCAATACTTCTCCGAAAAAAAGAGTATACCCCTATTTGGGAGCACAGTACTATAATACATCTAGAGAAAGTGTCAGTCAGGTGGACCATCAACACTGGACTAATAAAAAAATTCTCACATTTTCGGACACTTTGGAATCAGAAGGAGAAGGGGGTTCCAAACCATTTGATACTTAAGGTAATAGAAGAGCACCTTTTGAAGGGCTCAATCGAAACAACAGTTTTTTAGGCCAGCGTCTTTGCACCCCAAGAGTGAGGTTCCAAAATCAAAGAAGAAGACGTTTTCAACTTACAATCCCTCACAGTTCCTCCAGACCAAGCAAAATCAATACTGGAGGGACTCTCTGTCCTTCATTGACTCTATTCCGGTATTTAATCTTTCCCAGGTAGAACTTGATGAAAATTCACTTAAACTCCTTTACCAGGGGATTATCTTTCATACCTAGTTCCAATATCGACAAATTTGAACTATGTTGGGGCATTCATTCCTTTTTCAGAAAAGGCAGACTGAGGTTTTTGGACAATATGATGGCTCCCATCTATAACAACAGATCAAGACTTAGACCTCCTTCCACATTTACTCCCACTCTTGACGAGTTAGGCCAAGAAGTGGGCATCTTTGAGAAAACTGCCTTTAACAAAATCCAATTGATGTTAAGATTTGTCCCCAAACCTGTATATAATATTAATCTTGATGAATACAATGCCCTCACCAAACTACGTAAAAACAGAGATGCCACGATTAAACCTAGTGACAAAGATAGGAGTATACTTGTCCTGGATACGAAAGACTATAAGGACCAGATTCTCAAGATGTTTGAGGTGCCCCAGCATTATACCAAAGTGAGTAATTTGCCTGAACAGAGGATCAAAAAAGAAATTCTCCACATCACAGAAAGGGCCTTGGACAGAGGCACTATCTGTAGACAGGAATTCGAGTTTTTAAATAGATCTTTTACTAAGATTCATGTACTCTATGGAGTACCAAAAACTCATAAAGACCCTGTTAACCCTCCATTTAACCTATTGTGTCCACGATTGGGTCCACAACTGAACTACTGTCCAAATACGTAGACACGTTTTTGAATTCTTTGGCGTCCGCCCTACCAGCATATGTCAAAGACACTGGACACATGATATCCAAAATTGAGGGAATACCATTTAACTCCAAAACTGACACGCTTGTCACTATGGATATCGAGGCATTTATTTCTGGTATTTATAGAGCGCGACATTCATCCCAAGGGATATCAAGGCGCTAAAAAGAAAAGGGGACTGCTGAGGTTGTGCGGGGGAGTTAGTTTTTAGGGAAGAGGTGGGTTTTGAGTTTATGCCGGAATTGGAGGAGGTTTGTAGTGTGTCTAAGATCCATAGGTAGTTCATTCCATCGTTTGGCCGCCAGGTGAGAAAAGGCTCGTCCACCTGTCCTTGTTTTGTAGATGCGCTTAGGTTTTGCTAGGGCTGAATTATTGGATCTTAAGTTCCTATTTGGAATATAGAACTCGATTTTCCCTTGTAGGATTGTAGGACCTGTTTTGTGGAGGGCTTTGTGCGTGTGACAGAGCAGTTTGAATGTGGCACGCTGGCGCATTGGCAGCCAGTGAAGTTGTTTCAGGCATGCTGATGCCGAGTCTCGTTTGCCTTTATTGCATACCAGTTTGGCTGCCTGGTTTTGAAGGACCTGTAGGCGGGAGAACAGTTGCTCGTTCATCCCTTCGAATAGGGCATTGCCATAATCCAGGCGGCTGACTAGGAGGGCCTGGGTAATCGTACGTCGGCAGTCCAGTGGGATCCAAGAGAAAATTTTGGCTAGGAGTTTCAGGATTGCAAATCCTTTACCCCAGAGTATGCGTACATGATCTTTCATGGACAGTGCGTCATCCATCATAATGCCAAGGTTTCTGGCATACTGTTTCGGGGTGGGGGCTGTTCCCAGTGACGGTGGCCACCACGTATCGTTCCACGATAGTTTGGCTCCTCCGAACAGTAATATTTCCGATTTTCCGGCATTGAGCTTAAGGCAGTGGTTGCGCATCCAATCTGCCATTTCGGAGAGGCAGCTGTGTAGTTTGTTTTTGGTTGTTTCCGATCTTTCCGATCTTTCGTCCATAGTCACCATCAGCTGTGTATCGTCGGCATATGAACATATGCCGATGCCCCACTTTCTTCCAATGTCGGCCAGAGATGAAACGTAGACATTAAAGAGAGTGGGGCTTAGAGAGGCCCCTTGTGGGACTCCACAGCCGATGGGACGGGGTTTTGAATGGAATTGGCCC
Organism: Lissotriton vulgaris; assembly: GCF_964263255.1. Taxonomy (NCBI): domain Eukaryota; kingdom Metazoa; phylum Chordata; class Amphibia; order Caudata; family Salamandridae; genus Lissotriton; species Lissotriton vulgaris. Next base: position 1,021,538,723 of record NC_141697.1, read on the forward strand.
ATGTGCACTGCTTGGGTGCGGTTGCTCAAGAAGGATGCAGTCCATTGTAACGCCATGGCTTGTATTCCTTTGCTCCGGAGGATGTTTAGTAGGCATTCGTGCGACACCGTGTCGAACGCTGCCGACAGGTCTAACAGTATCAGAGCCACCGATCCCCCTTGGTCAGTGATGCATCTGACACTGTCCGACACTGCCAGCAGCGTAGCCTCGGTGCTGTTGTTGGATCTGAAGCCGGTTTGGGTGGGGTCCAGAAGCGAGTTGTCCTCCAGGTATTTGGACAATTGTAAGTTGACCATTTTCTCCAATGCCTTGGAGAGGTAGGGGAGCTGTGAGATTGGTCTATAGTTCTCGGGGTTGAGGATATCGGAACCGGCTTTCTTCAGGAGGGGGGTTACAGATGCGTGTTTCCAGCAGTCTGGAAAGGACGCGGAGGCGAGGGACTGGTTGAAGAGTTTGGTAATGAGGGGGCAGAGAGTCGGTGCAATTTCTGAGAACACAAAGTGCGGGCAGGGGTCTGCAGGAGAGCCGGATTTGATTGCTTTAAGAACTGCTAACACCTCTTCTTCGGAGAGTGGTTGGAAGTTGGTTAGACGTGGGGAGTTGGCTACGTCTAGGTGGACATTGTCTTTGTCGGGTGTAGATGGACATACATCAGAGTTGTCGTAAGGGGTATTGGGATGGGAGGGGGTGAAGGTGGAATAAATTTTGTTAATTTTTTCGGAAAAGAAAGTGCTAATCCGTTCGCATGCTTCTGTTGAGGGGGTGAGGGTTTGCGAAGTGCTAGATGGGTTGCTGAGCTCTTTCACGATTTTGAACAACTCCTTTGCGGAGTTGTGGTTTTCGAGAATTCGTTGCGTAAAAAATGCTTTTTTTGCCTCTCGAATGGCAAGGATGTATTGTTTCCTTTTGGCGGTATAGTTGGCTCTGGTTACGGAGTCTTTCGTTTGTCTCCATTGGTGTTCTGTTTTTTGGCATTCCCTTTTAAGGCTCTTGAGGGTGGGGGTGTACCATTTTTCGTTAGTAGTTGTTTTTTTCCTGACTTCTCGTAAGGGTGCTATTTTGTCCAACGTTTGGCGGATTCCGGTTTCTAGCCGGATGACGTTGTTACCAATAGATGCATTGTCTGGTAGGGAGATATCTGTTTCGTGAAAGTGATTTTGGAAGTTGGAGTCGTTGATTAGTCTCCAGGCTCTATTGGAGGTGAGGGGGGTGGGTCTGGTTTTTACGGGTTTGCCGAGAAATTTGAGCGAGAATGAGAGCATGAAGTGGTCGGACCATGACAGGGGGAGGATTTCCTTGAGGGTGGTCGACTCGATGTTCGTAAAAAGGAGATCCAGGGTGTGCCCTGCTATGTGCGTAGGGCCATCGACCAGCTGCTTAAGTTGGAGGATTTCCATGTCGTATTTGAGCTGTGTCGCTCCGGGGGCATTGGGATTTTCGTAATGGACGTTAAAGTCCCCTATGACCATGTAGTTTTTGTGCTTTAGGCACAAGGGGAGTAGTTGATTCAGGAGTTTGGCGCTGAGGTTGATTTGTTGTCCTGGTGGATTGTAGACAACTGCGCCCGCTAGCATAACGAAATTCTCAGCGAGAATTTTAAATGATAGTAGCTCATGTTCGGGATATGCATTAATTGTATCCGTGAGACATGTTAGGTGGTCCCTGAAAATCACAGCGACTCCACCTCCTTTTTTCTTGCTTTGTCTATTTTGTGTGATTATTTTGTAGTTGGGGGGGAGGGCGTTGGCTAGGTCTGGAGCACTGGTGTCGGATAGCCACGTTTCGGTAATAAAAACCAAATCTGGGGTTTTAGAGGTTAGAATGTCCCATATGTCTAATGCATGCTTAGGTAGGGATCTGGCGTTAAAGTATAGACATTTTAGTTCATGCTGGTGGCTGGTAGGGATTGTGTGAAGATCCGTTGAGAGTTGACCCAAGCTGGTCCATTGACATGAGCGGCATGAAATAGGTCCATAGGATAGGCCTGGGCCGGTTTGGATGCAGTTTGTCGTTATGATGGATTTGTTCAGAGCTAGTAACTCGCTGCGATTGTAGCGAATGGTAACGGCCCTGGATGTGCTGGAGCCTGTAGGGGATATGGCCCCTGGTCCCGGTCGGTCGCGGACGGGCGCAGACGGGCTTGCCTTAGGCGCGCCTTCGGCGCGCAATCGTCGCGCCCGCTGCGCTCGCCCGCTGCGAGACCGAGGATTGCACATAGTTTATACTGCCCTGGAGTTGTGGGATAGGGGGTGTGGCCTGAAAAAGGGGCGTGGCCTCCGCTCGTGGCGGGAGGGCGCGAGGGGGAGAACGCGTGTGACGTCAGCGCTGGCTCCGCTGAGTACACGGGTGCTCTGTCCGGTAAGTGGTGTGAACGCACAAATAATCTGTGACAATAGTTTTTAAAAATACAAGTTCCCAAAAGCGTAAGTGTGATTTTAAAATTACACTGTATTCAGGTGACACAAATAGTTAAAATTGATACAGAGCCTCGCTCCCGGCTTCCGCCTCAGGAGCACAACAAACAGCAATTATATACCAACATACCTCAGTGTGAAGCCTTGGGAGGTGGTCAAAGTGACTCTAGAAAGAAGTGACAGTCAGGATGACCATCTGTTTATAATCAAATGTTTGGCAGTTCTCCAAGAGAACTACTTTGCATTTAATAATTCCATCTACAAACAAGTCCAAGGAGTCAGCATGGGGGCAGCATGTGCCCTGAATATGGCTAATATCTATATGGGCACTTTTGAGGACAGATTGATCTTCAATGAAATAGCACCCTTTTCAGAGAACATTCATCAGTGGCAAAGATTCATTGATGATATGTTTTTCATATGGAGAGGAGAAGAGCAACTCAATGAATTCCTCCTCTTGATCAATCTGTGTGATCCCCACTTGAAATTTAGTCCTAAAACCAACAAATATAAAATTTATTTTGGGGTCATATGGATCTCTATTGAAAACAATGAGATCCAAGTGTCCCTTTACACCAAGCCCACTGCTAGAAAAACTCTACTCCATTAGGACCGCTACCATCCCAGATGTCTAAAAGATGGTATTCCATTCAGCCAGTTCCTGAGACTACGCAGGAATTGTTCGAACATGAGGCATTATGAATGTCATGCAAAACAACTTAAACAAAAAATACTTGCTACAGGATATCCTAATAGACTCATCAAGGATTCCTATAAAAGAGCTAAATACAATAAAAGGGACACTCTCCTTCAAAATAAAACCAAGAAGGATGATAAAAAACGTGTTTGCATCCTTAAGCATTCTAACCCTAACAACAAAATAGGTTAGATAATTGGATCCCAATGGCATATTCTCAATTCTGGAGAATAATCGATTAACCTCCCTAGACCTGTTATTGCCTTCAAACGCAACAAGAACCTCAGAAACTCACTTGTATGGGCTACCTATGAAGAGGAAAGAAAGCATACCCAAAAATCTATCTCAGGTACGAACCCTATTAGGAGTAAATCATAAATGTGGCAAATGCCATTCTTGCAATTTTGCTATCAACACAGCCATTTTAGAGTGGGGACAGAGACATTTTACGTTCACTGAGATGACCAACTGCAGGACTGCCAATGTCATTTATCTTATTCTATGTTCCTGCAAACTGTGGGAGAGACCAGCCGTGAATTTAGAGTAAGATTTAGTGAACACAAGTCTGCCATAAAGAACAATCAAGATGGAGCCCCCTTGGTCAAGCATTGGTCTCGGAAATGACATTCTGAGACAGACCTTAAATAGGTGATCCTAGAATGGATAACATGTCCCAAGGATAGGAACTTGGATGGCCTGAGGAAAAAAAGAGACGTGACTGGGTCCTAACAAATAAATTGCAGCACTTGAAGAACTTGGAAGTTCATTGGAAGGGGCCGGAACAGGTCCTCTTGGTGACGCGAACAGCAGTCTGAGTTACGAACAGAAGGAATTGGGTCCATGGCTTGCACTGCAAGAAGGGGCCAGCCATTTTGACTCAAATTACAGAATCTGAGAACGCAGGAATTGCACACAATATTCTCAGCAACGAAGAAAAGACGGATCATTATTTACCACACCTAAAGAATTGCTTTCTACTGATCAAACGACAGTTGGAAGAGAGAGGTACAATCTGAGACCTCGTGTCATCCACTGAGCGAATACTGTGAAAGAGGGTGCGGCAAGTCTTGTCCGGTTAGAGGGCCTACTTGGCAGGAGACTCTGTTCTGCAGAACACCTCTTATCCCACTCCCATTCTCCCACAATGGTTCTTGTTGTGCTTGGTTTGCACTTTTGTGGGCGGCAAAAATTAGGGGCGTTTCTAGTACTGATGTAGGGGGTCTTAATAGGAAACTGAATAAAGTATGTTATCCAAATGATGATGGAGATCCGCAAGCAAAAGGAACGGAATGGGAAATAGAGGAATATGCAAGAGGTACCTCTGCCACGGGATATGTCTTTGCATGGACATTGACTAAATTAGAGAAAGGATTCCCCATTATAACGGTAACAGACACACAAGCTCCCCTTGACTATATTAGATCCGGTTCTTAGTAGCCATTGACATTCCACCGAGTCGCCGGCCTTGGAGCTCAGCTCCTCCATCATGTCCAGCCCTCGCGCGCCTTGGATTTCCTGGTGATTTGTTGCTGCTGGAGATCAAGCCACAGTCCTCGCGGGCTGGCTGACAGGCCCGGCAGGAAGGAAGGAGATAGGAGCAGGGGGAGGGGGGTTGAGGGGAGGGGCTCTGCTAATGAGGAGATGGGATTGAGGATTAACCACGTTAGGACACAGCGGAGTGACTGAGGTCAGCGCTCAGGCAGAACAGATGATTTTATCAGACTCCTAGCGTTTAGTGCGTGCAGAGGGACTTGTAGGTGTTGTGTATCCATGTGTTTAAATAGCGAGTCCCTTTGTGTGTGTGGGCCTAGCCTAGGTGAATGTTGATGTGTTTAAATGTGATTGCGTGCCTAGGGTTCTTGGTATTGTGCAAACAACTTGAGTGCATGTTACTTTCTATACGTCCGAATGTATTTGTACGTTGGTGTGTCTGCTTCGTTTGTCTGATTGCCTCTGCGTGTATCTCTAAAGCATGAGGGTTGGCATGAGTCCCCGCATGCATGTGTACTTTGAGTGTAGGCATGTTTTGAGCTAATGGGAGCATGCAGCACAACTATGTTTGTACATGTCTGTCTTCTGTATGTGTGATCCCGCGTGTATGTGTGCATTTTGTTTTCTGCGTTTATGTTTGTCCTTCCATTAACTTGCGTGTCAATTTTGTTCCCATGTGCATCATGAGCATTTGGGTGCGTGCGTTAATGTTTTGTTTGTATTAGGAATTCAAGTCGGAGTGTATGAGTATTTTGTGTGCATGTTGCACTTGTGTCTGCTTGTAGCTTTTCTCTTGCTGTAAATATACGTCGGAGTTTTATATGTCTACGTCCATGTGTGTTTTGCAGAGGTGTCTTTGAAAGTGTGTGGTACTGCCTTTGCACGTATATTTGCGCGCGAGCGCTTGGTACTAACACGTTTATGTTTTCGCCCATGCACCACTCAACCCCTGCGGTATCGAGGTGCTAAGAGACGGAAGATGGTGCGCAGACAGAGCGGCGACCACGCTGGACGGACTGAATGTGACAGGCACATGAAGCTGCCGTGTGCCAGTGGGGATTACACCGGTGGTAGCTGTAATCCCATTCCCGCGTGCCCCCTCTCATCTGCTCCGGTGACAGCCCCAGGGAGGAGGGTGGGAGGACGTGCAGAGCGGCGTGGCCGGCTGTTTGTGGAGGGCTCCCTCCCCCTAATTAGGCCGGCGGGCCTCGCAAGGCACTCCTCATTAAGAGGGCCTTCGATCCATGTTGTGTACGTGGTAACAAGAGCTGAACGGCTCCTCCTGTTCACCAGGCTGAAGGAGCTCCTGCCTGGAGCTTGGCTCCCGGAAAGAGTGGCTGAGGCATGGGGACATCGCAGCGTGAGGAGCCAGCCTCAAGGTCAAACCCAGAATAATGCCATAAACAGCCCTCTGCCCTACAAAGACTAGGGATATAATATGATTCTGCCTCATGCTTATTCTCTTTCCAGATATTGTCCCCAGGCCTCGCTTAGCATTGCAGATGATGTCACATTAGACTCCAGTGGAGAGCACAGAGCAACGCACCCGGCCGGTGATCGCTGCCCGTCTCTTCAAGCAGCCTTCTTTGTACAGGAAGACCAATGAGCCACTTTTCAGTGCCCCCGGGACCTGGCCCACCCAGGGGCTTAAATAGACAAAGCCTGCGCTTCGTTTTTTTTTTATTTTCTCATCTGAATTTGCGCACCCAGCGCAAATTTGGCTGATTTTTTTTTAAAAAAATGCTTTTTTGGCCCCGGGGTTCCTTGTGGGATTCCCTGAGCGGGGTGTTTCTACCCTTCCCCCTTTTCTTTTTTTTCTGTTTTCTTGTGACTCGGTTCTACCGCGTCACAAGATGGCTGTCAACACTTCCTGGTTTGGAGTGTTGACAGCCAATTAGAATAAAGCTTGTGGTCGGGAGGGTCCGCGGATCCACTGTGCCTCTTGATATCGAAACTTTTATTTTTTGATTTTCTCAGTACCTACTGAACGGATTTACATCATTTAAAAAAAGGGAGCTTTCCGAACCAAACACTTCTTTTTGATAAATTTGGTGTAATTCCGTTCAGCAGTTCGAGATGTAGTTGTGTCTAAAGTTTCCTATGGGAAAATCATTTTCCGAGCTCTTTTTAGGTCTCGCAAGAGTCCTTTTGTCCGGGTTTCAGAAATGGACCCTGGAAATGAACACGCTTGTGTGTGTGTTTTTACTTTTGCGGCCTGCTATTGGCCTTTCCCTGCGTGTTTGTTTTAAAGATAGCACACAATAGGCCAGAGGCGGGCGCATAGCTCCGCCCCAGGCCTATTGGTGTCTATTACGCGCATTTCTGCCATATGGTTTCAATTATCGTTTCCAGGCACGGGTGCGATAATTGAAAGCATATGGCGTGCGCGCGCACCACTCGCAGCTTTTTGTTCTTTTTTTCGTGCTGGTTTCATGGCACCTGGTTCGCGCCCCTCCCTCCTTGTTATTTTAGTGGCCATACTTGCTTTATGTTTCACAATAGCGACGGCCTCACAGCACTTGTGGGACTCTACCCATTGCCTGCTGTGGGTTTGTTGCTTTCTGTCCATCGGTGTCAGTGTGTATATCACGAGTCTAGGATTGCAACAATACCGCGCCTCTCGCCTTGTTTTATATACAACGTTGTGCAACAGTGCTGCCTCTTATTGGTGACGGATCTCATTTCATGACACCCAAATTATCAGCCTCAGAAGGATGGAAGGCTCAGTTGGTTTTCAAAGTATTCAAACTCATCTCCTGCAGCAGCTAGAGTTTAACATGCTGAGCCATTCTGAGAATGTAGATTCCAGTTAGCCATAAGGCTTGAAAGCTTATAGTGGCCATATACCCCTTGTACGGTATAAACTGAACAGGCTAGTGATAGCATCTTTAATTCACAGTGCTACGAAGCGCTTGAAGCTGTGTGGAAGCAAAGTGGAGACCCGAACTGCGTAGAAACGAATATTACGTAACTCCAAAGAGGGAGCCAGCTTTTATTAGTAGTAGTACAAAAGTCATCCAGGGTCTTGGGAGCCCAGATAAGTCCCTAATGGTGCTGTCTCAGGTGAGATGCCTGGGATGTCATCCTTCGGTCTTTGAACCATGAAGGTGGCAGATATCTCTCCCCGTGCTGGCAAGTACAGTACAAGGCTGACATGACACGCAGTGCCAGTGCCCTGATAGATTTAGAATACGTGCTTATCGGAAGTGGAAGGAATGCAAGCGACAATTGCTGTGCTGCCCCGAGAGACGTTCCCACTTGACACGGCCGTGGGGGGCTGGAGACCTCACTGGGTGGGGGGGGGAATAGCTGAGGCTGGAGGAGGAGCTCACCTTGACATCTAGCCGGGCCGTCCGAGCTCTTCTAAAAAGTCAGCCGAGAGGACTCATGCACTACACTAAGCGCGTCATTGAACCTGCTTCCTGCACTGACCTGGCGCTGCTCTGCAGCCTGTGCTCGGAGGCAGACAGCGCGGAAGGTAAGGCGCGCACGCCGCTGTGTATGTTCTGCGTATGCAACTCTTAGAAATGAAGTGACAGAATCTAGGCGCTATCATTTTAGTTCGTCTTTTCCCTTATCCCGTGCCACCTGGCCATGACTCGATTAGTCGGCTTTCTTTCAGAAGTTTATAGGGCATCACTTTTGACAGAAGTTTGCGAGTGCTGCTACTGAGTCCAGTTTGCCTCTCTTCGAAAGAAGTTATATCATAATGGATTTCAGTCATGAGGTCAGTTCTCGACCTGAAGAAGAAGAAATAATTCAAACAAGTTGAATGAGAACGGCAAATTCCAGGCCACAGACAGGTATCCGCAGCAGGACCGTTGTCGCTATGAGCTATGTTACTAGAGTTTCCGGTCACAGACAGAGAGCGCCGCACAGGGTCAGTAATAACGGTGTTTCTTTTGCCCAAAATAACCCACGCTCATTTTATTGATCAGGCTGGTTGCTCCCACCCGATGGTTGGCACAGTTATGTGCCTGTAGGAATTTCTTTAACGCAACAGGCTATCTTGTTATTTTAGGACTGGTGCACTGCCAGTCAAAGACAGACAAAGAGATAGAAGAAAATTCACTTAAAATAGATTAGTAGTAGCATCAAAACCAGCTGTCTCCAATGTCACACATGGCGATAAAATGTACTTGAGCTAGATGACCGCTGCCACTGACACCTGAAGTTCAAAGGTTTTAATCCCGGAAAGGCCAAGACTGTCTCTCATCCTTCCAATGAGGATAAAAAGAATGCCAATTAATTATAAAGGTTCAGTAATAGAATATCTTCAATCTCAGACATTAACAAAGTTGGTCCTTGGGACACAAAAGAGGGGGCGCTCAATTCATTTACAAAATAGGAGAGCATATCAATATGTGGTAACGGTGGGTGAGCCACTGAAAGTGCAAGCCAAGCTCAAGCCTGTATACGCAATGCAATAGGTTGCGCATTTATGTGAGTTTAAATTATTGGCATTTATTTATGTTTTAAAAACAAAAACAAAAATAAAAGGCATTATCATTTACAATGCCAATCGGTAAAACTCGCATTATTAAAGTTTGAGCTATTGGTGTTGCATTCTTTAGCAATGCCAGTAGCTCAAACTTTAATAATGCGAGATCTATTGCATTGTAAATGCTTGTTTTTAATTTCTCAGGAACTACTGAACGGATTTACACCATTTCTGAAACAAGGGTTTCCTTTTTGCCAAATTTGGTGTAATTCCATTCAGCAGTTCGGGCTGTAACCGTGTCTGAAGTTTCCTACGGAAAATAACATGGAGAAAACAAGTTTTGGGACCCCTTTTTTTCTCAGCCCCCGCTTACCAAATCACCCTGAAACTTTCAGGATAGGAGGTGACTGGAGCGCCCCACAAGTTTTGAAGATTTCGTGAAGATTCGTCATCAAAGTTATTGCGAAAACAAAAAACGCTTTTCCTATGGAAACTAGGTCCTAACTATAACTATCTACTGGCAGCCGCCAGTAGATAAGATTATATATATATATATATATATATATATATATATATATATATATATATATATATATATATATATATATATATATATATATATATATGTGTGTGTGTGTGTGTGTGTGTGTAAAAGCAGCTCCACCAGGCAACAAGAGGGGTGAAAAGCCAAACGAAGAAGAATCCCAGAGACAAACAATGTGCTGGTGGAAACGGAAGTAAGAACTAATCTAAATACGGACCGCACCATAATCAATCTGGCTAATGTGGATTTAAGTAAAGTGGAAGAACAACTTTTATCTCTCGGATTGTGATACTGCCAAGAGAGCACCTTCAACTACGTTACAGCAAGAATCGACATATTCAAAAGTGTATGCAAGCTCAAATTGAGGAAATAGAATCTACTCCGGAGCAGAACAACGAGCAGTACACAGCCAAGTCAACATGGCGAATCCTCACAAACATCCCCCGTTCAACCTAACAGCATCTGATCTGCCAATATTGTGCGATTTAAAGGAGTTAGCTGAGGAAAATGGAACATCCACGGTCCACAGCCAGGAAACTGAACCTACTATCAGAACAACTGAGTCAAACAGGATTACTACACCTTTCAAACCCTGATCAACTTTTAACCCAATTACACCTAGGGATGCCATTGATATCTTCCACGAACAGAAAGTAGCAGGTATCAATTATTTGAACGATTAAGTACTAGGAACAAAAAGAGATGAAATCAACAAACAGGAACTTCAATACCATCTATTAATGTCCAAATTGAAGACCAACTCCCAAATCATCGTACTAAATGCGGACAAAGGCATCAATCTGAGCATTTGGGGCAAAGAGGATTATGTAGATGAAGTAAGAGTGATGTACTATCCCTCAAAACCACGTACAATGAATACTACACTAAATTACTGGCATGGAACAGGGCGGCTTTACTTACAATGCAAGAATACAAATACTTGAGAAATGACACCCGGCAATACCCATTATTTACTTCATCCTTAAAATTCACAAGAACCCACAGAAGCCCCCAGGACGACCGATAATATCTGCCCGCTATAGTTTACTTGACAAGTCATCCCAGTATGTGGACTATTTCTTAGAAGAACATGTTCAACATCTCTCCTCAAACATCAGAGACACTGGGGACTTTTTGTCTAAAATCCATGATTTTTGGTGGCAAAGTAATTTTCTTTGAATAACCTTAGATGTGACAGTACACTACACGAGTATTAAACACCAAGATGGTTTGAGGGCCTTACAATTCTATCTTGAGAAGAGACCAGCCCAGTTTACACAAACCAGTAAGATGCTAGTCAACATGGTTGAATTTTGCTGACATAATAACATCTTTAAGTTTCAGAGCGCACTTTATCAGTAACTGCGAGGTGTGGCAATGGGGTGAAGTACCGGGTTTTTATGGACCCGGCGGTGCCAGGGAGAACACCTGAAAACTTCTGAGTCCTTCCTGATCAGACTACAGAAACACAGAGTCTTCTTGGTGAAGTCAAATATTGTATTTATTGGCTGCAACCAGTAACAGGTATCCTAGAAGTACAACAGCGTGTATGTTCTCAGGAGACTGCTCGAATTTACAGAACCAGCCTCTCTTTTTATACACAATAATGAGCTTTAGGCAAACATTCCTGAATTTACAGTTTGACCATAAACATATTTTACTTCAAAGAAAAAGCAGAGTCATGATGACAAGTCCACATTTCAGTTTGTCCAGTTCATGATAGATTACCCGGCAAGACCCAGAACTTTCATCAGATATCGGCGGACCCCTAATAAAAACGGGCACCTCCTCCTTGTAATACAGGTCACAAAGAAGAAGCAGGGACAGGTGTGTGGGAGATTAGGCATAGCTTGTGTGCGATGAACGGTTTATGACATGTTGTGCCTTGATACTAATCTCATTCAGCCACTGGGATGGGAACTGCATGAACAGGTTTGGCTTGGGGCAGTGAAGTCAGCTCGCCCAGGTCACAGAGGAGTCAGCAAAGGTGTACGTGTCCTTCAGATCGAATTTGGCCTTAGTTATTTGACTATGTGAGGGCAATCACAAAATGGCTGCCGCTCACAAAATGGAACCCGAGGGTTCAAGGCGAGAACTACGATTTCAGGGTGATTTCGTCACTCGATCATGACGAAAATGCTTATGTATAGTATTTAAGCCATTTGTGGTCTGCTAGTACCAAAATCGTCATGATACGATGATATTTATGTCACGAGTGTAGAGCTTCGGTACCACAGAATAGCAGAGTCCAGAATTTTCAGTACCACAGGGGGCCAGATTCTCCCCCAGCTATGCCGGTCTTCATATGGGATGGTGGGAGGAGATGGTACTGCTCAAAGCACATGAGGGGTACTTTAACAACAATGTGAAACTGTGGCTGTGGTTTATCGATGAATCATTTTATAGTCTGGCAAGGGACCTGGTCAGATACACAGAATTTTATAAAGGGTCTCAACAAAAATTATCTTAATCTGCAGTTCATGGCATCCATCAGTGCAGAGTCAGTAAATTTCCTGGATGTTCAGGTAATATAAAAGAGGGCGAAATAGCAACAAAAATACATTGGAAGAGTACGGCAGGCAACTCAGTGTTGCATGTATCCAGCTCCCACCCGCAACACTTGATCCAAAGCATTCCCGATGAAGAAATGCTTAGGCTCAGGAGGATCTGTAGCGACGAGGATGATTTGAAGGCAGCACAACTAGTAAGTAAAGCTAGGTTCTTGGAGAGAGGGTATTCCAACAAATATATCAACTCAGCTACAAACAACAGCAAAGCCCTAGCCAGGGAAGACCTACTTAGAAATACAAAACCCCAGGAATCCAGATCAATGGCCCTCAATATACGTAAGGTACCAAGGAAGGGTGAAGACACCTTCAGAATGATTGTGGGTTGTAGCAAACAGGACAAAGTCATCAAATAAATCATCAGAATAAACAGGCCATTAGTCCTCAATGACCCAGCCATAGACCACATGCTACCAACTAAGCTTGCCATCACCCATAGCAGGACTCCCTCAATGAAAGACTGTCTGGTAAAAAACAATCCTGATAGGGACCTCATGGCTAGCGCAACGCAAAGGATTTTTAAAATGTAGAATATGCAAAGCCTGCCAATATGGCATAAAAAAGACGTCCTATACGATACCTTTTGGCAACCAGGAAAGAGTTATCAACAAGGCCCTAACCTGTAAGACAGACCATGTCATCTATGTGCTGGAGTGCCCATGTGGCCTACGATATGCAGGAAGTACTAAGCTTCAGGGCCACAAGAGGGTACTCCAGCACATATGGGCTATTAAAAATCAAGACTAGACCTACCCTGTGGTGGTGCATTTTGAGGAAGTACACAACTCTGATCACAAAGACCTCAAATACTATCTCATAGATGCCATCCTATCCAACAAAAGAGGAGGGAACAGGGAAAAGGTTCTACGCAAACTCGAAACCCGTTAAAACCTAGATCTAGATTCAAAACACCCAGGGGGACTCAATGCCACGGAAGATCTTTACACATGCCTATAAGTTACACCAGGGGATGAGAAGTCCATAGTGTTATGGCGGATGAAAAACAATGCAATAATGTATTCATACATGGAACATATTCAGCCAAGTCAATAATTGAATCTAGCCGACCTCCCAGTCAAATGTACAGTCTTTTTTATTTTATTTGAGTTCAGCTTTTTTCACTTGGGTGTAATATGCACATGCACTTTTGTAACTTTACAAGCACCAGCACTTTTTGCAGTCAATGAGTTTACAATGCCAATGTTTACAGTTCAAGATTAAAAAATGCACTTGCACTAGCACTTTATGTAAACATGGAATCTAGAGAAGAAGTTGTTTGCAGGGAACACAACTGTTAACTCTTGCACCAGATGTATTAAACATGAACTAGGTGAATATTTTTAAGCAGTAATTGCGCAATCACGATAACATTGTTTTTAAGTGTCATCATAAAATAGCAAGAGACTCATGAAGAGGAAATAAGCTATCTTTTACTCTATGTACTTAATGGAGTTTATTGGTATTTATACCAAGATGAAATCACAAAAATCTGAAAAAAACAAAACTGCAGTGTCAAACTTTGATGGTAAATATCAGGGCTGTGAACAAGAAGTAATTTGTTTAGGTCTATGATTACCAATGTACTTAGCACGTGTCACTTTAAGAAAAATCTGGAAAAATGTTAGAAAAAGCAGATTAAGGCTGTGGAGCGCGTCATGTGATCAAGGCTCTTCGGGGCTGAAACGGGTAATGGCTGCTGTGTGGTAACGGAGAAATAAACAAAATTACTTGCACTAAATAGTTGGTCCGTGCTCCAGTCTTTGAGGCAATTCTGGCAAGCAGTGGGTGGAGTACGCTCGACATACGGGTCTCTGATTCCCGTAAGGAGCATTCTTTTCATGGATAGATATATATCTATACTACTATTATAAAGAGAGAACTTGCACCTTTGGGCAAGGTAATCTCGGGAACTACAGCGCCAATCTACACACCCAAGACATTTTAGAAAACCTCAGGGCAAGCAGAAGGACATAGGCTACATAAAAATAAAAATAAAACGTTTTTTAAAATATTAATAAATTTAAAAAAGTAGTCCCTTGCAACTAGCGCCGGCCGCGACGTCTGCGTGAGGTGAGGAGCGGCGTTCACCAGAACCAGGAAGAGCAGACGACATGAGCGACGTCTGCGTGAGGGGAGGAGCGGCAGAACCAGGAAGAGCGGAGGACAACAGCGCCGGTAGGAGCTGCGAGAACCGGAGGAGCAGTGGCAGTGAGAGGTACGTTGCTGGTTGCTGGTTGCTGGGGCGGGAGACGGGAGGGAGTGCTACCTAATTTAAAACTGATGTTGATGGAGTCCGGGCGGGAGGCGGGAGGCGGGCGGGCGGGGCTGCAACTTAACGAGCAGTGGCAGTGAGAGGTACGTTGCTGGTTGCTGGGGCGGGAGGCGGGTGGGAGTCGGCGGGTGCAACGCGCGGGCTGCTACCTACCGTAAAACTGATGCTGATGGAGTCCGGGCGGGAGGCGGGACGGGCGGGGGGTGGCTGCTACTTAACTTCATAAGGATGTTGCTGGAGTCCGGGCGGGGGGGCGGGCCGGGGGGCGGTGGGTGCAACCATCGAGAACATGCTGCCCCAGCCACCTTCTGCCCCGAGGTAAAAATGCAGCCCCCAGCCCCCTTCTGCCCCAGGCAACGCTGGGGCGGGCTGCTAGTATATATATATATATATATATATATATATATATATATATATATATATATATATATATATATATATATATATATATATATATATATATATATATAAAACCTACTGGCGGTCGCCAGTAGGTAGTTATAGTTAGGATTTTTTTCAATGCAAAATCTCAAAATTCTATTTGGAATAACTTTGGCGCCGGTTGACGAATCTGCCTGAAAATTTCCTCAAATTTGCTTAGCGGAGCTCCGGTCCTTCCCTGAAAGTTTGGTGGGGATTCGTCAAGCGGGGGCCGAGATAAAAGGGGGTCCCAAAACGTGTTTTCCCCATGTTAATTTCCATAGGGCGGTCAAACTCACTTTTAGGCCGAACGGCTAAATGGATTTCTACCAAACTTGGCAAAATTGTAGGGACTGGTAGCCCGATGTGCCTTTGCTATGTCTCAAGATATGTGCTCCAGTGGATTTTGAGTAATTTAGGTTCAAAAAAATATATATATCTATGGCAGCGCCCCGGTACGCGCTCCGGGGAGCACTCCGGGCGCGCCATGCGACTTGCGCACAGAAAGTTGATTGGCTCTCGGGTGTCTGTAAACATTCGAAACAGTCCGGAGCGGCCGCCATCTTGTGTCTCAGTAAAATCGAGACATAAGAGGTGGAAAAATCAAAGGAGGAAATGACCATAAGGGGGCAAGGATAGACCCCCCTGACCCCCTAGGTTTGATGTGGGGGCCATAAAAGGGCCCAGCGGGGCAAAAAAAATATATTTTTTTTGATTTGCGAGGGGGAAGCGCCCGGTACGCGCACCGGGGAGCGGACCAGGGAGCGTCCCATGGGGAAAAATGAATAATAGAGTTTTTTTTAAATGTAGCGTTTTTTTATAAATTGGAGGCAGAACTGTTTTTTTTCTTCTTTTTGTTGTTTTATATTTTTTTATTGTTTTTTTTAACATTTTGTACTTTTTGGGGGTTTTCTGAACAGTTTTATATTTTTATGTATTTTTCATGGGGAGAAACGAAAAAACAGGGAATTGAAAATGGCTCAACTGGAGCAACAAAAAAATAAAGAAAAGAAATAATTAGGGTTTATTGGGGCATTTGTGGTTGTCCCCAGCAAGGACGATGAGCTTTACGCTCTGTTCTCCGTAGGAGATGGTCTTCCCACAATATTTACAGATAATTTGGAAATCTGCAAATCGTGGCTGAATGCACGGCATCGTCTCACTTTCCTCTGGTGCCGACGGAGTGGGTTGCTTCCTTTTTGAGGTGGTGCTTGTGGATTGGGGAGGGTTACTGGCCAGTTCCCTCATCTCTGCAGCAGAATAATTTATTGGATGCTTGAGCTGCATGTGGCGTATCATCGTGTTGTTTCCAAATTAATATTTCTTATTCGGGTTTCCCCTGGAAAGTTCCACTCCACAGATTTTGCAAGTCACCTTGGCTGCATTTACTTTTTTCTTCCCCTGTGGGATGGAAAAAAACTCCCATATAATGTGTGGTCTTGGCTGGTATGGGGTATTTTGTTCATCAAGCCATCTTCTCCCTTCTTCCTCCTCCTCCTCCTCTTCCTCCTCTTGTTGACCACCAATGACATCTTGTGGTGGTCCTCTTGGTGGTTGTGGTGGTGGTGGTGGTGCAGATGCACCAGCTGCTGCTGCTACTGAAGCCATTATAAAGATCAAAAAATTACAGAGAGGTACAAACAGGTCTTCCTAAGTCAAAGGACAAAGTCAGAATAAGGAAAAAAGCTGGGGACTTTCATCCTTTTGAAAAAAAAATGTATTGAACCAATGAAAAGTGTTATTTTCAGGTCACATGACCAGGGGCTTCAACATTATGAAACCAAAACTGTTATGAACCAATAAAAATTGTTATTTTCAGGTCTCATGACCTGACGCGCTTACGCTACGCGCCCCGGGGCGCGCCCAGGGGCGTGTCGCGTAAGCGCGTCGGACGCCTACGTTGCGCGATCGTATTCGCTCGAATGCTTCCGGGTGCGTTCACGCCGTGCGTATCACGCGGTCGCGGCTACGGGATACGTCACGATCATGTTTTCGTTCGCGATATTGGCGCTTACGGGACGCTCCCCGGTGCGCCCCCCGGGGCGCTTCATAAAACTACGCTTTCCGGGGCGCTCACCGGGGCGCGCACCGGGAGCGCTCCAAGGCAAACATTTTTTTTTTTTTAAAACCCAATATAAAAAAAAATTGGGCAAAATTGTAGGGACTGGTAGCCTGATGTGCTTTTGCTATGTCTCAAGATATATGCTCAAGTGGTTTTTACGAAAATTAACTTTGAAAAAATATATATTGGGCTACATTGGGCTATATATATGTTAGAGCCCAAATGTAGCCCAATGTAGCCCAAAGATGGCCACCAGAGACAGAAAAAAAAACAAATTTAGCCCAAATATCAGCCAGATTTAGCCCAAATATAGCCCAATGACAGAATGTCACAGAGTGTTCTAAAGAACAACTAGAGCGCTAACAGTCTTACTTATAAACTGAGACTTATAGTTAGGAATTAACATTTAAAAAACCTTTGAAATTCACTGATAAAACCATAGGTTTCACACCAGTTATAGTTAGGAATTAACATTTAAAAAACCTATTAAATTCACTGAAAAAACCATAGGTTTCACACCAGTTATAGTTAGCTGGAAATTTTACTGACATAAAACCATTGAAATTCCCACATTATAGTTAGTTGGACTCACTATAACTTGCGCGCCTGCAATGCACTGCAGATGACGTCACATATTACATCACTCATGACATGGTCAGTGACATCACTCATGACATCACTGATGACACCATCCTTGTGACAGAGTGACAGACCTCCTTTCAGTGTAATGTAATCCTTGAAACACATATTCAAAAATAGAAACTAAAATTTTCAAAATAATTGAGATACCCATACCAGTTACAACAACCAATTCAGAAATTCAATCAACTATATACACATCCACTCATTCACCAACAGTTCTATATAGTCACTCATACATATACTCACTCATCATATGCAGTGATACACCTATACATCCTGTTTCACACCGACAGTCATCCAAAAGTTACTCACACACATACTCGCACATGCAAATAAACTATTGAACATCCATTTATTTGCATATACAGCTATACACCCACTACAACCTTACTTCTAAGGAAACTTACAAATACTTACTCTCTAAAACAATCACTTATAGAAAGACATACTTATTTAAACAGGAACTCTTACAATCTCTCACTCTCACATATACTTATATACATCAATACTCACATATACTAGATTAAAACAAATGTAGTTACTGATAAAGACACTAGTGAGACAGTCATTCACTCACTAACACACACATATACACACTCTTCCACCCATACAGTCCTGCACATATGCTGTCTTCAAAACACAAACAAATAGAGAGTCAGTCAATTATGCATCTATGTGCTAAGTATTACCCCCACCAAACCATATAGACACTCATACTGATACTAAGAAAAACATCTAATATCCCATGTACATACACATGTAGCTACTCACCAACCCATGCAGCCACATATACACAAAGTGAAACACTAATACATATATTTAAAAATTTAAACATTACTCACTAATATTTATTTTTCAGAAAGACACACATTCACTGGATGGTGTCATCAGTGATGTCATGAGTGATGTCACTGACCATGTCATGAGTGATGTAATATGTGACGTCATCAGCAGTGCATTGCAGGCGCGCAAGTTATAGTGAGTCCAACTAACTATAATGTGGGAATTTCAATGGTTTTATGTCAGTAAAATTTCTAGCTAACTATAACTGGTGTCAAACCTATGGTTTTTTCAGTGAATATATATATATATATATATATATATATATATATATATATAATGCTTCTTACGGGAATCAGAGACCCGTGGAAGGTGTTGTTGCACAGACCGGCAGAGCTTGCCGGTAGTTACAATATCCAACAAATTAAAGTGTAGCGCACTCTCAGGCAAAGACACGGTGGTGTTAGGCAAAAAGGGATTTATTACATCATAAACCCCGCATGACGCGTTTCGACCGACCTGCGGCCTTGTTCACACACAGAGTGCAAGCATTGAGCGTCTTACATGTACAGAATGAGAAAAAAACATAGGACTACAAAAGTCAATACTGACATAGTAAAGGCAGTGGCCATCTTGTAACTTGTACTCGGCTAGTAGAAAAACAGATATTCCATCAGATTAAGATTAATAGCTACTCTGTGTGTGAGCAAGACCGCAGGATGGTCGAAAGGCTTCTCTAGTTTACCAAAAATTAGAGCTTGATCTGGATGTATGCCCATCTCTCATCTCATAGGCTCTGGTCTGCGGTCTTCTTTCTGGTTATGGGGCCAAGTCCCGTTGTCTACAGTTTAGACTTTTCCATTTCACCTCCTTTTGTTTCTGAGCTGCACCTACTGTATCTTAGTTGTTCAGATTCAGACTTCAGCCTTGCTCCGTCATTCTAATGAAGAAGATATCTATGCAGGAGAAGTCATGACAAAAAACAGGTCCCAATCTTAAAAAATAAGAAGAAACAAATCTACATCGGAAATTAAAACAAGCATTGAAAATGCATTAGGTCTCACCTTTGATTAAGTTAAAGCCATTTGCTCTGCTAATGGTATTGTATAGCAAAGCAAATGGCTTTAACTTAATAAAAGGCGTTTACAA
This sequence comes from Lissotriton vulgaris, assembly GCF_964263255.1. Lineage (NCBI taxonomy): Eukaryota > Metazoa > Chordata > Amphibia > Caudata > Salamandridae > Lissotriton > Lissotriton vulgaris. The sequence continues at coordinate 1,021,558,202 of NC_141697.1, forward strand.
TGCCAATAGCTCAAAATCTCGAAAATGCGAGACCTATTGCATTGCAAATACTTGTTTATTCTGAGATTGTAGTAGTCCATATTTTATGCAACAGAACAATCCTAGGGCCGGGGACGGGCTGGTGTGCCCTTGTATGAGGGTGTAAAGTGGGACGAGTGCCCAGTCTGACAGGCTGTCCTCAGGCATGCTGAACTTTCTGCGTTAGCAGGGTTAGTTACAAGGCCGACAGGCATCTCCCGTTGGGGAGCCGGGAGGGGTCTGGCAGCCAGCCACCAGCTGAGACAGGCCCTGCCGGAACCTGGCACAGCTTGTCGGGTGATGGGGACCAGAAATGTACAGTATTTCCTTTCGGTACGATAGCTGCTGCTGCTCCTTCCTGGCATGAGGACAGCTGCCATCCATTCCTCTGTTATGCACCTGTGCCTCGCTCCGGATCTGACCCCCACTTCTGGTGCCCTGGTGTGGCCAGGTATATACATCAGGAATGGCCGAGAGCCTCAGGAATGTGATATGAAAGGGCACAGAGCAAGAAATCCGTAGGAGTGTCCTCATCTCTGAATGAGGGGGTGGGGGAGCTTCCATCAGTGCAGCAGGCACAGTGGCACCAGGGCCCAGAGACTGACCCCGAATTGTGGTGCATTTCCTTCCTTGCACTAGGGCCCCTGACCCACTGACTACCTAAATGCGTGATTTAATGTGAGGGAATGACCCCAGAGCAGAACCTCTTTCCCACATCAGGCTCCTTCCTGTCTGGCGCCCATCTGCCCTCTCCCAAGTATCTGCCCTTCTCCCTGAGGCCCTATTCCATGATTCTTTCTTTCTTTCCTGTAGTTTCAGAAAGCCCTGGTGCACCGCCTCCCACACACCAACCCAGAGCTCCTTCCGGGGAGCCCCCAACCGTAGGCCCCCCAACCAATCCCCAGCCAGCATAGTTGACGCCCTCAGCCCTGCCCTAATAACCACTGTGGCCATCTCATGCACTTTAATTAGAAGATACAGCAGTAATAGGAGAAGCTACCGCCCACCTCAAGACGGTTCTGATGTTATCTACATGATGGTGTTGAAGGCTCATTTAACGTAACAGGATTCTACTTGAGATTCCGGGTTAAATAAAGGTCTCTGCCCCACCCCTTGAACTGTGAAAATGTGACTGAAATCTTGGTCCTGCAAGTCAAACGCACACAGATCGCTGCTGCGTATGCCTCAACCCGATGAACTACCTTTTAGGCAAGTCAGGCCTCCTCTCTGAAGTAGCTTAAACCCCTGACCTGTCGTAGGTTAAACACGACCTATGCGTCGGCACACTGGTTGTGTATTGGCACCTGCAGGGAGTGACCGACAGGTTAGGCATAAGTCAGTAACAGGCACAGTGACAGTATCCCACTGAGCTGTCTCATGGGATTCAACCCCATATAGACCGTTCTGTCCTAGAGGTAGAACTGATTAAGTTGTGCAGAGAAGGCAGAGAAGGCGGGGCCACAAAACAAAAGAAAACGCCATTGGGCGAGGATGTGGCTTTTGTTCACGTTGACTTACATCCCTAATGGGGAGTTAGGGACGATGAGGGAATAGTGGGAAGATGACAGGATGGAAACGCAGATCTCCCCTTTCTTCGGGGACAGTGTCGGGAGGGCCACGCCACACAAGTGACTCTATTCAGACTGCACTCAGAGTGCCAACTTTCCAACTTTCAGGAAGTTAAGCGAAGTCCATTTCTGAAGCACACACAACGCCTTTAACAATTTGAGGCCTTCATAGCCCCCGCCCACCCCCTCCTCTCCACGGGGGCGGGGGTCAGAATTGCAACAGCCAGATAAGCACCACTACAATCCGCATTGAAAAAATTAGAGCCCTCGGGGGCAGTGACGAGGCAAGAGTGCCGTGGGCCCTTGTGCAAGCAGGGGCCCCACCACCACTACACTTCCCGACAAACGCTGCTTGGTTAGCAAAGGGCATTAGTAGTCAGGATTCAGAGGCCCCGTTCAGCATCTGGGTACCGGTGCAACTGCACCTGCTGCACAATTGATAGCTAGGGAAAGCGCGCTATCCAGTAGGGACTAGTCAACTCGTAGGCTGCCTCACAGCTTCACAACAGTGTCCCTCTTTCCCAGAAAAGCAAGAGACGGCACCACAGATATCAAAGACCACCCCACCGCTGGAATTGCCCCGCAATTTCACAACACGGGTGGGAGCACCCCAAGGCAACGAACACCCGGACAAGCTCCGCACCCACCCTCTCAGGAGATGCAGCACACCAGAGCTGGACCCGCACAGTAAATACCACAGCCCCGGCTCTCTGTCCCAGACTGCAGCTAAGAGCAGGGAGAGCAACCATCCGACCCCTCTTCCGAGCCATACCTGCACTGAACCCCAATTTAAGATTACTGCACCTGCATAGCTGAGGCACCCCTGCAGTATCGCAGAACTCACAGGAGCACCTTGAGGCGGTGGGACACCTCCCCCTACGCCCCACGGGTAACCCATCGTCGAGACAGTCCCAGATTATCACAACTATGACGAGATGAACCGGAACGTAGAGACCGCCGCCACATCATCACAGCACGGACTTTGTGCCACTTGAGAGAGACAGCAGAACCCCTGCCTTAACCCCGCCTCCAGAGGGCTGAGATTTATCCAAACATGTACAGATCTCTCTTGGGTCATACCTCAAGCAGAGCAATGCCGTATTCAGTGTGAAGAATCAATCGATGGAACAAAAGCAGTAGGGTTACCCAAGGCTTTCGACATATTCACGCAGTTTTCAGGTTATATAGGTGGAAGCGTCAAAGACAAGCGCTCGCTTTGGTGACATGATAGGTGCTATGTGGAATAATCAAAGCTGCAAACCCTTGCTCTCGATGACGCAATCACACAGCACTCCCGCCCGGGCCTATACCTGTGTAAACACAAAAACGACTACGAAGCAAAGCGCCATGAAGCAGTCAAAGACAAGCGCTCGCTTTGGTGACATACTCTTTTCTCTTTTTTCTGCCGTCCCTCTTGGACGGACTGCCCGGACTTCCTGCTAGCATAAAAGGTTTTTATTATCTTTATGGGGCCATGTGTTTAGCCCCATAAAGATAACAAACCTTTTACGCCAGCAGGAAGTCAGGGCAGTCCATCCAAGAGGGACGGCAGACAAATAGAAAATAATACGTCACCATGACCTCTTTCCCAATGGCTGGCTACCGTTTAGCATAAACGGTGACGCCAGCCAATGGGAAAGAGAGGCGGGGCTTAAAGCCTGCTAGTAAAAGCTCCTCAAAGTCATAAGATCTCGCCAGCAAGACTGCGCATGCGCAGCCTACACAGGCAAAACCTAAAAAAATATATATATATACCATAGCACCCAAGCCATTCCTATTCAGTGGGGGCAAAAAAGGAACTTAGTGGGCTCACTGCGAATGTTGTGGAACCAAGCACAGAAAGCATAGCAGGGGGCGCTAAGTGCATTCCTTACTCACCGATTACAAGCGGATCCGAAAGTTCTGCTCTCTGTGCAAACCCTTCTTGGCACTGGGATCAAAATAATATGTTGTGAAAAGTTTACTACACCGGTTATTACCAAGCCCAGTACATTCTGCACCTTCACAATTTTCCCCACTTATACATAAACAGATCAAACCTGCCTATTTTTACAGGAGAAAGTGGGCAGGAAATAGCAGGAGCATTCAGACTGAGGGGTGTTCTGCACAGATTGTCAAGTTATTCTGAAGGGCAACATTTGTAATCGGAGGTAATTATCAGACCACAAATGCCGTACCCGAGGGTATCAAAAGTCATCCAATGTCTAGTTATTTCACCCCTCCCTCCTCCACTGCACTTGTAATCAAGGCCTTTTTTCACAACTGGTAAAGTGCTACAGTATACTGAGGTTCTCCAGAGTTAGGAGTTGGAACTAGTACCAACATAAGAATAACATAACAGAAAGAGTCTTGACAAAGGGGCAAACTGAAGATAACTGAGAAGTGGAGGGAAGGGCGAAAAAGCAAGAGAATAGTTTAGGCACTAGAGACGTGGAGACCAATGACAGTTTAAGTACATACATGAAGAGAATTTGAACGAACGAATATTAAAAATGTATATCACACACTGGTACCCATAGACTGGATGTTCAGAAGCTCAATCTTGAAACCATTGGACAGCGGTGTAAAGCAGGCGCTTGCAGCGCAGGGGCTGCTGCAAGCCTTCAGGGGACCCCCATTCAGCCAAGACCAATGAATGTTTCTGAGATATTAGGACACTCAAGGAGCCCTCATCACGTCACTGTCTCTGGAATAGGAATGGCAGGTCGTAATAGAAGTATAATATGAAGAGAAACGTTTCGAGATGTGTGCAGAGCAGGATGAGAATTTTTAATTCCCCTGTGTAGGGGTGGGGTGGCTGTTCCATGCTTTAGGGGTGAGAAAAAAAAATCACGGCCTCCCAGACATGTTTCAGCACCAGAGGGAGTAGTTTTACTTCTCTGAAGTGAAAAACCGGCTCTTACATTTGGTTAAACAACTCCTGCTAGATACGGCAAAAGCGTGTTGCAAATATCAATTTCCAAGCATTAGTCTTAAGTGTTCTCCTTTGCTCCTTCGTAAGCTGTTAAAATTCCTTATGCAGCCGGCACTGTCTCTGTGCATTTCTCCTCAGCACACTTTAGCATCATTGGCTCGCCCATCTAAATCAATAACGGTGCATGTCCTATCGCATAAATCTACAAAGACTTTTCCAGGGCGCCCTGGGAAATGTGACTACTTCAGAGCACTGATGTGTTAATATGCTTAAACTACTAATTAACGAATAAACAGCTCTAGCTAGAAAACCGCCTAGGCCCTCTGAGGGAGAAGAGCAGAGAGCCCAAGGAAAGAGATTTGAGCCTAATAACAAGCAACAACAGGACAAAATAAGCAGAAGAACTGTACAGTAAGAAAAATAAATCAGACTGCTGGATTTAAATACTGATTTATCATAATAATATTACATTGTTTTTATATGTTCACGACAAGACCACGTCCGGACATCACGCACCACGCCAAATTCCACTTACGTGTGCATGCTACAACCACGTACTCACCAACAAATACACATTAAGCTGTACAAATGGTATATAATATAATATAAAGCCCTTCAGACCGCACTTCTGCCGTTCATAAGCGCTATAAACGGCAGATGTTACAATTACCTCAATTTAAAATTACAAAATGCGCCGTCCTCAGAAGAATGATTAAGCCTGGCCAGGAGTAGAATTCATTATTAACAACCAAAGAAGTATTAGGTATTAATGCTATTGTCTATATTTTATTCCCTCTCAAGGGAAGGAATAATTTAGAAAGTATAAATTACTTGTTAATGAAGGGTTTATTGAACTCTTAAATGTGTGAAAATATGGAATTCCGTCACACAAAGGCAATAAAGCATACATTAATACACACCTGTGCCTCTGTTGTGTAACAAGTCAACTTCGTTTTGTTAAATATATTTAGAAGTACTGTTATGGTTAAAGAAAGAACTAGTATGTTCCCATCACTGAGACCAGCTCCTTTCACTTAAGTCGCAATGCCATATACTACAAATATGTCACCTAGCTTGCAAGTGTGTACTTTTATATTCTCTTCCAAACTACTGACCCCTACCTTTCACATCAACAACCTCCTTTTTGTCAGTCACCTCTCTCAACTGGGTGATAAGTACAGTGAGAGTTTCTGCTGCCATGAGTGGCAAACCCCTATAGGTTTTATCTTGGTAAAAAAGCTCACTAACTGAGCGAAATGTCTTTGTTAGCTAATGAAGAAAGCACACCAGTTAACAATACCCAACAGATGAAGGCTTAGTTTCGTAAAAACTAGACTGCAAAAGCCTTGGTGTTTGAGGTAGAGCAGGGAAGAAAAGAACATAAAACAAAACGGGCAGGAAGTAGTGAGGTATCAAGTTAAGGTTGGTATGAAGGCGGTACAGTTTAATGGAAGAAGGACTTATGGAGCTCTTCCCCGTTCTTCATCTGCTGGCATTCTTGTTTTTTTTTTCTTATAGAATATCATCACGAATTCACATAATCAATAATCCAAGATTTAAAAAAAAAATGAACCCTGATGTTATTAAGCGACCCTAAATCGATAGATGGGTTCAACCCGCTCCCGCCTGCCAGATCCTGGCCAGCTACTGTTCGTGGGTTTGTAGACAGTCAAGAAAATTAATTCTGCCACGTATCAATAAACGCAGACCTTGGCACTAGGGAATTCACTCTAAAAAGGAAAATTTGCCACCCCGTTTTCCAATGACAGGCAGGCAGGCGATAGGCTGGCACCACCTAATGCCACAAATAAGGCCAGTGTATTTATCTACTCCATGCCACACGCTCGCCATGGAAATATCAGCGCGGGCATGTATACTCGTGAAAAAGTAATTAAACCTGAATGCATGTAACAAATTGCTTTCATGCGACAGATTTCCAAAATGCATAATAGGAAATGTCATTGTTGTGGTAGACCCGACTCTGTAATGTATTCACAGTTCTGAATGCTGTCGGTTCTTCTTTGCACTTCCCTGCTTGCTTCGCTGCAGTGTATCTCCGTGTTACAAAACAATCACATCAACAAACGCAGGACTTGTCAATTGAAATATTTACCATCAGAATCAAAACATGACAGCAAAGAACAGCAACATCTCTCGATAATGGAGAAAGGTCCTTTTCACCGTTTTACCCTACGTTGCTCTTGAGGCCCGAGACGCATTTCTAAGACATCAAAAAACAAAATAAAAATTAACAATTCAGAGGCATTGATTTTCAAGTAAACACAAACTTCATAAGGACTGATGGACTTGGGAATATTGCTCCTTTATATTTAACCAGCAGTGATCAAGAAGTTTTGTTGAAATTCCTTTTAATGGGTCAAACGTGCAAAGGCTTTTATTAGGATAAAAGTTCTAATTAATAAATACGAGGACTAATTAGCGTCCAGAAACATATAAAGACGCAGTAGAAAGTGAGGTCAGAAACACTATCGTCTCCTTCACGTTATTAGAAGTGGGTCCATGGTGCGGTCTACGACAACCTAAAACTATGTATTAACATAGGTAGCATTCTGAGTAGCCACTTAAATCAGAATATATTTAGACATATGTAATGATTGGATCTATAGATGCACCTAGGCTGGAACAGCCACATTTATTTTTAAAGTGATATAAGGTATTAATAGTTGCTGCTTTTAATATCACTGTGGTTTGCCCGAATAGTTACTACAGTGATATGTGGCACTTGTTTTTAACATTTTTGTACTCCGGTAATATTACAAGTTAGTTCGGAGGGATTTTAAGTACTTTTTATTGTTTCAAACAGTGAATATGACGCACACAAGTGACACGTTTTGCTGGGCATACTTTGCTAAAAGCAAATTATGCAGTCCAATATTATATGGTAAGGGACTGTGTCATATTGGCATCAATTGTTTGCTTTGCTTCTGTGAAAGTGGTGAGCTGCGGTACAGGCTTATTTTCTGTGCGATTCACACACTGGCACATTATATAGCCTTTGATAGATTATGACACCAACCATGATAATTTGTATTATGCTCTAGATAATTCAAACTGTCACAACAATACTTAGTTGGAAGTACAAGTATGAAGTCACATAATTTAGTTGCTTTCCACAGACGTGGATTTAATATCTACAGAGGTCGGGCCAACAGATTAAGCAAGTATTTGAAGACATAGTGCCAGATGTATCATTTTTATGGTTGCAAAAAGTGGTCGCAATTAGTGACCAGCATGGAATTTTGCGAACTGACCTATGTATAATAGGCCAGTTCGTAAAATCCTGATTCGGAGTGTGTCACAGTTCAACCTACCTCAAGAATATTAATGAGGTAGCTATATACACAAAGGGGCGGACACGGAGCTAATAAAGGTCCAGTACCCACATTCAAGAATACGTAATCACTAAAACAAGAAGTTACAGTTCCTGTAGGAGAAGAAAATGGTAAAGACAAGGCTGGGGAATCCTAGGGGATCCAAATGATTATTTCTTAGTGCCCTCACACATCCAAATGGATGTCATGCTTCATCATAGGGTGTGCTTCTCATTGGGCTGGCGGTGCTATGCCCTATGGGCCCTGCGAGAGAACTCCTTATCAGAGATCTTCTTGTTTTAGCTTTAATGATGCATACATGTTTGGGGACGTGAAATCTGTTGGGTGGAGTGGGTACACAATGGGGTGTAAGATAAATTAAAACTGTCTAAGGGATACCAAACTGTTTTGATGTGATGGTTCCCTTGACAGAATTAAAAACAATGACAGGAGGACATCATTAGGGCTCAATGGATTCTCTTTAAAAGCATGAGCATGTTTACCATGAGGAGACGTGAGCAATTAGACTGCTACTAGAGAAGCACCTTTTTCATATATTATAAAAAAATAGTTTATAATGCCTTTTCTATAATTTATCCAGGTTGGACAATCAGACACCAAGGTATTTTTTTAACCCCTTCGGTGCTCATGACGGAACGGTTCCGTCATGAGCGTCAGTTGGCCTGTGCTCATGACGGAACCGTTCCGTTATGAGTCCGTTGGCCCAATAGAACCTACCGCACAGCGCGATAATTCGCGCCGCGCTGAAGGGGTTAAAGGGGAGTACCTGGCACTATACGTCACCACCTAGGTGTGGGGCAGGGATCTTTTTAGGTCCTGAAGAAACGCCAGGAATACGGTTGGACTACTAGGCATGAAACATGTCGACCTGACAGCACACACATTAAGGCTATCTTGGTCCATTGAGCCCTTATGCATTGTATTAGGAGCCCTTGTATTCTACAACCTTGCCTTTTTTCTTTTCCTACAGGAACAGTCCCTTATTGATTTAGTTATTGATGAGGTAGGTCACAAACTATGACTCATCCCGATTGATAGTCATCTTTTGCTTTTGCTTTTGCTGGAACTTGGAAAATCTTTACCCTGAGGCGGAAAGCCGGGGCTCTTAGCGCTCTCTTGCGCACTCTGCTAATTGATTTAATAATAGCACTCTGATCGGAGCACAGTCGATCATTAATAGGAGCACTGGTTCATCTGGGCAGTCGCGCCCCGAGCACCCGCTAGTTGGAGTCGATACATTTTAAAAATTGTATATATTTTAAGCAGCAGTTTTTAGACTCTGATTATCCCTTACCTGCAGCGAGATTGCTTCGCCAGGTAGCGTCTTCGGGACAGGCGCCGTTGAATCGCCTCACCGAACGGACCCGCCATCTTGGGTAGGGAAGGTCGACGGTCCAGTTGACCGCCCCTCCCGCCCTCCCTGGATACTTAAGGGCGGTCCCTTACACTCTCGTGACTTTTGCTGGAACTTGGAAAATCTTTACCCTGAGGCGGAAAGCCGGGGCTCTTAGCGCTCTCTTGCGCACTCTGCTAATTGATTTAATAATAGCACTCTGATCGGAGCACAGTCGATCATTAATAGGAGCACTGGTTCATCTGGGCAGTCGCGCCCCGAGCACCCGTTAGTTGGAGTCGATACATTTTAAAAATTGTATATATTTTAAGCAGCAGTTTTTAGACTCTGATTATCCCTTACCTGCAGCGAGATTGCTTCGCCAGGTAGCGTCTTCGGGACAGGCGCTGTTGAATCGCCTCACCGAACGGACCCGCCATCTTGGGTAGGGAAGGTCGACGGTCCAGTTGACCGCCCCTCCCACCCTCCTCCCTCCCTCTCTACCATGAATAAAAATAACGGACATGCACGTCCGCGCAGCGGGCGGGCGCAGCGGGCGCGCCGAAGACGCGCCAAAGGCACGCCCGTCTGTGCCCATCCGGGCCAGGCCGGGCACAGGGCCACCCACTATGCCCGTTTTGGACGAGCATCAAATTAGACACACAAGGGACTACCTCCTACAATTTTGCTCGGCAAACTCACTCCCAACTCCTATCCCTTTAATCACTTTCCATAATGATTCTCCTGAGATACGCAATTACCAGACAACCAACAGCCTCAGTCTGGCTTTACTGAACTGCAGATCTGCTGTCAAGCATGCGTTAGAGATAAAAACGCTCATTCAAGATCTACAATTAGATACTCTATTTCGCACTGAAACCTGGCTGACGCCTCACTCAAATGCTGATATTGTGAGTATGCTACCCAAGGATTACCTCATACACCATCAAAACAGAATAAAAGGTATAGGAGGCGGACTAGCGATTATTTACAGGAACTCCTTCACCTGCAGGCTACAAGAAGGAGGGATTGAGGACTGTGAAAGTGCTCATTTCTCACTTCAATTAACTCCCAATAAGTCCCTGTCAGGTCTTTTGATATACCGTCCTCCGGGGACCACAGGTAACTTTGTCAGCTCACTACTGGAAACCACCACCTCTTCTTGTACCTTGACCCCTAATTTTATCCTGCTTGGCGACTTAAATCTACATTTTGAGGACAGTACTAATAAAATTGCTGGGGATCTTATCTCAGATCTAAAAGTACTTGACCTTCATCTGATTAATTCAGAGGCAACCCACACTAAGGGCCACCTTCTGGACCCTCTCTTTGCCAATCTCCCAAAAATTGAAGCTCGCCCTTCACTTCCTCTCCCCTGGTCTGATCACTTTCTCATCCCTTTTACGTGGCAAATTAGTAAAATCTCCGGCCACTTGCAAACTCTAAGAGAACGTGACAGACTATGGTCCAGAATACCTCTTGAAGACTGGACACAGGAGTTGACACGATCTACCCCTTCTGCAGACCCTGACCCTGTGTTAGCCAATGATAACTTTACCAATTGGATTACCTCCACCTTGGATATAGTCGCCCCTAAGATAGACTTAAAGAAAAAAAGTACCACCTTTAAATCACCATGGTACTCACAGGAACTCAGGAACCTAAAGAAAATCTGCAAAATCCATGAGCGTAAATGGAGGAAAAAATGGGACCCCACCATTAAGGAAGAATACAAATCAGCGATGAGGACTTATAAAGCTGCGCGAAAAGCAGCTCAAGCCTCCTTCTTTGATAAAAAAATCAAAGCTGCCTCTAATTCTTCCCGAGAGACTTATAAAATAGTTAAAGAGCTCCTCACTATACCCAACCCCCCCTCAAACCAACAACCCACAGTTGCCAGATGCAATCAAGTAGCTTGTTTTTTTCAAAATAAAATCATCAATATTTTACAGTCACTTCCACCTTTAAACGATGATAATCCCCTGACCGCCCCATCAGCCTCCGTCATTGGTCCTACTTTAGACAGTTTCAACCAACTTTCTAATGACGAGTTTTTAAAAGTCCTTTCAGACTTGAAAAGTGGCTCCCCTAATGATCCAGCACCTATCCATATCCTCAAACAAGTTGGACCCACCATCTCGCATTTGGCCACCAACCTCATTAATGCCTCGCTTAACCAAGGAGTGGTCCCTCCCAATTGGAAACACGCCATTGTCAAAGCTCTTCAGAAAAAACCTGGTATGGACCCTGCGGATTTGACCAACCTCCGCCCAATTTCACTCCTTCCTGGACTAAGTAAGATTGCAGAGAAGGTGGTCAACCGGCAATTGTCTGCCTTCCTTGAAACCAACAATCTCCTTCGTCCCACACAGACAGGCTTCCGCCCAGGTCAAGGGACGGAGACAGCCCTTTTGAAAGTGGTTGAGGAGGCGAGATGCATCTTGGACTCGGGAGGATCAGTGTTACTGATCCTCCTGGATCTAAGCGCTGCATTCGACACGGTGGACCACAAAACTCTCATTAGGCGCCTCTTCAGTTTGGGAGTAAGGGGCTCAGCCCTTGGCTGGCTCTCTTCGTTTCTAAAAGACAGAACATTTCAGGTCTGCGAAGGGAATGTGCGATCCGACATTCTCCCTCTCCAGTGCGGGGTCCCCCAGGGCTCATCACTGAGCCCTACACTTTTTAACACATATATGGCCCCCCTGGAAGATGTGGTCTCCCCTTTTGGGATAAAAGCCGTCACATATGCTGACGACACCCAAATGATCGTATCATTCTCACTGGAAGAGGACAAGGTCAAAAATCTTCATGACTGTTTAGAGGGAATTCATGCTTGGATGTCCACCTCAAGGCTCAAGCTCAATGGCTCGAAAACTGAGCTCATGCTGCTGGGAAATAAAATATCTTCTCTTCCCTCCGCCATGTGGCCAGCATGCTTAGGCCCCCTCCCTCAACCCAAGACTGAACTAAAGAGTCTGGGTTTTTGGCTTGAACAGGACCTATCCCTGAAAACGCAAGCGAAAAAAACAGCTGGCACATGTGTGGGGCTACTGCGTTCCACCAGAAAGATCCTCCCATTACTTCCGGGACCTTCACAGAAATTGCTCGTTCAAGGTCTAGTCTTATCAAGACTGGACTATTGCAATGCTCTCTTTCTGGCTGCCCCAGAATCCACGATCAACATTCTTCAAAGAACACAGAATGCCGCTGCTAGGATTCTTACAGGGACCTCTCGTTGAGTCTCAGCCAAACCCGCCCTTAAGGCACTACATTGGCTGCCGATCCGCGAAAGGGTCAAATTTAAGGCCCTTTGTTCCACCCATAAAGCTTTGCAAAATCAAGGGCCCCCAATGCTAAAAGCTATGATCTTCCCATATAGACCCAATAGGCCCCTACGCTCAGCTCAAGGTCATCTGGCCACAGTCCACAAAACCAGAAAAGCCCGAACTGGAGGACGCCGTTTCTCGGTTACAGCGGCCACCTCCTGGAATGCTTTGCCATTTCATCTTCGTTCCGAGTCCAATCTTATGAAATTTCGCAAGCTTCTAAAAACGCACCTCTTCCCGCAATAACCTCCTCCCTTTCTCCGACTTCACCCTCAGATGTTCTGCAATTCCCAGCGCTGGGACGCTCACGGGCAGCCATGCGCTATATAAAACCTAAATTTCATTTCATTTCATTTCATCACCTGGATGCTGGCCAGCTAGGGACAGCAGACCACCATGTTTGTGATTGCCTTTAAATAAAATAAGCCTTTTGTTTTTTATGCAGTCCATTTTTCTTAAAGGAAACGGGGCAGCATTTAAAAAATAAAGCTTACATTTTGTAAGGTTAAGAATTGGCAGTGGTACCCAGGACCATTACTGTAATATGGACTACGCCGAGAACTCCAAGATGGCGCCCGGCTGGGCGCCCGACAGTGCAACACTCAGCAGTCTAGTGGTTGAGAACGACGGGAGGGAGAACGACGGTTATCCCAGGTGGAGGAGTGAAAGATCATCAGAAGGAGCGCGGGAGGAGGAGGGAAGAGGAGCCGAAGAGAGGAGAACAAAGGAGGAGACGTCGGAGGCGTCGGAGGATTCCCAGACGCGAGAGGAGATGACCAGAACCCCAAAGTATACCGCGCTAGTATCCGGTAGTTCCCTGAAGGCACAGGACGCCGAGATACCGACTGCTACGGTCACCAGGGACCGTAGCCCCAGGCGAGTAATGGGAAAAGAAGGGTGGAAACAGAGGTTGGAGGCAAAGGGGTGGTGGGGGTTTTGGCGCAAATAAGTGCATGATATTGTTCTCACCCTCCTTGTTACTTCCATTCATTCAACCCCACTACCTTCCTTACCTCACTGGTGGTGAACCTAGAAAGCTGGTGAAGGGGAGCACCTTAGAGAATATATATAAGTAGAACAGATAAGTGACTGTAGTGTCCTTTCTTTTCTCGAGGTTGCCTTGCCTTCTGGGGAGTACCGGCCTGAGTAGAAGAGTGGAACCTGCTTGGACAACAAACTCTGCTCATCCTGAAAGACTGGTGTTTAGAACAAAGAAACTACTGAATAAAGTGGTTTATTCTCCATGACGAATCTTGTTGCACTCCAACTGTCTGTTCTGAAATAAATAGCCAATTCTACTTAATGTATAGAGAGCCGTGACTCCCTGCAAGGCTGTAAGCGTATACCTACCTGGGTTAAAGTGGTAAAACCATCACAATTACCTACTCTCCTAAAATGTTTCTTTAAACATTCACAAAGTGGGAGGGGTTCCGTTTTGGGAATGGGCTACTCCCATCTCGATAGTCAGTAATTTTCAAAGTTTTGCTGCCAGGGTTCAATTGCAAAACATTGACTATTCTCATATAGATTCAGCATTGGAACAGGAGGTCTACAATTTGACCCTGAAAATGGGTACAATTGTCGACGTTTGGGTCTATGTAGAGAAGGCATCAGCTAGGCCATCTTCAGGACGGTAGTTTCATATGTTGAATGACCATGGGGAAACTACAATGGTGACATAGTAGTTGATGTAGCCTGGTCTGTTGAAATCGTATCAACAAAGTTGAAAGCATACGGGGCAATCGCTCCTCCAGCAGTCCACCAAAGCAAAGTATTTCAAGTGTCAACGTGGCCAATCACTTCATTGAGTGTTCGAGGACGGGTACTGCTCCATAAAATGATCTGCTGCACACACGGGCATTGCTCCATACAATGGTCTGCTGCACACACGGGCATTGCTCCATACAATGGTCTGCTGCACACACGGTCAGTGTGTGCAGCAAATCATTGTATGGTGCAGTTCCCATCCTTGAACACTCAATAAAGTGATTGGACACGTTAACACTTGAAATACTTTGTTTTGGTGGACTGCTGGAGGAGTGATTGCCCCTGTGTGCTTTCTATATTCTTGATACGATTTCAACGGACGATACTACATCAACTACTATAAGTCACCATTGCAGTTTTTCCAGGGTCATTCAACATATGAAACTACCATCCTGAAGATGGTCTATCATATGCCTTCACTGCATAGACCGAAACGTCGACAATTGCACCCATTTTCTTTGTGATTTTTCTCATTAAAGGATTTGTTTTCTGTATAAGCAGTTACAATTTCCTTATGTATATATTGTTTGGAATGGGTAACCACATTAGTGACAATGAGATAACTGCAGCAACAAAAAACTTCTGTATCTCGGTCACTGTGTGTTCATATGTTTATATTTGCAGTATTTTTTGTACCATTTAATATTGTTTCAACATAAATTTGTGTTTCAAGAAGTATACACCCGTCTGTGTTGTGTTCCTTTACAATTTTTTGTAGATCTGTTCATGTTGAAATTAGTAATTAAGTTCTCAAAATAATTCAATGTAAGCTACTGTTTAGAGCTTATTACTGATGATTCCTAAAAACATGTGAATAAGTATAAGAAAGAACCCCTTGTAGGCACATTTACTGCTTGATACACTCATTATTCAAGCCTCAAAGTGTCGATTGGGTTCGCCACTCATCCTTATCTTAGGGTCTAATTAAGAGTTTTCCGATATAGTCCGACCCGTGTGTATGGTTTGGAATTGTGAGTTGGTAGCTATTTAACGGATCCAATAGCAACCAGATGTGTTAAATAACTCAACCTTTGTTAAATTTAGGCATGTCAGACCTGCCGAAATGTAACTGTTGAAAAGCATACATTATGTACTGTATCATGTGCATTTTGGTGCATTAAATGAGATTCCCCCGACACTCGTAATTGGTGCTACTTATATCACCTGATAAATAACGAACCCAGAGGTATTGTTATTAATCAGGTGTGATAAATAGCGTCCAAACTTGAATCTGGGCCTAAGACTCAAAAGCAGTGGTTCCTAACCTGTGGCCCGGGGACCTGTGAGGTTCAATGAAGTCTACTCAGTGAGTCTGTGAGGTCTTAGAAAGTTAAATAATATTAATAGATTATTGAAGTGTATATTAATAAATGAAGAAAATCCAACATTTTAAAACATTCTTGAGATTGGAGACTAAAAATTAAGTTGGTATCCTTAGATTGATTCGTGCAAGCGGTTCAAGTGCATCAAGCTCTTTTCAGGAGCGAGCACAGCACGGAGCTGGCCCGGATTACTGCTACAGAGAAGATCAGATCTGCAGTAGACAAGGGAGGTAATGCACCCTGATTTATTTAGACCTCCCCACAGCACTTAACACGGTCAACCACCATTTGCTTATAGATCGTCTTCATAATCTGGGCATCAGCGGTATAGCTTTATCTCTCTTTATCTCTCTTCAAATAATCTTTGACTGATAGAGAGCAAGCTGTAGAAATAGGCAACTTTGTGTCTCCTTCATTCACCTTATCATGCGGTGTGCCAGAGGGCTCTTCTCTTAGCCCATCTCTATTTAATTTGTACCTCACCCCTCTGGCACAACTGATTAAATCCTTTAGATTTGCCATGGTATTATACACTGATGACATCCAAGTTATTGTCTCAGTTACCATTAAAATTCAAGATACAGAAAGTAGATTTCAGCAAGTGGATGCTGGAAAACTGCCTCAAATTAAACTGAGGGAAGACTGAGGTCTTGCTTTTTTTAAATTTTTCCTTTTGTTCACCCAACTGGTGGTCTTAGGAACTTGGGAATCTCCCCTATCCTAAATCAAAAGCTAAGAATCTGGGAGTAATCTTTCACACATCCCTCTCCTTCAAACACCAAGTTAATGCCGTTACTTCTGCAACCTTTTACACGCTGAAAATGCTCCGATAAATTCTTCCCTATCTACCTCAGGCTCTTCAGAAAACAGTTGTTGCAGCTCTCATCCTTTCGAGGCTGGACTACCGTAAAGCTCTCTTTAAGGGCATTCAGAAAGGTCTTCATGCCAGACTCCAAGTCCTACAGAACGCTGCTGTCCGTCTCTCACTAAAAATTCCCAGACAGCAGTCTGTAAGAAATGCTCTATCCTCTATTCACTAGCTCCCCATGAAGAAAATAATTGATTTCAAGGCTTTATGCATTGCCTTTAGGGCCCTTCACAGGAACGGTCCTGACTATATCAAATAGCGGTTTTGCTGGTACAACCCACAGAGAAACCTACGTTCTTCCAATGCCAATTTGGTTAGGGTCCCAAGTTTCCGCCTATTGAGGTGGGGTGTAGGAGCTTCATCTCCTCCAATTCCAGACTCTGAACATCGTTCCGGCACATCCAAAGGAGGTGCCTAATCGGCTTTCTTTTATAAAAGCTCTTAAAATATGGCTTTTCACTCCATGGGCTCTATCTGTTTTCTAATTCAGTTTCCTGTCCTTTTCATCTATAGTTTCACTGTATCACCTGATCCTTCGTTGGTAGCGCCTAGACGTCTTTGGGTAATAGCTTGTGCTTTATAAATATAATATCAAATTAAACAGAATATAGTATAGACAATGGGTGACCTCAAATGCGCTCAGGAAATCTCCAGCCATCCTATTAAAATTTAAATGGGGAGATTTTTATATTTGTGAATTAAATACAATATTTCATTTATGTATTTGTTTGATGAATGTTTGCTTCTGAATTTTTATGTATCATTTTGCGGGTCATATCACCAAAATTGCTTATGCTCAGTCCCATCCTCCAGTAATGACTCAGAGGCGACCCTAGATTCCAATGACGATTCAGTGGGGGTACCCGAATTACAGTAATGATTAACTGGAGGCCACAGAAGCCAAAGGCTACAAACCACTGCTCCATAGTATGCTTTGAAATGTTGCAATAACCAATTTCTAGATTCCTATGATGAGCTATAAAGCACAATGTACTAATTTCTGTAAGGATGCTCAGGGAGTAAACACTGCTGAGGTGAATGAACTGCTGGTCACCGTGTCAGGGCTCAGAATTGTCCATTCAGACTTTCATCCTTCGATGGGCATTGAAATGAGCACTAGAATATATTCAGTTAAAAATAATTAAATAGAAAACAAAACGGATCTGCAAAAGTGCTATAGACAAAAGCACTATATAATGAACACATTTAAATATTGGCAAAGACTTAGGGTGTCACTCAAAGGTTGGACAAGTGGTAACCCCGTAACTCATAGAGTTCCTCCACCTTATTTCGAGGTGTGGAACCACCTGCGTTCTGACAGCAGAACGTAGGCTGAATACGCTGCCAGAACAATAGGCCATGCCACACACAGCTGCTGATTTGTGTATGTTGAAAGGCCCACCATGTTTAGAGTGAACCTGGACAAGGATTGTAATTACTTCTCTGTCACAAGGCACGAACCCTGAGTGCCTAAAAGCAGCTCAGGTACCTCCTATACTAAAAAAAAACTAACGCTGTCAAATCTGATTTCAATAATTTCCGCCCCATTTCCAACATCCCCACCCTAGCAAAACTGTTAGAAAAATGTGTACAATCCCAACTTTGTGCTCACATAGACAATTACCAACTCCTAGACCAACATCAATCCGGCTTTAGGAAGGGGCACAGCATCGAATCGGCTCTCACTCATGTTACAGATGACATTTTAAAAATGCTGGATCAAAATGAATCCTGCCCCCTGATCCTCCCTGACCTCTCCTCCGCTTTCGACATGGTTATTCATGACAACCTCCTATCCATCCTGCAAAACAGAATGGGTTTTTCAGATTTGGTGCCACAATGGTTCTCATCCTTCCTACATCACAGATCACAAGGAGTCAAGGCAAACCACTCTCTCTCTCAGCCCTCTCCTGTACTCATGGTGGTCCCCCAAGGGTCCACTCTATCTCCTATTCTCCTCAACCTTTTCTTGAAACCTCTTGCAAACTTACTAATTTCCATGAACATTCTTTTTGACATGTATGCTGATGACACACAACTCTATCTGAAATTATCATCCCCGGAAAACATCATCTCACTCAAAACTACCCTAACATCTACTCAAAACTGGTTAACTGAGAACCACCTCCTGCTCAATACTTCCAAAACAGAAATCATGCTCATCTCCCCTCCGAACCACATCCCCAATCTAGACCTCTGGCTGACTGACCTCACGCTTTCAACTGCACTCCTCTCATCATAGACTCAGCCAAGTCACTTGGAATCACCTTGGCCTAGCACCTGTATATGAAAAATCATATCAGCAATGTATGTAAGGGAGCGAATCACTTGATGAGATCACTCAGAAAGATCAAACCTTTCCTTCCACCAAATGATTTCAAGCAGGTGGTCCAAGCGCTTGTTTTGCCGAGGCTAGACTACGGCAGTGCTACCCTCTGTGGCCTTCCCAAATACGCCCTGGCTCCGCTAAGGGCATCCCTAAATGCTGCGGCGAGACTGGTTACAGATACCAAACGAAACGAGCATATATCCCCAGTACTAACATTTCTCAAATGGCTGCCCTATGAAGCACAAATTCAACTGAATATTGCTGTTCTGACGCACAAAGGCCTTCACTTCAATACTCCCATGTACCTGGCTCAAAAACTTGACTATCTTGTGGTTTAAGAGCCTCAAGAAGCGTCTCTACTTTCCTTTTGAAACCACTGATTCTTAACAAAAAGAGAACTTGTCACAGAGCTTTTTCCGGCGCTGCCCCTAAGATATGGAACTCCCTCCCACCGAAAGTACGCAGAATCTCCTCAGTGACAGTGTTCAAATTGGAAGCCAAAAGATTCCTAATGTACAAATTATTACCCTGGGGGGATAGGCTTAACTTGCCTGTTGTTGCTGCTCCTTACTACCATTGTATCACCATTTGTTACTGCTCTTCTTTACTGCATACTGTTGACCCCCACTCGTCGCCCGCCTACACCTGTTGATTGTGTTAGCCTCCTGGGTACAATTGTCCTGTAATCTGCGAATACTTTTTGTGTTTTTTGTATTTTCTTACTTGATGTGGATATTGCATTTATGCCCTTCCTTCCATCATATTGTAAAGCGCTCTGATATCCCTCAGGATGTTGTTCGTGCTATATAAAACTTTATAAATAAATAAACCTCCAATGTACATTTTTCCGTACTGAGAATGCCATGCAAGGGAGGAGAGACCTTGGCAGGAAAAATAATCGCTGGAACTCATGCAAGTGCCAACACTCCCAGGCACAAGAAAGAAACCCCTAAATCAGGGTTTCGTCTGTGACAGAAAAATCACTCTCAGGAGGGTCACCATGGCATTTTGTCGGAAGGAGCATTTTTCGCCAGAGGGAAAAGTTTAAAATATGGAGGGCGTCAGTTGTGGGACGCATGGAGGCAGTGGCCTAAGGAGTCCGGGAAGGCTTCCATGATGTGTTGGCGGAAGTACTTTTGGCAGAAAAGGTCTACCAGAGTGAAAGGTTTCTTTAAATATAGAAGGCGTTCTTCCTTGGGGCAGACAGAGACAGGGGCCTCCATTGTCCTGGATCTAAATAACCTCCCGAGTTATTCTGTTCAGTCGTAAAAATGAATACCTTTATTTAATGGTGTACTTTTTTTAATTCAAGTAAATGCACAAAAACACATCTTTAACACATTAGTAGACATATTAAGGAGAAATGGTGTCAGCTCCCTTTCTTTGAGGACAGTTAGGAGCTCCCAAGGTGCCAACATTTCTTCCTGATTCTCTCTCAGGAATAAAGTGAATGTACCCAGAGAGGATTAAAAAGAACTCTGGGTGAGCCACTTCACCCCTTCTTGCCTTTGAGACCACACTGAAAGTGTATGCAATAACAATCAGTGATTAGCAGGATACCAATAATGATGATGGGGCACATGGTAAAACTGCTTCTTAACTCAAATAGAAGGACATCTCTAACTTATCCTTTGCTCTTAGGCTAAAACGTGGGCCAATGTGATCAGATTAGTTCAGTGCTGTAAATACTTGCCACTTAGCCACGCGTGATCTCCAAGTCATGTGTTTGGCCTAAGGCTCAGAACTTGGGTAAAAGAAGCCATTATCACTAATCGTACATTGCTAGCTACAATACATTTGTTGGGCCAGAACAGTGATTTTAAAGCTCAGAAAATACCTTTCTTTCTCCAACTCTGGTACTTGCTCTCTTGTCCTTTGTACTACATTAATGCTCCTTATGGCCAACACGCTAGTATTACAAATATTAATTCCACAGCACTTAAATAGTTATTTTGTTCTAAACTTTTATTACAAGATAGCCGAAAAATATCGAATTCTTCTACAGCCGATCATATCTGTAAAAAATACAAATCAGGTCGACAGAAATCCCAGCTTTGCAATCACATTTTCATCCATCATAATATTTTGTTTTTACCCCTTAATTTTAAGTTTCTTGTAAAAAACACAGAATGGATTTTCACAAAACCACAACACGATTGGGAGTTGTACCAGGCCCCTTCACTTGATCCAAGTTTCATAAAATTCTGTCCATTAGTTTTTACAGAAGGTGGCAGTTTTTCCATAAGGGAACTAACATATGGAAAATTACTTTTGGGGTCATCTCCCTAACTTTTATCTCTTGACGTATCTTTACAAACTCTCCAGGATAAAGTGGATGTGTTCCACCAAAGGACACAAATGTTAATCCAGTTTAAAAAAATGCATTACTTGTGAGGAATGCAATATAACCATGGGTATGGTGGCTGTTGAGGGATTTTTAGTAATAACAATTCAATAAAATAAGAGTTGCACATGTAAATATAAGAAAAAAAGGCAGAGGGTAGCTCCCTCTCTGTAAGTGGAGAGCCTGCTTCCCCTCAATGAGCAAATCTACATCATCGGCGACATTAAATCTGGCAAATTAAAATGTCCCTTCAAGTAAAGGATGAGTTCAAAAATAACTCAAACAGCTTCTAATGGGTGTGTCACTATCATCAGGGCTTAGTGAGGAAGTACAGGTTTGTCTATAAGCAGCCAATATAAGTCAAAACCACAAGCTTGCAAGCCGGGGGTGCCATATTCGTTATGAATCGGGCCAGTCATCGTAACAATCGCCTCAAAATAACAATAATACTTGTATGCAGTATAATACAATTGTAAGATCAAATGTAATGTTGAAAAATCACAATTAAATGTAAAGATTTATTATTTGATTCTGAACAGTAATCCAAAGAACAAATGGAATTATTCGAATAAATATGAAAAGTTCATGAATAAATTCTCAAAAAGAGCCAAGTAAAGTTCTTTCTAATTAGAAGAGGAGTTAAGACCATAAGCACTGCTGTGCGTTCGATAAGGTTGTGATATTTTATCACTAACCATTTGCTCAAATAACTATTGTCATTTACAATGCCAATAACATAAATTTTCGCAAATGAGAGCCTATTAAATTCCAAATGCTTGTTTTTAAATGAACCCCATGCTGGGCTTTCACTTTAATTGCAGCCACGCCCCTTTCTTAGATGCCTACGTCTAAAGAAAGGTGCGTGGCTGTCATCAAAGTGTAATCTCGGTATGGGGCACTTTTACAAAAAAAACCTATTATTTAAGTTGGCAAACAAATGATTTTTTGTACAAGTGCCCCATGCCACGCTTTGACTTTAATGGCAGCCACGCCCCTTTCCTTAGACACGGATCATCTGAAGAAAGGTGTGTGGGCACTATTAAAGTGAAAGCGCGATATGGGGCACGTTTACTAAAATAAAGCGCTTGTCAAGTTGACAAACAATTTTCTTTATTTCTTCGGTAAAAGCGCCCCATGCCACACTTTCACTTTGTCCGGATTAACAAGTCATTCCATAATACTCATTCATTTTAATTATACGATTTAAAAAAAATACTTTAGAACTCAACATATACATAACATTAAACCATAATCTATCATCAATGTTTCCCAAATAAAGAATAAACTGACAAAAAAATTCAAACACCACCAAATCAACCCAAAAAAATAATCAACTTTAAACAAAGTAACCAATGCAAACAATGTACTAATTAAAGTAATACTATAAAAAGAGCACGAAAAACAGTTCTACTTTGCAACCAGAAATGCAAATTCTACATGAAAGTGACACTGCCAGATTTCAGAGAAAAAAATAAGTGTCCAATTTACAAATAAGCCACAATACAATTGAAATTTTAAGTAATATAAATGATCTGAAATAAAAATAAATTATGTCACTGCTAAACTCTTAACATAAAAGCAACCACTAAAATATACATTTTTCTTTATATCTCCAAACTACAGTTAATGTAAGACAGTTTAACACAAAAATAAGAAACAGCAAAACAGAAACACCACCTTTCCAAATGACAAACTCAACAAATAAAAGTTTAAAAGTAAATAAATGCAATTAGATAACATACAACTTAAAAAAAACATAAATGCTGAAAAGAAAACTAACACAAATCGAGCCCTAAAACTAAGCAGTACCTTTTATAAACATTTAATTAAAATAAACATTTTATTTCTAACAGCTAAACCATAACTACCTGGCATTAATCTCCATAAATTTCAAGTACACCAGAAAAAATCATTCTACACATTAAAATGACAAATGTAAATATAAAATGTAAAACATTTTCAATATTATAATATTTACAGATCTAGAGACAGTAACAGCCACTTACATCATCCCCCAAAAAGAAAATCAGTTATTGTCGCACTTGGGATATATCTTTAGTAAAGAGAGCACTAGCACAGAAAATAAAAATGGTAAATGTGGGAAATACTATGCAAATGTTTGTTATGGGAGGGCTACTACAGTAAAGGATGTTGTAATTAACGTTTGAGAGCATAATCAATCTTCAAATATTGCTGAAATATAAGTGAGAAATGTTTTGCCCAATCTTTGAGAAGTAAGCACTAGTTCCCAAGAATCAACAGGGCAACTGCCAGGGATACACATTTTTTTAAAGAATAGCATGCTCCAGAAAGGCTAAAACAGAAACTCCTGGTGTTGTAAGAAGATTCCAAGACAAATATTCTTAAGAATGTAACCACTACAAATAATGAAGAACCCTTCCTCCAGCACAAAAATAACAGTAATAACAGGAGAATAACAATATGTGCAACACACAGTAACCTTTTTAGACTAACCAAGGGTAAACGTGGATGATAGATGACACTTTTAAATTGTGCCTTACACCATTCAAGTACATTTACACCATACTTTGGTGAGTATCATAATACACATATACCGTTAGTGTATGTAATGCTTCCTAATAAGCCAAGTCCAACATCCTATGAACTACTTACGCAAATTAAAAGCAAAAGTAACCACTACTACTCCCAAAAAATATCATTAACTTTGAGCAAGCCATTATAAACACAATATTAAAAATCTACCCTCAAACAGCCATACAGGCTGATATTACCCTTTTAAGAAAAGCATTTGAAGACACCTCCAAAGAATGTACGCTATTGGCATTGTAAATGGCAATGTCATTTGTTCATCTATTTACAAAACTAAGACATAAATAAAAGGCATTGTCATTTACAATGCCAATAGCTTAAACTCTGGACCTCGACCTCGGAGGGTTGTTGGGAGGGGCAATTGGGAGGGGTGAGATGATGTTGGGCTCGGCATGGGAGATCCGGGATATAAGGGAGTATGGAGTCCTAGCCAAGGACTAGTACTCCAAAAAAATAAAAGATGGCAGCCGCTATAGTCAAAGTGGACCGCGCTGGCAACCTAAAGAAAGAAAGGAGCACAGCCGCTATAGTTAAAGCGAACAACATTACCCAAAACTGTTAATATGGATTAAAAGGTGCAAACTGGTTGTGTAAATATGACACGGCCACCATTACGGCAATAGTGAACAAGCTGGTTTTGTAAATATGACGTGTCTGCCTTTACTATTAAAAGCGGGCTCCGTGCAGTGTTACAGGAAAGCAAGTCACGGGCACTTGGCTCACCCACACAAGTGAGGCACTGTTTTTCTCAGTAGATTGGGGTGAACGCTGGGTGGTAGGAAACTTGTGGCTGCTTGCAGATTTCAGGACTATTCCTCACAGAAATGAATGGAAAATGAGCTGTTTAGGCAACGTTTGAGATTTGCACAGGATTCTGGGTAAAAAAAACTGTTGAGAGCCATGCAAGTCACCCCACCCTGAACTCCCACGGGTGTCTAGTTTTCTTAAATGTGCAGGTTTGGTAGATTTTCCTAGGTGCTGGGGCCCAAAATCCACAGCTAGTCATGTTGTTAAAAACATGCATTCTGCTGGGTGAAATATGAGGTCTCCTAGGTCACGTTTTGGGGTGTTTTGTGCTGCTGGCACAAGGCCAGACACACAAGGGGGGGCACCACTTTTACCAGGAGACATGGGGAATACAGAATAGTAGAACATTTGTTATTACCAATTGAATATCTCAATGTTTGTGCTTTTCAAATGTAAGCAAGTCTGTAACACAGAAGGCATTTTACAAAATGACTTCTGAAACACGTCAGTATGAGTACCCATAAATTCAGAGATGTATAAACAACCACTGCTCCTAAACTCAGTATATGGTGTACATTTCAGTAGTACAGAGTTTTCCTTCATACCCTTTTCCATTCTTTATAATTTACCATATGAATTGCTGTATAGTTGGTACACAATGAAAACCATTGTAAGGTGCAGCTCTGTTGTTGGCTCTGGGTACCTTAGGTTCTTGGAAAACCTACAAGCCATATATATCTCTGCAACCAGAAAGGTCCAGCGGACGTAACGGTATATTACTTTCAAAAATCTGCTGTAGTAAGAAGTTACAGTAGAAAATGTAGACACAAATTGCTGTTTTTTCCCACTCCATTTCATTTTTTTTTTATTTCAACTGTTACTTTTTATAAGAAAACCTTGAAGGACTTACACAAATGACCCGTTGCTGAATTAAGATTTATATCTAGTTTTTAGAAATGCATAGCTTTCGGGGATCTATCATGGTTTCACACCCGTTTCTACCACAAACTGGAAAGTGGTTGAAAGCACTTAAAATAGGAAAAATTGAAAAATGGGCTATCTCCCACTAAACTGCCAAAACTGTGCTAAAAAATGTGTTTTCTGATTCAAGTCTTCCTGTTCCTGAAAGCTGGGAAGATGGTGATTTTAGCAGCGCAAATCCTTTATTCATGCCATTTGCAAGGAAAACAACTGACACTTTCTTCTGCAGCACTTTTTTCCAATTTTTATTAAAAAAAAACACCAAAATGTAGCTATAATTTTGGCAAATTCCTCAGTCCCCTCCAGGGGAATCCATAAATCCTGGGTACCTGCAGAATCCCCAGGATGCTGGAAAAAAAGACACAAATTGGGCATGGATAACTTATGTGGAGAAATAGTTATGGAGGCCTAAGTGCAAACTACCCCAAAGAGCCAAAACAAGGCTTAACACTGGAGGGGAAAAGGCCTAGCAGCAGAGGGGTTAAAGGGGTTACATTTACTATTCCCACTACGTTCTCAGCTACATTGGGGAACGTGTTGGAATTTAAAGGGTCACAATTACCATTCCCAGTCCCATCTAAGGGCCTTATTATGAGTCTTGCAGTCCATAGGCCACCAGAATTGTGGGGTGTGGGAGTGGCAGTCTCCGTACCACCTTATAGTGACCAGGGTGGTCGGGCCACCCTGGGACCACTGCAACCACCAGGGATCAGAAATCATGTAGTGTAGTTCCTATATTACCAATAAGCTCTGCGCATTGGAATAACATAAACGATAGTTTAGACGTAGGACTGAAGTCGACTAGGTCTCTATTGAATATGTTAGACTTAATTGTGAATGCCAGCTAGCTCAGAGGTCACTAGAAACTTTCTTGAATACACAAGAAGGGATTAGTTTCTGACAACCATATAACATGACAACTTTATTCCCCAAGAATAAGAAATATATCTTCAGAGTCGCGGAAACAATAGATGGCTATTTCACTCAGTCAATCGTGCATGCTTCGTTTCACCAGAAGTGCAGAGGAATAGAGAGACGGGTGTTTTCAATAAAAAGGTTATTTATTGAGCAGTTTTCTTTCTCATGCAAGAGAAGTCAATTGCTACAATCGTAATACTTGCTATGAAGTAAAGTGCATACAGTAAAAGGAGTATTATGAAATAATACTGTAAAAGCATTTATATGGTTTCTAAGCCATAAGATACTAAAAAAGATAAAATACATACAATGATAAATAATGACTAAAAGTACTCAACTGGTGCATCTAAAATACGCCTACCCCGGTGTACCTAACCTAAGTCTAGTACAAGGGAAGAAGTAAGTGAGGTGTAGCTTGAGTTAAATAGTTTCTGCCAATAATCTATCCAAGAATTCTCTAAGGGCCTAATCAGCTCCCTACCTTGGTTATAGAATGAAGGAGGTCTTGTATCTCTCTCTCAGGACTCGATCTCCCAGTAACCCGCAAGGGTAGCAGGGAAACACTGGAGCTGTAATTCTCGGCAGGAGAAAAGACAGCGTCTCTCTCGGTGCGTCAGCGGGAGGGTCGGCTTCCTTCGGCACTCACATACAGCAGGGTGTCGGGCAAGTAGTTAGTCGATCTGCTCCAAGACCACTGTGTGTTTGCTTATGCTGGCTTATATTTATACTGGGAAAGTGCAGAGTTTGACGTAAGGATGGACATAATAACGTCACTAAGAACTCTAAGTTTTTTACACGCTCCAGGAGTTCTGGGACAAATCAATACTGAAGCAGGGGGAATTCCCGTACTGCAGAAGGCTGGCTGTCTTCAAGAGCTCGTTGTACTCTAGGAGCTTAGTGGAAGTAGCCATGCCGTATTTGGACGGTATTGGCGGTGCCTAAATATGGTTATGATTCTTATGCCTATATAAGGATATGATAAGTTATACCTATATAAGGGCATGAATCGGGAAAATTACACTAGAGCCCTAGATACGTTACAACAATCCCTGGTGGTGGAGCAGGGGTCTTGAGGCCTCAATATGCTTGGTAGGGCTGCATATTACAAGTTTTTATCACTGCCACACTTTTCATGGTGGTGCGACTCCCATGAAAAGTGTGGCAGTGAGGAAACAAACGGGCCCGACCGGGCACCCTGGTGCCTCAGGCAATATGGATGCAACAGGGGGGCACAACATGTGCCCCCCTGTGTGCTTGCACACCAGCACAGCACAGCATGGTACTGTCATTGATGTTCCCATTGTGGTGCCTATTTCATAGGCTCCGCCCTAGGAACACCAAAGAATAGCCTGCCATACAGGAGAAAACTCCAAATCTGGCGGGCGGTTCCAACATGGGTTGGTGGTGCGAGAGCAGGGCTGTACCACTCCCGCACAGCCAAACTCATAATAAGCTACATCAAAGGAAGATGTTGGGCAATAAAAAGGACTGCATTTAATATCCTACTCCAATCTAAACTAATTTGAGGAAAGTTTTGGACATCATAGGGACTATAATTATCCCCACTCCAACCTAAGATACATTGGGGATTGGGGAAGGTGTTTGACATAAAAAAAACTAAAAATTACTATTCTCTCTCAAATCTTAGGAATGCTGAGGAAGGGGTTAGACATTAAGAAGGTTACATTTGCTATTCCTAATCCAATTTATACTACATTGGGGAAGTTGAACATTTAAGAGGTTACATTTACTATTCCCACTCCAATCTACGCAACATTGAGGAAGGTGTTGGACACTAAAAGAGTTACATTTACTATAACCATTCCAATCCAAGCTACATTGGGGAACATTTTGAACATTAAATGAGTTAGATTTACTGTTCTAACTCGAAAGCTAAAATGGTGAAGGTGTTAAACATTAAAGGGGCTACATTATCTATATCCCACTCCAATCTAACTACATTAGGGAAGGTGTTGGACATTGAAAGGGCTACAATTACTATACCAACTTCAATCTAAACTACTTTGGTGAAAGTGTTGAACAGTAAAGGGACTATAATTACCATCTCCACTATTACCTAAGCTACATTGGGTATGGTTTTCGACATTAAAAAGTTTACATTTACTGTCCCACTCCAGTCTACTCAATATTGGGAAAGGTGTTGGACATTAAAAGGGTTACATTTACGATTTCCACTCCAATTTAAGCTCCACAGGGGAAGGTGTTAAACATTAACAAAGGTTACATTAACTATCTCTACTCCACTCTACACAAAATTAGGGATGGTTCTGGATGAATAAATATTCTGTAGGAAAATTGAAATATACTAAATACAGTAAAAAAGAAATATCAGCAGGCGCCCAGCCCACTTATTAACAAACATAAATGTTCGAAGAAATGGCATGGTTCAAAGGGTAAAACACTGGGTATCCGAGTTATAATAGCATAAAAGTCAATAATATTCTATTTGAACGTAAGACCAAATTACAACCACCGTTAAGACTAATGAATGCTAATAAATTTGTAAAACAGTTAATCTGTTGTGCAAGGCTCTTCCTTGATAAAATGCACTAAAACAGTAAAAGACATATTGCACATGTAACAATGAACAAATTGCACTTCTTTTAGTTCAGGGAACGTGCATACTGCACAATAACACATGATCTACATTGTTGTTGACGAAAAGGCAATTGCACCACTGAGATCACAACAGATTAGAAACAAGAAATGCAAGTGCATTGCTCGAAACTAAAATTAGAAATATCACACTTTGCTAATTTTCAGAACAGAATAATTTCTTTTGTTTGCACCTCAGCGCCACAATTATTTACATGTACAGTTTGGAAAAAAATTAATTAAAAGTACAACAGTTTTTATGTACCTGGTAAAAGAAAGCTACTAACACCTAGAAATCTCAGTTTCAGCTGTTAAACATGTAGCCAAATTGTTCTGAAACCGAGAATACAGAACGTACTGCATGAACGGTTTTGTGGTTTACATCAATATATCAGAAGTGTACTGTGCTGCTTTTAGTGTAACAGATGAAACTTTAAAGAAATGACCACAAAATACTCATTTCAGGCAAGTATATGAGGCTCCTGTTACCACACCCTGAATCTTGCTTGAAAAGAGAGAAAACTACATAATCATATCAGTGACTGAATCCGACAGTACAGCGTATAAAGGTACACTGCATGAACACTTACGTTAACATACGTACAGGACTCTAAAGAATCTAATATGGCCATATATCTTTCCATAGCTGTGTTCCAAGTGCTCAACTTATGAATATGAGACAAATGTATGTATTCAGTGCATTTATGTGTGTCAGAAACCCTTTCAGAGGGCCATGGGGCACGCAGGGGTTACTGCGCCCAACTGTGGTGGTTGCTCCTGATGTCCAGGGGCCCAACTTACTATATATTTTGAGCAACTGGGCCAAGTACCCCTCCTGCACTTGACTCTCAGTGGCAGCTATGGTGGCTGGCCAAGGTTACCTTGTGGATAAAGCGTAGATACAGTTTAGTCCAGGCAAATAAATATTTTCATATTGAAAATAACTATTTTGTTTCAAACTCCATGCATTGAGGTAATAGGACACTCGTAAGCAATAACACAATCCCCCTTGAGGTCAGGGCTCTAGTGTTTGGATGGCAAATCCCTGTGCAACCCGCTTCTTGTACTGTGGTTATTGCCCATTCACTAGTGGCTGCATCCAGGGAATGCATAATACTAGGCTTTACTCAAGAGTCCACTTAGACTCTTAGAATGTGGCCAAAAGTGTTGGGTGCAGCTGCACCTATAGCAGCGAGTCCCTAGGGCCCGGCAAGCCAAAATCAAGTCTTACCTCCTCCTGCAGTGAGGAAGCATTCAGCATCTCAGTGGGTGCCTCAACCACAGGCATGCGCAAAGCTCAATTCTTGCTAGGTCAAGTCGGCTGCATGTGGGAGGAGCAGAAACACTGGGCGGACACGGGCTCTCCATAAGCTTGCGCGGCTGGCTCCAGCAGTGATCAGATGTGCTTCCTCCACCAAGGTAAGTCCAACGCTCCCCATCTCGGGAAGCAGGAGTTGATCCTGGCACTCCCAATCTGGTCTCAGTGAGGTTGATGCACTCACTGCATTCTCCTCCATCCAAAGGGCAGTTCGGTGGCACAACAGGGTGCATGGTACACAGTGCACTGACATGCAATCGGCGCTGCCATGGCGGTGGCTTATGCTACAGGCTCTCTATGAGCCGAAGCATGCAACCAATGTGGCACCGCTGACACAACACCGCCAGCCCGGCGGTTAACTCGTAATACGGCAGTCGGGATGAAGCTGGCTTGGCGGCGTACTCCTGACCGCAGCAATGGAGGTCCGGCGATCAGACTGCCAAACTTGTAATCGGGCCTTAAGTGCAGATTGTTGGAGCTGTCTGCATATGCTTTGATTGCAATGCTTCTAACAGCCTTGTATGGTTGCATGTGGGTAGACCTTTTAAATGATTTTTATCATAGCTTGTTCAAAGTCTATGAATATTTTTTGTGTGGAGTAGTTACTTGTTTTAAGTGGTTTAGGAGTTTGTAGTCAGACATATATATAAGGGATATTGGAGTTGGGATATTCACCATGTACGGTACATATCTGAGTGAACGGTTTGGAACACATTTTGAAGGGCCCATCCATCTTCCAGGTTTGGCAAGGGCTTAGTTTTAGTAAGTAATCCGCTCTAGAAATATTAGGATTCATCTATCATTTTTTAGGTTGTCATATAACAGGAACGTTTCCTCATTAGGTGTAATTTTTAAGTGTTCAGGTATTTCTATATCTTGGTATCTTCATGAGGCAGAAAGGGTATCATGGTGGCTTTTTAAGTTTGTGCAATTAAACATTTTAAAGTGGATAGTTGGCCTGTGATGTATTCAGGGACTTTAGGGAGTAAATCTTTTAGGATTTGTGTTGTGGGCTCCTGGGATTTAGTACTTATATCACGCAATACCTCCCTTACTTCTATTTCTGTTACAGTTTGAGGGTGGTTGTGTTCCCTTGCCTTATTTACAACATTATCTTTTATAGTGGCCCTCTCATCGTATTTATCAGAGTACTATTGAACACATTTCCAATTCACAGTTTCCACTGATGTACTTTCTAGGTTGTAGGTGTAGCCCATGTGACTTGGGGGCAGATGTATCAAAATACCGATTTGCGATTCTGAAATAGCAATTTTTTGAGAATCTCTATTTGAGAATTGCAAAATAGTATGTATATAAAAAAAATGCAATTTTTTTGCGATTTCTCAAAATTCCTTAATTGCGATTAGCAAATTGCTAATCGCAATTAAGGAATAATATCCCATTAATTTCTATGGGCCAGGAGGCCCATAGGAATGAATGTGAAGTTATTCTCCATTTGCGATTCGCAATTTGAGAATCGCAAATTGAGAATAATTTCAAGGGTGCTAGGGTGTCATAAGGACACCCTGATGCACCTCTGAAATTTACATGTGTGAGCATATGGCGCACATACATGCCCTAAGGGCATGTATGTGCGCCACAGCACAGAATTTAAGGAATCGCAATTTGAGATTCCTTAAATGCTTACGCAAAATTAAGGAATCACAAATTTTGCGATTCCTTAATTTTGCTTTGCAATTTCCTTCATACATACAGTTTAGCGTACTTTTAGTTGCAAACGGTGCTTTTTTGCGAATCGCAGCATTTGCGACTAAAAATTGCTTTGATACATCTGCCCCCTGATAATTACTTTCCTTTCTGCGATATTATATATCTTGCTCTTTTTGGCTTTATATCTGGAAATAGTGTAATTATATAAAGAATTGCAATCTTAAAATGTTTATATATTTTTTATTTACATTCAACATTATGCAACTACTTTTCTCATTTATACCTACATGTAACTTCTTAGATGTTTCACATTTTTTGCAGCTTCTACGAGGGGCTTTCTTTTCGGTTGGTATAAAAAAAGAAGATCATAAGTTTCATTTTATATGTTTATTTGTTGGTAGTTTGTAGAGGTTCCAGTTTTTAAGTTTACATTTTTTTGGTTTTAAAGCGAGTTTAATTTTTCCACTAATTTATAAATACTTTTTTTATGTCTTGTTTTCGGGTTTGTGATCGGTGTTGTTTTCGGTAGCTTAACACTTTCTCAATGTAGTATTTTCTTTAAGTAAGTACTTGTAAAGAGATAGAAGTTGTAGAGTGTTTTGTTACTTATTTGTAACTTTACAAATGTAATTCAAGTTTTAGTTTAAATATCAATTTTACTTTGCAAGGTAGTTGTCGATACATATGTATTTCTGTTTTGAGGTTCTGGTGTCAGAGAATTTGGCAGAGTTTGCTCTTCTTGCAGCTTTTGTTGTTTTTCAGTATTAAGTTGATCCAATTTGTGTGCCTTTTATGTTGTTGATTGAATTGTTTATGCGATTTGTTTTTAGTTTAATTGTATTGGTTAGTCTTGTTTCAAATTTTTTAACATGTATTATGTCCTATTGTAAACGCTCATTTATATGTTATTTTTAATGTTAATATGTAGGTCGATACTTTTGAGATATATATATATATATATATATAATTAGATTGCTGTATAAATGTTTGCACTTTATGTAAGCTTTTTTAACTAATGCTATGCACTTAGTTATATTTTATATGGGATGGTTTCTAATTATTTTGATTTAATATATTTTTGTGTAGTAAAAACTTTGTATATGTTGTTTAATGTTTATTTTCATGTTTTGTTTAAAGTGAAAAGTAGTTATTTTATGTTTATTAATGATAATGTATTTATTGTAGTCAATATTGTGTGATGATATGTTTGACTAATTATATGTTCAGATCAGAAATATATTATTTCAACTCTAAAAGAGGCATAAAAGGTTGTACAAATACAATTTCATTTGACCACAGCACATTCACACACAGAATTTACAGGTTTTAAAACAATCAGTATCTACTACATATCTTAAAAGCAGTAAAATGGTAATTTAAAATACAATATATGATCTTAACGCTTCCTAGGGAGAGTAAAAACTCCATTGCCAATTTGTAATTCATAATTCCTGCAGAAAGTAATAAAGGACCAATAAACTGTTGCCTCTAGGGGGTGTAAAAGCTACAAAATAGAATAAAGTGCAAAGTGTTTTGAGGTGAACAATTTTCACATGGACAAACAGAGAATGAGGCAAACCATGTGCCTTGGATAGGGAAAACGGCAAATAAATTAACCGTTTTTAAACGCAACCTCGTCAACAAAAATGTCCTTCTTTTGTTTAAGTCAATTTGCAAGTACAGGGCAGGCTCTCTCTGTAGTTGTGAGAGACACTCTGGCTGATCAGTCACACTACTTATAGGGCCAGCCCCGACATACCTTTGATAAAAAAGTGACTTTAGAGTGACTGATGAAACATTTTTTAACATATCGGGGTTTGAATAATACTCTGGGACACCACTTTTAGCAAAATTCGGTTTAACATACCTAAGTTAGGGTATGTCTAAGCTATTATCCAGCTTCAAACAATCTGCCAATATTGTTCTGCAGAGGACAGCCTCTAAATTCTTCCAGGTATTTGACCAGAGCAACAATGGTTGAATCGCTAAGTAGTCTTTCAAATAACTCATACCAACTTCCTCATGACAGAAAGAAACAGCGAGCACTGAGAGAAGCCTTCTTAAAAAACGTATTGTCTGCTACTTGGAGTGATTTGCAATTTACGTGTCCCCACACCCAGGCCCCAAAGGTTACAACAGAAAGACTTTTACTCTTGTAGATACATAAGATCTCCTTTATTGGTTTATGACCGAGTCTTTTAGCAAATCAAAAAATAGCATTGATAGATTTCTGAAATTGCATAATTCTAATAATTAAAACATGTTTCCAATTAAAATCAGCATCAAATGGTGCCCCCGTATAGGAAAAATATGGGACTTTCTCAATTTCTTCGCCCCCCTGTAAATATTTTCTTGTTTTTGTTTTTTTTGGGCCATATTTCATAATGAAAGATTGTGTGCGATTTACTTATAGCCTTAGATTGTTCATAAAATCATTAAATGAATCTACCAACACTTGTAGGCCATTTGCTGTCCCGGCTATCAGCATCATCAGCATATAGGAGAACAGGGATTTGGCAGGTATTACATTTTGGTGTATTTTTTCCCACCTTACATAGTTGGCTCCCAGCCTATAGTAAAAAGAGGGATGGGGCCAGGACACAGCTCTGTCTTACCCCAATATCTGAAGGGAATCCTTCGGTCAAGTCTCCCTGATTGTTAGAACGTACTGATGCTGAAGTATATTCATGAAGCCTATTAAGCCAGGTGACAATTGCTCCGTCGATCCCCATTTTTGACATTATGGACCATAATTGGCTGCGATTCACTGTGTCAAAGCCACAGGTTAGGTCCATGAACACTAAGTGGACAAAGCCATTTTGTGCTTTAGTGTACTTTTGAACAATTAAAACCAGATTTAAAGATTGTTCTGCAGTTCCAAGTCCTGGACGGAAACCAAATTGGAAAATTGAAAGCGCCTGATGTTCCAGTGCCCAAAGTTCTAATTTTGCCAAAAATACCCTGCCCAATATTTTAACTATACTATCGAGCAGGGAAAATGAGTGATAACAGTAGGGTTTGGTTTTATCCCCCTTTTTAAAAATTGGCACTATAATGGATTTTTGCCAGGTCTGGACGAGGGGGCTCACTATTGCAGCTTTTAAGACATTTGTAACCAATGGGGCCCAAAAGTCTGGCGAATACTTGTATAGGTCCAAAGGAATTCTATCCGGTCCCAGGGCTTTCTCTGGGCGATTATTCTCTATAGGTAATAGTACCTCGCTCATCTCAATTGAGTTACTTAGGGGATGGACAGCTCCTAGATCACAAGGAATTTCTGGGGCCGGCGGTAAGTGAACGATCCTTGGCTCTGGGGAAAAAAGAATCTGAAAAATGGCTAACCCAAGCATTGGCTGGAACTACGGTGTCTATTTTAGGCGCTTTAATCAGCAGACATGGGAACAGAATTCACCACCTCCCAAAAAGCACAGGAGTCTTTTAAAGTCAATGCGATTTTTAAATCAAACACTTGTCCAGAGATGGCCAGCACTAATCTGCACCCACCTGGTGAAACACTCAAGAGACTTTCCAAGTGTACACGCTTGGCGAACCGAACTGCATCTACCATGATGACTAGGGGCAACTCTGCTGGGAGGTGAAGCAGTGTGCTCCTACATCAGTTTCTTGTTTAAAGGCTCCCTCGAGCCGCTTTGAGCTGACGAGCTCGTGGAGAGGCACCTGCGCGCCTGGAGAGATACTACGGTCCAAGAATACGGCAGCCTGCTCAGCAACCCCAAATAATTTTGCCTAATCTCTGCTGATGACAGATAATAATCCAGAAACACGTGTCCAAAGATGGCCAGCACTAATCTGCACCAACCTGGTGAAACACTCAAGAGACTTTTCAATTGTACACGCTTGACGAACCGAACTGCATCTACCATGATGCCTAGGGGCGACTCTGCTGGGAGGTGAAGCAGTGTGCTCCCACATCAGTATCTTGTCTGACAGGCTCAGAAGGGTGGGAGTATCGGGCCAAGTCCTAACCTGGATTGAATCCTTTTTGCAAGAGAGGACATTCCAGGTATTTGAGGGGAATTGCATCTAAAAAAACTGGCCTCTAACTTGCGGAGTCTCCGAGGGCTCATCGCTGAGCCCTACCTTATTTAATGTATATCTTAAACCCCTGGCAGAGGTTGTTATCCAAATTTTCACCTACGCAGACGACACACAACTGGTGGTTGCGCTAAAGCAGCCAAAGAGTGCACCAATCAATCTTGAAAAGTGTATGGAAGCGGTGGCAGCCTGGATGAATCAGTCTTGCCTCAAACTTAACAGAGACAAGACGGAGCTGATGATCTTGAACATCCATCCAGGCTCCCCAAGGGACCAAATAGGACTAAACTGGCCTAAATGCCTGGGACCAGCTTCAACCCCTAAAGAGCATATAAAAAGTCTAGGTGTCTGGTTAGACAAATCCCTCAACGTCAAGAGCCTGGCAATCAAGGTGGCAGCAGGCTGTTTTGGAATTATTAGAATGCTACGGAAAGTCCTTCCTCTACTTCCGAGCCATGCGCGAAGGTTTCTTGTACATGCACTGGTGCTCTCATGATTAGAGTATGGGAACACCCTTTACTTAGGAACCACAGAGGCAACTATAAGGATGCTCCAGGTGGTGCAGAATTTTGCAGCCAGGCTGCTCCACCACACCCCCTACCGCCATCCGGTGAAGCCTACACTGAGGAAACTTCCCTGGTTGCTAATTGCTGAACGGATTAAGTTTAAAGCTCTGTGCATAGCACACAAAACCCTTTGGGAGACAGGCCCCAGGATAAACCATTCTCTCATAAAATTCTATCAGCCATCAAGATGTCTCTGGTCAGCGAGCCAGTTTCGGGTGTCAATTCCGAAAATAAAGAGAGCACGATTATGATCAGGGGGTCGTATGTTCTCTTTCAATGCAGCTAAATTATGGAACTCCCTCCCGGAGCAGCTGCACGCAACTGTTAACCATCTATCCTTCCGGAAACAGCTGAAGACATGGCTCTTTAAGAGCTTACCTCAAGAAGGTCGTTCCTCATGCGGTGACTTACCTGTGTCCAATTTAGCGCGGGGATGCCTAAGGGTAGCCAGGCGCTCTACAAATGCTAATTAATAATAATAATAATAACTGATAATATTGAGATTTGCACAGTTCTCTTATTGGGATTTCTGTCAGTGCCAATAATATGAAAGTGGTCAAGCCCCCTTTTGCTCTACTAGCTCTAGAGGGGACAGCTGGTATATAATAGGAGGCAAAACCATTAACATGCAAAGGATCCACTGTCCAGGTCTCTTAGCAACAAACAATATGATATTGGTCAAGCAAAGCTCTCCAGTCAGGATTTTCATCCTTGGACTGAAGGCCCGTGATGTTCCATGAGACAATACTAAAACCCTCTATTCGCGTGTTAGATGCGGGGTAATTTACCGCCGAAAGTGCCGTAATATCCTCTGGCAGAGTTCCTTTGCCCTCTAAGTCCGTGTTTAGCATTGGAAGGTGATTAATATGCCTCAGAGAACTCTGCCTCAGCGTCCGTATGATGGACCTACGGGACTAAATGAAGTCAGGCAGTACAACTTCCAATAAGGGAAGCCCATCAGGGGCATATCTGTTCATGAGATGTAAGCCCCAATTGCCCTAAGGTATAAAGTTTGCTTGGTCCACCCTATGGTAGAATGTTGGTTCTAGACCCATTTGAGGGGAAGGGGTATAGAAATGGCCAAGAGGGAGTGCTAGGATCTGAGTACCCTTAGGTGGGGCTCTGTGTATTTGAAACAAGAGGGATCTCGATATCGATGGGTTATTAAAATTGAGTACCACACAGTCGCCTCCCGTGGGGTTTTCGGTCGATCCCGCCCACCCTACCCTTCTTGCCATAATAATCAGTGAAGAGATTTATCGATTAATTGGATCGTGGTTTCAGGCTGGCCCTCCCTCAGAATGGGAACGTTTCCAAGAACCAATACCAGGGATGTTGCTAAAGGTGGTAAATGCAGCAATTGGGACTTGTTGTGGGCCTGTCCCTCTAAATTTGTCCTCCTTTCTTTTGAGATGTCAGCAATGCCACCCAGTATTCTAGGTAAATTGCTTGGCGGCCTGAGACATTGCTAGGAGGGAAGAGGGAAGTAGATATAGGTTCCCTCAAATTAGAAGGGTTTCTAGTCCTCTTCTCTATGGTGGTATGCATTTGCGGACAGAGAACAGAGGCAAAGGTACTCGGGCTCGTATTATGATGCAGTTCCTGGAGTAGTGACTGAGATGGAGGATCTCCTGCAGTTATTAGTACTCTTGAGCCATCCTCCATCTCACGATAAATCAACTGTCCTTCTTCCATACCAGTATGGAAGTATTGTGTATGAAGGTGTCCCGGTTTACCCAAGCCCTTCAACTTAGCTTGTCTCTCTTCAATCTCTGATAGCTTAAGCTGGAGGGGAGTTAATAACACCATGACCATGGTCTCCATTTATTTCCAAAATTCCTCTCCGCCTGACTGGGGGGGCAACATTGCCCGGTCAGTGGTCAGAGATGCAGAAGATAGCCCCTGTTCAGGTTCACAGTGCCCCTTAGGTTTAGCCAATCAAGACCCTTTTGTGGGTTTATGTTTTTGTGGCCCGCGACCCTCCTTCGCTTTGCTGGTGGATCGTTCGTGTTGTCGTCATTATGAGACTTAAAACCCTGGCCCCTCGTTCCTGTGCTGGGCCCATTTGGAGTATCAGGGGGGGACGTCCAGATCTGGTACCCAGTGAGGCAAAGACGAGCTTTGTGCTAGAGTAGGCAGGATGCTGTCCAAATGTTGGGGGCTTAGCGGGTTTAGCGATGAGCGTCTCTGCAAAGTCAGTGGGTCTAATGAGAGTCGCCGCTCCGTTAGCTCTATCTCATGGCTAAGCATTGATTCAGCCTGTATAATGAAGGCATCCAACGTTCCCGCTACTCCCATGCGATCAGGGTGGCCCTTGCGTTTGCTCATTATGGATATCAAGAAGTCTTAAGCAAAACGCCTTGGGTGAATAATGGTCATCAATAGAGATAGCACAGAAGGCTGGAAGTACCTCTCTCCGGAAGACCAGATGTTAGAAGGGTGCCCAGCCTTCTCCGGGCTCCGATTGGCACAGCAGGCTGCGGGACGCCTCTAGTGATTTTATCACGCTCCTGCCCTCGATTCAAGGTGAGGCCCCAGCTCCAGGTCAGGGATCAGCAGCTTAGGGTAGAATGCAGTGTCCTAACAGCTTGTGAGGCTCCTGCACTGCGGGACGCCTCTGGTGATTTTATCTCCCTCATGCGCTCGATTCAAGGTGTGGCCCCATCTCCAGGTCAGGGATTAGCAGCTTAGGGTAAAGTATGGTGTGCTAGCAGCTTGTGAGTCTCCTGTGCTGTGGGACACCTCCGGTGATTTTATTTCAAGGTGAGGCCCCGCCTCCAGGTCAGGGATCAGCAGCTTAGGGTAAAGTGCAGTGTCCTAACAGCTTGTGAGGCTCCTGTGCTGCGGGACGCCTCTGGTGATTTTATTGCGCTACTGCGCTCAATTAAAGGTGTGGCCTGCCTCCAGGTCAGGGATCAGCAGCTTAGGGTAAAGTGCAGTGTCCTAACAGCTTGTGAGGCTCCTGTGCTGCGGGACGCCTCTGGTGATTTTATTGCGCTACTGCGCTCAATTAAAGGTGTGGCCTGCCTCCAGGTCAGGGATCAGCAGCTTAGGGTAAAGTGCAGTGTGCTAGCAGCTTGTGAGGCTATTTATATTATATGTTTATTTAAAGATAACAATATTTTTGGTTCCAATATTTTTGTTTTCAATATAAGTAAAAATTATATTTTTAACTGCAGTATTTGTGGTTTTTATTAGTTAAGTATAGGAAGGCAATATCTTTGGTAAGGATGTTCAATTTCCACTATTTTTGTATATCAATATTGTGCCATTGATCCAGTCCAGACATCATGTTCCATCATTGTCTGGCTTATGCAAACACTACTCATCAGGATCAATTTGTGTTTTTTTGAGAAATGTTCACTTGGACTACAAAGATCAAATGTGTTCACATCCGGCAAGAAAAAGGCCACATAGTGGCAAAATATTCTGATCACTAACTAATAGATGAATTTGAGGACAAAGGAAAAAGCCAAATCAAACAATTCAGATATCCACTGCCCAAATTGGAGGACTTACGGAGGAGGATCATGTAACTGGAGAAAAGGTCCTGGTGAAGGAACGTATTGTTTTATTACTCCAAGATCTAGCAAACTTTATTCCTAGCCATGGCGCAGAAAAGAAACTTCCAATCAAAAAAGATGAAAACATCAAGCCAAAACCAATGATAAAAAAACGGACACTCCCAGAATGTAAAGCAAATTATACCTGAAGGAGTCTTTAGGTACACTGTACCAAGATGTAAGTAGTGAAGGCAAATGTGCAGGTTTTACTGCCTCCTCTCCTCTCCAACTTGTTCGCAATAAAATAAAGCTGGCATCCAAAAAAGGCTGTGTAACTGCAGTGATGAGAATAATATTTTAGATTACGTCATTGACACTCTTCCTGATTCCAGTTTCAGAACTGAGTCTAGTCCATCTCCCTAAGTTGCCCTAGATAAGCCTATCCTGGCTGCACACATCCTTTCAAGTTGTTAATTTTAACCTCTTCCGTGCTCGTGACGGAACCACTCCGTCACGAGCCACGGACGCGCTGTGCTGGTGACGGAGTGGTTTAGTCACGGCGCGGCCGCCCCGCCCCCGCTGCAGGAATTTCGCACCTGCGCAGATGTTCTATTGAGAGGGCGGGGCCGTGACGGAACCACTCCGTCACAAGCACAGGACGCCTGTGGCTTGTGACGGAGTGGTTCCATCACGAGCATGGCGGCGCCGCGCGGACCCCCCTCTCCCCCAGCGCCGCGGCGGAATTACCGCCACGGCCAAGGGGTTAAGTGTGCTGCCTGTACATAAGCACATCCATTTCTCCAGGTGTTGAATTTTAACTTTTTGCTGTAATTGACCCAGAGTTAAGCACAGGACGGAAACATCAAGGAACTATAAAGGCATACTTGGAAGAAAGAATGTCAGGGACACCTCTTGATCCATAGCAGGAATAAGTCAGGAATATGGCATGGGCAGCAAAGATCACTCAGGTAATTTGCCACTGCGGCTGTTGGGCATTGCCATGTGAGTTAAATTTATCACAGTTTTTGCACATATAATTCTGGTATGCGGTTGGACATGACTGTGGATCTTGATCACAGGTTCAGGTGGCAGAAGGAAAATATTATGAGGAAAGCCCATAATTGTAGAGGCGGGAGGCCTGGATTGCGGCATGCAGAGCGGAACACAAATTAAAAAATCTTCTTTCATTTTATTTCTACACTGACAATACGGAATTTATTATTTTTTGTGTCATAATTTTTTATTGGGTATCAAGAAAGAAAGAACAAGGTAATGAGACAAGAGTACATCGTGATAAAGAGTCTAGATAGCAACTTGATGGATACATCCATCTATATACATCAACATCAGCATTAAAAAGGGTGGGGTTGGGAGGGATTGAAGTGGGGGTAGAGGGGTGGTGGGGGGGAGGAGAGAGGGGGTGGTGATAGGTGGAGGGGGGAGTAGCATAGTTGTGACATCCTTAACAGAAAATGTATTTCACCTAATATAGTTTAGAATATGGAGGTGCTTGGTTTGTGGCAGTGGGTGTCAGAAGTGGTGACCTGGGCATTCTCTCCAGCTGCACCTATGTGATGGCTGCATTGGTGAGTGCTCTGGATGAGAGAGGGTAAGAAGTCACGCTTAGGTGGGGGTCACAGAGTCGAGGGGAGTATGGGGGTGGGAGGAAGGGTGGGGGAAGGGAGGAAGGGGGGGAGGTGCGTTATCTTATCCAACCCAAGTAAGAGAAGCATTGCAACTCCGTCAATAGTAGCTGGTGTTAAGATGGTGAGAGTACTGTGTAGGTGAGCGAGGGGGACGGTTCTGTGGTTCAGTGTGGAAAGATATGTTATGTGCTGTTGGAGAGGCGGCTTGGGTTGTATCCCCAAGTGGGGATTTAGTACATCAGATTTTGGTTGCATGGTGGTGGCTGCCCTCTTTGTTTAGGGGGGATATTAGATGTCTACCTGTGCATCCGAGGTCGGGTTAGGGAATTGGCTGGGTGGATGAGGGGAGGGGGTAGAGGGTAGAGGATGGAGGGGTGGAGGACAGGGGTAAAAGAGATGGGGACCGAGAGCAGGGCAAAGGAGTGGGAATGGGGAGGGGCATGGGGAATGGGGAATGAAGAATGAAGGGTTGGGAGTGAGGGTGAGGG
The DNA here is from genome assembly GCF_964263255.1 of Lissotriton vulgaris. Classification (NCBI taxonomy): domain Eukaryota; kingdom Metazoa; phylum Chordata; class Amphibia; order Caudata; family Salamandridae; genus Lissotriton; species Lissotriton vulgaris. Next base: position 1,021,600,425 of record NC_141697.1, read on the forward strand.
AGGTAGAAAGGAAAGGGGGGATGTGTAACAGTGTGGCCGAGGGTTTTAGTAGCGGAAGAGGGGAAGGTAGGGGGGAATTCTGATCAGTTGTTGTATTATGAGTGAATGACCCAGTGTGGCCATGGTAAGGCAGTAGGACATTATTATGTGGTTTACCGGAGGAAGGAGGCCCATGTGAGCGTAAACACCTCCTCCTGGTCCTGCATACCATAAATGACATGTTCATGGGATGCTGTGTGGATCATTGCCAATGTCCAATCCTCTTGTGAAGGGGGCGAGTGACCTCCATTGCCGAGGGCTGCAAAGCTTAGCTGTGGAAAGCGCCATGTGTAGGAGGCAGCGTTGTGGGCGAGTAATGTCCGTAGCAGCTCTGACATCATGTAGGAGGATGACTGAAGGAGTGTGGGGGAGGCTGAGGGGAATTTGCTCTCCTAGGGTGTACCCTATATAGGACCAGAAAGGTTGAACAGGAGGACATTCACAAAGTATGTGGGGAAGGTCTCAGAGTATGTCTGGGCATCTCCAAAATCTGGAGTGCGGCAGTAGGATGGCCCTCTGTAATTTCGCAGGAGTCGAGTACCAGTCGTGAAGGGACTTTAAGAGGCAAACTTTTTGCCGAGCTTCATATGTCCCCTTATCCAGTGCCTCTACGATTTCAGACCAGTCTTCTTCATCTACTGTGATTTATAGGCTTGTCTGCCATTTTGCACAGAGGCCATGCAGGAGAGGTTGCGAAAACAGGTGGTTTGTCAGGGTGCCATATAGTCCCGACATCACCCCTTTGTGTTGGCCCCATATCGAAAGGTATTCCACTATCGGTGAGGGCTGCAGGGTCCAAGGACGAGACATCGTCTCAGGTAGTGTTGTAACTGCAGGTCCTGCTAGGCCTGTTGCGAGGGTAGTCCAAATTCCTCTCACAATTGTGCGAAAGGTTTTATGTCACCGTTCCCTATCACCTGGTCCAGAGTCCGTATGCCCCTTGCCTTCCAAATGAGCCAACAGAGTTTCTGGCTGCCTATTCGAATGCTATCATTGCCCCCAAATTGGTGCCGTATTGTGTAGGCAGTGATCTATGCCCATGAGGCGTTGCGCTCAGTGCAATGCCTTATATGTGGCCTGTATCACAGGATGGGGGGGGAGACAGTTTGAGGGTATACTCCCCCCATACGGGGCAGTAGATAGGAGAGCTGGGAGAAGTGCAGGGCTAAGGAATAGTGTTCTACAGATGGTAGACCCAAGCCACCACAAGAGCGGTGAACCATGAGTTTGGACGCAGCTAAGCGGGGACAGGTGAAGCCCCAGACAAAAGCTCTTATTTGTGCATCAATGAGGCTTAGAGTATTAGGGGTATTACAACGGGCAGCATTCACAAGATATAGGCAAAGCATGGCAGTGTGACCATTCTTACTGCTTGGACTTTGCCCCACATGGAGAATCCCAGGAGGGACCATTTGTCGAAGTCGGATTTCATCTGTGCTATCAAGGGCGACAGATTATCCACTACCATTCCTTCCAGCCCTCTGTTGACCCAGACCCGGGGTATTTAATTTGTGAGGGTTTCAAACGAAAGGGGTAGTCATGAATTGCTGCTCTCATGGTGCCTGAGGAGATTAGGAGGGCTTCGCCTTTATCCCAGTTTACATTGTAGCCTGATAGCACTGCAAATTCTTCTATGACTTCTAACAGCATCGGTAAGGAGCGTGGGTGGTCCCTAAGGGTGAGTAGTATATTGTCGGCATTTAGATATATTTTTGAGACCGCCCACGATGGGTATCCCCGGAATGTGGGGCGATTGGCGAATGACAGAGGCCAAGTGTTCCATGGCCAGCAGGAATAAGAGGGGGAGAGCGGGTAGCCCTGACGTGTCCCTTTCCGGATTTGAAGGTGTCCGATAGAAATCCTCCACAATTGACCTGAACTACGGGGCAGTCATAAAGTAGGCAGACTTTGGAGATGAACTGGCCCTCCAGATAAAAGCGTTTCATAGCAGCGAAGAGGTAATCCCAATCTATACGTCATAGCAGCGAAGAGGTAATCCCAATCTATACGGTCAAACGCTTTTTCTGTGTCTGGGGAACGGGCTACCGCATCCCCTGGTAAGTCCTTTGGGGTCCACAATGCGCTGGTCAGGTTACGGAGGTGGTTTCTGGAGTAGTGGCCTGGGACAAAGCCAACCTGTGTATAATAGATGAGGGAAGGTATAACTTTTTCTCAGGAGTACAGCCAAGAATATTTTAATGTCCCAGTTAGGGAGAAAGATGGGGTGATAACTGCCGCATAGTAGCGGGTCTCTTCCCGGATTGGGTAAGACTGCAATCATCGTTCTATTAGAGAGGAGGACTAAGGAAGCAGTTCTTTCAGCCTCCTGCAGGGCAGCATGTCAGGTGTCAATTGTGCCCTCTCCGGTCAATTTATAATATTCCGCAGGAAAGCCAATCTTTACCCGGTGCCTTGTGGTATGGCAATTTAGCAATGGCTGCTTTTATGTCTGCCTTACTGATATCCCCCTCCAATAGTTCCCTGCCTTTATCCGTCAGACGTGGGACATTAATCCCCTCCAGGTATGCGGATATCCAGTCTGCGCTGGCCGGTGCTTCCGGTCTGTAAAGGCATTCATATAATGAGGCAAACTCATTGATGATGTCCTGTGGTTTGGTAAGGATTCCCCCGGACACGGGGAAATCGGGGGTAGCGGGTATGGCCATTGCTGTTTCTCGTTGTCTCAGTTGCACCGCTAGCAATCGGCCTGCCTTTTTCCCCAGCTCATAGTACCTCCCTTTTAGGCGCTGGAGGGCGTACTCGGCTTTAGAGGTAAATATGTAATTGAGGGCCATAAGGGTCAGTTTTAAGCGTTGACGATTAGGCACCGAGGGGCGGGATCAGAAAAGGCGAGTGAGAGAGGCAATCTGGCCATGCAGCTCGGTACGGCGGAGAGATGTCTGTTTATTAGCTATAGTTGCATCTTTCATTAGTTGCCCCCAGATAGTTGCCTTTGGGCGGCCCATAGGATCCTGTGGGAGTCAACAGGTGCCTTGTTGTCCGCCAGGTAGGTAGAAAGTTCAGTCCGTAGTTGATTCTTGCCCTGCGGTGAGTGATACCTCTAAACATTCAAACGCCATGGTTTGCAGTCTGGGGAAGCGAGGCCCATGTTGATGGACAGTAGGACCGGAGAATGGTCAGAGAGAGCAGCCGCTAATATAGGGGATTCATTAATGAGGCAACCACAGGGTCGGATACGAGGAAGTAGTCTAATCTGGACTGGGTGCCATGAACCGGAGACATGAATGTGTATTCCTTATCTGTCAGATGGCAAAGACACCAATGGTCCACAAGGCCATGGTCCAGAGGACTGTCTCAGTCGTTTCCCCTATCTAAGGGTCCTATTCTGTCTAGTACCACATCATGAGCGAGATTCCAGTCACCGCCCATGATGTAGCAAGATGCTCCAATCTCAACAAGACATCAGTTTAGTTGGAGAAAGAGGAGCGTTAGGTCCCTGTGGTGGCATACACTAAGCCTATGCATAGGAATATGTCTTCTAATTTAAGTTTGGCAAATGTATATCTACCGTCCTGGTCAGACCACATTTTACGACTGTAATGGGCAGTGATTTGCGGAGAAGTATTGCAACTCTGCATTGTCGTGGTTGGCCCCTCTCAGATTCTGATGTATCACTCTACCCACCCATTTCCTTCTGATCTTGTCGGACTCCAAGGCATCCAGATGTGCCTCCTGTAGAAGAGCAAAGTCTGCATTTTTGGTTTGAATTTAGGAAAGTAGTTTTTTCCGTTTGACGTGGTGTGTGAGGCCAATGACATTCCACGAGAGGATGCATAGTGGTTGAGCGGCATGGATATTGGGTGCCACCATGTGTGATCTATGGGGTCCATAAGTCTTCTGGTAATTCGGGTGGTTAATGGTGAAACATGCAGGTATGTAGGAAGATGAGGTAGGGGGCGCACTGTGTTTGTGGGGTTGTGTAGGTGGGTACGCAGTGGGGAGGATGGTTAGTGAGATGAGGAGGTAGAGCAGGGGAAAGTATAGGGAGATAAAAAGTAGAGATGGGGAGGTAAGAAAAGGAGGGAAGAGAGAGAGACAGAGAGAGAAAGGGAGGGGGGTCAAGGGTAGGCACGTAGAGGATACGGACACGCAGGCACAAAAACTACTAGTTGGTGCTTGGAAGCATTAGGGAGGAATGAGCAGAGGCCACCAAGGAGTACGTCAGAGAGGAAATCCGAGTGGGGACGTGTGACGGTAAGGAAGGTAAGGTACGGTAAGGTAAAGGATATGTAGCATGCGGAGTTGCGGCGTTAAGGACACAGGTCAGTTTGCTGCATGTCTAGGCTGACGGGCTGTAACATGCCGGGAGGGCCCTTTCAGGTTCCATGGTCCGTTGTGGAGCATTCCATTGTGTCAGCGCATTTGTGGACAGGTATGGAGGGACGGTCGGGCGTGCGGAATTGGGGGGAGAGATGGGCTTGGGCGTCCCGCGTAGGAGAGAGGAGTGTTTGTGGTCTACCCCTGGTCATACAGCAAAGAAGCAGGAAGGAAGAGGGTTCGCTCATGAGGATAGTCAAAAAATCAAGGTGGCGCTCCGAATGTCGCGTTCCCTGCACTCTCATATATGGGTACTCGGTATTGGTGTGCTTATGAGGGATGAAACCCCGAAACCGGCCCTAGGATGCTTGTTTCCAGTCCAGGGAGGACTGGCCTGGTAGTTCGGGCTGGACTGTTCCCATTGGGTGCAGGGTCAAGACTGATTTGCATATGGCTGGGTCCAAACTGGAATGGCAGTGTGAGCAAAAAAACAATGGATTTAGGCCAGATCTCTGTACTGGGGTGAATGTATGACATTGTTCTGCATTCTGTCCATCAATTGTTCTTTTTGCATTTGTCACCTCGAGTGGGACAGGTATGCCCTGACGTGGGTACCGTACTCTCCCTGCCACTGGAGTCAAGCTATCTTGGCTGATGAGGGGTGAAACCCCAAAACCGGTCCTAGAATGCTTTTAGCATATGCGATATGATCGGCAGTTAAGAATCAAGAAAGAGAAGATGCAAAGTAGGGTAGGGGTCTCGTGCGCAGCGGGGGATGCAGTAGTTATCGGTCTACAGTTGATTCTCACCAGGTCCCTAGGTGAGGGGCTGTATGGGGGCTTGTGCGGAGCAGAATTCTAATATGGGCTGGGACTCGGGTGCAGAGATGGGGAGAGATGGTAAGGCTGCGCCTGTGTGTAATAGGTAGAGGCTGGCAAGCAGAGAGGTGAGGTGGGTCGCTTGCTCAATTTGCCCCTGGATTCAAGCTAGCCTGGCTGATTAGCCAGAAACAACCGGTCCCAGGATGCTTGTTTCCGATCCTGGGAAGACATGGGCTGGACTGTTCCCATGAGGCACAGGGTCAGACTGATTTGCAAATGGCCATGTCTGAACTCGGGTGGCGGAGTGAGCTGCAGAATGATGATGAATTAAACCCACATCAGTTGACTGGGGGGAGTGCTTGCAATGTTCAACACTCCGTCCATCATCCCTTTTGGTTTTGCTATGCAGTTAGCCATCCCAGGTCCACATGCGGGTCCTTGGAGTTAGGTAGGTACACTTCAGTCGTCTCAGCCATTTTCCTGGCTCCGCTGAGTGAGCAGAGTGTGACCTGGTGTAGAATGGGAGCTCTACATCAATCGGATGCACAAGCGTTTTATGTCCCAGGACAGTCTATCACAGACCAGACTATAGAAGGAGTGGGGATAAAGCCAGCAGCAAGAGACACGTATAGCGCTGAAGGCTCGTGTGCCACCTGGTTTTCTTCTCACTGTTGGTCGGATCTCAGGCAAGCGGCACAGACGTGGTAGGTGAGAGGCATCTGCACAAGGGCCGTAGGCTTTCCGCACAGTGCGTAATGTTAGGCCTTAAGGGGTAAAGGGGCATAGGTCTTTTGCATGTTTTGCACCACAGTGTGGTTGTTGGGGCCCTTGTCAGGGACTCAGTCACTGGAAGTCAATAACGATACTGGCTGGGACAAGAATGTTCAGGATCCCGAGCCCCACCTGGACAAGAAGGAACAGATGGGAGGGGCGTGTTTTCACATATGTTGCCTCTTTGAAGGTGGGCCGGGGGTACTTTCTATCCATTCAGCCTTCTTGCTGTCTTGCCGTGGTGGAGGCAGTGTCTATAGGTTTAGGTATAGCTCATGGGTAGGAAGGTTTTCGGTAGGTATGTCGGTGGGAGAAGAGTGCTTGATCCAGGGTCTTTGGGTAGTAGCGGCGTGAATGATGGGAAGACGCATCAACCGCAGCCCCGGGCCTCCGCCAGATTCTAATAGGAAGATGCAGCGCTTGGGGCCCGTGGTCTTGCAGTCTGTCCATGAAGGAAGGACAGTCAGGCAGCACACTGCTGCAATTGCATCCGGAGTTCTTCTGTGTCGCAGGACGGCCATTCCAGACTACCTTCTCCTGGAAGTACCACTCCGTGTCATGCCAAGCTCCGGTTTCATGCCAAGCTTTGGTTCCATCCCTCAGGGAGCCAATTAACGGAGGGCTCATGAAGGACGTATTTATTTATTCTTTTTTTTAATTCTTTTTATTAACAAATTAACAAAAAAGGGGTAAAAAAATCAGGTGAGTTAACAGTTTCCTCATGAGACAAGTTAAAATACCTATTTATTTATTCTTGATGAGTTTCCCCCTTCGCAGGTTGTGTCTGTTTGGCAGAAGGGGGGACCGGTGGTCTTGCAGCCTCCCCCCTGTAGCTCTGGTATGATGGCGGTGGGGGAGTGGTCACTCACCGCCGGGTAATCTGGGTGGGCACGACCCCTCACTGTGGGCTGCAGCTTTACTATACGGCATGGTGCCCTCTCTGTGATCTGCTGTAAAGGGTTACAGCGAGGGCTTTCTTCGCCTCTGGAGCACTTGCATCTGAGGCCGGGGTGTACTACTGCTCGAGGGTGCTGTTAATGATACCCTACCTGCGTTGGGCATGCCGCTGTCGCCATCCGAGGCCCGTCCCGTCATGGAGCTCCGGATTAAGCGGCCATCGCTGTACGTGGCCACGCCACAGCCCCCACGAAATGTTATTTTAAAGTTTCTTCCCCAACTATGTCACTAAACTAGCAGCAACCCTTACAGACCTCCAGCCACATATGTAATTTCAACAAATAAAATTAACCTATAGAAAATAATTTCTTCTGACAACTATGCCTCAAATCCAGTTCAATCATGACGTTGCAAGAATTCTGCTTGACTGCAAACCAACCATTGTCAAGAGTTAAATATCCTAGCTTCATTCTGAAAACTAATAATAACCCGCACACGTACATAAATACACCAGCTAGAGATGCTCAATTTCAAATAAGCCCCCCCCTGGGTAATTAAGAGCCTGATTTATAGTTTGGAAGACCAAGTACTCTGTTACAAATGCAACAAAATACCCTGCCCACCTAGCAGAGTAGGGGCCATCGGAGGAAGGACATTACACTGCTTGTGCAATTTAGGTTGAACGGTGTAATATAATTTTGTCCTGTGTATCATCACAAAGAAAAACAGAGAGGTGAGGTACATGAAAAAATATATAATAACCCACACACACTGGGGGTAACATGCAGCATGTGGGGGGTCATCACTTTTATTTTTCAAAAATAAACTCCTATTTTAAGAGTTTGTTTTTAAAAATAAAAATAAAGTTACAAGTTTTGTGGATGGCCATCAAAACTTCTGGTGACACCGCCGGTTCCCTTCAATGTACACAGATGACTGCTGGGCCTCTCTAAATCCGATGGGCAGTGTACTATTGAGATGCAGTTGGCAATACCCTCCGCCACCTCGACAGATACTACTCCGCCCATCAAATTTACAATCAGGCCATAAACCGCTTATTTCAGACGAAGGCTTTCAAATATTAAAAAGTTGCCCTAAACGCTGCAAAAGGTCTAGTGCTTCAATGCTAATTCTTCCGGTGAAGGGTCTTCAAATCATTAAAAGTCTAAGATATGTCCTACATAATTGTTTCACTTCATAATTATCCAATTACCATATGCAAGTTTTATAACTCTCTTTTCTCTTCTTCTACTTGATATATTACCTAACAGCATTTATCTTATATTCCATTTGGTTCTTATGATGCTTTGCTGTTTATAGTTATTCATACAACAGGGATTTAGACATGTCCCTTGGTTGTATTTTTTGATAGCTCTACATTTCTCATGTTGTACTATACATTTGCCTCTTGTTCCTCTGTGTAAATGCCCAGCTAACCAACTGGGTATAGTCTGCACTATGTAAATATGTAAAGAAAATAAACAAGATCAGTCCAGAAAGTTCCTGACAACAAGGCACTTTATGTACGGTGCACACCTTTTTATAACAATCTTAATGAAGGAAAATATTGTACTTGTTTGAACCCAACAGCTCTCGCTCTTCAAATTTTACAAACATAGCCATAAGCTCCTCTACAGACAAGAGGAAATGCAAATGCAGCCTTAGCACTAGTAGGGGTGAAACGTTTTAATCCACGCCTGCTCATTAATCAAGGAATGCAAGTAGCAGAAGAGGTTGAAAACAAAGTGGAGGGGTTCACATCATCCTGGGAACGATGCTTCGATCTCATTCAGAAGTGAAGTGTCTAGTGATGAAGTGGCGGTCATCGTGAGCGCATTTAAAAAAAGAACAAAATAAAGATAAGCCAGGAGAAGAAGACGACCAGAGATAGAGATACTTCTATTTCCTTGTGTTCTTCTACGTGGCAGTGAAGGCTGAGCTTGAGGTGCTGGGGATTCTGGTCCCCTTCTGCTACAATAGTGAGTTTTCTGAAGAGAAAGGTGCGGCCAGCAACCATGGGGAACTTTTTCACAGTATCATAGGTTTTTTGGTCCCATGCTGCCTTTAGATAATCAAGTATGGAATATTGTGAAAGGATTTGAACAGGATTTTCATTCTCAAACATATGTACTGCCAGACATTCCGGAGAATATACATAGGAGTGATTAAACGTCTTCCAAATTTGTTGGAAGAACCTCAGTCTCCCTCTGTCTTGGATGATGCAACAACCACAGCCTTGTGGATAAGCAGATAATGGAGGCACTTAAGATGACATGCAAGACCATGAGGTGTGATCCAGCAACCACGGTGACCCCGAAGCTGCAGAAGTGCTCATCGAAGAACACGTCATAAGAGTCAAAGTCAAGTCAGAGCAAGGCCACAAAGCCGCCGGGACTAAGAAGGGTGATAAAGGGAAGGATCCTGTGCCTGTAGCCAAAACAGCAATGCCAGGAACTAGCAGGCGCACCAACACTGGTCCGGACAAGATGGCCGAACTGACGTGATCCGTGTGGGCTCCTCTGCAGTGAGACCAGAAAGAGGTAATATCCCAGTCTATCAGGCCTGAACCTACCTACAGACGAATAGCGCTTGAACTCCCAAGGGGGTAGAAGATTTCGGGAAATGGGAACCCCCACCATTTTGAGTTCAAGAAGTAAGGTTTTAGTTACTGTTTGAATTGTTGGATTGATAAAAGCCTGGTATGAAGTGGATATTGTTCCAGATGCTCATATTGCAGATAGGGAGGTCTTGATATCTGGGTTTCCCATTTTTACACTTCCTGAGTTTAAGCCCTAGACATTCCTGCTTCTTGTGCTGCATAAACCAACTAAGAGGGCAATTTTCTTCTGCCAGGTATCCTGGTGCACTGATTCTAGTTACTTTGTAGGTGATACAGGATTAGAAAGGGAGCCAATGTAGATTCTTCAGTGAAGGAGATAAAAGAGTTGAACTTTATCAGACCTTAGAAGATGGACTCAAGCAAACAAGATGCACATCATGAGGGTCACTGCAGCAAAAAGGGTAAAGTTGCACCTAAGCAGGCATGGGAGAACTAAAGCATTGACCATCATTCTCAAGTCCGATTAAACAATGACATATCTAAATTTCTTAAGCAAGGCTACCTGATACCTTTTGGTTATGGTCTTTATGTGATATCATTATTGAAAGAGAAGTCATTGTATAGGATGCATCAGAGGGATTTGGAACGGAGGTAACTTTTGGTGTCAGTCAGTCAATTTCATGCTAGAAAATTAAATAACCTTAATTACGCAGATAATATTTCTGTTTCAGGTTGAGGAAAGTCAAAGAGTTCCCATAAATATCACAAAGTCTTGTGGTAGAGTTAAAAACTTGAAAGATCAGCGGATTTTCTTACACTGCCAAAATTGCCCTTTAATCTCCAAAGGGATGGAGCGAAACAGATACAAAGTCTTAGGGAAAGTCATCATTTTGAGAATGTTGCATCTACCAATTATCATGAGATGTTGCCTATCCAGGCGTTTTAGATCTGCAATGATCTTGTTAACCATAGAGGATAGATTTATTGGCCACACTTTACTAACCCTACTGTTGACACTAACCCCACTGTTGACCCTAACCCAAAGATAAACTGCTAGATCCGACCTGCGAGTATCCGTAAACAAAGTATTAGAGTTGCAGACAATCTGCGTTTTCCCTGCATTCAGGAGATATCCTGAGGTCCTACCATATTCCTCAGCCAGCCTTTGTATTTCTGACACCACCTTCTCAGGATATGAAGTCGCGATGGCGATATGATCCGCATATGCCATTACCTTGGTGTCAAAGCCGTTGATGGATACTGGCTTTATACACCGATTTTGGGGTTATTGCTGAATAAATGGATCAATGTATAAGGAAACAGGATTGGAGAGCAGGGACAACCCTGCCTTGTTCCCCTGGCGATCTGAATGCAGCCTGTCTCTTGGACCATGATCTGCAGCTTAGTGTAGGGTCTAAAATACATTGCTCGTATTTCTGTAATAAGCCTCGGACCGAACCCCTTATACTCCAGAATTGACCATAGATACACCAGGCCACATAATCAAAAGCCTTTTCTGCATCCAGGAGAATAAAGGCCATCTTCTCCCCTAATACTCCTGTTACGTCAAATAAGGCGATAGTTCGCCTGATATGATCAGTGGTGCCCCTCCACAGAATGAAGCCATGTTGCCAGGGGGAAACAAGGTGGGCTATATTCCTACTTAGCCGCGACACAAACATTTTAGAATAAAGCTTAGTATCTGCATTAATGAGCGAAATATGCCAATACAAAGCAGGACTATCTGGGGGTCTATCTTTTTTCAAAAAGAGAACTATGTTCGTCCCTTGCCATGAAGCCGGTAGAAAGCCACTATGTTATACCAAATAAACAAGTCTAGGAGTAAAGGTGTGAGTTCTGACTGGAATACCTTATATACCTCTAAGGGGATTCTATCAGGACCCGACGCCTTTCCGGAGGCCATAGACTGTAGGGCATTTACCACTTCTTTCAATGTGATCTCTGCCTCCAACTCCTGTCGAGTCTCATCATCAATCCCTTGTGGACCACTCATACTATCAATCCAATTAGGGGAGGAGGGGTGGGTATCCTCCTGCCAGTATAGAGCCTGATAAAAGGATTCAAATACTTTAATACTATCTTTTAAACTCGTGGCATGCTGCCCATCCTGCCCTTTAATTCCCTAAATATTATTCCTTACTGACTTCTGTTTCGTATGGAGCGCAAGTAGTTTTCCCACAGATTCTTCATATTCATAGCTTTCTTCTTTATGTGCCCGATACGCTGCTGCGCATCTCCTGTGGTAATAGCTGCTGATTTCAGCTTTAGTCATTGCAATTTCTTGCTGCAAGGATAATACTTTCGCCTGTTGCTTTTGGCTGATCGCTTCAGTATGGTCCTTTTCTAAAGCTGCAAGTCTAGCAATCAGACCCTCTATTTCCTCCTTTTCCAATCGCCTATTCTTCCCAACAAAACTAATAACTCCCCCCGCAGACCAGCCTTAAAACTGTCCAAGCCAATACCTCGAGAGGTGATATAGCGGTTTGCATCAAAATATTGTACAATCCATTGCCTAATGTGTTGTATAAAGGAAGTATTATAAAACAATGTTCTATTGAATGTCCACTTAGACTGAACTCGTAAACCTGGCTGTATTGCACACTCCAAAATTATTAGGTTATAGTCAGATAGCAGTTTAGGTAACTTCTTGATTTCTACAACATTACCCATAGATGCAGATCTTTAAAGTTTTTAACTCTACCACAAGGCTGTGGATGATGAGGGTTCCTAATATGCTCTGTTATTATTATGCTACCTTTTACAACAGATGGCAGAGTTGTTTTTAGCGGATAATGCTGGTGCTTATATTAGGGGTCAGGAGTATGATACTGCTATTCCTTCCATTTATGAGCTGGTCATGGGCCGCGGTATGCTTCTTAGACAACTTGAAGCTAGTTACTATAGGAAAACACGATTCAAGTGTGTGATCACAGTATGGAAAGTGTGGTCTAAAGGAGGAAAGTGTGGTCTAAAGGGGTGACATTTTTGAAGATACCTATATATAATAGATATTCGCTGCTTTGGCAGTCCTCTTTGTTTCCTGCAGTGTCTTATGACGCAGTGGGTAAACAGTGAGAACAAAAAGGTATAATTAGAATTGGGTATTTATATCAGGATAATCAAACCCGATCGTTCTTTGATCTTCAGGAGGGGTATGGTGCAAAGGGAGGATCATATTTTAAATATATCCAGATTACCAGCTATCTCTCCCAAGCCCGGAATAAAGAACTCTCTTTAATAAAAAATTCCACTATTGGAGTCAGTTATGTACCCCTGCTCTGGGATCAAACACATTTATAAAATCTTACTGGCTAAAGTTCCTGAGGATCTAAAGCAGGTTGAAGCCAATTGAAATCGGAAGCTGGGAGATGGCAGTGTAGATTATTATTATTTTTTTTTTGTGTATCTTATATAGCGCACGGCTACCCGAACGGGGTGCCCCGGCGCTTGCATTGGGAACCCGTCCTGGCTTTTCCCTGTGAGATAACTCGTACTGGGCATCCCCAAGGTGAAAGCCAGGCATCCCGCCGCGGGGGGCCGTAGTAGAGATTAAGCAAGCTATTGCCCAGAGTTGCAGAGTGTGAACCCGTGATTCGAGTAGGCACCGAAGTGAGAATTATCGAGTCCGTGGACACTTGGGCTCAGACCCTGCCGCGTCGGGAATTGGACCCTGGTCCCGGGTCTGACCTCAGCTTCCGGGTATGCCTCCTCTAACCATTGAGCCACACTTCTCCAATAGGTCAATTGAATTGAGATTGGAAATCTTTTTTGCTACCAATCTAAAACCCCAACCCTATCAAACTATTTTTAATCTCTACTTTACGCCGGCTAAACTTTTTAGTTGCGGTAAGAAGGAGGACGATCAATGCCCTAGATGTGCTCAGGGACCAGCTGACTTGATGCCTATGTACTTTTGTGTGGGAAACTGACACATTTAATAGAAGGGATAGAGTGTTTTTGGTATGAAGCACTGTGCAGAAGAGTTGTCATAACTCCATTACTGATGTTATTGGGCCATGATAGTTGTGTGCAATTGGATAATCATCAGGTGAACTTCACATTTATTGTGGTTGTCGTTGCTCCGCTGCTTATCGCCATTCAGTGGAAAGATGTTGAGCCCCCTACCTACCAGGCTGGGTTAGGCCGCTTGCTCGCTATCTATAACCTTGAACGAACACTATATAACTGTAAGGGTAGCCGTACCAGTAAGAAAGGCCGTACGATCTGGGCTCCAATGAGTAAATGGCTTAGAAGGCGCAGTGGAGGCAGGGATCGGTTATATTCTGTGCTTTAAGAAAGGGCTGACAGACCCAGACGGACTGGCGCATCAGATTTTGAGTAAAAGCTATATTTACTATCTGTTTTATAATACCCAAATTATTTATTTTTGTTGTGTTCCCTTCTCTTTGTGTAATGAAAAGTTTAAGGAATGTATATCTTTTTTATGATGAAATACCTGTATATTTTAATTTGTGATGCTCCAATGTTTGGTTTATAATTAATCAATAAAAAAAAGTTTAAAAAAATAGAAGAGAAAATGAAAGGTGCAAAAGAAATCGTCACTTTTATTAAATCATATAACCAATAAAAACATTGTTTTTAAAATCACAAAGCCAGAGATAAAGAAATACTCTCAAGGTATATAATTTCTTATATGTAGCATTATATGGATATGCAGAGATCAAAAGGCTTGATTAGGACTATGGTGGTCCATTGGTGGTGGTGCAGGCACCTCCGCACCGGGGGTCGACCGCCCTATTACGAGTTTGGCAGTTAGACCACAAATGTACCGGGCGTCCGTGGTCCTTCGGCCATGTTGCAGGGGTGTGAGACCACTATATGCTGGCGGTGCCGCTGCGGCACCACCACCATATTATGAGTTTCCTCACAGCCACCCTTTTCATGGCGGTGAGCCTGCCATGGAAAGGGTGGCAGTGAGGCAACAAAGGGGGCCTTAGAGGGCACCCTGTTGCCTCAAGACCTGGTGATGCATGCAAGTGGGCACATGGTGTGCATGCAACCCCTGATCCTGCACGGCATTGGCTTCACAGTCCATGCCGTGCAGGAACAGGCTTTGGCGCTCCCATTGTGGTGCCTTTCTATTAGGCACCACCGTGGACCGCCCACCAGACAAAGAAAAAAATCCTCATCTGGCAGGCGGCCTGCTGTCGAGTTTGGCAGTCTTGGAGTGGGGCGCTGGCGTGTCGGCCTGCTCCAAGACCGCCAAACTCGTAATCAGGCCTTTAATATTTTCTTTATGTCTAATCAGAGATTTAGTGTCTCTGTTTTCTCCCTTATCCCATTCCACTTTCCCCAAGACTTCTGCTAACCAACATATTCCAATTTTGTATGGTTGGTTATGGATATAGAGAAGTGCAGAAAAGTGTATTGCTCCCGCTGGATCCGGATTTCACTTAGGGCGTTCTGGCAATTAGTAATTAGAAGGGCTTCTTTGAGGAATTATATTGTTTGCAGTCTTGATATTGCATGGACATCAGAAGCTGAACTGGCAAGCATGCGAGAGAATATTTATGTCTACATGACCCCATTTCTAACTAAAGACTGCTTTCTCAATACTCTCTCCAATGAAGAGTAGCTGGGAGTTAAGGATGTAGTTGTCAAGACCATGAGTATCCAGGGTTGCACTTTTCATGAAATATAGGATCTCTACATGTTGAGACAGTATAAGAGGATTCCTTGAGTGGGGGAGGTGGTAACAATGTTGACGAGGGAAGTAGGTACTTCCACACAGAGATTTAATAATCACTGAGGGTAAGATGATATCTTAGTAGGTGGTGGCTTGAGGATGTTGAAAAAGTCGGTGTTTGATACAGGGTGTTCAGTCAGAAAAGTCCTCTTCGTGGTAGTGAACATATACCCCTGACCTGAATGCCCAACTGTACAGTTATCAGGATCCCTAATGCTGATTCGTGTTGTGAACTGAAAGCGGTATCGTAGCGCTACACTGCCAGACTGCTCATCGCACTGCTTACTGCAATTATTTGCATATTGATCGTAGTTCTGTACCATTAGACTGCTCACTGTTGCAATTCATTGTGCATATTGATCGTAGCGCTATTCATTGTGCATATTGATCGTAGCGCTGTACTGTTAGACCAATAATCGCTTTGCCGCTTGAATTGTTGTGCCCGTTTGTACCGGTGCCACTGCTCTTTACTTTGCGATTGCCAGGTTGTGCCCCAGTCTCGTCGTGTTTCACTTTTCATTTCGCTGCCACTTTGTTGTTTGTTGTGCTTCCCAGCCCGTCTCTCCACCCCGCTCCCGCCTCCCAGCTGCTCCTCCCTCCCACTAAGTTAAGGCTCTACCCACTCACTGAAGCGCTGTGACCGTCCTGATTTACTCAGAAGCGGTCGCTCCTCACGCTGCTCCCTAAACTGAAAACGGTATCGTAGCGCTACACTGTCAGACTGCTCATCGCACTGCTTACTGCAATTATTTGCATATTGA
The DNA here is from genome assembly GCF_964263255.1 of Lissotriton vulgaris. NCBI lineage: Eukaryota > Metazoa > Chordata > Amphibia > Caudata > Salamandridae > Lissotriton > Lissotriton vulgaris. The sequence goes on from NC_141697.1 coordinate 1,021,616,280, forward strand.
TCGTAGCGCTGTACTGTTAGACCATAGATCATAGTTTTTACCCTAACTCAATTATTCACATAGATCACGGTCCATTTAGTTGTGGTGATCCATGAAAAGGTGGGTCTAGGTGATGCTAATTTGGTGATTCACAGGTGCATCCACCACCTAGATGACACATTTTGGGCAAAGGACTGTATGAATGTAGTTTTTCTGTACCTTGGACCTAGAACAGAGTGATGTACACCAACCATAGGGGACTAGCCAGTCTTCCTCGTGGGAACTAGGGTATAGACTGGATAGAGAGCTCCGCACTTTGAAAAAGGGTGTTACTCCAGTTAGCGACTCCTGTCTGGTGAGGAAAGCACAACCATATGTTCATTGGAACATTCCTCATGGTGTCAGATGCCTACTGTTTCTAGTAAGACAGGATTTACTCCCTTTGAAATTGCTCTTGTCCAGATGGTATGGTTCATCAGCTGTCTGTGATTTTTGTCATATGAATGATCAGGACTTGTTCCATGTTATTTTTGTCTGCCCAGCTCTGATGTCTTATAGGCGAAAATGGCTAAGACCCATTTGCCTTCAATTGAATATTCTGTCTGCCTCCGCTTTTAGTTCGGCCATGATCAATCCCCCCAATTAAATGTTTTGCTTTAAACTGTACAAATTTTTCAAATGTTTCCTGGATTTGTATTAAGTGGTAATTTAGATGCCTTGATTCCTCTGTATTCTCATTTTATGTACTTGTTTGTACTTTTATCTAAGATTTTATTGAATGTATTACTATGTCTTTTATGTGGATCTCGTGAGAGTTCCGTTATCATAAATAAACAAACTTGACTTGACTAGCCAGCAGGAACAGCTCTAGCCATGTGGAAAAGGAGGTGGTCTAGAGATGTCAAGTGAGTGGACTAAAGGCTGAAGGAATTGATAGCTCTGCAAAGCTTGACACATTTTGAGTTCAAGAAGTGAGGTTTTAGTTAGTGTTTGAATTGTTGGATTGATAAAAGCCTGGTATGAAGTGGATATTGTTCCAGATGTTCAGATTGCAGATAGGGAGGTCTTGATATCTGGGTTTCCCATTTTTACACTTCCTGAGTTTAAGCCCTAGACATTCCTGCTTCTTGTGCTGCATAAGCCAACTAAGGGGGCAATTTTCTTCTGCCAGGTATCCTGGTGCACTGATTCTAGTTACTTTGTAGGTGATACAGGATTAGAAAGGGAGCCAATGTAGATTCTTCAGGGAAGGAGATAAAAGAGTTGAACTTTATCAGACCTTAGAAGATGGACTCAAGCAAACAAGATGCACATCATGAGGGTCACTGCAGCAAAAAGGGTAAAGTTGCACCTTAGCAGGCATGGGAGAACTAAAGCATTGACCATCATTCTCAAGTCCGATTAAACAATGACATATCTAAATTTCTTCAGCAAGGCTACCTGATACCTTGTGGTCATGGTCTTTATGTGATATCATTATTGAAAGAGAAGTCATTGTCTAGGATGCATCAGAGGGATTTGGAACGGAGGTAACTTTTGGTGTCAGTCAGTCAATTTCATGCTAGAAAATTAAATAACCTCAATTACGCAGATAATATTTCTGTTTCAGTTTGAGGAAAGTCAAAAAATTCCCATAAAAATCACAAAGTCTTGTGGTAGAGTTAAAAACTTGAAAGATCATCGGATTTTCTTATACCGCCAAAGTTGTCCTTTAATCCCCAAAGGGATGGAGCGAAACAGATACAAAATCTTAGGGAAAGTCATCATTTTGAGAATGTTGCATCTACCAATTATCATGAGATGTAGCCTATCCAGGCGTTTTAGATCTGCAATGATCTTGTTAACCATAGGGGATAGATTTATTGGCCACACTTTACTAACCCTACTGTTGACCCTAACTCCACTGTTGACCCTAACCCCAAGATAAACTGCTACATCCAACCTGCGAGTATCCCTAAACAAAGTATTAGAGTTGCAGACAAGCTGCGTTTTCCCTGCATTCAGGAGATATCCTGAGGTCCTACCATATTCCTCAGCCAGCCTTTGTATTTCTGACACCACCTTCTCAGGATATGAAGTCGCAATGGCGATATGATCCGCATATGCCATTACCTTGGTGTCAAAGCCGTTGATGGATACTGGCTTTACACACCGATTTTGGAGTTATTGCTGAATAAATGGATCAATGTATAAGGAAACAGGATTGGAGAGCAGGGACAACCCTGCCTTGTTCCCCTGGCGACCTGAATGCAGCCTGTCTCTTGGCCTATGATCTGCAGCTTAGTGTAGGGTCTAAAATATATTGCTTGTATTGCTGTAATAAGACTCGGACCGAACCCCTTATACTCCAGAATTGACCATAGATACACCAGGCCACATAATCAAAAGCCTTTTCTGCATCCAGGAGAATCAAGGCCATCTTCTCCCCTAATACTTCTGTTACGTCAAATAAGGCGATAGTTCGCCTGATATGATCAGTGGTGCCCCTCCACAGAATGAAGCCATGTTGCCAGGGGGAAACAAGGTGGGCTATATTCCTACTTAGCCGCGACGCAAACATTTTAGAATAAAGCTTAGTATCTGCATTAATGAGCGAAATATGCCAATACAAAGCAGGACTATCTGGGGGTCTATCTTTTTTCAAAAAGAGAACTATGTTCGTCCCTTGCCATGAAGCCGGTAGAAAGCCACTATGTTATACCCAATAAACAAGTCTAGGAGAAAAGGTGCGAGTTCCGACTGGAATACCTTATATACCTCTAAGGGGATTCTATCAGGACCCGACGTCTTTCCGGAGGCCATAGACTGTAGGGCATTTACCACTTCTTTCAATGTGATCTCTGCCTCCAACTCCTGTCGAGTCTCATCATCAATCCCTTGTGGACCCCTCATACTATCAATCCAATTAGGGGAGGAGGGGTGGGTATCCTCCTGCCAGTATAGAGCCTGATAAAATGATTCAAATACTTTAATACTATATTTTAAACTCGTGGCATGCTGCCCATCCTGCCCTTTAATTCCCTGAATATTATTCCTTACTGACTTCTGTTTTGTATGGAGCGCAAGTAGTTTTCCCACAGATTCTCCATATTCATAGCTTTCTTCTTTATGTGCCCGATATGCTGCTGTGCATCTCCTGTAGTAATAGCTGCTGATTTCAGCTTTAGTCATTGCAATTTCTTGCTGCAAGGATAATACTTTCGCCTGTTGCTTGTGGCTGATCGCTTCAGTATGGTCCTTTTCTAAAGCTGCAAGTCTAGCAATCAGACCCTCTATTTCCTCCTTTTCCAATCGCCTATTCTTCCCAACAAAACGAATAACTCCCCCCGCAGACCAGCCTTAAAACTGTCCAAGCCAATAACTCGAGAGGTGCTATAGTGGTTTGCATCAAAATATTGTACAATCCATTGCCTAATGTGTTGTATAAAGGAAGTATTATAAAACAATGTTCTATTGAATGTCCACTTAGACTGAACTCGTAAACCTGGCTGTATTGCACACTCCAAAATTATTAGGTTATGGTCAGATAGCAGTTTAGGTAACTTCTTGATTTCTACAACATTACCCATAGATGCGGATCTTTAAAGTTTTTAACTCTACCACAAGGCCGTGGATGATGGGGGTTCCTAATATGCTCTGTTATTATTATGCTACCTTTTACAACAGATGGCAGAGTTGTTTTTAGCAGATAATGCTGGTGCTTATATTAGGGGTCAGGAGTATGATACTGCTATTCCTTCCATTTATGAGCTGGTCATGGGCCGCGGTATGCTTCTTAGACAACTTGAAGCTAGTTACTATAGGAAAACACGATTCAAGTGTGTGATCACAGTATGGAAAGTGTGGTCTAAAGGAGGAAAGTGTGGTCTAAAGGGGTGAAATTTTTGAAGATACCTATATATAATAGATATTCGCTGCTTTGGCAGTCCTCTTTGTTTCCTGCAGTGTCTTATGACGCAGTGGGTAAACAGTGAGAACAAAAAGGTATAATTAGAATTGGGTATTTATATCAGGATAATCAAACCCTATCGTTCTTTGATCTTCAGGAGGGGTATGGTGCAAAGGGAGGATCATATTTTAAATATATCCAGATTACCAGCTATCTCTCCCAAGCCCGGAATAAACAACTCTCTTTAATAAAAAATTCCACTATTGGAGTCAGTTATGTGCCCCTGCTCTGGGTTCAAACACATATATAAAATCTTACTGGCTAAGGTTCCTGAGGATCTAAAGCATGTTGAAGCCAATTGAAATCGGGAGATGGCGGTGAAGATTTTTTTTTTTTTTTTTTTTAGTGTATCTTATATAGCGCACGGCTACCCGAACGGGGTGTCCCGGCGCTTGCATTGGGAACCCGTCCTGGCTTTTTCCTGTGAGATAACCCGTACTGGGCATCCCCAAGGTGAAAGCCAGGCATCCCGCCGCGGGGCCGTAGTGGAGATTAAGCAAGCTATTGCCCAGAGTTGCAGAGTGTGAACCCGTGATTCGAGTAGGCACCGAAGTGAGAATTATCTAGTCCGTTGACACTTGGGCTCAGACCCTGGTGCGTCGGGAATTGAACCCTGGTCCCGGGTCTGACCTCAGCTTCCGGGTATGCCTCCTCTAACCATTGAGCTACACTTCTCCAATAGGTCAATTGAATTGAGATTGGAAATCTTTTTTGCTACCAATCTAAAACCCCAACCCTATCAAACTATTTTTAATCTCTACTTTACGCAGGCTAAACTTTTTAGTTGCGGTAAGAAGGAGGACGATCAATGCCCTAGATGTGCTCAGGGACCAGCTGACTTGATGCCTATGTACTTTTTGTGTGGGAAACTGACACATTTAATAGAAGGGATAGAGTGTTTTTTGTATGAAGCACTGTGCAGAAGAGTTGTCATAACTCCATTACTGATGTTATTGGGCCATGATAGTAGTGTGCAATTGGATAATCATCAGGTGAACTTTACATTTATTGTGGTTGTCGTTGCTCCGCTGCTTATCACCATTCAGTGGAAAGATGTTGAGCCCCCTACCTACCAGGCTGGGCTAGGCCACTTGCTCGCTATCTATAACCTTGAACGAACACTATATAACTGTAAGGGTAGCCGTACCAGTAAGAAAGGCAGTACGATCTGGGCTCCAATGAGCAAATGGCTTAGAAGGCGCAGTGGAGGCAGGGATTGGTTATACTCTGTGCTTTAAGAAAGGGCTGACAGACCCAGACGGACTGGGCATCAGATTTTGAGTAAAAGCTATATTTACTATCTGTTTTATAATACCCAAATTATTTATTTTTGTTGTGTTCCCTTCTCTTTGCGTAATGAAAAGTTTAAGGAATGTATATCTTTTTTTATGATGAAATACCTGTATATATTAATTTGTGATGCTCCAATGTTTGGTTTATAATTAATCAATAAAAAAAGTTTTAAAAAATAGAAGAGAAAATGAAAGGTGCATAAGAAATCGTCACTTTTATTAAATCATATAACCAATAGAAAAATTGTTTTTAAAATCACAAAGCCAGAGATAAAGAAATATTCTCAAGGTATATAATCTCTTATATGTAGCATTATATGGATATGCCGAGATCAAAGGGCTTGATTAGGACTATGGTGGTCCATTGGTGGTGGTGCAGGCACCGCCGCACCGGGGGTCCACCACCCTATTACGAGTTTGGCGGTTAGACCACAAAAGTACCCGCTGCAACCACCGGGCGTCCGTAGTCCTTCAGCCATGTTGCAGGGGTGTGAGACCACTATATGCTGGCGGTGCCACTGCGGCACCACCACCATATTATGAGTTTCCTCACATCCACCCTTTTCATGGTGGTGAGCCTGCCATGGAAAGGGTGGCAGTGAGGGAACAAAGGGGGCCTTAGAGGGCACCCTGTTGCCTCAAGACCTGGTGATGCATGCAAGTGGGCACATTGTGTGCATGCAACCTCAGATCCTGCACGGCATTGGCTTCACAGTCCATGCCGTGCAGGAACAGGCTTTGGCGCTCCCATTGTGGTGCCTTTCTATTAGGCACCACCGTGGACCGCCCACCAGACAAAGAAAAAAATCCTCATCTGGCAGGCGGCCTGCTGTCGAGTTTGGCAGTCTTGGAGTGGGGCGCTGGCGTGCCGGCCTGCTCCAAGACCGCCAAACTCGTAATCAGGCCTTTAATATTTTCTTTATGTCTAATCAGAGATTTAGTGTCTCTGTTTTCTCCCTTATCCCATTCCACTTTCCCCAAGACTTCTGCTAACCAACATATTCCAATTTTGTATGGTTGGTTATGGATATAGAGAAGTGCAGAAAAGTTTATTGCTCCCGCTGGATCCGGATTTCACTTAGGGCGTTCTGGCAATTAGTAATTAGAAGGGCTTCTTTGAGAAATTATATTGTTTGCAGTCTTGATATTGCATGGACATCAGAAGCTGAACTGGCAAGCATGTGGAGAATATTTATGTCTATAAGACCCCATTTCTAACTAAAGACTGCTTTCTCAATACTCTCTCCAATGAAGAGTAGCTGGGAGTTCGGTATGTAGTTGTCAAGACCATGAGTCCAGGGTTGCACTTTTCATGAAATATAGGATCTCTACATGTTGAGATAGTATAGGAGGATTCCTTGAGTGGGGGAGGTGGTAACAATGTTGACGAGGGAAGTAGGTACTTCCACACAGAGATTTAATAATCACTGAGGGTAAGATGATATCTTAGTAGGTGGTGGCTTGAGGATGTTGAAAAAGTCGGTGTTTGATGCAGGGTGTTCAGTCAGAAAAGTCCTCTGTGTGGTAGTGAACATATACCCCTGACCTGAATGCCCAACTGTACAGTTATCAGGATCCCTAATGCTGATTCGTGTTGTGTTACGTAAACATGATCATGTGTGTGCACCAGGACATAGGCCTGTCTCACAGACTGCAGTCATGTTGGACTGGTAGGGGTGCCCAAAGCACTACCTCATAGTGGTGGAAGGCTACTGCATTCAACAAGAGTTAAACATCACGAGCGTGGGAATGACAGCACACTGAAATGATCAGTAGGAGTGAACAGGTCCTTTTTAACCTGTGTCACTGGAGTGTAGGCTACAGGCTCACTCACCTTTTTTAAGTTCCGCCATGGTGTGTTTAACTTACCCTTGTCCTACATCACTTAGATGTAGAGTGCTTCGCATTGCAGGAGTAGTGATTCTGAGCTGAATTTACGTGTGCCTGGGAAAGATACAGTACAGAGATAGAATAGTGATGTGCAGTGCATGCATGGTGAGTATGTGTACTGGGTGTATATGTACCTGCGAGGGATATGTGTGCTTTTGAGAAGTACAATACATGTAGGGTGAAGTTTTATGCGGCGCACACATGGTGAGGGTGTGTGCTGGCAATGTAACAGTTTGCAAATAGCACCCCATTGCACAATACAGAAAGGCCACAGTACTGAGCAATGCACAAAGAATGTATGTGAGGGGGCTGAATGTATGTGTGCTTGGAGTGCCACAATACATGGAGGTGACAGTACTGGACAGTATGTGCACTGTGTAAGTGTTTACATCTCCATTACTCCAAGACCTTGTTTTTTCATTACAAACATTAAGTCCTTACTCTCCTCACTATTTGCTGAATCACTGACTCTTGGGCCCACTGGTCATGGTATGGAGTCTGCTCAGGAAGTATGCTGTGCTGGTTTATGGACTTTTTTGGAGGGCTTGTTTGTTTTACATTTTTAGGTGAAGAAAGTGGTATATGACAATCCATTCCAACTGATAATCTGAATTTTCTTTCAGACACAACAGGAAATTTAATTTCTTATGTGTTTCTATTTGTCTGGTGTCACAAATGGCACTATTTGTTTTGGAGACTTGTGGGTTTCAAAAGGGTGATATGAGTACACAGCCAATGTACCACTCACGAGAACATTATTATAGCCTTATAGCCCGCTGCAGAGAGCTATACCGGCTATTAAAGGCCCTCTCCAGCGTTAAAGGCCCGAGCCGAAGGCAAGAACCTTTAACAAGGGAGAGGGACTTTAATAGCCGGTATAGCCCAGCTACGAAGGGCTATAAGGCTATTAGAACATTCTGCCACTAGAGGGCAGAATGTTCTTACAAAAAAAGAACAAAGCCTTATGGGAGTGTGAGGGGATTGGAATCCCCTCAGGCTCCTTGAAGCCTTTGTTCACAGCCAGAGCTTTGAACAAAGAAACATTGGAATGTTGGAGCTCCAGGCTTATACCAGCCATTATAAGCCCGGAGCACTCCATTGGTTTCAATGGAGCTCCCAACATTCCAATGCTCTAATATAATAAACAATTCACAAGAAAGAATAAGGGAGAAACGTGCTGCAGCTCAGAATAAACCTAAGTGAATACTTACCGATTGGCCAGTTTATTTTCTATTAGCATTTCACTGTCATGACACTCAATTCACCAACTGGAAGTTCCAATAAAGTTATAGTAATTTAAGGTTATAGCAAGTGAGCATTTAATTGGCTGTTGAAACTCTTTAGCAGGCTTGTCTCCATGCAGCCTGCTGCGACGACCTTAAGCTAAAAGATTTTATTAAATGGAAGAACTGAAATGTAACTTAACCATAAACGACGTGTGTGGTAGGTATGGACACCCAATTTTCTATTTACATATCAATTTATACTTCCAAATCTTTAGACCAGTCCACTTTCATGTATCTACAATCAACAAAAAGACCTGAAATGAAAAGAACTCCACAAAACAGTGTTTGCTGTGCCATCCCCAACAGCTGTCATGAAATATTGGCAACGGGGCTAACACCAAATTATTCCTTTAAAATATTAAAAATAACTCATTCAATAAAATGTAAATATAATAAAATGCAACAAAGCGTGTTAGTAAAAATTAGTGTTTATGCTCTTAATTCTTTGAAAGGTGGTCTGGGCACAACCCACACAAGCTTGAAGTTTTCTTGAGCTGGTATGTTGTGTTTATTTTCAATTGCATGGAATTCACAAGGATCCCTAAAATAACATACTGTCTTAATCAAAATAGACTGGATTTCATCGTTATGGTACAATTAAATCAGTAATTTTAAATCCCAGAAAAATAAGTAGTAGGATGACATGTGAGAAATAAAACACCACACTCAATGCAGTAAAATATACACCACACGTTAGCTCTAAGATGCGAGTAATTAGCATACTCCCCTATTGGACAAACTTATATTCGTAATAATTGCCTTTTCTGAATAGTCACTTCTAAGTGGTGTTAGAAAATAATGCTGTGTTTGATTGTAACCTGTAATACTACACTGCATATCAAATATAAGAATTCAAATGATTTTTAGAGCCAAGAATTAAAATCAAAGCATAACTTACATAAAAGTTAACACAAGTCCAAAATATTCGTATCAGGCCTCGAGGGTGAAGTGGTGAATCATTCTGCAGTTCTACCTCGTGCTTTTGTAAATTCCAAGAGATGGCCGTCATAAATCTGCCTCGGGACTCTTTTGAGTCAGTTTCCTAGTTAAAAAATATCATATCACTATATCATACCACTTTCTATGAACGGCATCGAAAACGAGCACAGTTCAAGGGGTGGCCAAATGAACATTGCACTCGAAGTAGAGCAACTATCCTCGAATCAAATATATTATTAATCTAATCCTATGTTCCTCCGGATTGTACAGTAAATTGTACAATTCTACAAAAATGCTAATTTAGCTTGAAGGAAAACCTCAACAATCAGAGTTTGTCTGTTCATGTTTTTTTTTTAAGTTTGAAGCACACACACACACAACTAGGCCCTTCGAGATGCTCTGTCGGTTTTGCAACAAAGCTGAGCATTTGTAATGGGCCATTTCTGCATAAGTGGGCACATAGCCTTGCTGCGTGGTCGTGGTCTGCACAGCTTTTCGGCGAGGCAGCTCCTAACAACAGCCCAGCAGCAGCCCGCTTTGATCTCCACTGCCTTCCTTAATCTGGGTTGTCAAGGTTCACTTGTTGGAGGCTGTTTACTTTACTTCTCCCAAAAAGAAAAAAAAAGTATTTTTTCTCCTTCAGACAATGACTAATCCAAAGACCAGGGAAAAGGAATGCTGCCAATGCAAGTTGTTAAAGCTACAATACCTTTTTTTCAGATCATACTTTTTACACGACTCATTTTCAATGACAACTAGCTCCAAGGTTTGAATTTTATTCAAGAACAGATAGTAGATTTGTACAAACAAAAAAATAGAATTTCGGGAGCCATACTATGAAAACTGGAGTGCTTGCCTACCCCAGCCAGGCTGAAATATGTGATCAGTTATGTTAAATATGTATGTAATTACTACTTAAAGGCATGCAAATCAGCATGTCTGTAAGGCAGTTTTCACCACAGAGGAGAAAAATTATGGTCTTGAAAAACAAAGAATAAAAAAACCTTGTACAACCCTTCCCACTGCATACAGTTAATTATGTACAAAAGTGACATACTGCAAAAGGCAACTATCGCTGTACACGTTGGTACACCAGTCCTTACATGGCACACTAGAATCTTAAAAAGTACTTGCTAACACCATATTCAAAAAGGAAAAAGCAGTAAATGCTAGGTCAAATGGGGACAAACCATCACATTGTGGAATGCCAGGTGGAGTTCATATTACATTATAGAACATGAGTTTACGAATGTGATACAAGAGAATAACATACATCTGTCATAAAATGTGTATCTTCAAATGAAAGTGTACTGTTTGCATTGTGACTTCTGAGCACATTGTTTTTTTTTTATTACTTCAGTCTCATACAAGTAGAATGTGTACAATGCAGGTAGAAAACGCATTTGGCAATACAGTAAACACTCAAAGCTGGGAGGACTTTCAAAGACCGACCGTGAAATTACAACAATCAATAAGAAAGAGGACACAACAATATTTCAAAATAGCCTCACCTTTGCAGCCCTTAATACGGCATTTTATTTTCAATATCATTTTTAGAGCCCAAAGTCATTAGTAACTGCCACGTTCTAAACACAGACACTCGCTTATTGTAATCAAAATAAACGTTACCATGTAAGTTGCATAACCTTATTTTAGCAGGATAAACATGCATGTTAAGATTAATTAGTTTAATTTTAAAGAGGAAAAACATAGAAGGTTGGCAGATGACTCGATGTTACCAAAGACAAAGTTGTGACTGAAAATTGAGATGGGCAAAACTGCCAAGTTATGGCAGCTGATTGGGACTGCCGAGTACCCAAAGCTGTGCTCATGGGCATGACCAGAAGATGGAGTCGTGCCTGGGCTGCCAGGTTAGTTGGTCTGCTGGTTAAGTGCAGTTGGTCTACAGTGTTTGATAGTTGACTGTGTAACAAAACAAAGGGACACTAAGCTGAAAAGCCAATCTTTAGTTAAATAACCATTAAACGGAGCTTATAATTAGTCCAAACTGAATTTACTTTTTCCAAATACATTCCATCATTTAGCCCCATCAGCAAGACAGCACGTGGCAACTAAATAAACCCTAGACAGTGCTGCATTATTTGCAGTTTTATGATGCCTGTCCAAACAGCATGCATTTACTTTGGAGACGCTGGTGCTATGCTGCCAACGAATAATGGAGACAGGAAATAGAGTAGCTACATTTCAGTATGGGACGGGCTGTCTTCAACATTAGAGAAGGCTGGGCGCAAACTTTGGCAAAAAGCTTAGCTCTTGCAGGTCGTTTCGTACCCTACTCGACAGATTTTACAATAAGGTGTTCGTTACATAGGTCCAATGTCGAGTACTGACGGATGCATGCGCAACTGTAATCGGGGCTAGTGCTTCACTACACCCCTGGAAGGTTGTATTCAAACATTGCGCATCCAAAGCTGGCGATTCAATGCGAAGAGCAGCATTGTTTCCTAATGGTTTGTAATTAACAAGTTCCAATTAGGAGTCAGTGACGACTATTTATCATGCGGGTGAGTAGGGATAGGGTGCACGTGTCTGTGTGCTCGCAAGTTTTGAAAAGGGAGATTGGATTTAGATAAGTGCAACCAAGTATCTGCGCTGTACGCTCCTGCATTCATTCAACCAGACAGTCAGATTTGTTTTTTGTTGTTGCACTTTCATAAAGCACCAACTCGACCCGAAGGTGTAGGAGCGCTTTACAAGAGCACCAGTTGCATTACAGACGGACACATTATTTTATTTAGGATTTTTTTTAGCACAGGGTGATTAAGTGAATCACAGGGTGCCTGAGCCTCCCACCAGACTCGAACCTGGTTCCCCAGCTTCAAGGTCGGCCGTTTTAGCCGTTAATCTCTGCAGTCCTATTGAAAGTTGTCACTCTTTGGGAGTGACGTCCGCACGTTCTGCTGCTCTCCGCGGCTTTGCGTGGAATGGCACGCTGCTGCCCTCTGGGGCTTTCCGACTGTCGCCTTCATCACGCATTGCTTTCACGGGTCACTTCTTCCCCCCACCCATGGTCGTTTGTTTCCTTCTGCATTAGCCACTCCCCTACCCCTCCCCGTGACACACTGACACCGAATCGAGAACGCGCCAAAGGCCAGACGGACACAAGACAGGAACCTGACCGAGAGAGAGCCGGGCGGAGAAGGAGCAGCCCGGAGTACAAGATAGCGGCAGCCCAGACTTATGCAAATATCACCGAAAGCCTGTAAGCAGCACAACAAGCAGGGCGTCCACACGCACGTGGGTTCTGAAGGGAAACTTATTTCCCTTCTCCCCTCTTGAAAAAAAAAAGTGCGAAAAAGCAACGAAAGGCGACTAAACTTAGAGAGCATAACTCACCCGCTGGGGACGTTCTGCCGGCTCAAAATAATGCCATTCTCTCCCCTTTATGTCAGAGACACACATGCGGATCTCGTTTGTAGCAAGTAAAGCATGCAACAGTCATGCAGTAAACAACAACAGATCCCTCCGCGTGAGGAGGGTCACTATCTTCAGCCACAGCGGGGGGCTTCCGGATGGTCGAACCCCCCAGGGACGAGTCTCTGGGCGGCGACAGAGTTACTCAGCCCATCCAAGCGAAACGTGGGTCCGACGTTTCCTCGGCAGGTTCTCTTTTTCTTGACTCTATTTTGTTTGTTATTGGAAGCCGCGGATGAGGACGTTGTTATTGTTTGCTGTTGTGCGTCTCTGACGTCACATCCACCTGCTGAGTAAACAAGGCTGTGTGCGGCTCCGGGGACTGCCGAGGCAGGGCGGCGGCGAGGGTTCGCCGGCTTGCCTGAGGCGAGAAGAAAGGCTGGCTGGCGGGCGGGGCCGGAGCCGCAGCGGCGCAGCTGTCTTTAACCGTGCCCGGAGCGAAGAGAGCAAGCCAGGGGGCGGCGCGGGGAGAAGAGGAGATGCGAGCGAAAGTGGGAGTAGTGTGCGGGCTGCGTCTGCTTTCACTGGTCATGCCCTTTTCATAATGAAAGGAGAAAAGTTCGGGAGGTGAAAGTTCACATGGGGGACAGCCCCTTAGGCAGGGAAGCGGCAACAGGCAGGGAAGGTTGGTTGAAGCCAAGTGCTGCCTGCGGGAAAGGCCACCACACAAATCGGGGCCTTCTTTGATATCGATATAGTAAAGTGTGTGTCAGGAAGGAGCAAAGAGATGCAGCTAAAGGCTCTTTAAGAGTTTGGGAGCATTACGTGATCTAGATGGGCCCTTTTTTTGCAGTTGAGACAATCAATTCAGCCTTAACGAAAGTAATAATATTCTTGACATACGACACTGCTTCTCCGCATTCTTTAAGTGCTACGCAGTGTGTATGACCGAGCATCCTCCAAGCGTTTTCAGTTCTTACTATTAAAACTAAAATGTGTTTGAGGGTTTTTCCTTTATCCTAAATTAAGATGTAAAATTGTTAATCCTTTTTAGCGAACATTCCATTCTTTTTTTGCAGTTGCGAGTACACATTTATTCATTTCACGAGGTTGAGCTCTGTTATATTTTTTTGACTGATTGGCAAAATAAAAGGAACTTCGGGGACCAAGTAGGGCCAGAGTTAAGAAGACATGTTCCGTGTATTGTAATGCAGTTGTATTTAAGTAGCGCTTACTGCCACTGACGAGGTGATGAAGGGGTTTGTGGCGAGTAGCATGCTACTCTGCAGTCCAAGGTCAGTGGTTAATCAAGTGGTATACATTATTGTTGTAAATTTGTTGGTTATAGGGTTAGTCTTGTGCTAAACTGAATTTCCTTCAATTTGCAAGTTATGATGGATTAAGTTACTTGGAGTTGGGTGTAATTATTAGAGTGAGTTTAAGTAAGTGGGTTAAAAGAGAGAAGAAATAGTATGGAGTCAGTTAGGGATTGTGAGACAGCAAGGGGACTAAACAGAATGAGCCCATTTATATTAGGAGCGGAATAAGTAGATCGTTTAGAAAGGTTTTGGTATTACAGATGTGGTTACGAGTAGAGTTTATGATTTGTAAGGAGGAGTATGCTTAGTTTAGGAGAGAGTAAGGCAGCAAGCATGGAAAGGGTAGGGTAAACTCAAAGGCACTCGCATGCAGAGGATGGAGTATAAGGAGAGTATCATTCAAATAGGAAGGCAGGCAAGAGAGTAATCCTTAGCTATATCTCAAGTTATTTTCAGACCCGGTTTTCTAGAATGTTGAAGTAGGATGCAATCTAAGGACCTACAAAGAGTAGAACGAAATGCTTAATATTGATTATCTGTGGGCAGGTGACATAAGGTCTTCTATCTTAGGTTGGTGGTTCTCTTTAGCAGTTCATACTGCCAGTTTTTTTACCCAGTTAATAAACATTATTGAAATATAAAACTTCAAATACATAATTGCGCTGTTTATACTTTACAATGAACACTCATATCTCCCTGTTCGACCCCCTTAAGCTCTGGGTACCTAAGGCCTTTAAAGCTCCTAAAATTCCAGTAACTCCTGCAACCACATCTGTCAGCAGGAATTACATGACTCCTTAAACTGCACTGTTCTCCCTCAACCAACCTTTCGCCCATGTACCTCAACATCTTCGAGCAAACTTGCTGCAACTAAGTTTACTGTAGTTCTAACCCGTTTAGTCATACTTACCATGGGCAATACATAGTCACTGAGAGCATGCAGGCACTTCAGTTGTGGAGGGTGCTGTACCTCATTGCCCACTGTTTCATTGGCCCATTGCCTACTGTACTACTAGAGTCTTCTCCTCTAAGCTGCAGCCCAGTTCCTCCTCCGTATGTTGATCTCTTTAATAATCCTGCTGAATGGTTCTCCTAGCAGAAAGGTTATATCTGTACAGTCAGATCATTTTAGGGTTCCTGTGTATAATATATTTTCCTTGAGCACAGCCCTATTTGGCTATCAGGAGTTCACCAAGGGCATGATTCTTATAGTGTGTGCAAAGGTTGGCATTCAAAAATATTTTGTGTTGGTGAAATTCCATGCTTGAATTTGCTCACGCAGAAATTCTTCCAGTGTGTTGCAATTTCCATGTGTGCAAATATAGTGCTAGAAGACAGTTTATGGGCATTTTCTGGGTGGGTCAACCTACAAAAATGGCAGGATGGTTCCTGTGTAGAATTAACTTGCACATTTAGCCCTGGCAAAGGCAGATATAACTGATTTCTTTGTGGTATGAACTTGGAGAAAGCACTTCTGTATTCAACAGGGGAAAAGGAGAAGGGATTTTCTCCACAGAGAAAAAATATTTACTCTGGTGAAAGTAAGTGGAATTACCCCTTTGTGTCACATTTCTGCATGCACTTTTAACATTTGCAAACACAAGAATATTTACTCATTTGAGTACAGAAATTCATTAAGAATTACAAAAAAAAGTCAAATTGTCTCCAAATGTTGAATCACATAGGGCCATATGTATCAAGCCTTTTTCGATTCGCAAAGGCCGGAATTCGGCGAATTCCGGCCTTTGCGAATCACAAAAGGTTGTTTTGCATTTTTTGATATGTATTAAAAAAATCGCATCATAAGGAATCGCATACATTTGTGATTCCTTATTTTGCTAAAGCATTTAAGGAATCGCAATTTTGCGATTCCTTAAATGCTATGTATGAAGTATTTTTCTATAGCGAATTAAGCTTAAGAAATCGCAATTTACCACCAACTTTCAATTGGTGGTAATTTGCGATTACTTGTAGAAATGCACAAATTGGCATTTTTGATTGTGGCATGTATGTGCCCCATATGCACACACATGCTGATTTCAGGGATGCAGCAGGGTGTCCTTGAGACACCCCTGCACCCTTGAAATCAATCTCATTTTGCGATTAGAAAATTGCGAATCTCAAAATGAAATGCATTTCACAATCATTAGGAATGAATGGGAAGTGATTCCTTATTTGCGAATTCGCAACTTGTGAATTTGCAAATAAGGAAGATTAAGGAATCGCAAAAAAAATGTGTTTTTTTTCCCATACATACCGTTTTGCGATTTCTAAATAGCAATTCCTTAAAAATCGCTATTTAGAAATCGCAAAATGGAACTATGATACATATGGCCCTTTGTGTGCTAATTTCCGACTCCTGTGGCCTTTGCAACTCTTGGGTAGTGGGAAGAGTGAATGACAGCTGAGGGTCTTTTTCATTGAAGAAAAAAACAGCCATTGGTTCATTGTGGGTTCCATGTTCGCAAAAAACTTTAACCCTTCATGTGAAAGGTTCCTTGATTTAGAATCTACTTATTTAAAACCAGATCATTTTGATTTGAAAATAGAGAGTACCTCTGCCTCCAAAAGGATTTACTATAAATTAGTTTTCAAACTGCAGGGGAATAAGTCTGGAAATTTGACAAATTAAGGAATTAGAATCACTTGAAGTAAAATTAAAAAACATGCATTGGCTAATATTATTAATGTTCTTATTTGATTCCAGTGAAGACTGTAAATTTAGATCCCAAACGTCCATTGAACTTACATTTGAGTTTTGCAGTTTCCATGTTAGGTATGCCTCCTCTTGTTCACCTCAGACCAAACAAATACTACAATGGCATTTCTCCAGATCCCCACATTTTTTATTCTCTAACTTTGGCAAGAGTTCTCCGCCCAAACATAATTTATCCAAACAGTGCACTATAATTCATATTTTATTGTACTTTGGGTAATTTTTGTAGCACAAACCTAACAGTGATTTGGTGGCGCATTTTAAATAGAACTCCGGAATATGTGCCACCAGATGCAGGGTATATGAACACGGGTGGAAGATTAAGTAAACAATAAAAAGCGTGAGCATGAGCAAAAAATGTAATGCTTCCCTGACCTAGTTGGCGATAGGAAGCACTAGAAAATGAATACAAAAAAGGTACTTTACAATCGTGAAAGTACGTTATACCTTGAAAGGCATGTGGGAAAAGATACATCAATACCTGTATAATATTGGAAAGAGGAGGGTCTTGTTATTTCTTGAATGTCAGGAGAGAGGGTGCCATTCTAAGGTGTGGTTAGGGAGGGGTTGTTTCACAGCGAAGGTGTTTCTTCTGACCCTAGCAGATGAGATAAAACCCCAACTGTTTGTTTCAAACCTGGGCATATGTCAGTGATGATAAAAATGGCAGCATGATGCCTAAACTGCATTTGAGAGCAATGACCGAGATCAAGATCTGGGAGTTTAAAACTAGTCTTCCATTTTATGTCTGCCTTGGATTCAGTTGTGCATATCATGTTCTAGAATGAAGTTGATGCAGGATCTTTTCCATGAATGCTTCCTGCAGGGGTTGCCAACCCAACTGATTGGTATTTTTGTGATATGGATGGTCTATTAATATGAAGTCGTGAAGAAATTAGGGCATATCAACAGAGAAGTTTGCTTTTCTTTCTATATAGAACAATAATGGAAAAGAGAAAATACAGGTAGATGACTCTCCAAGGTTTCTTTAGACCGAAGTAAATCTATTGAAAGTAAAAGACTTCCCATGTTGGAACCAAGTGCGATATAAGGGATAACTGACTGCCATATAAAGGATGCAGGGGTGTGGAATTTAATAAAAATATCTACTTGTTAATTTGGCAGGTTGCTTCATAAGTCTACTTGTCCTATAACAAAATCCACTTGACCCATGTGTGCCATGTAGTGCAGCGACAAATTATGGCAGCAAGCTCATTATATAAGAACTCTAACACAGCCTCTCTGATGATGCCAGGGCTCTACCATAGTAGTGTTTGAATACTTGCAATCACCTTGTGTTGCAACATTTCCGCAGATCTACATACTGGGGCTGAAGGTAGTGGTAAGCAATAGTTCCAGGGTTAGAATGCCCTTTTGAGTCTGTTCAAACCTACTAACGTTCATGTTTTAAGGGTTTTCAACAACTCTTCTTTAATATTTTCCCATGCCGAGAAATGTTGGAAATTTACTCCTGACAATGACAGACGTAACCTTCCAGAGTTGGGGAAAAAAAGTGGTTGGAGCGAAAGTGAACTTGCAAACACTCAGATTTTCGCATGAGCAAATCTACACATGTAAATGTGCTCATGCTAAAATGCAGTTCACATATTTTCTAGGAGTACTATTTATTGTCCTACTTCTGTAAATTCTTGGGAATTCACAAAAGCTGTACAGCTGCACTTAATACAAGGACATATTCTGCGGGTGCACTTTTGAGACTTTCTTTAATAACTGGGCCCCTAATTTGGTCTGGCGTTGATGGTGACCTTTTGTGTTTATTAAAATTCTGTCTCTCTCTCTGTATCTGCTGGCTTCACTGTGAGCGACAGCATTCTGCTCTTTCACAAGGAGCATATCAGCACACAAAGTAGTTTTGTTCAGTGCCAGTAACTAGTGTTGCAGTGTGTGCTTTTTGAGACAAAAAAAACAATTTTTGATTTTGCTAATGTTTATAATAATGGTGAGGGCCCGGCAGCTTCCACACCGATAGGTTTTGCAAAAACCACGCCAAAACAAGTCACACATTGATAAAACTAAAAAGCTGACCACCAATTTCAGACCTACTGGTTTTACCAAATGCTTGTTTATTTTTGTTTCCCATAATCGCATTGAAACTGGTTACACTGATTTTCCATTATGAACATTTTTGGGAAATACCAGTATTCATCAACACATGTTACTATATAATGCTGCAAAGAAATGGTACCCTAAATTTTACAGTAGTTTTACAAAAAAAAAAAAATCCTGCTTTTATTTTTTATGAACATTTTATTTTGAAAGCAAAGAATCAATCTTGCTTTCAAGCATCTGCAAATATTTGCTTAATCGGAGAGCATCCTGGGAGCATTATACATCGCCTGATATTGCTAAACTTTGAAAACGTGTCTACACATTTTTATACTGTAACCACTGTCAGTAGTGCAGTCAGAGCTTATATTTACTTAGAACGTTCACACTAATAATAAAGGCTTTCAATTAATGAACCATGAATACAAGTTTGAACAGCATTAGCATATGGGCAAAAATATTACCTTAACTAAAGACAGTTCCCTTCCCCAATCCATAATGTGGTACTGCAAACTGGCATCCAAAGGGTTTGTACTGCAGGGGGTTGGGCCTACTTGTCCCAAGGACAAAATACATATGAAAACTTGTTGAACTTGACCCCAACCAATATGTCCTGGGTGTCGGGCTGTAGGAATTCCACATCCCTGCAGGATGCAAGAAACATCATAAAATTGACTAGTTGATCGGGGACCCTGGAGCACATCATGGCATTGACTTGCATGTGGGGAATGCCTGGGGCACACCATGGGCTTTAACTAACTTGGGAGTATGGTGCACATAATGAAGTATTGACCAACATATGGAGAATACCTTTGAAATATCATGGAATTTACTGGCATATGTTGGTTACTTGGTACAGGTCTTTGAAATGATGGAAATGTGTAATATTATCTTAGCCACATATTTGTACTGACTGGCATGTGGACACTCCATGGCATTGACTGGCATATGAGGGGCACCTGGTGCTCATCACGATATGATGAGTAAGTGGGGCTAATACATTGTGCACTTCCTGTCATTGACATTTCAGGATACCTTTGCAATTGATCGCAATGACTGTAATTTGATTGAGCTTCTTAGAAACACAATGGCAATGATTGGCATATATTTGCCAAAATTCAAGGGTTTGTATTTACTGACAAAGTTAATGTGTTTACTAAAAATCATAAGGTGTTATTTTATGCACACAATATGTACTTTTTTCAGGAAGCAGGCTGATGTTAGGGGGCACAATTTGTTAAATCACAGTGAAACTTGTATTTGGTGGGCAACAGGTGCATTATCAGAAAATGTCAAGCAAATACATTGCAAAAAACTGTATTTCCTTATGAAATGATTATTACTATATTTAACACAGTGAGACCCAGTGCTGCTCTTTGATGTTGTAAAATCTGCACAACATGGAGGATAGCTTGGACGACTAAAATGTAAGGCAGGGTGGACATACCAGGATGAGTAGATATGCCCTTACAATATCCAAGAATAAACTTGATATTGTAAGTGCACAGGGAAGCCACAGAGAGTATATGGGCTGGATACTTGTCATTACGATTATCCTAGCTCTAGGATGGCTTCACTATACTCAAAGATACTTGGTAACAAACATCTTTTCTTGATAAATCCTCGCTGATGCCAGTGTTGCATTTATTAATAAGCGCACACAGGAGACCCTTGAGGGTCCCCTGATACCTACCAAGCACTGGTATGGTCTCTGACTAGTTTTATCAATTATATAACATTCCTAGACAACTGGGGACTTTATGGGAATTCAAGTCCTATACATAAAACCATGATAGACGCATGAGTACAGTGTACCAGTCAAAAACAGTTACATTTGTATCACATTTGTATAAAAGTACAAAATTATTGCATAAACATACATAAAAAGTATTTAATAACTGTGCCTGGCACAATATTTCAGTGATTTATTAATTACCTAGCACAAGCATAAACCATTCAATAACTTGAATGCAAGAATAAAAAACAACACAGAACACAATTCCAATGAAAACAATCATGGGTGACAGATGTAATAAAGATCATAAAGTTTCTACGTGCGTTTCGGCGTGCAAGCGCCTTCTTCAGGAAGAGCCACGATAAAGTCTGTACAATTAAAAACACATACGTTGTTCACATGTTAAACATATATTGGTACACTGAAACCTAAGCTGCAATATCCGTTGTGAATTACAGTACTAGGGGAGACTCCAAAGAATAAAGAGAAAATAAAGGAAAATGAAAGGAAAAATATATTTTAATAAAAAATGTTTCGTTTATAAAAGTGATATAAGAAATGCTAGTAAATGTCCAAACACCAAAGAGGAAACTCCCAGACTGGTGACATGCAACAGAGAAAAAAAGGACTGGAGAGTAAAAAGACCTCTATTGTGCATAGGTACCTCTAGTAACCCGATAGAGTGCAAAAAGCTAGCACATTACAACTTACTCAAGGAATATTGAGTTGTGTCCCATAGGTGAAGTAGAAGGAACACAAAGAGCTGCAATGAAAAACGAATTGATGATGGACTTGCACAAGAATATAACTGTACACGGCTATGGACATGGCTGAAGGACTTGCGAATAATTACCTGCCCTAAAATGATTTATATATTTATGAAGAGCCACGTTGATTGCGTCCTACGTGATTAAAAACATGCAGTCCAAAGATATAGACGCCTTATGGTTGACTTAGGACGTAAAATCTAATGTGCCGACATAAATCCTCAAGATACGATGACTGTATTGATAAATGCAGAGGTGTTGCACAACAATCTGTAGAAAACAAAATTACATTTAGACATCGAACTAGGAGCAGATGAAGTTAGGTAAATCTAAAAATTACAACTAAAGATACCTTTAATATTGCTCCGAGTTTCTAATGGGAGACTAATAATGATGCATAGTCTCACAATGGGACCAGTATCTAAATCTGGCCCTAAGAAAATCTCATGCCTGATATCTAAAGAAGCAGAAAAATTAAGTCAAGAAAGCGATTTTTGGAAAGGAGGGTTTCGCACATAATAACTAAAGAAAGTGTTAAAAAAAGGAAAGTGCTGCAAGGATTGCAAATTGTGTGTTTTAATAAGCCGAATTGTAAACAGGAAAGAAGCCTGTTTACGTGTTTTATAGAGGTCATACTACAGAGTTAATAACACTGACAAAGAAGGTAGCATATAAAAAGCGAAGGACACCGCTCAAATGTAAACAACTCTGTTGGTCAGTACCAACAATTAAAGGGACGTGTTGGAGTACGGATTACACTAAAATACAGGCTCCAAAAAATGCTTAACTAAAGGTATCTATACAACGCAATAAATAGAAAACGCCAACCAAGTACTTACAGGGCAGCGTGTCAGTCTGTGATACCTCGCGTGCAACCTCGATTAAATGAACGTTGGATCTGTAGGCCGTTAAATAACGGAGACAGGCGTAAACGTGTTTCCGTGGGGTCCCTTATTTTTCAAAAACTCTGACTAGTTTTAGCCAGCCTTCCACCACCAGACATGTGTCTGACCTAATGGTGTGAGTGCCAGCGCTCTCAGAGGCCAGGAACAAAGCCTGCTCTGGGAGGAGGTGCTTCACACCTCCCCAGGACAGGATGGCCTTCTGAGGCAGGAAGCTTCAAAGATGATGTTGTCTTTAAAATGCAACCCAGGCGAATGCTGAACCCCTTCCGTCCCTGCTCCACTTTTGGCTGGAGGATAGGCGGGAAAATTCAATGAGGAGGTGTGCCCGCATTTAGCCACCACTACTTCTAAGGTGTGGCAGGCAACGTGGACACTATTTTTGCAAATCCTCCATCTTTAGATGTAGGAAAACAACCTAACAGGGCTATGGTAGCTCCCCTTTCCATAGGAAGTGGACACAAAGGTAGTTAGCCCATTGGCTACTACCGGTCCCCCCCTTTAAAACCTCTAAATTTAGTATTTAGGTGGCATCTCTAGACCTTGCAACCTAGATTTGATGGACCTAAGAAGAGCAACAAACAAAGAAGAGCTGCTGACTCAAGAACCGAAGACCTGCTCCAGAAAATTGGTGCCAAATCCTGCCGGCTGCTTCCAGGACTCAACAGTCGTGGCCTGCTGTCTCGGCCTGCAACTCTGAGGCCTCTAAGAACCCCGGAGCACCTCCAGCCTTCGACAAATTGCAGAGAACCTCCCTTGAAGTAGAGGAGCTACTTGCCTGCAGGCACCGAACCTCAAAATCTGGTTTGCCAATGTGCTGTACCCCAGCGACTCTGGTGCAGCACCTAAGCACGAAGAGGTACATTCGCTCGGAAGGGTCAGATCGGTCCCACCATCAAGAGGGAGGACAACAGAACTTACTGGAGCCATGTCGCACCAATACCAGGGGTACCGGACCCCCTGCAGTGAAGACTGAGAAGAAAGAGTTCAATTCGTACTCTATCAATGCAGAGGGTTGGGGATCAACATTGTTGGTCCCCTTGACCCTCAAACAGCATCAGGGAACCGATTTATATGAGTGGTAGTGGATCATGCAACTAGGTGTCTTGAGGCAATTCCCCTGACTACCATCGCCCCTACAGTGGCAATGCCCCTCCATGGTATGATTACTAGGGTTGGGTTTCCAAAGATGGGTAGTATCAGACAGAGGTACAACCTTCATTTCTGCCTTCTTAAAACATGTGGAGTGAGTGGGGAGTGACCTATAGGTTCACTACTCCATACCACCCACAGACAAATGGGCTTGTTGAAAGATTTAACAAGACTCTAATGGGTATGATTAGTGAGCTGCCTGAAAAGCTCTGAAGGAGATGGGATGTCTGCTTTTTGATTACGGAGAGGTGCCACAAAAGGGAGTAGGGGTTTGAATTAATGGACAGGTTTAGGAGCTGCCAAATATTTCAGGACGTTTGATCTCGCATCAGTGTACTGACAGATAGGTTTGACGCCTGGAGCCAAAGACAAATCAGCATTTTCAATACCAGCTGGGCAGTATCAGTTTACTGTGATGCCCTTTGGACTGAATAATTCCCCCTATCACATCCCAAAGGCTAGTGAACAAAGTCCTTGCTGGGCTGGAGTCCATTAGTGTAACATACCTTGATGACATTGCTATCTTTAGCTCCACCTGGCAGATCACCTGATCCACTTTGGGGAGCTTCTAAAGGCTCTGTAGAGGGCAAGCCTCACCATCAAGGCAAAGAAGTGCCAGATAGGGCAGTGCACAGTTGTATACATGGGACACCTTGTGGATGGAGGCCAAGTTCAACCCCTATAGCCCAAATTCAAGACCATTCTACATTGGGAGGCTCCAGCCACCCAGATTTAAGTCAGGGCATTCCTTGGCTTGACTGGGTATTACAGGAGGTTTATGCAGGGATACGGGTCCATTGTGACTCGTCTCACAGAACTGACCTACAAAAAGAGCTGTCATAAGCTTTTGACACCCTGAAGAAAGCAATATGCTCAGCACCCATTCTGAAACCTCCAGATTATACCAATCGGTTCATAGCACAGGACAGGAGCTGGTCCTATCCCAGACCAATAATGATGGCCATGACCAACCTATTGCTTTCATAAGCAGGAGGCTTCTCCCCAGAGAGCACCATTGGAGTACCATTGAGAGGGGAGCATTTGCTGAGGTTTGGTCCCTGAAGAAGCTGAGACCATACCCGTTTGTCCAAACTGACCAGAGACCTCGCAGATTGCTCATGCAGATGAAAGGAGAGAACCCCAAACTGTTAAGGTGGTCCATATCCCTTCAGGGAATGGATTTTACAGTGGGTGGAACACAGACCTGGGACTGAACATGCCAATGCAGCTGGCCTTTCCAGGTTCTCCCACTTGGACAATGAAGACCCCCTAGTGAAAAGGTTCCCTCACACTCTTGTTTGGGGAGGGTCATGTAGGAAAGGGTCTCTTTTTTACATGGATAGCCCTGACTTTTTGCCTGATGTGATTTTGAATTGAAAGTGCACTCCCAATGCCAGACACCCTAGTAAGTCCCTAGTAAAAGGTACCCCTGGTACCTAGGGCATGAGTACTGAAGAGGGTACAATGGGGTTGTAGCACAACTTGTGCCACCCTAGGCACTCCTCACCAAGAGCATGCACACTGCCATTGCAGGCTGCATGTCTTCGTGCAGAGAAAACCAAAGAGTTGTGCCCCCTTTCACTGCATATAGGCAAGTCACCCTTGCTGCAGGCCTTACAGCCGTAAGGCAGGGTGCACTATATCCCATGTGTGAACATACCACCATAAGCAGATATGACCCCTATAATATCAAGTCTATTCTTGGATATTGTAAGGGCGCTGGGAAGCCATAGAGCGTATATGAGCCTGATACTTGTCATTATGAGACTCCTAGCTCCAGGGTGGCTTCACTGTACCCTAAGATGTTTGGTACCAAACATCTTGTCTTAGTACATTCTCACTGATACCAGTGCTGGAATATTTATTAATAAATGCACACAGGAGCCCTTTTAGAGGGTCACCTGAAACCTACCATGCACTGGTATGGTCTCTGACTAGTTATAGTCATCCCAGCCTGCCACCACCAAGACATGTTTCTGACCTCATGGGGTGAGGGCCAGTGTTTTAGAGGTCAGGAACAATACCTGCTCTGGGTGGAGGTGCTTCACACCTCCCCAAGGACAGAATGGCCATCCGAGGTGGGACGCTTCAAGGCTGCTTCCAGGACTCTACAGTTGTGGCCTGCTGTCTTGTCCCCTGCAACTCTGAGGCTTCCAAGAACGCTGGAGCACCTCCAGCTTTCGAACAAATTGCAGAAAACCTCCCTTGAAATAGAGGAACTACTTCCCTGCAGCCACCAAACCGCAAAGTCCGGTTTACCGATCTGCTGCACCGCAGTGACTCCGGTGCAGCACCCACGCAAGAAGAGGTACATCTGCTCCGAATGGTCAGATCTGTCCCTCTTCCAAGAGCGAGGACAACAAGACCTACCAGAGCCATTCCATACCAATACCTGGGGAACGAATCCCCCTGCACCGAAGACCGAGAAGAAACAGTCCAATCCGAACTCCAATGACACAGGACGCAGACACCCATCGAGGGACTTCGAGACTCCTGAGACCCACTCCGTCTCTGGCCCAGCTGTCCCTTAATTGCTTCTCCAACCTGCCTGCCCCTGACTGAGTGGACCCTCTTGACACACAACACTTGACTGCCCTAACTCTACCTGGCCGGGGTAACGACAAACCAGCTGTGATCCAGTGGTCCTGAGGCCCTTGCAACGTGCTCCCTCGAGTGGGACTCCCTAGGCTTAACTTTAAATCCTCCTGTACAGTGTGCATTCAGGTGGCCCCCTTCTTCGTAGCATGCTTGCAACCAACGACCTCAGCACCCTGCTCCTGGCCAAATCTTGGCCCCTTCTGAACTTCTGCTGCTGGAACATTGGATCTGGTCTTGCTACTTACCTGAATCCAGAAGGTGAACCTTGCAAACTCCCTGTGTGATTTTCTATACTTTTCCTTTTTTCTCCCATTGACCTCTATTATGCGTAATTGTGCACAACAATGATTTCATTTGTGAACTTTGAAGATTTGTGCCTTAAAAACGACGTACCTTTACCTGGTACAATCCGGCTTCATTCCACATAGGTCGACTGCGCTTAGCCTTAGGACTGTCTTCTCGGTATTAAATAGGATCTCCCCGACCACCCCCGCGGCGGTGGTGCTTTTAGATGCTGAGAAGGCCTCTGACTCTCTGGAGTGGCCATTTCTCTTTGCCATGCTACACAAACTGGGCATGCCGAGCAACTTTATTGCGCTGGTATTGCTTTAAATGCGTCTCTACTGGCCAAACTCCAGGTGACTGGATCACTATGACACCCTTTTTTGGTCTTGCGTGGTACCCAGCGGATCTGCATGCTATGGCAGCTACTTTTTATAGTGGCAATGGACTCCTTAGTCAGACACCTGCAGGAGAAGCATATGTACTGGGGACTCCGGTTTCGCCCTGGATCACTGCATTTATCCATGTACACAGATGAAATAATGCTTTTTATCAGAAACCCAGCTGACAATCTGCAACCCCTTATGGATGAGATTGGACGATTTGGGGACAATGTCAGACTTACACATCGACTGGGACAAGTCTGAGTTTTTTCCCCTCCTGGAAGTGACTGGCCCATTTGGCTGTGTTATGCTGCTGCTCTGGGTGGCTGACACCACCAGATTCCTAGGCATCTGATTACACAAAAACAAAGAACAGGTAATTTGTTTAAACTATGGCCCTGCGATGGGCAAACTGACACGCAGATAGACCGCTGGATTTGTCTGCCACTGTCCATGAACGGCGGCAAAGCCCTCATCAAAATGAACGTTCTCCCTCTCTTTCTTTACTTATTCGTAAACATACCCATTGCCTTGACAAAGGTTTTTTTCCACAGATGCTCGATCAGCAGCTTCGCCTGGTGTGGGCTGGTTAAAGGCCATGACTCACCTTGGATGCACTTACACTGCCTTACGAACTGGGTGGTTTTGCGGTCCCTGATCTATACCTGTACTGTTCGGTCGCACAGGACCAGTTCGCATTCTATTGGTTCCAACCCGATGCACGTATATCTTACATTGAACCCCAACAAGACCTGGCTGACCCCACCAGTCTAAATGCGATATTTCCACATGGTATCCGGCTGGATCCCAACGACATATAAACACCGTCCACTAGGTGCTGGGCCTGGCAGGAATTAGGTCTGCTTCTAGGCTCTAGTTCTCTATACTCTCCTAAATTGTCTATACCCCTGAATCCACGGTTACTGGCTTCATCTGAGAAGCTGGTTCAGCGCACCCTACGAAACCTGTGACTACACACATTTGGGGATCTCTTCCCTGATGGACACACTGTAACACTTATTGCTCTCACAGCACACCCCTTTATGTCCTATAAGGACAGATTTATCATGAGAAGGTTATTGGCCACCCAGCGCACCACACTCCTGTCCCTTCCCCTCCCCCCGAACGAATTCACACCCATCACGCTATTCATATCGGATCATGGTGGCTCACACCTGGTCACTAAACTGTACTGTGCTTGTTTATCACTCAGGCAGGTGCCAGACCGAGGGGCGAGGCGCCACTGGGAGCAGAACCTGGGACAACCTCTCACAACCAAAGAATGGGCATGAAGTCATGAGCAAATTAAGAGGGTCGCTTCCAATCATCGCCATAAACTATTTCATTTTAAACTCGCTCACAGGTGCTACATTACGCCAGTTGAAATGGCCTGAAATGACCCCACCAAAACTTTTCAATGTCCTAAATGCCAGATGCCCGGCGCCGACTTCGCCCATATGACTTAGACATGCCAAATCATATCCACATTCTGGACCTTGGTGTTCCAGGATCTGTCGTCCATGACTTCCACATCTCTCATGCCTTCCCCAAAACTGGCCTTACTCGGCGTTGTCTCGAATATCCTCCCCTGCTACCATAGGTTCATAGCGATCACATTGCTGTTAGCCAAAAGGGATATTGCAATACATTGGGGGGCTCAGCATCGCCCCACGAAGGAGGGATGGCATTGCAGCATGGTGTACTGTGACATGCACACAGAAATGTATTCTGTGCTTCAGCCCCTCACCTCCTGTCCCAAGGATATTTGGAACACTTACTGCACTCACCTGCTTACTTCACAACAGGACTCCACTGTCTCCTCACTGGCTGCAACACTGCTCGGCGAGGCCTTGATGCAGCCACACCCCCTTCCCTGGCCACATCTTTGAGAAATCATATGTGCAAATCCACAAGCGTGCCGCTCGCAACACTCCCCTGTATGGACCACCAGACTTTGCTCTGCTAAACTGCAGCTTATCTGTCTTGTCCAAAATCACTGGTGCCTGGAGTGGCTCCGTGACCCCACTCTTCCCCCCGCTGTTTACTTCTCTTCCTGATCTCCTCATCGATGTGTTGAATATTTTGATTTCGTTCTGCTCCCATTGCCGATCCTTCCTTTTTTGTTAACAGGATTGAGGCTAACCGAGGCCCTTTTGGTGCTGTTGTGTCTAAACATGCCTGGATATCCAAACGTTGCAAGTGTACTACAGCATACAGTTCGACTTGTATCCCTGTTTTACAGGCACTTTGATATATCTTAAGTTATGTATGTCTGGTCTTTTTTTTCTACTGTAAACAATGAAACAAATAAAAAAAATGTTTTTAAACTACTTACCTTAGAACAAAGTTCTTGGTCAGCCACAAAGCCCACAAGAACGCCACCCGCAGACACCATCAACTCATCAGGACCACCAAGAGGACCGCCTTCAAGGACCGCCTAGAAAACGCACACAACACCAAAGAGCTCTCCAGCATCGTGAAAGAACTCTCCAACCCCAGCTCCAACACCAACGACATTCCACCATCACAAGACCTGTGCGACTCCCTGGCCACCTTCTTTCACCGCAAGATCACTGACATCCACGACTGCTTCAACTCTGATACCCCCGCAATCACCACCGAGACCACCACCCCCGCGACCTCCACCCGCACTAGCAACCTGACCGCCTGGTCCACTGTCAGCGACGAAGACACCATCAAAACTATGAACTCCATCTACTCCGAAGCCCCATCCGACCCCTGCCCTCACCACGTTTTCAACAAAGCCAGCACAACCACCGCGCCCCACCTCCGGAAAGCAATCAACATCTCCTTTGAGACAGCAATCTTCCCGGAAAGCTGGAAGCACGTCGAGATCAACGCCCTACTGAAGAAATCCAAGGCGGACCCCAAGGACCTCAAGAACTTTCGGCCCATCTCCCTGCTCCCATTCCCGGCAAAAGTGACAGAGAAGAATGTCTACAAACAGCTAGCCAGCTACCTCAAAGACAACAACATCCTGGACCCTTCTCAATCTGGTTTTCGCAGCAACCACAGCACTGAGACCGCCCTCATCGCCGCCACCGACGACATCAGGATCCTGATGGACAAGGGAGAAACAGCTGCCCTCATCCTCCTGGACCTATCAGCAGCCTTCGCCACAGTCTGCCACCGCACCATATCAGCACGCCTCCTTGACGCCGGAATCCAAGAGAAGGCTCTGGCCAGGACCACATCCTTCCTCTCTGGCAGAACCCAGAGCGTCCGCCTCCCACCCTTCCGCTCAAAAACCACCAATATCAGCTGTGGCGTCCCTCAGGGATCCTCCCTCAGCCCGACGCTGTTCAATATCTACATGGCACCGCTCGCCCACGTCGCACGACAGCATAGCCTCAAAATCATCTCCTACGCAAACGACACCCAGCTGATCATTTCCCTCACCGAAGACCCCCACACCGCCAATGCCAATCTCCACAGAGGAATGAAGGCCGTCGCCGACTGGATGAAGGACAGCAGACTGAAGCTGAATTCAGACAAGACAGAGGTCCACATCCTCGGACCCACCCCATCAGCCTGGGATGACTCCTGGTGGCCCACATCACTATGCACTGCCCCGGAACCCACCGGCCACGCACGCAACCTGAGGGTCATCCTCGACTCGGCCCTCTCCATGACCAAACAAGTCAACGTCGTCTCCGCGTCCTGCTTCAACACCCTCCGAATGCTCCGCAGGATCTTCAAATGGATCCCCCCCGACACGAGAAAAAACGTCATCCAGGCCCTCGTCACCAGCAGACTCGACTACGGGAACGCCCTCTACTCAGGAACAACAACCAAGCTCCTGAGACGACTACAACGAATCCAGAACGCCTCGGCACGACTGATCCTCGACGTCCCCCGAGGCAGCCACATCACACCCCATCTGAGAGGCCTACACTGGCTCCCCGTCAACAAGAGGATCACCTTCAAACTCCTCACCCGCGCACACAAAACGCTACACAACACCGGATCTACATACCTCAATGACCGACTCAGCTTACACACCCCCACCCACAGCCTCCACTCTGCCAGCCTCGCCCTCGCCTCAGTTCCTCGTATCCGGAAAACCACAGCCGGCGGCAGATCCTTCTCCTACCTCGCGGCCAAGACCTGGAACGCTCTTCCAACCAGCCTACGACAGACCCAGGACCTGCTGGCCTTCAGAAGACTTCTCAAGACCTGGCTCTTCGATCAGTAGCAGCCCCCCCCCCCAGCGCCTTGAGACCCTCACGGGTATGTAGCGCGCTTTAGAAATACAGTGATTGATTGGTCTGAAAAATTATATAAACGTTTTTATTTTTACAAATTGGTCTTTGATATATTCTTGAGTGTGTGTCACTTATTGACTCTCTGAGTACAACAAATGCTTAGCACTACCCTCCGATACGCCTAACTGCTTGCCCATGCCACCACAAAAGGAGCATTAGTATTATCTACTTTTGCCTATTTATACCAATAAGGAATCCACTGGACTCAGGAAACATCCATAACAACGCAGGCATTACCCCGCACTGCTATTACAACGCTGCTATTGCAACGCAAGTTGTTACAACGACTTGCGCTGGAGGGCCCTGTAGGATAGGGAATAGTTTAATTTTCTATCCAACACCTTCCCTACTATCAACGTGGGCTGGAGTTGGAATAGAAAATTAAACTATTCCACTATACAGCGCCCCCCAACGCAAGTCGTTGTAACGACTTGCATTGTAAAAACTGTGTTGTAATGGCGTGCGGGGTAAAAGCCCACGTTGTAATGCCGTACAACCCTGGACTCTATGCACAGTGTACTTTGTTTTAGTTAACTATATAGAGAGGCAACGCCCTACACTGAAGAGAGATTAAAATATGTGTAATTTTAAATTTTCCCTCCATTGCCCTTTTGAGACAATTCTTAGTCATATCTTTGTATTCATTTATTAGTGTACCACAAAATGTTATGACAGCGCTGCTTCTATGCTCTCTGACAGACGATCATGTCAGAGCTGCTTTACAAGTGCTTGGGTAATGGGTGCAAACAGGTTTTTACCTGGTTTCAAATTACAAGTTGTCCAAAACGTATATTTGGTTTATACATCTAGGTGCCACCAGGAGGAATTTGTATAGCTAAAGCAGGGCAAAATGTGGACTAACTTGTAGTTGTAATGCTCTCAATGACCAGTCCTACGTATTATTCCCCATTCCACATCGTAAAAATTAATGGGTTTTTAAACTATGGAGTGAAATACAGTCATCAAGATGTAATTGTATTTCTCCAGCATGGTTTTATCCAGTTCTACTGTGGCACTCAGAGTGAGGCAATTGGAAGGAGGATGGGCATATGAAATATACAAGTGAAAATAAATGCTTTACACATTTTGGAACATAATAGGAGACTGTATCAGTTTGCATTCCCAGATTATTTAAAATGATCTAGGTTATTATTTTGTATTTTTCTTTACTTTCTTTTTGTTGGATGGTCCTCTTCAAAAACACTAGGGGGCATGTTCTGTCTAGTGCTGGACTTTCTTGGCATATTCGCCCCTGTGTGAAGTCTTTCGATTTGCAGCACTTTAGAAGAATTTGGTGCACAGATGTATTCAAAATGTTCTCCTAAAGAAGAGCTCCATCCTTTACTGCCTTTTGACAAGTTTTGGGGAGGAGCTGGGCTGGCTAGATCGTTTTGTCCATCTTGGGACATTGAAATCACTGGTCATTTTGGTTGCATTGTTGTCAACTTGTTCCAAGTCATACGGGTCCTTGAATCCAGGACCCTTCATATAACATCACTTGTAGTGGTGGACCTTCCAGTAGGATAAAAATTACGGATTCACTCACAGTATACAACCCTCTGACATGGATCCTGCTGGCCCCAATGAACTTGCCATAATTTTGGCCTTCTCTATTTTGTGGAAGTTCCCTGTATTTGTATATCCTAATTCTTATTTCCCCACTTTTCGCTAGAGAATAAACACACCTGCTTCGATAAATGTTGACAGAAGATTAAGAAATTCCCACTGGCATTCCAGACAAATCTCCCAGATTACCCTTTTTGGCAAGCACTGCAAGGCTTTACCAGATGACTCCATGATACCTGGAGACGATTTTCCAGTCATGGCCTTTCCATTTACAAATCCTTCTTTTCATGCGTGTTAGTCCGATTGGTTCAATTTAATTGAACCAGGATGACAACTCGATGCGCACTAAATACATTAGAAGGTATCAAACGCGGCCTCCTCTGGTTACCCGGGCGTTGCTTTTCATTCTTCCCTTGTCTAGTAACTCCTCATCGTGCTGGGTTTTGTGTTTTTGGTTAATGGGTCACATCTCTTTTAACCGAAGCATTGCGCAGGTGATCTTTTGTGTAAAGGCCCTCGCGTACTTGTGAAGGAATTACGTACGTGCACGCGCCAGCAGTCCAAGTCAGCTGCAAACACCCTCCTTCATCTGGGCCCCAACCACCCGCCATTGTCTCAGCTTCTGAATACTCATCTTTGGTTTATTCTTTTTTTTCAAAGGTGGTTTGCTATCGGACATGTGATTTTCAGCCCCACGTCCCCTTGTGCGGTGTCCGAGTGGCTGAAGTAAACGGAGAGCCGCAGAAGACGTCCGTTTGGTATACATTATTTGCCAGCCAGCCGTAAATGTTAATTTCCAATACTTGTCACGTCCCATTCCTGCGGAGCACCGTTTTAATTTCTTGATCAGTAATCAAGTGCAAGTTTCCTTCCTGGAATTAAAGCGAGGCGCTGGCTGACAGATGCAAGGGGAGAGGTCGCCATCTTCTGGCAGAAATTATATTACACAAAACCTGGATTCTTTCTAATGTTTCAGCCCCTAGTTTTGTAACTGTTCTGTTGTTGGTTGTTCACAGGACACCTGCTTTTTATGTGCATTGTCATCGTTATGTCAACGGCTACATTGTCAGATTCTGTGTATGTGGGTAAATACTGCGGGTTATCCTGGCTCCAGGAAAAATATTCCATGACGATTTTAATGTCTTCCGCCATGCCCCAGCTCAAGTACTTGCTTCTTTATTTTCTCCACTTACGACCGTTTGCGTATCTAAAAACTCCCTCTTCGTGTTGTCTTTTAACGTACTGTCCACTCTAAAGGAAGCTACTTAACTGTATTGGGGTTGTGTAGGAGGCTGGTACAGCCAAGAAAGCGTTAGAATTTCTCGCGTTTTAGCCACATAAGCCCCCGAAGGGATTGATGAACAAGACCACGAAACACCCGTTTTCGACGCAAGACTGCGATTGCATTTCTAGAAAATAAATGGGGTTCCTGTTTTTTTTTTTAAATAAACTTGATGGAATTTTCAATTTATAATATAGCACCACATTAAACAACCCCCCACATATAACCAGGTGACAGATGCGTACCAGATAGGGTGACCAGATTCTCAAAACAAAAAACGGGGACCGGTCATAGACATAGAAGTAGGACTACAGTTTGCAGTAACCATCGACATAAAAGTAGGATTATTTGACAGCTGTCATAGACATAGAAAAGGGACAACAACAACAGCTCCCTCCACAGACCGAGATGAAGCATTACAGACAACAAATCCGAGGTCTTTTATTGGCACCCCTCTCCTTTACACAGCAGCATTAGTATGTCTTAATACATTTACACTTTTAAGGACTACAGCATATATTTGCCAAAAATCAATAAAACATCACAGGCTAGCAAATGCCAGCACAAAAAGAACATGCGCGCGCATGCTCAGCTGGAACAATGAAAAACAGGGACATTTCTGTGTTTACCTGGGACACTGTTTGAAAACGGGGACATTTGAGTCACTTGGAGAAAAGTGTCGGGACACGGGGACATTTCTCCAAAAACGGGGACCGTCCTGGGAAAACGGGGACGTCTGGTCACCCTAGTACCAGAGCAAACACAGCAATATCACAGCGCCTGCAGTTGTAGCTCCCACAAATTGGCCTCGCGCTGGTTTCCCAGCCCTCGTTACACATCAACTTCCTGCCTCCACCAAGGTGACCTCCCTCACCTCCCGCTAGGCATTACCCATGCCCCTGTCCCATGCTCAGCGGCCCATGTACTCTGCGGCCCTCCATGGGCCCCATACATTTTTAAACTTCCGTTGGGACCCCCGTGCCTGGTAAAACCACATTTCGACCCTCATGCACCAATCCAAACTTACTTTCCATGGGGGCCCTCAGGGATGGGATCATATATCGTCTCCTGAATCTGATCACATGTTTCCGGGCAACAAT
Source organism: Lissotriton vulgaris (assembly GCF_964263255.1). Classification (NCBI taxonomy): domain Eukaryota; kingdom Metazoa; phylum Chordata; class Amphibia; order Caudata; family Salamandridae; genus Lissotriton; species Lissotriton vulgaris. The sequence continues at coordinate 1,021,651,145 of NC_141697.1, forward strand.
TTGAGGAACATTACAGAGTAAAAGTGTGTAAAGGTCCAATGTCTGTTCTCCCCAAATTCCCAAGACCACCAGCTGCGGCATACATTCTGTGGTAAAGCCTAAGATTTCTGATACCCGGTGGCCCAGTCCCACCCCCAAAAATACTGGATCTTGGGGCAACCCCATAGCTTGTCGATCAGGGAATCCCACTGCTGTCATGTACGCCCTATGTAGAAGCTTCCGCTAAAATAGCTGGAACCCTACCCGCATGGCCACCTCCTTAGAGTAACCCTGGTCATCATCCTCCCGTCTGCCTAGATCCCATTCCCATTAGTCTCTAAGGCTATCCAGCAGGGGAGGCTGTTGTGCAGAATATAGCTCCTGTTTGAAGTATTGACTAGTTTCTTCCTTAATATTTGGTAGTTCAGCACTAAAACTTTACATAGTTTGTTCAGGGCTAGATGTGCTCCACTATGTGGCAAGGTGAATATGGGAGGGTCGTAGTGACCTCTAGCCATATCAATTCTGCAAACTTGAAGAGACCCGTGCTTTTCTGCAGGAGATAGCACCTCCCGAACCTGGTAATAAATGGATCAGATAAACGACGCATTGAATTTACTAATGCTGATTACTGCAGCATGTTTATCAACTGTCTTCTTATTGGAGGGTGTTTCCATAACATGTATATATATATGTAGTTTATGTTCGCTGTGGAATGATTTGCATGCATAAACTGCAACAATATTTCACAGTATTGAAGATACTACTCTAGTAGGTACACGCTGGTGTCCCTTCTGGAGTTGCCAGTATTTATATCACAAATACAGTGGGGTGATGTACACAAGAGCTTTTTCAATGGTGTTGTCAAATGGTAATTAAGTCCACTTCGAGCTCACCATCCTGTGTTGGTCTCATCAAGGAACTGACGCTACACAGCACTGATTCCGGTAACACTTTTAGGGTTCATATACCCTTTGGCCTCCTAATTTGGAAGCTCCAGGAGTGGACTTAGGGCCTCATTAGGATGGCGGAGGGACCTGCGTCCGTCCGCCAACCCCCGAGGTAGAGGGACCGTCCGCAGGGACAGCGGCGGTCCCTCCGTTGCAATTAGGATGTGACCGCCACCCTGGCGGTCACATCCCATATATTTTACCTTGCGGCGGGTGCTGCTTGAAGCAGCACCCGCCGCAAAGTTAAAAATGCATGATTTGCATTTACATGCACAAAGCGGCAGGCACCACCCGGTGCCTGCCGCTTTGTGCATGTAAATGCAGGGCGGTACCATAGGTACCCCCCATGTGCACCCCCACTCCCCCTTCACCCTGGGGGCCCACAAGGGGCCCCCAGAAGCAAAGTTCCACATGCTTTTCCACGGTGGAAAAGCCGCCGCGGAAAAGCATGTTTCAACACACATCCTAATTTGGCTGACGGTGTCTTGCAGCCACCGCCACCAAATAGCGCCCAACAACCCGCGGATCAGCGGCGGACGGACCTGCAGTACGCCGCTGTTCCCACGACCATCCCACCGCCATCCTAATCTGGCGGTGGGTGTTTCCTGTGGCCGCGGCGGTGAATCCGCATCCTCCGGGCAGGCGGTGGCTTCCGCCTGCCCGGAGGATGCGGATTCACCGCCATCCTAATGAGGCCCTTAATTTGACTACTCATTCCATCATTTACTTATGTTCATGTTTCCCTTAATTGAACGGGTCATTTATTTAGGACATGATTATTAACAAGCATTTGCAATGCAATTGGTCTCGCATTAGGAAAGTTTGAGCTATTGGTATTGTAAATGCCAAATATTTTATTTATGTGTTGGTTTTGAAAATAGCGAAATTAATAGCTTTGTCATTTACAGTGCCAATAGTTTTAACTTCTGCAAATGTGACACCTATAGCATTTGTAATACAATGTGTGTTGTATTTACACGACTTAGATGTATTGATATTACAAATAACAATAGCTTTTAATTTTTTTTATAATTAATACTTAAATAAAAGTTATTGTAATTTATAATGGCAATAGCTGTAACTTTTATAAATAACTTTTGTGAAGATTATGTTCAGTGTATTTTATTGTGATGAAAATCCAAGAACAGAAGTGAAATATTAACATCTTTTTGTGACATTTGTAATAAAGCTTGAAACATTGAGAGAAATTATTTGAACCAGTTGTTGTTGAATGGTTGCACAGATTGATGCTAAGGTGGCGCTGAGTGATGTTGTGGTGGCGACGAGTGATGCTGTGGCGTTCAGTGATGCTGTGGTAGCGCATAGTGATGTTGTAGTGCGATAGACTGAGTGCGATAGATAGATAGAGTGAGGGTGATAGATAGAGGGAGGGCGATATATAGATAGAGGGAGGGCGATAGATAGATAGAGGGAGGGCGATAGATAGAGAGAGGGCGATAGATAGAGTGAGGGCGATAGATAGATAGAGTGAGGGCGATAGTTAGATAGACAGATAGATATAGTGAGGGAAATTGATAGATAGAATGATGGCGATAGAGTGAGTGCGATAGATAGACAGAGTGAGGGCGATAGATAGATGGACAGATAGAGTGAGGGCGATAGATAGATAGAGTGAGGGCGATAGATAGAGTGAGGGTGATAGATAGAGTGAGGGCGATAGACAGAGTGAGGGCGATAGATAGATAGAGTGAGTGCGATAGATAGACAGATAGAGTGAGGGCAATAGATAGAGTGAGGGTGATAGATAGATGGACAGATAGAGTGAGGGCGATAGATAGATAGATGGACAGATAGAGTGAAGGCGATAGATAGAGCGAGGGTGATAGATAGATGGACAGATAGAGTGAGGGCGATAGATAGAGTGAGGGCGATAGATAGATAGATAGATAGATAGATAGATAGATAGATAGATAGATAGATAGATAGATAGATAGATAGATAGATAGATAGATAGATAGACTGAGGGCGATAGATAGATAGACTGAGGGAGATAGATAGATAGATAGATAGATAGATAGATAGATAGATAGATAGATAGATAGATAGATAGATAGACAGATAGATAGAAAGACTGAGGGCGATAGATGGATGGAGTGAGGGTGATAGATGGAGAGTTAGGGCGATAGGTAGAGTGAGGACGATAGATAGATGAACAGATATAGTGAGGGCCATAGATAGATAAAGTGAGGGCCATAGATAGATAGAATGAGGGCCATAGATAGATAGATAGATAGATAGATAGATAGATAGATAGATCGTTGTGTGTGTGGGGGTTGTGTGTGTGGGGGTTGTGTGTGTGGGGGATGTGTGTGTGGGGGGGTTGTGTGTGTGGGGGTTGTGTGTGTGTGGAGGGATTGTGTGTGTGGGGGGTTGTGTGTGTGGGGGGGGGTTGGTTGTGTGTGGGGGGTTTTATGTGTGTGGGGGGGGTGTGTATGTGTGTGGGGTTATGTGTGTGTGGGTTTGTGTGTGTGGGGTTGTGTGTGTGGGGTTGTGTGTGGGGAGTTGTGTGTGTGGGGTTGTGTGTGTGGGGGGTTGTGTTTGGGGGTGTGTGGGTGTGCGTGTGGGGGTTTGGGTGTGTGTGTGTGGGGTTGTGTGTGTGGTGTGTGTGTGGGGTGTGTGTGTTGGGTTGCGTGTGTGGGTGTGGGTGGCTGTGGGTGTGTGTGGGGGGGTTGTGTGTGTGGGGGTATGTGGGTGTGGGTACGAACACGCAAGTACTGTATAACTAGCACATTGACCCATTGCCAGGAAGCACAGAATGGTAGATGTGCTGTCAGTGGAATCACACTGAAAAGAAAGAAAAAATAAAACGGCAATTGTGGTTTGGTAGGACTAGTGCACAACTGTTGTCAGTGGAATCACACTGAAAAGAAAGACAAAATAAAACGGCAATTGTGCTCTGGTAGGACTAGTGCACAACTGTTGTCAGTGGAATCACACTGAAAAGAAAGAAAAAACAAGGATGAGTGATAGTAAATTATCATAAATGCACTCTGGGTGCCTAAACCCATCAATGACTGAATAGACCCTTTCATTTACAAAGTATATCTATCGGAATTGCCAATGTTTGTTTTCATTTTGGGATTTATTAGTCTTTCTACCAGAAAATAATAACATTTAACACAACTGCCTGCCTACACCACAAGGCCGGCAAGGTAATTGGAGTTTTTAAAAGGATTTTTTATGATTGTAGTAATGTTAACTCAAAATATACGCCAGTGCATTTTCGAGGTCTGTGATTATATAGTTTAAAATTACTTGGAATGTGCCTGTACTGTGGCCTTCATTGCTTAGGATGTGGCATTTGAGCCGGCAATGCACCCACCCTTCAGGCCCAAGATTTGAGAGACCTCTGGCAATGCCCTTTTGACTGTGCCTTAGATGCTAAAGTCTGCAAGGCACGGTGTTTGGCAGTGCCCAGTTGGCTCTGGGAGTCATATTTGGCCTCCGAAATTACCCACTGGCCTGTCCCCCTCCCACAGAGCTGAGAGGTTATAGACCGAGTCTGTGCCTGGCAGACTCGGGTGGTATGCTTGCACGCCCATGCCTCCAGAAACTCTTGCATGTAGCCTTTGGAATGCCCAGCCGGCTTTGTGCTTGTGCGTGTGTGGAGGAGGCTCTGTCTTTCATGCAGCGCCTCTTTCATACTGAGCCAGCAGACAGGGCGGAGACAAAACCAAAGCAGAACAAAAAAAATTATTAAACATGATGCCATGAACAATGTATAGCTAAGTCAAGTGGAGGCAATGTATTTATACCCAAAAATTCTCCATTTAGATGTGTGAATCTTTAAATCACTTTGTAGAATTATATGGGCCAAAATTATTTACGAGGTTCCAAATGACTGTATAGCATAATGACAAAACAAAAAGAATCAAATATGTTACAAAAAAATGAAAACGTAAGACATTCATTGATGCACACACAGCCTTGGGATTGCTGGTTCCTAAAAAAGTGACAGAAGAGAAACAGCAATAAATTACTTTGACTTCAAAGTGCATCTGTTGACCGCATTGTAAACGGAGCACTGGGCGGAAAAGTCACTAAGTACCCAGCCATCATGATGTGCACGTGGGAGGCGCGTCGGGACATTCGCTGTATGGTGCCCGATTGAGCTGCAAAAATGCTGAGTCAATAGTAAAACAAACTCAACAGTAAAAATACCATCAGAGGTGCTTTAAAAACCGTAAAAGTGTAGACTACCCTGCCACTAAAGAATGGGAAGAATATTAAGATCTAATTCTATCCAAATGCGTGTGAGGTTCTAAATCCTATTTATTACGTGTAGGCTTGCATCTAACACCAATGCACGCGAACTGATTATAAGTATGGGACGAGAATAATCATGTTCACATCAACACGTGCAGATGTCATGGAGAGATTTTGAAACAAGAGGCCTACAACGGTGTGTCCGCATTCGGAGAATCGGTAGGCGGAGTTAGATGACAGAGCAGTGAAACTCAAGACCAGGGTGAAAACTCAACAGAAGGCGTACCGCGGTAAACTGGCGTCGGACATAGTGGCAGGCAGCGAAATTGAAACGGGAACGCGGATAAAAATTCAAAATCCGCCGTTACAAGTAAGAGAGAGACATGCCAAATAGTGTGTGTGCTTGGCCCGCAATAGAGGCGAAGCGAGCTGTGTAGGCTTAATTAAGCCCGGAGCATTGAAGAGCGGAATAGGCCTACAGCAGTATATCGGTGTTTGGAGATGCCGTGGGGGGAATTGGTGGGCAGGGCAAAGTAACTTGAGCTTGCGGAGGTCAAATTAACAAAGGGAGGAAAGGAGAGCTTGAGCCCGGGATGGCTGAGAACAAATGCTGAGTGGACATGGCTACAAGGCTCCGTGGAGCCGATGGGAGAGGGGTGAAGGGAAACTGAAAATGCTCTCGGCATTGCATGGTGGTGATGGGGGAGGCTCAGACAAATGGTGTGGGATGTGGCTGGCAATGGTGTGGGTGTGCGATGTTCGATGTGCACACGCCTGACTCACATGAACTGTACCCGATCCGCAGCAGTTTGGGTAGACTTTTGAAAGCCCTTACTAGAATCTCGACAAAATAGCATTGCTAAAGCAATGCTGTAGGTCGAGACCTAAAAAGTGCTAAGACCACGCACAGCTCATACAGTTGGATGGGTGAATTTGAAGCACCCCTATCATGTACATCGTTTTCATTCTTGCTCTGAAGAAGTCCAGTGTTCTGGATGAAATGCTTTGGCTGTTTTCTGCTATACATACCTTTCATATGTGAATTTGACTGAACAAAAAGAAGACGAATACATCTTTGAAAATCGCATTGAATTGTTTGGTCACTTTGATATCTCAAATATAATTGTTGCATGGTGCACCATTTTTTCTTGCTTGAATCTATATAGTCCTGGTGGGCCGCACCTTGGCAGCAGAGGCTAGAATTGTGTGCATAAGCCAGGTACATGGCATTTCTCTTAACATATTGGAGATAACAGGTTAGGTGCGATCTCTACTGAGGGTCCCGCTATCGTGCTTAGGTTAAAAATATTTATGAATTCTATTAACCAATTGCTTCTCACTTAAACCCCTCTAATAATCACACCTTTGTCATCAATGTAACACAAAGAAACTGGCATAAATGCATGTAATGGTTTCTTTGAGAGCACAAGACTAATTTCACAATTCATTGGTTTGACCACGAACTTTGGGCTTCCGGGTAGCAAGATACTTGTTGTAAAGCGCTTCAATGCCTTGTCAGAAGTTGTAAGCACTATATATAAATTCAATTTCAATTCAAATATAAATGTATTGTTCCTTAGGAGTATACCAAGTTGTGCTCTTTCTAGCTTCAGGTAGATGTGCTGGCAGGGAACACACTGTAAAACATCAGCATTATATTGGTTTTAGTCCCACACACCTGCTTAGAAATTCAATCAATACATAAAAAGTAGTAGGAAAAAAACGGAACCTACATAATGGACTCTTTTCTATGTTACTGTGTACAATGTGTGGACATACCTTGACACGTGGTTTCTGGACCAAGGTCAGCGGACTCGATAATTCTCTCGCCTCGGTGCCCACTCTGATCAGCGTTCACACTCCGCAACTCTGGGCATTAGCTTGCCTCATCTTCACTAACGGCCCCACCAGACCGCCGGGGATGCCTGGTCTCTCCCTGGAGATACCCATTAAGGGACCATCTCTCAGGGAAGCCAGGAAGGGTTTCGCAGCGGTCGAAGCGCCTTGGGACCCTCCGGGTAAGTAGTGCGCTATATAAATGCCTATACATTTACATTTACATTTACATTTACACGTGTACTTGGGGCTATCAACAATCCAGAGTATTTGCATAGTGGCTTAACCAAGAGGTAGCAAGGTACTTGCTTCATCGGGCCACACTGGACATTCTAACAGCTATAGGTTAAAGATACCTTTTCAGTCTTTTCTTGACACGTTTTAGGTCCAAACATTGCCTTACTAGCAGGGCACACATTTAATAACTTCAGTCTTATAGCTAGCTTTGGCCTTGCCCTCTAGCCCCTTTCTTCCAAACGGATGAGCACATGCAAGGTTAGCCCGGACCGCAACATATCTATTCTTGGGATGTTACAAGAGGCTTGAATTGGTACAATGCCCTGTCCCGTCCTAGTGTAAAATTTCATATATCTACATTGGGCCTTGGAAGAAGATCTTAAACTTAATCAGCAGACAATATAAGAATTGCACAATGGGTAAAATAAGATGGTTTTTGTTTAAGACAGCCATTGTTCTTGCTGTTGCACAATGGGTAAAATAAGATGGTTTTTGTTTAAGACAGCCATTGTTCTTGCTGTTGTGGTTCTGGATTTTCTTTAGCCAATGGATCCGTTTTTGCAGGTTCTCAGGAACCGCCTATAACGAAAGTCAAAATGAGACCCTATATTGGCGCACATAATTTTGCACCTTTGTCTGTTCTTTATGCAAAGGGCTAAGTTTACTGAGCAGACAAATATAAATAGCTGCAATGTTTTGATAATACATTCGCCTGCTCGTTTGGATAGTTGTGAGTTAAACAGGAACCACAGAGTTTTACTTTCTTATCGATGGTGCTTACTGCTCTGGTGGTCAGCTGGTCGTAGGCCAGGCTGAGTCTAATTGCATGGCATGAGCCAACTTGCATCAGGTCACTTATTGAAGCATTAAGAGCCAATCATTTCCGTTTAATCTAAGTTTTAACAGTCTCCACTAGTTGATATAAGTCCCTTAGGTCTTCAGCAACTATGCCTGAGATTGAGAAAAACAGCGAGATGCTGTAAGTGTTGATAAAGAAGCCCGCCTATTCCTCCCGGTATTGATAGCACCCTCTGCATTGCCTGCGTGTAGATGTTATAAATGAAACCGGGATTGTATTGTATTGTAATTGCATTTATATAGCGCTTACTACCACTGACAAGGCGTCAAAGCGCTTTTTCGGCGGCTAGCACGCTACTCCGGAACCCATAGAGGATTAGTATAGTGAAACATGCAAGTACATTTTAAGTGGTGGATAGGTTAGTCAGTTATTTGGATTTGGAATGATAGCTGAAGGATAGAGGAGGACAAAGGTTTGTATTTATTTATCGCTTGTTGATGCACGCTATTCAGGAATCCTATAAAGGATTAGGGGTGAATTAATATGGTGAAAAATGAGGTAATTTCAGTGGTGGATATTAGTTTGTTACTTGGAGTGAGAAGGATAGTGGAGGGATAAAAGGGGAAGAAAGATTTGCATTCATATAGCACTTGTTACCCCTGATGTGTGTTGAAGCGCTTTTCTGGTGAGTAGCACGCCACTCCAGAACCCATAAAGGATTAGTGTTGAAAATTAGTATAGTATAAATATGAAGTAATTTGAGTAGTAGATATGTTATTCAGTTATGTGGGCAGTATATTAGTATAGTTGAATGTGGAATTTGAGAAGTGAACATGTTAGTCAGTTAATTTGATTGAAAAGGATAGTGGAGGGATAAAGGAGTTAAAGGTTTTCTTTTTTTAATTTTAGGTCTTAGCAGTAGGAAGAGGCTTTTGGATGAGTAAAAAGGATTTTTGGAGGGGAGGAGTCAGAGGGGAGTTTTTAGAAAGGTTTGTTTTAGGGGATCGGTGTAGTAAAAAGAGGTGTCAGATGATGCAAGGAGGGGTAGAGCAGGAGAGAGTCTAGAAAGGGTTATTTTGGCGATCATAGCAGTGGTATGGGGTTTTTGATAAATGAGAATGTGGATGTAGAGGATATATTGATAGATGTATAGGATGAGAGATAGGGTAGTGCATTGGAAGGAGTAGTAGAAAGAAGTTTGAGATGAGTCAGAAGGTTGGGCTAGAAGATATATTGAGCGAAGTATAGGCTGAGAAATAGGCTAGTGCATGGGAAATGCTAAATTAGAAGAAAGTGATAAATATATAGTTCCATAAGTACATTGAAAGTATATAGATACATAAAGGAAGTACGTATATTTAGATTAAATATATTGATAGAGGCACAGGATGAGAAATAGGGTAGTGCATTGGATATGCTTTTCAGGAGAAAAGTAGCAGACACACAGATCCAAGTACATGGAAGGTACATAGATGCACAATGGAAGTATGAACATGTAGACCAAAAATTATTTTTATTTATTGATTAATATTATTATTATTATTATTATTATTATTATTATTATTATTATTATTATTATTATTTTTCTTTTCTCTTAACAACATAATTATTTTACATGTTTTATAAAGTAATACACAAAGATAGGTACATATTTATAGTGAAAACAAATGCTTATATACAGAGGGATATGCTGTAAATTTCTGTTTCCGTATGGTGCTTATGTGGGGAAGAGCCAAATCTTAAGTAGTTTTCTAAAGACAAGGTGGTTGTCGGTGGATCTTATGTTGGGGGGTAAAGAGTTCCATAGTTTGGCTGCTCGAACAGAGAAGGATGTGCCACCCATGGTTTTTTTCTTGTATGGTGGGATTTTGAGGCGAGATGCTCCTTTAGAGCGAAGGTTCCTTTGTTGAATGTGTTTGGTGATTTTATTCCTGATGAAGAGTGGTCCTATTTCATGTATTGCTTTGTGAGTAATACAAAGCAGCTTGAACGTGGATCTTCTGGCAACCGGTAACCAATGCAGGGCTTTCAAGGCAGGGGAGATGTGGTCTCGTGGTTTGATATGCAAGAGTAGTCTGGCAGGGGTGGCGCTAGAGGGCGCACGAGCTGAATGGCCGCACCTCCGTGAGGCTCCAGCAGCCTGGCATTATTATCCGGAATTGATCCTGTTATTCCTGCTCCCACCTGCCCGAAAATCCCCACGAAGGGGCAGCAAGCGCCACTGCACACTCAGTGCAAGTTTGGAGGCTCTACCCCCTTGAGCTCCGAAGTTAACAGCGGCGGAGTCACCGGCCGAGGCGCGTCCTGTCGCGGCGGAGCCCGGCGACGGCTCCTGAGGTTGTGCGAGCCCGAGGCTCCCCACAAGGCAAGCAGGCCTGCGGAGCTGAGGCGGGCAGCGCTACCCGTCCTGGTAGCAGGAGCGGATGCAGAACACCACCCGGGAAACTGCCGGTGAGAAATATTATGCGAGTGTTAATTGCGGCGCCTGGGGTGAATGCTGAGCGGTGAGGACGCTGCTTCGCCCCTGCAGTCTCAACTCCAGTATTGCATCAGGCGCGTTCTCATAGCGCCATATTGGACTGCTTCCACACACTTGCAGTGCGCCCTGTGCCCTGAACTGCCTGATTTCCTCCTTACTGTGCACAGGCCACGGAGCCTGTTACTGCCACGTCTCCTGACCTCATCTGTACCTGTGGACATTTCCCCGAGCCCAGTGCTCCTGTTATAGGCCTCGAGGCACTACATCTTGGCCTGTGCTGGAGTGCCCACAGCGGCGCGATTGCCTCGGGCGCCTGGAACCGGGTTACAGACGCATGCCCAAGACTGCGCTTCACTTCACCGTGGGTCTCCACAGCAGACGCCTGCCACACTTGCCTCTCCACCTCGGGGCACGTGCGGAGCAGCGACACCACTGCATAGCGCCATGTTGATGGTGGGTGGCATTCTTCACTTCACGCTTCTCCAGCCGAGGTGGTGATAGCGCTGGGACACGGCGATTCTTTCTTTCTCCTGGCCATCATGGGAAAGCCGGACAACCGACAACCCAAGCTGCAGTTTGAACCTGCAACGCAGAGGAAGGTGACACAGCACAAGGGGGACAGTGTGCAGCCCCGAAGCCCGGCCGCAGAGGTTTCTACGTCGGCCCCTCCGGCCCCGGACATCGCCACAATGCTGCAGGAGATGCGCCAGGGCTTTGCCATGGTGGTTGACAAGGTGGATAGACTATCTGCTAGAATGGACGGCATAGTCCAGAAAATGGATGTACATGAAGAGCGCATTACAGAGGTGGAGCGCCGAATATCCGAGAATGATGACACCACGGCGGCGCATAACTCGCGACTTTCCAGAATGGACAATGTGTTGAGGGTGATTGCCGCAAAAATGAGGAGTTGGAAGCGAGAAGTCGGCGGAACAACATTCGCGTCACGGGCATTCCAGAAACGACCAACACGGGGAAGATGGAGCTATACATTGAGAAGCTACTTACAGCAGCAGTGGGGGCGGAAGCTCTTTCGAGCCAGTTTATTGTGGAACGCGCTCATCGCTCGCTTGGACCCCAGCCCAAACCTGGCGCCACGCCGCGACCCATAATTGCACGCCTGCTCAACTATCGAGACCGCGATGTGGCACTACGAGCGGCCCGGGCGAACCAAAACCTTACATATGATGGCGTGTCCTTCTCTATATATCCTGACTTTACCCCGGTGGTACAGGAGCAGCGGCGGAAGTTCCTTGCGGTCAAGAGGAAGCTTCGAGACCTGAACATTGATTATGCCCTCTTGTACCCGGCCAAATTACGAGTCACCCACCAGGGCACGCAACATTTCTTTCTCAACCCCCAGCAAGTCGAAGACTACATTAAAACTTTGCCTAAACGAGGTAGGCGACCTGCGGATGCTGAAGACCTACATGCCTCTGGTCCTGAATAGAAGACAAATGGCTTTGTGTTGTTTTTAACCTCGCAGTCTACTGGATTGTCTTCACTGACTCACTGCATGGCGGAGGCTATCATTATATGCAGTGGTTGCGACTGACTCCTGGGGTGCCATGGACGGATGCCGGACTGCAGGTGGTAATGTATGCCAGGCCCCCACCCCCTTACTCCCTCTCCCCTCCGGATAGAGATGCTAAGGGTGGACTTGCACGGAGTGGGAGGACTGGGGGTGGTCGACCGTGCACCTCTGATGACCCCTACTGGGTGTACCCCAAGGACCTTGACTCTATTTCTTTTGTTGTTCATTTGTTTTGGTAGGTATGTGGGTGGGGAGTGGGTCTGGGATGCTGGCGAGTTGGGGAAGCTTCAGTGGGAGGGGGGTGGTGGACGTGAAACTGCATGGCAGGAATGCAGCTGGCAGAATGTGGCTCACTCTGATGGAGCCGGGTAGATTCGACATACATAGTTGGTTGTTAGAAGATACTGTTCTCTCTACATGCCTTGTCCTTTTGTTGGGACTCATTGGGGGGAGGTGGGAGGGGGGTCGAGTTGGGGGAACTGTTTGGGTTAAGTTCATGACATGTGCATTAGATATCAAAGACTCGCTTTTATGTCTCTGTGGGGGGCAACTTGATTGTGGCCGGGAGATGGGTAGACCGGTTGTGAAATGTGTGCAATGTCCGTGGCTGGGACAGGATGCAAGTGGTGGGGGTGTTGCCCCAAGGCTGAGACTCCTGCTCCCTCTAGGTACTACCGGGCGGGCGAGACTTGACAGGGGCCTGCTACTAGCTGTTGGTAACTACGCCGTGCTAGATACATTGATCCTGAATCTATATATACAAGAGCATACATGGGGGATACACGCCTGAATGTGATCACTTGGAATGTGAGAGGGCTGGGTGATCATCGGAAAAGGAGACAAATATTGGGTTACCTTGATCGCCATAAAGTTCATATTGCTTTCCTACAGGAAACGCACTTTGGGCCTCATAGATCGAACTCCTTTGGACGGAGATGGGCCTCACCTACAGTCTTCTCTACATACTCCTCATATGCTCGGGGTACAGCTATTCTGATCAAGAGGAATACACCTTTCCATCTAGCTGGCTCCAGGACTGACCCGCAGGGGAGGTATTGCTTAATGTGGGGTAGGCTGGGGCGTATGGCTGTGACGCTTGCCTGCTGTTATGGTCCTAACGTAGATGATCCGCAGTATTTTACTGATTTGTGGGCAGCGATAGTGGAGACGGGACCACAACACCTCATATGGGGGGGAGATTTCAATACAACCCTGAATCCTCCCCTGGATAGGTCGCACCCCGCCCCCCACCATTATACTATTGGGAGAGAGGTCCTTCGGGCGACTATTGACGGTAATAATCTCATAGACGGCTGACGTTCTCACTGCGGGGCAAGGGGGGAGGGTACGCATTTCACAGCGCAAGCTAGATCATGGGCTCGACTTGATTACATACTCCTGACTTCACACCTCTACACGACACTGGTTCAGGCGACACACCTCCCCAGAACATATTCCGACCACTCCCCCGTATTTATCACTTTGAACAGCTCTGAACTGGGGCCTCCGGTCACGGCGTGGCGTATGCAATCCTCAATGTTGTTAGACACGGAGTTCCAGGAGGAACTCCGGGAGGAATGTTTAGATTTCTTTAAACGCAATAAAGATTCTGTCCAAGACGTTGAGACCATATGGGACGCCTTTAAGGCCACGCTCCGGGGTCTCTGCATTTCAAAAGGCTCGGGGGTACTCAAGAGCATACTGAATAGATTGCGATCTCTGGAATCTGACCTCAGGAACGCAGAGGAGAACCTCAGAGTGAACCCTGGGAATACTACCCTAGCTGAGATACGGGAGAAACTGTCAGAGTACTCTGACGAAGCTGCTCGGGAGGTGAAGTTCAGGAACAAGCACTGGGTGGCCAGACGATAAGGGGAGGGTGAGAGACCTGGGAAAGCCTTGGCGGCGACGGTTAAACTCATGCGCTCACCGACTGTTGTACTGGAATTGGAGACTGCTGAAGGGCTGGTACTCAGAGACACTACGCAAATCCTGAATGAATTTGTACGGCACTATAGTACGCTGTACTCCTCCTCCAGGACTGGCGTACTAACACTGGATGACTACTTGGCAGATGTGTCCTTGGGGTGGCTGAGCGATTCACAGAGGGCCTTTCTGAGTGCCCCGTTCAAACTGGATGAGGTCAGAGAGGCTATCATGCATATGAAATCAGGTAAAGCCACCGGGTTGGATGGCATCCCTATTGAATTTTACAAAACGTTCATAGACTTCATGGCGCCAGTATTGCGCGAAGTATATGAAGATGCGCTGGAGGTTGGCCACCTCCCTGCCTCCATGAGAATCGCCCTTATCACGTCTCTACTCAAGCCGGGGAAGCCCGCTACTAACTGCGATTCATATAGACCATTATCCTTATTAAATTGCGACGTGAAGATACTCGCCAAACTGATTGCGGCGCGCATTAGCCTCCTACTACCTGATCTGGTGCTTCCTGACCAGGACGGATTTGTCCCTGGTAGGGCGACGTCGCACAACCTCCGTACCTTTTTTTCTGTCTATGATTCCGTTCACGAGGACCTCCCAATGGCAGCCATCTTTTTGGACGCCACCAAGGCGTTTGACTCGCTCGAGTGGGATTTTGTGTTCAAGGTTCTCGAGCGAATGGGCTTTCCGCTTATTTTTATCTCCTGGATTAGATTATTATATACACGCCAAGTGGACAGAGTACTCATTAATGGGAGATTGTCTTCGGAATTCCCTGTCTCCAGGGGGACTAGGCAGGGCTGCCCCCTTTCCCCGCTCCTGTTTGCCATAGCCACAGAACCCCTTGCTGCTAAACTGCGTCAACATCATCGAGATAGTGCATTGCGCTGTTTTCAGAGGCAGATACTCATTTCCATGTATGCCGATGATATTACACTCTATATTCGCCACCCAGGTGAAAACCTGCATCCCATACTTAGAGAATTCATACGGTTCGGCGCCCTCTCGGGCGTCCAGATTAACTGGAACAAGTCATGCATTTTCCCACTTACTGCCTCGACACGTCGGTTTCCACTGGAATTCCCACTTGCTTGGTGTGAGGGGGATTTTAAGTACCTGGGTATACATGTAGAAAAGGATAGGGAGGCATTGATTCGTGCTAACTATGGCACAGTGATGGATAGGATCAGTGACAATATTTCCAGATGGATAACACTTCCTCTTTCCATGGCTGGGAGGGCTTCGCTAGTCAAGATGGTGATACTCCCTCAGCTTCTATATCTCTTTCTGAACATACCATTTCATCCCGGGACCTATTTCTTTCGGCTGCTATGCTCGGAGCTACTCAGGCTGGTGTGGGGTGGAAAGGCGCCTAGACTCAAGTGGGAGATCCTCGTCAGACCTTACTCGCAAGGTGGTTTTGGGGTTCCGGATTTCGAACTTTATTACCGGGCTGCCCAGGCTCACTATGCCTACTTCTGGATTCGTCAGCCGAGATACATGCCCCAACTGGCGGCTGAACATTGGTTGGCCCACCCGATCCCCATTGACGGTGCATTGTATTCCCCAGTAGAAGGCAGGGATAAGACCCCAAACACGGTATCTAGCACTGTGACGGCGTGGAACTGTATCACTTTGAGACTCGATCTGCAATTCTTATATGCCCCACTGCTGCCCTTGACTTACCACCCACAGCTGCCGCTTTTGCAGGAAGCTGGCTTTCAAAAATTGTTGACAAAAATACATGTTCATACATGGGGGGACTTGTACCGTGATGGCACCTTTCGTACCAGGGACCAGCTTTATGAAGGCATACAACCGACACCTCTAGACATGTTTTACTATATCAGACTCCGGCACGGGTTTCAAGCCATTACACCTGACTTCCCACAGGAACCCCCTGTACTTCTCCCCCTACAGAACCTACTGCTACACGACAATCCCAATAAACTGGTGTCCTCACTATATAAATCGATCCGTGCTAACATGACCTACATGGCTCTGCCTGCCAGGGAAAAGTGGGAACAGGATCTGGCCATGACCCTTACTGACAGGCAGTGGGAATTCTGCTTACAACAAACTGAGCGCATATCCTCTAGCAGTCGATATAGGATAATTCATTATAAATTCCTACACAGGTTGTACCACACACCGGCGCGCCTACACAGATTCCAGCTGAGATCTACTGACACTTGTGACAGGTGTGGGGCTCCAGGGGCTGATTTCCTTCACCTTGCGTGGGGATGTGCTGAGGTGAGCCGCTACTGGGTACAAGTTTTTCAAGCACTCTCCAAGATGATACACATGACGGTGGACCCATCCCCATTAGTGGCTCTGCTGGAATATGTTGAACCACTCCAAGTGGCCCATCGCAAATATGTGGCACTGGCCATGCTACTGGCTAAGCGCAGGGTGGCCTGTAGGTGGGGGAGGGGAAGAGCACCCAAGTTCAAGGATTGGATGCAAGACATGGTGTACTGTCAAGAACAACTACATACTTACTCCGAACTACTGCCGCCTACTTCCAGGCCTACTGACATATGGGCCCCACTGCAATGTTACTTAATAACGGACCCTCCAGGGGATGCCAGCAATTGATGTTGGGATGCTGGGACGTAGCTGTGCTGGTTCTTGTTCCAGGGAGGATGGCCTCGGGCTGGCCTAGTGTGGTCTGGGAAACTGCGGTCCTGGTCCCCCCCCTTCCTCCCCCCTTCATTGCCGGTGGCCTACTCATACTCCCAAAATACTACCCCGTCAGCTCACTGCCCTATGCCTCAGATGCGGTGCTTCATCTGGCTGCCTCATGTGACGAGACACATTATCTCGGCCTTGGTGGGATCCCAGCTATGTGGACTGCGCGCCTTGTACCACCCATTGATATGGGTCCGCCGCCTGACTGGCGCACAACCCCCTCCCACGGGTCATTGGGATACTGCACATGTTACAGTTCACAAAAATGAAAAATGCAACACAAATTGATTTAGTCATGTTGAGACTATACTTGTCACTATGATGATATTGTTTCTGCACAACGGTATTCGCACTGATATTATTATATCTCTGATCATCCTGTTACTGTGCACCGATAGCGGCCAGCCTCCGGGTTGTTGGCATGACGCTGTGTAACCCTGACAATACTCAATAAATGTTTTGCACCAAAAAAAAAAAAAAGAGTAGTCTGGCAGCCGAGTTCTGAATCCGTTGTAGTCTTTTCATGGTCGTTAAAGGTGATCCGTGGTAGAGGCTATTGGCGTAATCGAGTTTGTATAGAACAAGGGAGATGGTAGCTTGGACCTTGTGTGGAAATCCCAAATGAGGGAAAATTCGTCGCAGCGTTTTTATAGTAGCAAAGCTTGATCTTGCTAGTTTATCCACTTGGGCATTCATCGACAGCTTGGAGTCCATAGTCATTCCGAGGTTTCTTACTTCTTTCAATACTTTAGGAAGTGATCCCAGTTCATCAGGCCATATGCCACCTCTACCACTTTGCTCAATGTATCCTGCAGAATGCTATAGTTCAAGGCATTGAATGCCTTGGAAATGCCCGTTAAAGCCAGCAAAAAGGGCCACCTAACACCTTCCACTAACTAGAACAGATGTTTCCTTATGGTCCCACTTTAACCAACCAATGGCACCATTTGCCACCCCTGTCACTGTAGTTGGTATACCCTCATTCTAGCTCAAATGGATAAAAAGCTATTAAATTGCTGCCCATTACCTGCAGTGCCCGACCGGACACCTCAAGATATTGATTGCTGTGATCAGCCATCTTCAGGAGGTGCCAACGTGGCCCATTTGGTGAAAGACTTTTGTCAAAAAACGTAAACACTTAAATGTAAATCAAACAGAATGGAAAGAATGATCTCTGTCGTGGTTTTTATGTCCTTTCATTTTCTAGCAAACTATTTGAACTTTGAGTAAGGTGTGAACATTGATCACTCAAATTACAAATACCCAAAGGTTGTCAATGCCACTTTTCCAGAGGAGGAGTTGCCTGATCTTTCTAATAACAAGAAATAACCAATTGACTCACCATCACAGCACAGAGTACTGTTTGCAGTTTACAAGCATACCTAGCAAAATCACAACTGAACAAATGGCATGATACACTGTTCACTGAAGACATCTGAAAATCGTTCCTCAGTATCTTTCTGCCAATGGACATAAGGCACACAGTTGGAATTATTGAGATTCAGGTGCCCAACAACATGTATGATCTGCCTGCTGCCTAACTGTAGGGAGACAAAGTGTACTTTTCTGTGGGGTGATGAAAATATCAAAAATTGTTACGTAGTGCTATAATTTAGATGCCTCTTTTTAAAAGGTCTCATGTATAAATCCTCAAGTACCTCCTAATGAGAAACATACGTAATAAATATGAAATGTACTATACTGTGCAGCAAAGCTGTTTTTTAAAGGAAAGAGATGCTGCATAATTCCCTCATAGTTTCCATTTGCTTATGCATAAGTTAGTCCTTCACAGCTGCATAATTCCAATGGCTTTGCCTGATCGTGATCTCACCAGTGCGACACTTACGTTATAAATATGAAATGTACTGTATTATTCAGCAGAGTTTATATGGGAAAGCATGCGGCATAATAGCCCTCTGTGTGCCTCATAATTTAGCCTTCACTCCTGCATAATTCTGCTGCATAATTCCAATGGCTCTGTCTGCCAGTGACCTCAACAGTACTTAGGGGCAGTGTATGCTGCACTGTATGCAGTGGGACATCTGCCTATGTAGGCATTCTGCCGCTATTTAAAACTTTTCACCTTATCAGATAAAAACTCTGTTCTTCACATAGATGAACACGCGTAAATGGATTTGCAAGTGATTTTTGGGAAATTAATGGATGCAATCTGGCGCAATGGAGGAAAGATTTCATATCACACCACAATGGTAGCCTGTGTCAGAAAATATGTAGTTTCTTACAGTTTCACACATTTCGTTAGTCTTGGACAGGGGAGAGCCAATCTGATTCAGTGATTGAAGTCTAATGTTATATTGGACTGCTCTTGAAATCCTCTCAGAGCCCAGCCCATTCCGTGCGCTGCCTGTTAGCAGCATTGAGGGGAGGGATTCCGAAGATGGCTAGTACATCCATCTAGCGCTAGCCCTGTTAGCCGGGCAGCTTGGTAATCAGTGGTGCAGCTATTCTCTCCTACATCCCGTAAACTAGATGTTCTGATCATTGTTCTAGACAATCTCCACATTCAGTAATGTTAAAATGTATGCTAAGAAAGAAACACATTTTTGAGACACAAAGTTGCAAAGAAACATTTTCAGATACAAAAAAATAGAAAGTTAAAACAGAGCACCGTGCTGAGGAGGGGTTCTCGGATGAGCCTCTGTACCAGTCCACTGCTGGTACACCATTGTTTGTTCTCTTTGCCTGATAATATTGCTACCTTCCTAATTATGAACGTGTGTCGATGTTTTTCAGAATTTCATGTACCACACCCCTTTCTCATGTGAGCTATACCAAGCGGGTTCATTTTTGTTGTAGTAATGGCTTGAATTTAATTCAAATTTCACACTATACGAAGTGTGTTTCACTGTGTGTGCACACATGCACGTGTGTGCGAGCACCCATATGCGCCGGCCAATCTAGTGAGATAGACTGCTAGACGTCAGTATTCTACTAGAAAAAAAAATTCTTGTGTTGATGTAAGCCTGCCTGGCTTGTGTGTTGTAAATGTAATGTCTGGTCGTCAAAATCTGAGAAACTCTTGTTTACATGTAATAGAAAATGGGATTTTATCAAGAAGACAACTTTACAGAAAAAAATCAAATATTTGAGTAGACTGTTTCAAAAATAGGGCTGTCACGTATGGATAATCTGGGAATCACGCAGCATACAAAACATACTATTTTTATTGCTATTCTTCGCAGTTTGAGTGTGCTGTTGGTTTACCCTGGCTTTCTCAAAGACCCTTTAAATGATTTCACAGCAGTTTAAATAACTAAACAAATCCAGCAACACAATGTGGTATGCAAGTATGAGGCAACAAAGCAGTTATTCTGGGCACAAGCTTTCCATCCAATTTCCTTTCTGTTGAGGTGTGAAGGCTGTTACTCAATAACAAACACAAACTAGCCAAAAACCTATGACGCAGGCTCTGTCGCTTATTACAGGACCCAGTGTTTTGCAGATGGAGACATGTGAAAGCGTTTCTCAATTCTCCAGTTTTGCTCTTTAGCTTTTCTAGTTTTTATTATATTTGGCTGCCATTATGCCCTGAAATATTTGCCTTGCCTGCATCCCAAATGCGTGCATTGCTCCTATACGTCTCTCCATTTGTAGAAACCGTGGAAGGAGAATGCACACAAACAATCACACCATTCATAGTCTTTGCAAAGGGAATTTGAGCTGCACAGCATTTGTCACTAGATCCACATTTTCATGTTTCTAAAGAAGTGTTAATGTATATATGACTCAAGGCAGAGTAGCATTTTAAATTTGAACATAGACAAAATATGCATTATGACCTTTGTTTTACGAAGTAGACAAAAGAAGATTGCTGTTTTGGAAAAGAAATGACCTACACACAAACTAACTACAGGTGGACTCTAGATCATCAGGTTGGAAAAACACAATTCAAAACGGGTTTTATACAATGGATAACCTAATGTAGTGGTTGTTAACCGTTTAATTTCTGTGGAACCCACCCTGAATCACTGGTCAATGCCAGGAACGCCCATCTTATGCGTTCTCTACGATTTGAACCTAAAAAAAAACAAAAACAAGTATACATAAAAATATTCAATGTATTAAATATTTTAGTCACAAAAATTGAAAACAATTGTAATTTTAATTGAAAGGTTGGCGTTTCACAAAGTTTGGTTATATTTCTAAAAGGCAAAGTGATTTGTTAGACCATAGCATTTAACTAAGGGCCTGATTTAAGAGTTTGGTGGCTGGGTGTCCACATGACTAGAACAGCATTAGGATATCCTTCACTTGTAATAAGGCAGACAGGATATCCGTCCTGTTTGTGAAGGAGTACCCATCCACCAAACGCTAAATCAAGTCCTTTGTCTTTTTCACTCCTAGTGCATCCTCTTTTTTTGTCAGCACGTGCTAGTGCTTCAGTTTAGGCCAACAATATTCAATACTTCTGTTTGCTGTACTTGTGCTGTTCCCATGAATCAAACTAAAGATACCAAATTCCTTTTCAGCCTCCAATCTCCAATTTCTTTACATTTACAGAGCGTTTTAAAATGTTTATTTTCAAAGTTTGCTTTTTTAAGTGTAATATTTTATTAATCTGTTCCATTGTTTAATTTTCTAAACAATCACTGATATCCAGGTTTGCATTGACCACAGGTTAAGATGCGCTGGAATATGATATTTTAGATTAAAATGGGTCGCCCAGTATAGTGCTGCTTAATCAAAATACAACATTGACATTTAATGGGGAAAGGGAGCTTTCACATGTTTTGAAAATAAAAGTTTCTCTGGCCTGTTTTCACATTTCAATTGCATGTCAATGATAAATCCATTTCAATGTACAAAGCAGAGGTACATTTGAGCTGGAAAGAAACACTGAAAACCATCACCTGGAAAAAATAGTGGAATTCCCCATGTGGTCTAGAATTCTAATGCATGATGAGAATAGACATTACAAGACCCATAGAGTAATAGGTAATATATGGCTAGATGTATGAATATCTGGTCACAAATTGTGCCCCGTATATTTCTGCCCAGTAAATATTCTTCAGAAACGACTTTTGTACTAATAGATCGTTTCTTAAAAATCTGAATCCTAATGGGTCACAATCTCAACTACATTCATGAATATTGATAAGGTAAGTCGCAAGTTGTGACTCACTATGACTAAATGCCATCATAGGGATGGTGACCTGCTGTGGTCAGCAGACCACCATGTCTGTGATTGCTTTTTAATAAACGTTTAAAGAAAAAGTGGTTCTGTGGGGTAGGACTGATACTACTTCAAAGTACATTAAATGTCATACAGAATATACTCTCGCCACACACAAAAAGAAAGATGATAAAAGGAAAATCAGTACTCATTAAGATTTTTGCTCATTATTTATCTGAATTCCTTCATTCAGTTATGAGCTGTTCAATTGTAGCTCAAAACATGTACACATTACTGTTTAGTGACAGTTGTGCATAGTGAAAAAGTGACAAAGTGAACAATATATACAGTGTCAACAAGGTTTTAGCTAGAATTATTTCATTTAGACAAGGCCAGAATTTAGTTAGAGTTCACAGTTTCATCCCGAATGTGGAAACCGGGTCATTCTGGACCTAAGAAATGCGTTGACGTTTCGACCCTTCTGTGCCCCTGTTGGTGGTCACGGCGGGTCTTTTTCAAGACAGAGATGCGAGGATTATATGTACACTGTCCTGCCAGGCATGGGGATTCTTTGCCTGTAGTGCAATGGCACATAGGCCTGTAGATCAATGCGGTAATATCCGGGGCAATGTAGCAAGTTTGCTTACATTCCGCGTGCAATGGAATTCTAACAGCGATGGAGCAGGCAGCGTCTCAGCCGTCTTTATTAACGCGAATAATAGGGGTACAGAAGGGTCGAAATGTCGATGCATTTCTTAGGTCCAGAATGACTCGGTTTCCACATTAGGGATGAAACTGTGGACTCTAACTAAACTCTGGCTTGTCTAAATGAAATAATTCTAGATAAAACCTTGTTGACACTGAATATCTTGTTCACTTTGTCACTTTTTCACTATGCACAACTGTCACTGAACAGTAATTTGTACATGTTTTGAGCTACAGTTGAACAGCTCATAACTGAATGAAGTAATTCAGATAAATAATGAGCAAAAAACTTAATGAGTACTTATTTTCCTTTAATCTTCTTTCTTTTTGTGTGTGGAGAGAGTATATTCTGTATGACATTTAATGTACTTTGAAGTAGTATCAGTCCTACCCAACAGAACCACTTTTTCTTTAAACATCTAAACTACCCAGGTTCTGAGGGACACAGGGTTACCCCATTGTTTGAACTGCTTTTTAATAAAGCATACTTTTTTAAAAATGCGGCCCATTTTTCTTAAATGAAACAGGATTGTATTTAAAATGAAAAGTTCACTTTTTTTTGTTTATTTTAAAGTTGACAGTGGTCACCTGAATGACTGTATATTCTTCAGCAAACTTTTTTTTGATTCACAAAGGGAAGTGGTCCCAAGGTGCCAATTCCCCATTACCACCTCCTCTGACGTGTCAGTGAAATATCAGTGTTTGTGACTGGCCTTCAGTCAGAGAACATTGATAAATAAAATACCTCAACACACCCCTTCCAGATAAAGATAAGTATCCATTCATAATCACATTTTAGGAATTGAAGAAATATTTCAAACTCATGAAATGGAATTAAAATTAAAAAAGCGTTTTGATGAACATGTTAGGTACACCTGACCCTTAATTTTGTAATATTCTAGGTAATACTTGGAGTCAAACAATGGTTATGTGCTGGAATAGTAATTAAATGCATGCTTACCACTTGTTTTACAAAAAGGGGGTGGTGATGAACAGAGTGTCTGAGTTAAACAGACCACTCTTACCCAGTCCAAAGATCAGGGCTTGATCCATCACCGTTATTTATCTCTCTGCTCCATCCCAGCTCAGAACCTGGCTATATGCAAATCAGTCTGTCCCTGGCCCAGTGCATGATGGGAACAGGGCAAACCAAACTACAAAAGCCAATTCTTACACTGGGAAGGAAACAAGCTCCCGGGGACTGGTTTCTGGCATTACAGCCGTCTTCGGCCCGGTTTGCTTGAATCCTGATGGTGCAATGAGCAAGGGTCTCACATCTGAGAATACCCTTCCACGCTTAGGGTGGACAAAAATATTTACAAAAAGGGGTGGCGAGGGACAGAGTCTCTGAATTAAGCAGAAAGCTCTCACCCAGTCAAGAGATCAGGGCTAGATCCAACACCGTTTTTTAGCTCACTGCACCATCCCAGTTTCAGAACCTGGCTGTATGCAAATTAGTCTGTTCCTGTGCCAGTGCATGATGGGAACAGGGCAAACCAAACTACAAAAGCCAATTCTTACACTGGGAAGGAAACAAGCTCCCGGGGACCGGTTTCTGGCATTACAGCCGTCTTCGGCCCGGTTTGCTTGAATCCTGATGGTGCAATGAGCAAGGGTCTCACATCTGAGAATACCCTTCCACGCTTAGGGTGGACAAAAATATTTACAAAAAGGGGTGGTGAGGGACAGAGTCTCTGAATTAAGCAGAAAGCTCTCACCCAGTCAAGAGATCAGGGCTAGATCCAACACCGTTTTTTAGCTCACTGCACCATCCCAGTTTCAGAACCTGGCTGTATGCAAATTAGTCTTTTCCTGTCCCAGTGCATGATGGGAACAGGGCAAACCAAACTACAAAAGCCAATTCTTTCACTGGGAAGGAAACAAGCTCCCGGGGACCGGTTTCTGGCTCTGAACAGAGTGTCTGAGTTAAACAGACCACTCTTACCCAGTCCAAAGATCAGGGCTTGATCCATCACCGTTATTTATCTCTCTGCTCCATCCCAGCTCAGAACCTGGCTATATGCAAATCAGTCTGTCCCTGGCCCAGTGCATCATGGGAACAGGGCAGACTAAACTACCAAGCCAATTCTTCACCAGAAAGGAGACAAGCTACCGGGGACCGGTGTCTGGCATTTCAGCCTTCTTCGGCCCGGCTTGCTTGAATCCTGATGGAGCAGTCAGAAAGGGACTCATGTCTGAGTATACCCTGCCACACCTATAGTGGCCAAAAACGATTTACAAAAAGGGGGTGGTGATGAACAGAGTGTCTGAGTTAAACAGACCACTCTTACCCAGTCCAAAGATCAGGGCTTGATCCATCACCGTTATTTATCTCACTGCTCCATCCCAGCTCAGAACCTGGCTATATGCAAATCAGTCTGTCCCTGGCCCAGTGCATCATGGGAACAGGGCAGACTAAACTACCAAGCCAATTCTTCACCAGAAAGGAGACAAGCTACCGGGGACCGGTTTCTGGCATTTCAGCCTTCTTCGGCCCGGCTTGCTTGAATCCTGATGGAGCAGTGAGAAAGGGACTCATGTCTGAGTATACCCTGCCACACCTATAGTGGCCAAAAACGATTTACAAAAAGGGGGTGGTGATGAACAGAGTGTCTGAGTTAAACAGACCACTCTTACCCAGTCCAAAGATCAGGGCTTGATCCATCACCGTTATTTATCTCACTGCTCCATCCCAGCTCAGAACCTGGCTATATGCAAATCAGTCTGTCCCTGGCCCAGTGCATCATGGGAACAGGGCAGACTAAACTACCAAGCCAATTCTTCACCAGAAAGGAGACAAGCTACCGGGGACCGGTTTCTGGCATTTCAGCCTTCTTCGGCCCGGCTTGCTTGAATCCTGATGGAGCAGTGAGAAAGGGACTCATGTCTGAGTATACCCTGCCACACCTATAGTGGCCAAAAACGATTTACAAAAAGGGGGTGGTGATGAACAGAGTGTCTGAGTTAAACAGACCACTCTTACCCAGTCCAAAGATCAGGGCTTGATCCATCACCGTTATTTATCTCACTGCTCCATCCCAGCTCAGAACCTGGCTATATGCAAATCAGTCTGTCCCTGGCCCAGTGCATCATGGGAACAGGGCAGACTAAACTACCAAGCCAATTCTTCACCAGAAAGGAGACAAGCTACCGGGGACCGGTTTCTGGCATTTCAGCCTTCTTCGGCCCGGCTTGCTTGAATCCTGATGGAGCAGTGAGAAAGGGACTCATGTCTGAGTATACCCTGCCACACCTATAGTGGCCAAAAACGATTTACAAAAAGGGGGTGGTGATGAACAGAGTGTCTGAGTTAAACAGACCACTCTTACCCAGTCCAAAGATCAGGGCTTGATCCATCACCGTTATTTATCTCACTGCTCCATCCCAGCTCAGAACCTGGCTATATGCAAATCAGTCTGTCCCTGGCCCAGTGCATCATGGGAACAGGGCAGACTAAACTACCAAGCCAATTCTTCACCAGAAAGGAGACAAGCTACCGGGGACCGGTTTCTGGCATTTCAGCCTTCTTCGGCCCGGCTTGCTTGAATCCTGATGGAGCAGTGAGAAAGGGACTCATGTCTGAGTATACCCTGCCACACCTATAGTGGCCAAAAACGATTTACAAAAAGGGGGTGGTGATGAACAGAGTGTCTGAGTTAAACAGACCACTCTTACCCAGTCAAAAGATCAGGGCTTGATCCATCACCGTTATTTATCTCACTGCTCCATCCCAGCTCAGAACCTGGCTATATGCAAATCAGTCTGTCCCTGGCCCAGTGCATCATGGGAACAGGGCAGACTAAACTACCAAGCCAATTCTTCACCAGAAAGGAGACAAGCTACCGGGGACCGGTTTCTGGCATTTCAGCCTTCTTCGGCCCGGCTTGCTTGAATCCTGATGGAGCAGTGAGAAAGGGACTCATGTCTGAGTATACCCTGCCACACCTATAGTGGCCAAAAACGATTTACAAAAAGGGGGTGGTGATGAACAGAGTGTCTGAGTTAAACAGACCACTCTTACCCAGTCCAAAGATCAGGGCTTGATCCATCACCGTTATTTATCTCACTGCTCCATCCCAGCTCAGAACCTGGCTATATGCAAATCAGTCTGTCCCTGGCCCAGTGCATCATGGGAACAGGGCTTTTTGTAAATATTTTTGTCCACCCTAAGCGTGGAAGGGTATTCTCAGATGTGAGACCCTTGCTCATTGCACCATCAGGATTCAAGCAAACCGGGCCGAAGACGGCTGTAATGCCAGAAACCGGTCCCCGGGAGCTTGTTTCCTTCCCAGTGTAAGAATTGGCTTTTGTAGTTTGGTTTGCCCTGTTCCCATCATGCACTGGGACAGGAACAGACTAATTTGCATACAGCCAGGTTCTGAAACTGGGATGGTGCAGTGAGCTAAAAAACGGTGTTGGATCTAGCCCTGATCTCTTGACTGGGTGAGAGCTTTCTGCTTAATTCAGAGACTCTGTCCCTCACCACCCCTTTTTGTAAATATTTTTGTCCACCCTAAGCGTGGAAGGGTATTCTCAGATGTGAGACCCTTGCTCATTGCACCATCAGGATTCAAGCAAACCGGGCCGAAGACGGCTGTAATGCCAGAAACCGGTCCCCGGGAGCTTGTTTCCTTCCCAGTGAAAGAATTGGCTTTTGTAGTTTGGTTTGCCCTGTTCCCATCATGCACTGGGACAGGAAAAGACTAATTTGCATACAGCCAGGTTCTGAAACTGGGATGGTGCAGTGAGCTAAAAAACGGTGTTGGATCTAGCCCTGATCTCTTGACTGGGTGAGAGCTTTCTGCTTAATTCAGAGACTCTGTCCCTCACCACCCCTTTTTGTAAATATTTTTGTCCACCCTAAGCGTGGAAGGGTATTCTCAGATGTGAGACCCTTGCTCATTGCACCATCAGGATTCAAGCAAACCGGGCCGAAGACGGCTGTAATGCCAGAAACCGGTCCCCGGGAGCTTGTTTCCTTCCCAGTGTAAGAATTGGCTTTTGTAGTTTGGTTTGCCCTGTTCCCATCATGCACTGGCACAGGAACAGACTAATTTGCATACAGCCAGGTTCTGAAACTGGGATGGTGCAGTGAGCTAAAAAACGGTGTTGGATCTAGCCCTGATCTCTTGACTGGGTGAGAGCTTTCTGCTTAATTCAGAGACTCTGTCCCTCGCCACCCCTTTTTGTAAATATTTTTGTCCACCCTAAGCGTGGAAGGGTATTCTCAGATGTGAGACCCTTGCTCATTGCACCATCAGGATTCAAGCAAACCGGGCCGAAGACGGCTGTAATGCCAGAAACCAGTCCCCGGGAGCTTGTTTCCTTCCCAGTGTAAGAATTGGCTTTTGTAGTTTGGTTTGCCCTGTTCCCATCATGCACTGGGACAGGAACAGACTAATTTGCATACAGCCAGGTTCTGAAACTGGGATGGTGCAGTGAGCTAAAAAACGGTGTTGGATCTAGCCCTGATCTCTTGACTGGGTGAGAGCTTTCTGCTTAATTCAGAGACTCTGTCCCTCACCACCCCTTTTTGTAAATATGCTTACCACTTGTGGCATCTCACTTTATAGACTTTTGTCTATCAGGAATCAAGGCAAAGTGCATGCAACCTCTGTAACATACGATGTATGAGGGCCACAGTAAAAATTACCTTTGATGCAAGGTTAGGTGTTGGTACACTGAGTAATCAAGTTTGGAGCTGTCCATAGCCAAGAGAGTATTTACGTAATATTTTCATTTAAATTGAGAAGACAGTAGTTAACAAGTATTAGAAAGGTTAATATGTCTGGGGTTGGCTGCAAGCGTGTTTGTTTTGTTAGTACCTACTTAATTTTTTAAAAACATTGTTGGGGAAGCTGCTCAACTTTTGCCAATATGAGAAAAATTGGCTAAAAGAAAAATATTTATTTTGGTCTCAAAAAGCACACTTTGCCATAGTAGGTTCTGGGACTTAGGAGAAACTTTGTAAGCGATTGTGCTCTTCTGAAATGTCAGAAAGCTATCACTCGCAGTGAAGTTAGCCAATTACTGAAGTGGACAGATCTCTTGGCCAATTCTTAATGCTATAGTCACTGGGAAAAATGTGACTGACATGGAAGCAGACCAATC
The DNA here is from genome assembly GCF_964263255.1 of Lissotriton vulgaris. Lineage (NCBI taxonomy): Eukaryota > Metazoa > Chordata > Amphibia > Caudata > Salamandridae > Lissotriton > Lissotriton vulgaris. Next base: position 1,021,679,771 of record NC_141697.1, read on the forward strand.
AATGAAGAAGGCTGGTTAAAAACTCTTATATGTAAGTATTTGAAATATTTAGTCAAATAAAAAGGTCTTCACTAACACCAGACCTACAATAGTTTGTTCTTTGTATTGAGGTTGCTGTGCTGGAATGCCCTGCATGAGGATTCGTTGCCACTCAGTGGCACTGCAGAGTATTTGTCCTGTTCAGAATATTTATTGAATATTATAAATACATACATTATTAACAAACATAAAATAGTACTTTGTACTATAGTGTTTAAATAATTGAATATCTCAAATAGTCAATTAGACTACATGTGTACCTTCATATAATAAACTTTTCATCTATAATATAATACCTACATTAAAAAAGCAACTTTTAATGGGCTACTAGAGGATCGAATGATCTGTATACTCAGTTGTAGGTATAATTAAAAACACAAGAAATTGTAATGATTTATAAAAGTTTTTGGAGATAGAATCAGAAATACACATATCAGTTTTCCAAATTATAGAGTTAATTATTTATGATTTATTATAAATATGAAATGAAGAGAACTGATCATGTCTAAGATGCATCCTTTAAGCCCATCACAAATGATAGGAAGGTTGTACCTTTCCAGTTGGAAATAATTAATCTAAAAAATAGGAAGAGGAGGTATTAGATTTAAAGATTAAAAAAACTTGAAAGAAATATGTAAATTGAAGTTAAAAATGACAAATATAACATTCCCTACATCAGATCAAAAATTATTATGATTAGACAACCCAAGATTAAATGTTTCAAGGAACAATGTGTACATTTGCGGTGTCAACAATTAGGTCTATTAATTTTGCTTTAGGTAATGTAAGTGGTGTCCATAAGCAGTTGTATAGTATAAAAAGATAAGTTTAGGCAATAGAAGATGTTAGCTATCCTGATAAATTGCATACCAATATATTTCTCCATTGTTCTATGAAACGTTGGCACTCCAATTCAGAGTTCCATGTTCGTCTACAATTATGTAGGTAAGTATTATCAGCAATGGTATGTTTCCCATATATTTTAGAGGCTGCATTGCCCCAGTGGCTATATATATATATTAATGCATAATTCTATATATGATATTTTGGGAGATGGAATAGAATTATTATATGCATTAAGCATAGTTGCATAATAGTATCATATTAATGAGATGCTATCATAGAAAGATGACATTTGTGTTGTGATTTCAAAATAAGATAAGACCAGTTCAGGTTGACACATATTATGACTGTAAAAAACTTAAATATCAGCCTCTATCACTAACCCCCCGAAATATATATTTATTCATTTTAAATAATGGATTATACCAAAGAGAAGCATTTGATCTTTTCTTAAGAATGTGCACCTATGCTTCAAAGTTCAATAAGGCAAGTTTTGTAGCATTAATAATTGATTATACTTTCCCAAATTTACTATTAGCAGTAGTAAAATAAAGCTGGTATGGGAAAGGTTTCAGAGAATTATGTTCTATTGGTGTCTATTTATGAAAAGAAAGAGTTATAATTTTAAAGCCAATACTAACTGTGCGATAAAAAAGGAAGTGTGATATTACTTAGAATCTGGTAGACCAATACCACCATCTTTTTTACCAATTGTAGAGACTTGTAATTTATTCAGGAAAGTTTATTTTTCTAAATATATTTGGTAATTCATTTATTTAAATTGTTATACAAAAATCTAGCTGAGAAACATGTAGGTAACATGAATAGTGTATACAGTATTTGTGAAGTAATAACCATAGACAAATCATGAAAAATATCATGACTCATATGCTATGTGCTTTAGGGATCTGGGTCTCATAACATATTTTATACTGGTCAGCCTGTTGAACAATAAGTGCACTTTCATTCTGTGGCCAGCCAAGTAGGTCATATAGATTACTTCAAATTTGAATTATGTTGTATAAGTCTTTAGCATCTCGCCAAGTAGTTCTGTCATTTACTTCAACAATACCCCAATATAACACAGTCAATCGCTTGATCCTGCTGTGTTACAAATATCCTGCTGACAGATTTCACGTTATGAGGTACATGTAACCATGACCCACTTTGTGTTTTCAGTCAGCCAATCAAATGTGGGAAAGGTGAAAGCAAGATCAATGAACACCTTACCAAACCTATCACTATTTTACTTTAGACCTGTGACAAGATGCCTAGGTCTGTCTTGAAACCCTGTGTCATCCTCTCCTCAGCGGCGGTGCACTAGTAAAGGTATTTCTCCAATGTTGACTAACTACTTGTTTAGTCATCTATTGCTCCATTGTACACACGTGTGGCCCTCTCCACATGCATGTTTATCATCAGTGCATTAGGTGCAGAGGAAACCAGTGCACCTGCAACCCCTAATGCTCACAAGTGGCTTAGTGTCTTATGCTAGATAGCCCACTCAGAAGGAGATAGTGTAGCAGTTGGATGAGCATATGGTCAGACAGAATCCCAAGAACCCTCCCACTCTGGGTGTGATTTTAGGCAACATAACATGTACCAAATTATTTCAAAACTTCAAGACTGACAGGATGTTAGCAACAACTGAAATAATCTGCCTATGTGTTAACAACATACAATGTGCAAGCGTTCACAACAAAGGTAAAAGTCCCACCCAGGCATATGAGTTCAGGACATTAGAAGCTGCATAGGAGCTTGATATGTCCGTAGGCACAAAAATAAAAGGAGGCTTTATAGCATCTTAAAAGTAGCCGCATTAAGTTCTACTATGGTAGCTTAGTGGATTGAGCACCTCATTACTGAAGGCTGCTTGTAGCAGGTAGGAGGATCATCTCCTTGCAAGGGCAGTGGAGAAGGAAGGGGGCTGGGGAAATAAGCATGGAGCCCGGCCATTAGCGTGTATTTGCAGAGCTCTCAAAAGACAGGCAGCAGAGACATTTTACACCTCTGCCTCCAGCTGGCCTGTTCCTCATTCTCTTTTAATTGGCTCAGTGACAGCGCAAAGCCAATAAAAGGTGGATCCTGATTTTTTTTAAATAAAATTCAATTTTTTTACTTTTTCGGGCCCATTTGTCCAGCGAATTGGCGATTTTGCCGTTTCTTTTTACAAATCCTGGGGGGTCTGATTATAATATTGCATCACTTTACTTGCTTTTGAGTATATTCCTCTCAGCAAATGTTCATCTATGAATTTATATGAAGGGAAGATTCTCCAAAAATGACTTTGCCTCAGTCAAGCAATCCCTGTACAGGCCTTGAATCTGGAATTTGTACTTGCTAGTGTCTACCACCTATCTATGACAAATGTAATTAGATGGACATATAATTTAATACATACACATATGCCACCCTGAGAGAGCTGTTAAAGTGGGACACCTTTAATGCAGGTACAAAATAATATATTTCAACTTTAATCTCAAGGTTGTCTTTTCACAATTGCAATGTTCAATAGTTAACTTACAGATGTGGACACCTTTTTAACTTAAACTATTTTTAAAAAATGCAGCCACAGACTAAGGGCCTGATTAGGAGTTTGGTGGTGTGGGAGTGGGGCGATACTCCACCGCTGCTATCCCACACAGCCAAACTTCACTGCTGACAGCCCGCTGAATTACAAGTTGTAATCTGGGCGGGCATCCTGCGGCAGCTGGCCCACGGTGCTGCCTTTCAAAGGCTCATAGGAGAGCTTTAGAAAGGCAGTGACTTTGGCCTGCCACAGAGCATTCCAGCATGGCTTTGACTGTAAAGTCCAGGTCATGCTGGAACAGGTGGTGAATGCACACAGGGAGGCACAACATGTGCTCCCCTGCAGCCATCCCATGTCCCCGTTGTTTCTTCACCGCCATAGTTTTCACGGTGGCCTCAGCCCCATGAAAACAGTGGCGGTGAGGGAATATGCTTGGCAGTGCCTCTGACAGCCAACCCACCGCCAAGGATTACAGGTTCCTGCGTTTTGCGACGGTCTTGTGGAGGTGGGACTGCCACACTCCAATGCAGTGGTCGGACCGCCAATGCACCAGTTCCCGCCACTCCAGTAGGAATACTGTATTCATAATGAGACCAGAAGTTACGGTTTGTCTCTCGAAATATACAGATCTTTTTCCAATATAGTAGCTGGTAGACTTGGCACCATTGGCATGTGTCTCCCTTTCATTTTTTGCTGTTGCCTCCTGTGTTTATGCTGGTCTAGTGGCTTTGGGCTACTGTTGTTCAGTGCCAAAGCGCAAGTGCTTCCTTTATAGATTGTTGTTCTAGATTAGTGATTCCATGATTGGCTTATTTGATTTACTTGTCAGACCCTAGTACAGTGCACTATGTGTGCCCAGGGCCTGTAAATAAAATGCTACTGGTGGGCTTGCAGCACTGATTGTGCCACCTACAGAAGCAACTTGTAAAATAAGTCTGGGACTGCCATGTCGACTTGGCAAGTGACTAGACTTGCCAGTCTCTAAACCTTCCCTTTTCTACATGTTAGTCACCGCTAAGGTAGGCCCAGATGTGTGTGGCATGTCCTGATAGTGAAATACTGCCAATTTAGTTTTTCACTATTGCAAGGCTGTCTGTTCCCATAGGCAAGAATGGGGAGTTTGTTTATAACATCTTATAAATATAACTGACCCTGAGAACAAGATAGGAAAATGAAGTTTAGTATTCCTGAACTCAGATTGTTAAAGTGCATGTTTTAGTGAGGGTGATTTTTACATTCTGTTTGAAAATACCACTTTTAGAAAGTAGGTATTTTCTTGCCTAACCATCCAGTATGCTTCTGCTAGGTTTGTGTATTGCCTGTCTAGCTTTTGGATGACATGGGTTGGGGCAGGGCAGTGGCTCCAGATGTCTGATGAGTCCGGGCTGGGATGAATAGGCTTGGTCTGAATTTGGAATGGTGGGAGGAGTAGCATCTTCGCCTGAATCGAGCTGTGCCTGCCGTCTACAATGACGGATCCCCCTGTGGTGTGTCTGAGGCCAAGGCTCACACTGACAAAGGAGGTTGTTGTGCACTTGCAAAGTCCCCCACAGAACTGGTTTTGGCTGGGCACGGTCACTCTCTGCTTTCAGAGAACAGAGGACTTTGGTTCATAAAAAGAGGGGCCCAGACCCTAAACTTTTAGTTCCCTTCTGGGAATAAAGAGAAACCTTTGCCAAGGAGAAGAGTTGGATAAGCTGAGGAGGAATACTGCCCCTGTGCTGTTTGCTGCCAGGGGTAGGCCTGCAGTGTCTACTTGCTGCCAAGGAAAAGAGAAAAGGACTTTGCTGTTTGCTTTGTCATCTTGAGGAAGATCTCCAAGGGCTTGAAACTGAGCTTGCCTCCTGTTCTGAAGTCTCAGGGACACAAAGACTTCACCACAAGCTCCCCTGAATTTCCTTGCTGGGAATTCCAACCTGCAAAGAGTTGCCTGCTGCTGTTTAGGACCTTTGGAGACTGTTTGTAGCTGGGAGCTGGGAAATCTACGCAACACAGAAGAAGCGTGTCGCATCCGCACTTGTTTTCTGATGCCTCGCTGAAGAAACCGTAGCAGCGCCTGCCACGGCATGAGAGTTTTCCGCAGCTTCTCCGATCCTGACGCAAGCCTGCTGTGCGGGTGCACGAAGACATGCATCGTACCAGATCGATGCATCGCATCGAGGCACCAAGACTGTCGCATCGTTGGAGTCTGCAGTAAGAAAGACGCATCAACTCCCCATGCAGTAAGGAATCGACGCATCACTTCCCCTGCGCAGTAGTAAGAAATAGACGCATCACCTCCCCTGCCTGTAAGGAACCAACGCATCACCTTCCCTGCTGCAATTTTGTCTGCTTTGCGTGACACATCTAAGGTACTTTTGAGAAAAGTGTTGCATTTACAACTTGTATTGAACTGAACTATTTATACCATTTAAAAGCCTATTTTTAATACTGTATTGTGGATTTTTGTCGTTTGGTCTTGTTTTGGTTTAGATAAAGATTACTTATTTTTCTAAACTGGTGTGATGTCCATTTGTAGTGTTTTCACTGTATTGCTGTATGTGTTCACAAATGCTTTACACACTGCATCTGAGATAAGCCTATTTGCTCATGCCAAGCTACCTAGGGGGTGAACAGGGGTTATTTTAGGAGTGTATCCCCCTTACCCAGACTAAAAGCAAGGGTCCCTATTTGGACAAAGGTACCTACCTCTGCCAACTAGAGACCCCCATTTCTTACAGTAGCCTTTAAGCAAATTCAAAACATATTTATCTCTTTTTTTGCACCATAGTGTGAAACTAACAATACTTATGCCAAGACAGGGCACTTTGTATTTGAATGCTTACAAAAGGCACTGATCTGGTACTGGCAATACTGCTGGAATATGCGATCACTAAAAACAATAAAAAATACGCTCAGAACTCATTTTCTTAATCTGAACATATGTTCTTGTTAACAAATACGTTACATATTATTTATGATATAAGTGCCTTCACTCGCACACCGAATGTAACAGAGATATAATCCAAAGTGCAATAATTCACTAAGTAAAGAAAGGAGTATAGAGGAAAGAACAGACAGAATAGAATTAGATAGTTCCATTTCCAACTCAGTTTGACCGATTGTATATATCCTAATGTGGCTTACTTTGTACGGTATTTGACTGTGTTCTCCTGGATAGCGGTGTAGACACCTTGGTAACTTTCACTCTTCAATAGTCCATATATTTAATTAGGACATGAGCACTGTTTATTATTATCATCAATTATTTATTTTGACTGATGAAACTTATTAACCTACGTTTCTATGTCGATGATAATTGTATAAATATTGCTCTTATGGCTGTAGATGCTACATAAGATACCTTTATGGTTTAACTCTATAGAAAGGAACCGAGAATTCATGTTAAAAGATACATATTCATTTATTTATTTCAAAAATATTTTATATGGTGCTTTTTATTGTATTTCTAAATATATGTATTTTAATCTTAATTTTCTTTTTCATTTTTGTCATCACTGTCTTATCTTTTGTGAGAATCCCAAACAATAACTTTATTAAATAAAAAGGATTCTATACGTGAAATATGGCTAAAAATTCTTACTCAGTGATGCCTTTCCTCATAGTGTTATCATGTTTAAGACTGCTAGGGTTTCTATGCGTTATTAAGCACATACAAGACCACTGTATCTAATTTAGCATTGTGAGTAATGTCTTCCAAAACCAAATAGCAGGAAGGTAAATAACGATCTTCCCTGGGAAAACGCCATTATATGATGATATTTGAAATTCTTAAATAAAATGAAATTCTGAATAAAATCTATTGACATTTCCTTCTAGATGTAGACCAGATCTGTAGTGGCTTTATGCACAGATGTAGAACAGATCACAGTGGCCATACATCTGGGGGTCTGAGTTACCTTTCTAAGATATACACAAGATCCTTTCATCTGATTCGATTATCACAAGTTATTGCCAATGCTTTGATTAATAAAGGCCAAACTAATTATATCGCTTCCATTATTGACAAAAGATTCATGACCCCCGTTGAATACAATAGACATTTTTTAAAGTATGATTCTTTTATTAATTTTTAGGTGATGATAAAAATATAGGTTTATCACTAATCTACAGTTATTTAACGAAGTTATAATTCATAACATGTGGTCGATAAAGAATAATTTTTGTTTTGTTAGAAAATGCCTTTTGAGGTGACATGAAACGAATGTATCTTACAATTGTCTGTTCTGATTCTAGTAAACAATGCTGTCAGCATAGTAATTGTATAAGCAGTCTAGTTTATTTCCATCAACCAGTTCTCCAATAGACATAACCAATCAGTGGACCCGTGTTATGTGCGTTGTCTTGTCACCAAGATGATTTGTTGTTGTCTCGTAACCCAAGGTGAAATTCTGACTCTATTATTTGAATTATGGAATACACATAGAGCCTAGTGAGGGAATTCCGATTCAAGTAACTCCGATTTAATAAAACATAGCTTTAAGCACAGTAACTGTATGCACAGTCTAGTTTTTTCCCATTAATTGTTTCTTAAATGAACACAACCAATCATTGAATTCGTTCTTGGCGTGGTCATGTCGTCATGACAGTCCATTAATATTATATGACCCAAAGCAACCTCCCGACTCTATTATTTAAACCATAGAGAACTCACAGGGCTCTACATTAGAAGCAATATCGACACTCGGGACGACACCAGACAACCATTTTGCCCTTGTTTACTCTTGTGATAATAGGTAAGCGATCTGAGGAAGTAGTTAAGTTAAACACTCATCATGTTTTATTTAAATTGAATAAGGGTTTATTTTGGGAAGTTTGGTGGTACAACTTAGCGTTCTCTTTTAATTTTCTACATAGGAACGTATTTTAAAATTACGAAGGCTTGCCATACATGCAATCATCAGTACGCATCGTATTTCACGCGTTTATCGGTAAGCCTTTGTAAATTCCTATTTCTAAAGATTAATTATTAGGCTTATTAAATCGAAATCAATGCTAGGTTATTTTACACCAAGTTGAGGAACGTTGAGCAAATCTTAGCATTATATTTCTTTGAATTTTTCATCAGGAACATGTTTTTAAAAATTACGAAGGTCAACCTTCCATGCAACTGTCAGTTTCTATTTAGAGTTTACCTTCTTGCTATTTGAAGGCTTTTTAGCCACATTTCCCGTATAAAATCCTTTTTATTTAATAAAGTTATCGTTTGGAATTCTCACATAAGATAAGACGGTGATGACAAAAATGAAAAAAAAAACTTAGATTAAAATACATATTTTTAGAAATACAATAAAAAGCACCATATAAATTATTTTTGAAATAAATAAATAAATGTGTATCTTTTAACATTAATTTTCAGTTTCTTTCTATAGAGTTAAACCATAAAGGTATCCTATGTAGAATTTACAGCCATAAGAGCAACATTTATACAATCATCAGCAACAAAGAAATGTAGGTTAATAAGTCTCACCTGTCAAAATAAATAATTGATGATAATAATAAACAGTGCTCATGTCCTAATCAAATATATGAACTATTGCAGAGTGAAAGTTACCAAAGTGTCTGCACCGCTATCCTGTAAAACACTGTCAAATACCGTAAAAAGTAAGCCACAATAGGATATATTCAATCAGTCAAACTGATTTGAAAATGGGACTATCTAATTCTATTTTTCTTTTTTTGAGGCTTTCTTAAGTGTTTTAGTTCACAATAACATTTCTCATTAGCGTTTGCTATTTGCATTCCTAACATTTTGAGGCTTGGTATATAATGAATAAAATCAACTTAATGAAACACCTCCACAGCATCTGTCAGTGTTTTCTTGAATCAAACCGTTTCACTGCTTTACCAGAGATATGAAAGTTAATAAGCCTTAAAATACAAATACTAGAAGGCTGAACACGTTTAAACCTTACATACAGACATATGTGGTACAATACCTAATTCATTAAGTGTAGTTCTATGACCTCCCACTGCTATATATAGCAATGTTGGTAGCGTTTTCCATTCTTGTTCATAAGAGTGGATTTTGACAATCAGAACAGCATGAAGGAAGCATTAGTGATGTATGGTGTGAAATACTCTAGCGTTTGAAATGCCATATTTGTTGCCTCCCATTAGTCACCAGTGTTTCCTTCTGCATTGACACATTTTGCTACACTTCGTATGCAAGGAAGATATATTTGAAATTCAAAATGTAAATAACTTCATAATTTTTTGCCTAGCGAATATAATCATTCTAAATCAATTAACTCCTATGCTATAATCTTTTTTTTTTCCTCTTTTGGTCCTCATTTTCCACCATGGTTTCCAGTGTAACCACTGACGGGATACGACAAAACTGTCACAGTTATAGAACTGGCAGGTATTAGGTGAGACAGACAACCAATATCCCTCATATATGACATTTCCCCAGGGATTAACACCAATGAAACCAGGAAGATCAAAAATAAAGGTTACGTACGAGTGGGAAGTACAGCCATTCGTTTCCGAATCTCCAGCCAAAAAAAAGGGCTTTACAGATTGGGTAAACCACAGCTGTGTAATCATCGGACCAGGGGAAAAAAAAACCCGACCAATTCAATAGTCCCGAACCAACAAATGCCAGAATGCTCTTTTATTTTGATAGCCAGATCTTGCTAGGTCGAGTTTGGAGACTTGTAAAACTGAGATCTGCCAATCAATGAAAGATGGTGATAAAGAGTCTTTCCATTTTTTACAGATCTCCCTTCTTGCAAGTAAGATGGAATAAAATAGTAGGTTTTTTGCCTGACCCTGAACCCCATCCAAAATCCCAAAGATCACCAGAGGGAGATCTAAGACTACTTGCACGCCAAGTGCTACAGACATTGTGTTTTTTTATGGAATCCCCAAAGGAAGCCAGGCAGGGACATTTAAAGAACATATGTACATCAGATGCAGCAACTAGCCCACACTTAGCACAAGCCACTAAGCTCCCTTGAGAGAACTTTGAGAGTCTAAAGGGAGAATAATAAGCTCTGTGGAGCGTAAAAAGATGGTTCCTACGCAACCAAGCTGGCTTGACAATGTCCCACAAGGTTTTAAATGAGGCAGTCCAGAGATCCTGTACATTGCGATCTGCACACGTATAACCCCAAAGATCTTCCGGTAACAATTCTATTCTGTCTGTTCTTTCCTCTATACTCCTTTCTTTACTTAGTGAATTGCTGCACTTTGGATACTATCTCTGTTACATTCGGTGTCTGAGTGAAGGCACTTATATCATAGATAATATGTAAAGTAATTGTTAGCAAGAAAATATGTTCAGATTAAGAAAATGAGTTCTCTGCGTATTTTTAATTGTTTTTAGGTTCACCTGTGGCATTTCCTGACGAAGGCCCTATTTGTGCAAAACACGTGTCAAAGATTTATTTTCCGGCACCCTTGATTTTAATTGTATTTTTAGGACATTTGTGTATCAAGAAATAAAATATTAGTACAATGAATGTGCTATGTAATGCCATCAATTTGATGTCTTTTTAAATAGAAATTGTTTAGAGATGAATTTTATACTGAATTGTTGTAGTTAAAATATTTTCATTAATACAGTAACTTTTTTGGTCACACTGAGCTCTTTTCTTCTTGCCTTATCTCAATTTGTGAAATCAATTTGTTTTATTGTGATACATTGCACATTGCCCAGGAACGTTATTTATTTATTTTTGTCTTCATTTGCCTTATCCCCACAACAAAAAGAAAAGTAACCTCCATCTTTCTTTTCGTGTCCTGGTGTTCTCGTTGTTTACTGCCCTCCACCGAAGACACTCAATTACTCAAAGGAGGCATGTGGGAAGAAGATTTATACTCCATCTAGGTTATCGCAAAACCTGTCGGACCATATATCTGGGAGACCCTTTAAGGAAGTCGAAGGAGCATTACAGGCATAATCATAGGACCCGGGGAAAAAAAAAAAACGACTCTTACTTCCAATTTCTCAACAGGTCCCAAAATGCCAAGTTGTTCTTATTACAGAATCTGCCCAAGTCAACCTTGGAGACTTCATACAGTGAAGACAGCCAATCTGAATGGGTCGGTGCTGTTGGTTCTATCCAATACTTGCACACTTGCCTCCTTGCCAGAAGCATTACGTAGAAAAGCAAAGATTTTGCTGGTCCAACAATACTATCATCCAAGCCAAAGATGATAAGCTGTAAGCTGATAGTCAAAGGGATTCCCAAGATGGATTCCATAGATGTTCTTACTTTATCCCAAAACTCAGCTAAGGAGGGGCAGTCTTTAAACATGTGCATGTCAGATGCTTCTGGGAAGCCGCATTCGTTACAGACTTTCCCGGGCTTGAATTTCGAGAGTTTAAGGGGGGAGAGGTATGCTCTATGGGTTGTAAATATTTGATTACGCCTGAGCCAAGCAGGTTTGACTATTCTATAGAGAGTACTAAATGAATCCCTCTACAACAAGTCACACTGTTTATTCAACTGTGCTCCCCATAATTCATCGGCCAATGTAAATTCGCCATCTACTTCTTCTGCGATAGCCCAATACCATAATGAAATCTCTCTTCTCCCTCTAGGTTTTACTACAAGTTGATCTTCTAAATTGCTATCTTTCCCAAGAGGAACGTTGCTTTTAACCTGTGAGTGGAACCAACTATTCAATTGAAGATATTTAAACTTAGATAAGCCAGGACCCACTACCTCACGAAGATCTTCCCAAGAAAGCAAGGCTGGCCCATTTAACAAGTCTCCCCACGTCAAAAGCCCAGATTCTCTCAAAGGAGTACTCAGAGTGTCTCGGAGGCATGCAGGAGTGCCCGGGGAATCCCATAATGGTGCCCTTATTGAGAAATAGCCCAGCCCAACTCTCCTTCTGATATCCGACCAGCTCCTGGCTGTTGAATGTAGGGTCTTCAATTTAATTTTTTTTTTAAAAATTTGGTCTCCAAATTTGAACAAAAAAACGGATTCTGACAAGTCGGATCCCCTTAGCATAGCCCGATACATTGCTCCCACCACTGTACCAGTTGGCATTTTCAGCAACATTCGTGAGTGGGACAGCTGAAATGCCCATGCATAATATTGCAAGTCAGGTAATGCCAAACCCCCCTTTTCCCTCTTCCGCCTAAGTTTTTTCCAGGCTAACCTAGTTGCTCTGTGTTTCCAGATGAATGGATTTATTTTACTTTGGCATTTAGCTAGTTGTTTCGTGTCAAAAGAAAGTGGTATTGAGTTTAAAAGAAATGTTATCTTGGGGAGGATGGACATTTTAACTAAGTTAATCCTTCCCAAGATTGTTAGAGGCAGGTGCAACCATGAGTTAAACTGTTTTTGACATTCTTTGAAAACGCGATTAAGGTTGACTTCCGGGATTTTTTCTACATTCTGAGTTATTGTTATACCGAGATATCTCATATTAGTGACGATATCATGATGTAGGGTCTCCATATTCCACGCCATTATCTCAGACTTGTTAGCATTGATTTCATACCCCGATATTGCACCGAACTCCTCTGCCCGTGTAACAATAGTAGAAAAGGCTGTATCAAGGTCAGCTGTAAAAACTAAAATATCGGCCGCATACAGGGCCACCTTCCTCTCCCACTCTCCAAATTTAAACGGAACAATGTTAAAATCCTCTCTAGGTGCCTGTGCAAATGGCTCTATATAGAGGTTAAACAGGAGAGGGGAGAGGGGAGAGGGGGCAACCCTGTCGGGTGCCTCTAGTAATCGCAAAAGAGTCAGTCAATATTCCATTAACAAATAGTCTGGCCATAGGGGCTTTATACAGCAAATCTATGACCCGACGAAAGCCTTTTCCTATGTTAAATTTATTTAACACCTCCAAAAGAAATGGCCAATAGACCCTATGAAAGGCCTTAGTTGCGTCTAGTGTTAAAACTGCCAATCGGAGGGAAAAGACAGACGCAATATCTATAGCACCTATTAAATCATAGGTAAGATCTGCCAATTGGCGCCATTGAATGAAGCCCTTTTGATCATCGTGAATAACATTACCCACTACTACCCCCAACCTTATAGTGAGTATTGAGGCAAATATTTTATAGTCGCTGTTTAAAAGTGAGATAGGGCGGTATGAGCCACAGTCTGTTGAAGCTTTCCCAGGTTTTAAAATTAAGACAACAGTGGCATCGCTCCAAGAGCCGGGGGGGGGCATCGCCCGTAATAAGTATGCTATTAAAAAGCTTCACCAACACTGGAACAATAGAACCAGAGAGTGCCCGATATACCTCTCCTGGGAGGCCATCTGGGCCAGACGCCTTTCCAGATTTGGAATGGTTGATTGCATCTCTAACTTCCTTTTCGGTGATTTCTTTGTCTAAGCCTGCCTGTTGTTCGTTAGTGAGGCTCGGTAGACAAATCTTTTCAGGCCATCTCTTCCTTTTCTCGGGATCCTCCATGGTGTCATTGGTATAGATTGCTTGAAAGAAGTCCCGAAAAGCCATCCCTATATCTGAATTTGATGAACGTGTCAAAGACTCCCCTTCCACCTTAATCTGCTTGATGTAATTTCGTGCCTGGTCAGATTTTATTTTCCATGCAAGTATCTTGCCGGCACACTCCCCAAACTCAAAATTGGATATTTTGCTCGCTTGCCATCTGCGAGCAATTCTCTCCTGGAGAGTACTCTCTAATTGATTTTTAAGTGAGGCTAGCTCTTGCAAGTCTGCCGCTGCAATTATCCCTGGTTGAATATCTGGTTTTGATTGTATTCTAGCCATATCTTCTTCCAACCTCTTGACAGCATTGCTAAATTCCTTTTTCCTGAAATAAGCTCAATTGGTAATACAGCCTCTCCAGAAAGCTTTCAGGGTGTCCCATACCACTGATATGTTAGCTGTATCTAAGTTAGTGTCAAGGAACTGCGTGGTCTCAAGAGCGAGAGAGTTTACCTCATCCTCTACTAATAATATAGTTCGGTCAAAAGACCACAACCTAGATTGTTGTTTTTGTGTGAAGGAAAGGCTAAAAACGAGTGCCGAGTGATCCGATAAATGAGAAGGAAGATACTCGATATTTTTAACCAGATCATTTAGAGAGTAACTAAACAGCGCATAGTCGATCCTAGATTTATGATGGTAGTTTAGGTTGATGAATGAAACCCCCAGTTGGTCACCTGAGCGTTCTCTCTAGATATCTGAAAGGCCAAGCTCCCTCAAGATGTTTACAAGAGTCTGACGTGATTTAGAAGGTGCTACCGCTCGTGACTTAGGGAATTTATCTAATCTTGAATCTAAGACGATATTGAAATTACCCATCCATATAATAGGGTCAAGGAAGTTGAGCAAATGGTTGCGAATAATATCAAGAGTATAGGGGTCATCCTGATTGGGCCCATAGTACACCACCAAAGTAAGATGTATATCCCCTAACAATACTTTTAATATGAGCCATCTGCCACTTGGGTCCTCCCTACGCTCCAATACCTCAAATATATCAAACCATAACCCCCCGTTGTTTGCTGACTGGTCTGTACATACAAAAGTGTCAACCCACTTCTGTTTTCTTAGTAGGTCTATAGTTTCTGACTTTAATAGATGTGATTCCTGGATGGCAATGACCTGCGCTGACGAATCTCTTAAGTATTGCCAGATTTTATCTCGTCTGTTCCTCGTGCGCAGGCCATTGACATTCCAGGACAGAAACTGTATCAATACCATAATAAGTCTTTCAACCTACCCGTCAAAGCCAGGAAAAAAGAATGTAACAGCAGAGAACTCTGAATTGTGGAAGATTAAGCACCTAAAATAATAGTGGAGTATCAACAAATGAGGAGATTTTGCCTTATTTATACCTATAGCCCCCCTCCCATTGGGAAACCCAACCCCAAATTCCATGGCCTGATAGACGGCCAATTTACCTCCCACCTTCTACTCACCCAACCCATCCACCAAAAATGTACTTATGAAAATTATGTGAGATTATCTAGTGCTAAAAAAAAAAAGGTAACAGCAGTGCTAATAATGTGGAAAACAGTACTCCCTCCCATCACCCTGTTTCTCAGGAAGAAACCTTACTCAATTAAATGTTACCTCTTTTCTTTCTTTCCCGTTGAAAGGGTAGAAATTTAATTTTTATTTTATAATTATTATTTTTTTTAATTTTTTTTTTTTGCCGTTTTCCCTTCTTCCCTTTTTTTTTTCCTTTCCTCTTCTCCCGATCATTTCTCAAACAAAAAAAAGGGGAACGCTGATCCCTTAATACTCGAGATAAAGATCATTCCTTCTCCCGCGAGGCGCAAGTCAAGGTTTCCAATAACTCGTCAGCCTCAAACGGGGTTCTGATGTTATACATCTTGTTGTTATACATAGTCTTGAGAAAGGCTGGAAATCTCATCTGGACAGTAGCCCCTACTGACCTGAACTTATCTATTCGCTGGCCAAGTTCCCATTGCCGCTCCAGAGTTACTCTAGATAAATCGGAACAGCCCTTTCAGCGATTTAGCCTTAAGCGCTAAATTCAAGATTTTTTCCTTTACCGCATAGGTAAGGAAATTTATGAGGATCTTTCTTGGTTTAGTTCTACTTGGGTTCCGACGGAATGGGTCTCTGTGGATCCTCTGGATATCTTGCTCTAGGAACCCCACAGATTTGTCTAGATTCAGCGAGTCCTTGAGCAATGTCACTATATAGGTCTTCAGATCGCTTCTCTCCTTACCCTCCGGAATTTTTAAGAGGCGTAGATTATTCCTGCGCAAATTATTCTCAAGAGACTCAACTCTCTCGCGCAGGACATCTCCGTCCCTGCTCAATGATTGGATTTTAACCTCTGCTGACCCAAGGCTGGCTTTAAGATGGTCTACAGAACCCTCCAGGTTTTCAGTTCTTAAATTCAATAGGTCCACCTTCTTCTCCAGGGCGTCACATGCCACTCGAATCTCAGTCTGATTTTCCTGAGAGACTGCAAACCCCTGTTTTATATCACTTCTCAGCAAAAGAAACAGTGCCTCTATCGAGCTGGTATCTAGCCCTTCCCCTTCTTTTTTTTCGCTCTTATCGTCATCCAACAGAGAGAGGGCAGTCACTGAAGGAGATTCCTCAAGTAGGTCAATTGAGTTTAAGAGCTCAGGGGCTATTGTCTTGGTTACCGGAGCCGAAGTTGGCACCGACCGTTGTGTCCTAGGGGGCATGAGAGATTCAGAGATTTTAGGAGGAGTGGATATCACCATTAAAGATACAGTAGAAGTTACTGAGTTAGCCACCCTAGAAAAACTGGAGGGAGAACAAAAAAGATCTTCACCAGGAACAGATGAACTACCCCACTGAGAGGATGTTCCTTGGTTTGTGACGTTCAATATCTGTGGTTGAACTTTGAAAAAAGAACGTATCAAGGGGGTGACCTTTATAGGAGCTGCCTGTAAAAGTGCCTTAATATTTCCCTTAGTCCCTTTGACACTCCTCCCTTTTACTTGATAATTCTGAAAGGCCGAGTCATGCCCCCCACGAGGCTCTTCTCGCTTCTTTTCCTCTCTTTTCTGTTTAGGTTTTAGTGCCGGAGTATCTTTAGAACTGTCTTTATTAGTGACCAAAACGCTATTGTCCCCACCGAAGTTACAAACGGGACTCCCCAGCTGCTTCTTATGTACAGTTATCGCACTTTCACTTCTTTTTTCTCCCTCTTCTAGAAACCATAGATTTAGATGAGGTCTCAGGGATTGCTGTGACAAGTTTTGGGGAACATGCAAGAATGGGAGGAGAATCCAATGCCTGAGGACAATAACAACAATAAGTACCGATAACCGGCTTGTCCCCACTCCAACCTTCAATGGCCTGATCCGCGGCAGGGAGAGGAAAAGCTCATCCAAGCCCGGCAGCTCCCTCTCGCAGGATGAAGGCCCCTATGCCGCTTGTTCTGCCTCTGCCCAAACTGCTCTGGAGGAGACCGCGAGCCGCCGCTTTCTGACCGCGTCTCAGCTCCAGGGCGGCTGATTCCCAGCGCACAGGGAGCAGAGGGGCAGAGAAGGCGTAGAAAACTCTGCCCGGTCCGGGACACATGCAGAAGAGGCCGTGGTAGGAATACTGCAAATGTAGAGAGAATCCGACAACTGCTACGCGTCTAGCTCCATGAATCCCTTATGTTGTGGTGGCAGGTAGGGAGAGCGCAGAGCTGGGACGTGTGCTCCGCTCAGCTAGCGGGTGCCATGTTTCCCCCGATAAATGTGGCCTAGGAACGTTATTATCGATTGCATATTTGACCTGTCCTAGAAATTGTATTTTCACTTTCACAGGGGTCCTTGATACTCACATTCAACTTACCCCGATATACTGCCTGGTCATAATGTCATAACTAAATTGAATCTGGGTGAAAAAATAATTCCTTTTGCATGTCACTAATCCATACATGTTGAACTTTTCAAATGAATCAGTATGTGTGTATTTCAAAACCAACTTGTGTATTTTCAAGATGTTCTCTGTTGGTTACAAGGCAACAGCTCTTCAGCTAAAATAGTGCAGGTTTACTCTCTAGAGTTCAGCGTTATTGTGTAGTATGCCAGTGGGCATAACTTGTGAGGCTGTATCATGATGGTATTTTCTGGTGCAGGGCAGAGCTGATTTAATTTTTGCCACTGCAAGTGAATTAATTTAACCACATATTTCTGTGAGTTAGTGCTTTATTTTTAGAAAGCACAGCTCAGAAACTGAAAGAGACAAACCTTGCTTACTGTTTCCGAGCTGTACTGTATGAATATAAAGCACTAACTCACAGAAATATTGGGATAACTAAATTCACTTTATGCCTTGCAGGTGCAAAAAATTGGCTCTTGGCTCTGCACCAGGAAAGCCCATTATGATACAGTCTCAGCTCATCATTTAGCATGTATCTGAGATAGCGCTCAACTAAGTGCTACAGTAGATGCATTAGTCTCTAAATATAGCATTAAGGGGGCACAGGTTTATAGGCTCCAGAGCACATGCCCTTTGTCAGAGTTATGGAGCACCTCCATATCCTGTAATTGCTGCAGTGCCTGAGTGCACAGAAATAGGTTATGGGCCAAAATGAGGGGTGCAGAGCCAGCAATGCCACTGGAGGATGACAACGAAGCGAGCTGCAGAACCCTGGCAGGGAAAAGTAAGCCAAGTGAACACCCCACGGACACAGTATTCAAAATGGTGGTCCCACATTGTGCGTTGGCCCTCGACCAGCTTCCCCGAAAATTACAGAGGTTTGTTGGTGGTTTTGCCGCTGTTGATTATGGTGATAGGGAGAGAAAATAGGAAAGAGAGAGAGCCCAACAGCAAGCCAGTACTGTCAGGGATGCTCCTAGGAGAATGCCTAGGTGTGGCAACATACAGTACCCAGGAGGAAGACTTAGTAAGAAACCTCATATGGTGTATGTGGTTAGGAGGCCTGAGACACCATCAGCCAATTGACCTCGGTCAATTATCAATTGACTGTAGCAGGATCCACCCTCCTGGTTTTCTTGATACAGTGGTGAGGTATATCCTGCTGTTGCCCCATAACCCTAAAGCTGTGAAACACAGGGAACCTGTGGAAGAGAGGAATTTCTTCACCCCACAATCAGAATCTGCTGTTGGAACTTTGGGGGTCGGAGGTGCAATGAGCAATCCTCACCATGCCTTCTTGACCCAGAGCAAATCTATTCTACATGACCTTCTGAAACTCTTGAGTTCAACCACCAATGCCATAAACCAGAAGTTCTCGCAACTAGATCTCACATTAGAGGAATTAAAGCCTTAGGCGGAGCAAACAGAGAGGCAATTTCCTGGTCTAGATTGGAGGTTATAATCCCTGATGACGCAGCTTATTTTGCCGGGAGTTTTGGGGCGGTATTTACAATATTCAATATATGTATGATTATTTCAGTGGTATTCCTGGATAGTTGGGTTGAGGGGATGCATAATATAACAAACGTTGCAAATGTTAGCGTTCTGGGTGTGTCCCTGTGGGCAAAGATAGATGATGCAACCATGGTGTATGCTTGGATATGCCCAGAGTGGTCTGGAACTCTACAAAGGGCATTGATCCTTGGAACCCAATTATGAGGATGATTGTTATTGAGCTTGGTAATTCATTGCAGAGGGAGGTAATGATGAAGGTAGTATACATATGAATATACCTTCTTTGTGGTGGCAGCAATATCCATGTCTATTCCAGAATTGAATCAAGAAAACCAGCAGAAAAGGAAATAACTGAAGTTATCAAAGTGAAATAATGACTATGCAACTTGGAGTGTCACTTTGATTCCCAGCTGCACTCTGTATGACCGCAGATGGAGACATAAGTGTTCTCCCAACGAGACTATGAAGGAGCCTTTTGGGATAATAGATCGATGTGAGGGGCGGTAGTGCAAAGACTCTGGAAGCTTTAGTATTCAATGTATGAGTGAACTTGCTGATTTTTGGCCCAGCTATATCTGAGGAATGTCGAGAGACTGGTTGCAACAGCCAGTGCTCTATATTCTGTTTAGAAGTTTTCTAGACCTGTCAGCTTTAGGATGGTCTTCCCCCCAAAACGTTTACCTTTACCCTCCACTTTTTGCTGAAATTAGTTTTTCTTGGCTCTACGAATCTGTGCACTTAACCACTGCTAACCTGTACTAAAGAGCTTGTGCTCACACCCTAAACCAGGGTAAAATTGGCTTACACCTCATTGCCATATTTAATATACTTATACTTTCCTAGTAAAAGGCTATGCCTATCAATTAAATGCTTCTAGTGGGTCTACTGCACTTCTTGTGCCACCCACTTAAGTAGCCCTGTAAAATATATCCCAGGACTACCATTGCAGACTGAATGCATTTTAAACTACCAATTTGACTTGGCAGTATAACACGCTTCTAGTGGATTTGGTTAATCACTAGCATTCCTATGATTATACGTTTTAAAGTTTCTGTAAATAGCTTATACTAGACATTTTCCAACCTGTGGCGTTCCAACCGGTGTCAAAGGGCTGCCTTTCCTTAGGATTCTACAATCTGCAAATGAAGGTACGAGACTTGCTGTCACAACCTGACCCAAAGCACAGCTCAATATATATGTTTCCTCTTTCTTTTCACAATGTTTGTATAAATGATATACTAATTTTCCTCTGTAAACAACTGTTTTATTATTCCATGATTATATCTTTTGAGCTTTCTTTGTTAATCATGAACATTTTCACCAAAATCCCCAAAAATCCTAATTCTGAATAATGCAGTCATTAAATCATGACAAAGTGATTCAAACATAACATTTATTTCACATAAAATGATTGTCCATGATTTTTTTTTTTCTCATGAATCCATCGAAGAATGCGATGGTAGAATGATGGCCCAATGCACTTCGGGACACCGTTGTCCCTTCCTCAGGGGCCACTATAAATGAAACACATTAAATAACATGTATCAAACACGCTTTAACAATTCAATCTATATACATAAATACATCAAGTTACCACACAAAATTACAAGTCTCATAAGATATTTAATCACTGTGGTGTCAAAATGTCTAATCTATCCTCATGCATTTGAGTTGGTGCATGTGAAGTCCTGAGAAGTGCAACATGACGAAAAAGGGCCCAAATAGAAGCAACGAAAGGAAACCGAGGAAAAAGAACCGAATTAAACTGAACAAGTACCGCATGTCTGAAAGATGACTCATGTGAAATAAACAATAGCATGCATCGTGACCAGTGAGTCTGCTGACAAACCATATAAACGTGATAAGCGACTGCGATACTCCGTGACTGCAAGACAGCTGCTGTCGTGATATTCTATTAATACCTGCAACATGGTGTTCAGTTAGTCTCTCTATAGTGTTTAGTCACCTTCTGGTTATCGTGATAATTTTAAATTAGCAGTAGTTTTTCAAAGCTCATAACGAAACGGACGTGTGTAAGTCTCCCTAACAGATCTATGTGTCGAAGCACCACGTGTAGAATAGGTAAGCCAGCATTTTTCTCCTGAATACAGTGTCTCTGTGTTCTTCATAAACAGTAGTGGATAGGTTATATCAGTATTTTTTACTTTGTAGAAACTTTGGTCTCGGCGACTATACAGGTCAAGGTATTTATTTTTTTCAGTTTTTTTCACGTTTCCCGCATTCTCGTTAGCTCTTGAGCACTCTAACCTTAAACCCTTGTTCGTTTTTTCTTAGATCATTCAGCGAATACGCAGAGTTAAGCGTCGCACTACTCTTTGATTCCAAAACTGGTTAGCGCGTCGCACACCGTGTTGCATGTATTAATAGAATATCACGACAGCAGCTGTCTCACAGTCACAGAGTATCACAGTCGCTTATCACGTTTACCTGGTTTGCCAGCAAACTCACTGGTCACGATGCATGCTATTGTTTATTTCGCATGAGTCATCTTTCAGACATGCGGTACTGGTTCAGTTTAATTTGGTACTATGCTCGTGAACACTTCTTTTTCCTTGGTTTCCTTTCGTTGATTCTATTTGGGCCTTTTTTCGTCATGTTGCACTTCTTTTTCTCAGGACTTCACATACACCAACTCAAATGCATGAGGATAGATCACACATTTTGACACCACAGTGATTAGACATCTTCTGAGACTCGTAATTTTTTATGGTAACTTGATGTCTTTATGTATATAGATTGAATTGTTAAAGCGTGTTTGATACATTTTATTTAATGTGTTTCATTTATAGTGGCCCCTGAGAAAAAGACAACAGTGTCCCGAAATGCATCGGGCCATCATTCTACCATTGCATTCTTCGATGGATTCATGAGAAAAAAAAAAAGAAAATCATGGACAATAATTTTATGTGAAAGAAGTGTTATGTTTGAATCACTTTGTCATGATTTAATGACTGCATTATTCAGAATAATGATTTTTTTGCATTTTGGTGAAAATGTTCATGATTAACAAAGAAAGCTCAAAAGATATAATCATGGAATAATAAAACAATAAAACAATTGTTTACAGAGGAAAATTAGTATATCATTTATACAAACATTGTGAAAATGAAGAGTAAACATATATATTGAGCTGTGCTTTGAGTATAACCCGCTTGCCAATCCTTGAACTCCCCTTTTATTGCATGTAAGTCACCCCTAAGGTAGGCCCTAGGCAGCCCATAGGGCAGGGTGCATTGTAATTAAAAGATTGCACAGGTACTTTTAAGTGAGGGTTACCATTCTCATAGAATAACATTGGATTGCCTTATTACATTGATTAAGTGCTAACATTTGATTGGGAACAGGTGCACATTTTGTTTTTGGTGTCTGAGAAATTGTAATAAAAAATCCCCTTTAATTGTAAATTCTGATTTTATTTTACAATTTGGAAAATGTCACTTTTAGAAAGTTGTACAAAAGGGGGTGGTGATACCCTGCCAACTTATGGCAAACAAAGCGGTACAAAAGGGGGTGGACTGTTCCCATGAGGCACAGGGTCAGACTGATTTGAATAACATTGGATTGCCTTATTACATTGATTAAGTGCTAACATTTGACTGGGAACAGGTGCACATTTTGTTTTTGGTGTC
This sequence comes from Lissotriton vulgaris, assembly GCF_964263255.1. Lineage (NCBI taxonomy): Eukaryota > Metazoa > Chordata > Amphibia > Caudata > Salamandridae > Lissotriton > Lissotriton vulgaris. Next base: position 1,021,702,629 of record NC_141697.1, read on the forward strand.
TGAGAAATTGTAATTAAGAATCCCCTTTAATTGTAAATGTTGATTTTATTTTACAATTTGGAAAATGTCACTTTTAGAAAGTTGTTCAAAAGGGGGTGGTGATACCCTGCCAACTTATGGCAAACAAAGCGGTACAAAAGGGGGTGGACTGTTCCCATGAGGCACAGGGTCAGACTGATTTGAATATGACCATGTCTGAACTGGGGTGGCAGAGTGGGCTATAGAACGGTGATGGATTAAACCCAGATCTGTTGACTGGGTGTGAGTGTTTGATTGGTTCAGATGCTCCGTCCATCACCACCCCCTTTTGTACCGCTTTGTTCGCCATAGGTTAAGCAGGGTATGCTCAGACGTGAGTCCCTTACTCATTTTGCCACTGGATTTAAGCAAGCCTGGCTGAAGACAGCTGTAATGCCAGAAACCGGTCCTAGGAAGCTTGTTTCCTGTCCAGGGAAGGCATGGCTTGGCAGTTCGGGCTGGACTGTTCCCATGAGGCACAGTGTCAGACTGATTTGCATATGGCCATGTCTGAACTGGGGTGGCAGAGTGGGCTAAAGAACAGTAATGGATTAAACCTAGATCAGTTGACTGGGTGTGAGTGTTTGATTGGTTCAGATGCTCCGTCCATCACCACCCCCTTTTGTACCACTTTTAGAAAGTTGGCATTTTCCTGCCCTTACTATTTGGTGTCTGCTGCCTGTCCTGGATCACATGACTGGGTGCAGGCAGACTTCCTCCCAGACAGCTTTCCACAATAGAGGGTTTAAGTGTGCCTGGATGGGCCATCATCTGGCAGGATGGGGAGGCGGAGTTGGGCACGGCCTCACATGTAATTGAATAGGCTGTGTTCTGCCTTCACACAAAGGACTGTCACCCCTGCATTGAATTTGCAGCCAGGTTGGAGCCTGGGTAGGGGAACCAGGAAACTTCAAGCAATTCAAAGGGATTGCTCTAGAAACTTCTCCTACTTCAAGGAAAGCGCCAGGTAAAAAAATAAGACCCTCAGACCCACGCTTCGGTTCACTTTTTGGACATGCTGGAGAACTGTTACAGAACTGCCTGCTGCTTAGGCCCTCAGTCTACGCCACAGGCCTGCTTTATTGCACCTGGAAGGACGGCTTTGCAGCTTGGAGCCTGCCTTGAACCCTCAAAGGCCTGCTGTTAGACCCGGCCTCATTGGAGTGAGTCTCCCTTCCATTTTGACGGATTGCTTCCTCTGTTTTGATATGTTTTTACTGGTTATATGCTTTGGGCACTGTGCCACTGCTATTCAGTGCCACAGTGCAAGTGCTCCCTATGTTAAATTGATGTACTAATTGGTGATTTCATGACTGGGCTATTTGATTTACCTGTCAGCCCCTAGTACAGTGCACCATGTCTGCCCAGGGCTTGTAAATCAAATGCTGCTGGTGGGCTTGCAGCACTGGTTGTGCCACCCACAGAAGCAGTTTGTAAAGTGTGTCTCAGGCCTGCCATTGCAAGGCCTATGGGCAGTCTAGCACTGCAATGTCGACTTGGCCAAGTGCACCCACTTTCCAGTCCCTAAACCTTCCCTTTGCTTCATTTTAGACACCCCTATGGTAGGCCCAATGGCAGGGTGCATTGTAAGTATAAGGTAGGACATGCTCTGATGTGTGTAGCATGTACTAACAGTCAATTACAGCCATTTCCGTTTTTCACTGTTGAAGGCTAACTGTTCCCCATAGGCTAGAATGGGCAGTTATATTATTGCATTCTTATAATCCTAACTGACTCAGGGACATGGTAGAAATTCGAATTTAGTATGCCTGAACTCAGAATGATAAAATACATCTTTTAATAAAGTTGGTTTTAATATTCTTTGTTTGAAAATACCACTTTTAGAAAATAGGTATTTTCTTGCCTAACTGTCCAGGCCTGCCTCTGCTAGGTTGTGTATTCCTTGTCTGGGTTTGTGAGTGACAGGGCTGGGGGTTTCCAGGAGACAGGCCAGGGTAGCCCGGTGGTGAATAGAGAGATCTGCATCTAGATGGGAGGGAGGAGTTGCACCTGGGACTTGAATAGGGCTGGGCCTTCCCTCTAAAATGCTGGCTCCACCACCTGTGGTGTATCTAAAGTCTCTGCCCTGCACTGAGAAAGGAGAGAAGGAATCTTGTCAGCAAAGTGTTCCAGAGCTGTGCCTTCCCTCCCCTGTGCTGGCTCCAACCCGTGGGCGGCTGATGTCTCTGCCCTGCACAGTGAAAGGAAGGAGAGAGTCATGTAAACAAAGTGCTCAGGAACTGGTTTGGACTAGGCAGAGGCCTCTTTGCCTTCTGAGAACAAAGGATTTTGGGGTATAAATATTGGGACCCTGATCCCAAGAAATTAGATCACTTCTGGAACAAGAAACCTTTTGCCAAGGAGAAGAACCAAGGAAGCTGCAGGAGTTTGACTGCCCCTCTGCCAGTGTGCTATTTGCTGGGTTGGCCTGCAGTGGTTGCTTCATTGCCAAGGAAAGGAGAAGGAACTTTTTAAGGACGTTCATCATCTACAGAACATTCTCCAAGGGCTTGAACTGTGCTTGCCTCCTGCTGAAGTCTCAGGGACAAAAGACTTCATCTCCAGCTCCCCTCTGAATTTCCTTGCTGGGAATTCTTAACTCCAGACATTTGCGTGTCGCTGGGAGCTGGAAGCGTGACGCATCAAGAGGAAGCGTGTCACCGCCGCAGCTGACATTGTCGCATTGCCGGAGAAGCGAGCCTGTGCCGCATCTCCCTGGAAGCGTGTGCTCATCGAAGCTGTCTGCTGTCGCATCACCAGTGAAGCGTGAAGTCATCGAGAGAGTCGCCATCGCATCACCGGAGAAACGTGTCGCAAGGCCTGTCGCGGCTCCAAAGAACCGAGTCGTCGCAAGGCTGCCAGGGCGTCTACGCATCGTCATCGTATTGTCGCATCAAGGGCGCCATCTTCTTGCATCACAACCGGATCATCGCATCGCATCAAGGCGCCATCTTGCGCACCGCAATGGGCCCGCAGGACGAGAATCTATGCATCACCTCTGCACCGGTAAGGATTATGACGCATCCCCTACTCTGAGCAAGCATTGAGGCACGACGCATCGTTTCCCCCGGATCACGGAACCGACACATCTCCCCTTTTGCGAGCCTTTTGTTCATTTTGCGTTACGCATCCAGGTACTTTGTTGAGAACTTTGTCGCATTTATCATCAACTTGAACTAAGTAACTTATCATCTTTAAAGTAATCTTAAGTGTAGTATTATGGATTTTTGTCGTTTGTGGTCTTGTTTTTAAGTCTATATAAAGAATGCTTCTTTTTATAAAACCTGTTTTGTGTCCATCTGTAGTGTTTTCACTGTATTTCTGTGTATATTCACAAATGCTTAACACACTGCCTCTGAGATAAGCTTTTCTGCTCGTGCCAAGCTACCATGGGGCTGAGCAGGGGTTATTAAGGAGTGTAATCCCCTTATCCTGACTTAGAAGTAAGGTTCCCTATTTGGACAAAGGTGAATACCATTGCCAACTAGAGACCCCCAGATCCAACACCTGCCCTGCTGCTTGAGCCTGTTCCACTTCTTGAACCCTGGACTACCAGAGAGACTCCAAGGGCTAGTTGGCTTGCCTCCTCATCAGAGGCTCAGGGCCAGAAAAAGTGGGGGAAAAACCCTTGTTCTCATACCGAAAAGGGAGAAGCCTAAAAGACAATTTGGTTTCCACTAGACCACAACAGCACACTAAACAAATCAACACCATACACAATGCATGGGGACTCCCTAAAGTGACTGACACTACCCATGTGGTGATTGTAGTGTGTATCATTTAACTAAGTCTACAAAAACCCTAAGTTTGCAACCAGGGAAGGTGTGGGAGATACGCAAACATGCAAATTATAGTACCACCAATGCGATATACCTCATTACCTTGTTGTATTTCTATCTAGGACCCTAATCCGATATTCCCGATTCATGCCCATATGTGGTTATAATGAATAGTATCCTTATAAAGGCATAAGAATCATATCCATATTTAGTAATAGCCCATGCAGTCCAAAGCACGGCAACGCTACTCCCATAGACTCCTAGAAAGCACAACACGTTCTTTAAACAAACCAAGCCTCCAGCAGCCCGGGAATTCCCCCTGCTTTTGTTTTGATTTGCACAAGAACTCCTGGAGTCCAGCAAGAACTGTTAGTTCTTAGTGATGTCTTATGTCCAACCTTACGTCAACTTTTGATATCAAAGATCGTTTGGCTGTTTTACAGGACTTGAATGAAACAAGAAAGAGTCTAAGTAACATAAAGTTTAAGCCAACAATCACTGAAGAACCACCTGTCCCAGCAAGACCTGTCTGGATTCCAAAGATTGGGGATCTGGTCAGAGAAAAGATCGCGGTGAAGAAGAAATTTGGGCCTTCTTACAGAAAAGCAGTACCTGTCTTAGCTGTCAGCGGAACAAGATCAGTAGTACTACCGCCCCTTGCTGGTAAAAAGGAAAACAGAATTGTTTCCATCGACCTGGTGAAACCACAAACATGTGGCCGATAATAAATAGCAGGCCCAGTGGATTACCAAGAAATAGCAGAAGACCAAACTTTGCTACAATCCAAGAGGTTCAAACTGAGAGACTAATCACATTCGATAAACCTGCAGTAAATAAAAAAGGACTATGCAACAAAGCCATGGAACTTGTGCCTTTTGAAACCCAAATTGAACAATTCCTGATGCTACACCAATCTATAACGATGTAGCCTCAGACTGTACAAATGTAACAAAAGAAAATGCAAAGATCAATGGAAATCCGGAAGCAATCCCACCAATTGACAAAACTGCATCTGGCTATTTTATAAACTTTGATGACTTTTCTGATGATCCAAGTGAACATGGAGACAAGCCAGCAACAAAAACTTAAAAAAAAAAATAACTAAGCTTTTTCACCAACTAAAAGAGAGATATCTGATTTCACCATGGACTGTGTTAGGTGTACTTTTCCTCCTGCTTTGGCTCATCATGGTTTTATGCTTGGGTAAATTCATTGAGGGAAAATATAGTACAATGGACACAGCAAGTCAGAACATCAACTTGGTCCTAAAGTCTCACTGATCCTCTCACATCGAGAAAGGAGAACTATCATCAGTGAACATCACAGCCAATCCAATACCTGGGGGTATAGCATGGGACAGAACTGACTATGAAATTTATGGCCCGATTGAGCTCTTGAAGTATCCGCACCAGTTTAAGGTTTCCTTAAGTGATTTTGTGATACCAAGTTCTTTTACTGATGATTGGGACTTTGAAAATATTAATAATATGATGTCAGATTTAGTAATGTCAGCTAAATTTACAGAACATGATTATTTACAGGGTTCATCAAATTATGAAGAATTATACTGTTAAAATCACAGTGGTTATCACTATTTGCATAAATCTGCACAACCTAGACATGTTTTTACTTATAATCAATGGGAACATTGTCCAACTCCACCAAAAGGAAGTTCGAAGACATTTTATGGGAAATTTCCATACTTCTCAGGGTTTTACAACAGTGATCCAGAAACGTTTTATTTTAAAATGTTAAATAAGACAGGAATGAAAACAATGTTGACAAATACTAAACTGATTTATTCTGAAAAGTTTTATGACAAAATGTCTACATTTAGTTTTGAATTTTGGAAAAATAACATTGAAACAAAAACCATCTGGGGAACAAAAGACTGGCAGGTACAAGGTCTAGAATCATTATTTAGAGCCTGCATGATCCTAGAACAAATAATATTCCTGAATGATACCATTCAACAAACTACCTGTCTTGGTTTAGCTAAGATAAAAGACTTAAACAAACTGTCTATTCTGAAACCCATACCTGATAGTAATAGTACTACGGATGTGGAAATAGACGTATTCCATATTTTTCACCAAAACAGAACAAATCCTGATTGGAAAAAATGTTTGATCTGGCCCACAGACACAAATAACTCTCAAGATAGATTCTTGAACAAAAGACAGGGGTTCAAACTGACCAGGCCAGACCCAAGATATTCCCAGAGACAACATCCAGGGATAGTTACAACATACAGTATAGGGAAATTATGCCTTGAGCGGCTACAGAAATCCACACTGGCTGAAATTAAGCAACACTTGACTTTACTTAAAAAAGGTGCTGACTTGCGAGATTTCATACTGGGACCTCGCAAACAGCGTCAAAAACGTTTCATAGCGGCCGGTATATACGCTGCATACAACGAAGCTTGGAAAGTAATGCAAATTGAAACAGCAGAAACAATACGAGAAATTGATCCTATAAATTTGGAAAAATCACTTTCTGTAGTGGACAATGGGTTAACGACTCTGTCTTCCAGAATATATTCACTGGACAGTATTGTATCATCTGCCTTTGATATAATAGAGCAAGACTTGCTAATGTTACAACATGGTCAGTCCCAATTGCGTTCTATTGTACAGCTAGGCTTCGTGCCATGGCGTCTAATCAACATAACGTCATTATTTTCTATCTTTAACCTTACTTATAAACAAATCAGTTTGGCACAAAAAGGAGCAGACTATACGATTCTGAGCATTGAAAAACTTGAGAGATTACCATTGACAATGTCAGAGAGACCTGTCATTGAATGGATAATACACGGAACAATTACAATTCCGATAACAACTTTCCAGTTTAAATATTGCCAAGAATATATACCAGCAGGCCAGTATGAAAGGTTGGGTAAAGGATACATCAAAACAACCTGGGATTTACCTTACACACACAAATGTTATAGTGAAGGGAAAAAGGAGGTATTCCTTAGTGGAATAATTGTAAAAAATCACTAAGCGGTACACTTCTGTGTCAAGGTATTAACTTGCATGGAGCCTGCGAGGGGTCTTCAAATAACCTTTCATGTCACCTGCGAGGCACTCCAGCAACTAAGATACAACCATTCTTCAGACAGCTTTCTAACAGTAGCTACGTTTTAATAACTGACCACAGCTATTGTGGAATGGTGCCAGGAGAATGCAATCTCGTAACTGTTACTTCCAGGGTCGTTTGCTGCATGCAAGTATTGTATCCAAACAGCAATCCAGACATGGAGGCGGCAATATGGCCTTATGTGAATATCTATTCTATTCGAATTGATACTTTAAGCAGAATGAAGTCTATTTCTTTTACAGACTACTGTGCCGCTGACCTCATCCAAAGAAACGTATGATCTGCTAGTTGCAAGGACAACATCAGAGATACATACCCTTTTATCAACAAATTGCCCCGTGCATTTCGTAGAAATGTTAAGCCAAATTTTGAACATGTCTGATGCCAGTGGCATCGCACATGTATTTAAGACAATTTTTTCGGGACTGTTCACACCATTTGAAACAGTTTTGGGCATCTTCCCAAATTTTGTCCATTCTGTCTTTGGCGGCCTACCTTTAGTTTTGGGACTCGTAGCAGGAATTTAATTTTTGTTCCTTCTGCTCCGATATGGCAAGCCAATCCACAGACAAGACTCCAGCAACGATGGAAGAAACGATCCTAGCAATACGATATCGAGACTGTATCACTAAGGTCCTCAGAGATCTGAGTACAACTTGGTTTCTTTCATTCAGACCAATCTGGCAGGATTGCATCTTACCTGTGCTTCGATGTCTGCTATGCAGAGAGGAATGCGTGTTGGACGTCTGTCTTACACTACCATCAGCAGTACCAATGGATATCGATACTTTGCTTTGTCCAGTAACGACTCATGCAACGTGTTGTCCTCAGCGGCTACCTATTCTGATGACGGCATTCATTGAGACTTCACCATTACGAGTAGGTGGCGGTGAAGTACGAGAGGAAAGCAGCACCAAACAGGTACAACCTTCTGTGAGCATTGCTGATCCAAACATCGATGATAGCAATCACGCACAGAACTGCACAGTTACAGTATTTTCAAACTTGGTCGAACTTTCACCTGACGTTGTAGACCAATTTTTTAAAAAGCCTGTCTGATAAGATGTTCTCCCCTGAACAACGAGAATAACTTTTAAAAAACAACAAACACACAGCGTTCCATGAACTCTGAATTTGGCCTTCAGTTCTGTTAAACAAAGCAACTGAAAACATTCAAAACTATTTTTCCCCTGAAAGCGAAATAATTTTTCTTTCAAATCAAAAATATTTACAATTTTTTCCGGCACATGGTACTTTGCTTAAAGTAGAACTATTCTTAGAGAACAGAGCTTCTATTTTTAGAAACATTAGAGACAATATTTTACCTCAGCCTCTAGCACATGTACAGTATCATATAAATATGTGATGAAATGGTCTCGACCTTCACTTCTGTATACAAAGCCATTTCATGTGTAATTTTCGCAATTCGTTCAGCTGTTACATATGCATTTAACTGAATGATAACCTTGCTTGAAAAAACGTACAGTACCAATACTCATATTCGTGTATAAACCATACACCATTTCAAATGCAATTATGTATTTTGGGGTGGGTTGGAAAACACACATGCAACGTATGTTTAATATTGCTTATTTTTTTAGTAATGAAGGACATTAATACGTGGAGTGGGTGTTGTATTTCTATCTAGGACCCTAATTCGAATTTCCCGATTCATGCCCTTAAGTGGTTATAATAAATAGTATCCTTATAAAGGCATAAGAATCATATCCATATGTAGTAATAGCCCATGCAGTCCAAAGCACGGCAAGGCTACTCCCATTGACTCCTAGAAAGCACAACGCGTTCTTTAAACAAACCAAGCCTCCAGCAGCCCAGGAATTCCCCCTGCTTTTGTTTTGATTTGCACAAGAACTCCTGGAGTCCAGCAAGAACTGTTAGTTCTTAGTGACGTCTTATGTCCAACCTTACGTCAAACCCGGCACCTTTCAGGTATAAATATACCAACGTTGCCTCAAGCAGACACACGGTGGTGTCCGAGAGCCCAGCTGTTGCCAGAGCCAAAGGAAAACGCCACTCCCTTTGACGCACTGAGAGAGACACTGTCTTTTTCTCCAGCCGAGAAAATCCAGCTCCGGTGTTCCCAAGTCACCCTCGCGGGTTGCTGGGAGATAGAGTCCTGAGAAGCGAGATACAAGACCTCCTTCATTCTATAACCAAGGTACGGAGCTGATTAAAAACCTTAGAGAGAATTCTTGATTCCGATACTTGGCAAAAACCGAACTTAACTTAAAACTGCTACTTACTTACTCCTACCCACGTATTAGGCTTAGGTCAGGTACACCGGAGTAGGCGTATCTTAGAAGCACCAGTTGAGTTTGTTAGTCAATGTTTTTATGTATGTATATATTTTATCCATTTTAAAGTATCATATGGCTAAGAAACCATATCAATGCTTTTACAGTATTATTTCATAATACTACTTTTACTGTACGCACTTTACTTTATAATAAGTATTGCAATTGTGGCAATTCATTTCTCTTGCATGAGAAAGAAGACTGCTCAATGAAATAACACTTTTTATTGAAAATGCCCGTCTCTCTATTTCTCTTCACTCTGGTGAAGCTAAGCATGCACGATTGACTGAGTGAACTAGCTGTCTATTGTTTTCACACGACTCTAGAGATACATTCTTTATTCTGAGGGAGCAAAGTTGTCATGCTTATGCGGTTGTCAAAAACGAATCCCTTCTTGTCTAAATCAGGATGGTTAACCCTTTCCTGAACATTCGAGAAAGTTTCTAGTGACCTCTCAGCTAGCTGGCAAAACTAATTAAGTCTAACATAGTCAGTAGAGACCTAGATGACCTCAGTCCTACGCCTACACTGCTGTTTATGTTATTCCAATTCGCAGAGCCTATTGGGAATATAGGAACTACACTACAACCTGCCCTTGCAACCTGAGGTATATAGGCACGACCAGTCCCAGAAAAAGACACACATCTGTGAACACAGAAGTAACATTTGGTGTACGTAACACAACATGCATGACAAACCACTTTCTTGAAAAAGGCCATACAACAAATGACATGGAGCATTTTATTCACAAACATTCAGAACTTAACACCAACAACGTACAACAACAGCTTCAGGAAAAAGAGCAGCAATGTATATATTGTCTGTCCAGCCACCTCCATGGTCTAAATGATAACATTCCGTGGAATAGTCTAAACAGATGACCTTGTCAACCTTACTTTGAGATAATTTACTCCGAGTTAGGGCACATCCACACCCATTTTATATACACTAAATGAATATTGGACAGCATGGACATATGTTGTATATAAAAAATACATTTTACTTCCCCTGTAATTATTGTGAAGATAACATCTGTCCTCACAGACAAACGAGCATTTTTTTGTCCTTTGGCAACACCTTTCAAACAAAAACAATTATCAATCTTAAAAGCAACAGTAACCCGATAAACAGACTTACTATTTAGTGAATCCTCTCTTGGAGATGCGGATAGACCAATTAGGAGATATGCTCATATGTTTTTATGCCAATACAATGTTTTTAGTGGGTAATGCGGTGCACGGGTGGGGGGTGGCGGGAGGCGGCCTTTCTTGGTTCAATGTGACATTGCTCCTTAAATGCTACTTAAATCAGCAGTTTCTGTTCTTTGAAATCCATGTCTTGCATGATCTTTATATGCCCGGGGTCCTCCCCGTTAGTTGTAAAATTTCAATAAAATCTATTGTCAAAAAAAAGCAACAGTAAAAGGTTTTTCTCTTTTCTTATTACTTATTTTTTATTTATTTTACAGCGCTGTGTCCATGAATTGCGTCCTGATTGTCAAGTTGCTATGATAGAAACACACCTATATCTGTGCAAATAGCCTTACCTAATAGCTTTGAAACAAATGCCCATAAAATGTTTTGTTTACGCCTGACACACCACACTACTGGGGGACGCAGTCTAGTCTTCCCACACCCGGAAGACGTCCTGACGTGGCACGTAGACACCAGGAAGTTTTTCCTGCGGCAATACAACTTAAATACCGGCTCCAGTCGCCGTCACTGAAAACATCCTGTTCCCGAGGAGACCAGCGTAGGTGGCAATGCGGGCGAGCACATTGACGAAGTAAGATCTTGACAATATTCATAACTAGCACCAATGCGGTAACCACTTTCTTCGCAATCCCTGCATCCCTTTACAACAATGTATCCGCAATATGTATCGGGACTAATGATATTTTCTCTACTCCTCCCTAGTGTGTTAGAATAGGGGCTCACCCCTCCCGGGACCAGATCAAAACTGTATTTCCATAAATTAGGTAAATATCATTATTACTGTCTTTAATAAGGGCAATATATCCATCAGTTTAAACAAATCCCACGGACCCTGACTATCACCAAAAAATAGTGATAAAGCTAAGTTTGCATGGCACGTCTCAACCTGCTACACACAGTTTTTTGATCGCCGCTAAAGGCTACTATCACGCAGCTAATTAATAGTCCACGTGTTTTTTTGCGGATCACCCTTCAAGCGGTCTAGCACTTTTTTGATATAGTTTCAACTCAGCGCCTTGATTAGCTCTATCACATGCATGTGACTTCACTTACTACATTTAAATGCATGATATGTGTACGAATGGCGCTACACGTTTACCTGACACTGAGTGCTTTAGCAACCACCACAACGATATATGAAGTGACTCAAGGATGTGGCATATAATTTATTCCAGGTTGCATATTTTATGTTATATGCTGTACTGCGTTGTATTGTCTTGCTTTATTTTACAGGTACATACACAGTAGTGGACCCAAATTACGGTTATTCCACAAGGCATACATAGCACACCTTAGCGCTTGTGCTTGACAATGCGTATACACATGGTTTAAACTTTTTACCACTCACTTTTGCCACTTTTTCACTTTCACTTTTTCATCCTTTGTGAGAGTGGTCCTGAAGAAAGCCCTAATAAATCTTACAAAGGGCTTAAACATGTAGACCAGAGATAACTAAGACACAATTACTAGTCTTTATACGTTATCCACTCAATGATTTTAAACATACTTTGGACCACTGGGAATAAAGTAATTATCAGTTAGAGTCTCAGAGGTATTTTAAACCACACCACTTCATCACATTCACACACAAATAAACAGCTCCACTGTAACCAGGTGTCGCAGCACAGCTGAGTAGCATTCGGCTACTCAGCTGGGAACCCGATGATGAAGCATGACACCAACCAGGTTGGTGTGTGAAGGTTCTTTTACCAAACACTTGTGGTGCCAGGCACTATTGTTGGACAACCTGTTAGATTGGTCCGTCCAAGTTGTTTTTCAATACCAGAAAAAGCACCAACCATCTTGAACCACACCTGAACCTAGCCTGAGTGAGTTCTAACCACACCAAGTGATGGCCCTTCAGTCCTGGACCCTTGGCTGTGGTGTTAAAGGTGTCCACAAAGCCAAAATCCCAAACTTGGGGCTTAGCAAAGTTTGGCTAAAATGTCTCTAAGAACCGAGAGGAGACCGGGACCAACCTGCTCGACTATCTGCCTTAGGGGCATTGCCGGTTGGCCTGACTTCATAGTAGATCCAGCTAAGTTCTTTTCCACAGCAGCAAATCATGTTCAGCAGTGCTTCATCAAAGGGATATCTGTCCTTGTGGAACACTCATCAGCTACAGCCTCCAACATTGCCTCACTGGAGATTTTCGACTTCCAAAAAAGAGACTAAGTACAAACATAGAACTCTTCACTGCGACTTCGCCCAGCAGATCCCCAGTGACGACGCCACCTCAGACACCTCAAGCAGCCTTGCCCCTCTGAACTTTACCGTCTCAAGACAATTTTTCCAGAAGTTCTTCTAAGTCTGAAGGTAAGCGCAGACCGGCCTCCAATCTACTTCAGATTAAAAAAGGCACAAGGCCGTCTGCGGACCGCAGGTTCAGCTCCGTTCGCCTACTCTGAGCACGCCAGTGGCTTCTGCCTCTCTGCCGGCCAGTTCAGCAACCAGCCTCACCACAGGGATATGCCAGCCGCTATCTTCACCCTCGCCTTTGGGCTCCCTCTCTGCAGATTTTGGCGTTTTACTCCTGCGCCAAAGGTTCGCAGTGCCACAACTTTAAACCTGGGTGTCCCACCAGTCATGTCTGTCATTTTTTACACCTGGATGCAGCGGATTTCAAACAGCTATTAGGCGGATTGTGGATCAAGTTAATAATATACTATTTAAATAAGGTATTCCCCTTAAAATGATCATTAAGAAAAACAGAGCAATGTTTAAGGAAGTGTTAATTCCGCTGTGAACACGTCTGGTTTTTGCTGTTCGACTCCACCAGAAGCAGTAAAACAATGAAAAGGGTAAGGTGGAGAAAAAAGGGACAGATAGCCTTGTAGTTTGAAAATGTGAAGTCAAAGTTTTTATTTAATAACATGTATATCCACAATTAATTTCTATTTACAATACTGTTTTGAAATATAGGTTTTAATAAAGACAAAGTTAGATGATGTGCCATGGGACACAATTATACAAGTCACAAAGTGAAGTAAAAAAAAAAAAGCATACAAACTATTTTTTCTAACGCCACTTGCCACAGTGCTTAATTGGTCAAGACAGCGCACTTTTGTGAAGCCCGTCCACAGCTAACGCACCTAAATAAATTGTTGATATTCAAATATTATGGATTTTTCCTATATTTGTTTTGTCAACTTAAATTTTTAGGAGAATAGGGAGAAGGGGACGATATAGAAATTAGATGGAAACAAGAGAAGAAAAAGGTAAAGTGAGAGCAAGACAACCATAGCAGGAAGGAAAGTGGTTAGATAGTAAAGGAACCGTGTTAGTGGATTTTCTACCAAGGAATGGGTCAGACATTTCATATAGGTACCGGGAGTCCAGTACATTACTTCAAGTTTACATTTGCTCAAGGCTAAATCAGAATGACCTTAGAACAATCTATAACTCCTGATAACGAAGAACTCTTGATCACATGTGCTAAAAATATAATATCAAGGACTGTATTCTCAAAAGTGCCAAAGGGGTGCAGCAGTCCAATGCGGCCACTTTTTTGTGAATCCAAGGCACTTTTATATTAAAAAAGTGGCCACAGATACTTGCACAACCATTCCTGTAATAATACTTATATTGGGACTATCTTCCCCAAACTAACAGTGCAAGGTTGGCTCTTCACAAGAGCGTACATGTTATCGAAGTCAGTGTTTTAGAAGAAGTTCTCTCTTTAGAGCTTTACAAATGCCTAAGATGAGACTCATTCATAGCCAAATGTAAATACTGTGGGCGGTTCCTAGGGGTTTATTAATGTCCCTGGTATTCCCAAAAAGTATTTTTGTGCAAGTCTGTAAAGCCAATGTGAAAACGTTTTAGTCGTATCATATAATGCAAAGTGAATTTTAAAGTTTGCAAAAAAAAGGTACTGTCTTACAGCATATTCATATCCATATTTTCTAATGCCCTCTGAAAGAGTTCACTCTAAGGTTTGACATTAGCAGTGAGTGAACCTTGTTTTCACTTCGAAATCAAACATTTGAGGGACATTTGTTGTGCATTCCTTTCCATTAAGCAATATATCAAAACTGGGCTTCTTAATAGAAGCTTTGCAATTTGGTGTGTGAAGTGGCCTGTGGTGGGGAAAAAAGGAGCAAAACAATTTGCATTGAAGGTGTTCAAGAGAATAGTCACATTTTCACCTTTGGTTTCCATCCTGTACGATTGAGCTGGTAAGAATTTTGCTCTAATTACTGCGCAGATCAGTTCTTGTGTTGGACTTCAGAGATAAATTATAAGTGCAGCAGCCTTATATTTAGGTGGGTCAGAATGAAGAAATCGAAGGACAAAAGTGAAAAGACAGGAAATATCTACGTTCCAATGGAGCAAATGTGACACGGATCAGCTCCTAGGTTTTATCTGCTGTGGCTAATGCCTTAGGTGGAGAGAGGAGAGGACTTACCATTTTGAATACATTCATATACTATCCTAATATCAGTAGATGAAAGTGCTTAAAAGGCCAGTGCAGTATTCCCAAAGGAGCTTCTCTTTGCCAGCTGGCTGTGCAGTGGGTGTCTATTATGGTGACATTCGGCTGTGTCATATGATAATCCTGTGTGCTATAGACTAATTTTCACTTTTTCTTGTTTTTTCTACAAGAGGACCCGGTTTTCCTGTGATGTTTGATAAAATACTTCATATGCACTACTCACAGCAGCATTTTAGCACAGTGGGAACTAGATTTCTCTCAGCTCACACTTCCCACATAGTCCCACAAGTGTGTGTGGAGGGGAGTGGGTCGTGTCTACACCATTATTTCTAATTATTTCTGACGTGGCAACTTTACCTATGTGTGAGGCCATGTATTGGTATGGCTTTATCTTATAAATGATAATATGTCTTTATTTCATGCTGACACTGTATATGTGTAGTTATTAATGATATACAGTTCTGCCTTTTCCGCATAAGAAGTGTACAATACATAGACTATGCTCCTAAGCTCTTCATGTGAGGATAACTCCATGAAAAATGCCCATGCTACAGTTCACAAACATGGATGAGTAATGCCTCTACCAACACACTTTTTTCATTTCTGTGAAAACTGCTGAAAAAAGACCATAGTTCTCAATATTAAGACAGGGAGAACCAACAAATTTAGGGAGCTGCATCTCCAGGGACATCTGGTATCTTCTCATGATGCAGCTCAGTAGAATCCATATCCATCCTTAGTGCAGGCTCCATGCTCTTGTGTATGTCCTGCCCAAGGAGCATTCCTGTGTGACCATGTTCTGCTTGAATGAGTTGCATCCTTTCATTGCTCACTCAATGGCAATGCATTGCAATGCGTGAAGGACTAATTTATTTCCATGTCCCTCTCTACTTGCTTTCCTTGTGAAGTAGTGTGGCTCACTGGTTAGAGGCGGCAGACCCGAGAGCAGAGGACGGCCCGGGACCAGGGTTCGATTCCCGGCGCGGCAGGTTTCTGGACCAGGGTCAGCGGACTCGATAATTCTCTCGCCTCGGTGCCCACTCTGATCAGCGATCACACTCGGCAACTCTGGGCATTAGCTTGCCTCATCTTCACTAACGGCCCCACCAGACCGCCGGGGATGCCTGGTCTCACCCTGGAGATACCCATTAAGGGACCATCTCTCAGGGAAGCCAGGAAGGGTTTCGCAGCGGTCGAAGCGCCTTGGGACCCTACGGGTAAGTAGTGCGCTATATAAATGCCTATACATTCCTTACTTGCCCATTCTTGCTGGCTCACGAAATTTAAAAAAACCCATCGCCGTTGCCCACTTGTCCCCTGTTCTAAGTCCACCGCCCACCCTTAATACAATGTGGGCTACCAACATTTAATGGTTTTTAAGCATGGTGGCCATCTTGCAATGCTTGATTTTATACTGTATTAAAAAGGATTCAAAATGGCTGCCGTGTATGCACATGTACAGGCAGCCATCTTGGAATAGAATATATATTTTTTTAAAGCATTTACTGACATAGTGGGATTATATGACTAGCCATCTTGAATATATATATTTTTAAGCTTGAGAAAAATTATTCCATGGTGGCTACCTTACATACACACTTATTGCATGCTTGGCGGTCATCCTTGAATGCTTTTTCTTATGTTTAAAAAGCATTCCAAGAAGGCTGCTGGGCATTTTGAACACAGATGGTCATCTTAATAATTTTTTCAACAAAATAGCACATACAAAACCAGCAGCGAGACCTATTGGCTTTGTAATTGCTTTTTGTTTTTCCTCTTAACCCAGCTCCCTGGACACCTTATGTGCCTTATACATAGTTTGTTATTTCTGTGTTTCCTTGCTTTCCAACCCTTTTGACTATTGTGAGTGTTTACCACCAGTGGATGTGGCAACAGTCAACCTGCAGCATTCAACATAATGAATAAACCTCACCCCATTAAAATAGATTACAATGGTGTGTAAGTACAGGAACATGACAGGAAATATAACCCACTGCTCCTCCGCTTCAAAGGTAACATCTCACCATCACATGCTCCTTTCAGAACTCAGGGCGCACATTGCAAATAACTACATAGATATGACCCCTTCCTGGAAAATGTAGTGGTTAGAGCATTTACTTTAGCACCCATCTTCCCCATGCCTATGAGTGCTCGCTGAAAAAACAGCATGTAACAAATTCCAGTAAGACAATATAAACCTGCTACTAAAACATGAAATGTTACAGCATGTAAAACAATATTGACCAATACGGAAATGCTTCAGTATATCCCTTTGCTCTTATTGCAGTAAGTCCAATAACTCAAGTAAAAGAGTCATTTATTAGAGCATCCACCTTCGGAAAGTGAGCAGTGTAACTGACACACACTGCTCTTCAGAATATGGAACAAATGCAACTCATTCAAAGATATACAATGATAGTTTACAGATACAGGATAGAATCCAACCCTGATAAGAGGATCCAAAGGATGACATTGTAATTAAACATTCTACTATTACATATCTTCCTTCTTTACATAAAAAAGGAAACACAAATACATTAAAAGAACAACCATTAAAATAATACAAAATCTTTAAAAGTTTTAGGTAACAACTTCAGTCTCTTGAAACTAGCTGTCATAGAAGAGTTAAAAGAAGAAACAGGTCTATCAACACTTACATGAGAAGGATAACACTTTCACTCTATTCTTTTTTCCAAAATGATTGAATCACTAGCAAAATCTGGACTGGAAGAAGATGCAGAGGTTTTGGGAATAGAAACATGGACCTTAGCAATTTTTTTAATGCTCCACCAAGAACCAATATTTAAAAGACCAGATGTTTTACCAACTTTTTGAATCACAAAAACATCTGAAAATGTTGACTGGCCTTTTTCAACATAAACAGGTAACTTAATTTTAACTTTGTCACCTTTTTGCAAAACAGGTTGTTTAGACAAAATTCAATTGTTTGGTATTATTACAGTTTTGTTTGGCAAGTTGATGTATTTCATCTAATACCAACTTAGAATCAGGAGGTTTAACCCATGAAAGCGATAATTCTTGTCTGAGTTTCCTAACTTTTAAAAGAATGAAAGGTGAACATTTTGTAGTACAGTGTGGAGTACATTGATAAGACCAAACCAATTCTGCTATCTGAGCTTTGACATCAACGCGAGCTTTAATAGCCAATTGAATACCCTCTACTAAAGTTTTGTAAAAACTTTCCACAAGGCCATTCATGTTAGGAGAATACAAAGCAGTTTTAATATGTGAAATATTTGCATTTTTAAGAAAAGTAACACACACATCTGATGTGAATTGTGGGCCATTGTCAGAAATAACTGTTGAGGGTAATCCTTCTTTCTTGAAAATTTCTTGAAGAAATTTAATATTAGACTTTGAATCAGTTTGATTGACCCATTTATATTCAGCCCACTTAGAAAAATAGTCAATAGCGACTAAAATATATATTTTTTGTGACGAAATACCTTCATAACGACCAATTTTCTTACATGGAGTATCCAGAACTTGAATTTGTACAAGATCTGAATGTTGTAACCTCATAACGTTATCAGAATCCGCACATAAAGAACAATTTTTAACAAAGTCAACAATACAGTTGTATTGTTATATAAGGCCGCCAAAATAAATCTCTAACTTTTTTAATAGTACTAGATTGGCCTAAGTGACCTAAATGAGCAATAGACATAAGTTTTTGCCTTGTGGATTTCGGAGGAACAAAAGAGTCATTTTTTAAAACAAGATCTTCGTTGATCAGGAACTCCTCTCTAACTTTCTAGAATACAGCAAGTTATTTGCTTACATTCCTTTCTAAAGTCCAACCCTCAACATTATATTTTTGTGCCAGTTTAAGTTCCTCATCCAATGCCATAGCTTTTAACCATTCTTCTTTTGAGATAACTTGAGATACTGATAGAACCATGTCATCAACAGATTCAACCACACATTCTTCAAAACATCCAATCTGATCAGGGATATGAGAATCTGATAGTACTCTGGATAGACAATCAGCTCTCATATTTTGAGCACCTGGAATGTAAATAACTTAGAAATTGTACTCATACAATTTAGCAAGAATACAAACCAACCTTGAAGATGCTCTCCCAACACCATTGTTAGAAAGAAGGGAAATTAATGGTTTGTGGTCTGTCTTGAGTTTAAAAGACTTGCCCCATAAATAGGTTTAAAATGTTCCACCGCCCTAGAGTAACCCAAAGCTTCCCTTTCAATAGTAGAGTTCTTAGACTCAACAATCGAGAATGGTGTTGAAGCGAATGCAATGGTCACTTCATTGTTTGCTTTGATTTGACTAAATACAACACCTAGGCCTATGGCACTGGCATCAACTGTGATAACGTTGGTAGCAGTTGAGGAAAAAGGAGACAAGGGATTGTAACCAACAATAGCTGATTTAATATCAATACCAGTTTCGGAATGATCATTGGTCCACCAAAACTTGCAACCCTTTTTAAGCAGTAATCTTAGTGAAAGAAATATGTCAGAAAACTTAGGAATACATCTAGAATAATATTCACATAATCCTAAAAAGGATTTAAGTTGATCCTTGTCTTGATGATTACTCATATTCTTGATGGGCAAAAGAAGATCTTTCTTAGGAAAAATACCATTACCATTGATCTAATGACCTAAATACTCAACTTCAGATGAGAAAAACTTGCATTTATCCTGACGAATGGTCTAACTTTATCTCCCAACACAGACAATACCTTGTCAAGAGTTTCATGATGTTTTTTAACAGTGTCAGAGAAAATCAGGTTATCGTCCTGAAACGCTACAAATCCATCAGTATCTCCAAATAAGCAATTCATTAACCTCTGAAACACTGATGCAGCTGAAGAAAGACCAAAAGGCATCCTAATGTACTTAAAAGTGCCTTCAGGTGTAATAAACGTGGTAATGTCTCTGGAATCCTCTGTTAATTCTACCTGATGGTATGCTGATTTGAGATCTATAGTGGTAAAACATTTGGCACCATCTAATTTAGCTAAAAGATCTTGAACTTTAGGTAGAGGGTGACAGTCCATAACAGTTTGTTTGTTTACAGACCTCAAATCAGTGTACATCCTAACTTCACCATTCCGTTTTTTAACTCAAACTATGGGAGAAATTCATTCTGAAACGTTGACAGGTTCTATTACCCTATCAGCACACAACTTTTTGATCATGTCAGCCAATTCATTCCTTACAGACAAAGGAACATTTCTCAATTTATGTCTTGAAGGAATAGCATCTTTCTTTAAAACAATTCTGTGAGAAAATCCTTTAATTTTTCTTAACTCTTTTCTAAAAATCTACATCAGAAAGACTGGCAACCTTTTTGTTAGCTTGGCAAAATGATCCAAAATGACCTATTTTTTTCACATTTATAACATTCTTTACCTCTAGCTGGACAATGTCTAGATTGAAATGAATGCAATTTGGAACCTAAACGAGTACAAAATAGTTTACTGGAGTTAGGAAATTGTCTACCAGGATTATAAGATGTAGAAGTTTTAATAGGTTTACCTCTAGAGTTAGGAGGTTTAACACTAGAATCTTTTTCAGCAATAACTGCAATGCCTGTAGATAAACTGTCAACATTGAAAGTATTGAAAGATGTGATAGAGCGTTCAACACTTTTAGCAATTTCAATAGCCTCTTGTAAAGATGGATTGCGTTGTCTAAGAAGTTGCTCTTGAATTTTTTTTGAATAATTAATTGGTCACGAATATATTTGTCTACCTGCGCCCCAAAAGCATATTCAGCAGCTAATACTCTTAAGCATTCAACATAAGCATCAACAGATTCATTAATAATTGATGTCTAGTATAAAAATTATATCTCTCCATAGCAATATGTGGTTGTTCAGTGAACCTCTTTTTAAGTCTATCTATTGCTTCTGTAAAACAATCATAATCACCACTCTCCATTCCTGCTGGAGTAGGAGATGGGGTAAATGTTCAAATACATCTTCAGCATGACCTTCCAAAGTATTTAAAAGTCCCGTTTTTTTTTCTTTTTGCATTAAAACTGTCACCATTAATGACTAGCAAATAATTATTAAATTGCCTTTACCATTTTTCCCATTTCATGCTGGGTTGGTTTGGACCTGAGTAAAAAGGAGGTGGAGGATTTCCACAAATAGTAATAATAAAATACAAATATAATATAAATAAATGATAATTTGATTAACAGAAAATGAAAAGGTGTGCGTGTCACTGAAACACACCAATAAATGTCAAACCCAGTCATACATTTTCCTAGGGGGTCATTAGGATCGCGGACGGACTTGAGTCCGTCCGCGACCCCTGAGTAGGAGGGAACGTCCGCATGGGCTGCGGCGTTCCCTCTGTGCAGATTAGGATGTGACCCCCAGGGTGGCGGTCACATCCACTATTTTTAACATTGCGGCGGGTGGAGCTTCAAGCTGCACCCGCAGCAATGTTAAAAATGCACGCATTGCATTTGAATGTAGAAAATGGCAGGCACCGCGCGGTGCCTGCCGCTTACTGCATACAAATGCAGGGGGGTACCATAGGTACCCCCCATGTGCGCCCCCACCCCCCCTTCACCTAGGGGGCCCGCAACGGGCCCCCGCAGTGAAGTTACACATGCTTTTCCACGGCGGAAAAGCCGCAGCGGAAAAGCATGTTTCCAAGCACATCCTAATCTGGCTGACAGTGTCTGAGAGACACCGTCACCATATTAGTGCTTTTCCGCCGCGGTTGTAAGCAACCGCGGAGGAAAAGCTGCGGACGGAAACCAGGACCCACCAGCCATCCTAATGTGGCGGTGGGTCTTGAAGGGTCCGCAGAGGATTTTCCGCATCCTTCAGGCCGGCGGTGGCTTCCGCCGGCCCGGAGGATGCAGAAAATCCTCCATCCTAATCAGCCCCATGTGTGCGTGTCACCGAGGCATGCAGACAGAGAAAATAAAGAAGGTGTGCATGTCACTGAGACATGCAAAGCATATACAAACCTATCCGGACACTAAGAGCGTTTCTTGTGCATGAAGCGTCCATCGTGAAGAAAAAATGAAAAGCAGGCATTGATGACATGCATCCTGTAGTCTAGGTGAAGCGTCCGTCATGACCACTATATGGAGAGCAGGCGTCGATGACGTGCGTCTCGTAGTCAACGTGAAACGTCCGTCATGATGAATAGGTGGAGAGCAAACGTCGATGATGTGCGTCTCGTCGGAAAACGTTCTTGGACATAATTGGAATGTTGAAGGCGAATCACAACAATGCGGTTGGTTCGTGCACGTTGCTACAGAAACTGATTATCAATAAAGCGGTTGCCAGCGCACGCATAAACAATTATGAAGAATCCAAGGAAATGCCGAAAACAACCAAAACATGGGAGATATTCCTTTCAAAAACTCTGAAAGTTCGCCGCATTCTTAAATAACTAATTTGCACCAAGGGACACACTGCAATAAGATCGGGTCGCTCAAAATACCAAATAAAGCACAGCAAAATGATTCTGCCAATAGGAACCGCACAAAGCATGCCCAATTCTTAAGTAGCACTTCATCAGCAATCTTTGTCAGCAAGTCCAAAGTACGGATGGAAAGTCAGAAAATTCACCAAAATTAAAGAAAACAATCCAAATCCGGACAAGCTGTGCGTGTGGATGCTCCAGGGTGAGTAGACAAAATCACAATCTGCACCAATATGAATTAAGTACAATAATCCAAGGAAACTCTTGTTAGTAAAAGAGTTGTTTATTAGAGCATCCACATTCTGAAAGTGAGCAGTGAAGCTGAATACAAATTGCTACTCAGAATATGGAACAAATGCAACTCATTCAAAGACATAAAATGATAGTCTACAGATACAGGATATAATGCCACCATGGTAAGAGAACACAAAGGATGATATTGTAAGTAAACATTCTACTATTACACTTATCTCCTTACAACTGGTGCGATTTTATGAAAACAATTTATTATCTCACAGCACTACTATTCATTTGCCTCACAACATCTCATGTGATGGGTGGAATGCATGCAAAAGTCTCAGTTTCTGGCAATTGATTGGAAACACATTCCAGTCCATCATTTTATTGCCCACTGGGGCATTCAGGGCGTGACCAGCCATATGCAATTCAGGCTTGGTCCTGATACAGTTGGAAAAGTGCAACTAGAGCTGCCAGTTCAGGTCCCCTCTAGATGTAAAAACAAACAAATCTAGACCAGTTTTGGCCGCATTGAAGGTCATTAAATGGATGCATTTTGAGTCCAATGGCAGGCCCAGGACCCCCATCTAAGCATACACATCACATTTTGGGCATCACAAAAACGCGGAGATCATTGGTGGAATGTTTGCAAACGTGTCAGTTACTGACAGTCTCTAAGGGCTGCATTCCCGTCCTTTGTTTTTGGCTCACCAGGGTACTCCAGACAGGGTTCCAGTCATTTGCAAATTACACTTTCTCCTGCTCCAATAGGAACATTTGGGCCACAACTGCCAGGATAGATCTTTTCTAGATGGGAATCAAAGCAACACCAGACCAGTTAATAGGCGTCATCAGTGAGGTTTAGCTTGAGTCATGTGGCAGAGCAAGCCTGGAATTCAGTTCTGGTTAAGAACTGTCACCCTTAGCGTGTCAAACTGAAACACAATTAGATGAATGGGATGTTTGCAAACATTTTACTCACTGGTAATTATTCAGGTACACATTTCAGTCCATCAATATTTGCCCATTACAGACGGGGATCTTCTGTCTGCAAGTCGTACTTGGTCAAGTTCCAATAGAGCCCAACACTTTTAATGTTGGCTGTGAGATTTCTGCCTTAAAAGGCACAGATAACGAAACTAATGATGGCTTGGTACTGCTTAAACAGGAATAGTCCAGTTCAACCACCAGGTCTGGTTTCCTCAAGATAGAAACACAAGCAGGCCTCAAATAGATTTTGGCTCATCAGTGAAACAGACCTGAGTCCTGTAGCACCGCAAGCTTGGGACGCGCATCTAAGCATACTCATCGTTCTTTGGTTGGCACACAAAAACACAAAGGTGACTTGTGGAGTGCTTGAAAATGTAGCAGTCACAGGCAATTGCTCAGACTGAATTCCATACCATAATTTTTTGCCATTTTACCCTCCTGACAGGGACAAACCATTTGCCAGTGAAACATGGTCTTGCTTCTTTAGTAAGTGTCCGACCCGAGCTGCCAGGCTGGTTCCCCTCCAGATGGAAATACAAGATGCCCCAGATCAGCTTTTAACTCATCAACGAGGTGCAGCCTGAGTCATGTGGTGCAGTGAGCACGACATTCACATTTGGGCATACCTGTCACACTTATAGTAAACTGAACCACAAAGGTGATAGGTGGAATTCTTGGCCTCATTTTAGTCCATCACTCAATTCAATTCAATTCATGAAGCTTTATTCGGCACATAAAAAATGACCATAAAAGCACAAAACATATATAATATCAGTATTACAAAATACAGAGCATATATAAAAAAGGTATAAAATACAGACAGCATACCTAAAATAACATACTTTTACGTGCCTTGATAGAACGATTAAAAAAGGAAGCAGTAAAAAAGCTCATCACTCTATTCCCCCACTAAGCTACTCCGCACAGGGACCAGCCATATGCAAATCAGGCTTGGTCCTACTCAAATAGAAACAGTACAGCCCAAAGTGCCAAGGCAGGTCCCTGTAGATTGTTATGAAAGCAAGCTCTAACTTGTTGTAGACTAACGGGCTCATCAATGAGTTGTAGCTTGATTCCTGTGGCATTGAGAGCATGGGACGGGTGTTGGGGGAAATTGTCACATTTAAGTTAACACACTGAAACACAAAGACTATGGGTGGAATGCTTGCAAAACTTTCAGTCACTTGCTATTACTCAGCCACACATTTCAGTCCTTTATTCTGCCTCGAACTAACCACGTTCAAATCAAAGTTGGTTCTGATCTGGAGGGACACCACTTTTTGTGCTGTCTGTCTGTTTCCCTATGTAAGTACCTTTACAACCCACATCGGATGAGCATCGTCCCTGCAGTTTTTAATCACAACACAGTAGAATATATTATGATACATCACACAGTTATAGTTCTGTCAACAAATTAATACGACAATGTTTTGATGGTTCTACCACTGTATACAATTGTAGGTCTATGAGAATTCAATATGTGTACGTAATAATGTCACACTGAACATATTTATGTTTGTCTCTTTATAAAATTCTGCTTCATCCTTCTTGGCTCTAGTCAGCACCATAAAAAATGTTTTTTTAATTTATATGGGCTGTATCAATAGTCTATGTAATGCTGCCACCTTCTTAATTTGGGAATGTTACACTGGTTATCCATGAGTTGCCCGGCAGTAATTATTTAGGTTTGCTGAGGAGATCATGTGCACTGTCTATAAGAAAAGAAATCTTGAAAGCTAGAAATGCTTGTTGGAGTACAATGTAAATGTAGAGTAGACCAACGCCTCTGATAGCAGTGCCCTCACACACTAACACAAGTAATGATTCTCTTCTTTTGAATATGTTCTGAGACTTGGCCCCTTGAACAAGTCTAACTTTCAGATCAAGCAACTGTCACAATCAATGAATCTTGTCCTAAAATTAGACGTCAGGGATGCTGCCAGAAAAAAACCCATGGTGTGCAGAATGTAACCAAGGTTAACCAAAGCATGTAACCTGTGCAGGAACAAAAACGTTCTCTTTGTTCCCAGGAACGACATCGTCTTTCCTAAGCAGTTAAGTCTTACAATTAAAGATTATATTGCTCATGTGATTCATTAGATGTATACAAATGTGTCCAATGGGTCGTTCATTCATACCACTGATTTGAATTGTAACAGCATATTTGTACCTGCTTCCAATCCAAAGTTAGAACCTTTTTAAATGTAATAACCTAACCCAGTGTTAGCTAATGGGCGAGATAGGTTTTACAGTAGTGAACAACAACTTTGGGAGGTTTTCACTACCAGGACATGTGAAACGTAAACCCACGCCCTACTTTTCAAATATCCTGCACCCAGCCCTATGGGCTTTTAGAGCCTAACCTGAAGGTGATCTTTATATATTTAAAAAGGAAGGCAAAAGATTTACTTTGCCAGGTTAAAATCGCTGATTAATGTATAAAAATCCAATATAAATATGTTGAAATAAAAAGAAACAAACAAAAACTGCACTACAAGCTGCAATGGCATGCATGAGACATCTTTTAAAGTGCTACTTTAGTGGGTGGCACAATGCTTGCTGCTGCCCACTAGTAGCATTTAAATTACAGGCCCTGGGTAAATGTAGTACCATATAGTAGGGACTTACACGTAAATTAGATGTTTTAATCATGTGTAGGCAAATTTTGCCATGTTTTAGGAAAGAGCACACGCATATTAGAACTGGTTAGCAGTGGGAAAGTGTGCAGAGTTCTAAAGCCAACAAAAACGAATTCAGAAAGAGTGGATGAGTTTAGGCAAACAAAACTTGGGGTGACCCTGCACAGAGGGCCAGGTTCAACATACTCCTTGTGACATTATATCAATTTGGTGCTTAGAAAGATGCATGTGTTCTCCTGAGTGAACAAAGTCAATCTTCAGCAAAAGTAAGGTTTTCAAGGGATTGTACAAAGATAATATGTAATATAGTGCACTGATGGGAGTTTGTGTTGTAATCAATGAATATGAAGTATCTCAGACATAGATGTGGTGAATAGGTCCCGAGATGTGTAGGGGAGTAAACCACAGTCATTTGGAATGACAAAGTAAATTGATACAAATAGCATGTACATGAGTCTTTGATTATAGGATCTGGGTTCTAAGTGGTTAGAAAGCCGTAAACTATTTTTCTGGGTGAACGCAATACATCAAGACTTGTCAGCTTCCCATACTATAATGGCTAGTGTACTATTACTTAGGGGGAAACATTTGTATGACTCAAACACCCTGACTACAGTTAGTGGTTATGCTCAAGCTTGTCCCACCTTGTCTCTCAGCACTGGGAAATCATGTGCCCATTGCATAAGCAAACACTGTATCAGCATTTAGAGTACCCTTATCGAGCATACAAAAGTAACTGAAACAATCCCATGCATGTCATAATCCCATAAGGAATATTAAGAGTGTAGAATATCTAAATAAGCATCGCTGCTTACAATCCTCAACATTAACCTAACATACTATTCTATCTTAGAAACAGAGAGAGCTTGCAATTGTTTACTTCTACTCCTGATGTTGTCCTTTTGAGCTTACTCACATTCGTCCCAATGCAGGCAAGACATTCCTCTTACTCAAAAGGAACATAGGAGTTTCCTATGTGTAAGTTCTCAAGGGTCTTTCAACAGTGAGTGGGACTTGTCCCTAAGGTCTTGGAGTCTCAGATCTCTATGTCTCAATCTCATTGCAATTGTCAGGTAACATTGTTGAGATTCTCTCCGTTCGTACCTCTTCATCATCTTTTCTGGTACTTGGGTCTAGGGATCACGCCGTTCTAGCAAAATATTGTCCATGTCGTGCTTATCCATAGTCTTCCTTTGTCTTCCCATTTATCAGGATGGGCATACTTGCAGGTTCTATTATGCAAAACCGGATGTCTTTCATCCAAAATCAGTTGTAAAGTTAGGAATTATTCCTTTAAATGGTAATTTCCTTTGAGATGTCCTGGCCCATGTTCTATTTCCCATTATGCCGGCTGACATGTAGGACCGCACAAAGGGCCTCCACACATCTGTCCAGAAGATTTAGTGGTTCTTGCTGCTGTTTCTCTGTTCCATCGTAACAAATACATTTTTATGGGGCAACGTTGTTAGCCATGTACCCAACCCCCAACCTGGAGATCTAGTGGATTATGCTTCCTCTGGTCTTTACCCTTTGATTTGTCCACCTTGGAGACCCTACCGGTAGACTAAGCTGTTCAGGTCACTGAGAAACATAAGCCACTCAACCCCTCGTTCATAAACAAGTAACATTTGACAGACATGTTGGTTCAGCAGAAGGCATGCAATGATTTATCTTGAACCATTTCTAGAATAGTTATCTCACATTCTGACTCTGTGGACTCTTTGAAATTCTTGAGGTTGAGGGAAGGTTATTTAAGTGAGTTTAGAGAGGAGATGGGAGAGGAAAAATCAACATGTCCCAACCTTCCACTTTCTCAGGAACTCCAATTATCCTGATATTAGTTTTCCTGTTTTCATTTTGAAGATTCATCAGGATCCTGCAAGATCGGATGTCAGTCTATCTTCAGTAGTTGTAAGTCATATATGAATTATGCTATTGCAGCATCACTTTGTGATATTATTCATCAAGCTCTTTGTCAATTTAATGAGCGTAAGTTCTTTCATGAGCGCATGCAATTTTACATCAGGCATGGCGGTGGTAAGTGCACTCTTTGATGTCTCATGATTTTTGCCTGCCACTGCTTTTATGAAGAGTAGTTGTCTTGCTGGTTTGGATGTAGACATGGGGTACTCCTGTAGGTATTTGTAAAGTATTCAAGACTGCAAATCATTCAGTGCCAATATTTCACAATCAAGTGTTGGAATCCTCTTTCACACATTCCCTCTTAAGATTCTATATCTGTTTTGTGTCCAGTCTTGCCTCCCGCATACTCCTCACTATACATCAGTTCTTTGTTTTAGGTATGACGGAGCCAACAAGCATGGGGCAGGGAATGCATGAAGTGCCTCAGAGATAACAATTTATCCTAATAAGCAGGAACATCGCTGAGAGGTAGTCCTCTGTGCAACAGTAGGTTTCCAATCTGCTCAGCCTGAATCTAGTCATCTTTCTTTGGCCCCATGAGATGACCGCAGAGCTAAATGATCCTCTCAATACTGGTGGGGCCCTTTGGTTCTGCTGCAACTGCTGCACTCATCCCTCCACAACTGCCCAGTTCTCTGTGAGTAACTTGCTCGTATAGACTGGTCTCAACATTACAACAGTATTTGGCTGCAGGACAAGTTGATGAAGCAGAGTGCCCCTGTCTCAATGGTCTCCCATGGTGCTCAACAGCTCCAAGCACCACCACCATGGTTCTTCCAGTCCCAATCCAAAACATGCTGTATCTCTGTACCACAGTAGCTGCACTCCTCAGACCAGTGCAAAAACTGCACTGTTGCATCTCAACTGCTCTCCTGATCTTTTTCTCTGAGCTTGTAAGTAGTGACACGTTCTTTCTGCTCTCAAGCACTAGTAGGGCAGTGCCGCTGAAGTCCCAGCTTCAGTTGCACAGGAATTCTCATTTTTAGTGTCTTAAACAGGAGGCTTTGACAGAGATCAGAAAAGTGCTGCTGTCTTACCAAGCAGCAAGCCATGCTGTTCTCACAATTTTATCAAATTCTGCAGTTTAGTTCTTGGACATATAAGGGGTTTAAAAATGCACAAATCAGTGGCTTCACGTCTGACCATGAGATGGTTATATTGCTGATATAAATGCCTATCTTTTAAAACCAATACATCTACAGCATTATCAGATGCCGCAGTTCACAAATTAATCATCTTTACCGCATGAAACCAGTTTCTGGACAATTTAAAAATTCTTATTCTGGAGTGAAAGGCAAGAATTTGTCTTGGACACAATATGCAATACTTTAACCTACCTAAGAGGCATACTGAGACTTTAGCGGACAAGTTACTCCACTAAACTGATGGTTTGCCTCCTTGTTGGAAATGGCCCTTTTTGCAGGTTATCTCCAAACTTTTTGCTTCTTCCTCCTACCTGTTTGTTGGCTTTAGGACTCTGGGCACTTTACAACTGCTGATCAGTGCTAAAGGACATATGCTCTCTGTGTAAATTGTTACTGTAATTGGTTATCCATGGTTGGTGTATTTGATTTACCAGTAGGTCCCTAGTAAAGTGCACTTAGGGTGCCAGGGCAGGTAAATCAAATGCTACTAGTGGTCTTGCAGTGCTGATTGTGCCACCCTCACGAATAGCCCTGAAAAGAGGTCTCGGGCCTGCCACTGCTGTGCCTGTGCACAGTTTGTTAACTGCCATGTCAACTTGGAAAGTGCAACCACTTGCCATGCCCTGCCCTTCCCTTTTCTTACACACAGGACACCCCTATGGTAGGCCCAAGGTAACCCCTGGGCAGGGTGCAGTGTATGTAAAAGGCAGGGCATGTACTGTGTGTGTAAAATGTCCTGATAGTCAAATACTGCCAATTTCCTTTTTCACTATTGAAAGGCTATCTTGCCCCATGGGCAGAATGAGGAATGCTTTGTAACATTTTACAATCATATCTTCCCATAGGGATAAGATGTAAAAATGGAGTTTAGTATCCCTGAATGCAGGATTTAATAACACATCTTTTAGTAAAGATGGTTTTTAGGTCGAACCTGTAACAACGCGCTTGCGCTGTTCTAGCAAAGACTTCATGTAGGGGCTTCTGAAAGCTGACCACACCCTTTTGTTTTCGTCGGCTGCATGTCTCAGCTTCCTTTAAAAATGTACCCACCCATGGCCTATTGGATGAGGATTATAAATCCGAAACCGGTCCTCAGGATACTTGTTTCCGGTCCAGGGAAGACATGGCTTGGCAGTTTGGGCTGGACTGTTCCCATGAGGCACATGGTCAGACTGATTTGCATATGGCCATGTCTGGACTGGGGTGGCTGAGTGGGCTAAAGAATGGTGATGGATTAAACCCAGATCATTTGACTGGGGGTGAGTGTTTGATTTGCTCAAACGCTCCGTCCATCATCCCCTTTTGTTTCGCTTTGTTCGCCCTAAGTTGGCAGGGTATGCTCAGACGTGAGTTCCTTGCTCACTTGGCCACTGGATTCAAGATAGCCTGGCTGATGAGGATTATGAATCCGAAACGGGGCCCAGGATACTTGTTTCCGGTCCAGGGAATACATGGCTTGGCAGTTTGGGCTGGAATGTGCCCATGAGGCACAGGGTCAGACTGATTTGCATATGGCCATGTCTGAACTGGGGTGGCTGAGTGGGCTAAAGAATGGTGATGGATTAAACCCAGATCATTTGACTGGGGGTGAGTGTTTGATTTGCTCAACGCTCCGTCCATCATCCCCTTTTGTTTCGCTTTATACCCGCAACAGCGGCATCTAGTTTTAATTATAAACATGTGTTTATAATTACTGCGCGTTCGCTTTGCTGCCGCGCTCCCTTCCCCCGCTCCTCTTTGGTGCGCGCGCACCACTGGTTTAAATTCCATGCTTGTTTATTATTTGTAGTTTTTCCACATAATTCTTTCAACAGATGATCTGGAAAACAAAACAAAACAAAAGAGCTAAAGTATTCCTTCCAGATGCAGTTTGCAGAAAAAATCTCCCCAGATTCCGGTCTCTGAATAATCTTGAATATTTGCCGCTGCCCCCCCGTCCCCCGTCCCTTCCGTGTGCTTCCCGGAGCCCAAGGTCACACATTCATAGTGTGATATGTCCTGGCCCTGTGAGGTCACAAGCTGCTTACTGTAGACCCCCCTCCGCCCCCCAATAATTTCTGCTTTTTGATGTCCTCGGGGCAGGAAGCGGCCAGGACACCCCCACGGCTGGGGTACCAGTACATTTGCACCTTGACGAGGCCGATTACCATCGCCCCCCCACCCCCAGAAAAACATTTAAGGCGCATCTAAAGCTCTAAACCTGGCCGAATCCACTCCCCCCCAGCCCAGATGCCTTGGTGGGAGGGGGGCAGGGTGGGTGTATTTCATGGGCCACACCTTTGAAATAGGACCGGGTTTCCCTCAACCAACTCCATAAGAATGTGCTGTTAATGAGGAGGTGCAGCAGGGGGCGCTGTGTCAGGGCATGCCTCCCTTGACCAAAGAGGGCACAATTGCCCACTCAAAGTGTGTTTACAGATTTGTGCTGCTCAGGGGTTGTAAAGCAGCTCAGTGGGTTCTGTGCCTCTGCCCGCCGTAGACTAGTGTGTACCCTGCCTTTCCGCCTCCTCTGTGGAGTGGTGGGAGGAGTAGCATCTGTACCTGAATAGGGCTGTGTCTGCCTTCCACAATGCTGGCTCTGCCCCCTGTGGTCTGTCTGGAGCCAAGGCTCACACTGGCAATGGATGTTGTTGTGCACTTGCAGAGGGCCCTCAGAACTGGTTTGAAATGGGCTCAGAGTCGCTTGCACAAAGAGAACAAATACATTTGGGGTATAAGTATCAGACCCAAAACCCCAGGCTTTAGATCATTCTTGGAATTCAAGAGGAACCTTTGCCAAGGAGAAGAGTTGGAGAGACTGAGGAGAAGTACTGCCCTTGCTGTGTGTCTGGGGTTGGCCCGCAGTTGCTGTTTCTGCCAAGGAAAGGAGAAGGACTTTGCATTTGTGCTGTGTCCCCTGCTTGAAGGAGATTTCCAAGGGCCTGAAGTGTGTTGGCCACCTGTTCTGAAGTCTCAGGGACACAAAAGACTACCTGCAAATCTGCTGGTGCTGCTGGACTCTGCTATCTGCAAGTCCTACCCTTGCCTGAGGTGCCTCCTTCCAGTTACAGGACCTCAGAGGTGGGTTTTGCAGCTAATCTCTGCACGAACCGGCGCCAGATGACGCAAAGCCTTGCAGAGTCTCGCAGGGCAAAGTGAAGCCTCACCGCTCAGCCCGAGCGCCGACGCCGGACAGCGCAAAGACTTGCAAAACAATGCATCACCTCCAGTATGTCACATATTGTACCTGTGCATCAAGTTTTCCACGTATCACCACCAGACCAGAAACGTCTTGGATTTCGACACCTCACTTTCCCCTACAGTCCGGATTTGACGCATCACTTCTCCTTTGTGCAGCAGAACTTTCGGCTCGCCTCCCTAAGGACTCAGGAACTGACGCATCGCTGTATTTTCCAATGCTTCCTTTCTCTGCTGCTGTTTGGCCTTGTGAATTTTGATGCATCTTCAGGTACTTTGTGTAAATGTCACGCATCCATAGTTTTCTATGGTACAAGTTCTTGAAAACTTTTGAAAGTCATATTTTTAACTGTTTCGGTTGTATATTTGTCATTCTGGTCTTGTCAAGTTTAGCCAGTTGTGCCTGATGCAATCAGGGAAAAAAACGCCCTATTATATAGAATGTGCTACCTGCAGGGCATCCATGAACGCATCGCATTCAGGTGAAAAACGGAGCGGCTTTGAAGTTGCTCCCTGTTTCACTGCTCAGGGGATTAGAGATTCCCTTGCAGGTGGGTGCAAAGAAATGTCTGAGAGGTCTGTAGGACCCCCTTCCCCACTCCAGAGAGCTGCAATCAGGGGTCTTACTGTCTGTGATCCCCCTGACAGCTTCTTTGGCTCTGTGCCCCTGTCTATAATACTTTGTAAAGCTAAGGAGTTAGGTCCATGTGGGGTGCGGGGTAAGCTGGACCCTATTATATCAAACAACACAAACTTATGCCTGCACCCAACCAATTTCACAAAAAATGTAAACTTAGAAGAAGGGCAAACAGAATTTTTCTTATTTGACCTGGTATTTTTTATTTATACCTGTCTATTTGTAAATTTTGTATACACTATTTTTTCAATATTCACAAAGAAGGATAAACTGTACATTCACTATATTACAATTACATTACACACTTTTAACAAACACATATTTACAATTATCATACATTCCACAAAAAATACAATGTACAAACAACGAAGAATTGCAATTTTTCAATGAAATTAATCAAAATCTCTGATAAAAGAAAAGACAAAGTCAAAGAGAAGGAGCACAATCCTAAAGTGAAGGTGACTGTATGACCAGCCGAAGCCAGTTCAAACACTTAATGGTATTGCTCAGATAGACTTGTACTCTTTGAGAAAAAGAAACATCTGAGGGAAGACATCCGTCTTTCCAAGGTATGGCAGAAAAGGATACACTATCGTTCAGCGGCACACCTGAGGGAGCGAGCAATACCATTGTCTTTTCTTTTATCAGAGATTTTGATTAATTTCATTGAAAAATTGCAATTCTTTGTCGTTTGTGCATTGTATTTTTTGTGGAATGTATGATAATTGTAAATATGTGTTTGTAAAAAGTGTGTACTGTAATTGTAAGATAGTAAATGTACAGTTTATCCTTTTTTGTGAATATTGAAAAAATTGTGTATAAAAAATTTACAAATAGACAGGTTTAAATAAAAAAAACAGGTCAGATCAGAAAAAATCAGTTTGCCCTTCTTCTAAGTATACAATTTTTGTGAAATTGGTTGGGTGTAGGCATAAGTTTGTGTTGCCTGTCTATAATACAGCGCAGGCTCAAAGGCAAAGAGATTCCCCATTCAAATGAGGGAATTGTCTCTTGAGAAAGCGCTGGCGCTGTACGTGTGCCAGCAGTTTCAGTATGTATTACAGAAGGGCCACACAAGCATCTGCAATTCTTTCTGTAATACCAAAGTGCCCCTGGGGAGCGCAGAGTAGGTGCAAACACCTGTTGCCCCCCTGGGCACTTTGCGTAATACGGCCCCTGGTGTCATAATTAGATAATTTAGTGGTGCCAGGAACTTTAGAGTTACAGGAAAAAACAACTTTTCATGGTGTTTGCGGAAATATTACGCAGTTGGAGTGATAGAAGTGATGATGATTGGAGGAAACGTGGCGTGTGCAGTGGTGAATGCAGCAACTTTGAGAGTTTGTTTATGTGAAACACATTTTTTTTCTGAGTGGCTGCATGAAACATGGTGGGTGCTAAGCAAACTTACAATGCCTTCAAAGATATTGCTGGAGCTGGGGCTCCTGTGAAGGCATAGAGATCTCTGCCAGGCAGGATGCTGTAGTCCACCATGTTTTATGATTACACAACATAGTGGTGTCAGGAACTTTAGAGTTACAAAAGATAACAAGTTTGCATGGTGTTTGCGGATACCTACCACAGCTTAAGTGGTAGACGTGATGATGATTGGAGGAAAGGTGGCAGGCGCAGTGGTGAATGCAGCAATAAAACTAACTTGAACATCACAGGAAGAGGGATTTCAGAATTGAGAATCAAGTCAATGTCTCATTACTTTTCAAAGCAGTCCATGGATGGCTTTGTCGGAAGATCATTGAGGAGTCAGAACCTCGCGGTAGGAACGTGCGCCAGGTTAGAACTTTGACATCTTGCTTTTGTACACTATCTTGGCCATGTAGATCATACTTACTATTGGTTATGATTTTTAAGGCCTTGTATATTTGTATATATATTTCCACACTCTATTTTTATCACATTACATTTTTTCTGGCACACTCCTATTTTGCACTTTGTGTCTCTACTGCTTTCATCACCATCATCATCCATATCATAATGTGTCCGGGTTTTTAAAAATGAACTCGTTTGGACTCCTGTGCATTGAACTCTCAAGTACATTTGCAAAGTCCTATATGATACCCAGACCACATGGATTCTAAACAATAATAGTAATCATTGTTTTTCCACATTTTAGTGAGAGAACTGCAACCAGGTTTAGAGAAGAAAGGGCTCTGTTAGAGGCCTTGTTACTTAATGTAATTAATATTGATGATACAAGGTTCTTTACTAATCTGATTGTTTCTTACAGACTTCCATAGCTGTCCAGGAAGAAGTGTGATGAGTATCTCACAGTGTTTTGTCTCCCTTCCCCTCTTTATGTGATTTTGGTTACAATCACCAGAAGTCATGGTCTCTCTTTGAAGGTGAACAGGATTAGCTTTATGTCCCATTTGCAGATTGGCAAATTGAAATCCGTTAACTAGGACACCATGGCCGCACAGGTTATTACATCCTCCCTCCTTGTGGCCAGTACGCCACTCAAGCCAAACTTAAATAAGCCCTAACTTCGTTGGTGAAAAAGCCAACTTGTATGCGGGCAAATATTAATCATATATTTGCCTGGGTGCCAAATGTTGAACTTTTTTTGTTCATGCTAAAGCTTGAGAAAAGTTATTACAACATTGTGATTCCATGTCAATTCAATTTCAATTTCAATTTATTTTATTATGTTTTGGCTCTCAAAGAGGGCCACATAAAATATACAGAATTTGACACAAAACAATTACAACGCAACAATTACATTGTTCCAGAAAGCAGCAAGAAAAGGAAAAAAGAAAAATAAAATAAAAAATATATCCTTAAAACATCCTAAGGTGCATACGGGACTGACATATAAATCAAGAACTACATAAATCGGACGGTCAAGATACATCTCCAGAGACATATTAATAAATAGCTAAAAACCCTTTAAAAAAGTTAAAAATATGGAAGCAGAACATTTCATTGGGTGGGGAATAAAGTGCAAACAGGAAATCTTTCAAAGTGACAATGCCAAGATCCAGACAAATAACTTTTATCCATCTAGAGCGCAATTTACGGAGCGCGGGGCAAATCAGCAACACATGCATACAGTCCTGGATATTTACTTTACAAAGATTACACGAAGGAGAGGAGCCATACCATTTAGATAATAGTCGGTTTAACGGTAATAAATCATAACGTAAAAGAAACCAAAATCTGCGAATACCATGTGGTAGGTTCCATCTTACATAGGGTTGAGGGAGTTTCCACAGATAGGAATCAAGGAGATGATCTACCTTCCTTTTTCCGCAAATTACTTTTTTATCCGTCTGGAAACACAAGTCCCATGAAGCTGCTTTTAAAACAACTTTTAACTGTAAAGAAGAATACAAAAACAAGGCAGTTTCATCTAGTTTTAAGAGGGTTACAGCTTTTCTAAAATTACGCACAAGTTGAGAAAACTCATTAAAATTACCCAATAATTCATTTTTGAGGATAGCTCTCATTGTCCCTACCTCAGCTCTTGCAAGGCAGGCCACCCATCTAACAAGGGTCGATAGTCCCTGTACCCAGCTACTCCTGAGGCCG
Organism: Lissotriton vulgaris; assembly: GCF_964263255.1. Taxonomy (NCBI): domain Eukaryota; kingdom Metazoa; phylum Chordata; class Amphibia; order Caudata; family Salamandridae; genus Lissotriton; species Lissotriton vulgaris. The sequence continues at coordinate 1,021,739,231 of NC_141697.1, forward strand.
AAATCAAGCCTACAGGCAGCTAAAGGGCACGCGGTGTTTAGGGAAGAGAGAGATCTTAAAAGTTTACCCTCTATCTTATGGCAAAAGTCCCACTTTTTCACATCTATAAGTTCAATACCATACAATATTGTTGCGGGGATTTTAGATCTGTACACTTCCAATAAAATCGGAAAGTGTTGTTTCCCCGTTGCAAGGTATAGAGAGTTTAAACCTTTGCCATGGGCAATAGCTTTGCGAGTACAATGCTCTATATGGAGTTTCTCACTCAAGTTAGCCATAATAATCTTCCCCAAAAAAGTATAGGACTTTACCACCTCAAGTTTTTGACCCCCTATAAACCAACCAAAATCAACAGAACGGCACCTCTTTTTACCAGCTATACACATAACTTTACTTTTAGTAATGTTGATCTTCATATGATGTGCCACAGCAAACATATGAAGCGCATTTAGCCGATTTGCAAGTCCTTTAGGGGATAAATCAAAAATGAGAACATCATCGGCGTACATCAGGCAAGATATAGGGGACCCCCCGAGCACCGGGGCGATGCCCTCACTAGAAGAAAGGGCAGCGGGTAGGTCGACCGTGTACAGGGAAAACAAAAGGGGGGCCAACAAACAGCCTTGCTTAAGGCCATTCAAAGAAGGAATGATATCCGATAAACCCCTTTCGCCCCCCATCAACACCCTACACCAGGTCTCTGTATGTAGAGCCCGCACCAGCTCCAATAGGTAGGATGGAAGACCAAGCGCTGCCAATTTTCTCCACAGTGTTCCACGATCCACTTTATCGAACGCTGTGGAGAAATCGATAAAGGCAGCATACACCACCCCACCTCTCACCTGAACATACTTATCAATAACCACATGAAGGGCAGTAAGGTTGTCTAACGTACCGTGGTCCCTACGAAAGCCAGTCTGTTCTAACGGCAGGATATTATTCTCCTCTACCCAACCGGAGAGGGCTTGTAGTAGACATTTTGCAAACACTTTTCCGATGGAGTCGAGGAGAGCAATCAGACGATAATTACTGGGGCTGTCCCTAACTCCCTTCTTAAAAATAGGGACCAGGATACTACCCCTCCACGAAGCAGGGACCATTTTCGTCATAAAACATGCTTTGAACAGGGGAAACAAAATTTTACTCCACCTTACAGGATCAGATTTCAGGACCGTCATAGGGAGTTCATCGGGTCCCATTGCCCCGGAGACCCGCATGCTTTTTATCGCTATCTCAATTTCCTTCTCAACGGGGTAGTTAGTAAGACCCAGGGGAGTAGCACTAATGGCGATATCATTGCCTAAATTAACACTGGTGTCAATATCATCACTTAAAATCCCATTCCCTGCATAGAGTTCCCGAATATAGGATATCCAGTCCTCTTCCGCTATAGGGATAGGGGAGGGGCCTAGTCTAGACCCACACCCCTTACCAATTATTGTCCAAAAATCTCTAGTCCTACCATGGACCACCGATTCTCTCAAATTAATCCATACATTGTCCTCCCTTACTTTTTTTAATTTTAACTGGATTCGGCTTCTCTTTCTTTTTAACCTTGATATTTCTTTACCACGATCCATAACTCTATCAAGATATTGTTTGCGAACCAGTTTGTTTATTTCCTTATTCAGGCTACGCAATATACTCGGGACCGCTACCCTATTTCTAGGTCGAAAAATTTTCCTGGCATAAGAAGTAATATTACGTACAAATTCTTCAAAATATGCTATTTCATTCCCATGCCATTCATTTAAAATTAATAGGGTCTCGTCTATAAAGTCCTGTACCCCATTAATGGCGATGGGATTCCAATAGCACCTTCCCGAGGAAGCGTGAAAAGCGACATCACTACCCTTAAGAGACCAAGGTGCAATTGTCAAAGGCTTTAAGGAGATAGTAACAAGCAATATACTATGGTCACTCAAAGGAGTAAATATTATCTTAAGGTCCCGAACAAGAGGAAACAAACCGTAGTCTGCAATAACATAGTCCAAGATAGAGGACCCAAACGGAGACTTGTGAGTAAATTTTGCAGGCACGTCAGACGGAAATCTCCCATTTAATATAAGTCCATCGAAGGCCTCTAATTCATTTAGCAGAATCTTCCCTCTTTTATTTGTCACTAATTTATCAGGGAAGAGTGCCTGCGGAACAAAATACGCCTCTTCTTTAGTTTTATTCCTAAATAGATTCAGGCTAAAATTAGAAATTTTACAATTCAGGTCTCCTACCAACAAAATGTCCGGAGGGGATGGGACATTTTTGATTAGGTCAATGTATCGAAATACCTGCTTTAAAAGCGCGTTAAAACACTCTTCCGGAGGAATATAAACATTCACAATTACAATAGGGGATTTTATCCCATTATTAAACAAATTGTCGATGGTTATGGCATGGAACAATTTACTAGGATCCATGTAATGGCTAAATTTCCATTGTAATTTATTAGATAATAGGCACTTCAAGTCAGTTTAAAATGTTTCTACAGATTCTCTTTATTAGCGAAGCACAAACGTTTCTTGCGAGAACATATACATTTTTTACATGTAAATATATGACCATCATAAAGCAACACTTTTAAATCAGTTTTTTGTAGCCCTGTCTGGTGTCATTTCCAGAATGGTGGATGTGAAAATGTCCAGAAAATGTTGTTAAATGTAGCACTCCAAACTATGATCAAGCCCCAGAGAACTGGGTGATGCTGGGGAAAGCCAGGAATAAGAGTGCTGTCACTGGTAATGACTGAATACCTTCCTCGGCCAAAGAAAGAAAAGCTTGTCTAGGACCAATTTGCTGTGCTCTGCAAGTGCCTGCTGTCACCTAGCTAAACAATATTGCCCCCATGCTAACTGTACACTTCAGAATCTCTTACAAAATGCCACTGGGCAACTTTCCATAGAAAACTGACAGCTGCTGGACATAGTTGTAGTAAACAAGGCGGATACAGAAGAATATGCTGGTAAGATTTATTGTCAATAGACTACAAAGACTACAGGACCAGGAAAGCAAGTCCACTCCACCAGTAAAAGAATCGGAGTAACAGCCAGTTTTCCAACCTAATCATTCTCAGAACAGCTGAACATCCTGCTGGTGTTCCTAGGATACCCTGTAAGCCAGCAGAATATAAAGCTTACCCTTTATAATACATGTGATATAAACAGTGTATGTGCAGTACTACCACAATCGCAGAGACTACAACCCATCCGCCTTTCTTCCCAGCAAACAAAAATAGAAAACAAATACTTAAACATGGTTAGATAAGTACTATGTTTGAAACCTGCTAGGAGTAATAATGACCCTGGTGCTCTTTCTTCGTACCTCACCCATGGGCAAGGTGGTGGCTTCACCACCCTATTACCACCTGCTTAACACCATCTTTGTCTTTAAGACTTGCATCATCATTTGAAGTGATTCTTACTTTGATTACCTTTGCAAGATTCCACCAATGTCCACCTTTGACTTGAATAGCATTCTCTGCAATCTTTTCCACTCCAAGATGCTCCCCAAATTTGCTTCTTCCTTTTTTTGTATATGTACAGGAGACATTATACAAACCATGTCTCCAACTTTCAGGGTAACCATCTTAACCCTCTTCTTATCATACAACTCCTTTTGTTTGTCCTGTGCAAGCAACATATTCTCCTTTATAATAGACATATGAATATCCAACTCTGATTTAAGGCATTTCATCATCCACCCAGGTCTGAAAATAGTATTGACTTTCCTACCATGCAACAATTCAACGGGAGAACAAATGCAGCGTCATTATGTAGAATCACAACATGCTGCTTTGATGCTCAGCAATATTGGCGTTCCCACTTTTGGCCCATCTGATATATTCTCAAATCACTTGGTTCATCCTTTCCACAAAGCAATTGGTTTGTGGGTGGTACAGGGAACTTTGCTGATGTTTAATTCCACAAGAATCAAGAAACACCTGTAGGTCATTGCTCATAAATGGTGTTCCATTGCCTGAGACCAGAACTTCAGGAAATCCATCCCTCATACAAATTTCTATAAGAAATTCCCAGATAACTCTGTTACTTGGCTCCCTGACACAGCCATTTTGGCACATAATCCATCACCACCAACACATATTCAATCCAACCAGATAGCGAATCATAAGACCCCATAGTGTCAATCCGTAATTTGACCCATGTACCAAAAGGGCATTCAATAGATGTGAGGGAAGGTGTTATTATCTTAAGACTCTTATAAGATGCCCTACACACACTACAGTTCCCAACCTCTTCATCAACTTCCGCATCCATACCTGGCTACCAAATGTGTCTTAGTACGAGACTAGTCTAAATGTCCCTCCTGGGCTTTCTTAATGATGTGATTTCACACAGTATGAAGGAGAATGAGTTTGTCGGACCGCAACAACATACCATCCTCAATAGAGATCTCACTCTCTACCAGAGTAGAGTACAGTATGGTTGCAACAAGGGGGATATTATCAGGCCAGCCATTTGCTACAAGTTCAAAACCTTGTTGTAAGATTTAATCATCTCTTAGAGCAGCCATCCATTCTTCCTCTGAACACTTCTTCAAATCTAGTATATACAGAGTCACCACCAAACAATCTTTGCAGTTTTCATCTACCAGATCAGAAAATTTCACATCATCTTCCTCATTCCCCAGTTGTAGAAAGCGAGATAAAAAATCAGCCCTAACATTTCTTCCACAAGAAGTAGGAAATATACGTCAAACTGTTATTGAAGCAGTTTGGTGACCATCCTCAGAATTCAGGGAGTGCAACATTTACTAACGCCACTACTCAAAATGCTAACCAAAGGTTTGTAATCTGTTTGCAAAACAAAGCATCTTCCCCACACATACGGTCGAAATTTCTTAATGGCCCAGATACACGGCAACAATTCCTTTTCTATAACAGAATACTGACGCTCAGCTACTCTCAACACTCTGGATGCAAAAGCTGCAGTTTTTTCACACTCATCAAGGTTTTGCATCAAAACAGTTCCCACACCTACCTGGCTAGCATCAACCATAACACAGCACGGAAATCCAGCACCATATTATTTCAGAACTCTGCTCTTCCCCAACAAAGATTTGATCTGCTCAAAAGCTGTAATACACTCTTCACCTAACACAAACTTAACTCCCTTCTTTAGCAAATTGCTAATGGGACGCACCATGAATGCAAAATCAGGGATAAAACTGTAATACTTTTCTCACAACCCTAACAGTGATTTCACATTTGTCTTATCCACGGCCAGTGGGGCAGTCCCAATGGCTTCTACCAAACCTGCCCTGGGCCTTATTCCTTCCTGCAAAATTATGGGACCTAGGTACTCAAACTCCTTGTACATGAATTTGCACCATTCAGTTTTCAAGACTTCCCCATGCTTTAAAAAATCTCCAAAACAACACAACGAACTTGATCACGAGATTTGTCATCTACAGCAATAATGAAAACATCATCCTGAAACATTAATACCCCTTTGAGTAGATTGTACATTACTCTCTGGAACACCGAGGCTGCAGAGGCCAAACCAAAAGGCATGCAACGATATTGAAAAGTCTCATGGGGCGAAATGAATGCAGTAAAGTGTCTTGAATCAGGATGAAGGTCTACCAGGTTATATGCACTGGCCAAAACGAGTTTTGAAAACAGCTTTGCTCCCCTGATGCTAGCAAATAAGTTGTTGGTCTTAGGCAAAGGGTGAAAGTCAACCCAAATTTATTTGTTCAATGACCTAACGTCCACACATACGCGAAGTTGACCACACCTCTTGCGAGCAACCACCAAGGGAGATGCCATAATGAAGATTCAGTAGGGTCAATGATACCTTTGTCACAACTACTCTTAAGTTATTTTTCCAGATCCTCTCTCACACTGAATGGCACTCCCCATAGTTTGTGTTTAATATGGACAGCACAGTCTTTTATTTTGATTTGGTGTTTAAAACCATGTATCCTGCCCAAATTGTCACTAAAACAGGTGTGAATTCCTCCATCCACCTTTGACCTGCATCCTGATAGTGAATCACCAAGATATGTTCTTTGGCTCCAGGTCCTTCTATCATACCGAACAAACCTTGGTGAAACCAACCCAGGATCTTGAGGCCCTTGACAGCTACATAACTTTTCCCTGATTTTCCTCTCCTTGAACTCCATGCCCTCCTCCAAATAACCCCGCAGTTCATTCCTGAGCCCTTTATAGGAGACAGGAGAGCGATCAGGAGGCATCAAAGGTCTCTCAACCCAAGTCTAATTAAATAAACGTTGCGTTATCATGGTGATCATAAAACCAAAATCCACCAACTGCTTGAGTACTTTACCACCCACACATACATCAGCAGTGCGATCCACACAACCCACAGGATCACGAACAATAGGTTCATTATTATTGTTATTACCTTCCTCACCTTGAACACACACAGGTTCATATCCAACTGCAGAAACCTTTTCAGAATCAGACTCTTCTTCTGATTCCAACTCACACAAAACATTTTTGGAAGGACTTTTTTTTTTTGGCAAACTTAAGTGAAATGCCCTACCTTCCTGCAATAGTTGCACATTACATTAACAGCTGGACTTTACCCCATTTAGCATGTGGGGCATTACCACAAAAGAAACAAATACTTCTACTGCTTGGACCATTATTTTCTGTCTGAGTGGATTTAAATGCACCTCCCTCAACAACATTTACACTCTCAAGAGACTTGTCGTCCAGTTGTTTTAATGAGACTTGAGAAATCTCAATGCTCTTTGCAACTTTGATTGTCTCTTCTAACGTAGGATTCCCCATAGCTAACAATTTCTGCCTAATCTGCTTATCTCTACAATGACAAACAAATTGGTCTCTGATCCATTGGTCTCTGAAACCTTTGAAAACACAATCAGATGCCAACCTCCGTAAGACAGATATGTAGGTGTCAACATTTTCTGCTTCTGACTTTTTTCTTAAAATATTTGTGTCTCAGAACCGTAAGACCAGGTTGTCTATCAAATCTTTTTTTTTTTAAGCAATCTTTATTGCGCCAATCATCAAATATTATGCGGAGCTCTGTAACACTGAGACTAACTGCCACATTTTAGAGTACAGAAAGTGTGTCGACTTTTTCCAAACAACGATATATGACTTACAAAGGAACATAGAAAAAATACAACAAACCATCCCAATGCACCGTTGTTGTGTGGAATTTTAGTTTGCGGGCTAAACATCGTCTGCGCCAGCTTGTTACCCACGTACAACATGCATAACAGCCATGTTAGGTAATATGGTCACTCTGCCCACGATCGGCCGCCAGCGCGCCCTCTGACCCAGCAAGCATCCTCCGCGCACCCTGGCTCCCCCTCCCTCCCCCCTTATGAGCATAACCCTTCTGCATGACCCTGTCCTTGGGAGTCACACCAGCGCCTGACCAGCACCTCCTCTCCTCCCATGAATGCCCCTCTGTTGATAAACCTTCCCTCCGCGCCCAATTGTCCACGCGGCATGAATACCACTCCATTGATGACCCCTTACCCCGTGTCCGACTGTCCACACAGGTCCGAGGCCATCGCCTAAACCAGGAGATACCATTTACTGCCCCTCATTGTATGGAGTCGCCCCTCTTCAAAGGACACGCTGTTGATCAGGGCCTCCCCACCCCCTGGGATATGATCAGGCGCACACATCCCAAGACTTGGCGAAACACTCAGCTGTGTAATGACCCCCCTCCTCTTATCAGCAGGTTGAGGACCTCTATTGTGAAGGTATATGGGGGTGGGATTGACACGAGGATTACGGGGATGTCCTTTTCCTTACTTCACACTGTTCTGATTGTAATAAAGCAAGGTCACATGCCATAAACCAGTGTATAAGAGGCCAGGCCTCGGAGAGGCTGTTAGAGCACCTCGAGACGATACCTTGTTGTCTGATCTGATGTGTTCTGCTCCGTCGGAATAAAACTTCTGTTTCCTGCCTTCTGGTCTCCGGCGCCTGCCTCATTGCTTGGTAAAATTGAATGGTACAAGGGCGGTTAGCGCCGGGCAAATCTTGAGAAAGGTCCTAGCCCTACCTTTATCCACAATTGGCGTCCCAAAGCGTGGGGCCCATCAGCGACACGTGGATCCAGTGGGAGAGGTCCCGATGACAGAGTGAACGACTGCAACGATCGGGAAGAGCTCGTGTCCGATAGACCCTCGTCTGACAGCCGATCATCCGACCTTCACTAGTTCTGAACAGACCTCTCTCGAGTGATCTACGGTCCTGACTGGGAACCATCAGGAGTGCCACGAACATCACGAAGGAGAGAGGACGATCGGGCGCTGGATCCAGAGGGCAGGAAACCGTCCATGCGGTCCGGGTAAGGTCGTGTAAACGCGACGAATTGAGAAAAGATTGTTTTGTTTGGATAATACTAGTATTACGCTTTGTTGAAACCTCTGGAGATTCGCTGTCTGCAAACGGAGAAAACAACAGGCTCTCTCTTTGCAAACAGTGAAGGATAGGTAACGCAGACTTTTGTCCCCGTTGTAATCCGTCGTGCCTATCTTCCTCCCCCACTGTTTCCCGAACTATCGTTCGTGGATTATTGTCTGGAGATTCTTTGTCTGCAAACAGGGAAGAACAAGGTCTCTCTTTGCAGGTAGAGAAAGAGTGGGTAACGATAACTTTTCGTGCCCACTTATTCTCCCCACTGATTGTTTGATTGACCGATTGTTCGGTATTGGCTCGTTTGAGGTATTCACCGCCGGCAAACAACGGAGAATAGAAATATTCTGTCTAGTCTTTGCCCGCCGTGATAAGATAGGTAGTGCAGACTTTTGTCCCCGTTGTAATCCGTCATGCCTATCTTCTCCCCACTGGTTGGTAGCCTGTTTAGCCCGGACCGCTTATTAGAGATGAACCATCCGGCTCCACTGGAGGGCACCCCTAATAAGGACATGTTCACTAAGTATGGACTAGTCGCTATAGCTTACACTAAACTATGGCATAAATATACAAAAAAGAACCCTGAAAGTCAGTGGCCACTGATAGGTTCCTTTGATGATCATAAAATAAAAGCATTAGAAATAGCGCTCCAGAAAAATAAAACCACGCCCACTATGCTCGACAGTATCGGCATGTGGCGCAAAGAAACGGAACAACGAAAGAAAAGAGAAGAAGCAAAAATAGGGAAAGAATTACGAAAGGCAGCTCACCTGGCCGCAAAGCAACTAGAAGAGGAAATAAAAGAAAGAAAGGAAGCTACACAAAACCAAGAATCAGGGTCGACAGGCCAATGTCCTGTTAGGACCCCCTCTGCGCTCTACCCTGAATTGCCCTCCAAACAGCGGGCGAACGATGAGTTACTACTAGGTCCCCCAATCATCTACATGCCCCCTCCGTATGCCCCCTGCCAACAACACCCGCAGGCCCTAAGTGCAAGCGAGAACGACCTTGGCGCTAGTGCACCGGCCCTCACGGCCTCGGCACCAGCCACATTAACAACTTCGTCAGACGATCCCGAGGCTAGCAAACAACCACCAACCAGACCAAATAGGTTGAGCAAAGATGAGCGGGATGGGATCGACAAAATAGCAAAGACATTAGTAGAACGAAGGGAGAGCGAAGATTACACAATGAGCGTATATAATTCACATGCCGACAGCCACAGACGGCATTTCATCTTGCGATTCAGCTACCACACCCTGAACGCATATGAAGATAGGTATCAAAGTAAGGGTCCCGCTAAACTAACAACGCTGTATAGGAAGATTGATGTTGGAGATGGGACTGAACGTGAGGCGACGGAGCTCTTCATGCAGATGCTTGAGGTCTTCCGCCACCTCACGGAACAAAAACCAGAAGCCAAGGTTACAGTCCCTGAAACGACCTCGGTAGAAGTAGCCAATACTATGATGCCTATCAGAGAAGCGGCCCCTTACTGGATCCCGCCACGTGGCAAGGGAACGAGCGATGATATTAATGATGCAGATGCAAAAGGGAGGGTTGTGTACAATTGGGTTTACCAACCGTGGGACCGACAAGATATCCTAACCTTCAAACAAACCCTGCCCGATTTAAGAAAGAACCCGACAGCATTTTATACCGAATTAGGCACAGCCTTGGGTTCGACAATAATGACTTTAGCGGACATTGACTTGTTCTTTGGGTTATGCCTGCCAGCTGACGTGTGGAAGCAAATCCGGAAGGCTGACCACACGGATCTGTTTGGACATACCTGGGACCAACTCGGTAAACTAGATAGACAACGAGAGCCTGGAAGGAAACCAGTAAAAGACATACTGGAACTCCCAGACAAACTAGTCCAGAAATTAAAGACACTGATCCCAGAAAGAAAGGTAGATTGGTCGATAGTCACGGCCTGTTGACAGAAACCGCAGGAAGATGTATCAGAATACTTCTCCCGATTCGAGACAGTGTTCTCCGACTACAGTGGCCAAGACATGACCACCGCAACCGGACAGCACCTGTTTGTACAAAATTACGTAAAAGGCCTAACTCAAGAAGTCTCCCAAAAGCTGCAGACGAGCGAGAGTAGTTGGGGGGCCTCCAAACCCGCAGCTATCCTTCAGATGGCTCAGTATTACGAGCACCAAAAGAATGAGAATGATAGGGCGTCCGAGAAAAAGAAGAAAGATTTAAAAGAAAGGGTAATGATAGCCCAGATACAAGGTATAACGGTAGGACGGGAACACCAAAGGGGGAACTACCAATCAACCACTCCCAGAGATCTACCTTCTAAAGATCACACCCCAACACCTCACACTGGACGTAGAGACATTAGCAATGACCAATGCGCCTTCTGCAAAGGGTTCGGCCATTGGAAATCCCAGTGTCCGGTTCTACTAGAGATGAATAGAAATAGGGACTCCAGGGATGTGGCAGGAGGGCCGAGAAATAGAGTACAAGGACGAGGGCACACTAACGACACCAACAATGACAGATCAGGGAGATTGAACACATTTGACCGTCCTCGGCAGAACCAATATCAGCTGTCCGAAGGTGAAAATGCCCCCGACTTTGCATAGGACTGCCAGGGGCAAGGGAGGGATCCAGTCGAGCTCTGTGTTGACCAGCAAGGTCCTTATGTCACCGCTAAGGTCCTGGGTACAGAGTCTCCATTCTTGGTAGACACTGGGGCGACACGTAGTGTGTTATCAAAACGACTGATTCCAAGGGCACCCTTGTCTGGCTCACACATAACGTCGATAGGTTTCGATGGAACGCCCTCCACTAACCCCCTGTCCGTACCTATTACCTTTGACCTAGAAAACAACACCACTGACGCGACATTTCTGCTCTCCTCCAACTCCCCTGACGCCATTATGGGCATTGACTTACTGAAACATTTTCGAGCTACCATTAGGTGTTCCCCAGATGGAATACGAGTCATCCTGTACGACAACCCAGACATACCCAGATCCCGTCCCCCACGACACATGTGCTCCATAACTGATGCTGATCTGTCCCTGCTTGACACCCTGCCTCCGTACCTATGGGCCAAAAATGACTCTGATGTGGGGCGAATGATGATTGATCCTATTCACATAACTGTACGACTGGACGCTATGCTCCCGAAACTCCCGCAATATCGGATATCGCCAGAGGGTGAGAAGGCACTGGTAGCGATCATTCAGTCTCTGGTAGATGCAGGAGTGGTTGAAGAGGTGGTTAGCAACGTCTGCAACAGCCCAATCCTACCTATTGTTAAGAAACAAGGTGAAGGAGATGAGAAAGCGTACCGCTTCATCATCGACTTACGAGAGATTAACAAAGTGGTTGTACCCCAATATCCTGTAGTCTCCGATATCACCACCATTCTGACCCTCATCCCGTCCACTGCCACCACCTTCACTGTTATCGACCTTAAGAACGCGTTTTTCTCTATCCCCATCCATCCAGACAGCCGTTATCTCTTCGGCTTCACTCTAAAATCCCGCTCGTACCGATTTTGTAGAGCTCCCCAGGGGTACACTGAAAGTCCCAGCATTTACAGCCAGGCCCTCAAAAGGCAGCTGGATGCCTTTCAGCCACCAGATGGAGTGGTGTTGATCCAATATGTTGACGATATCCTTTTGGCGGCCGACACCACCCCACTTGCCACGACAGCCACTGTCCAACTCCTACACTTTCTTGCAGAAAATGGCCATAAGGTCTCCAAAAAGAAGTTGCAGTTCTGCCAGCCACAAGTGACTTACCTAGGCCATCTCCTGTCCAAAGAAGGAAGGAAACTTACACCCGACCGAATCCAAACCATCCTAGACACCCCCATCCCAAAAACACAAAAGCAAGTCCGCTCTTTGGTTGGCCTAACCTCTTTCTGTAGACAGTGGTTACCTAACTTCAGTCTCATTATAAAACCTCTACTTGCCCTATTAACCAAAGATGCCTCCTTCCCGCTCCCTTGGACCCCTGAATGTCAAGCATCCTTTAAGGAATTACGAGATGCCCTCTGTTCAGCGCCTGTCCTAGGAACCCCGGATTACTCCAAACCCTTCTCCCTCTTCACCCACGAAAGGGAGGGGTGTGCATTGTCTGTCCTAACTCAATCAATTGGTCCTAAGCAGCGCCCTTGTGCCTACTTCTCCGCCACTCTTGATCCTGTAGCCAGAGCTTTGCCTGCCTGCCTTCAAGCAGTAGCTGCCGCTGCTGTCTCTATCCGCCAGAGCGAAGGAATCGTACTTTCAAACTCCCTCACTGTGTTAGTACCCCATGCAGTCGACACCCTTTTGAACCAGACAAAGACCCAACACCTGACTAGCGCACGACTGACAGGGTACGAGTTGACTCTACTTGCACCCCACATCACACTAAAGAGATGCACGACTTTGAATCCTGCCACATTGTTGCCCCGCCTGAAAATGACCCCGACGTGCCTCCCATACACGACTGTGTGACCCTCACGGACGAACAGACTAGGAGTAGAGTTGACCTCCGAGACACTGCTTTTATTGACCCCGATGGAGAGCTATGGGTAGACGGCTCATGCATCAAACTCCCAGATGGCACCACTTCAGCTGCCTATGCAGTAACGACAGCCCGAACAGTAGTTGAGACAGCCTGCATCACACAACGATCTGCCCAGGCAGCAGAGCTGATAGCCCTCACACGAGCATGCATCATAGCCACAGGGACCACCGCGAACGTATATACAGACAGCCAGTATGCCTTCGGGGTGGTTCACCATTTTGGACTCCTGTGGAGGGAGAGGGGATTCCTGACGTCCCACGGCACCCCGATCCTCCACGGAGATCTAGTCTCCGCTCTGATTGAAGCAGTTCTCCTCCCCAAACGACTAGCGGTGATCAAATGTCAGGCACACAAAAGGGTGACAGACTTAGTCGGACAAGGGAATGCATTGGCCGACATCACTGCACGAACCACAGCTAAGAATAGGACGGTGACACGCATGTATGTGACCAGGTCACAAGCAGAAAGATGGGGTGACACAAGGGTAATGATCAGAGACATACAGTCGGCCAGCACCCCTCACGAGCTGACTAAGTGGGCAAGGGTGGGTTTGAAGGATGAAGAGGGCTGCTGGCGAACGAAGGATGCAAACAAGTGGTTGCTGCCCGACTCATATCTGATCCCCATACTGACGATGGCACACTCCCCCGCACACATAGGATCTGCACCCATGATCGAACTCATTTCCAAAGTCTGGCACAACGACAAAATCCCTGACTCAGCCAGACGCCTAGTTCAACAGTGCCTTATCTGTCTGCAACACAACCCCGGGAAAGGAACTGTGGTACCCCGGGGAGGGTTTGGGACCCCCAATCACCCCTTTGAGGTCCTTCAGATGGACTACATCCAACTAGAGAGATGCCAAAGCCTGAAGTATGTACTAGTCATCGTATGTGCCTTCAGCAAATGGGTAGAGGCCTATCCAACCCGTGACAACACTGCCATGACTACTGCCAAAGTACTACTGAAGGAATTCTTCCCTCGCTATGGCCTTTGTCGAATTTTATGGAGCGACAATGGCCCCCACTTCATAGCTGAGGTTATCCAACTAATCCTAAAGGGATTGGGGGTGAAGCAAAGGTTTCATGCGGTCTTCCACCCCCAATCCGCCGGTCTGGTGGAACGCCATAATGCCACTCTGAAGCTGAAATTGTCAAAAATAGTGGCCACCACTGGACTCAACTGGCCGGATGCCCTCCCACTGGCCTTGTTGTCGATGCGTTCCACTCCCACCAAGCACCATTTGACCCCCTACGAGGTCGTGTTTGGGCGACCGATGAATCTCTGGACTGCTCCCAAACCGACCTCCATTCATGATGTCCCAGACGTCCTACTATCTGATTATTTGTGCAAGTTAACTAAAACGTTGTCTGTCATTCATCAACAGGTGCAGCAGGCCATCCCCGATGCTTCCAGGGGCCCCGGCCATGACATCCAACCGGGAGATTTCGTCCTAATACGAAATTTCCAGCGGACCAAGAGTCTGGAACCCCGGTGGACGGGCCCCTGGCAGGTACTGATTACCACCCGAACGGCGCTTCGAGTGGAGGGGAAGAAGCACTGGCTGCACGCGCATCATTGCCGGAAGGTCTCTGCGAACCTGGCCACGACAGAAAACGTCAACACCCAAGAAGAGCTCCTGAACAAGGACCGACCGACATTGAACTGTTATCCCAATACTGGGGCACTTGAACTTGCAAAATTCTCTGATCCCACTGTGCCATCCAGAGAAGGGTATTTCCTGCGTCGAAAGGAGGGAGCTTCGGCTAAGTAGACCTCGGACTAAGTTGAATCTCAGAACGGTGACCTAAGCACAACCAAGGGTTGCCGGGAGAGAAGCTAAACGAAGTCTGTGGTTCTGCCCGCTACCGAGCCCCTTGAAGGTGATGGAAGCGCCAGATAAGAAGATGATGGAAGCGCCAGATAAGAAGATGATGGAAGCAACAGGAAATACCCACTACAGAAACCCAAAGACTGACAATTTGCACAAATCAAAGACAATCGCCCTCTTTATTGTCCTCCTCTTCTGCCTCCTTCTCATGACCTCCTTCTGGATTTTGGAGGAAAGCACTCCGGCTCACGAGGCATTGCTACCTACTGCACAACCAACACCCCTGAAAGAACATCACCTAATCTCTCTGTCGCCTAACAATTCCTTCGTGCAACTGTTGCACCAACACAACCTTGCTGCAAATGCTACGAACTGCTGGATCTGCGGGTTGCTCCCACATGCCACTGGACACTCCATCCCCTTCATCCCTTCTCCTTTCTCAGTTCACGGCTCCTGCCTCGCCTGGTTGATCCTCATGCAAGAGAGCCACAAGGACAACACCACTTCCGGCCAGACAGTGTTGCACTTCTACTCTGGGTTCTGGCTGAACAAAACCGGAAAGACTTCTGCTCCCCTGTGTCCTGCGCTCACAGGCGCCACCTTTCTTAAAGACATTCCAGCCAAAGAACGTGTTGAAGTACAGGTACTCCACAATCCAGCTAGATCCACCTTCTCTCATCTGCAAAAACAAACCACCGCCACTCTGACTGTGGCTCTGTCTGTTATCAATGTCACCGGTCTTGTGTGCCTAGAAGGTCAGGGAATGCAACTGGTGGGTCACAGTTCCTGCCGAATCACCAGAACATTGGACTCAGTTGACCCCCCTTCCTTTGTTGCTTCTCCGAATATGTACTTTGTGTGTGGCACCAAAGCTTACACCTGGCTCCCGAAAGGTTGGAAGGGTACCTGCTACATTGCCTTCGTTCTTCCACCCACGTATGTAGCCCCTGCCAACCATCACCGGCAGAGGCGTGCCGATGACATTGGACAAGCCGACTCCACTGGAGCACAGTTCCTAGATGCAGCAAAGGGACTTGTTCCTCTGTGGGGCCCAATGGCAAACAGCCGCGCTATCCGGCACCTGACCCAGGCAGTGGAAACAACGATCAACATCACCGCTGGCATCCTCGCTAACAACACGGCGGAGCTTCAGGCGGTCCGCCTTGTGACCCTCCAAAACCGCCTAGTCCTAGATGTGGTCCTAGCCGACCGAGGAGGAGCATGCCGCATCATCGGATCTAGCTGCTGCACCTATGTGCCTGACAACTCGCCTTCCGTCTATAAGGCAATTGAACACCTCCACAGACTTTCCTCGGAGGTCCACCAAGAACAAGAAGGATGGTCGCTTGGAAACTGGTTTTGGGACACTTTGAGGAACTGGGGTTGGAGGTTGTTTTCCTTCGTGCTGATACCTGTTGTGATATTATGTGGGTGTTGCTTGGGTATTCAATGTCTACCCTCCTTGTGCAGCTTCATTTCTAACTGTATGTGCCCAAAGACTTTGGACTTCCGAACTGAGCACATGAGTCCCCTCTACGAAGTCGAAATACGTGGCCTTATGGGGATAAATCCAAACTGACAAGTTGGCGAGACATGTTAAAAGGGAGGACTGTGGAATTTTAGTTTGCGGGCTAAACATCGTCTGCGCCAGCTTGTTACCCACGTACAACATGCATAACAGCCATGTTAGGTAATATGGTCACTCTGCCCACGATCGGCCGCCAGCGCGCCCTCTGACCCAGCAAGCATCCTCCGCGCACCCTGGCTCCCCCTCCCTCCCCCCTTATGAGCATAACCCTTCTGCATGACCCTGTCCTTGGGAGTCACACCAGCGCCTGACCAGCACCTCCTCTCCTCCCATGAATGCCCCTCTGTTGATAAACCTTCCCTCCGCGCCCAATTGTCCACGCGGCATGAATACCACTCCATTGATGACCCCTTACCCCGTGTCCGACTGTCCACACAGGTCCGAGGCCATCGCCTAAACCAGGAGATACCATTTACTGCCCCTCATTGTATGGAGTCGCCCCTCTTCAAAGGACACGCTGTTGATCAGGGCCTCCCCACCCCCTGGGATATGATCAGGCGCACACATCCCAAGACTTGGCGAAACACTCAGCTGTGTAATGACCCCCCTCCTCTTATCAGCAGGTTGAGGACCTCTATTGTGAAGGTATATGGGGGTGGGATTGACACGAGGATTACGGGGATGTCCTTTTCCTTACTTCACACTGTTCTGATTGTAATAAAGAAAGGTCACATGCCATAAACCAGTGTATAAGAGGCCAGGCCTCGGAGAGGCTGTTAGAGCACCTCGAGACGATACCTTGTTGTCTGATCTGATGTGTTCTGCTCCGTCGGAATAAAACTTCTGTTTCCTGCCTTCTGGTCTCCGGCGCCTGCCTCATTGCTTGGTAAAATTGAATGGTACAAGGGCGGTTAGCGCCGGGCAAATCTTGAGAAAGGTCCTAGCCCTACCTTTATCCACAGTTGCACTACATATTATGCTATCTCTCCACTCCCACGGCATCTTCAACAATCCCTCAGCACCACATCAAATCTGTTTTTAAGCTTTAACACAGTGTCTGTGTTTTAATCAACGTTGTCTACTTCTGCTGAGGTAAGTCTGGTAAATGTTTGGAAATTGACCTACCCTCAAAACCTAATGAATGAAGGAGCAAAATGTTTTCCTTTCTGCACCAAACCTCAACGCCCCTATGCCCCCCAGGTAGGTTTCGAAGGCATGAAACCATATTGTACTACAATAGTGTGTTAGGTTATTACGATTTAGCAATTTGGGCACCCCTATTGGCTGATCTAAAAAACGCTTAATGCTTTTCCCAAATAAACTCATGGTGTTTGGTATAATGAGGGATTAATTGTTTTTGTTTAGTCCATAGTCTATTTAAAGATTATTTTGTGTGTTTAGTCATGGCCTCAGTGTTGCAGCTCATAGCCATCTGGAGGTGTAGTGGTCCTTGCACTCTTCCCTAGATTCAAGGAAATTAATACATTAATGATTAATTTTTGTCAATTTTTTTCACCAGTCTGTACAAAATACATCAATCATCAACTCATTTGACACAAACACATTTACACTACAAAATAATGATTTTT
Source organism: Lissotriton vulgaris (assembly GCF_964263255.1). NCBI lineage: Eukaryota > Metazoa > Chordata > Amphibia > Caudata > Salamandridae > Lissotriton > Lissotriton vulgaris. The sequence continues at coordinate 1,021,757,110 of NC_141697.1, forward strand.
ACTCTCCCTCTATTCCCTGTCTAACTATCTTTAAGATGTCTAAAATGCTAGGACGTTTTTAAAGATAGGCTATCTAGCCCCTTCTGTCCCAGACTTTATCAGACTTATTTGTAATTCTCTTCTTGTAAGCACACATCTTTATGATAACTATTGACAGTTTTACAGTACTTGTGGATGCACTATTACTTTTTCTTCCAGAGAAAGCAAAGCTTTACTGGTGAATATATGACCAAGAGTCATTAATTGAATGGATCAGCAATTACAAGCACACTATGCCAAGATTCTATGAAGCTATGCTAGTTCAGTCTGCTCTCTTAATTCATCTCTAGAGGCTGCAAGCTCAACTATTACCATATTTTTCCTCGTGGCTGTCCACATAGTGCTGCCGGCCTCCGGGTTGTAGGCATATAAAGCAGTGTAATATCTCTAACATTCAATAAAGCAGTTTAAACGCCAAAAAAAAAACTATTACCATATTTGCTGAATGTTAGTCCCATGTTTGGAAAGGGATTATGTGAATCATTTTTTCCATAACCTCATAAATTAGGATTGCCATTTATTGTTGATTCCTTAACACATTGCAAGCAGCTTTTTGTTTGTCGCAAACACACATGAAATAGAAAACTCTGGATATTTTCTCTTGCTTCTATAAGACAATGGATATCATGCATTGCTGGTCCTGGCACATTATGTTAGCTCTCTGCTTCTTTTATTTTGTTTTTTTAGGTCTACTGGCACCAAAGTGTCTGCAAGTAACTGTGCACTCTGTATGTAGAGTTATAAATGGGAAACAGAGAGTTACGGGATGTTTTTCACTGAGGGGTTCTGAGGGACATAAAATAGACAATACGACTGAGGCTTGAGTTGTCTATGTAGTCATTCAGAACCCCAAGATGAAACAATTCACCATCATTTATTTTTTACCCAAATATAATTTTATGTCATATATGGATCAAAAAATAATCTTCCCTTGCTTTCAACTGCTATGCAGTATCAGAGGAGCAATGGGGGAGCCATACATAACATGGTCTCTGGTATGTATCCCTGTCCTAAAGGTAAACAACAAAACCATATCTACTTATCTTTCAAGCTCCCACCACCTTCCCTACCTTTCTTCGTCCTCCGGCAGCTGTGTTTTCTGCTATCATTCAGAGAAGACAAGCTGAGCTGTGCTGACAGGCTTTCAGAGAGCCCTGTCAGTCTGGCCTGGAAGACCTTTCTGATGTAGCAACAGTGAGAATGAGTTTTGTTATCAACAGTTGCTACATCATAGCAGTGAGTTATGAGATTGAACTGAAATAAACAATAGAGATCCTCTATGAAACCTATACATAACAAATAAATAAATAAATAAACATATTTATGGATGGCTGATGTTGGATAATTCTCCACACACAGTGCCATTCTCAAAACCTGTGACATTTTAAGATCAACTCTTGTTAGGTACACCGCTATTCAGTTGCTCATCTTTGAAACACTAATATGACTCCGCTCTCAAGTACCCTGCGAGGGCACATGAGAGCAAGGCACTAGGTTCGCTGTGAGCTGAACTCTTATGAAAGAGTTATTTCATTTTCAGTTCAGAGTGCTGGTCCCACATACCTCTTTAGATTGCATGAACCTCAAGACCTTGCTCACCTGAAGGTCTGTGAGCTTATTCTGATGACTGAATTCAGGAGAGAGCACACAAACTTGTTTGTCCTGATGATGGTTCAAAGCATTTTAGATCTAACTGATCTAAAATGTTAGCTTGCATGTGTTTTGTAAGAGCAAGTTATATCATGTAATCAATAAATTGGGTAGGTGTCTTGTTCTTATAGATCTTTGTTTATAGTTCATGCACTGTTTTTGTTTCTCCCACGCTATTAACTAATTTATGTGACATATTTGACTTTAGAGTACTAAACAATACAATATTCATATAGATCTTCACATATATTCCTCACATCTGAGCATGTCTACATCCTTAAAAATGATGTTGTTAAAAATAAGGATTAACTAATGTATACATGAGTTGAAGCTTTCAATATTTTAAATAATTTGTGAAAAATTGATTTAACATAATTTTCCTGAGGGATCACTTGTGATCGTGTTATGTTTGTTTACTCAGTGGGTCAAGTTTCTTCCAATGCCTAATTTTGAGTTTAAGACCATATGAGTCAAGGGCGATCTGTTATTCTAGACTTGTTTCTATAAAGGGAGTCTTTCTAGTCCAACAAGACATATTTGGGTTTCTATTTGTACAGCATACACACACAAGGTGATGGTATACCCCTTGTTACCACTTACTCTCCTGCAGGAGTCGCTCGAGTTTGGGAATATTCTCTTTAGTTTTGTAAAATTATTATAAAGCACATCGCTAAGCTGCCTCACATACCCTGCTTTGCCTTATATTCTTCAATAGTTGCTCCCAGTCTACCATATCTGTTTATATTCCAAGAACAATTTTTCGGCCTGCTGTGTTTTAGATCTTGGCTTTACATCATTACTTCTCCTTCATCTTCATTCATGACATCTGACATCGTAAAGTGGAAGCAGAAGTTTCTTTCCATTTGCTCTCTAGCTACGCCGATTGTCTGCACTTTGCTTCGTTATTTCATTTTCTTTTTTTATGGGGGGAGACCCCCCAACCCCCCTTTTTTTTCTCACTTTTTTTGTTGAGGGGGGAGGCCCCCGATACCCCTTTTTTTCCTTTACCACACATGCCTTTACTATGCATCTCGTAGTAAAGGTATGCGTGGTAAAGGCTTTCGTTGTAACCACGCATGCTTTCTAATGCATGCGTGGTAAAGCCTTTCGTGGAAACGGCCACGTTGTGTTAGCCGTTTCCCATTACATTTGAGTTCTGATGCCAGAGCCATCAGCCAAGATGAAAGGCAGGGCACAAGCATAATTAAACCTGCAAATAAAAAAAAAGAAAACAAGAGGTGGAAGATAATGGCAACATATTTTTTTTTGCACACCGTAGGTAATTATAGAACACATTTACCTAACATTGTTTTCAAAAGAAGAGAAAAAAGGGGCTTAAGTTATGTAAAAGAAAAAGGTCTAATTTGCCAAAAAAGGTGGCATAAATGGACGTAAAATCGTAATTTTGGTCACACTTTTCAAAACTTTCATGGAAAACTAAGAATTTATCTCATCATAGTCTTTCTAAATTCTCATGCAGCTTTTGGTTCTGCTGAAATGCCTGGTGAATAGTGCAATATTCGGGAGGTTGAGACATCCCTAACTCCACGTTGTTCATCCATCATCTATCCCTACTTTTATACTAGTTTTAAAATCAATCTCTTACTGTTTAGATTCGAATATGTCTGCCTCCTTTAAGGCATTCAATTCTACGTATCGTAGAGCCTACTACAATTATTATTGTTTGGCAAGAAAAGAAAAGTCCTTTATTTATTTGAACAACTCAGCTAATGATTTCATGGAAGTCCTGAATTCGCCAGTAAAAAAAGACAGTTTTCTGAATTTTTACTTTAAACTTAAGAAAATACCAGGAAGCTGTCAAAACGCAAAGCTGGAAAAATGTAAGTGGATATAAAACAGACGCACAAACGAGAAAATATTTGTAAATTTAACACAGGCGAGCTTTCGCTAGATCTGCCAGGACAGACCCATCCTTGAGTGTTATTTCTTTACTTCTAAGAAAAGAGGTGGAATTTAAATTGGAAAAACAAAGTCCACATCATCCAACACTCTTTTAGGTACAGTGACTGGAATTTAAAGCCAGAAGGTGTATTTGAAGTGTTTTGTGTATCCCAAACAAACCTGTTGTTTCGGCTCATGTTCAATTTAGCATTTTCCCGAGAACTTTAAAAAAAAGCATGAACTTAGCTGTTTACCAGGGAATAAAGTAAATGCTTTCCCCATTTCTGGTTGAAAGCTCAGTTCTGCAGCATCCGTGCCATTGCCGTAGACATGACAGCACATACAAACACCAGCTCTTCCAGCAGATGCACAAACTGCTCCAGGCCATCCTGCTGAGGCAGCAGCATTTCTTTTTTCTTTGTAAATGGACAGGAATTAATTAGAAGGGAAGCGCTGAAGCCAAAAGGTAAATTCCCCGCAGCAGAAAAAAAACTTTGAACAAACAATAGGCGAGTATATTATGCTAAGAATGGGCTGTTTGACCAAACATGCACTATAATTTCAGTGAAGTGATAAGAAAGCAACTCTTCGCATATTTTCCATCATTAGGGACCGTCGGTGAGCGTGTTGGGTCGTGCAAAGCTGTAGCTCTTTCTCTGAAATGCTTTTTATGTTCAAAGCTGGTTGTTGATAATTGACGCTGGTAAATATTGTAAAAAGCAGAGATTTGGCTATTTTTCAGTTTTTTACCTTAAGTGAGTTCGATAGATTTACCAATAAAGGCCTTCTTTTTGAGGGAATTGCTTTCAAAATGTGGTTTTACGCGTCTTTAGAATATACCTATTTATAGTTAAAGAAGTGGCGGTTAATATGTGTATAATTTACGGCCTTTGCTTCATTAACTCATTTGTAAATTTAAGCCTAAATTTACCTGTGTATTTGTCTGGGCAAATATGGTGAACATCCATACTGGTGTAACTTATTGATTTTATACTTGTCTTGGACCATGTACAGTGCGCCGCTGCCTTTGGGCTAGATTTGTAATATAAAAATACCATATAGATACATACATACAACTAAATCACACCTGAAAGTTGCAGGTGTAAGTGCTGCAGTAAAAGTTGAAAAATACACAAAGTAACCCAGGTTTCATATAGGCCACCTAGAAAAAAAGAAAATGTAAATAAAATATGTTTAAGTAAAAATTTGTTTAAAAAGGATTATAAAATGTGTTGCTGCCCTATTACAAACGATGGGCAAAAACTAGCCCTGGGCGGAGGTGGCATAGTACGTGGAGCTCCGCGTAGCTCTGCTCCACTCCCTCCCCGCTCCCAAATGCTTTAAAAAGGTATAAGTAAGGCACTTACCTGTTTTTCGGCCACCTCCCGTGCCTCACCGCTCTTCTTCCTACTCCTCTTGCGTCCCGACATCCTTCTAAAAAAAAAAAAACACTACGTTGTAAGGCTTCCGCATGCGCACCCGGAAGACGTACACATGGTGGCTTTTTTTGAGAAGGACGTCGAGGACGCGAGAGGAGCAGGAAGGAGAGCAGCGCGGCACGGGAGGCTGCAGACATGCAGGTAAGTGCCTTAATGATACCTTTTTAAAAGCATTTTGGAGGGGGGAGTGAGCGGCTAGCTTTTCTCCGCCACATAGGCAGAGTTTTGCCTACATCTGAGTTCGCCATAGAGCTTGGAGTAGGCAAATCTCCGCAAACTCCGCTGGTGGAGCGGAATTACTCGCCCAGGGTTAGCAAATACAGGCCCATCATTCACATATCCTTCATATGCAGGATTATTGAAAAGCAGTCTACACACAACTCCAAGATCACATCAAAACTAAACATCAAGGGCTAGATGTAGGTAAATCTAATTTACCGATTCATAAATACCGAATTTTACCGATTCGGTATTTATGAATTGGTAAATCAGAAGGAGGCAGATGTAGGTAATTTTTTAAACACAATTAACCAAATCTGTAAGATTCAGTATTTACCGATTCGGTAAATACCGAATCGGTATTGCCCATTGATTCCTATGGGCCTTGAAGCCCATAGGAATCAATGGGAAATACCGATTCGGTATTTACCGAATCGGTAAATACCGAATCCTGCAAGGGTGCAGGGGGTGTCACTTTGACACCCTCTAGCACCCCAAGTACAGGCTTGTGTGACATGTGGCACACATACATGCCCTAAGGGCATGTCTGTGTGTCACATGACACAGGTGTGCATGCACAGATGTGCATGCACATCTGAATTCGGTATTTTACCACACAATAGGATTGGGTGGTAAAATACCGACTCTTAAGGGCCTGTGACACTCTTGGGAGTGCCAGCTACATATGGATTTACCGATTCTGTAAATATACCGATTCGGTATCTTACCGAATCGGTATATTTACCGAATCGGTAAAATTACCGAATAGTCCCCCTACATCTCAAAAGCCAAATACCGGTCGGCAACGGCCGAAATCGGCTGTTACCGACCGGTATTAGGGCTCCTACATCTGGCCCCAACTGCTTTACTAACAATCTGGCTTCAGTTTACACTTCAGTTTCAAGACAGCTTCATTATAAAATGTCCTCCTGAAATTGCATGACCTGTTATGCACCTTCATTACTGTCTATTGCCCCGCTCACATCCCCACTCTGATGTCTCAAATGGAATAAACTGGCAGTATCCTTCACTCATTCTCCTACCTATTGAAATTTACACAAGTTCGCTCATGTGGGCACCTCCAAGTCCCAGAAGATCTAGATCATCTGCGGAGCCCTGCAGGGATTCACCTTGCCCCCCTTTATCTTCAACCTCTAAATGGAGCCCCTTGGGACTATATACACTGATAACAGCATCAAAAGTAAGCAGTTTGCCAACAACAGACCACTCTACTTGAAAGTCTCCTGCACTCCAGCCAGATATCTGGATTGGGTAGCTGGCAGTGCCACGCTCCATGGCCTCTGATGGGCATTCTTTACAGCCATCTCATACTATCCAGTACACCAGCTGCATCATCTATCTTGTAATGTAGAGTCTAGTGTTACTGTGGACCTCCGTGTCCTCTGTGACAGTCCCAGGACGGGCTTTCTGTGAATGACAGTTGTTAGCTGCTCATCGCAGGGAGTACCGTGCTGAGAGCCTTCTCCACTCCACCATGATAATAAATTAATCCTGTTATCTTACCTTGAGTCCTTATCTTTACTACAAATCGTGACAACCACTAGATGAGCGGTAGTGGAACACCATGCTATTAGCTGGCAAATGGTGTATATTGGATCCACGAAAATAGAAAAAGAAACTGGACAGTCAAGTTTGGGTATGTGGTGGCAATTGCAGTTTGTCTGCATGCACAGTAGAGTTGGCACAAGTACAGCAGCGAACCCATTCTTCATGGTGTTTTGCCTGACCTCTGCGCTTATTGCCAGGCAGCGTCATTGCGCTCTGCACTAGTTGCTAGGATACCACACGAACTTGCAAGCCCATGTTTCATGTGCTAGGCACCTCCCAGCCTCGACTATTTGGGCAGGGACGTCAGCACAACCAGGTTGCCTAGAGACCTAGGAACAGCCAGTGCATGCAATACAGGCATTGCGATGTCTAAAGGAAATCCTCACATGCAACAGCGTTGCTGCCCTGGGATTATTAATCAAGCAGCATAATCTAGTAGTGCTCAAGGAGGCCTGTCCACTTGTTGATTGGCACACCACATCACAAATTCAGCTGGAGAGCCTTTCTTGTTTCGGTGACAGGCACACCACCTTATTTAAGGTTCAGTACATATTCTTTTATATGTTGTTCTATTACTACACTTGCTTATTCCAGATTCCAGGGGGACCCAAATCTAGTCTAAGTGTATACTCATTTTCATATTCCCATTTGATTCCCGAAGAGTTATCTATAAGCAGAAATGGATATTTCAGCCATCAATCCATCTCCAGTCTTTCTCGCTCAACCTCGTGTGCCATCCCTGGAACGGAAAGAATTGATTGATATTTTTGACAACTATCTGGAGGAGTTGGAAGGTCTAGAATTCAGTGCTGGCAGTAAAAAAGCTATACTTTTGAACACATTGTGGAAAGAGGGGCAGCATGTTTTTAAATACTTACCAAAAGCACTGAATCTGGGTAGGCGTGCCATTGAGGATGTCTATGTTGGAGCACGCATAAGGTTGGAAAATAGCTTTGCAGAGACTGCTATTGTGGAGATGACAAATGTTTTACACTCAAAGGGAGGGTAAATCTGAGGACGAGTTTAGTACACTTCTGAGAGAGCTGACAAAATGATAAGAGACCAACTTATTGTGCAGTGCCGCAGTGGGAAAATGCAAGATAGATTATGGGCAGCTAAAGATCCTTTGTTAAAAGATCTCATTGAGATAGCAAAGGTGGTAGAAGAATCAGAGTACTGTATAAGAGAAATTGAAACAAGGGATGTCGAGGAGTCAAGTTCAGTCTCAATTGTGGGAGTGACATACCAGCAACCTCCAAGGGAAGCCCTAGGGGTCGGGTAAACATCAAAGTAGTAACAGGTTGCCTGCCAAAAACTGCAGTAGGTGTGGAAGCATCTGTCACTCCTCTGATGCCAGAAATTGTTATGCTATTGGGAAGGAGTACAGAAAGTGTTGGCGTGGAGGACATTTTGCGAAAATGTGTAGGAGTAGAGACACTGTAAAGGGAAAAGTGATAGTCGTGCGAGAGAATTTGGATGAGTGCACTAACATTGTATGAGTGCACTAATATTGGGTTGTGTGACCGAATTTTGTGCATAAATGAGAATCAGACCATTGATATAAGTTCAGCCAGATAGTAGACCCAAAGCAGAGTTTACCATTAAGAATTGATTGTGGATTCTGAGTCACTATACACAACTACTCCCAAGAGGATATTCACCAAGGAGTGACCGAGTGTACATTTGTTACCTAAGGATATCAATCCTGGTGGATACCAGGGTGAACAGATTGACCTTTTCAGGTCTATGAAAACTGAAATAGTATTCAAGGATAGGAGCATTAAAGGGAAGGTGCATGCAGCAGAATTAGGAGCACCTATCCTTGGCTGGTACCGCCAGTATGATTTGCATATAATCATTAATCCACATGCTCCAAACCAGGGCATGGAGATAGAAGACACAACATTGAAAGACATTTTACAGGGTGCAGAGAAGGTATTTAGGAAAGGCATGGGGGAGCTACGGGGTTATTTGCACAAGATACAATTAAAGCATAAAGTTAGGAAAGTGCCCTTTAGGATAAGAGAAGAGGTCAAACAACTGTTGTAAGATATGTTAGAAAGTGGAGTGATTGAGCCAGTTGAATTATCAAATTGGGTATCTCCAGATTTTGTGTTGACTTGCGGGGATTTAATCAGAGCATTGTATCCGACAATTCCCCACTTCTCAACATCAATGAATTGGAACTCCTACTAAAAGGAGAGAGATGCTTTTCAAAACTGGAACTTAAACATCCGTATCACCAAACACGTCTTCACTAGTAATCAAAGTCCTTGATGGCGTGCGTGGCTGTTGAGAACGGTGCCACATAAGGTTTCTTGTCGTGTTGAGAATTCAGAGCTAGAAACTCGTGTTAAAAATGCCCAAGAAAAAATGGCTATCAGGTACAATGCCAAGAAATCGACAAAAACTATGGATGTTTCGCCTGGTGATTTGGTGCGTGTCAAAAATGACAGAACTGTCAGGAAAGGTTGTGATTCTTTTGGTGAACCTGTTTATGTGGAGAAAGTGTGTGGTAATGCAGTCGTGGTGGAAGGTGGACATTGGTGGAATCTTGGAAAAGTTTCCAAGGTAAAAAGCTGTTACGACAAACTGTCTTGCTCAAATAATGCCTCTTTGAAGAGTGTCCCAGCTGAGAGTCCCATTGGGGGCGGGTCTCAATTTGTGTCTCCTCCCTTTGTGAGAAAATCTACACGAGTGTGCCGTCTTCCATGGAGGTTACGCTGATTACTCTCAAGAAGAGTTGTATTTAGTTTTGTTTTATTTTCAGTTTTTTTGTTGTTCTTATGTTTTTGGTATTTTCATTTTGGTACTTGTTTTCTTATCCTCTTTTGTGTTAAATTGGGAAAAAAGAGGTAATGTTGTATTTATTTATGCTTGTTACTCTCTTCCTCCAGAACCTCCCTGTTGTCATGGTCCTGGTTATGTTCTAATTCTGTATTTTACAGTTGAAGCCACACTGTGCTTGAGAGTGGTGCGGTGGCTCGTTACTCCTGACAATAAATCTTACAACTATATTGAGGACTGTGTCAATCGAATTTATTGATACCGACAACAGCGTTCATCACCATGGAAGGCACCTTTCAGTTTACCAGAATGCCTTTTGGACTATCATCAGCAACAAGTGTCTTCAAGAGAATGATGAATGTAATCTTGAAGCGGTTGGACAATCTTATATTTTTCCACTACGATATACTTGTTTCGTGATTCTGTACATAATCATAAAGTCACTTTGAAACTAGCCTTGGGTCGTTTGGTGGAATCAGGTATGACTTTGAGACTTGAAAAATGTGAATTCTTGGTGGAGGAGACTGAGTATTTGGGTCATACATTGGCTGCTGGTGGAGTTAGGCCCAAAAGTGATCTCATGGCTGCTATCAGATCTGCAGCATCACCTAAAGATAAGGAGAAACTGCAATCCTTTTTGGGACTGATAGAGTATTATTCTAAGTGTGTCAAAGGTTTCACCAGCAAAATGGAGTGTTTGAAAATGCTGATGAGGAAAGGTGTGAAATTTGAATGGGGCATTTCACAGCAAGGTTGCTTTGTTAACATCAAGGAGGAAATATGTAGAGCGCAGATTTTAGTACCATTTGATACAACACTCAAAACGTTTGTTACAGTGGATGCAAGTGCTACAGGCATAGGTGCTGTATTGTCACAAATGCTTGGTGTGGGTGAAAAAACAGTTGAGTTTGCGTCACACACATTAACTGTTACTGAACGACACTATGCAGTCATAGAGGAGAGGCATTGGCAGCATCATGGGGTCTTGAGTTCTTCCATACGTATGTGGGGGGAAGCCTTGTTGTGTTGCGTACTGATCACAAACCTCTGTTGAAGATTTTACTTCCTGGTTGTACGGGCAAAAGCTTGGCTAGGTTAGCGAGGCTTGCTTTACGGTTGCAGGAATATGACTATGAAATGGAGTTTATTCCAGGCTGGAAACATGTTCAAGCTGATTGCCTTTCACGGTTGTCACTGGATTGGAAGATTGTGGATAGAGATGCAGTAATGACTAAAGAGAGTGAGGGAGCAGTTGCCAGTATTGGGGATGTCTTTGAGTGTTGTGTTAGTGTGGTAAGTGAAGCAGAATGGATAAAAGCAATGGAAAGTGTTGACAGAAGTGAAACATATGATATAGTGTGGCAATAGGAGAACGAGTACTCTTCCATTACCTTTAAAACCATATAGCACGGTTTTGGATGGAGTGTCTATCAATGAAGGTACTATAATTAGGTGATAAATTGATTCCCCCTGTAGGTGTACGAAGGAGTTTGAGTTAGCTCACGGAAGTCATTTGGGCCAAACTGTCACGAAGAAGCTGATAAGGAATTAGTTTTGGCAGCCTGGCATGGCCGGCGACATTGTAGATTGTGTAGAGAGATGTTTCCAATGTACAGAGTGAAAAAAGGTTGAAGTTGGGAGTGGCAAGTTCTGGTTGGGGGTAGCATTACCGATCCTGGTTCGGCATGGCACAGTGTTTGTTTAGACTTCATTGGTCCCATGAGAGGGTTAGGGCATGGAAAGAGATTTGCTATGGTTATGATCAATGTGGATTCAAGATGGCTGGTTGTAAAATATGTGTGTGAAATTACCACATGAGCAACCATCAGTCTTCAGAGAAGAGAGCTTCCTAAATGTGCTCATCACTGACAACAGAACCCAGCTCACTTCAAGTGAAATGGGTGAATACTAGCTGTTGTATGGTGTCTTGCATTCACGCACGTCCCTTTACAAGCTGCGTTCTAATGGAATGGTTGAAAGGGACAACCGTATGTTAAAAGGAGCCCTGCAGATGGCTGTGGCTAATCGGTTGGATTTTGAGAACATGATTTGTGATCTGTTACTGGAAGCATTCCTTTTTGTGTGATGCGTGGAAGAAAACCACATTCGAAATTTTGTCCGTCCTGGATGTGTGATTTGACTGGTGGAAAGTTTACTGGTGCCAGCAAAGGTTCAAATGAAAGAAAAGATGTGAGAATTAGTATGCTTGGGATGGTTCACAGACAAAAGGTTACAAACAAGGTTAGGGTCGCTCCCAGAGATTGGGTAAAATTAAAGTCTGGCAGGGGAAAAAAGGTTTTGATAGTTTTCTAGGACTTTTTAAGGTCAAGGAGTGCATAAGTGGCATGTAGGGTTGTCTAATAATGAACGTTGGAACTTGAAGAGAGTCGCAAATCTTGGCAGACATTGTTTTGGAGAACAAGGTGCTGACGATATTGGGTGCAGCAGGTACATGCTTATGTGTGATGAAGCGGTATGACGTGAGAGCAAACGGGGTGTGAAATATGGTGTGTAGGGTAGTGGGGCTGGTGTTGTGTTCCTAAGGGAAGTAGAATTCTGCTAAGAAAAGCATAAGTACAAGCAGAATACTTAGAAGACAATCAACCTTTTTGGCAGATTATGTATGGTAGCTTATGTGCACACTTTCAGTAGTGTCATGAGCTTGTTGTTGTTCTTCTCTAATAAGTTGCTTCTCACATCATATATGTAGATATTTATATGGTTGATTGTTATGTTTGGTTTGGTAACCATAATGTTGTTGTCTTATCTTTCATTTGTTAACTAGGGGTTGGGGATGTATTTTCTGATCAGTTGGGCTTGACGTATCAATGTGTATGGAAAAGGGATGTGTTGTAATGCATAGTCTTGTATTACTTAAGTACTCTGATTCCTTGGTAATGGTCTCGGGATGGGCATTCCATGAATGGCAGTTGTTGGCTGCTTGTCGCAGGGAGCATCGTGCTGAGAGCGGTCTGTGTTCCACCATGATAATAAATGAATCCTGTTATCTTACCTGGAGTCCTCATCATTACTACAATCTACAAATCCTTCATGCCGGCATCAACACATACCAGCCAACGCCTATCTCACTGACAAGCTCACAAACTCCGATGGTTCTTGCACACCCAAAGCCAAGACACCATGAGATTGGAGATAAAGAATTGCAAAAACTGAAAACACAGGGTTACCAGTCTTTTTGATTTATACAGCCACAATCTGATGTAATAACGCTGTATCTAAGGGGCGGGTCTCAAGACATCACCTTTCCATGTCAATTCCCTTAGGATATTTAAGGAAGTAATACATAAATAACGGCTGAACGGAATTGCACCACATTTGTCATAAAGTTAGAACTTCACCCAGAAAACATACTTTGCATTATTTGGTGTAAATCTGTTCAGCCAGTTTAGAGAAATGTGACATTAAAGAGATGCTCAGGGTGGTCATGAAGGAGTTAAAATCATAGTGATATCAGAAAGGTGTAAATTAAAAAAATAAGGGCTTCTGATTGACTGAAAGAGTCTTTTTTCCTGTCGGACTTTACAGTACCACAGAACCTGTACAAGTTCGGCTGTATCAAGCAGTATGAGTGGCTGGCCAAAACTTCAAGAAAAATGTTGTGGCCACCATTAAAGGACAGAGTGACTCAGCCCATTGCCCTGATTTTTTTTAAACATATGAGAGGGCAGGGTAGTGATACCCTTATCCCCTGGCACTTATGTCTGGGACCAGAGTGACCCACAGCGGCTAAACACAAACAAAACAAATTTGTGACAAGAGTGCCACGGTACTCCCTCTGGACCCAGCAAAACCCTCTGGTAAGGCAATGCAGGGCAGCACAAGGTTCTCAAGGTGAAGCTTCCATAATCCTGTGGTACCGTGTAGGTGACACTTGCGTGGTAGTACTTTGTAAAAACTTAGAAAAACACACTAAATATGAAAAAGGAGGGATGGGGGTTTGAACGCCCAAGGAGGATTTGGCACCCACAGTGGGTTGGCAACAGCAGCCAGGGTCTACAGCCAACCCCACGCTCCACATGTAAGGTCTCTTTTCAGTGGCAAATGTATACACCTTAAAATTGTGGGTGAGGTGAAATTTTTTAGAGGGTAATCCCATTAAGGTGAATAGAAAATTATCCACAGTTGTGTCATGTTGAATTACCCTTAAGTCCATAAACCCTGCAGGACAGTATCCCAAAGATGGTAACTTGAGATGTAATCTTTGGTGTCATGAAACATGTCATGGGTGATGTTATATGTGAGATCATAAGCAGTGCATGGTGGGGGTTCAAGTATTAGTTGGGTCAGTGAACTATAGCTGGTAAATTTCAGCTTTGATTTTGTTTTTAAATATTTGTTTTCGTCTTATTTCAACACCTAGCTATAACATCATCTTGTCAGTGATATATATATTTATATGTGTGTATATATATATATATATATATATATATATATATATATATATATATATATATATATATATATATATATATATATATATATATATATATATATATATATATATATATATTCACTGAAAAAACCATAGGTTTCAGGCCTGATATAGTTATGAATTATTATTTAAAAAACCTTATAAATTAACTGAAAAAACTGTAGGTTTTAGGGGTGTTATAGTTAGTTGGACATTTCACTCGTACAAAACCATTGAAATTCCTCCAATATATATATCTCGCGCACCCGCAATCCACTGCTGATGATGTCACATATTACATCATTCATGACATGGTCAGTGGCATCACTGATGACATCTCAAATGACATCACTAAATATGTATTATATATATAGCAATTTGCATTGAAGAATGAGTGGATATATAAATATAAATGTCTGGATGGAGGATTTAGTAGCAGTGTGATTGACTGTTTGCTTGACTAATTTAAAGTGTCTCTCTAAATATATTGGATAGTGACTAAACTATGTGAACATCTGTATCACTTTGTCAGTTGTTGTAAAAACTACTTCTCCAGTTGGTTACTAGCTATTTGAAAGTCTATATTAGTTATTGATTAGTCAACTGAGTATTTGTATGGGAGAGTGAATGTGTATGTGGTTCGGTGGGAGGTGTGTGACTGCCCAAAGATGTGTGAATAGTTGATTTAGTAGGTATATGACGTTAAGACAATCAAAGTCAATGGGAGTTTCCCTGGATTAACTATTCAAAAGTAATTATGTGTCCTAAATAACATCTTATCATAACACCAACATATAATTAAAAATAATTTTTCTAACGCAAACTAAAAATATAACATTTACACGTTTTCTTTGTTCGAAAAATATATTTCTCACTAAACAAAATATTTTCCTTAGCATAAGGAAAACAAAATCAATTTTAAAATTTCAGAAAAAAGCTATTTTCCTGAAAAACAGTTAATACAAACATTTCTTAAAATAGACCACACATTGATAAAACATTCATCAGTATATAGAACAAGACCATTACAAAGCATATATCACAGAAAAAATTTCATATGACTAGTTACAAAAACAAACAAGTAAACCCCTTATTTTCAATGGATCAACAAATGTTGGTCCCAAATACTCAGATCCAATAGCCTTTGTGTTACTCGTGCGAGGCTTCCAATGTCCAAGATTGGCATATTTATGAAAACTCTCGGCTCTACTTGGATTCTATGAAGATTATGCGTCGACGCGTTTCGGTGTTTAAGCCGTGGATATGGTCACACGTTCCTCAGGACAGTATTAATTGGGGTCATCAACACCAAGATGGTGGAGTCCTTCTTAATAATAGAGCTCTCATTATCGGAATCCTTGATGGGGAAGTGTGTATTATTGTACCCGATTAACTGCTCTTCACCTTCTCAACTGACTGGATATGATTTGAGTGGTATCTTTATAGGAGCTTTAGTATTTATTATATACAATCATTTCCTTTATAGTTCTCATAAGTTGTAATGCTTCTCTCAGTGCTCTGAAGATGTTGTAAATCTTGAGTTTTGATACAGGGTTATTTCCAGTGATCCTTATATCTTTTGGATTCACCGCGGTGACACCTTGAAAATCGACTTTCAGATTTGTCAGTCGGCAAGATTCTTTGAACTGGATGTGTTCTTTCAACTGTCTGCCTCCTGCTTCACTGCGGGTCCGTCTCAAGACTGGATGTGTTCTTTCAACTGTCTGCCTCCTGCTTCACCGTGGGTCCGTCTCGAGACGGACCCGCGGTGAAGCAGGAGGCAGACAGTTGAAAGAACACATCCAGTTCAAAGAATCTTGCCGACTGACAAGTCTGAAAGTTGATTTTCAAGGTGTCTTAACGTCATATACTTTGATTGTCTGTAGTACCCTGTTCCCTGGAACAAGTGGGGTCTTCTCTCTTTTGTTAACATATGACATTAAGACTACATGTTATAACAGTTGTTTGGATGAGTGAATATCTTTATGGGTGTGATGATGAACAAATATCTCTCTTAATGGTACATGTCCAACAAAGTAGATAAATAAAAGGTAATGTAAGTGTCAGTTGTTTATAAATAAGTATACATAAGACTCAGTGATTGTATGCGTGACTGTATGGATAACTATACTTGTATTAGTGATTTTATAACACACTAAGTATAATTTACTATCTATATGAATAGATAAAGTGGTGTTTTATATAAGTGTATAGCTAAGTAAATGTAAGTTTGATCCATTGTTTGCATAAGTGAATAGGATGACTTAATAAGTGAATATGATGTGTGCTGGTGTGTAATGTCGATATAGGTGTATAAGTATATTTGATAGTGTTCTATTGATCATTGACTGCACGTATGAGTGAATCTGTGGGTAAGTGATTAGATGTGTGTATAGATCTAGGAATCACTGAGTGAGTTTTAGAAACTTGTATTGGTGTGTCAATGGATTCAAATATGGTACTCTGTATTTTACTGTGAGTGATGAAAGGTTATTCTAGTGTATGATGAGGTGTATCGTCACGTGGATGATGCCATCAGTGATGTCATCAGTGATGTCATTTGAGATGTCATCAGTGATGTCACTGACCATGTCATGAATGGTGTAATATGTGACATCATCAGCAGTGGATTGCGGGCGCGCGAGATATAGTTTTGTACGAGTGAAATGTCCAGCTAACTATAACACCCCTAAAACCTACAGTTTTTTCTGTGAATTTCTAAGGTTTTTTGAATGCTAATTCCTAACTACATCAGGCCTGAAACCTATGGTTTTTTCAGTGAATTTCAAAGGTTTTTTAAACGCTAATTCCTAACTATGGGGCTCATTAGGATGTCGGGCGGATTGCCCCCGCCAGGCTGGCAGTGGCTACCACCAGCCTAGCAATCCGCCCGACATCCGCATTGGTATTCCCCCGCCATATTAGTATAGCGGAGGGGGACCTCGGCGGACGGAAAGACCATCTACCGTTTTTCCGCCCGGTAGCCTTGCGGCTGGGGTGGAAAAGGATTAATATGGTGGCGGTGTCTATCAGACACCGCCAGCCATATTACGATGGGCTGCAACAGATGCCTTTCCGTGGCGGCGATGCCGCCACGGAAAGGCATGCGGTCTTCACTTTGGGGGCCCCCTGCGGGCCCCCAAAGTGAAGGAGGGGTGGAGGGTGCACACGAGGGTACCTGTGGTACCCCCCTGCATTTGCATATACAATGCGGCAGGCACCGCGCGATGCCTGCCGCTTTGTTTATGCAAATGCATACATGCATTTATAGCATTGTGGCGGGCGGTGCAGAGAGCACCACCCGCCACAATGTTATAAATGCAGGATGCGCCCGACACTGTGGCGGCGGGCGCATCCTAATACCCCCCACGGGACCCCCGCCCTTATGGCAGGCGGTCCCGATTTCCGACAGGATGGCGGGCGGACAAAGTCCGCCCGTCATCCTAATGGGGCCCTAAATCAGGTCTGAAATCTTTGTTTTTTTCAGTGAATTTCAAAGGTATTGTAAATGACAATTTTTAAATGAATTAATTTGTTATATTTTTTTATACTGATTTACTACATTTTTTAAAAGATTTATTTTTAGATATTTTATTTTTTTAATTACATTGTAATTACATTATACATTACATTACAAAATATACTTTCTCATAATGAATTACTTTAGTTTAAATACTTGGCAAATAGGCAATAGACTTTTAAGTACAGTAGTTACAGTTGTTGCAATGGGCAACACAATTTCAAACACAATGCAACATTGACCTCAATGTGTTTTTCTAGCTAAATGCAATTAGTTACTTTATGGATTGCTTCTCTAACCACAGGATTGGATCCTTGATTCAGTCTTGGACATCTCCTGTAAACGGTTGAGTAAAAGTGTTTTAGTTACAGTAGTGATTTTTAAGGAATATTATTGTATTTTAAAAGTTGACACTTAGAATTTTTTTCACATAGAATCACCAATGTTATCCTATGGGAGGAAATTCACTTAGCAGGTAAGTAGTGTTATCATTACTTTTTCTTACTGAGTGGTGGATCCTGGTTCCAACACTGGTGCATCTCCTGTAAACAGTTGAAAGAATGTGTTTAAGTCATACAGGCGATTTTTTAGGAATATTTTTAGTTTGTGAAAATAGACACAATTCCTATGGAAGGAAATTCAAGTTACTGTAAGTATGGTTAGAATTACTTTTCAGGATCAGTAGTGGGCTGAAAGATGCAGCACTGAGGTCTCTTGTGATAACAAGTGAGTAAATCCGAATTCGTAGTTCCGCTGATTTTAGAGGAATATTGTGCTCAATAGTGAAGGAAGGGGGCGGGGCCTGAGGTGACATGTGTGCAAACATGCCCTGTGGCGTGTTTTAGATTGGGGAATTAATTCCTTTTCAATCCTGAGGTCCCCTGTGAGACAACTAGCCCACCAGGTACCTCTAGTATGGGCCAGGGAGCTGTGTTGCAGAGAGGTGTTCAGAGGACACGCCCCCTTTTTACAACACTCTGCAACGCAGCTCCGTGGCGCTTAATGGAGGTACCTGTTGGACTAGTTGGCCCCTAGGGGACCTCTGGATTGAAGAGGAACTAATTCCCCAACTTAAAACGCGCCACAGGGCATGTTTGCACACATATCACCTCTCGCCCCGCCCCCTACCTTCACCACTGTTTAAACGCGCCCTGTAGCGTGTTCTAAGTTGGGGGATTAAGTCCCCTTGCATACTGGGGGTCCCTGGAGGCCAATTAGCCCACCAGGAACCTTCAGGTTGTGCCAGGGGGCTGCATTTCAGAAAGGTGTCAAAAGGGGCGTGGCCTCATTACACCTCTCTGCAACGCAGCCCCCTGGAGCATACTGGAGGTTCCTGGTGGGCTAGTTGGCCCCCATGGACCCCCAGTATGCAAGGGGAATTAGTTCCCCCTCTGCAAACGCGCCCGGGGGCTGCATTGCAGAGAGGTGTAAAAAGGGGCGTGGCCTCATTACACCTTTCTGCAATGCAGCCCCCTGGCGCATACTGGAGATTCCTTGTGGGCTAGTTGGCCCCCAGGGATGGTATATTGCATTGAATGCCCGTGTAACCTGGTTTATATAGGTAAAACCACACAGATGATAAAAAAACGCATTCTTCAACATCAATCAAGAATACGTTGTAGAGTTGAACATGCCCCGCTCGTAGAGCACTATACCAGAGCAGCACACTCAGAGAAAGATATGGCTTGGACAGTCATACAAGTGGTCAAATCCACGATTAGACAGTCTAATGTGGACAACATCTTAACTCTTAAAGAGAATCGATGGATGTGTACAGCCAACAGTGTAAAAAATGGACTTAACTCAGCAACCGAATGGCACTCTCTGGCCTGTATTACTTAGAGTATTTGGCTTTAATGAACCTGAATTTCTGTAGTATTTTCAAGTTGAAGTAGTCAAGTGTACTAAGATTGTGAGCGCTACCAATTTATGGTTAGCGAGAGGAACCTGATAAGACATGTGTAAGTTTCCAGATATGCCCTGAAAATAGTTTATTGGAAACAATCGCAAATTTATATATACGTTGAAAAAAGAAATATGTTATATAAATATGTGCTCAATATATGTTTAAAATGATGATTGCTATTTGATTGTGACCAAAATGCTGCTGGCTTCGAGTCTTGTTGAGCAGGCGGAAATAACTATGCTAGTATCAACTTGAAATGTCTCAAAATCATTGAAAAATGCATTAGTTTAAACATTATACTACATTTCACTATCATTAGTGAATGGGAAAGAGTCACGTTGACTCACCCAAGATGGCCACCAATACATTTCCATCTGGTAGACGACAAGATACATGTGACTATGCCTATGAGCATCGTATGGGACAACTAAAATTTTTAGTCAATAATAATAGCAACAATAAAGCGGTGTTCATAAAATTAATTTAAATTGTTAAAAACTATTGTTGCCTTTTCTAATATATCAATTAAAACATGATAACGTAACCGCACCCTAACATAATAACACTTCCGGGACATCCCCTTTAAAAACGTCATGTCTGCATGCAACATTTACGCAAGCAGAACGAAGGATTGCCGTCGGCTCCAGCGCTATATCCAACAAACCGAAAGTAAGTTATAAGGAGGGTGTTAATGGATGCAGGCACGCTGCTTTACCTGTTATTTAAGCATGATTAGTGCGAGCAGTTTTCTTAAAACCAATATCACAAGGGTCAGTACATAATCGTCAACTTGATGATGTTCAAGGAATGCACTGTTTTTGAGCCCTTAGCAGTATTCCGTGAGCCGCATTTTGAGCTAGCTATGTCCCTGCGAGTTACGTTCTCTTTGTGTATAAAGTAAATACTGTATGCCAACTGGGTATTAAATTGTATTTAATAGACCGAAAATATGTTAGAAAGATTGTGTATATCTATACAGGTACGCTGTCTCACCTGCCATTCAAGCATTATCAGTGTGAGCAGCGCTAAAATTAACGTCACGAGGGTCAGTTAATCTAGGTGATGTTCAAATAACGTCCTGTTTCCTAAATCTTTAGCAGTATTTCATGAGCCACGTTGTTAAAGCTAGTCATTGTTTCGCGAGCCACGATGTTTTAATAAAATGTACTGTTTCCTAAGTCTCTAGCAGTATTTCATGACCCGCTTTGTTAAAGCCAGTCATTGTCTCGTGAGCCATGTCTTTTTTCTATAAAGGCATACATTGTATGTCAACCGGATATTAAAGGAAGTAGCTAGTCAATAGCCAAACATTTCAGCAACTATGGTTGTAATCAAGTTCATAGTCCATGTGACTAGTCAATGAATACATACTGATATGAGGGCTTTTAACAACTACAGCCCACTGCACTCTATATTAGATAGAGCCATCAGTTTTCTGCTCAGACTGACGTATAATAGACTGTTAAGTGACTTTGTAAGAGTGCACCTCGAACTGTGATCAAATCACAGACATTATATTATGTAGTAAATAAACATTGAATTCTGTTACAGATTTTTTCTGAACATTGCTAATACGACCGGTGTAAAGAGAGGAGTGTTAATTGAAGAAGCCTCAATACAGGTCCCCTCTGGAGACCATCAGGTATTTAATAGATGTTCATTTTTAATCTTGGGACAATTTTGATTTAACTGAGCAAATGAGATCAATGGGACTCATTGTGCTTTCAGAAATTACATTTCCTGCTCCACCCAGAGTCCAAGTAGCAAGTGGCACTACGTCTTGAAGTTTGACCGAAGTGTGGTATCTAAGAACCATTCAGCACAAGTAAGAACTATAAATATTTATCCTGGTAATATACAGTTCTCTTGTCACTATTTTGTAATGATGATTGCTATTGATTTTATATGCCAGATTGGCCAAATATTTGGACGTTCAAACGACACAGGTTATCATTGTTACCTTTGGTATAAAATGTTTGTAAGTGTGTGATATATAGAGAGAATTATATTTTGATTGTTATGTATTTTCTCTATAGGGGTGTTCTGTTACTTTATCTCATAGTCCTGAAGATAGTCTGAAGGATTCACACCAAGAAGACCGAAACATCGACTGTATCTTCCTAATCCTTGCTCTCAAGAGTTATTTAAGTGTATCTGTAGATTGATTGTTACAACACAGCACTTAACAGTTATATCTCATGGATTGGTTGTTTTTGACTTTTGAAATATGGGTGTTTACAATGAATTGCCTTGTTCAAATGTCTATATGAGATTGATCTTTCATTATATATGTACTCTTTTTTAGAAATATATCCTTTTTGATTATACGATATTCCTGTGTCTTTTCATCATTCCTGTGTATTAAGTACTCTTAGGAGCATGATTAGTTGATAGCTTCGAAATGAAGATCTAAGATCAATTATATTTGAATTGTCAGTTGATCTGTAGTTAAGAAACAATTAGTGAAGTGAAACCCCTTAATCTAACCAAAGACAGCAATTGATGCCACTTCAAACCTCTCTGGCCAACCCAAGTAATGCCCACATTAGGGAAACCAAAGTTTCTGTCAATACCACTCTTGCTAGCAGACTCTGTGGCCCGAAAAACATAGCCCACAATCCACTCCCTAACCATTTTGAAATGGAGTAGCAGTAGCAGACTGGAAAAGGCTGGAGCTTAATGAGATAGTTTTCAAAATGAAAGGTTGTTAAAAAGTGTGCTTCTGGTTTTAAAAAAAACATACTTGATTTGATGCTGTGAATATGGAGGTATTTAAAATTAGGTAGTGTCTTAAAAGAATAATTAACTAGATCTATGATTGCCTGAAAGAAAAAGAAAAAAGTGTAATGCAAACTAGGATATGTTTTGAATTCTGTACTGTAAACCGCACCTGTTGAAGCTCATTGTGTAACTAGTACCGCTCTTCTAGAATGTACTGCGAATTTGTGAGCTGTTGCTTCTAGTGCGTTGTTATGGAGACTGTAAAGAGTGTAATGTGGGAAAGGTATTAAAGAGAGAGTTTCTATTTTAAGAGATAAGAGGTCTTTAGATTGCTGTGTAGCAAGGATTACATTTCCTAGGGAGGACTTGCTAATAAAGTGTACTTTACTCTTGAAGTCATAAAAATACCAAGCCAAATATAGTTTTGGACTCCCGCAAATTGTCGCAACGATGGAGAATAAGTTGCAACTATGAACAAATACCCTATCATGTTAGACTTCTTTATAAAAGTGGATGAAAGAGTTAAGACATACTAACCATTTAGAAGTGGAATTACGAAATAAAAAAATAAAAGATACGTTTTTATTTGCTGCCTTCCACACTATCAGAGGGTGCAATGTTGAAAAGGGTGCCATAATTGGTTAGTTTATATGAGAGTGGTGTGCCATTCTTACACTTAGTTTTTACATTCCCTGAGAGTATTGTATCCAATCTGATAAGAGCAAAGAAAATATTTGATCAAAAAACTCAATTCTCAGGTATGTGAATTACATTTAATTTGGAGAGCTAAAAAGACTGAAAAGGTATATGTGTATGTAAAAATGTTAAAAGACAGAATTAAGTTTTTTTAACAAATATTGAAACTATATGAGATGATTTATGAGTGCTTGTGTGAGCGGTTTTGTATATTTAATAACAGGTGAGTAAGATGCTTTATGAGTGTATGAGAATGTAACAGCTTGTCTGATGTGCAGACTAGGTGTGTAAGAAGTTGTTTTACAATCTGTTGCTCTGTAATTATATATTGTACATTTACGGCTTACTGCATTACGCATTTGGTAGAAAACAAACTGTACATTAACCTCTTTACCGTGGTGGCAATTCCGCCGTGGTGCAGGCATTCGATTGCGCGGGTGGGGCAGTGTCAGCCAACGGACGTGCGCAGCACTACCGAGGTAGTGCTTGCGACGGCCGTTGGCCGACAAAGGCACGCAAGGGGTTAAGAGTAAACTTTTACTTAATGTATTAGAGTATGTGGAAAGATTGATATGTTTATATCTAATGTGCTGTTCATAAATAATGTTTTTCTCTGAATTCTGGGTCTTGTAGTCATGTTTATTGTATTTTGAAAGAGGAGTACAAGACTGAGAATTGAAAGAAAAAAAACATGCACTGTAGGTATAGATCACACATGAATCCGTGAAACTTGCAAGGTATGTTTTAGATAAGTGTTGGTTACATTTTGATGCAGGTTTGTTTGTGCTTAGCTTGTGAGACATGCTCTTTAAACTAATACTGAGTCTGAAGTGTAGTGTAGGAGTTGTAGGCATGAAGTGTTTAAGCATGGATCAAACCTACGACTTATCACCCTGTCTGTGCTCTCTCACTGCGAGGTACAGGTGGCACGTAAAAGCTGTTTCTAAAGCCACCAACCCATGTTTTAGTACACACAAGTCACCTCTGAGATACGCTGTAGGTATGCTCTAAAGCATGGTGCTTTGTGCTTAAAAGGTGAAAGATGTTCTTTTAAAATTAATAGGTTACTTGTGCACTTGCAGCCCCCTATGCCAAGTACTACATAGAATATGCCACGCCTAAAGCAACTGACATTGATGTTCACAAAAGCATAGAGTCTCTCTATCACCTAGTCAGACAGCTACAGAATCACTTATACATTCAGTCACTTACCCAGAAACTACTTATGCATGCAGAAGACTATAAGGTAGTTACCAGTTACACCTACATAGCCCTCTATTCCCTAACACAGTCAATGAGATATTTGTTCAGTCACTTACATATACATTTAGAAAGCCATAAAGGTACTAAAATAGACAGTCATATACCAGCATATGTATTTAAACATCTCATGGCGCTGCTACAAGTGTACTCTGACACTCACTCAGATATGTAGGCAAGTATTACCACAATCTTCCCATCCATCCAGAGAAATAGTGATTCAAAACATGGGTGATACCTACTAGTGCAAACCCTCTCTGTGCACTCTCACTTCAAGCTTCACAAGGTAAGTAATAGCTGTTTCTCATGCGCCAAGCTCACGTTTTAGTGCACATAACACACCTCTTAGATATGTTGGAGATATTCCATAAAAAGTGACAGATATCCTTTTGAGTTTTAGTAACTTAATCATACATGTGCAGACCCCTATGCCAAGCAGTACATAAATTATACCACCCATACAGGATTTGACATACATTTTCACAAAGCATAGAGCTTCTCTCTCACCTACTCTCAGGGCAAGAGACACACTTCTACATTCACTCACTTACTCAGATACCATGTATGTATTCAGCAGGATGAAAGATAGTTGAACAGACTATAGGCCCACTAAAACAGAGAGGTGCATACTGGCACATTTATGTACAAATCTTATGGCACTTTTACAGCTGGTCTCATGGAGACACTGAGGTATGTAGCAAAGTACTGAGACCGTCTAGTCATCCATGTAGACAAATACTCATTTAAACATGGGTAGATACACAGGAACACAGTAGTGAATATGATAGGATATGCAGTAAGGGACTAATACACTGCTACAGAGAAAAACACAGAGACAATCATATGAAAATAATTAGAGAAATGTTAGCGATATTACAATAATATAACTGTATATATTGGTACTTCTGTATGTGATACTACATAATGAAAAGCTTAATGTCGTTTTTTTTTATTTTCAGACATCAATTTCTACTTAACTACAGATAATTACAATACCATCCAAAAGTTAGAAATACAAGAAACTGAGACGTGGATACTAGGTCCTTACAACTGAGAAGCAAAAGGGTCAAAAATGCAGAAAAAGTGATGAAAGAGAAAAGAGTTGCTGGTAAGTGGGCAAAGACAATTCTTAAAATGATATCTGCACAACTGGAAAGAGTACGAAATCAAGTAAATAAAAAAAAAAGTTTAGGACCAATAAAAAAAGGAGAAAATGTAAACGATATAAATAGTAAAAAATCATACAAAAAAGCACATAATTTAACCAGAAGGCAGAGGTAGTTTAGGGAAATCAGAGTTAGAATGTTCCGTAATAGAGTAATTAAGAATCTAATAGAAGTATGAGAAGCCTAAAAAAAGAGAAACAGTCAGACAAAAGGAACTTGTTGAGGTTGTAGTTGATGAGACCTCTCTCAAGAGGAAACTATGGCCCAGCTGTTTTGCATTTGCAAACAGGCTGATTCGCAGAATTGACCTGTTTGTGAATGCAAAAAAGCCTTTTCCAATGTACCAACCTGAATTTTGCATCTTGGTAATCTGTTACGGAATCTCAAAAAGGGTTTGTGATTCAGTATTTGGAAGAGGAATGTTTAGGGCATCCCTTCCAAACACTGAATCGCAGCGGTATGAATGAATGTTTTGCGACCAAAAAACAATTGCAAAATATTTTCAGTTTATCATCAGATTCAATCTGATGATAACCCATTCACAAATAGGACTGTGAATGGTGGTGAAAAGGTTTTTTAAATCAGGCAGTGGTCCCATGGACCACTTCCTGCTCTAAAAAAATTAAAAGAAAACTTTTCTTCTTTTAAATGCAACCCATTATCCTTTAAGGAAAATGGGCTGCATTTAAAAAAAAAACAAATGATTGCTTCATTTAAAAGCAATCACAAACATGGGGACCAGCAGGCCACCTGGATAAAATAGTGTTTGTGGATAAGTAAAAGAAGCCAAAAGAAATGACTTGTCAAAAGAACTAACTTTTGCACATTTTTCAGCAGTGAATCGAGACATACTTCTGTTACTGAGCCTTTATTTAATGAAGAAAGCTACTTCCAAGAGAACACATTAGTGCACACAGTTGATGAATCTAGATGATGTTATGAGATGATTGATGCTACTCCTATTCCAAAAGAGGTGATGATTGCTAGAAATGTAAAGGAAGTGATAGCTGAAGAGGTACAGGGAAGGCGTTGACAGGCTCCTGTTTATAAGTGGAACTATACTAGTATTTGTACTGTTCGTTAAGAATTTATTGATATGTTGAGAAATTTCCTACGTATGTATCGCTGCAGAAGTCTGACGCAGAAAATAGCTACTTTGCAAGGATTAGATTTATGCGAAGTAAGGAGGTATGCTAATTTACAGGTACACTCTCTAACTTACCTATCCAAGAAAGTGTGCCAAAACACCTTTCATCATTTCAGAATGTTAGGTGTACACCATTAAAAAATGGGGACGGTATCTGGGAGGCTTTACTGGGTCAAAAGTCCTGCCTTATTTTTAGGAGAAATTAATAGAGTTATTACGCATGGTACCGTGGCAGAGGCAAATAAAGTTTATGTTGATGTCCAGCTTTGTTCCTTTTTGTCCTGAAGAGGAATGTAGGGAAAATGAGGACTTGGTATCTGAAGGTGTAGCAGAACAGGAGACAGTAATTGCTGTTGATAACTTTCAAGAAGAGATTACAAAATTTAAGGCAGTGTGTGTGTTCAGAGAAACCAGACTGTGTTTGTATATGTTGTGGATGCACGCACTACAAAAGTCAAACTTGTAATGTTACTGTGTCTAAAAAACTGAACAAGACAACACAGATAAGTGGCGAGGATTTGCAGTTTATTTATTTGTAGAGGAATGCTTTAATTGTTCCACATGACAAATTATATGCAAGTACTGTTATTATAAGTTGGAGGACTGACACTTCCAAGTATATCAATGACTACAAATCTGTGATTCTGAAGATGTGGATTGCAAATAAGGATCTTCAGTTTGTTGCAAACAACTTCATCGCTGTTGCTTGCTATGTGACTTCATGTATAACAAAATCAGAGAAGACAGAGATGTGGGAGGAGATTTCTGCCGAAAAGAGTCTTACCAACAAATTGTGCACGTTCAGCGTGAAAATGCCTGCTGACACAGAACAGAGAAATAGGATCCTATGAATGTCCAGGCAGTATAAGCTCCGCTAATCTTTTCTCCAACTCAAAATAAATTGTGTTGGTAAGCCTAGGCCTTGCAAACAGTTAAAATAGAGTACTAATGTCTTTCACAGAAATACAGTATCTCACAGAATTCGATCCAGAAAGGAGAGGTATTCTGAAAACTAACATGCTGGATTCAAAATGAGCCAAGAAGGAGACCTCATATTCATAACTATACATATAGAACTGATGTAACTGAAAACATAGAAGAAGTGAGATATGCAGTATTTGGATGTGACAGTTGTTTAGTCCGACACGACAAAGGAATTCTAATTAACCACCGAAAGCTTATATGCCATCCCCAGAGAGAAAATAATTATTTTACTTGCCACTTTTACTGTACTTCAATCCATAGCATGCAGAATCAGAGTTACTTGAACACTTTGACTGTTACAAAGACTCTTTTAATGCTTTGAAAGACAATATTGAGTGCTCAGTCTTTCCAACCTATAGCTGCTGACTTAACTAAGGAGAATTCTCAAAGCAGCCACAGTTCTGCACCAGCGAGTCAAGATCCTTTGGAGAACCAGTTATTCAAAATGAAGCAGCTATAGCTATGAATGAGGTGGAAACTGCAATGCAGCAAACAAGAGAGGAAACTGTGGATTTCGAACAATTAGTACAACAACTGAACAATAAAGAAAAATAAATTTACAATACAGTTAAAGATAAAAAAGAGCATGGATTTTCCACGAGAGGAAACAGTGTTAATGGTCTTCATACAAACCAATATTAATATATGTTAGACCTGTCAGCCCTAGGGTGGTCTTACCCCGTTTTTTTTGTCACTTTCGCCTTATTTTTGCCACCGTCTTTTGTTGGACCTAGGTCTCTGGGTGCCTTACCACTGCCAAACAGTGCTGAGGTGCAGGTGCTCTCTCCCAACAACATGGCTGCCATAGGCCCCTCCTACTGTGGAGTGGCCTCTGTAGACATGCACTAGTAGTTAGGAGCAGGCTGGGACATCATGTTACAGTACCACTGCCATCCCCCCTTTTTGTTCCATAGCCTAATATGTGGAAGCTCCTGAAACCTTCCAGTCCTGGGATTGGTTGCGCTTTGCTGCCTATAGAGGAGGGTCTCCGGACCTAGGGGTATAAGAGTAAAGGAAGGAAACCTTACTGGCAGTTGGGGCACCACTGGACCTGGGGGAAGCTCTGCAGAAGTTTAGGCGGTTGGACCTAGGGGAGGAACCTACACTACTGGTACTGACTGGGCCTAGGCACTGCTGTTCTAAGTTAGATGAGGGACTCTGCCAGCCTGTGATCTAGCCCAGCGAGGGGGAACCCAGGGAACCCTCTCCAGTGTGCCAAGGGGAACCATCCTGCCTCTGAAGCCACCAACTCAACCCCCCCTTCTCCCCTAGAACCTACACTGGGACCTGCAATCTATCCTCCCAGGAAAGGCGCTGTGACCATCAAGCGCTGTCAGGAAGCATATGCCTGTTGTGAGCACTGCTGGGGGATCAACCAGGTAACCAGTGCTTACTGCCTGAACTGTGCCCCCTGGGCTGTCATCTCACCAGGCTGTTTTGCCTAAGCTGTACTTTCAGCGCTATATCATCCAGAACTGTGCCTGGAAGAATTGTCTGCCCACCTAAAGTGGTGAGCCTCCAGAGCGCCATGCTATTTAAGTGCTGGGTGTGTGCCTGGGAAGAATTGCTGCCTGCGTGTACTCTCTCTGTGCCTACTGGGTGCATTATTGAAGAGACTGTCCTGCTGCTGGGCGGGGTCAGTGCCTCGGAGCGCTATTAGCCACACTCACCGCCGCGACCCCCTGCGTTGTTGCCGAACCAGAGCTACCTTGCAACGATCACCACCGCAGCCCCGGACTTGTCTGCTCTGCTGTTGGGTGCTGCTGGAGAGTGCGCCTAGGGCCCGTAAATCACCGCCGCGTCCCAGGCGACTGACTTTCTACTCACTGCCGCGGCCCCCAAAGCCTGGGAGGGCCGCTGCGGTATTACTGCAGGCGCGCTGGGCCTCGGAAGTCGATGCGACCACCGTCACGTGACTGGGCGTTCTGCCGTGTCATAGGCCACACCCCGCCAACACCGCACAGCTATTGGATGAGGCTGCCGCGTCCCCCCAAGTCGCGCTGCTATTGGCGGCTGCAGGCGTGCCTCTACCATTCCGCCTCCTGATTGGTCCCCATGCCCGAGAAGGCAATAAAAGGCCCGGGACCAGCATCTAACATCGGCAAGGGGGCACCCAGGGAGGAAGAGCCCCCCGGTCGGCCCTAGACCTGCCAGGAGCCCAGGTAAACCACTGAGGAGCTGCGGGGATCCCGCTTAGCCTGCGCATTACCCTAGAGGCCATAACCAAAGGTAAAAAACCCCCGGGGGAGGGCGGAGGTATACCGGTACAGCGGGCTGCTGAGGAGCCTCGGGAGACCAGAGAGGCAGCCCTGTGACCGCCCCTCCCCTGCCTGAGACTGCCGCTGGGCTCCGTTGGCCCTAATTAGTTCTACAAAGTCCTTGTGGGCCCTGGGGGCCTTCTGAAGTGGGCTTAAGAACTTCTTTATATCCTGTTGTACTCTGCCTAAGTTAACCCCTTTTCTGGGAACTGATCATTCTAGTGTGAAGCATGATTTTGTTGTGCCATTTATCCTTCTGTTGAAGTATTCCAATGATTCCCTTGCACAAGGAGACGTTCTAGTATTGAGACCAGACTTGTAAAATTTTACAGTTAATGAACCTGTTTATGAGGAACGTGTCTGCCTAGGCTGCCCCTACATAATAGCAAGGTATTCACAGAAATATTTGCCTGATGTTTAAGAAATGTTCAGTGCCTTACTTGATGCCTAGTATATCAAAGAAGTTACTTACCTGCCCTAAAAAGTCTTGATAAAAGAGTCTTGTTTGAACCAACAATCTGGTGTGGTGTCATTTTATTGCATGTGCCTCCCTGTCTCAGTGCGAGTGTGTCCTGCACTTCTGCTTTACACATTGCCTTCGGGTGCCTGCCTGCCTCGCGCCAAGCTACCGTGGTCGAATTGGTGACCCCAGTTCTAACACTATACATAAGTGGTCAAGCTGGCACAGGAAAAAGCTTCCTAATTACAGTTTTCACTGATAATCTACAGAAGACTACAGAATCAATTTTTTCATGTGTAGAAACA
Source organism: Lissotriton vulgaris (assembly GCF_964263255.1). Classification (NCBI taxonomy): domain Eukaryota; kingdom Metazoa; phylum Chordata; class Amphibia; order Caudata; family Salamandridae; genus Lissotriton; species Lissotriton vulgaris. Next base: position 1,021,787,570 of record NC_141697.1, read on the forward strand.
GCGCCAACAGGATTAGCTGCACATAGCATTAAAGGGATTACTTTACATCGTCTACTATTACCACCTGTTGAACATCACAATAAACTAGAATACCGGAAACTATCTGGTGAAGCTTGCCATGTATTGAAGAAACTGAAGCTGTTAATCACTGATAACGCCCGCATGGTATTCAACTTAATGCTTGCCGTCAGACACTTCAGAATGCAGCAGGTTTTGAGAACAAAGTACGAGGTGCTCTTTGGAGGAAACTATTTGATTGTATTTGGTGACCTAGTGCAACTTAGCCCTGTAAAAGGACAACCTACAAGCAAAATTGGATGCTTTGGAGAAGTCTGTATGGAAAACTGCAGGATTAGAAAAATGCTATGGGTGAGAAAAAGCTGTTGAATAATCTGGCGCCATAATTTGAATGTTGAGGAAGGGTTAGTAAATGGTGCAATGGGTAAAGTAATTGATTTGATTAGTTCCACAAATACAGATGAGGTTGAATACTTGGCCATAAAATTTGATCAGGTTGATGGTGTGAAGCAGATTAGCCATGTTTTTTGCTATTATAAGAGTTATAAGTGCACCACCAGCAGTTACCACTGTCTCAACCATATTGCTGTAACTGTCCATAAATCATAATGTTTTTTTTAAAAAAAAATTCAACATATTTTTATTGGCATTTATAGTTTACCATGACCATTTGCGATACAAGTACATGCATTTGAGTTATATACTTCATCTGCTTCCAACACTTAGTATACCGCTATCTATATTTGAAACTGATCGGTAGACATTTTGTCAACGATGATATTTGGGGCTGTGTTCTGGGTAGAATTTTTTGAGGCGCACCGGTGTCAGATACGTTCTGTGGAGAATATAAAATTGTATGTTTTTAAAACGTGCGTTTCTGGACACCTTCTTGGGGTATTCAAGAGCCCTGTCCCATTCTTTCTCATGGAGTGGATGCCCAATTTCATCCTCCCAGGTGATACGTAAAGTCGCTAAGGGTTCGTTTGTGAGTTCTCGGATGGCTTTATAAAGCCACGTGACTAGGTGTCGCCCCACGTGCAAGATAATTTTTATGACCGGATGTGTGTTTGGCTTCCCCGCCAAGAGATTGTGATATGCACGGTAGCTCTCAAGGAGTTGGTGGTACAGTAGGAACTGGCCCAGGGGCAGACCGTACTCGTTCATAAGGCGTTGGAATGGTTTGACCTGTCCGTCCTCGAATAGGGACTCCATGTCGATGATCCCGCATTCTGTCCATGCGGTTAGCATGTTAGTCGTGTAATAGCTTTCACGTTTGGGTCATGAAATGAAATTAAATGAAAATAGGATTTGTAGAGCGCTGCAGTTGCCCTGAGGCGTCATCCAACCAGCGGGAGCATAGGGGAGAATGGGGGTGTCCCCGGTGACATGCGATGCACTCTTAGCATGCATTGGCGTGCTACTGCTACTTGTCGGGGGTACGTATGCCTAGGCTTAGTACCAGGTAGCAGAAGGCAAATGAAATCTGGGACAGATATTCGGCCAGTCATAGTGTGTGTCTCGCTGGTGTGCCTGCCTGCCGTCCAGTAAGATAACCATTGAAGTTGTGCCGCTAGGAAATAGGACTTAAATGATGGAGCTCCCAGTCCTCCCTGTGTGGTAGGTAATTGCAGTTTCTTCAATGCTATTCTATGTCTGCTAGATCCCCAGATTCGTGTGCTGAGAAGCGAGTTTAGGTCACAAAAGAAGGTTCTGGGTGGGATCACTGGTAAGTTCGTGAAGTGATATAACAACCATGGGACCATTATCATTTTAGCTAAAGCCACCCGGCCAATAGGGGCTAGCGGGAGGCTGCTCCAGAATCCGATTGCTGATCTGATGCCAGCCAGTGCCCTACGGTGATTGCCCTCAAATATGCAGCTTTTGTTAATATCGAAAGTACTATATTTAGAGCAGCAATGTCATGTGTAGCATTGTCGCGAGTTAGAACATTGTCAAGTTTGTTTTTGATTGATTTTGAATAACCGCTTCGATGCGGCGCACATTTCGGCACTGTGCGGGTCAATTCTACGCGTGCGCAAATCGGACAACCTCCAGCCTTCCAAAGCACATGCCCACCATGACATCAGACGAGGGCCGACGCACGAAAGAGGTTAAAAGAAATTTAGTGCTGATGCAAGCTGTGTAAGAGAGTACAATGGGTTAAGAAGTGCATATGCTCCTCATTTAACCCTGTTTATGTGAAACGGATATTCTGTCCAAAACAGAAGATTACAAAAGAGTGCACAGATACTGAAAAAAAGGACATAAGGACAATCTAGAAGCTGTTAAGAAGAGAAACCTGGAAAATGACGGAGATATTGTAGGATGCCAATTGGAAAATAGTTCATGTGTCAGTGGCTATGTAAATGTTGTTCTCAATGTACTGCTTCATTTATCAAATCTTGTCAACCAAATGCAACAAAAAACAGATAAGAGATTGAGTTCTGCACTGTATCACTTCCTCCAACATTTACTGACTGACAGAAGTGTGACATTCTTCTTCAGTATTCGAGATCTTTTAGATATATGTAGTGGATCAGTAATGCTTGCTCTCAATAGTCAACAAGGGGCACAAGAATCTACTATCGTCATGTTTGGAGTTTCAGTAAATATTGATGATTTATTCAGAGTGGGTTACACATGGAACCATGATTGTGAAGATTGTGATTATTTATCTACCACTAAAATACATTTTGAGTGTTTTCTCTGTGTTACATTACCAGATTCAATGACTGTGCCTTTTGACAAATTGTTGAAAAATTTTAACCAAAATATGACTAGCCCAAACTGCAGATCAGATGCTATCTCTACATTAATCCTAACAAGAACTGGGAAATACCTTATAGTAATTCTACAGAGATGCAGAGCAGATGGTTCTAAATTAGAAACTCCAAATACAGACTTCAAAGCTGGACAAAATCAGTTTCGAGAAGAACGTTTTCTACTTCAGCTATCATCTTTCACAAAGGAATTAATACAACCTCTGGACACTACGCTGTCAATTTAAAGAGTAAAATTGGATTGACGGAATGCAATGTAATCATCCTAAAATTCAAACCAAAATTTCCTTTCCAATTACCAAACTCTTATATTTTCTTTCTTCAACCAAAGTTACAAGGAGGAATTGTGGTTAAAAAAATTGGTATATGGTGTTCCTTCTACTCAGTCCATTAGTCTTTTAAACATTATAGGGGGTACTATACCCACAAAGTAGTTAATATGACATCTAAATACTACACTGTGTAATACAAGTCAGAAACTGAATGGACTTAATCCAATTACAGCAGTTTTAAGTTGAAAGCAAAAACTGCCTTTGTATCAAAAAAATGACCCCTTTTGTTTCATCAACCAAATGTCTACATACTATTGTGGAAAAAACTATGGGATGTTGTCTATATGGGTCACCCCTATTTAAACATTATTTGCCTACCAGGGTCATGTTTTCAAAAGAATCTCCAATTCTAAAGAGTGCTTTGTATTTATTTGTAATACTGTACCAGCTATAATAATTAAATAAATAATTTTAACATAGGTTTGTTTACATTACTAAAGTAAGTCAAGAAAAAGCACTTAATTAATGAACTGTAGTGAGTGCAATGTATAGCATCACTTAATTATAGTGCATGTACTGAGAATCTATGCTTTTTTTTACAATTCATTAATTGTATTTTCCCAATGTTCGAGAATGCTACTTCATACAGACCACTGTTAATGGTGAAGAAGTTTGAAAGCTGAGAACAGTAAAAAAGAGAAATTTGCTCCCCACGCCGCACGGCTCCTCCTGGTTGCCCGTGACTGTGCCTCTGCTGCTGCTGCCAAGGGTTCGCCGCTGGTGCGCCCCTGGCACCTGTTCTGTTGTTTTTTGGTTTGTTGCTCTGTTTTTCACCCCATTCCTGGCTGTATAATTTGTGTTTTTTCCCTCTGTTTGCCGCTCGTTTTTTGCCCTTGCCCTCTGTGCCCCCCCGCTCCCCGCTTCCCGCCGCTGCTCCCCTGCAGCCCGCCCCCTTTTTGCATTCTGTGCCCACTGACCTCGCCCATTGGCCGCCCCGCTACCGCCTCCCAGCTGGTTCTCCCTCCCACATGCCCTCTTATGGAGGGCGCCACGCGGCAGTGAGTGCGACCTGACCTCTGGACGCTCCCCGCGCCCCACGGCTCCTCCTTGCTGCCCGTGACTGCCCCTCTGCTGCTGCCAAGGGTTCGCCGCTGGTGCGCCCCAGGCACCTGTTCTGTTGTTTTTTGGTTTGTTGCTCTGTTTTTCCCCCCATTCCTGGCTGTATAATTTGTTTTTCCCCCTGTTTGCCGCTTGTTTTTCGCCCTTGCCCTCTGTGCCCCCGCTCCCCGCTTCCTGTCACTGTTCCGCTGCGGCAGGCCCCCTTTTTGCCATCTGTACCCACTGCCCTCGCCCATTGGCTGCCCCGCTCCTGCTTCCCAGCTGCTCCTCCCTCCCACTTCACCTCTTATGGAGGGTGCCGCGCTGACACGCGCCGATGGCAAGCCCGTCTGTGCCTGTCCGCGCCTGGACCGCGCCCACGCCAGAACCCCTGGACCCCGCGCCACCCTCAACACAAGACTGCACTACAACTCCAGCACCCTCCACGCACTCAACACCGGACGAGACCATCCTTGCTACCAGGCCACCCCGAGGCGCACCCAAGGGCCCTTTGCCTGCGGGAACTGCAGATTCACCAGCATCCAGCCCTCCAAACCACCAGCCAGCAAACCCAACCACCTCCGCTGCATCCTCCTCACATCCGCTCCGCTAGCAAGCACGCCATCGAACTCTGGGACCTCCTAGACTCCACCGCACCCGACATCCCCTTCCTGACAGAGACCTGGCTGAACGCCACCTCAGAACCAGACATCGCCATAGCCAACCCACAGGGCTACAAGATCTCCTGCAGAGACCGCACCAACGGAGTTGGAGGGGGAATCGCCATCATCCACAAGGACGCCCTCAGAGTCTCGACCAACACCGACGACATCCTCACCACCGCCGAGCACATGCACTTTCAGATCCACACCGACCCCAACACCACCCTCAGAGGGACACTCGTCTACAGACCACCCGGACTACGACCACAGTTCTGCGACACCATCGTCGACCTCGTCAGCACCCACGCCCTCGCCTCCACAGACTACATCCTCCTCGGGGACCTGAACTTCCACCAGCAGCGACGCCATCTCCACCGCCCTGATCGACAACCTCGCCAACCTCGGACTCAAACAACTTGTACCGACACCCACGTCGCTGGACACACGCTGGATCCCATCTTTCCGGAAGTCCCCACGTCTCCTTCAACCACACCACCGAACCCCACTAGACCGACCACAGATGCATCCACTTCACCTTCAGGAAACCCAACACACACCACCACACCCAACAACTACCATGCCGCTGCTGGGGCAAGGTCACCAAGGACCAACTGACTACCACCCTCGCCCAGAGACCACCTGCCAACCCCACCGATCCAGACACCGCCGCAACCAAACTAAAAAAATGGATCAACGGCTGCGCCAACACCCTCGCTCCTCTCAAGACCTCCACAACTAACCACACCATCAAGAAAGCCGCCTGGTTCACCGAAGACCTCCGGACCTCCAAGCACACCTGCCGGAAGCTGGAGAAGAAATGGCTCCACGACCGAACACCAGACAGCCATACTGCCCACAAAAGCGCCACCCCCAGACACCACCAACTCATCAGGACCGCCAAGAGGACCGATTAGACAAAAATGCACACAACACGAAAGAGCTCTTCAGCATCGTGAAAAAACTCTCCAACCCCAGCTCCAACACCAACAACATCCCACAATCACAAGACCTTTGCGACTCCCTGGCCACTTTCTTTCACCACAAGATCATCGACATCCACAACAGCTTCAACTCCGACACCCCCCATCCACCACCGATCTGACCACCCCTGCGATCACCACCCACACATGCCGCCTGACCACCTGGTCTCACATCAGCGACGAGGACACCATCAAAACCATGCACTCCATCCACTCCGGATCCCCATCCGACCCCTGCCCACACCACATCTTCAACGAATCCAGCACAACCATTGCACCCCATCTCCGGAAAACAATCAACTGCTCCTTCGAGACAGCAACCTTCCCGGGAAGCTGGAAGACGCCGAGATCAAGGCCCTGCTGAAGAAGCCCAAGGCGGACCCCAAGGACCTCAAGAACTTCCGGCCCATCTCCCTGCTCCAGTTCCCGGCGAAAGTCACTGAGAAGATCGTCAACAGACAGCTGACCCGCTACCTCGAAGACAACAACATCCTGGACCCATCCCAATCAGGTTTCCGCAGCAACCACAGCACCGAGACCGCGCTCATGATCGCCACCGACGACATCAGGATCCTGATGGACAAAGGAGAAACAGCCGCCCTCATCCTCCTGGACCTATCAGCTGCCTTTGACACGGTCTGCCACCGCACCCTATCAGCGTGCCTTCATGACGCCAGAATTCAAGGGAAGGACCTGTCCTGAACCACATCCTTCCTCTACGGCAGAACACAGAGCGTCCGCTTCCCTCCCTTCCGCTCAAGAATCACTGAGATCATCTGCAGCGTCCCACAGGGATCCTCCCTCAGCCCGACGCTGTTCAATATCTACATGGCTCCACTCGCCCACGTCGCATGACAACACAGCCTCAACATCATCTCCTACGCCGACGACACCCAGCTGATCATATCCCTCACCGAAGACCCCAACACCGCCAAAGCCAACCTCCACAGAGGAATGAAGGCCGTCGCCGACTGGATGAAGGACAGCAGACGGAAGCTGAACTCAGACAAAACGAAGGTCCTCATCCTCGGACCCACCCTATCAGCCTGGGACGACTCCTGGTGGCCCACGTTGCTAGGCACACCCCCGGAACCCACCGACCACGCACGCAACCTGGGCTTCATCCTCGACTCCTCCCTCTCAATGACCAAGCAAGTCAACCCCGTCTCCGCGTCCTGCTTCAACACCCTTCGAATGCTCCGCAGGATCTTCAAGTGGATCCCCCCGACATGAGAAAAACAGTCACCCAGGCCCTCATCACCAACAGACTCGACTATGGAAATGCCCTCTACTCGGGAACAACAGCAAAGCTCCTGAGACGACTACAACGAATCCAGAACGCCTTGGCACGACTGATCCTCGACGTTCCCCGACGCAGCCACATCACACCCCACCTGAGAGGCCTGCACTAGCTACCAGTCAACAAGAGAATCACCTTCAAACTCCTCATCCACGCACACAAGGCGCTACACAACACCTGACCATCCTTCCTCAACAACTGACTCAGTTTCCACGCTCCCACCCGCAACCTCCGCTCTGCCATCCTCGCCCTCACCACAGTTCCTCTTATTCGGAAAAACTCAGCCAGCAGCAGATCCTTCTCCTACCTCGCCGCCAAGACCTGGAACGATCTCCCCATCATCCTGCAACAGACCCAGGACCTGCTGGCCTTCAGAAGACATCTCAAGACCTGGCTCTTCGATCAGTAGTAGCCCCCCCCCCACCCCCCCCATCAGCGCCTTGAGACCCTCATGGGTATGTAGCGCGCTTTATAAATGCTTGATTGATTGATTGATATTTTGACTTTGTTGTAATACAATGTTACAGTATAAGTAATGTATGTTGGTATGATTCTGTAATTTAGAAGATCAGACACTAACATAGCTGTATGTTTTTTTCTTTTTCCATAGCTGCATCCGTTGAACGATGTGTCAAAACTCTTTTTCTACCACAGACATTTTGGTTGACATAACCATGAAAGGTGTTTTTAAATTCAAAGTGCCCCTGCATAAACTTCCTATTACTTTTTTCTTTGTTGCCTATGGTATAATTAAAACTTTCAATATAGAGCAGATTTATAGTTAGTCACACAGCAACTTACTCAATCATTCAGGCACATATTCATGCAGGCAGTTAGACAACCAATCACTTACCCATGGAGCTTCCCACACAAGCAGTCACTTACCCACACAACCACTCACATACCTATTTTTTCACTCATAGAGAAGATCACACCCCCATTCAAAACAGCCACTGATACACCCATTCACATATCCATACAATCAGTCACACATCGACTCAGTCATACACAAAGTAACACAGCCACTCACTCATCCATACAGCCAATTGCACTAGCATTTTCTAACCCATACAGCTATTCACACACCCTCTCACACACCTATTCAGTCACAAACACCAACAGTCACTCACCCACAGAGGCACTGACAGTAGCGGTCACTCACCCATATGGCCACTTACACAGCCACTCACTGACCCATACAGCCACTGACACTACCACTCACACACCTACTCCCTCATTCATACAGACACTCATATACACATTTACTCACCCATACAGCCACTAACTCGAACACTCACTTACCCATACAGCTACTCACATACCCTCTCACTAACCCATACAGAGATTCAGACTAGCAGTCACTGACCCAAAACCGCTCCTCACAGTAGTGGTCAGTCAACCATACAGCCATTCACACAGCCTCTTACTCACCCATACAACCAATGACACTAGCACTTACTCACCTATGCAACTACTCACACTCCTACTCACTCACTTATACAGCTACTGACAAGCCCATTCAGTCACCCATAAGTCCAGTGGCACAGACACTAACTCACCTATACAGCCACTGACACCATCATTTACTCACCTATACAGCCACTACCACATCCACTCACTCTACCATCTGGCCACTCATACAGCCACTCATTCACCCATAATCACTCACATATGAACTTACTCACCCCTAAAAGCAATTAGACACCCATTCACCCAGTCATATATCCATTTGTATAACTGCTCACTCATCCCTACAGCCATTTATCCTCATCGGTGCTGATGTCGGCTCCCGGCTGTCATGAGTCACGGTGGGCATTTGCTGATGATGGCCGGGAGCCGTCATGACCACGCCCGCGATTGGTATCTTCAGCACTGCGGCGGAATTCGCGCCGCAGTGATGAGGTTAAACTACCAGTCGCTCACCTATTCAGCTACTCACACACCCACTATCTCACTCATAGAGCTACTCACACTTTTAATCACTCACCAAGACAGCAACTCACACTCCCATTCACTCACCCATAACTCGACTCCCAACTCATCCCTCTATCACTCATTCAGACAACCACTCAAGTGCCCACTATCTCACTCATAGAGCTAGTTATAACCCACTCACCCATGCAGCCACTCACGCATGCACTCTCACCCATACAGCACTCATACACCCACTCATTCACCTATACAGTCACTTACACAGCCACTCACTCACTCATACAGCTACTCACACACCCACTTAATCACCCATACATCAAATCAAACATCCACTGACTCACCCATACAGCCTCTCAAGAGAGTCACTCACTCACTCACTCATTCAACCACTCACATGCCCACTTACACACCCACACAACTACTTACATACCCTTTCACACATCCATACAAGCACTCCCTGTAGGAAGCTGGCTCTTAATATAGTGTGCTCAAATGATGTACATAGTGTAGAGAGTCTAGTAATTCCACAATTGGTAAGCAGAGGTAAAAGTAGATCATTGTAATGCTCTTTTTGTGGTAGTTTGGGTGCGCAGTTATGTTTATCAGAGGGTAGTGATAAGCATTTGTCATCACACACAGAGACAATAAATGAGACACACACTTAAGAATAAATTTGAAACCAGTTTGTGAAAATAAAGCGTTTTCATGTATTTTTAGGAACTAAAGCACAGTTCTAAGAAAATTACTTTTTGAGGTACAAGTTCTGAAAATGTATCACATTTGTGCAGTTACTGAAAATATGAAGCAACAGAATGAAAAATGTAAAATTGTATATAAAATCAAGCAATGCTTTCATGAAGTTCACCTTCTCCTTTTAGGTCGATATCGGGACCAAGTCCAAATATCTAACAGGAGAATTTCAGAAGCATCCCAATTGGCAGCAAGCAGAGTGTTGAGGGGCTTGGAATCTAGTGCGCAAAGATGAAGGGCGGCACTTGAAAATGCACTGCACTGATGGACTTACAGGTAAGTCCTTTGGGTTTCCATGGAGGGAGATGGTCACAAGGGCCTGGAGACCATGGGAGCAGAGCTGGTTGGTAGGTGCTGGTGGGGCCGAGTGTAGAGTGTACAGGTCAGCCGGGCTTTGTGAGTCCTTGAGGTCAGGAGCAGGCAACTTGGAGAGTTGATCTCGGGACAGCTGGGCCACTCAGGAAGTGGGTCTCAGGTGTTTTGACGGCCCTCGATGGGTGCTTGCTTCTGGTGCTTTGGGAGTCCGGTGTGGACTCTTCTTCTTGGTTTTTCTGGTTTGGGTCCAGTCCCCAAGCTGTTGGTACGACCCAGCTCTGGTAGGTCTTGGTGCCTCCAAATTTGGTGGAGAGGCCCTCTGGAGCTGTGGGTTCTTTTCTTGCTTTGGTGCTGCATCGAGGTCATCGGAGAGCAGCAAGTAAAAAAAATCGAATTTTATGAGATCGGTGCTTACAGTGTGCAGGGGAGTGATATCTTCACTCCTAAGGAGCTTCTTAGTGGTGTCTCGAAGGCTGGAGGTGTTCCAGGTTTCTTGGAGTCCTTGCGGGCTTCAGGACAACACAGCAGCAGCACTTGTTGAGTCCTTCTTGCAGCTGGCAGGGTTTAGCACCTTTTCTTTCCACAGCAGGACTTCAGTTCTTGTACAGTGGATCTTCTTTGGTCCGATGAATCTGAGTTTCAGGTCTTGGGGAGCCACCTAGATACTGAATTTAGGGGCTTTTACACGGCGTGACAGGTAATAGCCAATGGGTTTTCTACGTTTAGGGTGTCTACACCCTTTAGTGACCACTGTGGGAAGAGGCACTACCTTAGCCAGGATTTGAGAATTTACCTCTATTTCAAGATGGTCGAATTTCAGGAGAGGGGTTCACCTAGCCTGCTCCGCCCTGGTATTCTGTTTTCACCAAAGTCACATTAAAACTGCCGTACATTAACAAACGAGGGCCTTCCATGAAAGCAAGTGGCTGCACAAATTTGAAATTGTCCATCAAACAGAAGCACTCAATGGGTTCCCAATAATCCATTTTATTGAGTTGAAATGGTAGACACGTTTTGACAACAGTATGTCTTTCTCAATGCCCTTAACTTAGATTCACTTGAAGCCCGCTGTGATCTGGAATTTTTGTGTCCTATAAGGCCATAGGATATGGTGTAGGAACAGCACTTGAGACATAGACAGTTAAATGCTACCTGTGGACCTCTACCCTTGTTATGCCATCAACTAGTGTGGCAAGGAGAACATGCATTAAGTTCTACTAATGTATCCTGATGGCTCACTTTAAACCTGCAGGGTGATCTGATAATAGGAAGTCATTTTTAAACGGTTAAAAACATAAATTTTTAATATTAGTAGGTCAACCCTATTAATGTTGTGTAGCTCATAGGATTGGTTCAATGTATTTCAAAGTTCGACATACAGCAAATTTATGTCAACATGCCCCTACAAAGACAGGGCCCTAAAAGCTGGTTTCACTGCGGCAAGCCCAACTGGCTCATGTAGTAAACAAGAGAACAGATTAAAATACTAAGTACTGCTAACTTGGGAAACAGACCAGCCAGAAACATAATAAAATATATATATATATATATTTATATAGTGGCTATTGAAAATCTAATTCAATGGTGAAATTGGATTTTTAATAAATATTAAGGAAAATAACCTTTTAGAAATTTGCCATTTACCTACCATCGCTTTCAGATGGCTAATTAGCATTATCCTCTGCCAACATCCAGCCTGTCCTCAGCCTTGAATGAGGTGTGAACAAGGTGTGAAATGCCCCCCAGGAGCTACAAAATAAGTTAAAGTAATGTGCAGGGATGACTCCTCTGAGTTCTGTGGAATATTCAGAGTGGGGACTATGGGCATCCTGTGGACATCACAGTGTCAAATCCTACCCGACATGTCAGTTTGAACCACATGCAAAACGTTGATTCACTTGGAGGGAAGAAAACAGGATGGCAGGGGAATTCTTGCACATCCCCTATCTGCATGCTGTAGGACCGTGCCTTTATCTTATCAGACTTCTGCCTCCTAGTTTGTTTTAGGTACTGGTCTGCTTCAAACTAGATTTTAGTGTTAGACATGGGAGGACACTAGTGATGACCATAGAGCACCCTGCTGCACATTCTCAGTCCTCAGAGCCCAAGTTTAGTGTACTGCTGTACCTGCTGTCTGTGACCTTAGAGGAGCCCTGAAAGACTAAGGGGCCGATTATGATGGCGGACGGACCTGAGTCCGTCCGCCACCATAGAGTAGGAGGGACCGTTCGCAGGGGTTGCGGTGGTCCCTCCGTGCAAATTAGGATGTGACCGCCACCCTGGCGGTCACATCCTGTATTTTTATCATTGCGGAGGGTGCTGCTTGAAGCAGCACCCGCCGCAATCATAAAAATGTAAGTTGTGCATTTGCATGCACAAAGCGGCAGGCACCTCGCGGTGCCTGCCGCTTTGTGCAGGCAAATGCAGGGGGGTACCATAGGTACCCCCCATGTGCACCCCCCACCCCCCCCTTCACCCCTGGGGGCCCGCAACGGGCGCCCAAACACAAATCAGTATGCCTTTACACGGCAGAAATGCCGCCGTGTAAAGGCATCTTTCCGCAGACATCCTAATATGGCTGGTGGTGTCTGATAGACACCGCCAGCCATGTTAAAGCTTTTCCGCCGCGGTCGGAAGGCGACTGAGGCGGAAAAGCTGCGGACTGAAAAACGATCCCCCAGCCATCCTAATCTGGCGGGGGGTCTTTTTCAGTCCGCAGCGGTTTTCCCGCATCTTCCGGGCCGGCGGTGGCTTCCGCCGGCCCAGAGGATGCGGGAAAACCGCACTCGTAATCAGGCCCTAAATATGCTCCCTCTTGCACTCAGAACAAAGAAATTAATTCCAAAGGGCAGTCAGCTGGACTCTAGTGTGGTTACAGGGACACATGTTACAAATTCCCAGCTGAGCTTTAGTAACAGGAACTTGGACTGGACTTTGTTGGTGACCTCTACCGGATGCACTTAGAGTCTCTAAGTAGCTCCTCCCTCCCCCTCCCCCTTGCTGTCCTGGAGACCTCAAACATGTACTCCTGTGGTTGTCTAAACCCTAAAAGTAGTTATGAAACTTTTGAAGAACTTTAGCTCCGGGACTTTAAAGTGTCTTGCAGCGTATCTTACCCGCAGTTCTAGGGCATCAGATTGAATTTCAGGTTTGTTCCACATGGCAATCTGTACACCTCAGAAATAGAAACAAAGTATCTTTCTGCATTGGGATTTCGAAGCTTTTTCAAACAAAATCTCAAAAGCTTCAGGCCTCCAGCAGGACCAACTTGCTTTGCGTATCCGACCTTCAGTTCGAAGGTGGAAGCTACATATTCAAAACAAGGACAAAGTCCCTTTTGGGATTGGAACTTGGAAGTGTTTATGAACTTGTCTACTTCCAGGCTTCAGCAGGACCAATGTGCTTGGTGTATCAAACTCAGGTTTAATAAAAGTTGGCCTTAAATCGCACATTAGTCCCTGTCTATAGCAACCATTGTCTACCATTGGCACTTTTAACTCTTTGGTGCAATTTTCACTTAAATCTGTACAAATTCATATTTCCATATCCACTGATTGGATTTTTGTCATTTTGCTGTCATGATGGTTATTACAATTGTCTCTCTTTTAGTGGAGAGGGGTTTTAATTTTCGTTTAAACTGTCTAACTGTTTGCTACTTCTAAATACTTAAGCTTGTCTGCTCTGTGCCACAGCTATCTGAGGTTAAGCTCAGGTTTAAATGACTGGAACCTTTGACTGGACTTAACAATACAGTGACATTATTATATATGCCAGACATCAATCCACCCCCAACTAATAGACGACTTTGTCACAGCATATTTTGTGAGGTTATTTACTAAGGGATGCTCTGGCATTCCCATGGTGTTGTAAGCACTTTGGCACCAGGATTTTATAATGGTAAATAAATCAATGCCTTGCATTGCTCTGCTTTAAGTGAGCGCCATGAAAAATGTTAAAGTTCACCAAATTGCCCAACCCCTGTGGAGTCATGTTATGCCTTTATAACATCGAGAAGAATGAGAAGGTAATCTCAGTTTTCCTAACTGCTGTAGATGGCTAGGACTTGGCATCTTCCTCTGGTAGTTGAAGCTCCAGATATACAGGTTGCCATGAATCATGCAAAAGGCCCACATAAAAATTGCATTATTTTTTCAGGAATAAGAGATAAAAATCTAATTACAAAAAAAGAATACGGATGCTGCTGTACTATGAAAATCATGCTGCAATGATTAATTTATACACACAGACATACATCACAGGAGGCTGTCACTGGCTTCAAAAGAACAAGGAACGGCAATTAACCTACAATCATTTCCAAGGTTATGCTGCACATCTTCACTTTTGTGTGTTTTGTATTTAGGGCTTAGTTGTTTTTCAAAATCGCCTTCTCAATGACACGAAAAGGACAGATTAACTTTGCGTTGCATTTGACCGCAAATGTCTGAAGTTTTGTACCTGATCTAGTTTGCTTTAAAGGAAGCCCTTTTGTAGTGAAGTGTAACATCCAATCAGAGCCCTGCATAAGTGACCTTGGCATGATGCTCATACTATTAGGAAAGTTCAAGTGACGGGCATTACTGTTATTTTTAAATATGAGGGAATCACAACATATTGCAATTATGGACATTTTTTTTCAGTCTGTCCCAAAAAATAACTGGCAAATTATTTTGAAACAAGTGTTTTACCATGTATTCATGCTGAAACAAAATTCAAGTTCCAACCACATCCTTTTTTTGTTTTTATGGAAGTCTTTCTTTATAAAGAGAAGCATGAACATCTCAAAGCAGGCAGAGCTTTAGAAGGTTTACCTGCGACCACTGCTTAGTTTGTCAAATGAAAACAAGTGCCAGGACTCCAGGTACTGCTCAGGTTGCCACCGCAGGTTGCACTAACAACTAGAAATGCCAAAGTGACACATGCCAATATAAATACTCCCTAGTAAACATCACACTCATATAAATGTGACACCTTGGATAATTCCAGGCCATCGAAATCAGGTAAGAATGGCCTGGATGCCCTATAATATTTTTTTTATATGTCCATGTAATTGTTAAATTGATGTGCTAAAGACAGAAGTAGACAAACAGCGCCACCCCATGGTGGACTGGTGGACAATTAAGGGAAAACACTGGCACAAATTAGGCACTGCCTGCTAGCCATTTCTGTGTACTGTTGCTGCACCAGATCATCACTAGGTACATAGCTAAGACCCAGTGCCTTCCTATGATCCTCTATTAGAGCACAGCAGAAAGTTCTGGAAATTACCAATAGGAACAAAGCTCCTGGTCTCACACTTCAAATAAGTCATCATTAATGGTGCAAGAAAAGAGGAAGAGCAAAATGTGCTGTGGATTTAGGGCACTGGTTTAGAGCCTAGATTCCAAGACCAGTTCCGAGGGTGGTTGTGGAAAAGACCAGTGTATTGTGCTGTACCAGACGTAGCCGAGGAATATCTTTGGTTGTTTCTTTAATTAGGTCTTAGTTACAGGTTAGCATCCATGTAAAGCAGCCCCATCAGGAGCAGCCTGCTGCTGCTCAGCCCATGTTCAACAGTCACACCTCACCACACAGGCACCTAAACATTCCATGCATCTCCATTACACCAAGATTCCACTCAGAACACTTACACTGGCTGCGCAGCTAGGTGCTAGGTAACATAGAAGAAACATTAGTACATAGGCAAGAAATAACAGTGCCTAAGCAAACACCTATATGTCATCTGTTTAGGTCTCGGCCTTCATTTATGATGTACATTGTCTATCAACCTGTTTGCTGCGGCCGCGATTTTGCGGCAGTGCGGCACTTCCGCAAAACGGGCGGGGACGCGTCGGCCATTGGACGTGCGCAGTACTACGAAGGTAGTGCTCGCGACGTCCAACGGCCGTCGGCAGCACTTAAGGGGTTATGCAACTATGGATCCAAAAGGATTATGAACTACAAAAACACAAATACTATAAAATCATTCTAAAGCACAAATATTCTGGTATTCATTTATTTCACACTAACCCCAAATAGGCTGTTGGTTTTGGCCATTATGTCTGTTTAATAACATTTAGTTGTGTCTTTATTTTCTCTGTTATTCTCTTTATTTCTTTACGTGGGTATGTCAAATTCTAATCTCTATGTTAGATGTAAACATACACATCTTCTCTCTGTTTATGAAACTATTTCACATATTGCTTTTTACCTGGATGTTCTTCTGTGAGATGTTATTTTACAAGTTGCATTGCGCCCAGTGGTACTGACCTGCGACATAACTTCTCTCGTGCGACGACTCTTCTACATACATACATACATACATATACACATATACATACATACATCTCACATTTGGTGATAAGCATCTGGATGGTAAGTGTGCCCCATGTTCAGGGCCTTAAGGATGGCCCCAGCAGGGCCTGCAGCACAGGGGGAGGGGCCATTTAGGGATCCCCAACCCTTCAAGGGTTCCCATTCAGCCCAAAGTCAATGAATATATTTGTGATATGGGAGACACTTTATTTTCACTTTCCTAAATCACTACTATCAATACCAGTTGGTCCTCCTCCAGGTGGAGAAAAGCATAACTAAGACCCAATGATGATGCTTTTCACGTAACCATTCCTGCGGAGAATCAAGATATACTGCACAAATGGTTAATCCGTGAATTCATTTTTTTTCCAGATAATCCGGAACCCTGACCCTGGTAATACACAGGACAAGTGATCCATTCTTTGTTGATTATACCAGTTCCTTCTGCAGCCATGCCTCATCACACTTCAGCTCCAGCCAGGCATCCACACCTGTCAATACCTTATTTGGGCATTCGCCATTGCCCCATCCATCTTACCTGGCATTAAGGTTAGTGCCCGCTCTGAAACCTGCCACCTAGGCAGTTGACCGCAACACCTCTGCAAATAGGTGACACTGGAGACCATATGCTTGTCAACCACGCTCTGCAACATATTAGGCACAAAAAGGTTATTCAACCTCCCCCGCACCACTTTAGTATTTGGCTGCCACCAACTCACTTTTGCCTCCAAAGGTGCATCGTTGTCCACTATCTCTCCTTCCTCTAAGCTATCATCCTGATAGTCTAACATTGTATGGTCATTAAGCTCATCTTCCACTGCCCAGCTGGGCCCCTATTGCTTATGTAACTGTTGACTCCCCTTAGGTAGTGTTACCGATCTAGGTCCGAAATTGACACTAACAGACTTTGCACACCAACCTGTC
Source organism: Lissotriton vulgaris (assembly GCF_964263255.1). NCBI lineage: Eukaryota > Metazoa > Chordata > Amphibia > Caudata > Salamandridae > Lissotriton > Lissotriton vulgaris. The sequence goes on from NC_141697.1 coordinate 1,021,804,892, forward strand.
CGCCCCTCTAAGGCAGGCCATCTTGACCCATACTGCTGTTCACAGGAGGTTGTTCTTAACCTTCCTGCCTAATGCACTGACAAAACATCACTGAACCTTCTTATGTCATCAAGCGACATGTCCCATGAAGTCGTCTGGCTGGCCGCATTATGCCCTGCCTTCTCTTCCCCTCAGGGTATCCGAGCCACACCTTGCTATCCTGAGTCAGCCACCTTGTTGTTAACTGCAACTTGAAAAGAAATTGATACCTCTGGTGTACCAGCCCTTTTAATCCCGGTCCTGATACTCGATCTTACTTCTGGCACCCAAAGCCACCTGCCGCACACTGAACCCTTTTCCACCTGGTACCACATCTTTGTCTTGGATGCCCCCCTGAGTTAAAGCCTCCCGCACACCATTGCCTGCTTCATTTACCAACGAAACCTTCCCAATATTGCCCAAGATAGGCCCCTCTTGCCTTGCTCTGCGTGAGTATACACTATCCTGGGCCAACTCCTTCCTTCGCTCACTTTCCTGCCACACCCCTGCAATGCAGAGACCCCCTCCCCCAATCTTCCCTTGTTGTCCACCTCCTCATTGTCACTCCATTGCGGCAAGGCCATGATCACCAGAGATGCCAGACTCCTGCTGGTTGAAGAAGCCTAGTACCCCCTCTCTGCCTACCCCCATCTTTGCCACTTACTTGCACAGGACCCCCTGCCTCTCTCCTCCCTTCCCCATCTCGAGAAACCTTTCTACTCCTGCAGCAAGCCCTGTAGGACCCACGACTGCTAGTGTGTCTTCTGTAGAGATGCCTCCAGTTCCCCCTCAACCCCCAACCATGCCCAATCCTCCATGGCAGCTCATCCCTCCCACCACTGTCTACACAGTCAGCACTCCAAGCAATATCTGCTATCCCCCACCTCTCGTGCTCCACCCCCTCCCCCGGCCTCTTTCCAAGAAAATGTGCACACCACCGCATTGGTGTGGCGCCTCCACCTGCCTGCTCCCCTGAGCCTGCCTCCACTGAATCGAGAGCACCCGCACGCTTTCAGCGCTAGTGCGCTTCCTATCTTTACCTCACGCTGTGGGCCTGTACCCTGCAGGCACCCAGCACTCCATTACGCATTGGCAATGCGCCACAGTGGGCCCCACCATGCACTCAATATCAGGCATCACCGACCGCCGTCAGGGGTCATGCTAGCTCTTGGGTCTCCCCTCCAACCCATGACTGCTGTCAGGGCAGCTCGACGCACCTGCAAGCGGTCCCTTGGAGGCCCCTCACCTGTTATCACTCTTTTGTCTCTATTCCCCAGTGGGGAAACGGTCCACACTGTCACTGCCTCCCCTTCAGAGGCTCAACGAGATGGACGGAGCCTGCCTCTCCGCCCTATATCGGTAAATCCATCACGATTAGTCAGATATTATTTAATATCTACATGAGCCCTCTCTCATTAAGTCGCATAACATCAATCTTGTGAAATATGCAGATGACACCCAACTTATCTTGTCACTGGAGGGGAATCAATCGATATCATTGGAAAATGTTCATGCCTGTATGCAGGACAATGCACGATGGCTAAAAAATTATTCCCTGCAATTTAACGGTGGCAAGACTTAGATCTTATGCTGTGCAGTTGGGAAAGCTCCACTCTTACTCCCAACTGGCTTCTGGCCTATCCCCACAGTCTCTCCACTTATACCCTCTGAGAGGCTGCATAATCTGGGAGTCACTTTCAATGATAGGCTGAGTCTAGAAGCTTAAATAAATAAGACAGTTGGGAGCTGCTTCGCCCTTATTAGAGTGCTTCGGAAGATTCTGCCAATGTCACCTACTCAGACTAGAGCACTGATAGGAATTTCATCTTGAGTAGGCTAGATTACTGCAATGCTCTGCTGTTGGAGTCCTTAAGGTATTTGATTGGGAGACTCCAGGTGATGATGGCCAAATTAGCCTTAATGAGGTCACAATGCTCATCAGCCTCCCAGGCGCTTATTGATCTTCCTTGGCAGCCAGTTTCACAGAGGATGTAATTCAAGACTCTCTGCATTGTTCTTAAAGCTCTGCACGGCCTAGGGCCTAAACCGTTGCAGAACAAATTTGAATGGTATGTCCCTATTCGCAATCTTCGCTCTTCTTCTGCTAAATTGGGGAAAGTTCCCAGGTTCCGAAAAATTAAATTGGGAGGGAGAGCCTTTACGATTGCAGCGGCACGACCCTGGAATGAACTTCCAACTGAGATGAGACAGATGGAAGACCTGTTGCAGTTTAGTAAGAAACTAAAGACCTGGCTTTATCCCAGAATATAATTCCTATTTCTCCGATAGTCCCTTGGAACATTGTCTCTCCCACTGCACTTACGATGGTAGGGACCACACATCTTAGCGCCAGGATACCCGTTGGGTCACAGTTCGCTTTATAAGTACTGATAACATTAACATTAACATCCAAGCGTCCCGCCTCACGCAGTGAACACAGCACCTGTATTACCTTCTTGTTCTCTATGCTGCCAATCTTCCCAACTTTCTCCTTGAAATTGTTTTTGTTTCCCTACAAACTACCAGCCACTAGGTCACCTAACACAAGATAGCTGTATGAAGCCCAAACCACCCAGGGGTATGCCCTTGCTACAGCGCAACTGTAGCCCAAAACCTGCAGTCGCCTGGACTGTACCACTCCCCCCAAAAATCCTGAGGGTCATATATCCCCCTGGTCAGTTGCCCCCCAAAATCCCTATTCCTTCACTATAGCGGTTCAGGAAGCCTCGAGTTTCGGCAGAAATAGTCTTTCTACTCTGCATATTCTTGGCCATCTCTACACAACTATGAGCACACTTGAGTGCTTGTTCTGGTCATTAGGACATATGGCGGGGTTTGAACTTTCATAAAAGGGAAGAGGCTGCAGCTCCATTTAAACTGTACGAGACGCTCTGTTATTACATTCCTATTTGAAGATTTTAAGTTGTTTAATTAAGACTTAGATTACTTTTTGTAATTGTTATCTCTTAAAATGTGCTTCACATAAGGGTCATTGTAATTAGTCGATTAGTTGTGTGAGTCATAAATGGATAGGAGTTTTGTTAAAGTAGACTTATAATAGTTTAACTTTTTACAATACTTGCTCTTTGAGGTAGGCTGGCTTGAAGTCACAGGCTTACTTCCATTTGTTCCTTCACATTGCTATAGTTATTTAGAAAGCCTTGAGTTTCAACAGTAGTAGCTTTCTTCTCTGCCTATCCTTGGTCATCTTTACAGTTATGAGCTTACTCAAGGGTGTGTTGTGGTTAAGGGTCAAGTGTTTTGGTTATACTTCCATACAAAGGGAAGAGGCCGTGTCTTGGTTGGGGGCAATGTACAACGTATCATGCCAAAGGCAAGCCTAACTGTGCCCTTTCTTACCAGAACTTAATGGTTTATTGATGAATGAAGTGGGCATTGGTGTGCGTGAGGCTTTCACTACCAGGGGTGGGGGGGAGTATCCAAGACAAATGTGGGGTACCAGGTGGGCTTACGGGATGTTGCCCAAACTGGTATGATGTTGCCAGTCTGCTTAACTTAAAGAAAATAGTTCTGCTTGTCCCTTTCACATCCACATCCACAGTGACTCAAGCTAGCACAGCACTTATTAATTTCTCAGCCAAATGGGCACAATACAATCCAGCCTTTTGCAGACTCTTGTTCTCTTCACATTACTCCTCTCCTTTATTTCGTATTTTCACCTAGACCCTTCCTGTCACATCCACCATTAATTACTCTCATGTTGTATCTCCACAGGATCAATTAACGTGTGTCCTTTTCAATATGCGATCTTTAGGAAACACAAGTGGGAACTTTTTCCCTCTTAGAAACTGTTCAGAAAATGGGTTGCTTACAGACATATGACTTCCAAACTCCTCTGCTCCTAATTCTCTGCCACAATAGGAAACAAAGGATTGGGGACGGGTCGTGTTAGACTTTACATCTCACATAAGGGTGCACTTGCTGTACTTGCATAGACTACCTGGAAGAGGTATTGCTGGCATGATCCTCTATATCAAACAACACCACCATGTACCTTATTTTATCTACTGGTGTTCCACTGTACATTCAGCACTTCTAGAGGATTTTGTTGAAATTGTTGGTTCTGTCGCTATAAGAAAGTGGGTTATTAGTTGCAAAGAATGTGGGTTCTTCAAAAGTAACAAGTCCTCAGCCTTCCATCTACTGCTAACTAAGTAACCGGTTGTAGCTCTTGACTCTCTCAGGGTAGTGAGGCAGAGCAATCCACAGGCACACAACAAACACCCAATAGACAATTGTCGAGCCAGTGCTTTTACTTATAAAAACAGAAAGTACTTCATTATACACACATTACCCAAATTAATTTATAAATATGGACAGGATAGCAGGGGAAATACCTATGACAAATCCTTCCTCACAGTTCACACTCCTAATGAGCCCTGAACCCTAATATCAGTATACCCTCCACATATGTTTCGCATAATATAATGAAGTGTAGTACTAAAAAGGCATGCATATTGAATTTGTCAGGGTGCCATCACATTAATAAAAGTTGGAATTTGTCATATTAAACCCCTGCAGCACCTTTAAAAAAGCTATGGATGTTACCATCTTACATTGATATTCATTATGACTCGCTGACTCACTATTAACTTTGCAATTGTTCTGAAGGCATTTCCTTGGCCTTCATCAATACCTGTAGTGATTCACTGCTCAAGGAAAATAGTGTTTTGCTACTGGTGGTGCACTCCAGCTGCCAGAAGTGTTTACTATAGGCCTTCTGGCCTCTTACTGTTGCAATTCTTGGGGAACTTGGTTTTTACTGTTCTCCCTCCTCACACTGGACCTGTCACCTATCTTAGTTAGCACTTGCCACTTCGCCTGTGCTCGGGGCCTTTCTCAGTATCACCCCAGGATCCCAGGGCAGAGTTTTGTTAAAGTAGACTTATAATAGTTTAACGTTTTACAATACTTGCTATTTGAGGTAGGCTGGCTTGAAGTCACAGGCTTACTTCCATTTGTTCCTTCACATTGCTATAGTTATTCAGAAAGCCTTGAGTTTCAACAGTAGTAGTCTTTCTTCTCTGCCTATCCTTGGCCATCTTTACAGTTATGAGCTTACTCAAGGGAGTGCTGTGGTTGCAAGGTCATGTGTTTTGGTTATACTTCTATACAAAGGGAAGAGGCTGTGTCTTGGTTGGGGGGGCAATGTACAACCTGTCATGCCAAAGCTAAGCCTAGCTGTGCCCTTTCTTACCAGAACTTAATGGTTTATTGATGGATGAAGTGGGCAGTGGTGTGCGGGAGGCTTTCACTCCCGGGGGTGGGGGGCGGTATCCAAGAAAAATGTGAGGTACCAAGTGGACTTAGGGGATGTTGACCAATCTGGTATGAAGTTGCCAGTCTGCTTAACTAACAGAAAATTGTTCTGCTTGTCCCCTCCACATCCACATCCACAGTGACTCAAGCTGGCACAGTACTTATTAACTTCTCAGCCAAATGGGCACAATACTATCCAAAATGATATAAGTGGTGAGAGGAGCACTCCTTATCTTTTACGGTTATTTTTAAACTGAACTTAAGTTTTTATAAAGTTAACATAAGCGTGCAACAGAGGTAGCACGTTTGTCCTAACCGTGCCTAAATTGAAGTCCTATCTTAAGTGTGGGACACACTTAACCTCGTTGCACTGTTGCTATATGTGGTTCAAGGATTGAACAACACTACATATTAAACAGTTTTCACACAAATAAATGAATAAACATCTGTGTTTGAGGAATACAAGGTCGTCAAATTTTACTACACAAAATTATAAACATTCTCTTATAAACATTCCTGAAATTTTTGAGAATATTTTCAAGAATATTAATAAAGCAAACAATCAAATTGATGAATCTTCTCTTGAGCCCAATGCATTTCGAGCTTTACAAGCTCTTCATCAGGGGCCTGAAACTGAAATAAACATGATATCAACTAACTCGAATTCAAGAAAACAAGGTTTCAGACTTTACATGGCAAAAATTCCAAATTTAAAAAAGACTCATGAAAACATATAAGTCTTGTAGATGAAACTTCACAGCTATATTACCTGGAACGCTGCTCTACTTTACAAATTACGGGGAGACTCGTGGCAACTAGACCAGACTAGACTTGACGGATCACAGCAACCGGCATCCACAGCCTGCTAAACGAAAGAGAACTATTACTAACGGGCTTTAGGGACTGCCAGACTCTCAAAACGAAGACTCCTAACTCAGAAACCTTACCTCCGTCAAAAGCGTCACGTAGGAGACTGCTCAAGCTCACGATCTGACCGAGTGCGGGTGATTCCGGAAACCGCTACTCACTACATTTCCTGGCACGTCTATTAGAGATCAAAGCTGTGAAGACTAAAAACGGACTAGTCCTCTGACTACGAGTGAACAGAAAGAATCGTCACTAACAATAATAGGCAGGGAAAGCTCATCTAAACCAGAACCTAGACTGGGACTGCAACGGGAAAAAATGGTGAGCCTAAACTTAGACTACAACTGATGCTAAAACCGAATTCAAAACGAGGTAAGGTTTCTGAGTTAGGAGTCTTCGTTTTGAGAGTCTGGTAGTCCCTAGAGCCCGTTAGTAATAGTTCTCTTTCGTTTAGCAGGCTGTGGATGCCGGTTGCTGTGATCCGTCAAGTCTAGTCTGGTCTAGTTGCCACGAGTCTCCCCGTAATTTGTAAAGTAGAGCAGCGTTCCAGGTAAAAAAGCTGTGAAGTTTCATCTACAAGACTTATATGTCTTGTCCAACACGCTCTAGATTTTCACCTTCTGTATTTGTTTTTTTAGGACTCTGTCAATAATCGTTTTTGGACAGTGAGTATGGATGAATTTTTCACGCACCACGGTGTGGTCTCTGGCTTTATCCTATCACTCTATCACTTTACTTTACCAATTTTTAGATGTGTTTTCATGAGTCTTTTTTAAATTTGGAATGTTTGCCATGTAAAGTCTGAAGCCTTGTTTTTCTTGAATTCGAGTTAGTTGATATCATGTTTATTTCAGTTTCAGGTCCCTGAGGAAGAGCTTGTAAAGCTCGAAATGCATTGGGCTCAAGAGAAGATTCATCAATTTGATTGTTTGCTTTATTAATATTCATGAAAATATTCTCAAAAATTTCAGGAATGTTTATAAGAGAATGTTTATAATTTTGTGTAGTAAAATTTGACGACCTTGTATTCCTCAAACAAGGATGTTTATTCATTTATTTGTGCGAAAACTGTTTAATATGTAGTGTTGTTCAATCCTTGAACCACATATAGCAACAGTGCAACGAGGTTAAGTGTGTCCCACACTTAAGATAGGACACAATACTATCCAGCCTTTTGCAGACTCTTGTTCTCTTCAAATTACTCCTCTCCTTTAGTTCGCATTTTCACCTAGACCCTTCCTGTCACATCCACCATTAATTACTCTCATGTTGTATCTCCACGGGGTCAATTAACTGGTGTCCTAGTTCCCACTTGTGTTTAGGAAACACAAGTGGGAACTTTTTCCCTGTTGTTAGAAACTGTTCAGAAAATGGGTTGCTTACAGATATATGACTTTCAAACTACCCTGCTCCTAATTCTCTGCCACAATAGGAAACAAAGAATTGGGGACGGGTCATGTTAGACTTTACATCTCACATAAGGGTGCACTTGCTGTACTTACATAGACTACCTGGAAAAGGTATTGCTGGCATGATTATCTATATATAAGTGTTTACTTTAGGGCTTCTGGCCTCTTACTGTGGCAATTCTTGGGGAACCTGGTTTTTACTGTTCTCCCTCCTCACACAGGACCTGTCACCTATCTTAGTTAGCACTTGCCACTTCGCCTGTGATCGGGGCTTTTCTCAGTATCACCCCAGGATCCCAGGGCAGAGTGCAATCCCTACCTGCACCCTCCAGATCCTATGGCCTCCTTGGCCACTTGCAGAACACCTGAGTCAGTGGAAGGCAGGTGTCACGTCCTTCTGGAGGTCACCCTCTTGTTGGATCATTGATATGCTCCTACTCCAACGACTCTCCAGTGGTATTGGATTTAGAACTCCTCCATCATCGAACCTCAGCCTTCACTCGCTGATTCCCAATGTACTCTCTTCCGGATTCACCTTCGAAACCGAGTTAGCACAAATCATGAGACTGTTTTACTGATAACATAGGTTCAGTTGACACTTTTGACATGGTGTGGGAGACCATCAGGGGGAGGGTTATCCCAAAACATGCAGGAGTACTTGGGTCCCTCCGGGATGGATTAACGCTTTTAGAAAAAGAAATATCAGACCTGGAGTTGAAGCATCAGAGATTGGGGGATAATCAAGCCTTAAGTGACATTCAGACTAGGCTATTAAATATTATGAAATAGCCACCAGTGAAGTCAAGCATATGGGCAAGTATGCAGTTGCAAGGACATTCAGGGAGGGTGAATGTCCGGGGGCCACGTTAGCTGTGCTGGTCCACCAAAGAGAGAAACAGAAGTGATCCAGGATGAAAATGGCCAACCATTGTACAACACAGACCAAATAGCAGAGAGATTTTGCATGTACTATGCTGATTTGTATCAGTTCCGAATACCTCCAGATGACACTACCACTGCGGATTATCAGGAGCATATAAAAATGACACCCCGGAACATAGGGAGCATTCGATGGCACCAATATGGGTTGCGCTCGCTGGTATGCAGGTCGAGAAGGTGTCGAGCACAGACTGCATTACTGTGGCCTTCTATAAGTCGTACCAGGACCTTATATTACCGTACATTGCCACATTGTATGAAGAGATGTTACAGTCTGAGGTAATGCCCCCATCAATGAATGAAGCCTTGATTGTAACACTCCTGAAGCCTGGCAAACAACCCAATCAATGTTCCTCGTACAGGCCTTTGTCTTTATTAAATGTAGACACTAAACTGTTTGCCAAAGTACTAGCCAATAGATCAGCATAAATAATACCAGAGTTGTGCGGCCGGAGCAGGTTGGCTTCATTCCAGGCCGTCATTTGACTAGCAATCTTAGAACATTGTTTGACACTGTACAGCAAGTTGACCCGGAAGTGAGGGCAGCAGCTGTCTTCCAAGACGCCGAAAAAGCGCTCAACTCTGTCGAGTGGGGTTCACGCGGGCGGTTCTGAGGCAGATTAGGGTTGGGGATGTGTTTTTACGGTTGGTCAGAGTTCTATATCATGAGCCAATGGCTTGTGTTCTCATTGGTACAGTAATCACACCTTCGATTACAATCACAAGAGGCACCCATTAGTGCTGCCCGCTGTCGCCATTACTATATGCACTAGTGGCGGAGCCGCTGGCATGTGTACTCTGGAAATACCACGGGCATAGAGGGCTGAATTACCCAGGTTAAAACTCGTAATATCCTTGTATGATGATAATACATTGCTGTACGTCCTGACCCGGGGAGAAACCAATCACCCATGATGCGGGCGGTGGTTTAGTTCAGAGGCCTCTCAGGCCTAAGCGTGAATTGGGATGAATCTATAATTTTTGCACCAACCCCCCCCCATGATGCCACTGGCACTAGAATTTCCCCTGCGATGGACAACAGATTCTGTGCGTTGTCTGGGGATACAGATTCATACAGATCCAGCGGTTGTTCTGTCAGACAACTACGGGAAGGCAATATACAAAATGGAAGACAATGTGAATCGCTGGATCAAGTTGCCATTGTCCCCTATGGAGCGCATAGCCATTATGAAGATCGTAGTGCTTCCCAGAGTCTTCTTTATATTTCAGAATATACCTATGCTTTTGCCGAGAACAGTCTTTGTTACTTTGTGCTCTTTATTGATCAGACTGGCATGGGCCAGAAACAACCAAGAGTTCGATGGGACGTCCTCACTTTACCGTATGATATGGGGGGGTCTTAATTCACCAGATCTAGAACTGTATTATAAGGCTCTTCCTCAGATAATATTTAGTCCTCCAAAGCTCCAACATGGGGTCTTTGACTCTTTGAATGCCACAGTACATTCCTGGCGGAGTCTGCTAGAAAAACAATCAGGCTCATTAAGTATACTCCCCACATCTCAATAGAATAGTGCCCCTGGTTCTCAGTAGGACTGGAAAAGAGCATAAGAGCTGCTACCCACACACTGGTGATAACCAAGATGAGGGATTTCTTTCAGGACGGGGTGGAGGAAGAGTGGGAGACCACCCAAGGACCTGAGCGCACACCTTCAGCTTTCACACAATATCATGGTTATAGAGTCCGACATTCATTGTGGGAATTACTGGGGCTGGAGATGCAGGAACCCACGGACATGCCAGAGCTTTCATTTTTGATAAAGAAAGATGCTCCTGACAAGTTAGTGTTGACACTTTATGCTCATGTGCAGGAAGCGCGCAGGCCAGGCGTGACTAAAGCATGACTGGATTGGCAGAGAGACTTGGATAGATAATGACGTATTGTGATATTGTTGCGCCAGAAAAAAAGATATATCATTGAATAGGAGACACAGATTAATACACTTTAAATATATAAACCGTGTTTATTATACACAGGAGAGACTGTTCCGATATTGGTTTGAGAGACACTGCGGACTGTCTGCAATGTCGCAGGAACGAGGCCGGGTTTCTGCATGTTGCCTTGTGCTACCCATGGATATATGAATACTGGGAAAGGGTTTTCCTTGAGTTGGATGCTATAACTGGCTCCACCATCAAGATGGATCCAATGTTGGATCTGCTGGGTTATGATAAAGACATAGATAAGGAAGTTGGTAGCCATTGGTTTACTGCTAGCTAAGGGCAGATTGTTGATGCTTTGGGCCAGGGGCCCCACACCAACATTAAAAGGGCATTCGGACATGATATACTGTAATGTGCAATAGTTTGTCTGCAGTGAACTCCAGACACCACAGAGCCAAGAATTATTGGACCCCATACCAGACATAATTAGTGGGTAAAGACATGGCAGATACAGAGCGAGGACAAGAGTAAAGGAAGTACTTATCGGAGGGTAGTGGGGGTAGAGCGGTGCGCAGCACAGGAGGCTGTTTAGCATTATTTTTGCGCTATAGTAGAGAAAACATTCGACCTTTTGTTATAATAGGGTGACGTACACTTCTTGAGAACTCACCCCTGTGATGGATGTCTGTCAATAGTTTGGAGGTAGGCTTTTATACTATGCCTGTTCAAGTACCTGGAGTGTTATATTGGCTGACATTGACTTTCACCAAATGCTCTGTATTTAATTTATATTGTATGATATGACATTGTGGAGCGCATTCAGATGGTTAGTGTGATTTCTGAAAAATGTCAATAAAATAAAATTTAAAAAAATAAATAAACTACAGTTGTAGCTAAATTAAACAATTTAACTAAAAAATGTAAAAGAAGCATACAGACTTTTCAGTAATCACTACCGATGTACATATCCACTCTATTATTGCCCATTCATAAGGCCTGTCAAGGTTAGCTCCAATCCCTAAAAGGGTCCCGTCTATGACAGGCTACCTGTGTGCAGATAGCCTTGCGCCCTTAAACGGTAGAGCGTTGTGTGTGTATATTGGTACACGTACAACCAGCCTACAGCCTCTTACCATAGCTCTACACTAGTGGACCTTATCTTAAACTATGGACACAGATGGTTAGCACTCTCAATCCATTATAAAAAAGATTACAGTGAGTGAGACTCAGTTAGTGAGATTCACTGCAGATGTTCATAAAACAGGTAGTCTGAAAAGCAAAAATATCATGGGGGATTGAATGGGGCAGAACCCATGTCTCACAGTCGCCCTGAATGGAGGAAAACATTACCACCTCAGGTGTCTTTAATAGCCCATCTGATGTAGACTTTAGAAGTATTTGCTGGGAGCTGTGTTAGTAAATAGGAGTGCTGCAAACAGAGCAGGGCACAAAATCAACCTGGATAAGTTACTGTGCAAAACATTTACCCTAGTTTTGGACTAATTACTTCCTAATATTTTTTAAGCTTTACATTAGCTTGAAACAGGAACTGTTTACCCACCTGGAAAACTGGAAGCTCCCTTCCCAATAAACAAGAAAAGAGTGTCCAATGGTAGTATTCGACCACCGTCAGGAGCAAGTAAACGGCTTCACTTAAGGCGTTAAAGAAAGCCCTCACTCACCACCTAGTGATGACATGCTTCATCATCGGGCCCCACCAAAGAGACAGAGTGTCTCTTTGGTGTGCTACAATGCCAGATTTTACTGCGGAGCGGGTTGGTGAGTTCAGGCAGTGTTGTGCAAAGAAAACTAGTGAGTGGTGGATGGTTAAAAAAGTGGTCCGTAGTGTATCAAAATTAACTTTATTCTAATGATCTCTAAGGACGGGTTAATAAAAACTTATGTGTTGGAAATTAGTCCACAATTAGTTGAGTGATTGTTTTCCTAAATATCAGTCGACATGTTTCAGCCACGAAACGGTATGGATTTACCTAGCATTCATCAGGACTCAGCGTGTACTAAAACCTGGTGGAATGGACTCTCTAAGGCCCACCCTTACCTAGGGACGTGAAAGTGAAAATTAACAAAAAGGTGTAAAGTGCAAAAAAATTAGGAACGAAAATCGTCTTCCTAATTACTCCTGGTTTAGGAGGCTTCCAGCTTTACGGTTTCTGTACCTGTAGGTAGAAAAGACAAGGACGTACATAAAGGACAAAACATACATTGAGTAATGATGCTGATCACTTATGTCAATCCATAGTGCGCCAGTGTGTGGTTTAAGAGACATTCGTGGTAAAATAACAATATAGTTATCACCACCATGGCCCCCAGACTTTTAGCTGCTAAAAGTGGGTAGTGCTTAAGCATGGGCAAATTTTGCGAATTCGCGATCCGCAAATTTGCGGATTTGCGAATTCGCGATCCGCAAAATTCGCGAATTTGTGCGAATTTGCGGATTTTTGGTTTTTTGCATGTTCACTGGGTTTTTTGCGTGTTCGCTAGGTTTTTTGCGTGTTCACGGGGATTTTTGCGTCTTCGCGAGCCGCTTGCATAGCGAAGTTACCCATGCAGTCGTTTATGGGAGAGGGAGAGAGAGATAGATAGATAGATAGATAGATAGATAGATAGATAGATAGATAGATAGATAGATAGAGAGAAAGAGAGGGAAAGAGAGAGGGGGGAGAGAGAGAACGAGAGGAAGAAAGAGAGGCCGGATCTCTGAAGGGCCAGATTCCTGAGTTGCCCCTACAGAACATACAGCTTTTTATTTTTAGCAAAATGCATATGAAAATTGTGCTGTAAAGGTCTCTTTTAGTTTAACCCCTCCTGACAACTCAAAATGGGTGTATTTGCCATCCTCTCCCTTCTTCCTGTTTTTTATATCTGTAAGTGCTTCCTGATGAGGTTTAATTCCTTGGACAGGTGCCTCGTTGCCTACTTGTAACTATTCTCTGACCCTGCTTCAAGGGTCAGAGCAGGGTCAGAGAATAGTTGCAAGTAGGCAACGAGGCGCCAGGAAGCAATTAGCAGCAGGTGTCCAAGTTGAAGTTAATTTGTTTGTAACCCTTTTGTAAAAGGTTACAAAGAAATTAGGTTCAACTTTTGCACCTGCTGCTGTAACCCTTGCTTGGCTGAAAATTCTTCCCCGCTGATTCGCGGATTATATTGCGATTTCGCGAGATTCGCGGATCGCGAAATCGCGGAAAATCCGCCAATTCGCCCGCGAAACGGATTTTACGCCCACCCTTAGTAGTGCTCTGTATTATTCGTGTTATGAAAAAATTGTGTTGCTTAAAAAGGAAGGGTATTTCCTTTATTGCTATCAAATTAAGATGCAGGCTCGATCGCGCTGACAGATTAAAAAATCTCACTTTTGTGGTGTTAAGGATTCACACCATGGGTCCCAGGAGGGGGGTGGGAATGTAATTGGCACACCCTGCGAAATGCCGAGACAAAGGGAGTAAACATACAGTAAGTCGCATAGCATTAGATAAGTACTTAGCTTAGTGGTGAGATCGTAAGTTGATTTCAGTTTCTACTCACGCCCTCGACGCTCGGCACCCACTGTGTACCTGCATCTACCCTCGACCGGACCCCGAAGATGTGGACGCGAGGCAGGGAGAGCATTAAATGGATGTTTTTTTGCTGATCAGCTTCCGGGTGGGCGTGAACGAACTCCGTTGATGCCCATATGACGTTATTGTGTGGGCCAATCAAGGAAGGTATTGTCTGTAGTTATGGTGACCACAGGCATTCAGATCGAAGCGTTCGCTCTCTCCAGTGGAATGGAGGCTTGGTCAGGTGCTCCAATCGGAAGTCCGTTGCTACAGAGCCCGGGAGTTTGTTTACGTGAGAGATGTGTACACCACATTGTGCTAGGCTATCCAACAATTATGAGAATGACTGAGTGACAAAGGTCCCATAGTATTCATTTGATCACAGAGTTCCATGGGATATCGTCATTTAGTCCAAGGAGGCGGGTCCCAAGCCTATAGACCCACCGCTGTTCTTTATCAAGAAGACGGTGATTGATGTTATTGCCACTGCTCACATGTTCGATAACTGTCCATTGCATGTCATTTGTTGTGTGGTTGAGTTCGAGAAAGTGTCTGCTCATTTTAGTTGTAGATAACCCTTCTGCTGGTCATGCCTACGTAGCGCAGTTCGCAGGGGCACGTGATGAGATATATCACGTTTTGCATGTTGCAGTTGGTGTGATCTCTCTGCATCCACGTCTTGCCCGGCTCGAGTTCTAATATTTTTGAGTGTGTCGTCAGGTGGCAAACGCTGCAGTTAGAGCATGGGAAATGGCCAACCACTTTTGGTAAGCCCCAGGTGTCAGTGACTGATCTTACAGTCTCTGTGGCTTTTGGTTTTGGTTGTGTGTGGACCAGGGCATCCTTTAGGCTGTGTCCCTTTTTAAATGAGAAGAGCGGTTTCTCTCACGTTTTGTTAGTACTGGACAGTGTTCTCCAGTTCTTATTGATTGATTTCTTCACAATGTTTGACAATGTGCTGTGTGTCGTTACACATGTCAGTGGAATGTCTTTTGTATTGTTGACCCTGTCCTCAAGGAGCGCTTCCCTTGGCTGGTTACGCGCTCTTTTATAGCCCTTGTTCAAGATTGCATTGGGATAGCCTCTCGCCTTTAGCTTCGCTGATAGATCCGCAGATTGAGTTTTGAAATCTTGTAATTCTGAACAGTTCCGCCTCAACCGTAGGTACTGGCCGTAGGAGAGGTTTTCTTTTAGAGGGCGAGGATGAAAACTAGTGTACTCTAGGAGGTTGTTTTTTGCAGTGGGCTTGTGATATGTCTTGGTGGTGAACTTTGTTCCAGTGACTCGGATTGTTACATCCAAAAAGGTTGCCTCAGTTTTACTGGTGGCATACGTAAATTTCAGGTTGGGGTCTAGAGTATTGACCCAGGTAAGGAAAGACTGTAGCTGTTCATCGTCACTGGTCCATATGACCAGGACATCATCAATATAGCGCCGCCAGATTTTGATGGACGTGGAGAAAGGGCTATCTGGTAGCAAGATGTATTTCGCCTCAAAGTCTGCTACATAAAGGCCTGCCACACTGGGGGCAAATGTGCTGCCCATAGAAGTTCCAGTGCATTGAAGGAAAAGGTTGCCTTCATAGGAGAAGAAGTTCTCTTTAAGCGCCAAAGTTGCACACTCCAAGATGAATTCTTTTGAGGTCTGGTAGTTCCAAGTGATAGAATCTAGAGCCGCCCCCAGGACCTTGATGGTATCGTCCTGGGGGATGCTGGTGTATAGGCTCTCAATGTCAAGCGTAACTAGTGTCACTGTACTTTCAGCGAAACTCAGGTCCTGGAGTAACTGGAGGAGGCTCTTAGTGTCCTTGAGATAGGTTGGGGTACTCTGGACTATCGGCTTCAAGTAATGGTCACAGAAGCGCGATAATGGCTCCAGCAAGGAGCCAATCCCCGACACGACCGGACGTCCGGGTGGGGGCATCCAATTTTTGTGCGTTTTTGGCAGTGTGTAGAAATATGGAGTTATGCTCTCATTAGTACTGAGAAATGAGAGCCCGCAGAGACGCCGGTCAAATTACGCATCGCTCACGAAACCCGACTTACGCGGATGTTCGTGTCTTCAACGGGGACGCTCTGAATCTCCTTAACGATATTCGATACGTTGAGTGATCCCCAGTGTCCAACGGCCCCGGGTCTACCCCTCCTATCAAGCCGGAACGCCCAATTTAGGAGTTACTGAAACATCGTTTTAACTGCGGATTTGTCCTGACTTTGATCATTGACTATCAAGCACCGAGTATTTAGGTTGCTAGCCCCCCTCCCCTTCGTCCTGATGAAGACCCCGACGCAAGGACTCCATTTATTCCTTCCCAATCTGGGGTCGAAACGTCGACAAATCCCCGTTCGATCACAGCCCCCCCCTACCCACTACTTCAGCATATCATGTAACGTGGGGCATGTGTACTATGAAATATTGTGCTGATCTATGACCGTTTGATGTATATTGATTATTGAATTATTGCTATTTCAGATATATATCTGTTTTTATTGTCACTATTCCCTACCTGCACTACCCTCACTATTTCACGTCCTCCTTACCTCCAGGGGCACCATTTCAACCTCCTTGAAACTTACAATGTTTGATACGATATCTATTGGTTTGTTCTACAATGTGAATAAAACATTGTAGACGCATTCTCTGTTTTTTGTACTTAATTTTATGTATATTTAATCACCCTCCCTCAGCATAGTTCTGACTGAGCAAGCGGCATTCCTGACTGGAATTCGGTACCAGCGCTGGAAACTGACCCCCTCACTGTCGAGCGCTGGTCCACTATCGACCCCCCTTACCCCGCGCTCTCCTGAGCTAGCTCATCTGGCCCCACGAGTAGCGCTGCTGCGCCTGGACACAACCTCCATGAGGTGCTATTGATTCCCCCACTCAACGCCGCAGCCCGGAGCTGTTTGTGCCGTCTGAGGCACCTGAGGAGGCCTTGTCCCCGTCACGGCATCGGCGCCGCCCATGCGACCCCCCTGAGGCGTGGCCGTCCTGCTGCGCGGCTGCCAGCAGGAGGCCTTGTCCCCGTCACGGCATCGGCGCCGCCCATGCGACCCCCCTGAGGCGTGGCCGTCCTGCTGCGCGGCTGCCAGCCGTCGCATGGTGACCTGCGCCAGCGGCGATCTCCCCCTCGGCGGCCCCCATAAGTGAGGAGAGGGCCGCCGCCTCCCGTAAATCAGGCCGCGGTAGGCCTGAAGCCAGAGCGGGCCCCACGTGACCAGGGAGCTCCTCCGCCCCGCCCTTGGGCGCCGCGCTGCCATTGGCTAAGGCAGGCGCGCCCTCGAGGTGGGCGACCCGATTGGCTGGAGCAGCCCCGGCCTCGGTCCTGATAGGCCCCAGCCCGGAGCTTTGCCGGTGGGCCCGGAGAAGGCCCGGATCCATCGTGGAGGGGGCCGTGGAGCCCAGAAGCCCCCCTCCGTTCAGCCTCACATGTTGATCTCCCTCCGGCCCGGCGCTGGTGCCCAGAAGCCGCACCTGCACCGCGCCGGGCCAAGGGGGGGCCCCGGGAAGGCCGGAAACCCCTCCCCTCCGCCAGCGTCTGCGCAAGGGCCCCGGAGGGCCGAAAACTCAAGGTAACCCCCGGGGAGGAGGGTGGTAGGCCGGGTAAGGCCCCGAGGTCGCCCCTCCCCTGGGGAGAGCTGAGACTGGGCCCCGTTGGCCCCCCCTTTAATGTGCCTTGAGAGATGGGAGGCTGGGGACAGACACTTTCCCTACTGCATTGTTCTGCCTGCCAGTTTTAGGCCTGAAGCCTGTCAATGGAACTGTGGGTTTACACTTGGCTATCGTATAATCCACTTCAGTGACTGTAGGGGTTTGATGGCCATCTTAGGTGGCCTGCATTGTTCATGCCTGCATCGTTCATGCCTGCTAATGGAATGGTGATCTTTTTCACTGTGCTGAATTTCTTGCAGGGGCGGGCCTCTACAGTTCCTGATGGGGCTGAACTGTGATACTTATTGATTCATTCCAGTATTATTTTGATGGTCTGATCTTGGTTGCAAGACTGTTGATATTTACTAGAGGAAATGCTTATGATTGCCTCCTACAGATTAATCCATGATTCATGAAACTACCTTTTAGCCTGCTGAATAGTATAACGCCACAGGCTGTGTTCTTTGGAGTTTTCGGCTGTACCGAAAGTACTTAATGAAATGTTTTACCACTTTACCAGAATTGCATTTTAAAAGGTGTTCCTGAAATGTTTTAATGAGGTACTGAACTGAAATGCTAATGATTTGCTAATGCATTATTTGCTCTGATCTAAAGCCTACATAAAAGATCTTGATTTTCAAATACTACTACTGGTGTGGTCTCCATTATTGTGCCCACTTCGTGTCTCAGTGGATGAGTGTGTTAAGTAGCTGCTTTACACGTCAGCCCCTGGCTGCCTTCCTGCTCGAGCCATGCTACCCCCCGGAGAACTGGTGGGCCCAGTTCTTACAATCTCTATCTCCTATTACCAAGAATGGCTTAGTTTTGGAAATATTCGTGCTAAGCGTGAATATCTCCAAAAGCTAACGCCTGCCCTGACCAGTTCTTAGCCATGTTATTCAGTGAGAGGTGGATAACATGGCTAAGAGCATTGTCACGGTAATGCCTGAATATCGCTGTATTGACAGCGATATTCACGCATTTCGCCCGTTTTTTAATGCTTCGGAGATAAACCTTGATAATAGCAAGGTATCTCAGCGATAAAAACAGGTGAAGGGCGGCGATAGGAATATTCCCCCTAAGCCAACATAGCGATAATTATCGCTAGTTGCTGGTAATATGCTCCCTAATATTTACCCTGCAATTAAGGCAAATTATAGGTCTATTTCTCGATTACCTGCAGTCTCTAAGATTCAAGAGACATTCCTTGCCCACTGGCTGGCTGACTATCTTGAAGAACATCAAAGCTAATGAAAGTCAAATGGGCTGTGGTGTACCATTGGGCTCTATGCTTTCGCTGATTATTTTTTTTATATCTAAATTCAGCTGCTGACCACAATTATCAGAGAATATGGCTGTATCATAGTCCTGGATACTGACAACACCAAGTCTATCCTGAGATGCAATACATCAATATTAGAGATTCAAGATGGTGCCTTTCAGTCACCCTGCAATGGTTGCACTGCAAATGTTTGAGGCTTCATGGATCCAAAACTGACATGTTATTAGGAAAGAATTATCCATGGTTACCCATCATTATTCCTCTAATTTAGACTTCGCTCCAGTCCCAGCTGAGAAAATAAAGAGCATAGGGCTTCATCTTGGTAAGAAGCTCATCCTGGCCCTGCGAGTCAACTTGGTCTTCTCTTCATGTTTTCTTCATTTGAGAAAAGAAGTCTCCTCTTTATTCCTACTCATCTCTGAGCCTTAGTGGTAAATTAAGACCACAATTTAAGACTGCATTACGCTATTGCTTGCTATCCGGGTCTCCTAGATAGATCTATGTGCAGGTTACAAAATATACAGAGACTGGTAGTAAGATTAGTTTTAAACCTACAAACATTTTATATGATCTCTGAGGTCCAGTGAAATTTACACTGGCTTTCAGTTTGAAGACCAATCTAATTTAAGGCTTGAAAGCATAAAGCATTTTAAATACAATGTCCTCTGTACTTGTACAGGCTGCTACCTGATATTTCAAAGTTCACCCTCCTTAGTGTAGCAGGCTATCTTTAATGATAGTCCCACACTTTGTCAAGGCAAGACTGGGCAATCGAGCACTCTCACCGGTGTCCCCCACTATATGAAATGCTCTACCCCTCTCTTTTCAGCTGCAGAATCCTAGTTAGAAAATCTTTTAGTTAGATTTGACTGAAGTCACTTTTCCATTTTTCTAGCAGTTGTAGTGCCATCAAGCCCTTGGGCATCTGTATATGTTTTGTAAGTAATTCAGTCATTAATTCAGCGTAGTAGATGAGGCGAGCCATTAACACTACAACAAACAGAAGAATTGTACATATACCAGTATGCGCTTGAACTAGTAATTAAAGATGCTAGAAAGGATAACAAGATAGCATACTGTAGGTACTTTAGTGACAATATTAAAAGCACATAATATTAGTAGCATTACTTCAGGGGTATTATGACATTTTTGAGATTTAGAATGTGGGATTGATGTTTTTTAAAGATTTCTGGAAGCAAAAGGTTATTAGATCATCTGGAAAGACCTTCAGTGAATGGGGCCGAGTAAGTGAAGTGAAGTTGAGCAGTAAGGAGCACAGGGAGGTTTTAGCCCAGAAGAATACAGTGGTCAAATAGGAGGATAGTGGGAGATGATGTCAAGGAATGGTGGCAGGCACATATTGAACTGAAGACCAACTGGCTGTATGAAAATGAGCTTGCCTGGCATTGAAACATGGATGCAGATTAGTGATATGGAATGTTGTAGATTAAAGACTTTTGATAACTTTTTCAAAAGGAGAGGAGAATTGTTTATTGAAGCCTGCAAGCAGGCCACATTGCACACTCACAGAGAGTTAACGTGTGATCTGGGGGAATGGGAGGTGAGGGTGAATCTTTTTTTTAAGTTGAAGAGCTCAAATCTAGCTGTGGTGACTGTGGAAGCTATGACATATCCTTTTCTTAACACTTTCTAAGTGTCAAAGTGCACCCAAGGCTGTTGGATGTGGAAAATTTGCTATGCCACGTTTCTATGAGCAATTCACACCATACTATATGTGGCCACAACACACCAAGCACTTCCTAGCACATACAATACCATTCCACATCACACCATCAAAAATACACCTTGCCAAATCACATCATGCCTCCCAACTGCACATTGCAGTATGCCATACCAGTTCACTCAAGATCACAACATACAAAACTACAAAGCAAAATGTTATTCTATACTATACCATACTATAGACCATATCTTCCCAGCCAATTACACAGAGGGCTGTTTCTATAATGTGTCTTTCAAAAACAGGATCAATTATATATGATATCTTTAATACCTCTGAGGTGATATCAACTCAATGTGTATAATCATCCTCCTGACATGCCTTTGTGTTTTCTAGGTTAGATGGACCTGTCTGGGCAACCCTACCCAGGAGCATCAAAATATGATAAGACCTTAGCTTCCTTAAGAAAATCCCTAGAAATTCACTGAAAAAAACAAAGGTTAAAGTGCCATTATACTTAGGGATAGTAATAGGATCTTAGCTCATGTTTTAAAAAAAAACAACTAGAAATTCACTGAAATAAACAACGGTTACATCAACATTATAGTTAGGTGTTGAAATAAAATCAAAACAAAAATTTAAAATAAACACTGAAATTCACCAGTTATAGCTTGTTAAGGGAGCTAACTGTAACTTGCACCCGAGCCATTCACTGCTTAAGGCCTCACATAGTACATCACTCACAACAGTTAAATGTCTTTACTTTTGTGGCTCCAACCTAAAGACTCGCCACACAAAGCTAGACTGGGACTAAAGGAAGGTCTTCTCATCCCCTCAAGGATGCAAACAATTGTAGGATATTTGTAGGGAAGGGAGAACCCACAGTTATGAGCAGATTTTAACCACTGAGGTAGCACATCATACCAGCCACAATATCTCCTGGATTTACTTTTGTTGGAGGCAGTCCCAATGATTACCATAATATCTCGTAACCTCCAAGCATTTGGAGATGCTGGAACTCTCTGCTGCACTGCTGTGAATGCGTGCATGCTTTCACAACAGTCTGTGAGATCCCGGTGAATCCTCCAGGCCCTGAGGACTTTGCCACATACATATGAATAGGCACATAAGCATGAGGATGCATGTGCCAGCATACTGATGTCCACCACCCAACTACTCTTCCACCATGGCCTGGCGACCACTGTAACAAATATCAATTGCCCCAGGCAGGCATTGGGAGAAATAGTGGGTTGGCAGAAGAGATAATGCTTGAGAACACTCACCCAGGTATACATAATGGCCTAACCCCCAGGCCCTCAGCTAAGTATTATAAGCAATGAATGATGCACTTTATGTGACATATTTCTTAGAAATGTAATTTGGAACACTTTCTTACTATCCTGAGCAGATGTATATCATGTTCCTTTTTTCTTGCAGTGATGAGCTATGACTTAGGGTTAAATCAGCATACAACCTTGTGAGATGGGACCTTTATTCTCAGGAATATGTCCCCTGCTTCTAAACTGGATAGCACAGTTGTTCATTTCAAATTTGTACATCTCATCATTGGTCTATTTTGTTAAAGGTATGTTGTATAGCATGTAGTGGACTGCAAGAGGATTGTGTTACAAGAGTCTGGAAAACAATAGCAAACATCAGCTGTCTGGGAGTGTGTTTAAAAATCACAAATTATTTGACAGGCAACTTATGCCAAAGACTTCCTTGAGAGAGTATATGTTTGTCTTGTCTCTTATATGGTACACATGAAAGGCCTCTGTGGGCGTGTTGGAGTAATGCCCAATAACTACCCAAACCTCCAAAATTAGTCATAATCTATTATTTTGCCTTGAAGCTACTCCAGCTTTTAAGAGGTGCATTGAACCTTCTGTGTCCTTGTATGAATTGTAGGTCTGACAGAGCGGTTCATTCTCTTGTCCATTCCTTGTAATTAGGAGACCCAAAGAGTTGTTCATTTATGACATTGGCCGGCATTAAAAGTGCAATTATTGTTTAACTTCAAATTTCAGTTGGTGAGAGACTTGTTGAAGGCTTTAAAATGTTGTGGCATGTTACACATCACTTTCAGAATTTAGTAAGCTTAGAGTATCTTTTCAAATGAGAGTAGAACTGCATGGACTGCTGTAGGGGATATCATTTCTACTTTTAGATGCCACATATGTTCACTGAAAGCCATCAACAGATATTGATTGATGATACCAAACTGAAGAAATCTATGGATAATTCGCCCCCCATTTTTTGGGCTCTAGAATTTTCCACTTATTTATCAAGATAAGAAAAATGTGTTGTTTCACTGCTTGATTTTTTTTGTTGCAACTATTCTTTGCGCGCTACATCAATGAGTTCCTTTCTGAGTCTTTTAGGTATGACAGTATGGTTCCGTCGTACTAATACGGATTCTGTACTTTTTGATAGCACAGAGTGCTTCTGCATGATTAGAATTGAGTATTGGAAGATGTGGGGTAAAGAAGCAGGCAGCAAGATTTTCATCCTCGCCAGGTTGGTAAATTCCTTTGTAAGATTGCAGCCTGAAGTCTCACCTCTCTACTCCCAGGAGTAGCTTGGATTTAAATTTGTCATAAGTGTTGATTAGAAGTTGATGACCCATACTGACAGTAAATCATTTGCAACACAGATGTTTCTGAAAGTACTAACATAGCTATACTGAATGGAAGAGTTTGATTAATGCGACTCCCAGTTACAAAGGGCTTGCATCAACTGTGAATTCAGTGTGTAACACGGGGTTCAAATAGCCCATATGATCATCACTCCTTGTTTCAGTTCAGAAATCACTGAAAACCTTCCGACAGTTGTCTGATCAGATGTATTATTGGTCTTTCATGTAAGGGTCTCAGTGAAGCACACAACTACTAAAGGTCTCTCAAGTTGTCGCTGAGAATTACAAAAAGGTATTGTAGAAAACCTCCCTTTCAGAATTTTTTTTAGCACAGCCTGGGTATTTAAGAAATGCTTTCTGGGTGGCAAAAAGAGATCAGTTATGAACCTAAAAGAATTAAACACGTGGGTGGTGTATCGCCACTTTAAATTAGATGTCCTACAACAAAGAGACTGGATTGTTCATCTCGACTTGAAGGACACATATCTAGTTGGTCCGATCTGGGAGTCACATTGTCTTTTTCTGCTGTTTCAATAGGCGGGAAGATGCTGGAATTTTCCAGTCTCCCATTTTGCTTGTCTCCCAACCCGAGGTATTTCCCAAAAGTACTGAAACCAATGGCATCCTTTTTGGGGTTCAGAAGTTGAGGTGATCCTTTATCTGGACGACATGTTGTTCATGGTATATGCGAAACGTTTGTTACAGCACCAGGTCCATACAATGACCTCATTGCTGCAGAGCAGACTCATGAAATGAGGTTTTAGTTGTTCAAGATAGATTCAATACAGGCAGTTCAGTGACTTCCTATGCAAAAGATTTGATCCATTGAGAAGGAAATCAAAAAAGTGTTGGGTCAAGTTGCAAATGCTTTTGATACATTTAGCCGGAATAGTAGGCAGGCATCCATAAAAGTGATATAGCCAGGGCTTCTTAATTATCGGATTATACAGCGGGTGGAAATTCTCCCGTTGTGCGAACGTCTTTCCTATGCAACCAGGTAGCGTGTTCTCAAGGAGCCAAAATAGAGTTGTAATGGTGATTAAATCATATGGGGGATGTGAACGGCTGAGTCATCTCTGGGTCAAACCAGATAGGGTGTTACACTTGGACGCCAGCCACCTGGGCTGGGGAGCGCTTCATGGAGATGTGACGACAGAAGTATAATGGTCATATCTGGGATCAACACTACATTCAAATTTTTGGGACTATTAGCAGGCCCCATTGCCGCAAAGACCTTAATCAAGGAGAATTTTCAGCGCTGTGTACTTCTGAGGATGAACATTGTATCAGCATTAGGATATGGCAATCATTTATGGGGCACTAGGACAAAGATTTTGGCCGATCTGGCGAAGGGGTTCTGGCAGTTTTGCCTAAGTCGTCAGATATTGGTGAACGTGGACAATCTGCCATGCTTAGTTATTCAGTTAGCAGATTGGTAATTAAGGCATCGGCTGAATTCAATCAGCTAGAAACTGATGCCATCACTGGTTCAACAGCTGCATCGTCATTGGGGTCCAATGCCAAAGAATTCTTTTGCATCCTGAATGAATTTTCAGCTTGAAAAGTATTTCAGTTGGGGACCCAACCCAGGTGCCCCAGCGACAGATGCATTCCTGCAATATTGGGAAATAGATGTGAATTGTGCTTTTCTGCCTTTCAGAATGACTTCAAGGATGATAATTCAGACCTGGCCCAAGCAAACCAGCTAACAATTCCTAGTCACTCCTTGGTGGCCCACTCATCTAAGGTTCTTGGGATGTGTCAGTTGTCTGCCATTAACAATCTTGCCAACAAGTCTGATGAATTTGGTGAGGAAATTCATCCACTGGTGCAGCAAGTCTTTCTACAGTGATGTATCTCAGGGAGAGATGGGGCATAAAATGCCTTTCCAAACAAGCTGACAAACTCCTCAAGGAGTATTTGGCTCCAGGCCCACAAAGAGGATAAAAGGCAGCTTGGCATAGAGGATTTGGCTGGTGTTTGAAGCAACGGCTGTATTCCACTTCTTCAGTTATAGTCCTTATATTAAATTTCGCTTCTGATTTAGCAGAAGAATGCAAGGCATATAGAGCAGTGAAAATATACAGGTCAGCATTTTCAGTGGGTCATGTTCACAGGAATGGAAGTCAGCTAGGTAAACATAATTTGATCAGTAGGTTACATAAGGATGCAGTCACTTCTCTAACCTTGTTACAAAAGATTGTGGGATGCGATTGAAATGTTACAAATGTTTTTGGATTGTGGTCACCTGGTGAAATGGAGGGATGTAACATTATTAGTTTTATTCTTAGCAAGCACACTTTTTTTAAAATTGGGGAAATGCTAAAGATGCTTGTGCAGGGTGCAGTCTTTCATAAAAGTGTTCCTCAAAGACAACATTCTTTGCCATTTCCTCACACTGAAAAAATTGTACTCACGTGCTAAAAGAGAATTAATCCTTTTTAAACCCCACCAGTTTAATACTTCACCAGGCGTCACTGCTGGGTTGCCCAGATATTGGAGACTTATCGCTTGAACAGTTGTCAGGTAAGTTGGTGATAGTATTGTGAAAAAGAGTGTTGGACGTGAGATCATTGGATTCTGTATGTAGTTTATTTTCTCCAGAATAAGTTACTTTTGTTATATCAAGAAGGACAGGGAAATTCCAGGTTAGTATCTTATCCAGCCTCTAATTCTCAACCCAAACTTTATGTCCTGAGATGTTTGAAGGAATGTAAAGGACACCTATGGAATGTGAGATCTGATGGGGTGAAAAAGTTACTTGTTGCATTGAAGATACCTCATCAGATAATGGCCGCACCCACCTTGGTAAGATGGGTTCATGTGAATGACGAGAGAAGTTGATGTTGATGTAGTGACTTCTGGAGCTCATTCAGTTAGAGATTGAATATTCAAGGAATTTTATCTAAAGTGGATTGAAGGACTGGTGATAAAAGAGGTGAACAAGCTTTAAAATAGCAGAAATGGAGACTCCAGGTCTTATCATGAAATTGAGATTTTCTGGACTGCGTCAAAAAAGACTTATGATTCTATTAAACCACAGGGGCTAATCTTATTCCTCCCTTAGAATGGTGTGAATATGATAGTTTTAAACATATTTCTTTGTCATTACAAATGTTATTGTCTCTCTGGGGTTGGTTGAGATTGAGGGCCATATTTATGAAAAAGTGGCACAGCTAGTCACCTTGCTGCACTGCATGACTGGGAAAGGGCAGGAATGCGCCATATCGAAGTCACACGGCGCAATCCTGACTTTCCTCCCTTCACAGGCGCACAATGGGCTGCCTAGCTCAAACGCAGGCACCCTTGCATTGCGCAAGGATGCCTGCATTGTATGCAGGATAGTTTTTGTGCAGGAAGGGACACCTCCCTGCACAAAAACAATCCTGAGAGGCTTTTTCCTGTTTCTACGTGTGCTGCTGTTGCAGCACACATAGAAAGAGGAAAAACAAGGAGAAATTAAGATGTTTTTCCTCGCTACGTTTCTCATGGGCAGGCATATCTTTTTGGTCCATTCCGAGGGTTACAAGTTCTTGTAAATCTAGGAATATGTCAAAATCCACAGATGCTGCATGGGCACACCCATAACAATGCCTTCCTGGCATAGATTAATGCTAAGTAGCAATTTGCGCTGCTTTACATTATTGAGATTTATGAAGCCATGCAGGACCACTCAAGGTGGCCTTGCGTGGCATCATAAATCAAATTTTTCATCTGCGATGCACTTGCAACACATTACGTGGTGCAGGAGCGACACAAAGGGGCTCAAAAATATGCCCAAACACTATTTGACTGTTTATGATTTCCTATGAAAATTAACTATTTTCTTTCCTTTTTTTCTCTATCCATAACCACTTTTCTGCAAATGAGGATGCCTTTCCCCCCAGCAGACGTAATGAAGAGTCATGGCAGAGGGGTTCCAGAGTTAGGTCTTACAGAAGGATCATGACGGTGGTTGAGATTTGAGAACGACATTGGGCCTGGTTTTACACTTTTACACCAAAAAACAAGTGGGAATTAGAATTCCTGATATGGGATGTTATAAAGGTCTGATTGTGTATTGCTGGATACAAACCCATGGAAAACGCTGGCCAGACAAATCCATGGATTGCCACGTAGAAAGATTGGGAAAAACCTGAAAATCTACCTTTTCTTCAATAACTATTCTTAATTTTTTCTTAATGGCTGTGTATTTATTACTTATTTCTATTAACATTTAGTTTTTGTGGTGATAATCAAACCAAACAGTATCACAACAAAACTTGAATGTAAAAAAACATCAAAGATTATGAGAAAGGTAAATGTGGTAAAATAATGACTGAACGAACCTCCTGGCAAACGGTAACCATAACAAATAGTTTGTTTGAACTTTCAGCTCTATTACTAATGTTGGGCTATTTGAATGAGTTGATAATCTTGAGATGCAGGCCGGCACTCGGATCCAGCAAGTGCTGATGCATCATATAATTCCTCTGTAAAAGATTCCATGTATGCACACCCTAAACAAAAGTGCATTTCTAATTATCAATGATTATTTCTAGAACATAAACGGCTTGGTGGTGTGAATAAATCGGTTATGAGGTGTGTTTCCATATTTTAAACACAAGATGGCAGCAGATGAATACACATTTCATTGTTGCTTTACAAGCAAAACATTTAGTTTCCAGACAATATACGATGTCAACTGCTATCGTTTTGTATCACTCTACAGTGCTCCCTTTTCATAGCTCAAATAATGTTGTTTATCGAATCGGCGCAATCTTATCTATTTCATTTTAAATAATACATGTTGTACTTTGATCATGAGATGATTTTTTCAGGTTGTCCCATTTGCGTGAATGTGCAATAGAAGATTGCTTTTAAGGCGAGAGGTAGGAAAATAGTAATTGTCTTAAAACTAAATGTTTTGCTTGTAACGCAACAGTGAAATGTGTATTCATCTGCCGCCATCTCGTGTTCAAAGTATGAAAGCGCGCCTCAACGATGTCAACCCCTATCGTTTTGTATCACTTATTAATGCTCCCCTTTCATAGCTTTAATTATTTTTTTATCGACTTTGCTCGATTTTATCTATTTTATTTTCAATAATACATGTTGCACTTTGATCATGAGACGATTTTTTCAGGTGGTCTCATCTGCGTGAATGTGCAATATAAGATTACTTTTATTAGGCGAGAAGTAGAATAAAGGCAAATGGGGTCTGCTCTCCCCACCATGATATAAGTAATGGAAACCATCTATTTAATAATTTCGTTTTTTGTTTACTAACAGAAAGATTAATATTAGCAGTCATAAGTATTTGGAGACGATCTGGGGCCAGATTTATCAAAGGCTTGCATTGCCCTTGTTGTCAGGCAAGGGCAACACAAGCCGTTAAATGAGATTTACTGTACCTTCTTGCATGACTCTGTGTGGCATAGTAAGTCTGGAGCTACTCTGCCCTGTGAAGGCGTTTCATGAGGGAAGCTTGGCTGTTCCCAATTATGTTTTTTGGCTCATTCCTAGATTTACGAACACTGGTACACCTTGGAATGCAGTAAAATGGTACGCCTTCCGAGGGGAGGTGTCAAAGGAGAACTATGTTTATTTCTCCTCATTTGTTCCTCTTTGTACGTGTGCTACATTCTCCAGCACACGCAGTAAGAGGAAAACGCCTTAGAGGAGTCTTTTGTGCAGGAAAGTGTCCAATCCTGGCTGTAATGCAGGCACCCATCTCCCAGTCGCTAATTCGTAATAAAATATGTGCCGGGCTGTTGTTTTTGCATTTGTCACCCCAATTGGGATGGATATGCTCAGACGTGAGTCCCATGCTCTCCACACCACTGGAGTCAAGCTATCCTGGCTGAAGACGGCTGATAGCCAGAAACCGGTCCTAGGATGCTTGATTCCGGTCCAGGAAAGACATGGCTTTGCAGTTCGGGCTGGACTGTTCCCATGAGGCACAGGGTCAAGGCTGATTTGCAAATGGCCATGTCTGAACTGGGGTGGTGTGGAGTGCAAAAAAACGATGGATTTAGGCCCAGATCTCTGTACTGGGGTGTATGTATGACATTGTTCTGCATTCTGTACATCAACTGTTGTTTTTGCAGGGCTGTTGTCAGGAGGGTAGCTTGAAAAAGCCCATTTCTCCTGTTAGCACAGCCTAAAAAAGAACTAACTACTAACCATGAAAATGGGGAGAGGATGTGGCAGAATAGCCAGAGCTGCAGACTTCTGAACTGGGAAACCAGCTTCGGTTCTCGACGTCGGCCCAAAATCCTGTGATTCTGGGCAAATCACCAAATCTCCCCTTAAAAGAATGTGTCCTTAACTGGTTCTCATTAAAAAAAACGGTGTTGATGATTAAGTGCCAGTGCTGAGCACCAGAAACCACCAGCTCAAATTAATCATTCCCTTGTACCATGGTGCAAGGGTGCCTGTGATGGTGCTTGGCAGCCAAAAGTTAGCCAGTGCAGAGGTAGAGGAGGAATGTGGCATATATATTAGTAGATTTGGCGCATTCCTACCCAGTCCATTTGATGCAACTAATATGGCGCAAGCCCACATCCCTAAACTATCTCCCTTGCTTTCTTACTCACCAAGAAATCTACACTTCTATGGTCGCTAACCAACTGTATCCCTTAGGGCATTCCTCATATTGATACCAGCTTCAGTAGCAAACCCTGTGGGTATTTGGATGGATTTACCTAAGAGCATCTGAGTGCCTTTTTCCAGATGTCCATTGCTACTATGATGAGTTAAACTGGGCCCTCTTGGGTCTTTTTACCCATCATTAAAACACTTGCTATTACTCGGGCAGCTGATACAGTCTTTCATTCTACCACATTTTTGGGATGCCCATAATTGTGACCCCGAAATAAGTAATCATTTTGGGCCCGATTCACAGAATGAACTTAAGGTTCAATCCTAAACGTACTACTATTTTGGTATTCACAGAATGCACTTACTACTTTTGGCATTCACAGAATGAACTTACTACTTTTGGTATTCACAGAAGTTAGGATTTTGTCTTAAGTCTGTCTTAAGACAAACTTAAGACAAAATCCTAACTTCTGTGATTATTTTATGACATGATAAATTATGTTGTATGTTTACGTTGAAAACTTGGAACCACATGCTTTTGTATTATTTTGCAGGACTTTAAGTCCCCTGATGAAGGGCTAACGCCCGAAATGCATTGGGCAAAACGTATGCTTATTGAAACATTTTATGAAGGAACAAAATGAATTTAAGAAAATAAATCGAAATTTCCACAAACACCATTTAAAGACGTTTATTGTTCCATCAACGTGAAATTGTATTCGGAGTGCGCCGAGGAGACAACACTCCTGAGGGAAGTGCCGCACTCTCAAAGATTAAAAACCATTCCAGAATTTGCTGGCCTTCTACACACATGTGAACAACCCATTTTGGAACCTTTGCTGTTAAACCTGATACGTCGGAGGTGGACTCACCTTTCAGAGATGTCACTGTCTCTACTACATCTTGGGATTTTCCTTCTCTAAGGATAGCCTTTATCCATTTTAAATTGTTTCTCCTTTTCTTTTTCCTGCCTTTTCTTTTTCTTTTCCCTCTCTCTTTTTTCTATTGTCCTGCCGATTCCTCCCGTCTTCTCCTGTAAGGACGCAGAGTCTTCAGGTAAATTAAAATATCTTTATTGTAGTCAGCAGGACAGAAACAAGGTGCTCCTGTCCGCAAGTCCCACCAACCATTTTTCCTCCTGTTCCCGAATCTGGCAGCCCTAAGGTTTCTAAAATCACTCCCTGAATGCACTAGTTGTTACCTAAAACAGAACTGCATTACTTTATGACATGATAAATTATGTTGTATGTTTACGTTGAAAACTTGGAACCACATGCTTTTGTATTATTTTGCAGGACTTTAAGTCCCCTGATGAAGGGCTAACGCCCGAAATGCATTGGGCAAAACGTATGCTTATTGAAACATTTTATGAAGGAACAAAATGAATTTAAGAAAATAAATCGAAATTTCCACAAACACCATTTAAAGACGTTTATTGTTCCATCAACGTGAAATTGTATTCGGAGTGCGCCGAGGAGACGACACTCCTGAGGGAAGTGCCGCACTCTCAAAGATTAAAAACCATTCCAGAATTTGCTGGCCTTCTACACACATGTGAACAACCCATTTTGGAACCTTTGCTGTTAAACCTGATAAGTCGGAGGTGGACTCACCTTTCAGAGATGTCACTGTCTCTACTACATCTTGGGATTTTCCTTCTCTAAGGATAGCCTTTATCCATTTTAAATTGTTTCTCCTTTTCTTTTTCCTGCCTTTTGTTTTTCTTTTCCCTCTCTCTTTTTTCTATTGTCCTGCCGATTCCTCCCGTCTTCTCCTGTAAGGACGCAGAGTCTTCAGGTAAATTAAAATATCTTTATTGTAGTCAGCAGGACAGAAACTAGGTGCTCCTGTCCGCAAGTCCCACCAACCATTTTTCCTCCTGTTCCCGAATCTGGCAGCCCTAAGGTTCTCTGCATTTTCTCAGCACGCAGAGAATCCAGACGCCCAGAGAATGTGCAGAGGACCCAACACGTCTTTCCCCTTTACATAAATGATAGATGGCAACAATAAAACATAAGAACTATAACATAAAGGTCTAAAAAACATGAAGCAAAAGTAAATCATAGTACCTACTAATAACAGAAGTACGCATAAACAATATTGTAAAACATTATCTTGGAATTTAGAGGGAAATTTGATGGATCTGGATGACAGGGAACAAGCCTTGGGATTGGTCTTGTTATGATCTTCAACCCGAATATAGTTCTTGGGTTGTACATTCAAACCCATCTCGGACCATCAATCTTCCCTTTGTCCCACCACCTGCCACCATCCAATTTAACTGCACCTCTTTTAATTTTCACAACCTCCCTCAGGACTGAGAACATGGACTCCCCTTTGGGTAAAATCCTGGAACACTTTACTCTCACCATGTCCCCCACACTGACATTCAACTGTTTAGGGCCCAGTTCGACCCACGTTTGATCGTATTTATTTTGTGCCTCGACGCGCCATTTGCCAACCTCATCAATTTTCTTCCTAGGCAACATGAACCCACTATCCCCCATCCATCTTTTCAACAGCTTGGAAGCAGGCACACACCCTCTTAGCATAATGAATGGAGACACACCGGTGTCGGAATTGGCAGTCGTGTGAACAGCCCAAGCCCACAGTAGTTTTCCAAGTTCTGTCTTTCAATTCAGACCACTCGCTCTTGCCAAATGCACATTCTGTTTAATGACCCTGTTAAAGCGCTCAACGAGGCCATTGCTTCTAGGATGATAAAGAGAAGTTCTAACATGCTTAATACCCAGAGAACGTATAAATCCTTGAGATTGGATAGAAATGAATTGAGGCCCTTGTCAGTGAGTAGATCCTCAGGCACACCCTCCCTCGCAAATAGTGACTCAAGAAACTTAATAACTGAGGTGGAATCGGTTGTTTGTACCCATTTGATTTCTGGCCGGCGACATTGATAATCCATGAGGACTATACCATACTCAAGTACACTGGCAGACAAAAACATGGGACCAATTATGTCCACGGCTAAATTAACCCAAGGTTTGTCGGGAACTTTAATGGCCTCTACGGGACAGGGAGTAGTTACTTGTGACTTGTAACTAACCGCACACTCCATACAATCCCTTTCAAAATGCTCCACCTGCCTGTCCAAATCCGGCCACCAGAAATTCCCTTACCATCCTTTTCATGGCACGCATGCCTATGTGGCTCTCGTGTGCTAGGGTAAGTACCTTGTTTCTCATATAATCAGGTACCACTAACAGCAATGACATATACAGCAATCTGTTCACCATTGATAATCCGTTGAAGACATATTTGTACTTGTTGACACAACTCTGCTAATTGATCTCATGCGACCATCCCTTGCTCAACATCTTTAAAGCGTCCTTAAGCTCATGATCAGTCTCAGAAGCTTCTCTCCACTCCAGTTCAGATATAACATCTTCAGATTAACCTATTATACTGCATACCAGTTCACAGTTGCCCTTCACCTCAACGACGTCACTGCAACGAGGAGCTAAACGAGACAGACAATCTGCCAAGAGATTTCTTCTGGCTGGCACATACTCAATGCTGAAATTGTGTTCCATGAGTCTATACTGCCATCTTGCGATTCTGGGGAGTCGCTTTTTCCCCACCCCTTGTGGTGAATAAGTCTACCAAAGGTTTGTGGTAAACACGTACCACGAATTTTGAGCCATACAGATAGTGTTTAAAATTAGTGATACCCCACCGACAAGTAAGACAATTGCACTCAATCATGGAATACGAGCCCTCAGCGCCACGCAAACTCCTAGAAGCAAATGGAATTACCTCACCGTGTCATCTCTATGCTGCGTGAGTACAGCACCCAAACCCTTATGACTGGCATCAGTCATTATTATGGTTTGATCTTCCGTACTGAATGTTTTCAGGGGAATGGCATGAGCTACTTCCTGTTTGATTAATTCAAACTCCTTAGTGCATAAGTCATTCCAACAAAACCAAACATTTTTCTTGCGAAGGCATCTGCTATTGTAAGTCTTGGACGCGCAATTGGGTATAAAACGGGCATAAAAAGCAATAAGCCCCATGAATGATCTTACCTGATCCTTGTCACCAGGAGTGCTGAAATCTTCAATAACCTTAACCAGACTGTGTTTAGGCCGCACCCCTTCAGAAGACAACATATACCCCAAATATTTCACAGTGGTTACATTCAATCTACATTTGTCTATACCTAGAGTTACATCTTTCTGTCTTAACAAGGACAAGACCTAGCACAATCTTTCATTGTGTGGACCCTGATCCTCCCCATACACTAAACCATCATCTTGAAAGGCCATTACTCTCTTCATACCTTTGAACATGCCCTCTACCACTCTCTGAAAAACAGCAGAGGTGAGGCCAATGGGCATGCGCTTAAATTGGAAGAGACCCTCTCTAGTAATAAATGCAGTAAGATGCCTTGGCACTGTGTGCAATTCGTTTAGATGATACACAGATAAAATATCTAACAAACTGAATCACTTGGCTGCTTTGAGAGTGGATGTCATCTGAGTAATGTTGGGTAGGGGATGCTGGTCTCTCCGTATGTTCTTGTTAAGGTTGCATAAGTCCATACACATGTGCAGGTTACCATTGGGTTTCTTGGCCAGAGCCACCGGGGACACCCAATCAGACGACTCAATAGGCTCTATGACGTTTCATGAGCACAATATGTCTAATTCTTTCTTTAAACTGACTGCAATGCCAGAGGCACTCTCCTGATCTTGTGCACCATAGGTTTAGCCCATTCTGTTAATTCGATCATATGTTTAAAACTTACAACATTTAAAGAAACCTAATTCCTTTTTAAATACTTCTGGGTACAACATTTCCCATAAGTTTGCTTTGACGGCCCGCACTTGGAAGAAATCTTTCTTCAACATTACTTGTTGAGCATTTTTAGGATCAAGTATGATTCCAATATTGCCTTGGTCTTTCCATCCAAGTAGGTACGCCTCATCTCTAGCTACATATATGATTCCTTTTGAATTGCTGTCTTTAAATTCAAAATCGGCGGCCTTCCCACCATAACCAATGGGATGTATATTAGACTGTTTTAAAACATGCTTCGGAAATGACTCCTCCAAACAGATTCACAAATCAGAGTGAAAGGAGAGCCAGAATCAGCTAACACCTTGACACATACACCATTCACATTTATAGAACATGGGGGTCTTCTCAGTCCTTGTGAATTGATGCCCCAAATGCCATTAAAACAATCTGTGTCCAAAATGGTGAGAATTTGATCTTCCTCGCTGGTTGAAGATGCTTCTTCCACTGTTGATTCTACATTGTGCACCTTTCTAAATATTTCGCTTCCACTGGACCTGCATATATTGGCGAAATGCCTTTTCTTTGAACACTTGGTGCATATTTTGTCAACAGCCGGGCACGATTTGGCATGAGCTAGATGACTGATACTGCCACATCTGTGGCACTCTAGTTTTTTCCTTATTGTATAGTTATTGTCTCTTTTATATGACTTTTCCTTGAACTGTTTCGTTTTCTTATATTTGGATTTGACTGCTAGCACGCTCTGACGTTTGCTATTGGTTAAAGACATTTGCTCCATGTATGAACCAGTGCTTATTATCCTTGTGGCAATGTCCAATGCTTTTTGCAGTGCTTCCTGAACTTTATTGTTGTTTGTTTTTTTGACTAGCTGGTCCTTTATCATTTCTTCTTCGGATGCCTTATATTCACAAGACTATAATCCTAACAAAAGGTTCAAGTTAAATCTCATATGTAGTGTAAAATACAAAGTAACAATACCGAAGAATTGAACCGAAAAATTATGAAGTTGAGAGAAAAGGAACACAAAAAAGGAAAAAGTAAAAGAGTAAAGAAATATGAAAAAATTACCGGAATTTTTTAAAACAAGAAATGTATGACAAAGTGCCTAAAAAACCTTTAAACAAGTGATACCGCTACACAGATTCAATCTTTATATATATGTAGAAAATTAAATAATAAGACAATGATTATAGCAACAGTAAAACAATAATGGCCCTCAACAAGTTACATAAACAACCACACGGACAATGTACTGTGTAAACATAAACAGGTGACTGAGGAAAAAACTAAATATATGTGGTTTGAACAAGACAGAAACAGCACATAGCAAAAATGTGTCCTCTTCGATCAGGGCCATGTGTTGGCGTCTACGGCGTTTCAACTATATTCGAATTAAATGATCATCATCATGACAAACAATAATGAATACCAGAGCATCCAATTGGAAATTCGATAAAAGTCTACAAATCAACAAACCGTATCAGAAAAAATTGTGTGTGGGCCAGGTTCACATCATGCCACAAGATGGAAAATATATTTTTAGAAAAGAGCCAATTAGAGAGGAGAGAAGGCCAAAAGGAATTGGTATCTGAAGAACCAGTCATTGTGATAAGTAATTGAATCCAAGCGATATCCCGAAGATCAGTGTAATAAACAAGTGCTCGAGAAGTAAAACAAAGAAGTGCCAACACCCTGTGAAAATGAGTGCTGAATGAGAATCAAGAATTAGATATTGAAAGAAAATATTTTCTATACCAATGTAGCGAGGGAAAGTTAATCACCTATGAATGATAATTCCGCAGCATGGAAATAAATGAGTTCCAAAAACTCCAAATCAAGTTGCTTCTGACCAGGGATAATATTCACAAGAGGCAGTGAGAATGCCCAAGGCGCCAACGTAACTTGAGGCAGATTCACCTTGCAATTAAACTCTCTTGTAGAATTTGTGTCTTTTCACGGTTACAGTTTTACAAGCTTTGAAACGAGTGTTAAGAGCCTTGATGGCTTTTGCATACTCATCCTCTACGCCATCGCCTATAATGACTAGTTCTTTAGAAATGTGTTTAAGAATGTTGCGACCTTCAGTCGCCATCCTCGTCATCAGTGTAAAGACACAGAGTCTTCAGGTAAATTACAATATCTTTATTGTAGTCAGCAGGACAGAAACAAGGCGCTCCTGTCCGCAAGTCCCACCAACCGTTTTCCTCCTAATCCCAAATCCCGCAGCCTTAATGTTCTCTGCATTCCCTCTGCACACGGACAATCCATACACCCAAGAATGTGCAAAGGACCCAACATCGCCCATCTCATTTCTTCCTGTTCCTGGCGAGCTAATCTCAACTTCTACCTCGCAAACATCCTGGCCTTCTCCTCTTCCTCAGACCAGTGGTGTAACTGAGGCCTCCGAAGCAGCCATGGTATGGGGTGAGAAGGGTTTCTTCTTTTGCAGGAGTTCCTCTCACCACGTAAGCCATGCAATAACATGGAATAAGAAATAGTTAATCATTCTCAAAAGCCACTATGCTTTCCTGGGTAGGCCCCTGCAGCATAAGGGGAGCCCCAAATGTTCAGAGTGCTCCCACTGAGCCCAAGATCAAAAAATGTCTGTGCAATCTGGGAGACACGGGGGTCCCTCATCACATTCAGCGGAGGGCATCATTTTGTGTTGCGCCACTGCCTCAGCCTTTACTTTCTGGAGTACCAACTGCAAGATCAGGGTCTCAGTCAGACTTAACTAATCCAAGGAAATAACTTGTAAAGTTGGTGACAATGTTTCCTCTTGAAATAGGGAGTGAGGGTGTATTGGGGAAACACTGGAAAGAAAATGTGAGGACAAACTTGGGTGTATCTTTTGAAACCCTTTGACACTCCCTCGGTTCCTACCATAGACCATCTGAACTATCCCTCACAGTTCCTTCTCTACTGCCAAGTTTCTCTAAGTGGTCTTTAACAAAACTAAGATCCACATATCCTTATAGCTGCATGTGTACAATGCGGGTAATGCTGCAAGCTGAACACATTGCTTTGTTCAAGAAAGTTTGACCTGAAAGTTACAGATATTACACCACTTGCTGCCAATTGTCAGGTCTCGTTCAGGGCGGCACAGAGAAGACATGGACTGCTGAGCCTCAACCATGGTGGTTGAGGTTGTTTGCACTCGTGTCCTGTGGCCTATCTTACTATGGCTCTGCTGGGTTAGGGTCACAGGACAGGTCCTGGACCTTGCACGCTCATGGGCAGGACTAGGCCTCTGTGCACCCGTTGGTTAGCGTGATGACAGGGCCAACGTTTTCCACAATTAACTCTCAGTGTAATCAGTGAAAGCAGTCCAATTCTTCTCAGCGATGCAATGTGGGGAGGGGAGGGGGCAAGAGATCTAAACTCAACAATCAACCAACAGACACACATATTTTAATGTCCAGCCCAGCACTTGCCTTTTTGTAAGTACTTTAATCAAACAACTACCCAATGCAAATAGGTTAGTCAATACAGGGTTGTATCCCTAGTTATGTCCTCAGTGCACTACCCCTACCAGTGTTCTCTCCCGATTAGGATTATGCAAGCAGTTACCCCCCTCCCCCTTATTCTGTGGCAGAGGCATGACTTGGGTACAGATGCAGGTTACCTCACTGTTTGCCCGAAATGGGTTTACATGCACAACCCAGTCAACAATTCCTATCCCTGGTTTAAGTTGGGCAGGAAGTCTCAAATCCCTGTGCTCAGTTTCCATGTACCGCATCTCAGGCTTTTGTTTTGGTCATGGCTGAGACCTTATGGTGCTTGCTCAGTGATTCCACGGGCTGGATGATGTGGTGAGCATTGCCTGCTCATTCCATCTTCAGTGGCACAAGAGATTTGGGATGGTTATATTGCAGCTGGTAAAGAGGTCACAGCATGTCTTCCTCAGCATTTGTAACCTGTCAGACTGCCCAGTACCACTAAGATAAATTCATCATTATTGGGTGATTACAGCACCACAGGTCCTGGGGTCATGGCACAGTTTTTTCAGCAAGTGTGGCCTACTATTTTGGCCAGCGATGACATGCATTTGTAGCCTCTCAACGTGAACAGTCTTCTGGCATCAGCAGTACTAACTTGCTGCTCATAGTGGCAATAAGTGGGCATGTCCACACCCTATTTGATAAGTCTTAGGTGTCGTTGTCAGCAAGAAACATGGACAGAGACCTGGAGACCGCCTTCCATTATAATTCACTCCTGGCTTCACTCTCTAAAACAATCTGCTTTCTATCTGTGTTTCTCACTCAAGGAATATGCAGGGCTTCTCCTCCTGGACAGTCTCTTCTCTTGCAGGGCTATGCACACTCCTTTCCTTTCTGGAGGCAGGCAGTACTCTTTTTCTTAATCAAACTCTCTGCTTCTCCAGCAGAAAATGCAGACTTCAAGTGATGCCTCCTCACCTATGGGGAGAATGGTTGTGAAACAGACACTGTAAGAAATTGGTGCATTGGTTGAAAGTGGAAGTCTCATTGGCAACAAACACAAAGGTCACCGAATTAACACATGTTTAACCCTCTGGTAGCTTGGCACAAACACAGGCTTAAATTAGAGCCAATGTGTAAAGCATTGATGCTGCACACAAACAGTAATAAAGTGAAAACAGAACACAAGAAAAAATCCAAACCAATTTAGAAAAATAGAACGTCATAAGTTCAGGACAACTGCAATGGAGAGTGGGTAGGATACTGGGACCAGGTTGGTCCCGCTGAAGAGTTACCTTCTCAAGTCTGTCATGAACAGTTCCATTCGTATTAGAGGAGGCAGTGAGGAAGAGGCCTTTGGCACGTAAAGCATGTCGAGCTTCGTGGATGGTCATTTCTGTAGCGCAAAGATTTAGTCAACGCTGGAGCTTCATGTTGGTGGAACATTATGAATGGTTGCCTTCAGTGCGAATCGCAGGTCCCGCCTCAACACTCATCTCGGACTGTCACTGTTGGCACAAAGGCTGGTCTCACTGTAGCTTCCCGTTAGTGGTCATCATGGGCAGCAGAATTTCAGCGTAAAGTAGCCTGTTGGCAGATGTGAGGTTCCCAACATCAGGAATTTTACCTCTTTCTTCTTGGAGCAGCTTCTACTGATGCCAGTCACGGATGCATGACCTGGGGGCACCTCCTGGGAATCAAAATTCATTTCAGAAGAGGCCAGCAGCAAGGTGCATGCAGGTCCAGTTATAGCTGTTCCAGTAATAGCTGGTCAGCTGGACAGTTGTGAATTTGCAGGGAGGCCTCTGGAAGCTTGATGAATCCCTGTAGCTCACACAGGTGGCCAGCCAACTGACCCTTGAAATCACTTTGGGTAGCCTGAGATTAAGGCAAGCATGTCCAAACTTCCTTCTTCAGACAGCAAGGGAGTCCTTCTGAGTCTTCCACAGGACCAAGAGTGCTCCCAAGAGTGGTTCCAAAGGTCCTAGTTTCAGGTCGAGCAATTAAGACCTCTTGTATATTCTTTAGTGTTTATTTTTCCTGCACTTAAAGCCATTCTCCCTGCTTTTCATTTGTTTGTTTCAGTGTCCTCTAAAAATCTGTGCTTGCTAGTAGTCAGTCCTGCCTCTTTGTCACTCCTTTTTGTCTTTCATTCCTCCCATGGGGCAGGGATCAAGTACTGTATGTTTATGCTTTAGTTCTGTATCTGTTCTTTGGGGAAATATTTTCATATTGTTTGCTACTTTGTGTGTGCGTGTTCAGCTTCAGGTTCATAGCTGCTTGCATTTTATTGCAACATTCGTCTGTTCCACCTCCTCCAAGTCCCAAGCTGGGAAAGACCATCTGATGTCCTCAGATCAGAACTGCTGCGACGGGGGTCCTCTGCTGCTTGGCGTGCTCTCTCATTGCCAAGGCCAAAATAAAAGTCATGATACCAGAATCGCAAGCAGGTGGGCTCTCAGTACAGGTGAAAACTCCTGTATACCAAGGAGGGGCCATTACTGTCCAAACCATGGCTCAAAATCAAAAACAAAAAGCAGAGAATATAAAGGACAACACATGGAATCTTCCATGCATAAATTTAACGTTTATGCTTGAACAAAAAATATCTTACATGGTTGTCTTTTCACAAACATGTCATGGTATTTAAATAAAAGTAAGACTGCATTGCTATATTTCCTGCCACATAAAATGCATCATGTTAAGTTGGTGAAACCAATAAACCATGATTTTAAATCCTTTCCCTTATTGTATTGATAGTTAAAGGTTTCTGAGCTATATAGTGTTTGACAAAGATTATTAGATTTGTTATTAATCACAATTATTGGGCAGATTCACAAAACCATTTATGAGTATGGGAAGTAGAACTACAGGAGTACTAGTCTTCGTACTCTTGCATTTCTTTGTGAATCGGTACCAATCTCCCTATTCATAAAAAATGAAACGAGGATATATTCCTCTCTATTTATTCTAACTGTATATGAATATTCACAATTTTCTAATTTGGGGCAGTTAATAAACGCATGTAAGAGTATGTTAAAGAGTACTACTGAAGTACTACTTTACGTTCTTCAAAATGCATTTATTTATAGGCCCATACATTTTCAGGATATATAGAAATCAGGGGTTTATTTTTCTACTGCACCCATAGACTTGGGGTTGGTTTTAAAGGCACGTTCGCTAGGAAACACTTCAGATTTT
Source organism: Lissotriton vulgaris (assembly GCF_964263255.1). Taxonomy (NCBI): domain Eukaryota; kingdom Metazoa; phylum Chordata; class Amphibia; order Caudata; family Salamandridae; genus Lissotriton; species Lissotriton vulgaris. The sequence continues at coordinate 1,021,846,121 of NC_141697.1, forward strand.
CTGGTGTGAGGAAGATGTTTGTCATTAAACTGATAATGCAGATTGGAAATCACTGTGAAATTAGGTAACAGTAGGTGTGCAAACAAAAGAACTCTCAGAGATAGGTTGTGGGTGTCTCTGAAAAGGAATATGCATATCTTTACTAGGCACTCCCTGTAGACGAAGTACATTTTACATGGCTAGCATTGGAGAACTGGAACGATCATTGATATATCCTTTTAGTGGACAGAGGTTAATTTGTTGTGGTTGGCGCTCTAGCAGGCCTAGCTTTGTTCTACATTTGCTTCAAAGGAAGGGTACATTGCTTTGTCAGACTAATTACAGTAACCTGTGGACTTGATGAAGGCAGGCTAATCTGTCTTTTTTCTTGTGTTAACAGCAACCCCATTGGTTACACTTGGCAAGTCTTCACAAAAACCTATTACATTTCACTGCATATTCTTACACTGCAATAGTGTTTCCCATAGCAATGCACTGATTTTGAGGCATCCTTGAACTGCAATGAAGAGCACACTGTGCACCCAATCATGCACATTTTGGCAGAAATGAGGACCATGGGTCACTACCTCTGGGCCCATGTAGACATGCTCGCCATCAAGTTAGACCTCATGCAGTCCCAGCTGGATTTTTGGGCTGACAGAATTGGTGAGGGTGAGCAGTGGATTGGTGCTCATGAGGACTACCCTACATCGCTGGAGAGCACTGTTGCGGGACTCTCCACCTTTTGAAAGTAGGCAAGGTCAGAGCAATGCTTGTATCCTTGATGACTCGGAGGGAACTCGAAAAGGCCCCAGCTGAATCATTCGTTAAAGACCTTGTCAGGAACCTCTTTCCTGAGGCAATGCAAATGTAAATTTGAAGAAGGATCTGATTGTGCTCATTGCTTTACTGGCCCATACTTGGTGTTTGTGGTGAGATCATGCACTTCCTTTTTGTGATCTGCACCACTCAGTGCTTCTTCTGGAGCTCACTGTTTGCCAGAGAGGGAGGACATCAGTGAAACTGACTGATCTACTTAGACATTATTATGGAATTGGCCCTCTGGCCTGTTATTGTGAGGGCCATGATTCCTTCCGGGTTCAGCGACAGTGATATCTATATGGTGTGGTTTTAGCTTTCTGGTCTCCCTTTGTGACTGATGGATGTTCCTGCCGCTTCTACAATTTATAATATTCAAATACAATGGTCTTCAACTAATATTTTCACAAGAATCGATTAAATCAAAACATACTACAGAGGTCCTTAAATTATGGGATATGTCTCACAGATCAACCCTGTACAATCAATGTATTAATTCATATGGAATAAAGGAAAGCAACAGCAATCATTACAAATTCAGGAGCAATTTTAATTCATTGCATATATCACTAATTGTGGTAGGGACAAAAGATAGCCCTTTTGATAGGATTAGTTATTCACTCGTGGTTAATTCATAGTTGGATATATTTATGATGGGGTTAATTCATAGTTGGATATATTTATGATGGGGTTATCAGGTTTGTGTGTTACCACCTGTAGTGTTGGCGTCTCGTTTTGATCAAGCCATGGGAGTCCTGTTGGAACTGTACCTGTTTCTTCCCTCTCCCTGTGCCCTGATACCAGGAGGCTGAGCGCGTACCCCTGGGTCTCCCCATAGGGACGGGACACTCCCTCGTGGGCCCCACCATTGATCCTCCGCTAAAAAGGTTGCTGACCTTGGAAACTCTGTTCTGAGTTGTTAGTCGCACCACCAGAGCTCGTACCAGGACGTTCAGATTCACTGTCCGAACTGCTTGTATAAGATGAACCTGAGAAGGTATTAAATCTCTTGTACCCTCCTCTACCCCTACTGGTTATGCCACCACGTTGGTCTCTCACAAAGTATCCTTATTGGAGATAGGGGTATGTAGCTTCTACAATTTATTTTACACTAGACTTGCTTGTGGAGTATGGAAAGCTCTCAAGTTTGGCTGTACTGATTGAGGTTGTGTATTTTCCACAGTGCCATTTCTACTTCTCTAGGGTAATGGGTACATGAGTGGACTCAAATTCTTGTACTTGGTTTGGAGTGAGTAGAGGTTCCCTAGTACTCAGGACAACTGGTATATCAAATGATTTGTTGGGTTTGATCTTTTTCACATCGCCCTGCCTACCTCACACTACCTCTGCATGCCTAACCTCCCCGGACTGAATCTCACTGAAGTACCATGTATTTTGTGGCCCTCTGGCATGGGTACAGTAAGTGGGCCTCTAGTGATTTAGACCCTTGATAGCTCTAGCCTCCTGCTCATCGCCTAATTTCCATAGTGAAACTTGGTTTACTGCAAATTAGCGAGTGGAGGAACTGGTATTTCTTTATCAAAGGCGTATTTCTTCCCCGTGCACATGCAGGTTGGTGGAGTACCATTTCAGTATCCCATCTTCTCCTGCACAGGATACACTCAGTCCAAGTGACAGTTGTTTCTTCATTGTAGTTTTGGGTATTTACTTTGTGGCTATTGTATCGCGTGCCTTTACTTTATGTTGTAATGTTGCCTTGTATCTGTACTTTAGCAGTTCTTAAAATGCAGTTCTATGAACATAAAATACGAATATACCTGTTTTATCTCTACACTCGTATAAAACAGTTATCACATATGTGCAATCATAATGTTTTTAAAGTGATTTCAGTTGTGGATAAGTGCAATACATGAAATATGTAAAGTCCCCAAACAATAAGGCAGGGAAAACATACACAATTATTTAGGTGAAATAGTAAATTTGCATTAAAAAATAAAATAAAAGAAGAAAAAAATAGGTTTCATTCAGATATTTATACAGTAAATTAAGCAGATGTGGGTAAATATTTTGATTTAAAAACGGTTAACCACAAAAGGTACCTACCCAAAAAAATCACTCGTCTACAGACGTCTGAGCATTAAAATATAGTGACTGTGTAGTGCAAGTCTGTCGAAGGGAAGTACCATCTATCTACTACACAAGGTAAACGTGGAAACTATAAAAAGGAACACTAATATTAAGTAAGTCTCAAATCCACAATAAAAAACAATTCCACCCATTTTTAAGCTTTTCTGCATGCAATAATTTTTTATGGTGGGAAGATATTTCGATTACAAGAACATTTTGTGAGACAACTGTTTAGGACAAGCTTCTTTAAAATCGAAATCTGATTACAGATATCCGAAATTATATCTCCAGGTATCAATAGGAGGAGAAAATCCAACGGATTAAAGAAGTAGGTATATATCAAATACCCATTTGAAATTTTCTTTATGCAAAGAAAAACAACTCTGAAACAACTAACACCAATTTTTTTAACAGGTTGCAAGGAAGAAAGAATAGTTAAAAACTAATTCCCCCCCCTAACCCCGCAAAAAAAGAAAATCGTCTATCAATGTAGTTCTGTGTATAACATTGCTACTGTAACATGTTTTACTTTTGGATGATGGATGGAACGAAATGTTTAAAACAAGACCCTATCAGTTCACCCAAATTTGCATAGCACAAGCTACCATAAACAATACTAACATGCCACTTATATGTGGGTTTCTATCAGGCAAATTAATCTTCCACATATCATGATTTTCTTATAAATCATATTATTCATCTTTTGCCAACTAGATAAACCAAAAGACACTTGAAAAACAAATATTTTTTTCCACAAGGCTGTACATTATAACAACAGCTGTTGGGATGGAAAAGTCCTTTGCATGGTGATGGACGTGTACCCCCTCCCTGAGTGCCACCAAATGCAATGGTGCTTGGATCGCTGGTGCTACTTTTCGTTGTCATGGGCATACATAGATCAATAAAGCATGTGCGCACTGACATAGCCCTGTCTCACAGATTGGGGTCTGGTTAGATCGGGAGGGGCACCTTAAGGGTTACCCCTCTATAGTGGTATAAGGCTACTGCCTTTGTCAGAAGTTAAGCAGCACTGTGGTGGCAGCATACCATGTAGAGATCAGCAGAAGTGAACAAGCCTTTTTATCTGAGTTACTGGAGTGTGGCCTACAGGCTCACTCATGTAAAGGTCCATTGCTGTGTACTTAACTCGACCTTGGCCTATATCGGGTTAGCATATAGTGCTCTTCAGTGGATGTGTTATATGCATTTGCTGGGTGTATGTGTGCCTGTGAATGATACATGTTATATGCATGTACTGGGTGTCTGTGGGCCTGTGAATTGTCACTATGTGGAAGATGCAGTGCCTGTCAATGGTACAATACATGGAAGATTCTAGGTTCCATTTCGGGAGACCCGTGGCTGAAGGAGCATGAGGAGGTAGAGGAATTCCCCAGATGGATTTGTGGATTGCTGAGAGTTAGGTGGGACACACTCAAGGGAGGGAGAACCAGGCCCTTCAGTGTACATCAAAGGGTGCTCCTTGATTCAGAGAGAGTTCACTACAAAGGGGCGTGGGCACATCTCAAGAAGGAGATGGGGCTGACAAGGGAATCGTAAAGGGTAGGACTGAGGCCCTGGGGTAATCTTTTGAATACACATGTCACTGTGGCTGATATCCAGGCACGGACCTCTAGTTTTTCCCATAGCCTGTGTTTTGGGGCTATTAGATTTGGAGTTACTCCTGCTGTCGCAGACTAATTTCTGGATGGGGGGCAGACCAGAAGAGAGGGCACTTTAAAAGGAAGCAGGCCCACAACATAAACCTCAAAGACACAGATGCTAAGTCAAATTCCGTGGCTGTTAATGGACTATTAGAAAGGGAGCATAAGGCCCCCAAAAATAGTCAAATGTCAATAAGCCAGTCGAGAAGTGCCAGGAGTAGAAGCTCTGCAAGGCTTCTGCCTGTGACCCGGAATGGAATCTAAGGCCTGCCAGACTCTTAGCTGGGTGAAAAGATATCACCCAGGGACTTCAAGACCACCTATCTCTGGAGCACCAGTATCTGGCTGCTTGCCAAGACCAGTGCACCCTGTGACAAAAGATGAGAGCCCTCCCATCTCCCTCCCCCCCCTTCTTCCCCGACCGAGGCACCTGGCCCAGAATAGAAGTTTGGGAGTTGAGAAGGCAAAAGAGCAATAAATATGCCTTTTAATGTTATTTATATCATGTTACGTTTGCTACATATTCAATACAGTTTAAATGTCCGGCAATGTTTTCTGATAAATTGCTGCTTATTTGTTAACAGAGAGGTTGTTTACTTTTCTTTCTTTGACTGCAAAGTGAGAAGTACGTGACAATCTGTCTGTGGAGCAGACAGGGCCACAGGAATTAGACTGCAAAGGAGGCCTAAATTATGCAGCAATGTTGACTGAATTACGTGTCAAGAGTACACAAATTATGCAGCTTAATTCAGCAAATTTTTTAAGTTGCATCACTTCATTATTTTTTAATTTTTTTATCACTGTCTGGGCAAAAGTTTCACTTTGTGATTTCCAGTTCTACATCCAAACACAGCTGTAAGTAACTGAAAGGTGACCGGTAAACCTTTGCAAAGGACCTTTCACTGCACCTCATCAAGTTCTGCTGCATTTTTTGTAACATTTGATCTGTTTGAGCTAGAATTTGAAGATGACGCATTATGTGGCCAATACAAAAAAAATATCATATTTATGTGGAGAACGTGGGGGTCGCAGAATTGCATAATTCCAATGGCCTGTATACAGGGAGTGTAAAAAGAAATACTGTAGGGTGTCAATTTGTGTCTAATTCACAAACAAATTAAATACCTGTAACTAAACTGTACAAATATATCAACATATACTAGCAGTTATGAAAGCAACAATGAAGCACATTTTGTTTCATAATTCTGAAGTGTGATGGAAACAAACTTTTTAATAGCATTAAAACAAATCTTGGGGATCTACAAGTGAAAAATATTGTAGACATAGAAAGTGTTTTTAACCACCGGAGAACTGAGCTAAGATTTGCTAAGGACTTGCGTTGTCCTTCGCAATTCCTCATGTAGGATTTGCTGAGCCACGAAAAGCCACTTTGCGTGGTTTAGTAAATACAAAGTACCAGCGCATAGGGCAACCTAATGTTACTTTGCTTCAGAGGGTGTTTCACATAGGTGGAGCATGGGTGTTCCCATGCACCCACCAATGGATTTTGATGCAATCAAAGACTTACTAAGGTCAGAAAACCTAGAATTGCATAAAAATCGTGCACTTCCCAACCCAGGCTTAACGAGGAGAACTATATTTATCCTTGTGACTTCCTTTTTCTATGTGTGATGCATTCTGCATCACAAATAGAAACAGGAAAATGCATTATAAGATTGTTTTTGTGCAGGAAAGTACCCCTTCCTGACCAAAAACAATCCTTCTTGTAACGCAGGCACCCTTGTAGCAAAGCGCAAGAGTGCCTGCATTGGTGCAAGGCAGCCTCAAGCGCGCCAGCGCAAGGAGGGAAAAGAAGTGAAGCATAACTCAGTAGATGTGGTGCATGTCTGTTTCCTTCATTTCTCGCAAAGCAGTATCTTTGCTTGCTGCCCTGCGTTGTGTGAAATGTTAGTAAATATGCCCCCTTGTATCAAAGCTTCTTGCTATGGATGAAGAGTCCTTCACCCATGGCTCCATATCACCCAATGTATTTATGAATTTTGTGATATTTTTATAGTAGAAACCTAGGTAAAAGCACAGGAGCGCAGTACAGGGTCAAAGACAAGCATACAGTCCACGAGTGATAGGAGAGGTACCTGGGTTATGGGGCAGAAGTGTTCAATTACTGCACTGTGATGTTGTGTTCTTTAAAGAGGCAAGTCTTCAACTTTGTCCTAAACTGGAACAGAGTTCGGACAATCTTGATGGGATTGAGATTTTGTTTACGGCCCTGGGTGCACAGATGAAAAAGTCTTGCTACCTTGTATTTTCTTTTTTAAACTTTTTTGTCTCCAATCTAGTGTTCTGGAGATTGTGAGCTTGCATGCAAGATAAGCAGAGGTGCTGGTTGTGATGGCTTTGTAAACGATGCAGCTGATTTAAAAGATGGTTTGGGAGTGTAAGTGGAGCCAATGGAGTTCCATCAGGGTGGGTGTGATGTAATCACTTTTGGACAAGCCCTGGAAGAGACATGATGTGGCATGTAGGATGCCCTTAAAAGTTCCCAGTGTAGAATCGTAGCAGTGATGGAGCAGGCTGTTACCACAATCCAAATGCAAGAGAAGGAGGGCTTGAACAGCAATTCTAAAAGGAACAGTTTCACTTTCTTTAGAAGAGAGCTACTACCAGGCCGTCTTTGTGTTTTTTGGCAATGTATTGCTGTAATACGAGGTTGGTGTCCAGGGTGAATTCTTGGCATCGAGTGAAAGTTGGGGTTCAAAAATGTCAAGGTTCATGTCATTGTGCCAGGTTTGTACTATTTCTTGTTGTTCTTGGCAAATAACGCGCATTATCTAGGTGGGGTTGAGTTTCATGTAGGCAAAGGACACCCAGGTCTGGATGTATCATAGTCCTATTGGTGAATTTTAAAGCTGTTATCTGCAAGTAGAGCCCCGAGGGACACCATGTTGAGGCTGACCATAGCCAGTATGGACCTTGAGATATTCCACAGGAAATAGGTATCTTTTGGGATCTGGAGTTGCCCATGTAGACAAACCGGTCTTGGCTGAAAGGGAAAGACCTGAAAGGGAAGGATACATATTCAAAACCACAGGGTGTGCAGAGGAAGGTGGCATGGCAGACTGTGTCGAAAGCAACTGAGGTCGTGCAGTATCAGAAGGCAAGGGCATCTTCATCTGTGGTCACCAAGTCTGTGCATTACGCTCACTTTGAGGAAGGCTCATATAAAAAGATTTTTCCAAAAAACGGGCACTCAAAATATTATTGCAATATATAGATTTTAAATACAATTTTTTTTTGTTTCAAAAACATAACATAAAAGAAGTCACTTTGAAAAATGTCCTATAATTCTCATGCTAGTATGGGTACTCACAATTTCGGAAATGTGCAAATATCTACAGTTTTTAAACTCTATCAGCCAGATTCATGAAGCCGAAAACGGCTCGCAAAGGGCCAGATTCTGAGAATCTGCCCCATTGCGAGCGTTATTTTTTCATTTGGGATTCATCATCCCAAATGCAAAAATCGCAATTCTGGAAATCGCTAAATTGCGATTAATTGCATTTAAGGAATCTCAATTTGAGATTCCTTAAATGCAATTCATGAACCATTTTTGAATAGGGAATTCGCAATCTTGGCCCCTATTTACCGCGAAGTCTAACTACGTGGTAAATAGCAAAAACTTTGAAAAATGCACTAAAGTGCATTTTTCAAAGTTTCATGTTGCGCACACACATGCCCCAAGGGCATGTGTGTGTGCAACATATGTGCACACGTCAATTTCAGGGGTGCAACAGGGTGTCCTTTGGACACCCCTGCACCCTTGAAATCGCAATCTCAATTTGCGAATCGCTAATTGCGATTAGCAAATTGAGATGGTCTTCCCGTTCATTCCTATGGGCCTCTAGGCCCATAGGAATGAATGGGGAGATATTCCTTAATTGCGACTCACAATCTGCGAGTCGCTATTAAGGAATTATTAGAAATCGCTATTTTTTCAGTGATTTCTTGATGAATAGCATTTTGCTATTCCTTAATAGCGAATCGGTATGTTTCGCTATTAAGGAATCACAAAATGTGTTCTTGATTAATCTGGGGGTATATTTTGTTCCAATTTCAGTAATAGATAGGTGTCTTTCATACCGATTTTTCCATGTATATATTTTCCCAAATATATTGCTATATACCAGGTACATAATAAAAAACTATTGCAAGACGCTGCTCATTTATTGGCTCTGGGTTAGTCAGTTTCTTGGTGAACCTACAAGTACTATATATCCCCACAACCAGAAAGGTCCAGCGGATGTAACAGTATACTGCCTTCAAACAGCTGTCATAATTAGAAGAAGTTACAGGTGAAAACATTGGCACAAATGGCTGTTTTTTCAACTAATTTTCAATTTTTCCTATATTCAACTGTTAGTTTCTATAAAGAAACCTTGAAGGATCTACACAAATGACCCCTTGCTGAATTAAGAAATGTGTCTACTTTTCTAAAATGTATAGCTTTCCAGGATCCATTATTGCTTTCATACCCATTTCTACCATTAACTGGAAGGTTGAAAGCACAAAAATAGCAAAAATAGGCTATGTCCCAGTAAAATGTCATAACTGTGTAAAAAATGTTGGTTTTCTGACAAAAGTCTGTCAGTCCCTAAAAGCTGGGGGAAATGGTAATTACAGCCCCACAAACCCTTTGTTGATACCATTTGCAGGGGGAAATTTGCATCACCTTTTACCCATTTTTCCACCCAAAAAAAATGTAGCTGTATTTTGGCTAATTTCTGGGTCCCCTCCAGGGGAATCCACAAACCCTGGGTACCTTTAGAATCCCCATTATGTTAGAAGAAAAGGCCCCAAATTTGGGGTGGATACCTTATGTGGTCAAAAAGTTACAGGGGCCTAAACGTGAACTACCCCAAATAGCCAAAAAAAGGCTTAGCACGGGGGGAGCCTAGCAGAGAAGGGGTTAAAGTGAGCTTGTGTGTGGAAAGTGCTACTAGTAATACATCACAGAAGGCAGTGGAATATGCTCAAATACCCATATCTAGACTCAGCAGATTAAAGGCAGGAGTATCACTCGATATATCTGGTCCAATGAGTTTCTCGAACAGCCACATTTTTGGCATAGTCTTAATTGAACAATGGTCACAATGTTCAGATTCAAATTGCATTACCTCAAAAAATGTAATTCGGTTTCTTAAAGAGATTTTTGAAAGAGAGGGTTTATATAACGGTGGGGTGATGGCTGACAGAGTACAGTTAACATCAAGTGAAATAAAACCGTTTTTAAAAGAACATGGAATTGAACATATACGCACATCAGTTTATTATCCACAGAGTAATGGAATTGTGCAGAGGTGGATCGGAGTGCTGAAATAACTTGCAGTAGCTAATGGCAAGGATTGTAATCAAACCATAAAGGAATTTCTATGGTTCATCATATTTCACCTAGAGCTACTACAGAAGTCTCCTATTGAAAAATGTGAGGCAGAAAGGTAGTATGCCATTTAATTCAGATGTAGATGATGCCTAACAAAGATTGGACCAATGGTGAGGTAGAGAAGTCTGGAAAAAGCAGATGGGCCTCGAAAAAGTTAAGAATAAAGGAAATACTAGCAAAAGTTTTTCAACCTCTTAAGAGGAGAAATGGGGTCAAGTGAGAGAAGGAATATTTGTAAGAGCAGGGGAATCAAAAATTATGTTCCCATGAAAATTACTAGAGTAGGAAATCAAGTTGATGAGTTATCAGATGGAAAGGTTTGGAGCATGAGCAAAATAGTCAAGTTATTAACGTGTTTGCGGCCTGAAGATAAGAACAGAGCAATTCTAACAGCTTTACAAATGCATGAAGCATGAACCATTATAATGCAAGGATTATCAAATTTGAAATCATGGGTATTTTCAAGTCAAATATATTAGAATTCAGGAGATTCAATGTGGAACATGGTTGCTTGTTGAAATGGCATAGATTAACATTCAAGTGTTAATGTTATTAAGATTTTCATGCTCAATTGTTAATTTAGAATGTAATTCTTTAATTTGTTATTTAGATAAATAATGTTGTTTATGAAAGGAATTTGTGACATCTGGTTTGGAATCTTGGTGGCTTTAATCTTGCTGGATTGGAGAACATTGAGAGACCGAGATTCCAGCCACTGACAGTTGTCCCAGGCTTTTTCTCCTCGTCAGTTTACATTTGTTATCCATGTATTTATACAAAAAACCTGCCTTATTTGAACACAGACGTGTATTGATGTTTCTAGAGAAGAGGGACATAATATAGTTCTAAGGCTGTCCTTTTTTTCAGCCACCTATCCCTGTGCCCCTTCCAGATGGCTAATCCCTGATAGGAGGCCAGTTGTTGAAAACACCCATGCCTTCCTTGGTCCAGAGACCAGACCATTGTCTCCTGGAAATCTGCATCATTAATTCCAGCCACTGATGTGTATTGAGTCTCTGGAGGTGAGTTGAGTGGTGGAACAGATTCCAAGTCAGTTTTAGCTAAAGTAGCATAAGTAAGTAAATTATAAAGTTACATTTCCACTAAAATTATCAAAAACCCGATTTCACCATTAAATCAGATTTTTTAATCTGAATGAAAAACAACTGATTAATTTTAAGTCTTTTTCACACGCAGGGACACAAATTAAGAATTTCAATCATACCTAGGCTTGTTCATGGAGAATGGAACCTAGACCTACACAATAAAAACAGCTCTGGAGCCTTCATTCAAGGAGGCTACACTATTTTAAGTATGCAGCGTGCCTCTTTTCTTTCTTACATCTTATAAACCCTTGATGTGAGCTTACAAAGCACACTTTAGAGGTGACTTATGAACACAGAGCAATAAGCGTTCCTACCTGGCAAGAGCACTTGATCTCAGTGGCGGCTGGTGACATTTAAAAGTGGTAAGGTGTAAAACAATGGCGATACAGCACTGTAGCGAGCAAGCGTAATAAGCGTGCCCGAACCACCTACCTTTGAGGGGGTTCTTCCCCAAGAATTTTTTTTTAAGTGTGGGCAAATGGTGCATTTTCAAGCAAATTTGAAAAAGCCTCAGCTTTACTTCCTTCTTTATGGTGTCAAGTTGTAGCCACCAGACTGTATCTTCTGTAACGTGGGTAAAGCTGGTCAAGCCATAGCTTTTTATTACAGACACTATGTAGCTCGCTTACATGCAGTTCCGTCACTGTTAATGCTGGATTTTGACATATGCTATTTTGATGTTCTGAACGTGTATAATTAATCCTTTACTTATGGGTGACTCGTTTTTCTGGGTATTAAGTCCGATCATATTATCACTTGTGAAATCCCCACCAAGTCTGACGTGACTCACACTGTCCAGGAGCACCCACAATCCCCCATGCCTTGTGAGAGCTTTACTTCTACATTTTTAGGTCTGGAGCACAATATGAATATTTTAAGGTACAAAACGCAATACAACATCTAGTTTAGATTGATCACACAAGTGGTCTCTGTTTTATTGTGAATAATTCCAATAGTCAATTGTGTAATTATGAAAGATTTCACATGTGCCGTATTAAGCAAACATAGTACATGGAAATTATATTGATGATCGAGCCGTATTAAGCAGACATAGTACATAGAGATCACAATGATGTTCTTTCCTAGTCTGACTTCTTGTGATTTAACTATATGCTCAGGCCCGGAGGTTATATGCTCAAAGTCCCTGTGGTAATAATATTTGTAGTGAATTTGCGGGAATATATATATATTTCCAAAGTCCCCCTGGGTATCTAGGGTACCCGCTAGGTACAGTAAATGAAGTCATGACGGCACTAAAGCCTCAATTTCACGGCTTGCAAGTAACACAAAGGCCAAAGATTTCAATCTTACAGATCCACTCTATTTACGGGGGTGCTAAATGAGTGCCACCAGTTATTACAGCGCCTAGAGCCACGGCTAGTCAGCACTGTATAAAAGACATAGGCAATACACCAAAACATAAAGAGACGCGTTACACACAATTTACATATCCAAATACAAACACGCATTCAAGGTTAGGGTGTCATAAAGCCGATTGTAATCTTTAGTTTTACCAGAAGGGGCAGTCACACCTGGACGCCTTTCTTTAACACAGGGGTGCACTCTGGGAGATGCAGTCTCTGTTCAGATGCACTGAAACAATTGCACTAACATCTATGAAAACAGATATCTGTACAAAGGAAAGCCAAGGATATAGAAGTGGGGTTCAGGTAACCTTACAAGAACCAGATTAACTGCAACCCGCCACATTTATGTGCAGACATACATGCAGACAGCTCTCTCGCACACATACAGGCCAGTCAGGAAGCAGTCAGCCTTGCCTTGCACACATACCGAGCATATACGTAAAAATATGGTACTATCTACTCCACACATCACACCGGTCATGTTGTTAATTAGCAAACGTACAAATGCATCGGCCCATAGGTAGAGACTTAATCATACACATACAGACCAGCACATCTACTGATACGTGTCGTACGTATGCTATTTGAACACTCGCCATGCATGCATTGATTAAATACACACACTCTTCCCACCTGTCCCATTCTCACACACACATTTCACCATGCACACAGACTTTTCATTCCATATTGATTCATACATGCATCGCACACATACTTACATACATACATACATACATACCATGCGCGTACCGAATTACCATGCACACAGACGGATCACATGCAGATGCAAACACAAGACTCCCCACACAGCTCCAGGCAGACCACATACCTGCTCATTCACAGACACTTCAGACCGGCTACGCTCACAGGCTGCCCAGTACCTAGACACAGAGAGAGACTAGAGTTACCCTTCATATCCCCGTGCCTGCTTTCCCCAATTCTGAAAACGGCTTCATAAAAAAAAACTTGTTGGGCCGGAAATTAGAAAACAATGAAACTCTACTTATGATATTAATTTGCATACCAAGTACCTTGTGCTCACACAGCTGCAACACAGCTGTACTGAACTCGAACTTATCTCTTGCAACAAATAAAGGTTTGCAGCTGATCCAATGCTGAGAGCTAGAAACAGTCTCTTCTCTTTAACGTATTTCCTGAAAAATTGCGCCAGACTTGGAGACTATAGTTTGTAAAATTCTTATTTGGGGCACCCAGTGCACCTTAATTTTCATGTGTATTACTTTTTAATGTTTGCGATATGCTATTTTTTAACTTTCGTACTCTCTTTATAAAATACATATCAGTGATCAAGCAAGCTGTAATTTGAAGCTTTGGTCTTTTTATGTCTGTCTTTCAGTCGTGGCCGGCAGGGCGGGCGTGGGGAAATGGGGGGAAAAGGGGATGTGGGGAGCAGGACAGTAATCAAGATAAAATTTTAAAAACTTACCTTCCCTCCCACTGCTTCCTCCGGGTCACGCGCCACCGTCTCAGCTCCTGCTGCTCCCAGCCGGGCCTGCGTTTAACCTAGACAGCCTCCCTCCCGCTCTCCTATGCCAATCACAATGCTGCAATGGCAGCGTTGTGATTGGTTGGGCGCAGCAGAGAGCGCCCCAGCCGAGCACCTGTAGGCCAGGGAGCCATTTTCTCTATGTAGGCTGCATGCGCGTGACTGGTTTGGTCGGCCCTGGGGCCTAACAAACCGCACCCAAGACAGTGGGCTAGCCACGCCTCCCTGTACTCAAGCAGGAACGCCCACCACCAACCAGGCACTCCAGGCACACTCCCCGTGTGAGAAGCAGAAACATGAAATAGTAGTTTTACCATTTCATGTTTCAGCTTCTCGCACTGCGAGAAAGCAGTGGGGCGATGCCCGCACACCCCAGTGGAGGAGCCACCACTGCTTGTTCTGTTCATGTGCCATTGAAGAGGTTATGAACTGCAGAGCGCAGTGGTACGCCTGATAGCCATACATTTTTGTAACCTCTGGGTGATGTAATTATGGACCCAAAAACAACACACGAACTGCAACTCTTCCCATGTAATATATATGGCCAATTGTCCTTGCAAAAAACTGTACATAGGAATGACGTGCAGGAAGGTCAAAACCAGAATAGGGGAACATAGGAGCAATATCCGGCTTAAAAAGACAACAACAAAACTGTGTGCCCACTTTGTGGAGGCGGGTCATTCTTGTAATGACATCAGATGGACTGTCATCGAAATGCTTACTGAAAAAACCACAAATGCAGAGAAAAAACTGTATGAAAAAGAACAGAGATGGGTGGACCGTTTGAAAACCAATGTCACGGGCTTGAACGATAATGTCCCCTGGCACCAGTTTGCTGCCCACTAACTCAACATTGTCTATATGAATAACCAACCTGACCCTATTATTGCCTGTTCTTTAGTACTTATGTCATCACTATTCTGACATCCTCTTTTCACCAGTTTGCTAAATACTTTCAAGTAGATGGCTACAACTTATCGGGCTGCCTTTGAACATTATGATAATACTCCATCAATGTTCTTCACGCAGCTATTTTGTGAAATGAGTACTCACAGATCACCATAACTGCTTGGCTGCCTCTTGATATTTAATATGAGCACTACCGCTGTCTAATTCCATTCACAGCCAATTAAGTTGTCATTTTTTAAAATAAAAAAACTCTACTAAAAACGCCTCGATGCAGGTTTTACTTCACCACAAATGTTTGGCTGCCTCTCGATACTATATACGAGCACTACCGCTGTCTGATTCCATTTACAGCCAATAAAGTTGTTTCTTTAAAAAAACTCCGCTAAAAACGCCTCCCCCGATGCAGGTTCCACATCCGGGGGCAGAGTCAGCACAAGCGGCGAATGTTCCGACACACGCGGGTAATGGCGGCATCCACTAGACAGGGAAGTATTTTCTTCCCAAAAGGTAAGGAGATTCTCACCTCTCCCCACCCTTTTCTTCCAGCTCTGGGCCTCCTCGAAGAAAGCTAATTACTCTGCAAATCGGGGTAAGTTTAAGATATAGCTTTACGAGTGACCGTTTTTCAGCGTTTATTTGTGCTGTTTGTTTCAAACCACGAAGGGACCCAGGCGCTATTCCGCGCTTCTCTACACTAGGTTTTTAACAACTTCTACCTTAATAACACCTTGATACTAGTAGGGCCACCCTTCAAATTCTCATTCTGAAATTATTTCTAAATACAGTTTTTTGCTTTAATAATCCGGTACCTTGGCATAGTGATTTCTATTTTCATAGAGGTCCTAGCGCAGAATTAAGCTCCACATGATGTTGATAATCCACTAGCATGACTTAGTCATATCCTGCTCATTGCCACAACATCGCAGTGTTTTTTACTAAGAATTAGCCCTACAATTTGTTCACTTTCGCCTCCCTCCCTCTTTCCTCTGCCTTTCCAGGTTTTACTCCACCGTGCTAAATGTACATGCTAAACTTGGTTAATATGCATTCACCCAGTAGTTTTGAGTATAGCTTACTACGGTGCCTACCCCTGCTCCTTAAATACTGTGAGTGTGTAGGATATTTATCCTTGTACAATATGTCTGTGTCTATTTTCTTTTTCAGGTTAATAAGACTCGAGTGGTTAATGTTGACCCTCCAAAAATCAACCCTTGAACACCACACAAATAGTGTGAGTAGATTTTCTATGTTTGTTTGTCCACTCTGTCCTGGCGAAAGCCCCATAGACTCCGTTGAGCCAAAGGGGGCTGAAACATGTCGACACTCCTTGGAAATCCACACTTCTAGATCCAGTAAATCGATCTAGGACAAGTACCCATTCATTTTTAATATAAGATCTCCACCAATTCATTAAAAACCTTTTTAGGTGCTGATCTTATTTTATCCTTTTTCTCTTTTTTTGCACTGACCCTATTTTTCATCTCTGGACACTGCAATCTAGACCAGAGGAGCCTCTGGATGAGGCAGGCACCCACGCTCTCTATGGTATCCGATGATAACTGCCGAAAACCACAATGTAGGGGCGGATGAAAGAAATATACTGCAACACCAGCACACATTGGGTCTTTTGAGGATACCATAGTATTTCTAACCAATGGTTTAGAATTGTTACAAGTGTCCATTTCTTCCTCTTGATTACCTTGATGTAATTAAACATTAGAACCCAACATATGAAAATTAAAGTCCCATACTATTGCATGTTTTGTACCATTTACTGTGGACTTACAGTAAAGTTTAATAGACCATTTGTGTGAAACCAATTTTGACAGTGCCTAAAAACAGCAAAACATAGGCTATACAAAAAGGCGAAAAATCTACGGTCAACATTCCGAAAGGGCAGATTTTATTTATTTACATTTATCATTTTCTTAGACATTATCTTCTCACCAAATGCAGCCTTTTCAAATGTCAACTAGGCTATGCTATTAAACAGCCCAAAAAAGTTGACATTGTCTGTTGATTTTTTTTTTAAGTATTATAAACTCCCTACCTACTCACCTGATGACAATACCAGTCAGGTTTTAGAGACTCTCCGGTAAGCGCTGATCTGCCTATACTTGACTCGAAGGTTGAAGCTGGGCAAAAAACTACGTTTCCCAGCATGCTTGGGATCACATCGTGCGTGCAACGTGTGGCACGCAAATGAGGAAACAAATCGTTGCAGTGGGGAAGCAGCACTGCCGATAATTCTTGATGAAGTTCCTGATCGGTTTGTAGCAGCAAGGCGGTAAGAGCTTTTGTTACTCCCTTGTGGATCCGTCATTCTTGAATCCGAATCGGAGCATCCTGGCCCGGATATTTCTATGGTGAGCTCTGTCTGGGGGATTGAAGGCGCGTCCTGTTGGCCTCCATATCCTTGTAACAGTCTTTTGGTTCGGTGAGAGCTTTCGGCTGAAAGTGCTTACGTTTCCCCGTTGGAAGAGACCGGGTGCTTCCGAGAGTATCATTGCGGGGAAACACGCTGCTCATCATACGTTTCCCCGTTGGTGGAGACATTGAAACTATGTCTCTTGCGGGGAAGTATTTACTTTGGTGCATTTCTCAAAGGGGGCATTTTGGGCTCAAAATTGATCCTTCTTACACCACGGAACGCTAGGTGTCTAACCCAGCATATCGCTGTTACTGGGAACACTTTTGGACACCATAAACAATATCATGGGGCAGACATTGTTAAGAATCATTATCTATGTCTGCTATTTCCGTTTGATTTCTCTCCACAATCCTTTAAATATTTATCCAATCATAGGAGAAAGGAGCTAGGGTGTATCATATCGGAGGGACCTAACTGACTACTGCATTAACACAGAATATGTTGGGTATGTTATATAACCGAGTCTAGTGTGGATGGCATGAGAAATAGAGTCAGTAGTTACAACGTGTTCTCTTGTTTTCCCTTTCTAGTTGGTAGGACTCCAGATAACACTCTATCCTCTCCTTGTACCTATAGACACCAGTATTTTTCTTTACAGGTAGGAGAGTGGAAATAATCCATTGCAATCACAGGAGGGAGGGACTACATTTATGTTATAGATACTGATAATGTGTGGCTTGTCTCTTTTGTGTCTTCACAGGTCTCCCTCCCTGCTGTCCCGATCCTTTCCTTCCCTCACTTGACTATCCTGGTAGTCTGTGTATTTAATTCAGACTCTGGGGTCGTCGAGAGGTGGACCCCTTATAGCATCGGCACAATCCCGGAGATATCTGGAAGAAGGAGCCTGACAGAATTATCGGGCCACGTACACTCATACTCCTTGATTGTGCCGAGGGAGTTCAATGGCGACTTTAGAAGATGTAATGGCGGCTCTGGCGTTGGTACAAACAGAGTTAGCAGCTTCCCGACAGGAGGTGGCAGCGTCACAACTAGAGACAGTGCAGCTACAGAGTAGAGTAGACCGGATACAAAGGAATCCCTTTGATGTTGGTAGCAACCCTCCCCAGCCGTCTTCCATAGTAGTGGAAATGCCAGCTCAAATACCCTTGGCTCCCCCTGAAAGGTTTTATGGAGATATTAAGAAGGTGCAGGTGTTCATGACCCAAGTGTTATTACACTTTACCTGCAAACCCAAGATGTTCGCCACAAACCAAGCCTGAATGGCTTTTTTGATTTCCTATCTGGGGGAAGGGGCGGCACAGTGGGCAGTTCCTAGAGTGAGACGTGATGACCCTCTTCTTTACGATTAGGGTGAATTTCGCTTGGAGTTTTAAAAAACATTCGACCGTAGAGTAGAAACGTTTTCTGCTGATCGTGATCTCCTGGAGTTGAAACAAGGTACCTCTGATCTAGTGACATACCTTAACAGTTTCCGTAGGTTGGTAGCAGAAACCGATTGGCCCGAATCTAAGCAATCTGCTATTTTTTATCAGGGTCTGACAGATGAAATGAAGGACGTGTTGGCACACATTGACCCTCAACCTCGCACTTGTTCCGCCCTCATTGAACTCACATTGCGTCTTGACCACAGGATCAAAGAGCGGAAAGGTGATCACAAGAAGAGAGAACGTTATGTTCAGGCATTTGAACATTCCGGGCAAGGAGAAAAAACAGCAACGTCCACAGAACCTATGGACATAGGAGCAGTATGAGCTTCATTGACAGTAAGCAAAAGAGCACCGCAGAAAACAAGGCTTGTGCCTTTATTGCGGTAAAAAAGGGCACTACCTTAGGGATTGTCCTGTGAAACCCAAATATGGAAGATTCCGGAATGGACAATCCACTGCTGGAATCACAGAGAAAGGGGCGGAAAACTCCAAAGCTTGAAGGAAGAAGAAGGGGAACCGTCAAGCAAGAACATCATCCCTTCAATAACTCCGGTCAGTGTCCAAGAAATGAATCATTTCTTTCTTCACATGTCCATAAATATAGACTCTGAGGAAAAAGTCCAATGTGCTATGATAGACTCTGGAGCCACAGGACGTTTTATGGATTATGACGAAGCCCTTCGCTTAGGAGCCTTCCTTATAGCTAAGAGTTATCCTGAAACTGTATATGCTGTGGATGGTAAAGAATTAGAATCAGGACCCATCCAATTTAACACCCCTGACTATGATCTTACCTATGATGGTTCACCATGAACGGCTGTCGTTCAACATCATCAAGGCTCCTCAATACGGAGTAATACTGGGGTTACCATGGTTACAACGACATGAACCCCTCATATGTTGGACTTCTAGATCAGTACGATTTACTTCCCGTATTGTCAGGAGCACTGCAATCAAGACCTCAGCAATCCCTCTCGGGCATTGGCCTCGAGTCAACACATTGCCACTGCAGAGGAAAAGGCGGTGATTTTACCCGAGGAATACAAGGCGTACGAAGCAGGGTTCAGCGACAAACAGGCTGAAGTCCTTCCACCACACAGAGTATATGATTGCCGGATCGACCTTCTCCCAGACGCTGTGCTCCCTAGTGGCCGGATTTATGCCCTCACCATACCAGAAAACAAATTCCTACTGTCATATTTGGACAAATACCTAGCCTTAGGTTTCATACGACCCTCAAGATCCCCTGCCGCATCCCCTTTGTTTTTTATTCCGAAAGCGAATGGGGAAATGCGATGCTGCATTGATTACAGGGCTCTCAATACTATCACTGTGAAGAATCAATATCCATTACCTTTGATTTCAGTTCTTTTGGAGCAAGTAAGAGCCGCTAACATCTACACCAAGTTAGACCTCAGAGGAGCTTATCACCTTGTTCGAATATGACATGGTGATGAATGGAAGACCGCCTTCAAGACGCGGCATGGGCTTTTAGAATATCTGGTGATGCCCTTTGGGCTTTGTAACGCCCCGGCTGCATTCCAATACTTCTTAAACGAAGTATTGAGGGAATATCTTGATCTCTTTGTGGTAGTTTATATCGATGATATTTTGATATATTCTGCCACTGGAGTCAAGCTATCCTGGCTGAAGATGGCTGATAGCCAGAAACCGGTCCTAGGATGCTCGATTCCGGTCCAGGGAAGACATGGCTTGACAGTTCGGGCTGGACTGTTCCCATGAGGCACAGGGTCAAGGCTGATTTGCATATGGCCATGTCTAAACTGGGGTGGTGTGGTGAGCAAAAAAACGATGGATTTAGGCTCAGATCTCTGTACTGGGGTGAATGTATGACATTGTTCTGCATTCTGTCTATCAACTGTTTTTGCATTACATCGTATGCCGACGATGCACAATTGGTGCTGGCAATAAACAATAATGGTGAAAGGGTAGCAGCCAACTTCCAAGAGGGCATGCTGGCCATCAGTAGTTTGATGGCCAGCAATTGCCTTAAGCTGAACTCTGATAAAACGGAGATTATGATATTTGACAAGCTATCCCCCATCTGGTTTTGTGGAAACCTCAAAAATAGCCTAGTTCTTAGCGGGGGGTCATATTAGGAATCAAACAAAGTAGTTGCAAATAGGCAGGTCATGTCAATTCTGAGAACTCAGAAGAAAGAAGGTTATGGGACTTTTGCATGATCACTTTAAAACCCAAGATCTCCCCAAAAGCCTGAAGTTCGGTGACCAATGCAGGGAGAGACGGCATCGGCTCTGTGATGCATAAATTAACATTATCAGCGTACAGGCTGATGAGCTGATGGTTACTGCAAAAGGGAATCCCAGCAATGTCCAGGTAATCCCTCAGTAGTTGAGCCAGAGGGTCCTTATACAGAGCAAAAAAAAGAGGGGACAGCCCTGGCAAGTACCCCGTTGTATGGCGAATGGAGGGCACAATATACTCTAAACCCTGACTGAGGCTCTTGGGGGTACTATGAATGCATTAGACCCATTTGTAGAACCTCACACTAAAACCACATTTCTGTAGTGTTTCGATTAGGTAAGGCCAATGGACACGATCAAACACCTTCTCTACGTCAATGGAGAGAAGTCAAGCCTCTATGCGCAACCTATGAGGACTTTATAAGATGCAGAAGGCGCTTGGTGTTGCGCACACTGGTGGTGGGAATTAATCCCTCTTGGTCCAACTTGATCAGGCCTGGCATAAGGGTTAAGGCTGTGCGCTAATATACTGGTGAATAACTGTGTCTACATTCAAGAGAGATTAGCCCTAAAATACACTAACATTCCCTTCCAAAACGCCCAAACATTCCATTATTTATTTATAAAGTTTTATATAGCGCGAACGTGACCCACGAGGGTATCAGAGCACTTTACAGTAAAAGAAAATAAATGGATGAGGTGTTCTACATACATTCAAAAGTGCCAGTTCGTACAAAAGAAATATAGAATATAAGAATAACAAACAGAGAGGACCGTGAAACAGCAGGACGTAGTACAATAGACAGTTAATAAACAATAGGTGATTGTGCTAGCAAACATACACTTTATAACCACAATCTAATCACAATGTATATAATGTGTATAGATAACACCGAGAGGGACCCACCACCAGCTAAACTTTACCATACAAACCATTATTGAACAGTAAGGGCTGTGATATTAGTCTTACATAAAATAGACTCATCCATTCCCCTTGAGATAGGCAATGGTAATGTGGTCTCCCTACATTAATGGGTATACTGACAGGCTGCAAATTAATCCCCTGGGGAAAGGGGTCACGACGGTCGGGTCACTGTTTGCGGGCAGCTCCTTGATGCTGCACTCCAACTTTGTGCACACACAGAGAACCCAACACATTAATTTTAGCTTATGCTAGTATTGTACACTATGTAAGGTCACACTGGTTAATGGAGGACAGGGAGCCCCCTACTTGTGAACTTCTCCAGGCACTGTATACGATGGGTCACAGGAACCACCTAGTACATTGGTTGTACAAGGCCATACGAGAACACATTTCAATCTCATTACTTCCTCTGAAACAGAAATGGGACACTGACATAGTAAGGCCTCTGTCGGAGAAAGACTGGACCATGATGCTAGAATACCTGAGACAAGTCTCTCACAATACTCAATTCAAGTTTTTACAACTCTTAGTTCTGCACAGGGCATATTTAACTCCACTTAAACTACACACAATGAACCCCTCAATCTCCTCGGGGTGCCCAGGCTGCCAAATGCCTGCCGCAGATCTGTTCCACGTGCTTTGGACATGACCCTCCATAGTTGCTTTCTGGGGCGAGGTTACAGAGGGACTTTCTCATCTATCGGGGATAACCATGTGGTGTTCACCTAAAATTGGCATGCTAGGTATGTCCCCACTCCCACAGAAAGCCAAATGCTTCACATGTTCACTGATCTGTCCTTTAGTGGCGAAAAAAACCCTGACAACGCCGGAAATCACAAAGCCACCCAGGGAAGGGGCCTGGTGAGACAAAGTACTACGGGCCACATTTATGAGAAATGACGCATCACTGTGTGAAAGCAGCGATGCTTCACTTCTCAGTGCAATGTGTCCTTGCATCAGTCTTAGTTCTGCAGGGAGGCAGGCGTAACATATTGACACATTTGCGTCCTAGAAGTGGCGCAGTGAAATTTTATAGATTTCACTGCGTCACTTTTATGACCCTTTCATGCGTCAGAACGCCCCCCTGCATACATTATACCTGGTGCAGGTATAATGTGGCGCAGGGGTTTACAAAGTTACGCATCTACTTTGTAAATATGGTGCAACAAGGCACATTTTTTACGCTGCTGGTGCGTCACTAAAAGTGACGCACCAGCGGCATAAAAGTGAAGCACGGCCTCATAAATAAGGCCCAACGTTAGGCAGATGCAGAAAGCGCAGCATCACGATGTGAAGAATCCAGAGGGCCTCTTAAGAACCCAGTCTCGATGGACTGGGCTCACTTGTTAGAACAATTCCGGGCATACATATCTGATACTTAAACAAAATAGCACACGGTTTGTCTTACCCCACCAACTGCCGCACAATAGGTTGCAAGTAACACTGTATTAGCACCGAGGCCCCTTTGGGTGGCTTCTGCTCCCCAGAAGTCACTAAAACGTCTCACCTAACCCCTCAAGCTTGTTTAGGAAAGGGTTGGGGGTGAGGGTTGAGTTGTTCACTCTCTTTGCTAGATAGGTTATTGCTTTATGTGTTCATTAGCTACTATTTGACAACATCTGTTTCAAAAGTGGTTTAATAAAAAAGGGTCTAATATTTTGTTGGATCATAGATATTGTGTTAATCGTCAGAATATTATGCTTAGCTAGGCAACCTGAACTAAGTACAAGACTGTAATATTGATACCTGGAAAAGTCAGTAAAGTTTGTTTAAAAAAGAAACATTCAAGAGAGATAGGTCTGTACGACCCTCAGAGGGCCGGGTTCTTACCTAGTTCAGAATTATCGATAGCAGCCTATAGCATGGAGTAAGTAAGGGAGCCCAACTCTGCAAAGTAATTATAAAGCCAAGTGAGCATGGGGGCTAAATGGTGACAAAGTCTTATAAAATCACGGACTAAAGCAGTCAGGTCCCCAGGGACTTCATGGGTTTTAAACATACGTTAGCCGAAATCACCAAATAGGTTGCTCCAAGGCCGCAGCTTCAGTGTCATGCAGAGAAGTAAGGGCTACATTTTGGAGATATCTCAAGGAACTCCATTAAGACTATCGGACATTTCGCAGAGAGAACCGTAAAAGGTCTGGAAGGGTGATGCTATCCCCTCATCTGAAATGACCGCCGTGAGGATCCTTCACAAATCATATTCACTGATTTTGAATGGATTTTGCTGTGTATGCGCCCACAGCTGTTACTTCCCAAGTAAAATTTGTGTTTGAGGCGCACCATAGCATATTCTCCCCTCTCCAAATCCAGGTACTTGAGGAGCCCGGCTTTTTCTAGCTCCCTCAACACCGTAGGAGCCTCTACCTGCTTT
This sequence comes from Lissotriton vulgaris, assembly GCF_964263255.1. Taxonomy (NCBI): domain Eukaryota; kingdom Metazoa; phylum Chordata; class Amphibia; order Caudata; family Salamandridae; genus Lissotriton; species Lissotriton vulgaris. Next base: position 1,021,870,301 of record NC_141697.1, read on the forward strand.
TGGATAGCTTCCAATTCGGAGACAGTCCTTTCTAGAATGTGCTGTTTATCTCAGCGGTGACAGTTCTCTGGGGCGGAAGGGGCTATAAGCTCCACCACCCTCACCATCAGCTTCAAGGCTTCCCAGAAAGAGGTCTGCCTGGAACGTTAACCTGGAGATATGCCACAATTACCTCCTGAATGGAGTGAACTGAAGGAGGGAGTCCCAAAGAAGCCAATGTGTACTCCTGGTTGGGAGACGAACAGTCTAAGAGACAGGGATTGGGGGATGAGATAAGAGTGAGCTGGTGCAATAGATGATTTAGATGTAAGGGCTAGCAGGTGATGAAGCGAACTTTTAAAATGTATTATGTTTTCGTTTGCTGATTTGAACTTCCATAAATAATAATAATATTAATGAGTTTTGCATGTTTTTGTATTAATTCAACCTACAATAATGTGCACTTTCATAAACAAGCGCAATTAATATTATGTGCTCTTGTTGCATTTGCCAGTGTGTTTAAATAATACATTAACTTTGTCTTTTCGTTTTGTCAATGTTAACTGCTGCTGATTAAACAATAGCATGTGCTTATTTTTAAATGTGCTTTTGTCTAGGTCGTGTCTTTTATGTGACAAAGTTTTGTTCATTTCTTGTGCTCAAAGCTAGGTAACATAAACTAATGGTTTAACATTAGTGAAGGGGGTGGGTAACAGAATAATTTTCATTACTCAAATTAATTGATGTCTTGTGTTTTCTTGCATACTAGAGTCTCGGTAAAGAGGCCTGAGGCCTGATCCAAAATGGATGTTTCTAAAGTCCTGCCATGATGGGCCACGCACAGCAAAGAATGAATAAGAAGTTTATTGTTCATAATCTTCGAAAAACAAATACGTGGAACTGAACTGTGCAGGATGTGCCTAGCGTTGTATAACTTTCTTTGTCAAGGACAGGACATAGCGGAAAAGCTTAAGCTGAGGAAGCAACAAACGGTTATTCAATAAAATGTTGCGAAGATCCTCGGAAGCTAATGTCACACGTAGACAATGGACAAGGCCGCTTTGAGAAAAATATGATATTGAATGAGAAGGCGATGACTTCATGGACTGACGGCTGTCAGCCAATGATTTCGCGAGTTGGTTTATTAATTGTATTCTTTTAGCTAGTTTTAGATAGAGAAAAGGTATAAAACTTGGCCCCTTGGGAGGAGCTTTGTTGGCTCGTTCCTGTGATCGTGAGATGCTGTCGGGCTTTTGACTCACGTAAGAAAACTTTTAACTTTGCTTTTTCCCTTTAGGTTCCATTCAGTTTAGACAGGGAAATAGGGTTTAGGGAATGAGTTTCTTTTGCTTAAATATTTTTCATGCTGATTTGATTTAAACTGACAGTCTAACGTGCCTTTACTAAATAAAATGATGCTTATTAAATGCAAATAAAGAATTAATATTTTGAAAATGCTCTTTACTTGTTAATAAAGTTAATAAAAATTGATTTTGAAATGACAAGCTGGTCTTTGTTATTTCGAGTCTTGTTACCATTAGTTAATCCATTGCCTAAGTGGCTTAATTCAATGTTCATTTCATAATATGACAAAGATAATCTGCAGATGTATATAGTTATAAATAGTTTTGCGAATAGTTGCGATTAATTAGGTCACATGATTCAGTTGGTCAATTCTTGTCTCAGTCATTTATGGGCCAAGTGATGAATTTATGAATAATGGTGAGTATTGAGGTGTAGAGTTGTGCTTATGAGACAGAATTTCTTTTGGCCCGCTGGATCACAGGGTTGGAGTTTGCCAGAAGTGATCAATATGTGCATATGTCTGATGCACAGCCAAATAGTACATGTAATCCCTAGTAGGGGGTGTAGTCGTCGCCACACGTCCTGAAGTCCACAGTCCTTAAGCCAACTAAGACCTGCAGCTGAGAAGGAAGCAGTTTGGTTAGAGTGTTGTCCGGAGCAGTCATTGTCCATAACTAAATTCATCTCCCCGCCTACCAGGATAGCTACATTACGAGTCTGATGCACAGGGGCCAGGGAACTCGTCGGGGGCATACACATTCACCAGGGTAATGAGGAAGGTGTCCACCCGAAATCTGCCTTTGTGGTTAGAATTTCTCCTGTCAAAACATGTGAAAAGAGAATGGCTAACCCGCCTTTCTTCACAGGGCAAGAGGACCAGAGCTGGAGGGGGAAACAACAGGACTGCATTCTATGGATATCCTCAGAGATCAAGTGAGTCTCTTGCAGGAGACAAACGTCACTACCAGATTGTTGGAAGAGGGAAAGGACCGCTGACCTAAGTGGGATTATTAAGGCCCTGTACATGGAGGCTAGTGATCTTAAGATACAGGAATTTTGGGCTTGGAGCAGAGTGCTGAGAACTCCTACAGGGGTCCGGAGGGGCATGAAGCCCCCGAAAGTTGTCCACTACAGTGCAAGTTGGATAGCCAAGGGTTGACCAGGATAGGAGTAAGAACTCCTATAAAACAACCCCAACAAAGCAATTGTGAAAACAATCAGCAAATACCTGCATTAGTCCATCAATCATGGTAACAATAGGTGAAGCATGGTCCCAGTAGTCGTGGCCATACCCAGAGGAGAGTTTCAAGGAGATAAAATGACCCGTCAAGGGGGAGGAGCAAAGTGCCGGACCAAGATGGCCGCATGAAGCCTTGGCTCCACCACTACCGTCCCTAAACCCAGCATCCTGTAAACTATCCTGCCTTTGAGGTGCAGCTACCGCGATTGAGAGGAGAGCAGTGCAAATTGCCGATAACCCGGTTTCCCAGCGTTGCAGAGAACCAGAGCTACATACCCCGCAAGATTGAGCCTGATTGTGGGAGTAGAGTCGGGGACTGAATTACAGTAATTGCCGACAGGAAGAGGGTTGACCTCGGCGTGCCAGACCGGAAGCCGCCGGTCGTGCCGGAATTGCACCCTGTCATCTGGTGCGGCACCCGTGGCGGCACATACGTTGTCACCGGAGAGGAGAGAGGCGGCCCCCCGCCCCACCCGCCCATGTGCCCGCTACCCTCCGGAGCCGGGTGTGGAGAAAGGCCCCCTGCGATGCCATAGTGCCCGTGCACACCGTGCTGCTTTGGGGGGGCCGGAGCGCTGCGGGACCACGTGGAGTGGGGGGGATACTGTATTCCCCCCTCCTCTGAATTGCAGGGGATTGCTGTGCAGCCGAGGCCGCGATCGGAGACCTACCTTTTGCCCGCAGCGCAAGGCCAGCTATCTGGCGGCCATTGCTCAGGACCAGGCGGAGTTGCCGGCTATAGACAGTGACAGGGAGTGACTGTGGCCCCCCCCAGGGCCGGTACAAAGCCACATAGGGAACCACCAAAACTGCGTGGGCTGACGGACGCCTGACCTTTGCAGGGGTTGCGGACCCCCCCACCATTGGCGTTCCCCAACAGTGTATACAGAACTTTGCGGGCTGGTGTGGGATCAGCTGCTGCTGGAATCTGGGCTCTATCGGATGGCCCGGGGTGATCGGAGGCACCCCCACCTTACACTGGCTACCGACAAATGACCTGGGCCCCACGAATTCTGTCTGGCTGACCGATCCTGCTAGACCGATCGCCGCGCGGAAGGCCGCCCTCGTTACCGCTGACATTTGGCTTTAGCCTCAAGGTTCCTTACGCATGCATCAATAAAGTACCTAGCGCCCTAGCCTATAAATGGCGAACAAACCGGAGGCAGATAAGAACCAGCCCAGGATGACCAAGATAATGAGGCAGGTCCAGACTAACAAATTGGATCGATATACCAGGCCCAAAGGTTCACCGACTGATTTGCATAGGAGATAAACAAAGGCCCCCTGAAATATGGTGGTTCAATTCCTAGGACAGGGAAAATCGAACATGTGCGATAAACAATTCCTAGGCAATCATAAATGAAAACAACTTATCATTAATATAATAAAAATCAAATCATTAGTAACATAGTCATTTTACTACGTTACTAATGATTTGATTGTTATTATATATTAATGATAGTTACTCATTGATTGAAATCTCATTGTATTTGCAACGTTGTATTTTTTATTGTAAAATTTATTGTTGATACAGATGTGTTATGAAATTAATTTTTGATGTTTTTTAATGTGTCATGAATTTTAACCAATGAACAATAAATACACTATATATTTTTTATAGAACACTATTGTTTTGGACTCTTGCCACACCCTCCGCATATGTATATTTGTTTTCATTTATGATTGATAAGGAATTGTTTATCGCACATCACCGACTGATTTGAGTCACGCCCATGCGGTTGGGGGGGATTTCACGATCCCCGCTTGGGAACTGACATTGCATGATGTCATGGCTGCCATAGTCGGGGTCAAGTCATCACTAGGGCACAAGATGGAGTCCCTGGAACAAAACTGGACATGGTCTCCATATGTCGTAATTTGACGGTGATCGAGTTAGCGTTAAGCTTTGCTACACGTATTTTCCCCTTATCTTGACTATAGTTGTCGGATGCCATTTTGTATGTATCGGCAGCCATTTTAGTTGAATGCATTGCCTCGTGGTCAGTATGTCCTTTGTCCTTCCTCTGTACCACTGACCACTCGAGTTTGCCCAGCAACAGGCTATTTTTAGTAGTGGTCAAGCTCAAACATGCGCAGTTCAGATTGACCAGTCATCACTTAGGAATGTTCCGCCAAACTGACCAGTGGTGTTATAGCTCCTCCCACGAGTTGGCTGTGTTCCAAAATTGACCATATATGTACCTAAAACTCTGTAACTGTGTACCGCCTATATTTTTATTACTGTAAAACTGTATAAAAGAAGGACTTACACCGATGTTCGGTGTGATACTTCTTGCATTACCGAAGGGTGCTGTAGGATTGTACCACCACCCCATGGGGTCTTAATAAACTTGTCTTTTGCATTTTCTAGTTTCCGTGCCAACGTCTGTTATGGTGTAGAGGGTATTCTGCGGAGTATGTAGGCCTGGAGAACCCGATACCACAAATTGGCGACCACGAAGGGACTCATCGGCGACTCGGATGCCCGAAGGAGAAGTTGTGACGAAGGATTGGAAACTCACCATGGACGCGTACGCTGCCACTGAGTGACCCGAGTCTTGGCACCCACTGTGTTTTCTTCCTTTCCTTCTGATCTGACCTTCCAGGTGGCGCCGGTCCTCGACTGAGATCCTGCTCGTTCAGTGCCGATTTGGCTGATTTGATCAAAGACCTTGGCAGTTGGAACCTGGATATCTGAGAATTTGGTAAGCTTGCGATTGGTAAGGTAGTCTGCGGACGCTTACTGTGGTTCTATGAATATGTTTTGAGTTAGCTAACATTTCATCCTATGATTTGAACTATATGTGCAGTGCACTTCACATAGGCAGGCATGTAGAGATATTTCTCTAAATTTGTTTGTGTTTGAACGGCACATTTGTGTGAAGTATAGTAAGTGCCATTTTTGTGGTATCATGTTTCCGTGATACTTTTTGAACATGCCTGTTTTAAGCACACTTCGAGGAATGTGCTGTCTTGGAAATGGTACCACTTATCGATTAAATGAATCTCAGCCGGCTCCCCCAGAGGGGACTCCAAATCGGGAGATGTACGTAAAATTCGGCCTTCCCCCTATATTATACAGTAAATTATGGAATAAGTACACCAGATCTGATCCCGAGTTGCAATGGCCACTACATGGGTCGTTTGATTTACGAAAGGTTCAGTTTGTGGAGCAATGTTTGTTTCAGCGCAGGTCTAGACAAGATATGTTTGATTGTGTACGAATGTGGGAGAAAGCAGTGCGTGAACGAATGAAGCGTGAAATAGCCTTGGCAGAAAAAGAACAGCGTAAGGCTGCTCGAGATAAGGCTTTACAGCTGGAGGAGGAGGAGTTGCAGGAAAAGAAAGAGAGGGAGGCACGGGAACGTAATTTGCAAACGAGTGGTCAATTTCCTACTCGGCGTCTGCTTTATCCTGTCCTTACTAATGAAGTTGATGATTTTTCATTACTAGATCGGTGCCCGCCTCCGTACGTTTCGCCTACGGCCCCGGACTCGGACTCGGACAATGAGGAGTACGTGAGTAAGAGTATGAGGTTAAGTGCTGGTGTAGCTGCGGAGTTGCCTAGTTGTGCTCGCAAACTTAATTTGAATAAAATAACTATGTCAGAGATTAAAAATGAAATGAGTAAGTGGTCAGAGCGAGAACAGTTGTACTTTTTAAGCGCTCTTGGAGATGAAGTTGTAGAACGATTTAGGAAATATTCGACTGATTTAGAGCCTAAGGATATATCAGTTCATCGTGAGAATATGAGTAAAGGTTTATTTGTTATTACAGATGCGGATGAATTTTTCCGACGGTTGGTCCACCTACGGGATGAGGCGTCCAGATTGCGGGAAGCACAAAAAGCATCAGACGTGCCGTCGACGGAGTCATCCAAACAGTGTTCTGTGCAAGGATCCAGAGCACACTATCCACAATTAGATATCGTTCATATGTTCAACTTTTCACTCCTTTAGGATAGATCAACCAAATGTGTTTTTTTCAAAAAAAGTTTTTATTGTCATCAGCGTTCCCCACTTGGGAGTCACTGTGCTTTTCTCTTAGCCTACACGTGTTTCATCACAGCATGTGGCTGTGAATCTTCAGGGCGGGAAACCGGTGATAGTTCCAACCCGGTCCTTATCGGGTGGTATATTAGGGTTCAAAAGATATACGGCACCAGTCGGTATGTCCGGTTGCCGTCAGCGTAATGTTTTACTGATAAGTATCACAGTTGCAAGTTTCTAATTCGCGGTAATCAGGCAGTGTTCAGCCCGTGTAGAAGCTTACTCCAGCTTCGGTATCGGTCACCAAGTGCGGGAACCCGCACTTGGTGACCGATACCGAAGCTGGAGTAAGCTTATACACGGCGGGCTGAACACGGCCTGATTACCGCGAATTAGAAACTTGCAACTGTGATACTTATCAGTAAAACATTTCGCTGACGGCAACCGGACATACCGACTTGTGCCGTATATCTTTTGAACGCTAATATACCACCCGATAAGGACCGGGTTGGAACTATCACCGGTTCCCCGCCCTGAAGATTCACAGCCACATGCTGTGATGAAACACGTGTAGGCTAAGTGAAAAGCACAGTGACTCCCAAGTGGGGAACGCTGATGACAATAAAAACTTTTTTTGAAAAAAACACATTTGGTTGATCTATCCTAAAGGAGTGAAAAGTTGAACATATGAACGATATCTAATTGTGTATAGTGTGCTCTGGATCCTTGCCCAGTCAAAATAAGATAGAGGTTTGTGTACCTCTTTCTTCACAGAGGTTAAGGTTTTCCTCTGTCCAAGAAGCACCTACTTTGACACCAAATCAATCAAATACTTTACCGTGATAAGTTGAGCGCCAAAAATTTCTGAACACTTCAAAAACCTATTCTTAGACTATTCAAACAGTGTTCTGTGTTTGGAACAAATAAGCGTTCTACAGTTCATGTTATCCCTATGCGTGAAGCCGCACCTTTGTATGTTCCCCCCAAAGGGCAAGGTACCAGTGATGATAAATCGTCCGGGGATGCAAAAGGGTATTTCATATATAATTGGGTGTATCCGCCTTGGAATAGGGCAGATGTTATGGCATTGAAAAATGCTTTACCTGATCCCCGTAAAAATCCGGCAGCTTTCTATGAAGGAGTGGAGGGGGCTATTTCTTCATGTGTTATGACGTTAGTTGATATCGATCTTTTCTTTGGGTTAATACTGCCCCCTGATATGTGGAGAGCGATTCGTAAGTTTGATGACCAAGCGATTTTGGGGGGAAAAGATTGGAAAGCTATAGCCCAAGCTGATTTAGATAGGGAGCCTGCATGTAAGCCTTGCCAATTAATTCTAGATCTCCCGACAGCTATTTTGAATAAATTAAAAACGCTTGTTCCCCCTAAAAAGATTGATTGGACTATGTTAGCCTCTTGCAAACAGAAACAGGACGAGTCAGTATCTGACTTCTTTTCGCGATTCGAAGAAGCGTTTCATGATTACAGCGGGCAATTATTAACGGATGATACGGGTAGGCATTTGTTTGTTGATAAGTATGTGGCTAATCTCCTGCCGGAGATTGCAAAACGATTGAAAACTAGTGAAAGTTCCTGGACCACGGCGACCCCTGTGTCCTTGTTAACTATGGCTCAGTATTATGAGCGGCAGGAATTAGAGGCTAAAGAAAGTACTGATAAGAAGGCGAAGGAGTTAAAGACGAAGGTGATGTTGGCTCAGGTTGGTGCTACGCAGCCAAGAGGGAACGATAGCAGCAGGCGAGGAGGGTATGGTACGCCCTATGGTCGCACCGACATTGCTGAGGATCAATGTGCATACTGTAAAGAGTTTGGGCATTGGGCTGAAGATTGTCCGGTGCTTTGTGAGCAACGTGATCAGCGTGGTCGAGGAGGTGGAAGGACACGGAATAGTTACTAGGGAGCGAGAGGTGGAGTAAGTGATCGTGGTAGGTTTGAGGCGAGGAGTCATGGTCAGGATGATCGTAATACTTTTGATCGACGGAATCAGTACCAGATATCGGAGGGTGAGAATGTGGAGTCTCAGGATTATGTGCACGCATAGGATTGCGTAGGATGGGGTGTGGAATCGGTTGAAGTGCCAGTAGATCAAAGAGGTCCATATGTATCAGCTGGCGTTTTGGGTTCTACTGATCAGTTTCTGGTTGATACAGGAGCTACTCGTAGTGCTCTGTCTAAAAACTTGGTTCCAAGGGCTCCCCTGTCTGGCGAAACGATTACATGCATAGGGTTCGATGGAACACCCTCTCCAAGCCCATTGTCACAACCTCTTACATTTTACATTGACAGATTTTTTGGCCCGTGCCCATTCTTATTGTCGCAGAATAGCCCAGACAATATTATGGGCATAGATTTGCTTAAATATTTTCGAGCAACAATACGCTGCACTCCTGAAGGAGTGCGGGTTATTTTGAATGACAATTATCCGGATGTAGGAAGACTATGCACTATGCAAGAAATTGAAGCATTAGCCTCTCTCCCACACACGTTATGGGCAACATCAGACACGGATGTGGGACAGATGCTCATTCCGCCTATTCGAATAACTGTTAAGGAGGGAGTGTCTTTGACACGTGTACCCCAGTATAGAATATCTAGGGAAGGTGAAATTGCCCTGACGCACATTGTTCAGGATTTGATTATTGCAGGAGTAGTGGAGGAAGTTCCCTACAATGTCTGTAACAGCCCGATTCTTCCGATCCTAAAGAAAGACACTGTTGACAAAGTCTATCGATTTATTATTGATTTGCGGGAAATCAACAAAATTGTAGTGCCCCAGTACCCGGTGGTGTCTGATATCACCACCTTACCTACTTTGGTCCCCCCCACTGCTACTACGTTTTCTGTAATTGATCTTAAAAATGCCTTCTTTTCCATTCCCATCCATCCCGATAGCAGATATCTATTTGGCTTCACGTTAAATAATAAATCGTATAGATTTTGTCGAGTTCCTCAAGGCTATCCAGAAAGTCCTAGCATCTATAGCCAGGCTTTAAAAAGACAGCTTGATTCTTTTGATTTGCAGTCTGGAGTAGCCTTATCCAGTATGTTGATGATATTTTACTGGCTGCAGACACATATGCACAGTGTGAGGAGAGTACTCTTGCTTTGCTCTCCTTTCTTGCTCAGAACAATCATAGGCCCTAATTTATGAAGAGCTTGCGCCGAAGATGCGTCAAAAATAATGACGCATCTTCGGCGCAACGCATGCGCCATATTAATGAAGTGACGCATCTCCAACGATGCGTCACTTTCACCTCACTGCGCTAAAAAATCCACTGCATCAGAATGCCCTGCGACGCGCAAATATTAATGTATGCAATGTGGGCGTTACCGCGGAAAAACTTGCGCAAAAATGATGCATCCGCATTTACTAACTTTCCAGCTTTTGACGCATCCGCGACGGAAATGGCGCAGCGTTGCGGATGCGTTGGAATTGGTGCGCCTACAAAAAGGACGCGCAGTAAATGACGCATCGGCACATAGCGAGAGGAGAGGAGAGAGGAGACCTGTGAACTTTGCTGCAACCATACCCACACCATGGAGGTCGTAATGCTGCGAGTAGCTGCCAGACGGAGACGACTAGCTGCAGGAATCCCACCACACCCCCCTGCACCACAAAATCCACCACCCCCCCAAGGCAACGCCGCAGAAAGGAGCAGTTATTCCGTCCAAGGAGCGTCCTGAGAGGCCTCAGGGATGAGGAGGTCATAACTCTATTCCGCCTGAAGAAGGAGACCATTGAACATCTACTGGGACTCATTGGACCAAGGCTAGAGGTAGGAACCAACAGGCCTACCAACATACCGCCACAGGCAAAGCTCCTGGCTGTGTTGCACATGCTAGCGTCGGGGTCCTTTCAGACAACAGTCGCCAAACTGGCAGGAATATCCCAGCCAGCTTTTTCATCATTCCTGCCAACTGTCCTGGATGCCATCATCCATCTCACACCCCGCTACCTCCGTTTTCCCAACAATGCACAAGAGCAGATGGAGATAAAGCAAGGATTCTATGCCATAGCAGGCTTACCCCATGTGCTGGGTGCCATGGACTGTACGCATGTGCAATTAGTACCTCTGGCAGCAACAGCACATTTGTACATTAATCGCAAACATACTTATTCAATTAATGTACAGGCCATCGTGGATCACCGTGGACTATTTACTAATGTGCTGGCAAAATACCCTGGCAGTGTACATGATGCGTTCATCTTCAGGAACTGCATCATAAATGATCGCTTCAAGAATGGCCAGTATGGAAATGGACTACTTGTAGGTAAGCAAAAGAGTATGATACAATGCACCATCCATGCTACCATACTGCTAATATTGCTGTAATGACGCATAAATGAGGTTCTGCATGTAATAATGTTGTACTAGCACACAGGTATCCATAGTACGGCCCGCGGGCCGTCAGCGGCCCGGCAAGCCTTCCTGTGCGGCCCGCGGACCTTGCAGACATGTACCTCTGTTAAATTAAAATTTTTTGCAAAGTGTCTGCAAACACCACCGGTTGTTGATTTATGGGGGCCGGGTGATTTCAGGCATAGGGTGGAGATGCAGGGGCGCTAAGAAGAGATCAAATTCAACAAGGCCTCATTAACAATTAAATGGTCTTTCAAAGACCCGTGAAATACTCCGCTGACTGGCGCCAAGGGGGCTTTGGTCTGACTGCTGGGGGTGCCGTGATGGGACAAGTGGTGGGACACAGACCCTACAAAGCACCAAATTCTGAGAGAAAACGAGCTGGCTTTTACATTACAGGGGGGGAGGCTGTCTCTGGGCTGGTGACGGGGACGTGTAGACACAGTATGTGTGCACTACCCGAGAGACAGAAGGGGCAGAGACAGAAGGGGCAGGGGCAGACAGGGGCAGGGGCAGACAGGGGCGGCAGGGGCAGACAGGGGCAGAGTGGCAGAGACAGATAGAGGCAGATAGAGGGAGGGGCAGATAGGGGCAGAGTGTCAGAGACAGATAGTGTGAGAGACAGATAGGGGCAGGGCCAGAGAAAGGCAGAGACAGGGACAGACTGACAGAGGCAGAGACAGATAGGGGCAGAGACAGATAGGGGCAGAGACATATGGGGCAGAGACATATGGGGGCAGAGACATATGGGGGCAGAGACATATGGGGGCAGAGACATATGGGGGCAGAGACATATGGGGGCAGAGACATATGGGGGCAGAGACAGATGGGGGCAGAGACAGATGGGGGCAGAAACAGACATACATAGACAGATAGCGGCAGAGACAGACAGAGATAGACACAAGGACAGAGAGACAGAGAGGGAGACAGAGGGAGGGGGAGGAGGGCCAGAAAGACACAGGGCCAGACACAGACAGGCCCAGACACAGACAGGGACAGACAGAGAGAAGGAGACAGAGAGGAGGAGACAGAGAGAGACATAGAGGGAGGGAGACAGAGAGGGAAGGAGACAGAGAGAGACAGAGAGGGAGAGTGACAGAGAGGGAGGGAGACAGAGGGAGAGACACAGAGGGCGAGAGAGGGAGGGAGAGAGACAGACAGAGTGAGACAGATGGAGAGAGAGGAGGGAGGGAGACAGACAGACAGACAGAGTGGGAGAGAGGGAGAGAGAGGGAGGGAGACAGACAGAGGGAGAGAGAGGGAGGGAGACAGACAGACAGAGGGAGAGAGAGGAAGGGAAACAGACAGACTGAGTGAGTGAGTGAGTGAGTGAGTGAGTGAGTGAGTGAGTGAGTGAGTGAGTGAGGAGTGAGTGAGTGAGTGAGTGAGTGAGTGAGTGAGTGAGTGAGTGAGTGAGTGAGTGAGTGAGTGAGTGAGTGAGTGAGTGAGAGAGTGAGAGAGATGTGTATGCCAGGTCTGGTCGCTCAGTAGACAAAGGCGTCTGTTGCTGCGGCCTGTGTCCAACCTCATGGTCAGTTTGTATTTGTGGCTCTAGCCCCGCCCGCTCCCCCACTTACCCCGCCCCACCACTGCGGCCCTCGGCCACAAGCCACACTGTAAATTTGGCCCCGAGATAAAGTTTGTGAGTACCCATGTAATAGCATATACATACACATTAATAGAAGGGCCATAATTAATGACGGTCATGCACTGCTGGTGCGTTAAAACTAAAATGGCAAAAGGTCACGCACCAGTGGTGCACGTCCCTCATAAATGAGGCCCACGGTCATGTAGAGGCATATAGGGAATCAATGCATGTCCTTCCAAATACGTGAAAATACAAAAGGATGTGGGTGGTGCACAGCGGTAGTAAATGAAGTTTGTAGAATCTTGTTTAGCTGAGGGTGCTCCCAAGGGTGGTGCTTCCGTCAAAGCGCCAAAAGTGCAAGACAGGTAGTGTACACAAACCACTGCAAATACATCCCCTTGGCGAGGCACTCCGTATATGATCATGAAAATGATTCAAAGAAGTTGTAATCCAAGTTCTGTTTTTAATTCACAAGTATTCAAGTTAATGGGTTATCGATGATATCAACAGCATATCAATCCATAGCAAAAATTCATTTCTACAAGCCCCTTTGTCAAGGAGCGTTCATATCAACGCGTAGCAAGGACTGCTACTTGGCTGTTCTAAGACCAGCATTACAGAACACCGGTCTTAGAACAGCCGAGTAACGGTCCTTGCTACGCGTAGATATGAACGCTCCATGACAAAGGGCCTCCTGGCCAAAATGCATATGAGGACTTCATACTTATCTACTTGAAGAAATCAATTTATGCTATGGAATGATATGCTGTTAATATCAGTGGTTTGCCTACACTACCTGTCTCTTCCAAATATGTGTCCATTGCACAGCAGAACTATGTTGCAAAGGTGTCTTGCATGTGAGTCCCTGGGTGTGTTCTCTGCAACATCCATGCCCAATGGACACTGACAAATGAAATATTACCCACAACATATGGCCTCTACTTTACCACAACCATATCAAACTTTTCATTGTACCTTCTCATTTATTCTATTACAGCTGACCAGGGGTATGGCATTCAGCCGTGGGTGATGACACCGTATGGAAACCCACAGACACCACAGGAAGTTGTGTACAATCAAGCACATTGCCGGACAAGGAACATTGTGGAAAGAACATTTGGTCTGCTCAAGGCCAGGTTTCGGCGCCTGGACAAGTCTGGTGGACGCATGCTGTATTCACCAGAGACAGTGTGCAAAATAATTTTGGCCTGTGCAATACTGCACAATATTTGTGTTCGCACACGTGTTCCCTGGGATGATGATCCAGATTTGAATGCAGAAATGCCAGAGGATGACCAGGAGGATGGCCATGCTCCTGTAAATCCAAGCACAGCAGTAGGCATCCGTAGACGTGCTGAGATAGTGCGTAATTTTTTTTAAGAATGTCACTAATAACATCCGCATCATGCATCTACATTTGTGTTTGCACAAATAAAAATACTTCATACAACCTTTTGTACCTTGTGCATGATTAATTGACAATAATTCACAATGCAATTTGCATGACAATCTCATATGTGGAGTTCATACATTACACTTACTCTCATGTCTGGAGGCTGACATCAGACATGCATCAGCCCACACATCCATTTACATTGTACTGCCTTGCTATTTCACCTGCAATGCGGACACTCACCAGTGTCTGGCCAACACAGGTACCCTGGCACCATAGTGCATGTGTCTCGGTGTGCAGGGTATGAATGCACATGTGTATGAAGGTGACCCTTCCTGTACAAAAGTATTCCTCCATGCAACACAGCAAACATACTGCAGGTAGGCAGGCCGGCCATTGCGCGTCAGCACACATGAAAAGCACATGAATCTCCCATATGTCATAGACACACCACCTTCCCACCCTATTTGCTTGCTGTAGGGAAGTGCCGCAGGAATGCATGCAGTAATACTATACGCAAATACGTCATAAATTAGGTTGTAAATTCACAATTGTCAAAAAGCAACATTTACCATCCATATGTTGTGGTGCAGAAAGTTAATAAAGCACTGGTGAAGAGGAGTCCACATAATTAAATCACACAGCAGGAAAAATGACAACAAAGTACTTGTATGTTTCAAAGTCATGATGAAAGTAAATAAGTAATATGACAAAAATTACAATCATCAACATGTTACACAGTGGATGTGCGTCAAAATCTGACCATCCATCAAAAAGTAGCCTTCAGGGCTCACACAAGTTTGCAAAAATAAACAAATGTGGTAGGCACATAAATGAAGTTAGTGTATCCTACTTCATAACCTCATTCATGATTCAACACACAAAAGTGACGTTGGGTCTGCCTACCTCAGTATCTGACCCATGCATTCCTGACTCCACGCACATAAGTGACGATAGGTCTGACAACGTCAGAATCTGAGCCATGCATTCCTGACTCGAAGCAGAAAAGTAACGTTATCTGATGTAATCTTCTCATAGGTGAAATTTATAGAGAGCACTGAGACCATAGGCTTGCTGGCACCATAAGACAGAGTGAGTGAGGAAGGAAGCGTGAGTGGCCGAGAGTTAGCCCATGGAAGGGAAAAGGTGTGTTTGAAGCCTTTACCACAAGTCCAGAAGGGAAGGGGAGGATTTGAAGGAGAGAGAAAGGAGATCCCAAAGCCCAGGAGGCAGATGACAAATTGTGCAACCACCAAATTTCTGGGTTTTAGTATTGGGAGTGACTACCAGATGACAGTGAGCTGATTTGAGTGTTTGTGTTGTGCGGTGAGGGCAGATAAGATAATTGAGAAACGTGGAGCGGGACCAGTGGAGGGCTTAGAATGTGAGACAGGTCACCTTAAAAGATGCCCTCTGGTCTATTGGGAGCCAGTGAAGACTGTGGAGTAGAGGTTTGGCTGATTGCCATCTGGGTGTAATGTGAATTAGACGGGCTGCTTGAATCTGGACAACTTGGCGGCGGTGTGGCAGGGATCGTGGGAGACCATAGTAGATGGACTTTAAGAAGTCCAGGCGTGAGAATACGAGTGAGAACACCACTTGGGTAAGTGCGGTGGGAGGGAGTAAGTGACTGACTGTAACGATCTTCCGGACCTGGTACATAGAGGAAGAAAGTAGCGCACCCACTTGTGCCCTGAGGGAGAGTTCAGCCTCAATGATGACTCCCAGACCCTTGACTGATTTTACCAGGGCTGGGGGGGAACCTAGCTCTGAGGGCAGAACTGAGGGCCACAGTGGCCTTGACTGAGTCCAGGGAGGAGGAGCTCTGTTTTACCGGGGTCAAGCTTCAATAGGTTCTGGTACATCCATAATTGGATGTGGATCATGACAGCGTGGAACGTCTTGATGGCATGAGGTGAATTGAGCGGGAGGATGATCTGTAAGTCGTCAGCGTAGTAATACACAATAAGGTCCCATTTCTGTACAGAATGGATCAGCGGCCAAAGGTATAGATTGGACAGGAGTGGTGAATGGGAGGAGCCCTGTGGGACTCCACAGGACGTGGGGGTATTTGTTTCACGATAGGGTCCTAGGCGGACCATTTCAGTTCTTCCAGTTAGGAAGGACTCGACACACTCAAGAGTGGTTCCCTGGATGCCTGCATGTTTGCCAAGGTGGAGAAGGATGTTATGGTCCACCGTGTTGAACGCTGACGAAAGGTCCAGGAGTAAGAGGGCTTGGGGGGACCCTGCGTCCGCGTTGCCCCTGAGTGTGTACAAGAGTGGCAAGATAACTGCCTCTGTTGAGTGGGCAGGTCTGAAGCCGCCTTGATTGGGCTCCATGTAACAGGAGGATTCGATGTAGTGTGATAGACATCGGGTAACATGCTCCTCCATTAATGTTGAAAGACGGGAGGAGGGATATGGGAGACGTTAGGTCTGCATGAGTCTGAAACTGACCCATGCTTTGCTGACTCTAGGCACAAAAGTGACATAACACAAGGCCCAAAAGTGTCTTTGGTCAACATATGTCTTAGTCTGACTCAGCTGAATATACAAACACACATTTTCTGCAGGCTAACATGGTTTGTCCCTGTTGAGACACTTCCATGCTAAGCGTAAACATGCATCTTTTGCCCACCATCAAAAAAACAGCAGCTAATATATGCAAAAACATTGACAGATAAAAAATGTAATGCCCCATTACTGAAGATTGTGACACATGCCAATAATGTCGCATGTACTAAAACTGGTCACACCTTGAGGAGAAAATATATCATCACTCAGCCATCCTTCAAATTTACAATGCCACGTAATAATGATTTGGTCACATGACAATAATGCGGCTTTGACGATAACTGCTCGCACCGTAAGGGGAAATAAGGAAGTAGCGTACCATGCAACAAATCAACGATGCGACATAATTACGTTTAATGCGCATGCCAATAGTGAAGCTTCTACTACAACTGGTCGCACCTTCATGGGAAAATATGGCATCAGTCACCCATGCTTCAAATAACGATGCGACATAATATTGATTTAGTCGCATCACAATAATGACGCTCCCACGATAACAGGTCACACCGTAATGGAAAATATGTCATCACTGTACCATGCGTCTAATCTGCGATGCGACATAAATAGGTTTCAGTCGCATGCCAATAGTGACGCTTCTACTACAACTGGTCGCACCTTCATGGGAAAATATGGCATCAGTCACCCATGCTTCAAATAACGATGCAACATAATATTGATTTAGTCGCATCACAATAATGACGCTCACACGATAACAGGTCGCACCGTAATGGAAAATATGTCATCACTGTACCATGCGTCTAATCTGCGATGCGACATAAATAGGTTTCAGTCGCATGCCAATAGTGACGCTTCTACTGCAACTGTATTTACAACAAGGGGTGGTGAGGGACAGAGTCTCTGAATTAAGCAGAAAGCTCTCACCCCGTCAAGAGATCAGGGCTAGATCCAACACCGTTTTTTAGCTCACTGCACCATCCCAGTTTCAGAACCTGGCTGTATGCAAATTAGTCTGTTCCTGTCCCAGTGCATGATGGGAACAGGGCAAACCAAACTACAAAAGCCAATTCTTACACTGGGAAGGAAACAAGCTCCCGGGGACCGGTTTCTGGCATTACAGCCGTCTTCGGCCCGGTTTGCTTGAATCCTGATGGTGCAATGAGCAAGGGTCTCACATCTGAGAATACCCTTCCACGCTTAGGGTGGACAAAAATATTTACAACAAGGGGTGGTGAGGGACAGAGTCTCTGAATTAAGCAGAAAGCTCTCACCCCGTCAAGAGATCAGGGCTAGATCCAACACCGTTTTTTAGCTCACTGCACCATCCCAGTTTCAGAACCTGGCTGTATGCAAATTAGTCTGTTCCTGTCCCAGTGCATGATGGGAACAGGGCAAACCAAACTACAAAAGCCAATTCTTACACTGGGAAGGAAACAAGCTCCTGGGGACCGGTTTCTGGCATTACAGCCGTCTTCGGCCCGGTTTGCTTGAATCCTGATGGTGCAATGAGCAAGGGTCTCACATCTGAGAATACCCTTCCACGCTTAGGGTGGACAAAAATATTTACAACAAGGGGTGGTGAGGGACAGAGTCTCTGAATTAAGCAGAAAGCTCTCACCCCGTCAAGAGATCAGGGCTAGATCCAACACCGTTTTTTAGCTCACTGCACCATCCCAGTTTCAGAACCTGGCTGTATGCAAATTAGTCTGTTCCTGTCCCAGTGCATGATGGGAACAGGGCAAACCAAACTACAAAAGCCAATTCTTACACTGGGAAGGAAACAAGCTCCCGGGGACCGGTTTCTGGCATTACAGCCGTCTTCGGCCCGGTTTGCTTGAATCCTGATGGTGCAATGAGCAAGGGTCTCACATCTGAGAATACCCTTCCACGCTTAGGGTGGACAAAAATATTTACAACAAGGGGTGGTGAGGGACAGA
Source organism: Lissotriton vulgaris (assembly GCF_964263255.1). Lineage (NCBI taxonomy): Eukaryota > Metazoa > Chordata > Amphibia > Caudata > Salamandridae > Lissotriton > Lissotriton vulgaris. The sequence continues at coordinate 1,021,888,648 of NC_141697.1, forward strand.
GTCTCTGAATTAAGCAGAAAGCTCTCACCCCGTCAAGAGATCAGGGCTAGATCCAACACAGTTTTTTAGCTCACTGCACCATCCCAGTTTCAGAACCTGGCTGTATGCAAATTAGTCTGTTCCTGTCCCAGTGCATGATGGGAACAGGGCAAACCAAACTACAAAAGCCAATTCTTACACTGGGAAGGAAACAAGCTCCCGGGGACCGGTTTCTGGCATTACAGCCGTCTTCGGCCCGGTTTGCTTGAATCCTGATGGTGCAATGAGCAAGGGTCTCACATCTGAGAATACCCTTCCACGCTTAGGGTGGACAAAAATAGGCCAGGGACAGACTGATTTGCATATAGCCAGGTTCTGAGCTGGGATGGGGCAGTGAGATAAATAACGGTGATGGATCAAGCCCTGATCTTTGGACTGGGTAAGAGTGGTCTGTTTAACTCAGACACTCTGTTCATCACCACCCCCCTTTTTGTAAATCGTTTTTGGCCACCATAGGTGTGGCAGGGTATACTCAGACATCAGTCCCTTTCTCACTGCTCCATCAGGATTCAAGCAAGCCGGGCCGAAGAAGGCTGAAATGCCAGAAACCGGTCCCCGGTAGCTTGTCTCCTTTCTGGTGAAGAATTGGCTTGGTAGTTTAGTCTGCCCTGTTCCCATGATGCACTGGGCCAGGGACAGACTGATTTGCATATAGCCAGGTTCTGAGCTGGGATGGGGCAGTGAGATAAATAACGGTGATGGATCAAGCCCTGATCTTTGGACTGGGTAAGAGTGGTCTGTTTAACTCAGACACTCTGTTCATCACCACCCCCCTTTTTGTAAATCTACTGCAACTGGTCGCACCTTCATGGGAAAATATGGCATCTGTCACCCATGCTTCAAATAACGATGCGACATAATATTGATTTAGTCGCATCACAATAATGACGCTCCCACGATAACAGGTCGCACCGTAATGGAAAATATGTCATCACTGTACCATGCGTCTAATCTGCGATGCGACATAAATAGGTTTCGGTCGCATGCCAATAGTGACGCTTCTACTACAACTGGTCGCACCTTCATGGGAAAATATGGCATCTGTCACCCATGCTTCAAATAACGATGCAACATAATATTGATTTAGTCGCATCACAATAATGACGCTCCCACGATAACAGGTCGCACCGTAATGGTAAATATGTCATCACTGTACCATGCGTCTAATCTGCGATGCGACATAAATAGGTTTCGGTCGCATGCCAATAGTGACGCTTCTACTACAACTGGTCGCACCTTCATGGGAAAATATGGCATCTGTCACCCATGCTTCAAATAACGATGCAACATAATATTGATTTAGTCGCATCACAATAATGACGCTCCCACGATAACAGGTCGCACCGTAATGGAAAATATGTCATCACTGTACCATGCGTCTAATCTGCGATGCGACATAAATAGGTTTCAGTCGCATGCCAATAGTGACGCTTCTACTACAACTGGTCGCACCTTCATGGGAAAATATGGCATCTGTCACCCATGCTTCAAATAACGATGCGACATAATATTGATTTAGTCGCATCACAATAATGACGCTCCCACGATAACAGGTCGCACCGTAAGGGAAAATGTATTATCAGTGTACCATGCTTAAAATTAACGATGCGACATAAATCGGTTATATTCGCATGTCAAAAAATGACGCATCCCCGGAAACGAGTCGCATCGCAACAGGAAATGATGTACCCAGCCTGCCCTGCTCACAAGCAGGAAGTTATATGATACTTTCACTTTCTATTTCACTCCTTTGTAGTCTCTGAGAGGTGTAGGAGTGTGTTTGCAAAGTGCTTGAGAGTTTTGTCCTGTCCTGCAGTTGTTTTACAGTGTGTGTCTTGGTAACTGTGTCCAAATAGTGTCTGTAGTGTTGTGTATTGTCTAACTGTGTCTTGTGTGTCAAGGGGTGTCTGTCTGTTTAGGGGTTTTAATACTTTTTCATAGGGGGATTACTGTTCTGTTTAGGTTTTTTTTTACATAGTTAGTAATAGGGGGATTAGTGTTCTGTTAAGTGGAGAAATAGTGTATTATTAGGATTTCTGTGCCAGCAAAATTTTTTTTGTGGCATTCACACAGCGTGGCTTGTGCTTTGTCACAATGCCACCCAGGTCTAGGAACCTAAGTGAGAAGGAGTATGGGGGGCTACTGTGGCTGATACTCCACTACCTCCCAAATATGATTGGGAATGGAGGCAGGGTACTGCAGGGTTACCCAACCCGAGAAAGGAAGCTGAGGTGGGAGAGGGTCCGGTACCAGATGTTGAGAATCTTTGGAGTGGACCGGACCCTGAGACAGTACAAACATCGGTGGGCAGATCTCATCAACCGTGAGCAGGATCTCCTGGACCACCTTGGAATTGAGGTTGATGGAACAATTGGTAAGTCAATATACATTTATTTCATGTATTAACAACGGTATCCTAAGGTAAAGCTAATCAAATGTCTAACCACAGGGGCCTCACTGATGATCCCCTTGTGCCCCTGTAAACTCAGACATAGGGCCATATCTATCAACAAACCCTTTCTCAACAAAAAAATGTAGGTTGTAATGGAATCGCTTTCTTTTTATCGCAAAATGGTATGGATAAAGAAAATTCACTACTTTGTAGGAATTTGATAATCTCCCATAGTTGCTACTTTGCATTGTCTAATTTGTAAGTAAGGGATCAATCAAAATTCATTCCCATGGCCCAGGAGGGACATAGGAATCACTTTTCACTAAATACTGTAATAGCAAATCAGCCATTAGCTATTTGCAAATTGTGATTTATCCAAAGGGTGCAGGGGTTTTTAAAAAAAACCATGCTGGACCCATCAAAATGATGTGTGTGCATATGGTGCAGATACATGCACTATGGCCATGTGTGTGCATCACCTGGCACCTTCAAAAATGTGCAATGGAGCATATTTCACTAAAATAGCTACTTACCATCAAATACAGGTTGTTGTCAATTAGCTAAATCTGAAACATTATTTGATACACAAAAAATATACATACATAGGGCATCATTTATGAGGCCCCTTGCGCCATCGAAAATTCACTTTTCATGAAGTTCCGTGGCGCAGAAGCCTGCGTGGTATTTATCAGGCAGCAGTACCCCAGTTTTTGTGGCGTACTGCTGCCTGATAAATATCAGTCCCTTTAACGCAGTGTTCTGCGTTAAAGGGGCGTGCAATGGGTGTTGCTGGGGGCGTTCCCAGCAACAACCATGCCCTTTTGACACTGCCCCACATTTACCAGAAATCGTAACTCTGAAGCAGTGCCAAAAGCTTACGCCTCCCCAGGGGAGGCATAAGGGAGGCGCAACAGGGAGAAATGTCATTATTTCTCCTCGTATTTCCTTTTTCCATGTGTGCTGCATTCTGCAGCACACATAGAAAGAGGAAAAGGCTCTTGTGCTTATTTTTGTACAGAAAGGTTTACCTTCCTGTACAAAAATAATCTTCTCCGCAACGCTGCCACCCTTGCACCATTGTGCAAGGGTGCCTGTGCTGGCGCAGGCAGCACATTGTGCACCGGTGCAGGGGAAAAGGACAGGAATGCGCCGTATCTAATAGATATGGCGCATTTCTGCCCTTTTCTTTTGCCGTAGGGAAGGGCAGCAGGAAGGCCTGCTGCGCTTCCCTACGGCAAAAAGTCATAAATGAGGCCCATAGCACTTAACTAATAGCAAATTTGCAAGTACCAAAATGCCATGGCAAAATGAGGTTTTTCAAAATTTTGCAATTCCGTAAATGGCAAATGTTTCATACATCCTAAGCCATGGAAGTAGTCTGTTTGAAATGCTCCAACGGCAAAATCCTGCAATTGTCAGACTTAGCAATTCACAAAAGGCATGATACACATGGCCTCTACTGAGGTAGTGGTAACGCACAAGCAAGATTGATCTTCACCATGCTGGACTATGCCGCTCATTGAGGCATAATCATGCATGATAAAGGTCAGCACTTTCAATGCATTGTTATGTGTCAAAAGGGCATGCAATGGGTGTTCTTTGGCATCTTCACACCAACATCCATGGACTTTAGTCAATGCTCCAGGGGCCTCTGTAATGAAGGCCTTCTGCCGCCGCAGCAACACTCATTAACATGTGGTAAAGTTACGCTCTGGCGGCGCAAGCCCTATGAAGATAAGGCCAGAGATGTACGAGTGTGAGGCAGCGTAAAAGCACATGCCTGCCCTGGGGAGGTGTAAGTGAGGCGCCACAGGGAGTGAAGTTTACATGTATCCATGTATGTCATATTTCCCTGTGTGCAGCTGCATTGTGCAGCACACAACAAAAAATGTGTATGCAGTTTGACCATTGACGTACAGGAAGGTATCCCATACGGTACAAATACATTCTTCAAAGCAACACAGCCACCCTTGCATCATGGTGCAATAGGTATTGTCGTACTGCATGACAGCACTTTGTGGTCAAGGCCAGGGAAAGGCACAAATATGCTAGCTTAAGGGAACAACATGTTCCATCCTGGTATATCATATGTATGCATGAAGGATTCTTGAGACAATATGTCACGCAGTGACAATATCCTATTAAAAATGGGTCTAAACATACTAAGTATTGCATAACATCAACAGCTACTTGGATGCAAATTTCATGATCCACACTCCATCAAACAGTGTAGGCCCTGTACATTGAGTAATAATCTACAGGGACATCACCTCAGAGGAGCATATGTCTTCCAACATCACAAGTAACCCTGTAGTGTTTCTAATTCTATCCACACATGTCTTTGTATGTGTTTTTCTAAATACACAATGTGCTACAGTACCATCTGTGTGCAAAGAAGATGCACAAGTGTCAATTGAGTGCAAAACATGCAATGGCATCAACCCTCCTACATGACTGTGTGCAGGAAGTATCACATTTCATTACTTGGATTTGACACAATGACTGGATGTACACTAACTACTTGTGATGTAAAATGCAATGCAGAATGGAAAACAACATGATAATGACAATACACTCATGCAACAATGTGCACACATGATGGCATACCATGGGCTGAGTAAGGTTTGTTTGCATACCCAAACATAGGATACATCATACAGCTGGGATTATGTCTGGTGACATGTTTGTTGTGCCAAAACAACAACATCAATCATATTTGTAATCCACTCTTGTGCTTAGTCACGTTGGAAATAGGCACACATCTACAAGGCCTGGAAATTTGCATGTAATGTGAATACCGTGTACATGTTGTATTTGCACACACATCAATGTGTATGTGTGTAAATGCATGTTGCTTGCAGTTCTTGTCACATTGCACCCATCAATGAAGCTGACACACTGACACATCTAAGGGTGCCAGTACATCTGTGAATGGTGAATAAGCAAATGATAAGCCATATGTGTATTGGGGAGGAGTTAATTGTCAAAAAGGCAACGTAAAATCGAGAATTGTTTGAATACATATGGCGGATAGTGGATTTTTTGTTGTGTGACGCATTAATCTGCTGCCACATCTGTGAATACTCAGATGTTCACATTCACCATTGTACCAACGTCCCCTATAAAAGCAAAATCACATACATCTACATGACAATAACATATTTTCTCAATGGACCAAGTGTGCAGATTTTTAGCAAATGCCATCTCAATGTGACACCACAAACAAGGGATCACATGTGTGTAATACATGCAGTGCAAGAGTGTGCTTCACATGTGAAGCAGTTAGCCATAGACTGTTGTCTGATTGACGTTGCCTCATGGGACGCACGAAAGCCAATCTTGAAGATACAACTGACTCTCATGTAATGTCTGTACTGTGTGGAAATATGCTGCATACGCTGACATTCTGGTATATTGTCTTTCACTTGTAGGTGGGCCACCACCATACACAAGGGATGAGGTGGAGTCCTTCAAGAATCCTAAGGCAACTGGTGAGTGTGAAATCATTACTATCTTTGTCTGTATGCTTACAATGTCTCCTCATGCATGACATGTATGCAGACAGTCCAAAAGCATCATTCTTGCATGCATCATGTTTACACATCACATGTGCATGGAAGTGTCAAGGACTCAATGGCACCATGTGGAAATGCATGAACACAAATATAAGGGTCACATGTATGAGGTGTTACAGTGTGCATGGAACACAGTAACACTTCTTGTGCTGCTGTAAGTATACATCACACAAAAATAGACCACAATCAAACAATACATCTAGCCCTCCATAGAGCACCATACTCAGGTGTGAGGGTCTCAAGTCACTGAAGGGAGGGGGTGTGCTGCTACTCATGAAATAGTCAGGTCTTCAGTAATTAAATGAAGGTAAGATCGTCCTGGTCAGTCGTAGTTGTGCCCCCAAGGGTGTTTCATGTCTTGGTGGCCAGGTAGGAGGGTGATCTACCTCCAGTGGTGGAGCAGTCAATCCTTGGTATGGTGGCTAGTGGGAGGCTGGTGGAGCAGAGGTGGCCGGTAGGATCAGAGAACGAGAGGCGCTTGAGGAGTCATTCTGGGCCCATGTCATGTATGTGTGTGTGTGTGTGTGTGAGGAGCCTCAACGTGATCCTTGTGTTGACGGTGACCCAGTGTTGGTCATTATGGCCTGTAGAAATGCTGCAGTGGTGAGGGATGTCGTAGAAGAGTTGTGCCGATGCATTTACTATGGGTAGTAGTTCTAAGTGAAGTCTGGTATTGATTCCTGTGTATGGGGCATTCCCCTTGTACAGTTGGGTGTTGATGAGGGCCTGGGTGACCGTCTCACATGTTCCCATGGTGATCCACCTGAATATCTATTGGAGCATGCGCAGGCTGAAAAATCAGAAGGATGACATGATGTCCACTTGTTTGTTAATTGTGAGTGAGTAGACCTGGAAGAATCCCAAGTGGGGTGTATGGTCCGTTGGTGTTGTTGCAGTGACCATTGTTGTTGACCAATAGGCGTCGTCCCTGGCGCTTGTTGATTTGCCAAGGATGATAACCTCTGTATTGTGTGTCTACAGTATCTGCTGACTGACCTTCTTCCATTCTGCAGTGCCTATTTTTCCTTCATGGAGGTTGTGTTTGGTTGTGGCTGGGTCTTGGGTGTGGCACAGTACCAGATGGGTGTCATTGGCATAGGATATTATGTTGTGGTGGTGTGTGCATGCAATGGTGGCAAGTGTGCTCATGGAGATGTCGAAGACTTTTGTGCTGAGCAAGGACCCTTGGGGTACGTGACAGTCAGTGTATTAATACCATGGCTACATGAGACATGCTCATTGTAGTACAACATAGATATTCCTCCTACAAGTTCAAATTCCTTGTGCCCCACGTGTGTCAGTACTTGCCATTGTTAGAGGGATGGAACAGTGCTGCAAGTCCATCATTAATTAGCACAACAATCATGCACTTACCTATGCAACTAAAAGGGTCACCGGCACAATTCCCTATTGACATCAGTAGTTGATATGGTATGATATACATGTGCTTAAATGTCCATTGCATCAATGATCATGCATAGTCAATCCACATACCAGCCCTTAATGCTGTCTATATGTTGTCCTCTGTCAAGAAGCGTCTACCATGGAAGTGTTGTGCAGTGTGTGTTGCCTTGTGTGAAAACACACCACATATTTACTCCCAAGCAGCACCCCATGTACAAGAGTTACATGATAGGAGTCAGTCCCCAAATCTATTGCAGTGCACACCTGTGTTTCTCCTTGCAATACAATGCTAGTGTGCCCATGTTTTGTTTACATGGTGCTTTTCACATGTGTGTTGCCTTGTGCAGCATACAGGGCTGATGGTCCATATACCTTGCTTTGTATCTGCGTATGAAGTGTCAAATTACAATGCCTAGAGAAAACTTGCCTGCACACAGATGCTCTTGCATCATGTTGAGAAGGAGCCTGCATATGTGAATGGGGGGCATTGGGTTCATGCCCAGGACAAATGCATTTGAATGTACCATCTCATATGTATTGAGGCCTTACATGTCATCTACAGTAATTATCATCTTAGGTATTACGCAACATCACTTAGCATCCCTGTGTATGACAATCGATGATGATGACCCGATGCTTTGAAATACATGCCCTGTTAACGATAGGCCCTTGCCAAAATGTTCTGAAGATCGCATAATGTGCATGTGTACAGGTGTCAATGTGTAAGTGCAGACTGATGTGGATGTCATTGCTCCATTACAGACAACATGTCACAAGATGAGGAGAGGCAGTATCGCATCCGTCTAGAAAGATACCGACACATACGCAATGTTGGTCGTGCATTCAGACAGATGGGACGCCGACATGAGGTATTACGTGCTGAAGGAGCCTGGAGATCACCAACTCCCAGTTCCCCATGCAACATGCGGAGCAGGATGCAAAAGGGGAAAAGGTCACACATTGACTCAGGACCAGCAACTGGATCACATGTAGATGTAGACCCCCCAATGGACAGTCAATCTGCAGGATCAGCAAGTTGTTCCACATCTGGACATGCCTCTAATCTGACCCCAGTGACAAGCACTCATCCAAAATCTGGAACCAACACTGCACAGGCCCTTGGGACAATGACAGGTGGAGCTGCAGTAGTGCCACCTAAACAGGCTTGTGCGCAAGCAGATATAGACGGTGTGCTCCTGATGGCCAAAATTGACAAAATAGAGGCCAAAATGGAAACTTTTGAAAAGGGCCAAAAGGAGTTGACTTTGAAGGTTGCGGGCATGCAACCGCAGCTGGCCACCCTGCTGTCCATGGTTGCCGACATGAAGGCCACCATTGCTCAAATGGACGAGCAGGAATAAAGACATTGAACAACTGTGGTGGTTGTTGATGACATGGTGTTGCACCTGTCAAGTTACGGACCTTGTTCTTGTTTACATGTTTAAGTAGTCAGATAGTTTTTAGGATAGTTGTAGTACTTAGGAATAGTGTTAGGATAAGTGTTAAGTTATTAGGAGTGGGTGGGGGATTGATGTATAGTGTATGTTAAATGTTTTGAAAAATTAAAAAAAAAATGCAAAAAAATATATCCTTGTTTAGTTAGGTAGGTTAATTAGTATGTGTTTAGATTAAGTGTATGTGTGCCTGATGTGTGATTGTTGAATAGGGGGTGGGGGGTCATCTGTGTGTTGTGTAGTATGTGTGAGGTAGGTATAGGATCAGTTAGACAAGATGAGTGTAGATGTTAGCGCCTTAGATTAGCTTAGTGTAGGATTTTATTTCAAGTTTTGATAAGTGTAGTGTAGTTTAGCATAGATTTAATTTAGTGTGAACTTTTTTTGCAAATAAATTATATTTTTCTTTCACAATGAGTCTGACTTGTAGGCATATGAAGTTGTGAAATAAGCTCTGGGTGAGCGTTATCCTCGCAGGACAAGGAATTTCAACAATGATCTCATATCTGAGATTACCATTACATGTTAGCTATTGTAAGCCAGATGTTCTTACACTATCACTAATTCATACAGGCCAATACTCACCCTTGAGGGACTTTAGCTAATGCGTCTCAGGTGAGCCCATGTGATCAACAATCATGTGTAAAGATTTTGGGACCTCTTTCAATAAGTTTCTCCATAGTGAAGCACAGCAGGCCTTCCTGTTGCGCTACCCTTTTGCAGGAGGGAGGGCAGGACTGTGCCATGTCTGCAAGATACAGCGCAGTCCTGTTGTTCTCACCATCACTGTTGTACAATGTCCTGTTCATCGCTAACGCAGTCACCTTTGCATAATGGGGCAAGTGTGTCTGCCTTGCGGGGACCATCAGACTTGTACAGGAACGGACACCTCTCAGTTAATCAATCATCACAACGGGCTCTTCCTCTTACAATATGTACTGCATTGTGTGAAAAAGGTGAGACAAGTAGACTTCATCATAATTGTCAACATTGAGCCTTCCTCAAGCCTGCCCTGGGTCTGTGTAATTTCTGGACAGAGCTTCCCATTTCATGTTCCTATTACATCTGGGGCAGTGTGAAAAGCAAATGGATGTTGTTGGTAAGGCACCCAGCAACACCCATTGCACGTGCCTGTAACGCAGAACAAGGCGTTTAAGGGTCAGATTTGATGCATGCAGCATTATCGCATGACCATGTGCCTTGGTGATGGATGATGACTATTAGGCAGGGTTAGGCGTCACACAACGTCACAACAAGTGAGGGTCAGATGGCACAATGGCCGTCATCAATTGGGCCACCTGGTATTGAGACTGTAGCTCAATGTTTGCAGTGTTTCACAATGCTCAGGGCCACTATGACCCACGTCTTTCCTGAAAGTGGAAAAGAAAGCTGGTTCACAAGCTGGCTATGTAGATGCAGGGAAATGTGACCATGGCTAGGTCTGTATTTCAGACGTATGTCTTGTGGGCCTCGAAGCAGATTCATTGGTAGAGGTTTGGTTGCCCAGGGTTGTGGCTGACTGTGTGTGTGGGTGAACTCCTTGAGTGTCAGTATATCTGTATGGGTGTGGATGCAGTAGTTATCCTGTATGTGCTGGCAGTAGTGGTATAATCATGGGAGCCACTGGGAACGTCTACCTACGGTTGTCTGGACGTTAATCATTTTTGTCCGGAGGGTATTTTTGATACTGATATTGAGGGCATTAACATTGAACCGGATGATGATGATGGATGTGTGGCAGGTCTAATCAATGCATCAGTTGACAATAATTTTGATGCTCTTGCACAGTTTGCAGAGGGTGAAGAACTATGGTGAGGATACTACTATTATCCGTACTGACAGGGTGAGGGATGTGTTCTGTACAATGTATAGTTTGTGTTGGACATATGAGTGGTGAACTGTTTATCCAGCCCAGGGTACCCCCAGGTATAGTCCCATGTGGTAGTGGTTGTTGTGAGGGTGATGACCTCTTTTGACAATAAATGGAGATTGGTCCAGCTGAGGCACATACTTGTTGGCACATCTTGCATCCATTGTGGTTAGTTGTGTCCTGTCATGTTGTGTACCTTGGTGAGGGAGAGGCAGAGCTGGGTGTATTAGGCGTAGGGTACTATGCAGAGTCCATGTCCACTGATGTTCTCAGCAAGTGGGGCCATGTACACATAGTAGACAAAGGTACTGAGGGACAGTCACTGAGGGACTCAGCGTCAGTACTCTGTGTGTTGTACTGTGAAATGTGTTATGCAGAATCATCTGCTCTGGTCTGCAAGGGAGGAGACAATCCAGTGTGGTGTATTACCTTGCCGCATGCCATAGTGGAGTGTGGCAGCTAGTGTGTTGTGGAACATTGTTTCTGGAAATGAAGCAATGTATATTGTCTATGGATTGGCAGTGTGACCGACTTTGAGGATTGTGTGGATTTTGCTGTGGCGTGTAGGAGGGACCTCTTGATGCTGTTTGTCATGGAGCAGGATTGGGGATGTTGTATGTTCCAATGAACATCACTGGGTGGATGATGACCCTCTGGTTAATGACTGTCTGCTAATGTGTGCTGAAAGATGTTCCTGTGGGTCTTGACGTCTGTTTGTTCGGCAGGGGTGTAACTGCTAATGTCATTTACTTGTTAACATTTGCAATTACTGTGGAGGTGCATGTTCCAATGTTGGAGGCCATGTACTGTCACTGTTCGTGTGCAATGGGGGATGCAGCCCTGTGGAAGAAGTGATGTGGGCAGGTGTGTGCGGGTGCTCCTTAATGTATGTCCATCACGGTGTTTGTGGTGTGAAACATGTGGCCTCCAGAGGATGTTGTGTAGTGTGGCTTACTTGGGCTAAGGTGTTTTGTGGTATGGCTTGCTTATGTTCATCTAAGTTGACATTCAATTTGCTGATCTAGTGGTAGGAGACTGTACCAAGTGTGTATGATATTCCCGTGAAGTGAGTGAGGGCTGAGCTCAGTCATGTTGTTTAATTTGGTATGGAGTTTATGCTTGCCATGGATTGGCATGATGTGTAGAGGATTGTGCCCTTCATGATGTTGCATTTGTGTGGATCAGATGAGTTGTACATTTATCTGTGATGTTATCCCTGTAGGCGGAGTGCAATTCCTGGGGTCTGGTTGAGCCTCAAAGCTAAATCCAGCAGCCTGCACATGAGCATTGTTCGTTGTATGTCAGTGGATACACAGGTGACATTGTTGGTGTGTTGTATGTCGTGCTTCAAGTGAGTCTTTAAACAAAACAGGTGATGGACCGAATGTGGATCAATGTCACACACTCACCCCAGTCCGAAGATCTGGGCCCAAATCCATCGTTTTTTTGCACTCCACACCACCCTGGGTTAGACAATGGCGATATGCAAATCAGCTCTGACCCTGTGCCCCATGGGAACAGTCCAGTCCGAACTACAAAAGCCATGTCATTCCCAGAACGGAATCAAGCATCCGAGGACCGGACCGGTTTCAAGGTAACACCTCTCATCAGCCCGGCTAGCTTGACTCCAGTGGTGTGGAGTGCCTGGGACCCACGTCTGGGCATCCCCAGCGCACCCAGGGCGGAATATGCAAACAAAACAGGTGATGACCGAATGTGGATCAATGTCACACACTTACCCCAGTCCGAAGATCTGGGCCCAAATCCATTGTTTTTTTGCACTCCACACCACCCTGGGTTAGACAATGGCGATATGCAAATCAGCTCTGACCCTGTGCCCCATGGGAACAGTCCAGTCCGAACTACAAAAGCCATGTCATTCCCAGAACGGAATCAAGCATCCGAGGACCGGACCGGTTTCGAGGTAACACCTCTCATCAGCCCGGCTAGCTTGACTCCAGTGGTGTGGAGTGCCTGGGACCCACGTCTGGGCATCCCCAGCGCACCCAGGGCGGAATATGCAAACAAAACAGGTGATGGACCGAATGTGGATCAATGTCACACACTCACCCCAGTCCGAAGATCTGGGCCCAAATCCATCGTTTTTTTGCACTCCACACCACCCTGGGTTAGACAATGGCGATATGCAAATCAGCTCTGACCCTGTGCCCCATGGGAACAGTCCAGTCCGAACTACAAAAGCCATGTCATTCCCAGAACGGAATCAAGCATCCGAGGACCGGACCGGTTTCGAGGTAACACCTCTCATCAGCCCGGCTAGCTTGACTCCAGTGGTGTGGAGTGCCTGGGACCCACGTCTGGGCATCCCCAGCGCACCCAGGGCGGAATATGCAAACAAAACAGGTGATGGACCGAATGTGGATCAATGTCACACACTCACCCCAGTCCGAAGATCTGGGCCCAAATCCATAGTTTTTTTGCACTCCACACCACCCTGGGTTAGACAATGGCGATATGCAAATCAGCTCTGACCCTGTGCCCCATGGGAACAGTCCAGTCCGAACTACAAAAGCCATGTCATTCCCAGAACGGAATCAAGCATCCGAGGACCGGACCGGTTTCGAGGTAACACCTCTCATCAGCCCGGCTAGCTTGACTCCAGTGGTGTGGCGTGCCTGGGACCCACGTCTGGGCATCCCCAGCGCACCCAGGGCGGAATATGCAAACAAAACAGGTGATGGACCGAATGTGGATCAATGTCACACACTCACCCCAGTCCGAAGATCTGGGCCCAAATCCATCGTTTTTTTGCACTCCACACCACCCTGGGTTAGACAATGGCGATATGCAAATCAGCTCTGACCCTGTGCCCCATGGGAACAGTCCAGTCCGAACTACAAAAGCCATGTCATTCCCAGAACGGAATCAAGCATCCGAGGACCGGACCGGTTTCGAGGTAACACCTCTCATCAGCCCGGCTAGCTTGACTCCAGTGGTGTGGAGTGCCTGGGACCCACGTCTGGGCATCCCCAGCGCACCCAGGGCGGAATATGCAAACAAAACAGGTGATGGACCGAATGTGGATCAATGTCACACACTCACCCCAGTCCGAAGATCTGGGCCCAAATCCATCGTTTTTTTGCACTCCACACCACCCTGGGTTAGACAATGGCGATATGCAAATCAGCTTTGACCCTGTGCCCCATGGGAACAGTCCAGCCCGAACTACAAAAGCCATGTCATTCCCAGAACGGAATCAAGCATCCGAGGACCGGACCGGTTTCGAGGTAACACCTCTCATCAGCCCGGCTAGCTTGACTCCAGTGGTGTGGAGTGCCTGGGACCCACGTCTGGGCATCCTCAGACGTGGGTCCCAGAGCCTCCACACCACTGGAGTCAAGCTAGCCGGGCTGATGAGAGGTGTTACCTCGAAACCGGTCCGGTCCTCGGATGCTTGATTCCGGTCTGGGAAAGATATGGCTGTTGTAGTTCGGACTGGACTGTTCCCATGGGGCACAGGGTCAGAGCTGATTTGCATAAAGCCATTATCTGACCCAGGGTGGTGTGGAGTGCAAAAAACGATGGATTTAGGCCCAGATCTTTGTACTGGGGTGAATGTAAGACATTGATCTACATTCTGTCCATCAAAATGTTTTTTGTAATTTTCTCCCTGAGTGTACTGGGGTAGCTGAGACGTGGGTCCCAGAGCCTCCACACCACTGGAGTCAAGCTAGCCGGGCTGATGAGAGGTGTTACCTCGAAACCGGTCCAGTCCTCGGATGCTTGATTCCGGTCTGGGAAAGATAATATGGCTGTTGTAGTTCGGACTGGACTGTTCCCATGGGGCACAGGGTCAGAGCTGATTTGCATAAAGCCATTATCTGACCCAGGGTGGTGTGGAGTGCAAAAAACGATGGATTTAGGCCCAGATCTTTGTACTGGGGTGAATGTAAGACATTGATCTACATTCTGTCCATCAAATTTTTTTTTGTAATTTTCTCCCTGAGTGTACTGGGGTAGCTCAGACGTGGGTCCCAGAGCCTCCACACCACTGGAGTCAAGCTAGCCGGGCTGATGAGAGGTGTTACCTCGAAACCGGTCCGGTCCTCGGATGCTTGATTCCGGTCTGGGAAAGATATGGCTGTTGCAGTTCGGACTGGACTGTTCCCATGGGGCACAGGGTCAGAGCTGATTTGCATAAAGCCATTATCTGACCCAGGGTGGTGTGGAGTGCAAAAAACGATGGATTTAGGCCCAGATCTTTGTACTGGGGTGAATGTAAGACATTGATCTACATTCTGTCCATCAAATTGTTTTTTGTAATTTTCTCCCTGAGTGTACTGGGGTAGCTCAGACGTGGGTCCCAGAGCCTCCACACCACTGGAGTCAAGTTAGCCGAGCTGATGAGAGGTGTTACCTCGAAACCGGTCCGGTCCTCGGATGCTTGATTCCGGTCTGGGAAAGATATGGCTGTTGTAGTTCGGACTGGACTGTTCCCATGGGGCACAGGGTCAGAGCTGATTTGCATAAAGCCATTATCTGACCCAGGGTGGTGTGGAGTGCAAAAAACGATGGATTTAGGCCCAGATCTTGGTACTGGGGTGAATGTAAGACATTGATCTACATTCTGTCCATCAAATTGTTTTTTGTAATTTTCTCCCTGAGTGTACTGGGGTAGCTCAGACGTGGGTCCCAGAGCCTCCACACCACTGGAGTCAAGCTAGCCGGGCTGATGAGAGGTGTTACCTCGAAACCGGTCCGGTCCTCGGATGCTTGATTCCGGTCTGGGAAAGATATGGCTGTTGTAGTTCGGACTGGACTGTTCCCATGGGGCACAGGGTCAGAGCTGATTTGCATAAAGCCATTATCTGACCCAGGGTGGTGTGGAGTGCAAAAAACGATGGATTTAGGCCCAGATCTTTGTACTGGGGTGAATGTAAGACATTGATCTACATTCTGTCCATCAAATTGTTTTTTGTAATTTTCTCCCTGAGTGTACTGGGGTAGCTCAGACGTGGGTCCCAGAGCCTCCACACCACTGGAGTCAAGCTAGCCGGGCTGATGAGAGGTGTTACCTCGAAACCGGTCCGGTCCTCGGATGCTTGATTCCGGTCTGGGAAAGATAATATGGCTGTTGTAGTTCGGACTGGACTGTTCCCATGGGGCACAGGGTCAGAGCTGATTTGCATAAAGCCATTATCTGACCCAGGGTGGTGTGGAGTGCAAAAAACGATGGATTTAGGCCCAGATCTTTGTACTGGGGTGAATGTAAGACATTGATCTACATTCTGTCCATCAAATTGTTTTTTGTAATTTTCTCCCTGAGTGTACTGGGGTAGCTCAGACGTGGGTCCCAGAGCCTCCACACCACTGGAGTCAAGCTAGCTGGGCTGATGAGAGGTGTTACCTCGAAACCGGTCCGGTCCTCGGATGCTTGATTCCAGTCTGGGAAAGATATGGCTGTTGTAGTTCGGACTGGACTGTTCCCATGGGGCACAGGGTCAGAGCTGATTTGCATAAAGCCATTATCTGACCCAGGGTGGTGTGGAGTGCAAAAAACGATGGATTTAGGCCCAGATCTTTGTACTGGGGTGAATGTAAGACATTGATCTACATTCTGTCCATCAAATTGTTTTTTGTAATTTTCTCCCTGAGTGTACTGGGGTAGCTCAGACGTGGGTCCCAGAGCCTCCACACCACTGGAGTCAAGCTAGCCGGGCTGATGAGAGGTGTTACCTCGAAACCGGTCCGGTCCTCGGATGCTTGATTCCGGTCTGGGAAAGATATGGCTGTTGTAGTTCGGACTGGACTGTTCCCATGGGGCACAGGGTCAGAGCTGATTTGCATAAAGCCATTATCTGACCCAGGGTGGTGTGGAGTGCAAAAAACGATGGATTTAGGCCCAGATCTTTGTACTGGGGTGAATGTAAGACATTGATCTACATTCTGTCCATCAAATTGTTTTTTGTAATTTTCAAGTGAGTCTGCAGCCATGTATTTGCGTATGTACTACAACATCTCAGATTGGGAATGATCTGAGTTAGTGTGGCACATGGTGGATGGAGGGGTGTGTATCAGTGCTAAGGCAAGGGGCTCTGTGTTGATGTTGCACCAGTGTCTGCACAGGGACTGTGCCCTTGACATGTGTATGGTATGTTTTCAGAATGATGAGACAATGCATTGGGCCTTGGATCAGGGAGGATGTGAGGGATGGCCAAGGAAACAGTAGTTACCTTGGATGACAATGTGTGCCCGGGTTTGTTCCACCTTGTGACTTGTGTTGATGACAACCTGGGTATATCTGATGTGGGTGATGTTGTGTAGGAGTGCGGTGAGGTTGAATAGGCTGAGTTTGTCAATGAGTGACACTGGTGTCTGAGCTGTACATAGTCCACGTATTGTAGGTAGTTGTGCTGTCTGTGATCTGCATTGTAGTTGCCAAATGTTGTGGCACATCAAGTATGTCTGTATGCAAGGGTACAACATGGAGTTGTCCTGTAGTTGACTTTGATACAGGAGTGGACATGTTCAGGACTGTGCTATCACCTGGTCATAATGGCATTAGTCTGTTGGAGGCAGTTCCTGAAGATGATGGCAAGGCATCCCTCCATGGTGTTGGTGCCCGTATGTCTGCCTGATCTTGTACAAGTTGTGTATTGCGTATGCAATGCCAGTTGCAGATGTGACCCAGGCAACGTAACTAGTGCCAGCGGCTGTAGTTGGAATCACACATTTTTATGCCATATCTGTGGGCAGGACATGTGTGTAGGAGGATGCAGCTCAGGCAACACTGTGCATTGGCATACAGCTGGGTGTTCATAGCTGTAATTGTCAGCTGACGGGGTAAGGTGCTTCAGCAGTGTCAACATGAGACTGTTGCTTGGTATTTACACGGTGTCCTGAGCAGACAGTTGTATTATCTCAAAAGGTTGCATACATGGAGTGCTGCATTTGTAGTGGGGGCAGTTTTCACATCCAGGCTAACTTCAGCTGGTCTTGCGCATGTTGTGTATGTTCACAGATGTGCTTCAACTCTGCACAACAATTGTCCCTATATACATAATCCATAGGATGTGCCTTTGATGCCAGCCTCGTACTGATGTTTTGCTTTCATATATACATGTGGTATGTCAGATATTTCATCATCACATACATACACCTTGGACACACCCACATTAATGGTAGTGTGCAAGCAGATCTGATTTTAACACTCACCCCCTCCTTGTACAAACTTGTAGTGTTAGTCATTCTAACTTATTACATCATTCGTTATGTAGCACATTAGCAATGCTGTAGTACACACGTTCCTAGTCACTTTCTGAACCTTTCCAGTTGGACATTGCACGTTGTGTTAGCAAATTGATGTAAGTGACAACTTAGCAAGTATCAAGGTATGAGAGGACTCTAATACTGAAGGGAGACATACAGTAGGGTTGAGGATGTACATGCACAGTCCACACATAAACATGAGTGAGTAGTTTTTAATTGTGTGATAAGGGAATGTCAACATCATGAGTTCACCTCTTGGAGGGAGGCCACAGATAATTTATTGTTCATCCTTTGCCTACCAGTAATGTGTTTATCGACATTACTGGGGTATGATGAGCACCAGACAGTGTTCATTTATTGTGCTGCTACTATATGTGTTATCCTCCAAGTCCTCGGGATCAGCGGGGTGATGAAATTGGAGCCACCTCCTGATCTAACCGGGCCCAGAAAGCTATGATAGCCTGGGTCGAGGAAGGATCAAGTGAGGGCAAAGGGGAAGGGAACAGGGAGGAAAGGAAGGGAACGGCAGAGAGGGAGATCTGGAACGACAAAATAACAATAATGATCGTATCTCTCTTTAAAGTAAAGGATGTACACATGAAATACTCTAGATATCAGTTCCCTATACCTGTAACGAAAATAAGAGAGGCCCTGAAGATAATTCTCTTCCCCTACTAAGTGGTCCTGGATATGTGTATGAAGCGTGTAGGTTCTCCACCTGAAATACACAATCAGCCGTGAGTTTAGCTAGGGTAGACCTTTTCCCTACTTTACAAATGACAATAGTACTCAATAGTACATACCATAACCGAACAGATGAATGTCCGAAATCAGGTTTCACCATATCCTAACAAGGACCATTCTGCATACGGACCAAACCAAAGTAAAAGGTTGGGGTTACGTCACCCCTATAAGATGTAAGTACAGTACCTGGTCGAAGAGCTCACAGGTCTGGGTCCGAAGGACGGGTTCCACAAGACGTGAGAACCCACAACAGAGCTACTCCGCACAAGCCGTTGAAAGAAGGCTCAGCCAACGGAGAGCATTGAAAGCAGGAAAACTATACACGTCCACCGCACAAGCCGAAGAAAGAAGGCTCAGCCAACGGAGGACACCTCCAGGACTTGGGAAACCCGCCGAGGTTTGGCGAGCACGGAAACAAAAGAAATGTTCCCCGCACGAGCCGGTGCAATAAGGCTCAGCCAACGGGGAATCCTGCAAAATCGGCAGGTAGGAACAGAGAGGACCAAGACAAGGAAACACAAGGAACAAGCACTCCCAAGGATGAACCTCCTACTCCACCTCCGCGTCAGGTACAAAAATAATCCAACGTCTTTCTCTGAAAGTTCTGCCCTTATATACTCCACCCAGATCACAGGGTTTGTGGAACATGTAGTTTGTGATGACAACAATTGCTCCTGAAGGAGAATCCGACTCCTGACAATATGTGCTTCTAACGCATTGTTCTGCGGAGGAGTGGGAAATCTTCAGATTGATCTTCATCAGATGTGTTTGGCACAGCTGATGGTGTGACCAGTGGGGCAGTCGACACAGTAGGCATAGCCACATCATGGACTGCAGATGTTGATGGTGTTGGACCTGCTACATGTTCGATGCCCATCAGGTACCGCATAAATGCATTCAGCATTATTTGCTGGTTCTCAAGCACAGCTGTCACATCTTGTTGGTAGTCAGCCAATTTTGTGAGGTGTGCATCCTGTTTGGCTGTCATTTGTTTGAGGGTGTCCTGTATTTCCTTCAGAGTGTTGGCCACTTCAAAGCTGGCACTTGTGGTGGGCATTTGTCTGTGCCTCTGCTGCATGACTTCGGAAATTTCCGTCATGGCGTCAAACAAAGTGCGTGGTGGTGCTTCAGTGGTGCTACCAGTTTCCGCACTGGCATTATTTGATGTTAGGCACCGGAGCACTCCCTCTAGGGTCCCTGCCATGCTCTCAATGCCCTTACGCACCTCCTGTGCCAACTGACTCTGCACATCCACTACACGCTGTTCAAAGGCATTTAGTGTGTTTGGCGACTGGTGAGGCACAGATGTTGTGGGAGGTGGCATTGGAGTGCTTCCCTGTTGGCCAACCGGAGATCCCACTGGGCTGCTTTGCCTTCTTGTGGGTGGAGAGGGAGTTTGTAGTGATTGTATTATGTCCTGGATGATTCCTGTGCCCATACTTGTTACACTTTCACCACCCTCATTGTCCGTTTCAAACATGGCTTCCAGCTCCAGAGTAGGTGTACCATGGCCTGAAATCAAAAATTGATGTATGTTTATGATCATGTCTGACATGTGGTGTAGAAATGCACAATTTAGAGTCATCTACCCTTTTTGACTTTGCTGTGTTTCAACATGTCAAAGTTCAAGCGACACATCATCACTCATGTGTACAAAAAGTGACATGGCATTAATCATTTGATGGATACAAAATGTTTACCAAAAAACATAGCACATGGGCAGACAGTGCTTGCACACTTGCAACATTCAACTTGAGTGCATGTCCTGATGTCTGTTTTGTTGGTGTGTATTGGGGACACATTCCAGCACAGTAGGAAGTGCAACCTCCACGTGGAAATGAAGTCCCTCACCAACTGGATGAGGAGCAGCAGTGTGAAACTGTACTTGGAGATGACACAGGTCCTCATCCTCGGACCCACACCCTGAGCCTGGGACAACTCCTGTCGGGCAACCACACTGGGAACAGCAACAACACTCACTGACCATACACGCAACTTACAATACTTCCAGTACTCCTCCCTCTCCATGTCTGAGCAGGTCAACGCCATCTTCCCCTCATGCAACAACTGCCTCCACATGCTATGCAGGATCCACAAGTGGATCCCCACCCCAGACAAAAATAACTGTGACGCAGGCCCTGAGCACCAGCAGACTGGACTACTGCAACGCACTGTAGGCAGGATTCCCTGACAAAGACCTACTACTACTGCAACACATCCAATGCACTTACGGCTCATTGATTGTCAACGTCCCCCACCGCAGCAACATCATCCCCCAAATGTGAGACATACACTGGTTCCCCATCAGCAAGTGGATCAGCTTGAAGCTCCACACCCAGACACACAATGCACTCCATTAGGCCGGACCAGCCTACATGTGCAGCAGACTCAGCTTCTACACCCCCACACGCCACGTCCGCTCCACCAGCCTCGCCCTCACCGCTGTCCACCGCATCGTATGACCAACCTCCAGCAGCAGTTCCCTGTCCTACCTCACCGCCAAGACCTTGCACTCCCGGGCCATCTACGGCAGACCCAGGACCTACTCCCATTCAGAGGACTCATCAAGACGTATCTCTTTGAGCGTTAGTGGCAGCCCCTTCCCATCAGAGTGGTAGATGCAACATGTGTTTTCACATGCTGAAGGAGTTGTTCCAAGGACACAGACTTCTGTATTCTCTGATTTTGATTACATGCAGCTGTGGTTGATGCAGACTGGGACGTACTGCATTCCTCACTGTTTTTCATGTGTTTAGTTGGTGTAGTCTTAGGTGTGAGAGAGTATGAGTTGTCTGTCATCAGCAATGGATACAATGTTGAGGCTGTATTTGGTTACAAATGGTGCTGAGGCAGCCCTGTTGATGTTGACAAGGGTCAGACACATGGATGGTCCCTCTTGCATTCAGCATTGTAATAACGTGCATTTAAAGGCGAAGGTTGTCAGTCTGATCCTTGAACCTCTTGCTGGGGTGAGTGACCCAGTTAAGCATTGTTCCTTAGAATCCTGCATCATGTAGTGTAGCAAATCTGTGTGGTGTTAGTCTGTGTTGGAGCACACTCACAGCTCCTGGTCCCGGAGGTTGCAGATGTCACCTGTGGCTGTGAATATGGTGATCTTGGTGCTGTTGTTGATATAATGAGGACAGGGCTGTAGTGTTTCCACAGGTGGCTGTATCTCATGTTTGAGGGTGTGCATTGAGCTGTGACTGGTGTCCCGGTGGGTATGGTAGTATGGCTGTTGTGTTGTGAGAGGTTTGGGTGGTGCTGCCTGTGGCATCTCATGTGTACCGCAAAGTTATTGTAGTGAAATTGTTGTTGTTTATGGTGAACTTTGTTGGACACTTATCACAGGTCTGTAGTGCCAGGGTGATGTCTGTGGCTTTGCAGCATAGGTTGTTGTATAAATGCAGAACCTTGACTAGTTAGCAGTACTTTCCATTATGTAGGATTGTTTATTAGTGGTTCTCCCTCATTGGGTCCATGTATGTGTTTTACATTTCAGGTGTCTTGGTGTTTATACAGTTCTTACCAAGGTATCTGCTGGTGCCTCTTGCTACTTAGAGATCAGTGCTCTACCATGCCGTGTCCCTGTAGTGCTGTTTGTTAGGTTTGCAGAGGGTGGAGGTGTGGTATGCACAGTTGTGTATCCAGGTGTGACTTTCACTTGCAGTAACGCTGGTGTAGGCTGTGTTTGAGACCAGGGTGGTGGTTGAGGTTTGTCAGCAGTGTAGGCATGTGCAATGTCTGTGGGTCATGTTTGGAAAGGCCTGTTGTCATTCTCAAATGTTTTCCATGTATGAGTGCATGGAGGCTGGCTGAGCTGCATCAGTGAATGACTGTATATCAGTTGCTGCTGGAAATGATTGCATTTGAGACCCAGATGGGCACATTTGGACTTCCCATAGGCGTGGCTTCAGCACACCATGTACATCCGTCTGCTGTGGGCTTGCACAGCGGCTGACATGGAGTAGGCTAATTGCGACTTACAATATTCAGTGATGACGGAACACATGAACACAGGGGTGGTAGCCTTAGTGGTAGTTCATAGACCATATGTGGAGTGTGGGCTCAGATGAGAGAACTGAAATTACTTATTATGGAGACCCAAGGGATGAATGACTGATGTGATAATGCTATGTGTCATCATGGCATGGGAGGGTGGGTAGGGGACATCTTAGATGATGTGGCTCATGTGCATGTTGGCAAGATGACTCAGGTACCACCCATGATGACCAGAGCCGTAATACCCACTTGCATGTTTGGTATGCAGGCTGCATTTCAGCCTCCATGGCAAACATGGCCAACATTCCAGCATGTATTATCCCACTTACTATTACTAGTCACACCAGCACTTCACAGCATTGTGATTGACTCAGAGTAGTGAGCCTGGCTGGCTGATTCCTTTAAGGGGACACAAAGCCAGGGTTGCATAGGCTGAAGAGAACTGGGACACATCTTTGAGGTGTGACTTCCCTCAATGTGTTCCAGATTTACAAAACAAACTTGCGACTCAATAGTAAACTTGATACATTTTTGGTGTTGACAGAATACACTTACTACTTTGGGCATTCACATAATGAACTTAGTACTTTTGGTATTCACAGGAGTTAGGATTTTGCCTTTACTCTATCTTAAGTCTGTCTTCAGAGACACTTTAGGCAAAATCCTAACTTCTGTGAATACCAAACGTATTAAGTTCATTCTGTGAATGTAAAAAATAGTAAGTGCATTCTGTGAATTACAATATAGTAGTAAGATTAGAATTGAGTCTTGAGTTCATTCTGTGAAGGGGCCTCAATATGTTTTGCAGCACACACTCACACACACATCCCTGCAACCATGAGACATTGATTGTTCTGTCCTGCATTTGTTAACTCACAGCTCTCCCTCCACAATTGCCAATGTTTGACACTGTGCCCCCATGGACAACAGGTGTGACACTCTTGTACAAAAAGGCACATACATTATACCAAAACATGCCATGTCATGACATTCCATTTCATTCATTGTTCATACTAGGCATGTTGCAACTGTAGAGTAGGTGTTGCACAGCGGAGACTTTAAATACACTGTTCAAAGTTCAGTGAGTACATGGATTAAGTTTCCTTGTCACCACACACCCAGACCTGAAGCATTAAATGCCTTTATGAACAACCACAACACACACAATGGAGTCAGATTAGTGAGTGATGCACACACCATTTTTCATAGCCAAAAATTATGTACACAGCATTAGTTCATAATCTGTAATGTTACCCCATATTTCTCATGATGTACACCTATCCAAATAATAGTTCAGACATATGTCCCCCCATGACACAACCAATTGTTATTGTTTGACACATAAATGCACAACATTTTTCTTACTCTTTCACATTTGTCAATATTTCTTTTTTTACATACTGACACACATTACCACATGTAGTACTTATATCACAACATAATTGGGGTCACAAAGAAGAAGAATTTTGATATATTATTTTGGTACACATGCATTGCATAGTTGACATTGTGCAGCATACATTGAAATGGTAATCGCATGACACTACGGCAACC
This sequence comes from Lissotriton vulgaris, assembly GCF_964263255.1. Lineage (NCBI taxonomy): Eukaryota > Metazoa > Chordata > Amphibia > Caudata > Salamandridae > Lissotriton > Lissotriton vulgaris. The sequence continues at coordinate 1,021,912,912 of NC_141697.1, forward strand.
ATACTGTACGCTGTTTGCATTTGACTGGCTCAGGTACACACTGTGAACAAAGGTTTATTCCTCTTGAACACTGCAAGAATACAATGTCAGGTACCTCCTCACCTTCAACCCTGTATGCCACCTCACCTGCCAGGACATAACTCTGCTACAGACATCACCATCACTGTCACTGACAACTTCTGTGTCACCTGCATGTGGCAGCACGACAATCATCGAAGAGGCATTGTTAACCCATACACTGGTACACTCAGAATGAGCAGGCACTCTAATGTGCCATGGTTGACCATGTACTACGACAACTACATTATCGTGACCAGGCCCATGGCCATACTCAGCAGCACACCTGTCCTTCACAACAACACAGGTGCACAATGCTTGGCATGCGCCAACCCAGGCAAAGTCATCGAGAAAGCTGTCAACAACCAGCTCGCCGCCTTCCTCGAAGCCAACAAATCCCTCAACTCCTCACAGTCTGGCTTCCGAGCAAAACACAGCACTGAGACCACCCTCATCGCAGCAACAGACGACATTCGAACTCTACTGGACAATGGAGACACAGTCGCCCTCATCCTCCTCGACCTCTCTGCAGCCTTCGACACAGTCTGCCACAGCACCCTTTTACAACGCCTCAGAAACATCGGAATACAAGGAAAAGCACTTGAATGGATCACCTCGTTCCTCACCGGAAGAACCCAGAGAGTCCGCCTTCCACCATTCAAGTCCGAGGCCACTGAAGTCATCTGTGGCGTACCACAAGGATCCTCACTCAGTCCCACCCTCTTCAACGTATACATGAGCCCCCTCGCGGCCATCGCCCGCCAACACAACCTCAACATCATCTCTTACGCGGATGACACTCAACTGATCCTTTCTCTCACCAATGACCCCAGCACCGCCAAAACTAACCTACACGAAGGAATGAAAGAAGTTGCCGAATGGATGAAACACAGCCGTCTGAAACTGAACTCAGATAAAACAGAAGTCCTCATCTTAGGTACATCCCCCTCTGCATGGGACGACTCTTGGTGGCCGGAAGCCCTTGGAAAAGCACCCATCCCGACAGACCACGCACGGAACCTAGGCGTTATCCTGGATTCTCCACTTTCAATGAACAGACAAGTCAGCGCCGTCTCCTCATCCTGCTTCAACATTCTTCGCATGCTCAAAAAAACATTTCGCTGGATCCCCACCGAAACAAGAAAAACAGTCACCCATGCTCTGGTCACGAGCCGACTGGACTACGGAAACACCCTCTACGCAGGTACTACCGCTAAACTCCAGAAAAAACTCCAACGAATCCAAAACGCCTCAGCCAGGATCATATTAGACATCCCGCGTAACGAACACATCTCTGGTCACCTGAAAAACCTCCACTGGCTACCCGTCAATAAGAGGATCACTTTCCGACTTCTAACCCACGCACACAAATCACTCTACGATATCGGACCAGAATGACTCAACTCACGACTGTCCTTCTACACCCCCTCCCGCCAACTACGTTCTTCCAGCCAAGCCCTCGCCACTGTACCTCGCATCAACAAGACCACCATGGGAGGTAGATCCTTCTCATACCTGGCAGCTAAAACATGGAACTCACTCCCCACTTACCTTCGCCTTACCCAGAACCACCTAGCATTCAGAAAGCAACTTAAAACGTGGATATTTGACAAGTAATCCTCCTCCCCTCCCTAAGCGCCTTGAGACCCTCTGGGTATGTAGTGCGCTATATAAATTCTTTGACTTGACTTGACTTGACTTGCACCATGTTGCAGGGGGTCCAGCGGTGCAGGGGATCAGTGTTTGTGTGCATGGAAGGGACACATTCTTGCATGATGCAGTCATGAAAAGATTTTTCACCTTTCTATGTGTCCACTTGAATGCAAAAGAGATATGTTGGTTTTATCATGGAGGGAAGATTACGTTTTAATTCAGGTTGTGCATGCCTTACACAGACCCTGTGTATGCATATCTTTGTGGCGCAGCATGATAGTTACATTTTGACGTTCCTATTGTACATTGTCAATTGGACATAGATGTTTCTGGGTATACCCTTAGCAACAGCCCTGGAAGTGCGCTTTCTGACACTTTAATGTGGGAATGATGCAATGACATGATATGTTGTACTATGTTACATGGCTGTCTGTGGCCTATTATTGTGGGTGTGGCACATTGTGGCACCACTACATGAACAAAATAACATCCTGCCAGCACAGTGGTAGCAGTCCAAGTTATACAAGTGTGAAACTCGGTCTGTTGCAGGATGTTGTGTGATTTTATTTTCAGGAGGGTAGTTATATCTTTGCACCTGCGTGTGGCACTTGTCAGGTGCAGCAGTGGGCTGGGACTTCACTTTGGACATATATGTTTACTTACACAGGGGTAGCTGTTTCCCAAATGTAATGTGTGCATGTCCCTGGTACAATACTTTTTGTAGACCCTTCACAGTTCATGACATTGCATGATTTCTCTTTCCACAACACGTCAGTAATTGAACCAGCCACCTTAGTTTATGCACAGCACAACATTACCTTCTTTGCACATTTCCCCTTGTAGGGACTTACCCTGTGTGTCTTCCTGTGTGTCTTCCAGTTCCTCATGCAGTGCACTGTCCTGCCCTGGGATTCCAACAACCAACTCCTCTGGGATGACCGCTGCAACCCGCTCCTCAAGGTCATCCAGCTCTTCTTGTTGTGATGGGCTGCCTCCTCCTGTAAGCCCAGAGTCTTTCCGTTTTTTGGCCTTTTTTTCTTTAGTGCGGCGCTTTATATCATTCCACCGTTTTTTGAGGTCAATAACTGTCCGCCTAGATTGGCCCACACAGTTCACCTTGGTCAATATGTCCTGCCAAATAGCCTCTTTTTTGGATAGTGGCAATTTGGAACTAGCAAACAGCTGGTGCTGGTGGTCTGTTACCTCATTTATCAGTGTATTGTTCTCCTCAGCACTGAAATTTGTTTTGCGCTTCCTCTTTCCAAGGGTTTCTCCCTGTGTTGCAGGCTGGGCATCCTGGCTGCCATGTGGAAGGTTTCCTTGGCTGCTGCTCTGTCCTTCAGGCTCCATGGTGGCAATTTTTTCCATTTGCGGGAGAATTTGGTGATAGATGCGCGTGTTTTTGGCGTTTTCCGGATTCTGACGCAACGTGATAGTGACGCAGCGATGCGTACACTTGCGTTGTTCCGCAAATGCGACTTACGGCATTTTTCCCTCACTTGCGTGTCTTTTCGATGCGTCAGGACGGCCGCGTCTGCGTCACTTTTCCCCGCCTTGCGCCTCCCCTTGCGGCATGGTGCGTCATTCCGTAAATATGACGCATCCGCGCCGCAAGTTTCTGACGCAGCGCGTCGTACGGAAAAGTGACGCATCCTTGCGTTTGCGCAAGGATGCGTCACTTTTCATAAATGAGGCCCATAAAGTTTCTAGGAAAAAATTACAATATTAAAGACCAAAGGTGACCTACCTCGGTCATCTTTTGTCTAAGGAGGGACGTGCATTAACATCTGATCGAATTCAAGCAATTTTAGATACACCAGTCCCCCGTACTCAGAGAGATGTGCGTGCCTTCATAGGTTTAACGTCCTTTTGTAGGCAGTGGATAATGGGGTTTTCGCACATTATAAAACCTTTGTTAGCATTATTCTCCAAAACTACGCCAATGCCCCTTGAATGGACAGATGAATGTCAGACTGCTTTTGAACAATTAAGACAAGCCCTTTGTTCTGCACCAGTATTAGGTACACCAGATTACACAAAGATTTTCACGTTGTACGTACACGAGAAAGATGGGTGTGCATTGTCGGTGTTAGTGCAGACACACGGGGATAAGCAGAGGCCCTGCGCGTATTTTTCGGCAATACTTGATCCTGTAGCACGAGGATTACCTGGGTGCTTTCGAGCAGTCGCAGCAACAGCAGTGGCTATATGGCAAAGTGAGGGAATAGTTTTGTCACACAAATTGTTGGTGTTAGTTCCCCATGCGGTAGATGCTTTGTTAAATCAAACGAAGTCCCAGTATCTCACGAGTGCACGTTTAACAGGATATGAGCTCACAATGTTGGCGCCACACATCACACTAAAGAGATGTGCTACCCTGAACCCTGCCACTTTATTGCCGTATCCGGTTGCTGAGGGCCAGGAGGAAGAACACCATGATTGTGTTTTCCTGACCGAAGAACAAACAAAGGGTCGTGTCGACTTACAGGATACGCTACTTCCAGATGTGGATGGGGAACTGTTGGTTGATGGATCGTGTTTAAGGCTGCCAGATGGCACAACTTCTGCAGCATATGCGATCACGACATTTAAGACAGTGGTAGAAACAGCACGAATACCACAGAAATCGGCCCAAGCAGCGGAGCTAATAGCCTTGACAAGAACCTGCGAATTGAGTGCTGGCTTATGTGTGAACATCTACACAGTAGGGATATCAAGAGGGGGGAGTAAGAGGTAGTGCTGCGTGGCACCGAGGTGGGCACGTCCTCCTCAAGCGAAAGTAACTGTAATCAACAGGGTCCACCTCAAGGAGGTTTTTTTGTATGTATCCTGATGTCTCTGGAGTACACACATTTGTTTAAAATACCCCTCACACACCAAAAGGGCCCTTGGTGTCATGCTTCATCATCGGGGTCTTCCCGCCCGGCTGCCGGACGGGGCAGTGCTGCGACAAGCGACTACGCTGGAGCACCTTTTTAATGTGGGTGCTATGTGAGTGAAATGGAGTGAGTGTCAGTGGGGTCAGGAGTGATATAAAGGTGATGTAAAAAAATACCTGGCCTAGTGATAAAAAAACTATTTAATAAACACTGGCTGGTATTATTAAAAACGTGAAGTCGGAAAGGGTAAGCGAAGTTATGAGCTTACTTTCCTGTGTGGGTCGACATGTTTCGGGGCGCCATGCCCCTTCGTCAGGACCGGGGTAAGAGATCCCCCTGTCACTCACTAGAGTCTTGCCACAGTGGGTGTATTTACAAAAAAGTGAAACACAGATCAATGTGTATGGATTTAGAATTAATATTATAATTCACATCCCTTTCTAAACAAGATACTTATGTAGTATGCTCATTTTGAGGAGGAACAGTGCCTCATGGGCCAACACTAGATGGAAGGGTATAAGGGCGGTCCAGTCAACCCCCAGCCTCGTTGTGCTTCCTCCTCCGTCCGTGGCCACCGTACGGTGGCCACGGACGGAGGAGGAAGCACAACGAGGCTGGGGGTTGACTGGACCGCCCTTATACCCTTCCATCTAGTGTTGGCCCATGAGGCACTGTTCCTCCTCAAAATGAGCATACTACATAAGTATCTTGTTTAGAAAGGGATGTGAATTATAATATTAATTCTAAATCCATACACATTGATCTGTGTTTCACTTTTTTGTAAATACACCCACTGTGGCAAGACTCTAGTGAGTGACAGGGGGATCTCTTACCCCGGTCCTGACGAAGGGGCATGGCGCCCCGAAACATGTCGACCCACACAGGAAAGTAAGCTCATAACTTCGCTTACCCTTTCCGACTTCACGTTTTTAATAATACCAGCCAGTGTTTATTAAATAGTTTTTTTATCACTAGGCCAGGTATTTTTTTACATCACCTTTATATCACTCCTGACCCCACTGACACTCACTCCATTTCACTCACATAGCACCCACATTAAAAAGGTGCTCCAGCGTAGTCGCTTGTCGCAGCACTGCCCCGTCCGGCAGCCGGGCGGGAAGACCCCGATGATGAAGCATGACACCAAGGGCCCTTTTGGTGTGTGAGGGGTATTTTAAACAAATGTGTGTACTCCAGAGACATCAGGATACATACAAAAAAACCTCCTTGAGGTGGACCCTGAACATCTATACAGACAGCCGGTACGCCTTCGGAGTAGCGCATGATTTTGGCCTACTCTGGAGAGAGCGTGGGTTTTTTACTTCGCATGGAGTACACATTATGCATGGAGAACTAGTGCGTGATCTTTTGAATGTGTTACTTTGTCCAAAGAAGGTGGCGATAATCAAATGCAGTGCACATAAAAAGGTCACTGACAAAGTGGGACAAGGTAACGCTTTTGCAGACAGTATAGCAAGACAAACGGCTATGTTACGAAATGACTCACCAATGTATGTGGTGAAATCACAGGCTGAGCGATGGCATGATGCTAGAGAGGAGATACTAGACATTCAGAAATCAGCGTCTGAAGCAGAACTTGCAACCTGGGCAGCTGAGGGAGTGCTGGATGATGAGGGTTGCTGGCGAAGTAAAGATATGGAGAGATGGAAATTGCCTGCAGCTTACTTGCAAGCGATGGTTCAAATGACACATGGATTGGCACATGTTGGAGCTCTTGCAATGACTCGATTGCTAACGCAAGTTTGGGAGCATCCTGAGATTGCCAATACGGCCAAGAGAGTAGTGCAGACCTGTCTGATATGCTTACAGCACAATCCTGCAAAAGGGACGCATACTCCGAGAGGAGGGTTTGTTCCACCTACTGCACCGTTTGAAGTACTGCAAATGGATTATATCCAGCTTGAGCGTTGTAATAACCTTAAATATGTCCTAGTGGTGGTGTGTGCTTTCAGTAAATGGATTGAGGCCTTCCCCACGAAGGATAATACAGCGTTGACAACAGCTAAGGTTTTGCTCAAAGAGTACTTCCCTCGATACGGCGTTTGTAAATTTTTGTGGAGCGATAATTGTCCTCATTTTGTTGGGAAAATTGTGGAATACGTGATGAAGGGATTGGGAATTCAGCAGAAATTTCATGTTGTGTTCCATCCTCAGTCAGCAGGTCTCGTTGAACGGTATAACGCTACTCTGAAATTGAAGCTAGCAAAGATTGTGGCATCCACATCTTTGAAATGGCCGGATGCTCTGCCTCTGGCATTGCTATCTATCAGATCAGTGCCCCATTCCCGAACTGGCCTCACACCCTATGAAGTGGTGTTCGGAAGGCCTATGAATATATGGGGAGTTCCTAAGCCTCGATTGTTACATGATGTGCCTTGTATAATGATGAATGATTATTTGGCACGATTAACAAATGATTTACTTTCCATTCATCAACAGGTTCGAGAAGCGCTTCCCGACAATTCTATTGGAGAGGCTCATAATCTTCGTCCTGGGGATCATGTCATGATCCGGTCTTTCGAGAGAACAAGCAGCTTGGAACCGAGGTGGCGTGGCCCCGAGCAGGTATTGCTTGCAACTCGTACGGCTGTGCGAGTCACCAACAGGAAGCGGTGGGTGCACTCCACTCACTGCCGCCGCGTCTCTCCGGATCTGGTGAGCCCAACTGTGCTGTCTGATTATCGAGACATCTTGGACGTGGAGAAGAGCCCAGCTGTAACGTCTGCCGAATCGGAGGGAGCCTTCCCGGACCACACTGTTTCTGGAAGAGAGAGATACAACCTACGACCACGATAAGCAGTTGTTTTTTTTGTGCGAGACTGGTTGAGTTACCGCTCTGGGGTTTGTGAAACGGAAGCCGGGAATATCAAGGGGGGGGGGGTCTGTTCTGCCAAGTGTAGCGACACCCATCTTGAATCTCGGAGAAGAAACCAACGGCTACCTCGGAGCTCAGCACTCATATTTGTATTTTTTAGTTGTGTTTTTTGAGACATTTTGAACTTTGAACTTTGGCATCTTCTGCAGTATGAGACAAGAGAATTATTGGTGCAGTACTATTTGTTCTGACAATTGTTGTGATAGCTGTGATAGCTTGGGTAGTAGAACTTGTGGTACCGGTACGAGAACATTTATTGCCAACTACTCCAATTCCATCTGAACATTTCCATTTTACTCTGCCTTATCATGAAGAGCGACACCGACAAACTTATTTGAACAACAGTTTTATTCAGATTCTGCATCTCACCCACAATATGACTAACACTTCGAACTGCTGGGTATGTGGGATGTTGCCTGGACATCAAAAGAAAAGGGGCACACCACTTATCCCACTCCCGTTTTCCCATAATGGCTCTTGCAATGCCTGGTACACACTCCTATTCACTTTGCGATGGCCAATGAAAGGGGGGCTGCTTTTTCGACTCAACAAAATATGCTACAATGATCGAGATGGTTATCCGCAAGCTGAAGGAACTAAGTTTGAATGGGAGGAGTACCGCCCCGAAAACGTGTCAGCACCACGAGTTTATAATAATCAAAGAAATGTAAATATGCCCAGTTCACATGTAATTACTGTTATCGATACCAAAGCTGATCTCTGTGTTCGTAATAAAGGTACAATCCCCGTCAGCAGAAGTAAATGTAACACCACTCTTACCTTAGACACTCCAAATGGCATATCATTTGTGGCCTCCCGAAATACGTACTTTATATGTGGAAATAAAGGCTATCATCGTCTCCTAATAGGATGGTTAGGAACATGTTATATATCTTTTGTATTACCCTCTGTGTTTATCGCCCCACCTATGTATCATAACAATTATGTCCTTTATCACGACTTCATATTGAATAGGGTAAAGAGAGCATTAGTCCTTGAAGACATTTACCAAACTGACACTGCGTTGCAACAATATGTCGATTTTAATTTGGGTCTCTTTTCATTTGTTGGAGCTGCTTTGAATAGTCGAAAAATAAGACGGTTAACTCGTGTTGTAGAAGCTGTTGCTAATGATACTTCTTTTGCTCTAGGAAACTTAACAGAGGAACTTCAGATTACCAGAATTGTAACGCTCCAAAACAGAATGGTATTAGATGTAGTATTAGCTGATCGTGGAGGAGCATGCCGCATTATCGGAAGTAGTTGTTGTGTATACGTGCCAGATAATTCACCTTCTGTGTATGATGCCATATCCAAATTACATAAAATTGCTGCTGAGATACATCCTGATAATGGTACATGGACATTTTCGGGGTGGTTTTGGTCAATTCTTAGTACCTGGGGTTGGAAGTTACTGATGATTCTATGTGTAATAATTGGGATATTATTCTTTTTATGCCTTTGTATCCAGTGTGGCCCTGTATTCTGCTCCATGTGCCTTTCTGCTTGTATTCCATCCAAACGAGCATTTGCTAAACATGAACAAATGATTCATAAAGAAGTAGCACAAATCATGTCTATTGATATTGAAGATGAGTACCCCGATTACGTCCACTATGAGGTAGCTTCAGCTAAACGCTAAAAGGGTCGTCTGTCGTAATTTGACGGTGATCGAGTTAGCGTTAAGCTTTGCTACACGTATTTTCCCCTTATCTTGACTATAGTTGTCGGACGCCATTTTGTATGTTTCAGCGGCCATTTTAGTTGAATGCATTGCCTCGTGGTCAGTATGTCCTTTGTCCTTCCTCTGTACCACTGACCACTCGAGTTTGCCCAGCAACAGGCTATTTTTAGTAGTGGTCAGGCTCACACATGCGCAGTTTAGATTGACCAGTCATCACTTAGGAATGTTCCGCCAAACTGACCAGTGGTGTTATAGCTCCTCCCACGAGTTGGCTGTGTTCCAAAATTGACCATATATGTACCTAAAACTCTGTAACTGTGTACCGCCTATATTTTTATTACTGTAAAACTGTATAAAAGAAGGACTTACACCGATGTTCGGTGTGATACTTCTTGCATTACCGAAGGGTGCTGTAGGAATGTACCACCACCCCATGGGGTCTTAATAAACTTGTCTTTTGCATTTTCTAGTTTCCGTGCCAACGTCTGTTATGGTGTAGAGGGTATTCTGCGGAGTATGTAGGCCTGGAGAACCCGATACCACAAATAGAGGTGAACATCATTCGATCTTACCAAGGTCAATGAAAAAGTCAAATCCCTGGACATAAAGACAGCCAGTCTTACAGACGATGTGTCGCAGCTACAGCAGGAAGTACGTGACCTCAAATCTTTTTGTGAAACGGACGAACGGAAGTTGGACGACTACAAAGGGAGATTAAGACGCACTAATGTCCGCATTCTGGGAGTGCCCGAAAAATCAGAAGGGCCAGCCCAAGATCTGTTTGTGGAGGATCTTATCTTAAATCACCTTACGCCCAAGGGACTAGGTAAATTCTTCACCATTTATAGTGCAAATAGGGTCCTAGGTGTACAACCAAAGCCTGGGGCGCCCCATGATTGCACGGGTCCTAAACTTTAGAGACAGAGACGCTATCCTGCAAGCTGCCTGAGTGGCGCCCCCCTTGAGCTATGAGAATGCCCCCCTCTCTTTCTTCCCTGACTTCACACAGTTGGTGCAGGGACAACGCAGGAACTTTCTCGCCATCAAAAAGAAACTTAGAGACAAAGGACTTAAGTACGCCATGATGTTTCAGTCTCGTCTGCGGGTGGAGGTTGAGGGGAGAGCGTGGTTCTTCAAAAATCCTGAAGTGGCATCTGACTGGCTGGACAGTCATCCCCCAGTGACTTTGGGACACGTGACCGAGGCGGAGATCGAACGACTCAGGACCAATATTGAGTTTCGGCAAATAGGCCTGCAGACTGTATGAACGTAGTCAGGTACAGGAGTCATGGTCTCCACTGTTGAATATAAACTCTCACTATATTATTGCACTTCAGACTTGCACTCTCTGATCCTCAAGAGGCAATTTGTATGTGTAGAGATGGGTTTTGGGATGGAGAGCTGGCATTCCTCCTCTTTACTACCTTTAGTTATCTATTAGTATTAGTGTGTAGGGCGACAGACACTCTGCCAGTTTGTTATGGGCGGATACCATGAGCAGGGGTGCAGGAAGGGGGGGGGGAGTTGGGAGGGGTATGTAATGTTTCTTAACTTTAAATTTGGATTGTTTATAGTTTTGATTTCTTCTACACCATCAAAGAGAAAAGCAGAGAGAGGGCGACTCACACAGAGACACAATGATGAGCGGTAAACAGGGATCAAGTGTCAGAGTCCTCAGTTGTAACGTGAATGTACTGGGGAATAAAATAAAGAGAGGTATGGCCAACCAATTTATCAGAAGGCACGCCCCAGATGTGATCCTTTTACAGGAAACTCACGTGATAGGAAACAAATGCATGGCCTTATATAGGGGAGAGTATACACTTGTGGCACACGCAGGATTTACCTCTGGGTCACGACAGGTGGGAATACTAATTAAAAATGTGTTCTCTTTCACAATACAGGCCACATGGCCCGACCAAAGCGGTATATATATATATATGAGTTTCAGGCCAATGGGAAGTGAAGACAGCTACATTTATCTCAGTATATGTCCCGCCTGGCCTACAGACGGAAACATTCAAAGACATGGGTTCGATTTTCTTTACATTTCAGCTAGGAACCCTGATATTGGGAGGAGATTTCAATGCCGTGATGGCCAGGGACCTAGACCGACATCCGCCTCGTGTAATCAGACCCGCTCATAGTGGCTGCCAGAGTTTTTAGACACAGTGGGGCTGGTGGATGGCTGGTGAATACACAACCCAGACAGAACACAATTCACCCACATATCTGGTGCACACAGCAGTTTGTCACGCATAGATTATATCCATGTCCCGGCATACGTCATCTGGGGCGGGGCATTTCAGATCACTCCCCTGTGTGGCTGAGAATGGAATTTGATCACACGAGCATTGGCAGAGTTGCCCCCATTAATCTGTGGTATCTGAAAGATCCAACTACCCGGAAGAACATTGTCAAAGCCATTGATAATTGCTTTAAAAAAAATGAGGGTACGGTCGACTCCGCACAGACCCTATGGGAGGCATATATAACAGTTATGCGGGGAGAAACACTCTCCCTGATAGCGGGGAAAAAGAGGGAAAGACAGGCTGAACTTGAAAGAGCAGAGGAAGACGTGTTAAAGTCAGAAGAGATGTTAGCCCCAAGCAGTGACCCCTGAAGACCTTCACCTCCTGCGGTTAAGGCAAGATGAGTTCAACAGTATTGCCAGAGATAGAGCCAGGGCGCAGAGCAGAGAGGTCCAGGGTAGAATCTATGAGCATGGGGACAAGGCAGGTAAGCTGATAGCATGGCTAGACAGAATGGAGTGGGCGTTGAGATTGGTGCCTGAGGTGCAGGGAAAAGACTTCTACTGTATAACAGACCTACAGGCCATAGCAGACACATTTGCAGACTATTATCGCAAGGTGTACACTACGACTGGCAGGTTCTCGGAAGCAGAAAATAGTGAGATTGTTAGAACTGGGGGTCTCTAGTTGGCAGAGGTAGGTACCATACCACTGTCCAAATAGGGACCCTTGCTTCTAGTCAGGGTAAGGAGGAAGCCCTCCGAGATAACCCCTGCTCACCCTCTAGGTAGCTTGGCACGAGCAGTCAAGGCTAATCAGAAGGCAATGTGTAAAGTATTTGTACCAACACTCACAGTAACACAGTAAAGACACCACAAACTGACTCCACAACAGTTTACAAAAATAAAGGTATTTAATCTAAACTACACGAGACCAAAATGACAAAAATCCAACATACACAGTTCAAGAATATGGTTTCAAAAGAGTTCTTAAGTTTGTGATATAGTTCTTCAGGTTGCGATAAAAATAATCCACAGTTGCGTGAAAAGTTCACAGTTGCGTCACGTTTCAGACACTGTACCTTTAGTTGCGACAAAGTTCCAAAAGCAGAAGCTGGTGCGGTAGAAAACAATCGATGCGTTGCTCCTGAGACCCTGGGGAGGCGATGCGACAGTCCCGCTGCAGCGGCGGGCGTGTTGCGACGAATCCGGTCTGTAGCCATAAGCATTGTCACTTCAGACCTCTCAAAGTGCGGCTTGAGGCGGTTCACATGCAAGACTCTCAGGGGTTGCCTGGGGGTCCTCAAGTTAATGAGGTAGGTTACTTCACTTTTCCTTTCCACCACCTCATATGGCCCAGTCCACTTGTCTTGGAGCGCACAAGGCTCCACTGGCGCCATCACCCACACTTTCTTCCCAGGTTGAAATTCAACCAGAGTGGTGCTCTGGTCGTACCATCTTTTCATTTCTTCCTGGCTAGCTTCCAAGTTCTCCTGTGCGAGCTTCCTGAAGCGGTGTGTCTGGTTGCGACTGGCCAACACATAGCTGAACACATCCTGGGGGTCTACCCACGGGATTTCTCCCACCCCTCCTTCACCAATGTGAGAGGTCCTCTAACAGGGTGGCCATACAGAAGTTCAAAGGGACTGAACCCTAAGGACATCTGAGGCACCTCCCTGTAGGCAAACAACAGGCATGGTAACAAGACGTCCCACTTCCATCTCATGGGCTCTTCTAGGCCCATAATCATACCCTTCAGGGTGCGGTTGAACCTTTCAACCAACCCATTTCCATGAGGGTGGTAAGGAGTGGTGAACTTATAAGTTACCCCACACTCCTCCCACAGAGACTTCATGTACCTAGAGATGAAGTTGGTACTCCAGTCGGAGACAACCTCTCTGGGGAACCCCACACGGGAAAAGATCCCCATCAATGCAAGGCCCACCACGGGTGCTGTGATTGTCCTGAGAGGTACTGCTTCTGGGTACCGGGTGGCATGGTCCACCAAGACCAGGATGAACCTGTTGCCTAAGGCTGTCTTGGGGTCCAGGGGCCCCACGATATTGATGCCCACCCGCTCGAAAGGGGTGCTCACCACCGGGAAGGGTTGGAGGCGTGCCTTGCACTTCACTCCAGTCTTGCCACTGGCCTGACATGTTTTGCAAGACCTACAAAAGGAATCAATGTGCTTCCTCATCTAGGGCCAGTGGAAGTGTGTGACAAGCCTGTTTAGGGACTTCTCTTGCCCCAGATGTCCTGCGAGAGGCACGTCATGAGCCAGACCCAGTAGGAAGTCCCTGAAGCGCACAGGTACCACCAGCACATGGGCTGCACCGGGCTCAGCAAACATAGGCTTGCTATATAATAAGTCATCTTCCCAGTAGATGAAGTGATCTCTGGCCGCTCCACCTGCTGCCTGGTCTGCAGTTTGTAGCCGCAGACCCATGAGAGACGGGCACTCTTTCTGCTCCTGATAGAATTCCTCCCTGGAGGGCCCACCTTCTTGCTGCCAATGGGTCATCTCAGGTAGGTCGCCCAGTTCGGCTACCTGTTCCCCTGTAGGTTCCAGGGCATCCCCCTCAGGGGCTGCTTCCTCCTGGACCGTGGGAACAGCTGGGGCTGGTTTCCAGCGCCCTTTGCCCTGTCCTCTCCTGGCAGGTCTCTGGGCCACTGTTTCAGGCTCCAGTTCTGCTGAATCACCCCTACTGGCTGCCATAGCACGCGTGGTCACACAGATCCACGCAGGCAACCCCAACATCTCCAAATGAGTTTGGTGTTCTACATCCTTTCATGGAGAACTCTCCAGGTTGTTACCTAGCAGACAGTCTACAGGCAAGGCATCACTGAGAACAACTTCCAAAAGACCAGAGACCCCCCCCCCCCACTCAAAGGGAACACGTGCCACTTTGCAGAGGCGCACTGAACTGTCAGCTGCTACCACATGGCGGAGTACATTAGGGATACACTGCTCTTCAGACACCCACTGAAACCTCACGGATGTCACGCTGGCCCCTGTGTCTCTCGGAGCCTCTATCTCCCTCCTATTGACGGTCACCTTCTGCCCATATTTCTTAGTGTTCATGGGCAGTAAGGTTTCCTGGACCATCTCTTGGTCTCCTAAAGAGACAAGGGACAAAACTGCTAGCCCCACCTCCCCACTAGAAATCAAATCCCCCACCAAAGCTACACTTGCTAACCCTGGGGCTGGAGCCCCAGTGGGTGCTGGGGGTCTGTTGGGGCACCAGCTGATAACATGTCCCACCTCACTGCAGTGAAAGCAGGTAGGGGGACCTCTGTTGTCCCTAGGATCTCTGTAGTCCCGCCTGCCCCTAGGGGGTCATGGCTGTCTAGTTTTGGGGGGTTGGGATTCCTTCTCCTGGAATCTATTTTCTGGCCCTTGCGAGGACTTCTTTTGGTTACCCTTGTCCCCCCCATTCTTCTTCTGGGGACCCAGTCCACCTTTGGCTGTGGTACCCACAATTCCTCTGTTGACCCCGGTACTGGTCCAGCGGTCCGCCTCCTTAGCAAGCTCAATGGGGTCTGTCAGCTTGCTGTCTAAAAGATGCTGGCGCAGCTCTGGAACACAAAGACTACTCAAGTGCTCCCAACTAATTAAATGCAACAACCCCTTATAATCAGTTACTTTGCTGCCCTTCATCCAACCTTTCAGTGCACACGAGTACAAATTCACACAATCCATCCAAGTCTCAGATTCTTTCTTCTTAGAATTTCTAAACTGCAGGCTGTACTGCTCTGGAGTAAGTCCATACCTGAGACATAAGGCCTCCTTCATATTGGGGTAGGTCATGGCACCTGCTAATTCTAAGGGCTCTAGAGCACTCCTCCCAGAAGCCTCAAAATGTTTCCACAGGCCCGCCCCCCAATGCTGTTCAGGCACACCATTCATCCTCAATGCAATCTCATAGGAAGTAAACCAGGCATAAATATCCTCACTCCTAGTGTAATTATGTACCAGATCCTTGGGAATATATACTTTACCCCCATGCACTGGCTGCGCGCTGCCACCATTTGAACTGGCATCCACCTCCCGGGCTTTAAGATCCAGTTCATTCATGCTCAACTCATGAGCCAGAAGCAATTTCTTCTATTCCAAGGTGCGGGCACTTTTGCTCTCCTCCGACAGCCTTTTCCTCTCCTTGTCCATTTCCAATTGCTTCATTTTCATCTTCATGACTTTCAAGTCATATTCTCTTACTCTTTGATTTTCTTGTAACTCTTCTGGGGTGAGGCCACTACCGGAATGGTTGCTGCCGGCTCCTGAGCCGATTCTGCCCACGGGCAGATCTGTGGTTTGAAAACCATTCCCTGTGTCCACATCATCATTTCCCTCTTGTGCCTCCCAATGGGCCTTCAAGATTCTCTGTAACTCCTCTTTCCTGGCAGTGCTTTTTATGGGGCATTCAAACTCATGGTAGAATTTCTTCAGATGCTCAACTTTGTATGAATATAAATCCCCAATGACAAATTCCAATTCTACTTCTGCCCCCTCACTGAGTGCCTTTCCTTTCACAGACATGATGATGCTTGGAGAGTTACTCAAAAATAGAACCAACAATCAAAACCGGTAGTATGCGGTGGCGTAGTGGTCTGCACTCACTAGTGATGTACACCAATCACTGTGGGTCTAGTACAAATACAAATTCAAATCCCCACCGCTGACCAACAATGTTAGAACTGGGGGTCTCTAGTTGGCAGAGGTAGGTACCACTGTCCAAATAGGGACCCTTGCTTCTAGTCAGGATAAGGAGGAAACCCTCTGAGATAACCCCTGCTCACCCTCTTGGTAGCTTGGCACGAGCAGTCAAGGCTAACCAGAAGGCAATGTGTAAAGTATTTGTACCACACTCACTCACAGTAACACTGTGAAAACACCACAAACTGACTACACAACAGTTTAGAAAAAGAAAGGTATTTAATCAAAACTGCACAAGACCAAAACAACAAAAATCCAACATACACAGTTCAAGAATATGGTTTCAAAAGAGTTCTTAAGGTTGCGATAAAGTTCTTCAGGTTGCGATAAAAATAATCCACAGTTGCGTGAAAAGTTCACAGTTGCGTCACGTTTCAGACACAGTACCTTTAGTTGCAACAAATTTCCAAAAGCAGAAGCTGGTGCGGTAGAAAACAAGCGATGCGTTGCTCCTGAGACCCTGGGGAGGTGATGCGACAGTCCCGCTGCAGCGGTGGGCGTGTTACGACGAATCCAGTCTGTATGGGGAGGTAGGCCACTTGTATGGATTCCAGTTCGCAACAGCAATACAAAGGCAACACTTTGAGTCCCAGCCCAGTCACATCCGTCTTTATAGCACACAGTGCACTATCACTCTGCGGCCCCGTCGGTTCCCTCTCTGTTCGCCAAGTAAGTTTGGTGCAGGCCCCAGAAGTTCTTAGGTCTGCTAGTGGGGGGCTGTAGCTCACTATAATTTTCAGATTGAGTGCAGCAATAGAACATGTCGTGCGCCCAGTGCTTAGGAGTGGGCAATGGGCCTCTCATCCAGCAACAAGCCAGCACCCGGCGGGCCACGAGCAGGCCCAAGTCTACCAGATGTCTGATCGCCCTCTGCAGCTTCTTGGTGTATCCTAATTGGGCCACCAGGGGGTCAGGTGTGATGACAACCTCCGTCAGCTCGCTAATATCAGCGAAAATTTTTCCCCAAAAGTCCCAGATGCCAGGGCACTGCCAAGCGAGGTGTAGGAAGTCTGCATCTGGGGCGCTGCACCTCTCGCAACGAGCAGAATCCCTCAAGCTATATCTGCAGAGTCTAGCCGGGGTGTAGTACACCCGATTTAGGAATTTGAAGTTAACCAGTCTATGTCAGCCACTGAGTGATACTTTCTTAGTGTTAGTACAGCAATATCGCCACGTGTCATCGTCCAATACAGCGTCTAAATCAGTCTGCCATGCTGATCGCGCCTTAGTGTATGTGTGTTGTGTGCTAGCTTGTGTTAGTTTGTATAAATTGGATAGCAGTTTCCGGGGAAAAGCAGTTTTAAGGACATATGTGAGCCCAGGAACCTCAGGGGGCTCTGCCATGTCCCCGCCCAGCAGGTCACTGAGAGCGTGGCGCACCCTATGGAACTGGAATCGTGTCAGGAGTGGGGGCGTGTCACAGGTTCCCAGGGCTTATTCCCATGTCTTTGCAACCCCATCAATGAATAGGTCACTCGCTGTTTTTATGTTCAGTTTCTGTAAGGCAGTAACTACTCCCTTCTCCTTAAGCGGGGGCAACCATCGGGCCCAGTCTACTGGCATCTCTGGCGAATATAGCAGCACGCCAATTTGCATCTGTAAGAGGCTATGCCATGCATGATTCGTGGCAGTTACAGAGTCCTATAGGCCCGTTCTGAGATCAAGCGATCGGAAGATCGTATTTGGGAGTGAGTTAGGGCTTGCAAATAGAGTCTCCATGCGGACATGCAGTATGTTCCGGTCCCAATGTAGCCAAGTGTGTAGATATGACACCTGAGCTACACGGTAATATGCCTCCAGATCCTGGGCTCCAAGCCCCCCCATTGAATATGGCATAGTAAGTATCGTCCACCGGACACGCGGTTGCCCGCCCGCCCAGGCCAGCTTGGTCATCTGCTGCTGCAGCCGTGCAAAGAATGATTTGGGGAGAACCATTGGGATGGTCATTAACAGAAACAAAAATCTGGGGAGCACTACCATTTTCATTATTGATATGCGTCCCATTAAGGACAAAGGAAGTGCCATAGTTAGCTCTAAAGAGGATTTCCGCATCCGTGTGTAACTGAATCCCCAGATAATGGACCGAATCTGTGGTCCACTGGAGCGGATATTCCATTGGTGTTGGCTGAGTGATCGGGGTCAGCGGAAAAGCCAGCGATTTGGTCCAATTGACCTTCAAGCGAGAGAGTGCCCCAAAATGAACCACCTCCCTGAAAACCGATGATAGGTTGTTATCAGGGTCGCAGTGTGAGAAAAGTTATACAATTGATATCACAACTAGGGAAAAAAACAGTATGTAAAGCACAACAAATAATTAAAAAGTACAACAAATAATTAAAAAGTACAAAGTTGAGTTTATTTCTAAATGTACATATTCATATTAAAAAGACTCAGTGCAAAATCATATGCACTAATTAATTCTAAAAAATCAACAGTCATACATAAATAACTTATATTAAACAAATTTACACCAATTTATATATAGTAAAACAGTGGCGAAAAATGCATAACATCGACGCGCGTTTCGGCGTTAACAGAACGCCTTCATCAGGAGCCACAATCAATCTGTAAGACATATGCAGAATAAATTAAAAACATGAAAGGGACATCAAAGAACTCCCAACATACAATTCATTGTACATATTTAAACTGTGCTTGCATAACAAAAACTCCCTATAGAATGCAGCTGAACCATATAGCTACACAATATATACATTAAAGATTTTACATTTAAGCAGTGGCTATGTATTTGGACAATGGGAATCAAGGATAGAAGATTCAGGGAAGTTGGAATCCTATAGAATATCTAATGTAGTGACTATACCCATCAGAATATTCATAATTTTGTTGATGATATAACGTGATGGCTAAGAAATAAGAAAGTGCATGAGTATATAGGCTGAAATCAAAGTCTTACCTAGGAGAAACACGGGATGAGTGTTCTCTAATTATTTCTTGTAGATATATCAACACCTTTATTCTCGTTGGAGCTACACTTCACCTGGCTTACTGTCTAGGCTGAAAGAAATATAAAACATATATTATAATGGTCTAAAACCCTAAATAGACCTCTTGATTTTTAGGTCTGATTTGACCTATGGTAAGGCATCATGATTCAACAGAGTTATATTTAGCTCTCCTTTGACTTATGGTGGAACATCGTGATCCCATATAGGTAAGATGGTCTTGTCCACTATTAATTAGAAGATCAAGTTTTAATCTGTAAGTATGACTTACCATAAAAAGTCTTGTCAAATGAACAAGATTATCAGTATGAGAAAGTCATATTAAAGCTGGCTGCCAATATCCTGCACTCTGTGTCAAGATGCTGAAAGTACAACGTAAAAGGCCTATGATTATCATTATGCCCTTGTTTAATCAAGTTATCGATTCTTCTCTGGCAACCCATAACGAAAAAATCAAGTTCCAAATGTGGGTGTTTTTGCTTAACATTGTGGGTTTGTTGTAATATGTTCACCAAACCTTGTCTTGCACCTCACGTGATAGAGGCCAGTACATTAATACTTATTATAAAGCGAGCGTGTGTTTTTATGCTTCACGTGAAAACAGATGATCATGTAACTCAGAGGACTTCAGTTTTTAAATATTCTCCTTGATTGCAAAGCTCAACGTTAAACCAACATAAATGTATGTTCGCTTACCCCAAAAAGATAAGGGGCCGACAATTACATCAACCTGTGGGAGCTTCAATTACGATATGCACAGGCTCCTCACAGCCGTTGGAAAGGATAGCCACACTGTTAGGAAAGATTCCGTGGAGAAATATATAATTATTTTTCGTGTTGGAGATGATAGGATAAAATAAACAGTACCTATTAATGAAGGTTCGTTATTTTGTAGTATTAACGTGAACACATGTTCGCTTACCCTAAAAAGATAAAGAGCGAGCAATTGTATCAACATGTGGGAGCTTCAATTACGATATCTGTGGGCTCCTCACAGCCGTTGGAAAATACAGCCGCGCTGTTGGAAAAACCGATAAAATATTGCCCAGTATTAGAAATTGCATAAAGACGTTGCATAAAGACGTATGAGCCACGGTGAGACTCCAACTAGGAAATGCGGCGCGTTTACCTAGAAACAGTGTAGGTTGAGCCGTGTCATCAACCCGGGAGAACAATTACATCGACTCGCCGGAGCTTCAATCTGGATATATGTTGGCTCCCACAGCCGCAGATAAATGCAGCCGCGCTGTAAGGGAAACCGATAGAGAAATGCCCATTAATAAAAAATGCCTAAGGACGTGCATGGCATGGTGCGAAGCAGGCTCGAAAGTGCCGCGCGCTTACCTATAGACGGTGAGGATTGAGCCGTGTCATCAACCCGCGGGAGCCGTGTTCACAATCAAAACCGGCGTCCCGCAGCCGTTGGAAGTGTTGAATAACCCAGCCGGTTCACGGAGGCACGTTTAAAAGGCCGAAAGCTACTTGATTGCTGCTGACGTAATGGCCATCATAATGGTGTCTTAAAGGGAAAGTTACACCTTCAAAGTGGCGTCTTAGAAAGAAGTTAACGCCGGATTCGATATAAGCTCGGATGGATTGCATAGAAATAATCAATTGTGCCATATTATTTCCGAATGATATCCATACATTTAAATACAGTATGGAGACAGAAACTTTACTAATGTGGGACATATAAAGGGTTATTAATCAATGAAATAAATGAAATGAAGGAAAGGTCTCTGCAATTAATTTAATTCAAGAAGAAAAAGTTAATTCTTGAGAATCAGTGACGGGCGTGGCGAACAAAAAGTGTCTCATGCACGTTTAGAGGTTCTTATATGCTAGAATACAGGAACCAGAGGCCCATTCATGACTATGATATTCATTCTACACGGGGCAGATGGCATTCTCCCAGGGGATTTCATTATTCAATCCCCTTTTGTGCGTGTCCAGAACAAAAATCCAAAAAACCTCACGTTTTTTGCGAATGGCACATCCTCCTTTGTTGTCTGCTGTTTTAATTTTTTCTAGAACCCGCCAATGGATTTCATCAGATGTATGTTGCATTTCCAGAAAATGCTTCACCAACGGCGCATTCAGTTTTTGGGTCTTAATAGCAGATCGGTGCTCCGTTAGTCGTGTTTGGACCTATCTGCATGCTTCACCAACATACCCCAAACCACATGGGAAGCTGATGAAATAAACCACATTGGTGGTTTTGCAGTTCCAAAGGTCAGTTGCTTTGAAGGTGGAACCATTGTGGGTGAATAGCTCTCCTCCTATGATGTTCTTACAGGATTTGCAAGAAGAGCACGGGACCGTGCCGCGTACTGGTAGGTTCGTCAGGATTGATCTCTGGGTGTGGTTCCCATTTGGTAACCTAGGGCTAAATTTAGAATGGACAATTTTGTCCTTCAAATTCCGATTTCTCCTATGGGCGAATAAAGGTTTCGCTAGGGTAGTGGTGGAGGACGGATTGCAATTTAGAATATGCCAATTTGCATTGACAATCTGCCTAATACGCTCATTCATTGTTGAATGGGTAGTTACACAGACGATGCGATCGTTAGTTGGTTTCTCTTTAGGGGCAAGTAACGCGTCTCGGTCAAA
Organism: Lissotriton vulgaris; assembly: GCF_964263255.1. Classification (NCBI taxonomy): domain Eukaryota; kingdom Metazoa; phylum Chordata; class Amphibia; order Caudata; family Salamandridae; genus Lissotriton; species Lissotriton vulgaris. The sequence continues at coordinate 1,021,934,622 of NC_141697.1, forward strand.
GAACCGGGCGCGTTTGTAGGAGTCTCTTATCAGCCTGTGCGGATATCCTCGATCACGAAATTTGTTCCGCATAATTGCTGCCTGTTTATCGTAATCTGACAGGTTGGAGCAGTTCCTCCTAACCCTCAAAAATTGGGAGAAAGGAATGCTTTCCCGTTGGCATTTGGGGTGGAAACTGCTGAAATGCAGTAAGGTGTTGCGAGCTGTCTCTTTCACAAATAAATCTACCTCTAACTTTTTGTCCCTAACTCTGATCAAAAGGTCCAGAAATTCAACCTGAGTTTCATCATAATGTGCGGTGAATTTAAGATTGCTGTTGGTGAGATTAATCCATTCTAGAAACTCAAGTAGAGCGTCTTTCCCATTGGTCCAGATAAAAAAGATGTCATCAATATATCTGGACCAATGGGAAATAGACTCAAAAAAGGGCGCAATTTCATTCTCTATGAAACGCTCCTCAAAGTAGGACATATATATATTAGCTATTGAAGGGGCAACTGAGGCTCCCATGCTTACGCCTCTCAATTGGCGGTAGATGTTGTCACCAAATTCAAAAACATTCTCAGTGAGCACTATAAACAGACAGTCTATCAGAATTTTTTTTGGACAGGCGATGTTATGTTTCTCTATAAACCAGTCTGTTGCTCTAATAGCGTCATCTATTGGTATATTACTGTACAAAGATTCGATATCTAGGGTTACTAGAATATCTCTCCCTGGTACGATGTCTAAGTTTTCCACTGTGTTGATCATGTGACATGTATCTTTCACATAAGATTTGATCTTGGGGATATGAGGTCTTAAAAAATGGTCAACAAATTTGGAGAGGGGTTCTGTGGGGGTACCTATAGTTGACACTATAGGTCTATATGGAGGGTTTTCCAAATTTTTGTGTATTTTCGGGAGTCCGTAAATACATGCAGTTTTAAATTTATTGGTATTAAGAAATTCATGATCTTTAGCAGTAATGTCGCCGTTTGATAAAGCATCATTTGTTAGAACACTAATTTTTCTGGTAATAGTCTTGATGGGATTGCTATTATTCTGTAGGTAGGTAGAGCTGTCACTTAGCATATTTTTCATGTTCTGTTCATAATCACTAGAATTAAGGACAACTATACCTCCTCCCTTATCAGCTCCCTTTATCGTAAGTTCCTTACTGTCTGTGAAATCTTTAAGGGCCAATGATTCTTGCAAAGTTAGATTGTATTTTGGTTTAGGAATGTATTCCAAGGTTTTTTCTAATTTCTTCATAACTACAAGTTCAAAGGCAGCTACCTCTGGCCCTAGCTGCTCTAAACCGGGAGTGAAAGAAGAGGGTAATGAAATCTCATTATTCCTCTGTGCTATAGAATCATATATATTCTCCTCTTTGTCTTGAAAGAATTTTCTTAATCTGATTTTCCTGAAGAATGCAATTATATCCCTATGTAGTTCAAAAGTATTTACAAACGAGTGGGGTACAAAGGATAAACCTTTCGACAACAAAGATTCACTCGAACTATTCAGCTCTTTGGAAGACAGATTGAAAGTGGGGATTATATCCCCTGACCCCAATATTGCCTGTTGCGGGTTTCCCTGATAAACTGGGGTTCTTGTTGTTGATGCTGTTGGTGTGTTATCTGCTGATGCTGTGCCTGATGTGTATGTTGGTTCATTTGAAAGGTACCTCTCGATTGTCCCTGATTTTGGAATCTTACTCTGGGGCGACTGCGTCGAGGCCCCCTGTTTGATAAAAAAGAGCGTCGCTGTGGCCTGGAGTTGGTGTATGAATTGAAGCCACCATCAGATTCATAATAGGTGTTACTTGCACCCTCACCTTCCGAGTCTGAAGAATCAGTAAAATTATTGATTCTTTGTTGAGTATTACCTGACTCGGTGGTGTAGTGGTTCTGTTGATAGAAATCTTTATGTAGGTACGGATATGCCACTTCTTCTGAGTAGAATCTTTTATCTTTATTCAGTTTGTCAGTTTTTCGTTTATTTAAATAGTTACTGAATGATTCTAGATCTTTGTTGTATTCCTCTATTTTTCTGATGGCATCATCAACTCCTGTGAGCTGTTTTAGTTTTTCTTCTAATTCGTCTATCTCTTTTTTGATTTCTAAGGCTAGTTCTTTCGATGTGGCTACTATTAATATCATCAAATCCTGAGAACAGCGATTTGCAATAAAGCTCCATTTTTCTAAAAATGGTCTGTGGTGTACAAAGAGGCCTGGTATATTACGTACACGCAGTCCATTGGGGATAACTCCAGTCTTCAAATAAGCTATCATAAATTCCCCATGGGCTTCCATGCGGATGAGTTTTTTTCTTTAAGTCTAGCAATTTCTTACCTTCATCTTGCCCCCTAGTTACAGAATTGGTACTAGCGGTAGGAATTGATGTGCCCACTAGTGTCTCAAATTCCTCATCTGTGAACCCGAAGGTCTTCATATTGGCCATCGCTGCCGGGGGTAGATGGGAAAAGAGGGACGGATGAGGGAAGAGAGAGGGATTATAGCACACTGCTCAAATGTAATACAATAGTTGACAGTAACACCAGAATATGGAAGAAGTAGGCCCTACACAGACAAGCTGTGGGAAACTCTATGTAAATAACAAGGACCCCCTGTTCAAATACTGAATTCGTAATACAGGGAAATAAACAGTGTGAGAAAAGTTATACAATTGATATCACAACTAGGGTAAAAAACAGTATGTAAAGCACAACAAATAATTAAAAAGTACAACAAATAATTAAAAAGTACAAAGTTGAGTTTATTTCTAAATGTACATATTCATATTAAAAAGACTCAGTGCAAAATCATATGCACTAATTAATTCTAAAAAATCAACAGTCATACATAAATAACTTATATTAAACAAATTTACACCAATTTATATATAGTAAAACAGTGGCGAAAAATGCATAACATCGACGCGCGTTTCGGCGTTAACAGAACGCCTTCATCAGGAGCCACAATCAATCTGTAAGACATATGCAGAATAAATTAAAAACATGAAAGGGACATCAAAGAACTCCCAACATACAATTCATTGTACATATTTAAACTGTGCTTGCATAACAAAAACTCCCTATAGAATGCAGCTGAACCATATAGCTACACAATATATACATTAAAGATTTTACATTTAAGCAGTGGCTATGTATTTGGACAATGGGAATCAAGGATAGAAGATTCAGGGAAGTTGGAATCCTATAGAATATCTAATGTAGTGACTATACCCATCAGAATATTCATAATTTTGTTGATGATATAACGTGATGGCTAAGAAATAAGAAAGTGCATGAGTATATAGGCTGAAATCAAAGTCTTACCTAGGAGAAACACGGGATGAGTGTTCTCTAATTATTTCTTGTAGATATATCAACACCTTTATTCTCGTTGGAGCTACACTTCACCTGGCTTACTGTCTAGGCTGAAAGAAATATAAAACATATATTATAATGGTCTAAAACCCTAAATAGACCTCTTGATTTTTAGGTCTGATTTGACCTATGGTAAGGCATCATGATTCAACAGAGTTATATTTAGCTCTCCTTTGACTTATGGTGGAACATCGTGATCCCATATAGGTAAGATGGTCTTGTCAACTATTAATTAGAAGATCAAGTTTTAATCTGTAAGTATGACTTACCATAAAGAGTCTTGTCAAATGAACAAGATTATCAGTATGAGAAAGTCATATTAAAGCTGGCTGCCAATATCCTGCACTCTGTGTCAAGATGCTGAAAGTACAACGTAAAAGGCCTATGATTATCATTATGCCCTTGTTTAATCAAGTTATCGATTCTTCTCTGGCAACCCATAACGAAAAAATCAAGTTCCAAATGTGGGTGTTTTTGCTTAACATTGTGGGTTTGTTGTAATATGTTCACCAAACCTTGTCTTGCACCTCATATGATAGAGGCCAGTACATTAATACTTATTATAAAGCGAGCGTGTGTTTTTATGCTTCACGTGAAAACAGATGATCATGTAACTCAGAGGACTTCAGTTTTTAAATATTCTCCTTGATTGCAAAGCTCAACGTTAAACCAACATAAATGTATGTTCGCTTACCCCAAAAAGATAAGGGGCCGACAATTACATCAACCTGTGGGAGCTTCAATTACGATATGCACAGGCTCCTCACAGCCGTTGGAAAGGATAGCCACACTGTTAGGAAAGATTCCGTGGAGAAATATATAATTATTTTTCGTGTTGGAGATGATAGGATAAAATAAACAGTACCTATTAATGAAGGTTCGTTATTTTGTAGTATTAACGTGAACACATGTTCGCTTACCCTAAAAAGATAAAGAGCGAGCAATTGTATCAACATGTGGGAGCTTCAATTACGATATCTGTGGGCTCCTCACAGCCGTTGGAAAATACAGCCGCGCTGTTGGAAAAACCGATAAAATATTGCCCAGTATTAGAAATTGCATAAAGACGTTGCATAAAGACGTATGAGCCACGGTGAGACTCCAACTAGGAAATGCGGCGCGTTTACCTAGAAACAGTGTAGGTTGAGCCGTGTCATTAGGGTCGCATACATACCGAAGGGTGTCGTCTGCGTACATCGTCACTATGATCTTATAGCCCGGGAATCCTATGCCCTCATTTCAGTGGTATTCTCGCAGAGCGCACGCTAGTGGTTCAGCCACCAGAGCATATAGGAGGGGCGAGAGAGGGCACCCTTGCCTAGTACCTCTACTGATGGGAAAAGGGTCCGAAACCAGGTCTCCCATGTGGAGCCGAGCCCGCAGATCATGATATATTACCCCCATCATCTGTAGGAACGGCTGCCCTAGACCCATGCACTGCAGCACCATACGCATGAAAGGCCACCGAGTCAAAGGCCTTTTCCATATCTAGAAATACAGCCAGTGCTTTCCTATCTTGTCTCACATGCTGAATCGTGCCCAGGACCGTACGTATATTGTAGACTAGGTTCCTACCAGGGATAAATCCAGCCTGCTCCGGGGATACCAGACGATCGGCAAGGAGCGCTAAACGGGTGGCCAAGACCTTGGCAAACAGTTTGGTATGGACATTCAGCAGCGACAGAGGTCTATATTAGCTGCACTCATCATGAGGCTTACCCGGTTTCAGTATTGTAACACGTAGTGCCTCCCTCATAGAGTGTGGCATGCTGCCCTCCACGCTTATGTCATCGAAGAGAGTCAACAGGTGTGGGAGTAGTTGATTCTTAAAAGCTTTGTAGAAGCCCGCCGTAAGTCCGTCCGCTCCCGGAGCACTGCCCGACCTCATGCTGGCCTGCGCTTCAAGGATTTCATCCTTTTCAATAGGATGCATGAGGAATTCCCTGTCTGAGTTGGTCAATGTGGGGATGTCAATGTGGCCTAGATAGTCATCAATTTCATCTTCCAGATCATCGCACTTGGAGGAGTACAGATCCGAGTAGTATCCTTTGAAGACATCAGCTATGTCCCTCTCGTCTGTGAGCGGTTCTCCAGCGGCAGAATTTACCACTGTGATGTGCTGTCGCCGTCTTGCACCCTTCATGAGATTGGCCAGAACAACACTCGGCCGTTCCCCTTCGCTGTACACCCTGACAGTGGCATATTTGCCCATGTGTCTAACCTCCCTATCTGCTTCTTCATGATATTCTGCAAGCAAGGTCTTAATCTCTTCTCCCACTGTGTTATCTACCAGGTTGCACTGTCTGCGCTCCAGCTTGCCTAGTTGTTCCTCGAGGTCCGCCAGTCTCCGTCGAATGGTCTTAAGTATGCCCGAGTGTTTCGACATTGCAACCCCTCGGACATAGACCTTGAAAGCCTCCCAGACCACCTGGAAGCTATCCACCGAGCCAATGTTAGTTTCAAAGAATACATCTATGGCCTAAGCCAGCTCTCCCTTAAACACCGGGTCCAGAATTTACCTGGAATAAATAGTTCCAGCAGCACTGGCGAGTGATCGGACAATGTTCTGGGCAACACTCTGCAGTCTCTAATTCGGTCAAAGTGGGAAGAGGGAGCGAGCCAGTAATCTATCCTGGTATGGGCATTGTGATATGCTGAGAAGTGCGTGTACCCACCTTGCTGAGGATTACGAGAGCGCCATACGTCCCCCAAGCCCAGGCAAATCATTGCACTTTGCAGCTTCAGAGCAGCAGCTGTATGTCTGCGAGCAGGGCCGGACGATCTATCTAGATTCGGGTTCATGTTGAGGTAGAAGTCTCCCCCCCACAGTAGCATGTTTTTCTGGTCAAAATGTTTGACCTTGGCAGCAAGAGTCTTATAGAATTCCGGTGAATCAAAGTTGGGGCCATAGGTGTTGACTACAGTGAAGTCTATGGCAGGGCCGTGACATCTCGATATAACAAATCTGCCTTCGGCATCTGTCTCCAGGGTTTGTATCTGCAATTTGGACTTAGGGTTTACCCATGTCAAAACTCCTCTGGAGTTGGAGGTGAACCTCGCTTCGGAGATATTACCCTCAAGCCCCCTGCATCTGAGCATGTGACTGTGTGTAGAGAGATGCGTCTCCTGGAGCAGGGCAATGTCTATATGTTGGCGCTGTAGATAACTGAGGACTTTCCTGACTTTGCGGTGGTCATTTAGGCCACGAACATTCCAAGTAAGTGCCTTTAGTCTAGGTGTGTGTGATGTCCCGCTATCTGAGGTGGAGTCGGCCATAGCACAATACCATTGGGCATAAATGGAGCAAGCTTACGTCAATGCCTATCACATTTAGAGAGTGTAAAGTCAGATTGATCAGATCCCAAAAATAGCGTAACAATCCCCTCTCAAACAAATCCAACCCCCCACCCACAGCAGACCAACCCCAATTCGGCCTTGCATGATTAGACCCTCAGATCCCCCCACCCTACCCCGTTATACAACAAGTGAAGCCCCACTGTTTGGGCAGGTAATGCATACAGAGCAGGGGCCGAGGTCGCCAGGCAAACAGTAACCAAGTGGTTTCAAAACGAGCCTGAGAGCCGCCTCACGCACTGCCGCCATAAGGATCTAGAAAGTTCAAAAAGTGTCTTTACAGCACTGAACAGTCACCCCGGGCTGAAGCACGGGGGCACAGCTGCCCCCAACAGCGGCCCCCGCACACTTCTCGGCGGGTATCAAAGTTTAGCCACCAGTTCCCAAGACCCGGCACATGGAGATATGTGTATCAGAACAGTCTCACCGCATGTCTGTTGTGGAGGCGCCACGTCTCCTAGATCACTTCAGATAACTGGTAGCCTGGGCCCATGCGCAGGTATGTCCAGCCCGAATTTCAGGCTCAAGGGGGGCCAAGACGGCCCGCTCAGTACGCTGGTATCCTGCCTCACTCCTGTTCGTCAACTTGACTCCCGCCGACCTCTGCCTCCGGGCGTTTACCATTGTCTCTTCGATGGTCCTTGGCCCACCCTTTCAGGGACTGCTGTAATGCTTTTGGGTCCGTGACAAAATGGGAGTGACCCTGCGGGTTTATCGTAAGCTTTGCAGGGTATAGCATGGCATAATCCAGTCCAAGGTCCCGGAGCTGCTTTTTATAAGGCGCAAAAAGTCTGCGGTCTTCCTGCACCCTAGCAGTGAAGTCCAGATACAGAGATATGGCCGGCTCCTCATATTGCAGGCTTTTCTTATCGCGGGCAAGTCTTAGGGCAGTGTCTTTGTCCCTATAGTTCATGAGCTTGGCTATTATGGGCCGTGGCGGGGCCCCTGGGTGAGGGCGCGGACCCAGCGAGCGGTGGGCTCTCTCAACGATGAACACCGGTGAAAAAACGTCGTCTACCAGCAGAGTGACCAAGAGTTTCTCCACAAATTTTTCCATGTTCCCTGTATGCGTCGTTTCCAACAGGCCCTTGATGCGTATGTTGGATCGCCGAGAGCAGGCCTCCAAGTCCTCGGTCTCATCTTGGATCACTTGTAGTAACCGTTTAACGGTCTGCCGGTCTTTATCCAGCTCCGTTTGGGCCTCCTCCACCTCTGTGATTCGACGCTCAGACATGTCTAGGCGCTCCGCGTGCTTGTCCACGCGCTGCGCCATGCGGTCCATGCGGTATGTGAGGGCGTCTATTTTAGGGCCAATAGCCGTTATACTGTCTTGTATGCCCTTCTCCATAGACCACAGCATAGATTTTATATCCGAGTAGTCTGCATCTTCGGCGCCATTCGTGGGGGAGATCTGAGCTCCCTCCTGCGGGTCGCTCGTCTTTGTGCGGCGGGTCTCGAACTGGAGTTTGCGTTGGGTCTTGTCAACTTTCCCCATGGCGGCTATGCCGCTGGAGGGATACTGCACCTCAAGGCTTACAGGCCGCGTAGGTTCCAAAATGGCGGGCGATGTACAGGAGCCCGATGCAGGGGGTCGGTTGTTACTCCCTTTCAGTTGTTGACCTCCAGGTCTGCCCCGGGTGTCGAGGGCCTCACGATTGCTTATATCGCCACAGTCTTTCGGTCAGGAGTCCGGCTTCCGTAGCTTGTCGGACCTGGGCGGTCGCTTCAGGCCGCACGTTGAAGCACGCCGTGCGGCGCCTGATTCACTCGAGTCCGCTGTCTGGGGCCTGGTTGACAGCCCGGATCCTCTAGGGCGATAGCGGCACGGAGCAGCGCAGCTCAGCCCCCAACGCCTCCCGGGGGATAGTCCGCATCAGAGGTATCAATAATGTTGCCAAAGACTCTGCAAAAATCAAGTTAAATTACGGATTTTGCTGGCGGCGGCGCGGAGCTCGGGATTTACGCATCCGCCATCGTTGCCCCAACCCCTCAGCTGCGATCTATCTCTCACAGCTCCTCGATGTGATGATCTGCGACGATGTTCGCAGCGACGTGATGCAGTCCGCAAGCAAGCGGTGCGGCGTTCTCACCCAGTGACGACAGGCTCTGCGACGACACTCGCAGCGATGTTAGTCTTCCCGCACCGGTCTGGTGCGCCCTGCAAACTAAGGATGCGATGGCTCTGGCAGCGGCAACAGGCGCTGCGACGATCTCGGCCTTCGTAGCGGCGGGAATTTACTTGCACTGTCGGGGATGCGCTCCGCAGCGAGCGATGCGATACCATTTCTGTAGCAAAGTCTCTCAAATCTTGGTTTCCAGCTTCCCAGCACAGGTACAACTTCCAGAGGCACCACACATGGGCCACGCACTCCAGGAAGGACAGAACTCTCTCAGTAGAGCTCAGGGGAAGCTGGGGGTGAAGTCCTTTGGTTCCTGGGACTTCAAAACAGGGAGCCAGCTCTTCTCAGGCCCTTGGAGATTCCTTCAAGCAAGACGACACAGCACAAAGCAAAGTACTTCCCCTCTCCTTGGCAGCAAAGCAACAGCAGGGCAATCCAGCAGAGCAACAGCTGGACAATCTTCCTTCTTCAGTTTCAGCTTTCTCCTTGGCAGAGGTTCCTTCTTGATTCCAGGATGATCTAATTTTCTGTTGTCAGGGGTCCTGTACTTACACCCCTAAAATTCTTTGTTCTCTTTGTGCAAGTGGGCCCTGAGCCCGGTCTGAACCAGTTCTGGGTGTTTCTTGAGCACTTTGTTTTCCTGGCTTCTCCTTTCCTTTCAGAGTGAGGGGCAGGGTCGTCAGCCGCCCAGCAGGAGGTGGAGCCAGCATTGTGGAAGGCAGCCATAGCCCTATTCAGGCCCAGGTGCTATCTCCTCCCACCACTCAAGTTGCAAATGCAGTCATTCAGCCTAGCGCTGACTCAGCCAGCCTCCTGGGGAATCCCCAGCCCCTGTCACTCTCAAACCAGACAGTCAATACACAAACAGGCCAAGGCACAAAGGATGGTCAGACAAGAGAACAGCAACTTTCTAAAAGTGCTGTTCTCAAACACAGGATTCAAAAACAACCTTTCCTAAAAGATGTGTTATTAAATTCTGAGTTCAGGGATACTAGACTCTTATGTCCCATCTTGTTCCTATGGGAAGAAATGCTGGTAGCCACTGTAGCCAGCATCCACCATGTTAATCTATGGAGCAAGATAGCCTTACAATAGTGAAAAACGAAAATGGCTGTAATTCACTACCAGAGCATGTCACCTGCATCAGCACATGCTCTACCTTTCACATACACTGCACCCTGCCCAGGGGGGTACTTTGGGCATTACATATGGGTGACCAATGTGCACAAAAAGGGAAGGGTTAGGCCTGGTCAGTGGGGACACTGACCAGAAGGACATGGCAGTTCACCGACTGCACACGGGCACTGCAGTGGCAGGCCTGAGACACCATTTTGGGGCTACTCATGTGGGCGGCACAATAAGTGCTGCAGGCCCACTAGTAGCATTTGTCATCACCAGCCCTGGCACACCCAGTGCACTTTACTAGGGAATTCTTGGTAATACAAATATGCCAATCATGTATATCCAATCATCATAACAATTTACACAGGGAGCACTTACACTCTGGCACTGATCAGCAGTGGCAAAGTGACAAAAGCATCTAAACCAGCAAAAACAAAATCCAGCACAACATTAAAAATACAGGAGGTAGAGGCCAAAAAGACGGGGGAAACCACGCCAAAGATGCCAGGTCCAACAGAGATGATTAGAGATATTAGACTTCCCACGCTCTCAGACGAAAACAGGGACTACCTGGAGTCCCTGCTGACTGATGAGGAGGTGGCACAGGCTATCAGGGGTGTAAATTCAGGTAAAGCTACTGGGCCTAACGGAATACCCATTGAACTGTATAAACTGCTGCCTAATAAACTTGCCCCTTAAATCCGTTCTATGTTAGCGGAGAGTAGAGAGAAGGGAATGCTCCCGTATGACCAAAGGGTGGCAACATAGTGGTCATCTATAAGGAAGGCAAACTCAGAACCAGCTGCGCCTCCTACAGGGCAATATCACTTCTAAATGTGGAGCCCAAAGTCCTTGCAAAATTGCTAGCGACACGGCTGATCAAAGTCATCAACACCCTGGTCCACCGAAATCAGTCGGGCTGTATGCCCCATCGCAATACGGCCCTTAACCTGCGTAGACTGCATGGAGTACGGAGTAGAATACCAACCATACTGGAACCGGCAGCTCTAGTATCATTAGACGCCACCATGGCATTCGACATGGTTGAGTGGCCCTATCTATTTGCAGTTCTAGACAAATTGGGATTTGGCCTGGAATTCACAGGCTGGGTCCACCTCCTGTACTCCGGCCCGGGTGGTAGTAAACAATCGCAAATCCCCAGACTTCCAGCTGAGCAGGGGCACTCGGCAGGGCTGCCCCCTGTCTCCGCTCTTCTTTGTGCTAGCATTAGAGCCGCTGACGGCCTGCATTAGACAGGACCGATCCATCCGCGGAATGCGGTGGTCACTGGGTTGGGAGGACAAGATATCCCTATATGCAGATGACCTTCTTTACTTCACTAATCCAAGAGCATCGTTGATCTACCTCCTAGATGTGCTGGCGATATTCGGAAGATACTCCGGATTCGCTATAAACTGGTCCAAATTGGTAGTTTACATCCTTCAGGGCGACCCGCCTATTTTACAGCGAAATATCCAGATCGCACCCGAAGGTTTACGATATCTCGGCATCTATGTGACGCTGGATTCGAAACTCCTCTTCGCTCATAATTTAGACCCACCCTTGCAAAGACTTAAGAACAATGTCGCACACTGGAGATCCCTTCCTCTTTTCATATTAGGTAGGGCAGTCCTTTTTTAAATGATGGCTCTGCCTCATTTTTTATATGCACTCCAGAATGCTATGGATCTGGTCCCAGTGTCCTACTTCAGGGAGGTTAAGAGTCTCCAGAGGCAGCTCCTCTGAGATGGCAGGTCCGCATATCATTCTCAAAATTGAGATCTTAACTGGTACGATGGGGGAATTAGTCTTCCCGACCTAAAGAAGTATTATGGGGCGACTCAGCTTGCAGCTATCAACCACGGGATCAATGGCCGCCTGGATGATCCCGGATATGCCATGGATAGGTGGCTACTCCCAGGGGGAGACTATACTAGGCCATTATACGCCAAGCTCCGTAGATTCCCGCTAACTGGACCAACAGCGCATGCCGTTCAGATACGGCATACAGTCAATAGACACCTGAAGTGGGAGAATAAACTCACACTAGCCACACTACTGTGGAATTCGGAGAAACTGGGGGGCCTCTGGAAATCCAAGGGTTTTGATAAATGGGAACTTATAGGAATCTCGCGAATCAAAGACATTTGGGGGGGAAGGAACAGCTCTGCCATTTGCGTCGCTCAAAACGCAGTACAGCTTGGCAGAAACTGAATATTGTGGTGGAAGGAAGATCTAGACTGGTGCATTCACAGGGAAAAGTCAGTCTTTATAGCTAGAGGGTGCCCTGGGAAATGGAATAAGATATGAGGAGCTTGGAACCGCTACAGAGGCGACGTCTGTCTCCCGCCTGGTCGGCAGACGGACACGGACAGTCTGGAAACCCGTTGATCTAAGCAATATGATAACTGTAATGTAATTTGCAATGTGCATGATGTCTCTGTGAAATAATGAAGTTGCCTGCTTGTAATAAATTTATGTGATGTAGTCGAACTGTTCAATTAAAAGAAATATAAAAATTAAAAAAACGACCCATCAAGGAAAAGTCCACGGGACCAGTATTAGACTTTAGGTCTCACTCGCCCCGTCCCTGCTGCCCACATCCCCACCGCCAGAAGAGAGTACATTGTAACTAATGTCCCCATGGTCTCAAGATGCATTGACCTTGTCAGTGTCTCTTGCACACACTTACTTTCCATCGCCATAGTCTCTAGATCAGGATGCAGAGTACAGGTGCCTTTTTCTACTGCTGCCAGCATGGGCACCTTTGTGCCATCTGGCCCTGTGGGTTGGCCAGTCACCCCCTCGATGCCTAGCACTCGGCAGGTCTCCTTGAGGGATCGGAGTTGATAGAGTTTGCCTTCGAGATAGATGATCCAGAACGGATGGCCCCAGGAGTAGAAGATGCAGGCATCCCTTAGATTAGCCGAGACCAGGCGAAATTTGCGCAGAAACAGCAGCAGCAGCCGCCACTCGTTTTTATGATGCCCCAGTCCAGGAGAGAGAGGGGAGACTGCTTCAGAATGAGAGCCCTCTTCGTGGGTTCCCCCAGTGGAGAATTCCCAGGCCCCAGCACCAAGCACTTTCCCCTCACTCCCTCAAAGTCAGTGCAGAAGCAAAGATGGTCAGGCGATGGTCAAGAAGGGAGGCAGACAACCCTTTACTCTGAGAGGGATCACTTCAGGGGCCCCAGGACCCACCGACCCCCAGAGTCAAGTTAGGGGTGCGATCTGAAGGCAATTTCATCCCAGGGGCAGAGGCATGAACCACCCACAGTCAAAAAGCCTAGGCTGGGACCCATGGTCATGAGAGCAAGCACAAGGCAGGCCACAAGAGGCAGCAGGCCGAGAACCACCAGACAATCCACCTCCGGCAGCCCCGATTGACCAGGGTATGCCCCCTATGCGCAGCTTTCCCGGAGCTCCAATTTGGGAGGTCAAGGCTCCAGGACTGGACAAGCACTGTAGGTGTCAAGCAGACCCAGGGGTGAAGGCCAGCTCCAGGGCGTGCAGATGCTCAGACGGACCTCTTACCCCCTGTTCCTCAGCCACTGGACAGTTTAGCAATTTCCTCCAGTGAGAGGGCCCTAGGGAATAAACCAGGGGCCTCCCAATCAGCACCGGGGGTTAAAGTATGGCAGGATGCGCAGGGGCTCTCCATTTCCTGGTCACTAGGTGTCCAATCTGCGGTGCACAGTCTGTAAGGCCACAATCCAGCTCAGCAATCGCCATTTGTCATCTTGCAGCCTGCCATGGTCCTCGGCTCTCGTGGACTCCCCTAGACCCAATCAGTCACGCTTGCAGGAGGATCCCCAAGAGTGCCACTGTCGATGCTATGCTATTTCCACCACTAAATCATGTCTGCAAGGGTAGTTTGCACAGCAGGGAGCACTAATAGTTGCTTTTTCAGTGGCAAGGATGGAGAGACATGTCTTAGCTGCCTGCCATCTTGGCCGCGCCCCCAATGGAATGATTTCAAAACACACAAAATGAACTTAAGGAGATCATTATAAACATCACACATACTCTCACTTCTCAGATCCGATACCTGCCTCTATACTGAAAGGGATTGGAAAAAAAATGAAAAAAGTGCCCTTCACTCAGGAAGGGTCAAACCTGTAGACTTTCAAAAGCGAGCCCGTCACTTTTAAATAAATGATTTAGCTCAAATTCTTGAAATTCCAAAAAGCATTTATTTTGTCATGTTTCCAATTGTGGGTATTCAATGTATTCAAAACCACATCATGGTGATATAGTTGATATCTATTCAAAACATTCTAGTGCATATATAGACATATATGTGTTCTGTTAATGCTTCACAGCAATGTGATTATACCCCCATTACATTTCAGGACCAGCCCTTCTTCAGGGGGTGCTCCCTGTGAAGCCAGTCTCAATATACGCCATGATCGAATGTCTTACAGAAAATCCTTTTAAGAATTTGAGCTAAATAATTTGTTTAAAAGCGACAGGCTCGCTTTGGAGAGTCTACAGGTAGGACCCTTCCTGAGTGAAGGGAACTTTTTTTCATTTACATTGCATTCGCCTAAAGGACAGGAGGCGACATCCTGTAGCACCCAAACCTCTAGATTACTTTGTTTAATTAAAGCATAATCTTCTTCTAAAAACTAAATACGTACAAGGAGTGCGACTGATCCTTTCAAATTGACTCTGTACTGAAAGGGATCAGTCCCTCTCTTGCCATATACTGGAAGAGCCTGATCAATGCTTAGTCCCAGACTATCTAAAAACAGGACATGTCATTCAAATCCTGAAAAAAATTGGAACTTACCACAAGGAAGTAAAAAGCTTTTAGCCTGTAAATAATCTTCCATTTCTGGCAAAACTCCTGTAAAGCACCTCAGTCACAACTCGCTCAAATAACAGTTGACTGATCTACTTGATAAATAGTCTGGATTTCGATTTTTTTTATTAGTACAGAAACAGCTATTCTGAAAAATATTGAAGATGCACTACGATTACTAGTTAAGGATGATTCCGGTCTCCTCCTCAACCTATCAACACTGTTCAATACAGGTGATCATGCTCATTTTCCTTAACACATTTGCATCAATGACAGATTCTTAACTAAAAACTGATTCCATCAAATAAAACAAACTCTTACATCCTTCACTGCTAATGTAAGAAGTTCAACAGGGCTAAATACTATAAACACACTCTTAAATCGGTACTTGGAAACTCTAATCCCAACCCTCAAACAGCCGAATATCTCATATCACCTATATGAAGAGCATACCGATCTTTACCTAAAAGTCATTCAATCCTCAACTGGTTTTCACCACTTGAAACTAATCCCACTCAAAACTGAATTCCCACTCAAGACTGAATTACTACTCATTTTATCCCAGAGAACTCAATTTCCGTCCAGTAATGGCTTGGTATACTAGAAGGTATGAAATGCAAATCTTATATGATTTAATGCACAAGATTGACGGACTCCACTCTATTAAAATGTAAACCTGGGGGGGGCGTGGCCAAGATGGCGGAGTGAGAGGACGCTTCTTCTCGCAGCTCTCCGATCAGACTAGGCCCGAGCCTTGAAATATAGCCTTTTCTCCCCCCGCCGGAGCTTAACGGCACTGGGAGAGATGGCGGAACCAGACGTGAAGACCCTGGTCTGGTCCTAGTCTCCGTTTAGCCTCAGGACAGCCCGCCGTACGGCGTTGGAGGTCCGGACCGGGAAGTTGGAGGAGGAAGAGGCCGAACCCGAGGCACGTCGGCCGGACGCACGCCGCGCCCATTGCCGCTTGGAGTGCGCAGCCAGAGGGGGTATTGCACCATCACGCCCGGACGGCCCTGAATGCCGGCGGAGACCACTGAGCCGGCCCCGTGGGAGTAGCTGTGAGCGGCGTATGAGCTTCAGCCTACTCGACTGAGCACCCGCTGGGAGAGAACCGGAGCAGGAAGGGTATAGGATCGGAGCCCCACGGGGCGTCTTGCATCCCCGCTCCCCCCAGAGAGGGGCCCCCCCAGCTCGGCGGGCGCCCATAAAGCACCGAAGAAAATCCGGTGGCCTTGGAGGTCCCGGAGCTTGCATTGATGCCTACTGAACGATCCTCGGCCGCTGGTTCCGTGACACGCGGCATGACTGGGCGGAGGTGGAAGATGGCGGGGACAGTCTGAAAGGCCTACGTTGGCGGCTATGGCTGAGAGGTCCTGAGTCGAACCGAAGGGCCACATAGCGCTTCCCCCGTCCGGTGTGATCGAGGTCAAGCGGAGGAGACGATCACAGGGGCGACACCCACGCCTGGCAGAGCCCGCGGCAGATGAAGACCGGCGGGGCCTACGGGAAGAGTGAACGGCGTAATGGCGCCTGCCATAGTGGCCACGCCTGGAGCCTAGTGTGGCGGCACTGGTAGCGCTCTTTTCGACGGTGCTCGCTGGCCTACACTCGATCCAAGATGGCGTCAGGCAGAGGCACCAAGCGGGGAGAGCGCACCCTCCCCAAAATGCTCAACAGGTCCCAGCAACGAGGAGACAGGGGGCAACCATCCTCAAGCCCAGCAGGAGGGTCGCAGGGTGCGAATGGAGGGGAACCCCCTGTCACCAGATCATTCCTTGAATCGCTGTTCAGCACCCTCAGAGACGACTTTCAGACATTGAAACAGGAAGTAGCGGGTGAAGTTCGGGAGGTGCGCAGAGAGGTGGATGAATTGGGGGAGCGAATGGCCACAGTGGAGAGCATGAACCACCGTCTCGATGAGGACATCGTACTACTGCAACAGGTGTCGCGCCTCAGAGACCAGCATTTAGACCTGCAAACGCACAATGAGGACCTTGAGAACCGGTCTCGACGAAACAACATCCGGGTCCGGGGAATTCCGTCTGCAGAAGAAGGCTCTGACGCGGCTGGTTACCTGAGAGACCTGTTTCGGGCTATCCTGGGTGAATCGCCGGAGTTCCCAGTCCGGATCGATAGAGCGCACAGGGTAGGACCGCCGCGACGAGCATCGGCACCACCTCCGGACATCCTACCGTTCCTCCCAGACTTCCCACTGAAGGAACGCATTATGGCAGAGGCCCGGAAAGAACCCGCATTCACTTTTCGTGGTCACTCTGTGGGACTGTATCAGGACTTGTCCGCCATCACTCTTCAAAAATGGAAATATTTAAGATCGTCACTGACTTTCTGAGAGAGCATGAAACGTCCTATGCCTGGGGTCACCCCTTCCACCTTATCTTTAGATGGAATGGCACGATGCATCAACTTAGATCGCTACAAGACACGTGTGAGGTTCTGGGGATCACGGCGGAGGAGGAAGACATGGCCACACCGAGCCAGAGACGCAGCCCCAGAGACGGCTGGCAGAGGGTATCACGGAGACGAGTGTCTGCCAGCTCCAGAAGGCCGGACTCGCCCACCATTAGAGCTGGCATGGCGAATGCATTCTCCGAAGCAGCCAGACAATGCTTCTAACGGTGATGTGGCGCTGACCGCATAATGACGCTCCGGGGGGAGAACACCACAGCCTTACTGATGTAGCAGGTTCGGGTCTTGGAGGGAGGGGGGTGGAGGGGAGGAAGGAGAGGGAGTAAGTGGCCGGACGTCCACTTTAGTAAATCACCACAGACTTGCCCGCTGGGCATGACTGGGACTGACAATTGTTGGGATTTCAGGGGTTTGCTGGAGGGAAGGGGAGGAGAGAGCTTGGTTGTTTGCATGAGGGGTTTGTTGGGGTGTAGAGGGGGTTTGGGGAAGAGGGAGGGAGAGGGTAGGTGGTTTGGGGGAAGTTCGAGGGAGGTTGGGGGGAGGAACAGGGACAGTCCAGTGCTATTGAACCAGTCATTACAGCTTCACCGAGCTCCTACACATTATCTGCACCGCACCTGCCCCTCTTGGGCTGTGACCCACTGCTTGAATTTTGGTTTCACTCACACAGATGACAGCTCTTACAGTAGTCACCCTTAATGTAAAGGGGTTAAATAACCCTGTCAAGAGGAAGGCAGTGCTCTCCTTACTGGAGAATACCAGCGCGGACATTTGTCTCCTACAGGAGACTCATCTCCTAGCCAGAGACTGTCAGAGGATGCGCTCCCACAAGTTCCCCTCGCAAATTTTCTCTTGCAATACTACTAAGACCGCTGGGGTAGTAATTCTGATGTCCAGAACATTTAAAGGAGAGGTCCTCCATAAGTTTGATGAACAGAAAGGTAGACTCCTCGCTTATAGGGTCAAATACGGAGGATTGATATTCACCATCGGATCAATGTATCGCCCCAATGAACACCAAGAACGATTCCTTCACTCGGTTGTGGTGGATGTCACCGCCACACCGGACAGGCACATAATCATAGGGGGAGACCTGAACATGGTATTCGATTCTTCCTTGGACAGGTCAATGCAGAGGTACCCGCAGACTGGGGAGATCTCGCAGACGGGCAAACGCCAATTAAAGGAGTCAGATCTCCACGACCTTTGGCACCGCTTCCACCCCACCGCCCGAGACTATTCTTATTACTTGCACGCACACAAGACCTATGCACGTCTTGACCACCTATTAGTCACGAGGCCGGTCTGCGACTTGGCCACAGCTTCTGAGATAGGGGTTCTATCTCTGTCGGACCACGCCCCTGTTACAGGGACGTTTCAATTGCCACCGATGTCGCCCAAGCGTGGGGTATGGCGCCTCAGGGATACCCTGTTGCATAAAAAGACGGTGGTGAAGCATATTCACGATTCGATACGGGATTACCAGGAGCACAATGATAATAATGACACCACCCAGGCGACACAATGGGCGGCATTGAAAGCAGTGCTCCGAGGGGAATTTATTGCCATCTCCTCCACGGAGAATAGGGAACGACAGCAGAAGCGGGATGAACTCACCAGCAAAGTGCGAGAGTTGGAACAGGTTCACCAGAGGACGGGAGCTCCCAGAATCTGGAAGCAACTTAAGGCTGCAAGGAAACTTTTGTTAGCCTTAGATATGGACAGAGCGGAATATGCTGCATTACGCTTGAAGCATGCATATTATACGGGTGGGGAAAAGTGTGGCAGGCTTCTGGCACATAAACTCAGGGAAGCACATCAGAGGCACTTGGTGAAGGAGCTATCGACACCTACGGGGGTGTCGGTTACGGAGGACAGCCAAATAGCTGAGGGCTTTCGCCGATTCTATGCTGACCTCTATAAAGGCGAACCCCCGTCGGCACAAGCAGAGGCAGACTATCTAGCCTCGGTTGACCTTCCCTCTCTCACTCCGGAACAGGCGGAATACCTCGAAAGGGACATTCGAGTTGAGGAGGTGATTACAGCCATTTCCAGGCTTAAACACGGGAAGGCTCCGGGCCCGGACGGTTACACATCCCTCTTCTATAAAACGTTCTGCCCTGCGTTAGCCCCGATCCTCACGCGCCTCTTTAATTCCTTCTCCGCTCCTAGAGCCATCGCCCCAGATCTGCTTCAAGCAACGGTTTCGGTCATCCCTAAACCGGGGAAAGATCGGACGCAATGTAGTTCCTACAGACCGATCTCTCTCTGAATATCGATCTCAAGTTGTATACTGGGATCCTGGAGGCCCATTTGGCGCTTCATCTCCCGGGACTGGTGGACCCGGATCAGGCCGGATTTGTCCCCGGGAGGCAAACGGTGGATAACACCAAGAGGGTGGTCCATATACTAGAGAAAGCCTCCCGGATACCCGGGGAGAGGATGCTGCTAGCAGTTGATGCGGAGAAAGCCTTTGACCGGGTGCATTGGCCATATCTAGAGAAGGTTCTAGCGAAAGCGGGTATCGGCAAGAAATTTCGCACCCTAGTGTTCAATTGCTACAAGTTCCCATCGGCAGTGGTGCGAGTTAACGGCTGCAGCTCCCAACAGTTCGCGATAAAAAGGGGCACTAGGCAGGGGTGTCCGCTGTCCCCGCTACTATTTGCACTCTATATGGAACCCCTGGCCCAGAGGATACGCCAAAATCCGAATGCGCTGGGAATTAAGATGGGGGAGTACACTCATACCATTAGTCTCTATGCAGATGATATCATACTGACACTGGCTGATCCAGAGAGGGCACTCCCTGCGTGCATTGATGAATTGGAGGCCTTTGCTGCCGTCGCAGGCTTCAAGATGAACATGGGGATATCGGCGGCCCTTGACGTTTTGCTGACTGCGGCCACCAGAACTGACTTGCAGGGCCGGTTCCCCATGCACTGGTCTAAAGATCTGGTGCCCTACCTGGGCATACTTCTGGCACCCACATTACCCGCTATGGTGACCGCGAATTATACCGCCCTAGGTACAAAAATAAAGGAGGAACTGGGTCGCTGGAGCAAAGGCACCTTGTCCTGGCTGGGCAGAATTGCCGCGGTGAAGATGACCATCTTGCCGCAGGCGCTATACCTGTTTTGTGCCCTGCCGCTGCAGCCCCCGAAAGGATGGCTACTGCAGATTCAGGCGGACATTGCGCGCTTCATATGGCAGGGTCGCAAACCCAGGCTTAAGAGGGCCCTGACTACACTGGCACCTGAGGCGAGGGACTGGGAGTACCGGACTTGCGCAAATATTTTCAGGCAGCACAATTACGATATCTAGTGAAGTGGAGCAAGTGGGAGTCTGACAAACACTGGCTTTTCCAAGACCAGGCGGTGGCGGGCCGGACTCTGCAGGAGGTGCCCTTTTTACGTAGGACACACCGCCCACCCAACTTATACGCGTCTTTTATCACGCGGGTCCCAATGAGGGTGTGGGACGCCACGAACGCAACTCACGCACTCACCACCTTCCCCTCACCGTTCACACTACTGATCGACAACCCGGATTTCCATCCTGGGATGGAACCAGGGGCCTTCGCGCGCTGCGGGATGCAGAGCACTATTTCATGTATATAGTCAGGACAGCGTCATTCAGTTTCCAGATCTCAGGAAGGAATATCAATTGCCTGAAGTGGAACGGTTGCGCTACATGCAGGTGCGCCATTGGGCGCTGCAGCCACAGGTACGTGAGTCGGCAGATAGGAAGCTCCTTCCCTACGAGAAATGGCTCGTAACACGCACCTCAGACACAAAACTTATCTCGGATTTGTATAAATTCTTGCAGCCTTCCTCCTTTGACCTCTATAACCCTGGTAGGGAACGCTGGGAAAGAGAACTGAGGAGATCCTTAAGCCACAAGGACTGGGACCACATCGCCTATCGAGCTCGCCACTCCGCATATCACACTGGGCTTACGGAAACATTCACTAAAGTGTCCACATACTGGTATTACACGCCTCAGAGACTGCATGAGATGAATCGCAATATCGACGACACCTGCTGGCGGGCCTGCGGGCAGATAGGCACCCTCACTCATGTCTTATGGGACTGCCCACTGCTGTCCCCCTACTGGAAAGAGGTCCTGGATGAGATTGACTCCAATTTAAATATTGAATTGCCCTACTTTCCAGCATACGTACTGTTGGGCTTGCCCAACGGGCTGATGTATCCTCTGAGGCCTCTATAGGGAGGCAAATTGCGATAGCACTGGGCTCTGCTGTGCAAAATATACTTATTCACTGGCGCACCACCACACTCCCCTCCACCACAGGGTGGTTGCATAGATTATGGCATGTCCTGGGAATGGAAAAATTGTCGCTTATGGTGGCGGGAGAGGTGGAGTAGTTTAATGACTTGTGGCAACCGTTTCACTCACTGCTTGTAGGGGAATTCACAAAACTCACATGCCCCAGATATCTCCGCTTGTTGAGGTTGACTACATTAGCAGATTCAGATGGCCAGCGTGCCTAGACCTGGGAGCAGCTGGGGAGGAGGGGCGGTTTGGGGGGCTGAGGCGGGTGAAGGTTTGAGGCACTGGACGGGGGTGGAGGGGAAGGGGCTTTGTAGGGTCGGGGAGGAGTGGGGAAGTTTGGGGGGGGGTTTGTTCATTTTGGAGCATCTTGTTGCAGCATACGCACCAGCCATCACATTTGGATGAACGTTACGTTTTGCAAAGGCCTAGCGCGCGGATGCGCTACTATATGGTTGTATCCTATGCACTGCTTCTTTGTGACAACTGTTTATTTTTCTTTTCATTTGTGAATGCTTAATAAAATGCTTTAAACCTAAAATGTAAACCTACATACACAGTAGAAAAGAACACAACACTATAGAGAGAGGAGTGAAATCATTTCCTCAAGAAAAGACTTCAAGAAGAAAGTACACAGTGATCTTGTAAAGACTATTCCAGGATTACCCTACTCTCAAGTAGTAGAAAAGTACACCATGTTCAGTTGAAGTATATCTTGCATTCAGAAGCATGATTACACCTATCACACCAGCCCAGCTAAAAGCAGTCAAATGGCTCTAGGTAGAAGCAAGAAAGAAAATGCTACTTACCAGTATGCATCTTTTCTTGGCATGTAGAGCTGCAGAGTTACACACTGTGCATAGATCGCCACCTAGTGTTGGGCCCGGATGTGTGCAGTTTGTTGTTGTCCTGAAAAGTTCTTTGGAAGTAACGAGATAGGCGGCGACTCCTTTGGAACACATTGCGCAAGGGCATTGGCTCCATCCTCAAATCGTTTTTCGCCATTAGGGAAATGATGGAGCTTTGCAAGAAAAGGAAGGATGTCCATGTAAGCTGTATCTAATTAAAATAATATTGGAACAGACAAGGGTAGCCGGGGAGGCGGGTGGGCGTGTGTAACTCTTTAGCTCTACATGCCAAGAACAGATGCATACTGGTAAGTAGCATTTTCCGTTCGAGGCATATGAGCTGCATATTACACACTGTGCATGGATTGTATAGCAGTACTCACTCTTAGCGGTGACCATCCCATCTGTTGCAGTAGTTTGAAATAATGTTTTGAGAACAGCCTGGCCCACATTAGCTTGTTGCTTGGTTTGCACATCTAGACAATAGTGTTTTGTGAATGTGTGCGGTGTAGACCATGTAGCTGCTCTGCAGATGTCATCTAGGGGAATGTTCCCTAAAAATGCCATTGAAGCCCCTATTTTCCTTGTAGAGTGGGCTTTAGGGGGAACAGATAACGTACGTTTAGCTTTGTGGTAACATATCTGTATGCATTTGACAATCCATCTAGCTATCCCAGATTTTGAAATGGGATTGCCCTTATGTGGTGGTGAGAAAGACACAAAAAGTTGTTTGGTCTTATGAAAAGGTTGTGTTTTCTCGATGTAGTATAAAAATGCTCTTTTGACACCTAGGGTATGAAGAGCTCTTTCTGCTACGGTCTGTGGCTGCGAGACAAAAACGGGCAGTTCCAAAGATTGATTGAGATGGAAGGGAGAAATGACTTTGGACAGGAATTTTGGATTAGTACGGAGAACGACCTTATTGTTATGCATTTGCAAGAAGGGTTCTTGAATTGTTAGTGCTTGTAGTTCACTAACTCTCCGCAGAGAAGTAATAGCTGCTAGGAATGCAACCTTCCATGTTAAAAATTGTAGTTCACATTTATGTAAGGGTTCGAAGGGAGGTCCCATTAGCCGTGTGAGAACAATGTTTAAATTCCACACAGGTGATGATGGTTCTCTTTGAGGAATTATTCTCTTAAGGCCTTTCATAAAGGTTTTAATAGCAGGCACTCTGAACAGAGATAGATGCTGTCTGTTTTGCAGATATGCTGCTTTTGCAGCAAGATGCAGTCTAATAGACGTGTAGGCTAAGTTACATCTTTGGAGGTGTAGTAAGTATCCTATAATGTGTTGAATAGACAAGTCTAGGGGATTAATGTTGTTGTGACAATATATTACAAAGCGTTTCCACTTAGCTGCATAACAGGCTATAGTGGTTGGACGTCTAGCTTCTTTTATGACATTCATGCAGTCTGGAGGAAGGTTAAGATATCCAAATTCTAGGATTTCAGTAGCCAGATCGCAAGGTTGAGCTGAGCTGGGTCCGGGTGCCTGGTCTCTCCACGGTTCTTTGTTAAAAGGCGTGGAGACAGGTATAGTTTTTGGTGCGGTACTACAGACAGTTGTAGCAGTGTGGTGTACCACGGCTGTCTGGCTCACGTTGGAGCTACTAGGATGAGGGTCAGAGAATGCTGCTCTAGTTTGCGTACTACTAGTGGCATGAGTGGTAGAGGTGGAAAAGCATACGCAAATTTGTTTGACCAGTTCATCCATATCGCATTGCCTTTGGACAGTGGGTGTGGATATCTGGCGGCGAAGCTTGGGCATTTGGCATTTTCGCGGGTGGCAAAGAGGTCTATCTGGGGTTGTCCCCACATTTGAAAGAATGGTTGAAGAACTTGCGGATGAATATCCCATCGTGGATCTGTTGTGTCTGACGACTTAACAGATCTGCTATGGTATTTTGTACTCCTGGGACATGCTGGGCTTAGAGGAATATGTTCTGAGGTATAGCCCACGGCCATATGTTTTGTGCTAGATTAAAGAGTTGCAGGGAGTGTGCTCCGCCCTGTTTCTGTATGTAATACATGGCTGTCATGTTGTCCGTGAAGAATAACAGCTTTGTTTGATACTTGCTGTTGGAAAGCTTTCAGTGCTAGGATATAGCTAGTAACTCCAGATGATTGATGTGAAGTAACTTTTGTTGCGATGTGCACCTGCCTTGCATGGTGTGTTGCAGTAGGTGGGCCCCCCCAACCGGAGGGCGATGCGTCCGCTGTCAAGATTATCTGAGGAACTGGCTCTAGGAATGGACGTCCCTTGGAAAGGTTTTTGGTGTTCCACCACTGCAGAAAGCGATGATTATGACAGTCTACCAACACTAGGTCTGTTAATTGACCTTGAGCCTGGTTCCATTGACATGATAGGCAATCTTGTAGAGGACGCATTTGAAGTCTTGCATCAGCACTATGCAAATGCAAGAGGCCATCATCCCTATGAGCTGCATGAACAGTCGTGCTGGAAGGGAGTGTTGTGGCTGAAACTTTGTGAGAAGAGTTTGAATGCGGTCTATCCTTACTGGAGTAGGATAAGCTAGCGCGGTCTAGGTGTTTAATGTGGCACCGAGGTACTGTTGTACTTTGGATGGTTGCAGATGAGACTTGGTGTGGTTTATTGTGAACCCCAAGTTGTGGAGCAGTTGGATCGTGGCAGGAGTGTGTTCCACACACTGATTGTATGAACTGGCTTTTATGAGCCAGTCGTCGAGGTACAGGAAGACATGGATGTGTCTTCCTAAATGTGCTGCCACTACTGCTAGGCACTTGGTGAATACTCTTGGTGTTGTTGTGACTCCGAATGGGTGTACTTTAAATTGATAGTGCTGCCCGTCTATTACAAATCTGAGATACTTCCTGTGAGCTTTGTGAATGGGAATGTGGAAGTATGCGTCCTTGAGATCTAGAGTAGCAAGGAAGTCATTTTGCAACAGGAGAGGAAGGACTTGGAGTGTGACCATGTGAAAATGGTCTGACTGTATGTATATGTTTAGCGGTCTGAGGTCCAGAATAGGCCTTAGAGAGCCGTCCTTCTTTAGGATAAGAAAGTATAGGGAATAAACCCTCTTGTTTTGTTGGTGCAGAGGAACTGGTTCTATTGCACTTTTTCTAGCAATGATAATACTTATTGCTTTAACAGTGATAGATGTTCTTGTGACATTGGACGCAGTTTGGGTGGTATGTTTGGTGGGAGGTAGATGTTAGTTCTAGACAGTAACCGGACTGAATAATTTGTCGCACCCACCTGTCTGATGTGATGTTGGTTCAGGCAGGAAGGAATTGTTGCAGTCTTCCCCCCACAGGAGTGGAATATTGGGGGGAAGGGGAGGAAAGTCATTGGGTTGAGGTGGAGTCAGAGCGGGAGTTATTGGTTTTGCCTCTGCCTTTGTTGTTGTTACCCCTGTAACCCCCTCTTTGGTAGCCCCTAGTGAATGTGGTTTGGCTAGTTGTCTTGTAGGAAGTGGAGGGGCTTTTCGGAGGAGAAGCCTCTTGCAGTGCCCCTATATGATGTGCGACGAAAAAGAACGTGTGGGAGCTTGCAATTGCAAGGCTCCCGTGGATTTTGCTGCGTCAGTATCTTTTTTCATTTTCTCTAAAGACACATCAACATTAGGGCCAAATAAATGTGTCTCATAAAAAGGCTGATTGAGGATGGAATTTTGTATCTCAGGTTCAAAACCTGAAATACGTAGCCAGCCATGTCTACGCAAAAGGGTGCTGGTATTGATTGCCCTTGAGGCAGTATCTGCGGCATCTAGAGCACAACAAATGGAAGTATTAGTCATATTTTTACCTTCTTGTATGAGTTCATTGGCCCTATTTTTATACTTGTCTGGTAGATGCTGCATTATGGACTTCAGTTCATCATAATGTGCCCTGTCATATCTTGCCAATAACGCTCGAATATTGGCAATGCTCCATATGTTAGCTGCCTGTGACGCCGTACGTTTACCCGAGGCGTCAATGAGATTAGATTCCTTATCTGGTGGTGATGCCCCACCTGATGTCTGAATTGGCACGTTTACGTGCATTGGATACTACTAAAGAATCTAATGATGCTGGACCTCTAATGTAAACTGAATCTGTAGGGGCAGCTTTGTATTTTTTCTCACTGCGAGGGTTGAGGACCAGAGCCCTGACAGGATCTTTAAATACCTCTGTTGCATGCTTAGTGACCCCTTTAAGCATTGGTTAAATGGCAGTGGACCTTTGTGTATTATCAAAAGTGTCCAATAGGAAATCTTCCTCCATAGTATTGGTGTGCAAGTCAACCCCATGGTACTGGGCAGCTCTCTGCACTAGTAGGTTAAAACCTATAGTGTCCTCTGGTGGGGAAGGCCTGGAAGGATATATATCGTCTTGGGGGACGTAAGGCACATCAGGGGTGTTATAATCATCCCATGCATTAGGTGACTGAGGGGGGACTATTGGTCCCTGCTGGGTCATGTGCACCCCCACCTGTGTCATCAGAGTCAATATTTAAATCATCATCTGGATAAGTGGATGGTGTAGGCGAATGATGTGGTGGAGGAGGAACAGTATGGGGAGGTGGTGGAGAAGGGACCCTTAATGAAGAGGTTGCAAGGTCTCTCTTCTTTGGAGGAGGAGGAGAAGGAGGAGGAGGAGGAGGAGGAGGAGGAGGAGGAGAAGGAGGTGCAGGCGCCTCTAGTGGTCTCTTCTTGGAGCTAAGGGCTAGTTGGCCAGTCTTAGGATCCTTTACAAGAGTCTTAAGTAAGATCTGGTGTAAAAAGCTCTTATCTGTAGGGCAGATCCTTTGGAACGAAGTTTTCAATTCCTGAGGTTTTTTCGGCACCGACTCGGTAGCTGGTCTAGGGTCTTTTGGCTTAGAAGTATGACCTTTCGAGTCTTTTACCGGAACGTGTTTTTCCGGTTCCGGGTGTTTTTTCGGCTCCGATTCGGGACCTTTAGGTGGCTTTTTACTCGGCTCCGAGTGCGATTTTGGCATCGATGAGCCGGTGCCAGTCTTCGGCGCCGAGTACTTAGGTGTCAGAGCAGCGGCCGCGTGGTTGAGGAAGATGGCTTCTTCTTAGGTGTCCGTATGGGATCAGCACCAGGAATAGGCTGACTCAAGCCCGAGCCGCCTGAAGGCTTAGTAGGCTTCTTTGCCGGGCCCAAAGGCGGGGCGTAGGAAGCAGTCTCTTGGTGTGCACCCGGGCCCGAAGGTGATGGTGTGACCGAAGCCTTTTTTGAGGGTGTTGAGGAAGGGTTGGGGTAGACTGTCTTTCTTACGACCCGTTGAGCTGGAGTGATGTCCTCAACGTCAGAGTCTTCGGCATCCGATAGGCTGGCACTTTCTTCGGCATGCTGGTGTTCTGGCACGTCGATGCCCTCTTCAAAGATGTCGTAGGGGATCGAAGCTGACGAGTGAGCCATAATTCTTTGAGCTAGTCGGTCCCGAACCGTCTTTTTGGAGTGGAAAGAGGCACAAGTGGAACAGTCTTTGGCCTCGTGCTCCGGTGAGAGGCAAAAGTTGCACACCTCATGTAGACCGTGTGAGGAAACTTCGACCCACATCGAGGACACTTCTTGAATGGCGTCCTTTCCATGAGACAGAGAATAAGGCCCAGGTAGGCCGGAAGACCTTTGTCGACAACCGGAATCGAAGACTTAGAAGTGGTGCAGAATCGTGTTGATGGGGAGCGCGATCTAAACAATACCATCGAACTGGGTGAGGATTGCGCGCCAAAGGAAATTCTGTTCCAAACCGGAGCGCAGGAAACGCATCCGAACCCGATGGCGGAAAAAAACAATCTGAGGATGAAGCTGATGCCCATGCTCAATGAGGTCCAAAGGAGGAGTCACGTATCTCGTGACTTCCAAAGAACTTTTCAGGACAACAACAAACTGCAAACATCCGGGCCAAACACTAGGTGGCGATCTATGCACAGTGTGTAATCTGCAGCTCATATGCCCCGAACACGGTTTTACAAAGACTTGTGCCACACAAAAAGTCTTACACCATGGTACTCCAACGAAATACATTGTGCATAAACCAGTCAGTCAGTCAATAATAACTTTATTTCGGCCAATTTGACCTTAAAAAGTACATCTAAAATTGCATACAATTTATTTGCTTTAAAATAGATATGGGGAAAAAGAGATAGAGCAAGATTGGATACATACGTTAAAACAGTTGGGTAAAACATACAAAGGTATGGCCTGACGCAAATATTAAGTATGGTGAGATCTATGCAGGCAGCTCAACAGGTAAGAGAATCAGATCATATGAGGCAATAAATTAATCAAAGATAGAAACAGTGCTGGCGATTCAAAGTGCATGTGCGAGCTATATACAAAAGTGACCGGACCAAATATGAGAGGTCAGAACTTTATCTTAGCCACTAGGTACAGATTCTCGGGAGCAACAAACCAATATAACAGTAAATTCAAAATGTATATGAACTGCATCAATGCAAATGATCTCAATTGAACAGTGAAGATGGAAGACCCTTTCAAGTCCCTCATTTCATTTGTGCGATACTTTGGACCTTATTTATTAAATTGATTTTAAAAGTGCTCTACACGTGCACCACATAGAGAATAGAGAACCTGCTACCGAGTAAAGTTTCGAGAGACTAGAATCGAGTTTCAATATCCTAAAAGCCTCACAGCAGCGCCTGGTACCTAAGTTTCTACAGATCTGGACCAGCCAACGTTTTATCGCTTTATGGTAACCGGGGCAGCTAAAAAAACACATGAAGGTTTGATTCTGTGGGGCAGTCACATGCCGGGTACCCAGAGTTTGTGAGCCCGCCCACTTGTTTGTAAATGAGCGGAGTGGCAGGACCCCATGTCTGAACTGCAAATAAAGCTTTCTTGCGGTTGCCGGCTTGATGTCATTCAGTGCTGTCTCTAGGCTATACCTATCCTTGGTTTCTAGGAACACTGCAGTCAACTTACCAGCCAAAGGGTTGCTTTGGAGTTGGGCCAGTTTGAACTTCCCAAAGCAGTCCTATAGCATTTAGTCCTTTAGCATTTAAGCAACCTCCGGGTTACCCCAAAGGTTGCCCCGTCCCAAACTCGCTAACGTGTGATGAATATAGGAGAGCCAGGGTAATTTCCCACCCCTGGTCCCTCTCAATTCATCCCTGTATTCTGTAAGTTCTGGGGTAACCCACAGACGCCGCCAGAATAGAAGGGGTCTGAGATTAGATTCTTCAGCAATGGCCCTTACCCCGAGGTCTAGTCAGAGCAGCGTGAGAGGAGTACTTCGTGGGGGGCTAAACAGTTGCCTGAGAAAGGCATTTTCTGTCTGAGACACTCAGAACTGCGGTGGCCCCATATTTCTGCTCCATAGAGCGCCCTTCCCCTGGCATGGACCTTGTATATTTCTATGGCAGGACTCGCAATAGCTGGGATCATGCGTGATGCCAACTTAGGGATGTTCAAGTCTTTCTCTCTGAGCAAAAAGTCAACCAGTCAATTTATATAAAAGCTGGAAAGGGTCGGGCGAGTACGCATCCCTGGTGAACGCCTCTATTTACGGGGATGAGGGCCGGAAGTTTTCCTTCTTTGCCATATCTAATTTGGGCACAGTTTTCCTCATGCAGCAGCTTAATGACTTTTCACAGGTAAGGCAGAACCCCCCATCTCATGGAGAACTGCCCACAGCTTCTCCCTTGGGACAAGGTCTAACGCAGACCTCCGGTCTACAAATTTTAGGTAGAGACTACCACCCTCCAAACACACGATCTTCCAGTGTAAAATTTGTAGCCTGAGGATTTGATCTAGTGTGGACATTTTTTCTCTGAACCCTGCCTGAAGAAGAGTATCTTGTGTTCCTCCATCCAGCTCTGTAGTCGGAGAACCAAAACGTGTCCAAAGATTTTTTGTATAATATCTACAAGGCTTATCTGCCTATAATTTAATGGTAACAGCAGTGAGCCCTTTTTAGGTCAGCTAGAAACGCGCGAAGCACGTTCTCGCCAGAGAACTATAGCTGTCGGCTCAGCCGACAACGAGGGGAGACAAGAGCTGGCCACGCGCGCAGCATTGTCTATGGCAGCGTCGGATTCAGACACGCGCCTTCAGATTGGGTCACGCGCGTGAGCTTGTAACGTAGACAGCTCACGCGCGCAACCCAAGGCGCGTGCCGGAATCCGACGCTGCCATGCTTCTGGAAGCTGCGTGCCTTGTAGGTTTCGGTTTTAGGTTTCTCATTTTCACTCGTGCGTGTGCGGTGAGCCGCCCCCACCCATGGAGTTGGGTAAGGCTTTTGTTTTTTTTATACCCGTAGCACTGGATTGGTGTAGTTATTCCACAATGAGACTTGTGTATGCCATAACCTCATCGGGAGCTACCAGGCCAGTCACAATCATTCATTCCAGCGCCGGCACTTAGTTTATGGTGAACTTGTGGTCAGAGCCTTTGAGGGTTAGTGCACATATGCCGGAGGTATTTCCACATGTTAATTGAGTCCCAGGGAATGATTGTTTCAGGGTCCGCCGTGTTTTTTTTTGGATAGCTGGGATTTTAAGTACTAAGGAGTCAGTGCTCCAAAGTTGCCGGGAGATACCACAAGGTTTCGGTTTCTTGGCAAGATAGTGCGATTGACCGGAGTTAGTGCTCGAGAAGGGCAGGAGGCGAGCATTCCCCAATGCCAGAATGACTAATGTCCCCTCACTACCCTCCCCAGCCCCTCGCACCCCTTCTCACCCCGCTCTGAAGAGGAGTCCCCAGGAGGCGGGTTTATTTGCTCTCTGGGGACTGCGCGCACCTCTCACCCTGCCTGGAAAGATAGACGAGATAGAAAGAGGACAGGCAGCTGGCAAGAACAACACTGAGGCAAAGGAGCAGTGGCTTAGAGGGGTTTCCTTCGCTTCAGACCTAGCTAATTATGAAGGACCCCGCCCCGTCAGGCATTTCCGTGCCAAAATATCTCCCACACTGACTCTGGGATAGAATGTGCCACATTTACCCAGCTGGTGGGGCGGGGGATTTGTGTGCTTGAAGTTGCTTAGCAGAGCCATGGATACTTAACAAATGAGCAGAGTACACCATGGAGATGTGGATATGTGCCATTGAAAATGCAGAAGGCGCCAGCCCACATGTTCCCAAATACAATGTGCGTTTTGTACATGAAGTTAGTTGCTTCTTGTAATGTGTGCGTGGACGCTGCAGTAAAAATAGAATGTGGCATAACGGCCGGAGCTGCCGACCTTGGAGCTGGGTTACCGGGTTCGAGCCTCATCTTGGACTCCACATCCTGTGGTTCTGAGCAAGTCACTTTATCTCCCGGTGCCTTGCAGCACCTTCAGGTCGAGTTTGTGCTATATAAAACTGCAAAAAGCAAAACAAAGTGTGAGTTTCACTTCATAGGGCTTTTCCCCAGCATGCCAAAGCTGCTTTCCTGTGACTTTAATCATAGGTACCTCTTAGCACCGCTGATTGGATGCATAGTGATTCTAAAAAGAGGCCATGCCGAATTCTAGGCCTGTGTGCTGCATTTCGTGCCAGTGTGGTGCTGGGCCACAGCTGATGACAGGCATCCACTCACGTGACACATTGTTTGCTCCCGGGTTACTTGGCACCATGGCCTGTGGGGGTGTGTTGGGCCCCCTGTAAGGTAGGCCTCGGCTGCACATCGGGTGTGCATGGGCCCTGGGCCCTATGCATTCAATCACCATTGCAGCATTCTGATTTCAGTGCATATTCGATTATATGAGCTGTGCAGTGCTCTAGGTCTGTGAGGGTGTCTGTTAGCAACAGCTAACCACTCACAAACAATGTTTATATACCAATTGCAAATTAAAAGAAAATTAATGCTAAGCATTGTCATTTACAATGCCAGTAACTCAAACTTTAATGCTGCGAGACCTATTGCATTGCAAATGCTTGTTGTAGATGGGTATTATTTCAGCATCAGCCCAGCTAACAGGGATCTTCATACCTTGGAGTATGGCATTAAATAGGACCCAGAGATATGTTGTCCAGACGATGGGTTCGCTGCGGAATAGGTCCCCTGGGATCTTATCTAATCCAGGAGCTTTGCCCTGGGCTATTTTGGAGAGGGTGCCAGTTATATCATTAAGAGTTGTTATCGGGGTGTCATCCAAAGTTCTGTTAGTAAGCATGGGTGCAATCAGATGATAGATCCCCGCAGAACAGCCTTTGGCGGCTGAGTCGTCCAGTGTTTCCACCCTTGAATAGAGGGACTCAAAATGGTCCCTCCATACATCTGCCTCCAGGTTTGGCTCAATCGGTCATTTAGCCTCGGAACAGCCTGTGTTGACCACTTTCCAAAAGGTCCTCATATCACTGGCACCCAGGTAAATTCCTGAAGGCCATAAAAGATTTTGGAAGGGAGCTATCGAAGGAGGGACACTGATTTTAAGTTTATTTAAGCCTTTTCATAAAATTTAAATGTCTTTTTATTCCTCTAGATATGTGAGAACTTATATAAAATTTGGGTTTAAAGAACTGTGCGTTTGAGGGTGCCACCCGCTTTTAACCTTTTTTAACCTGTATTGAATTTTAATTATTTATGATGTAGTAGAAATTTTGTCTGTTCGTACTTTCTGGATTTTAATTGCATTTTGTTTGTATTGTTTAAAAGACCATGGTCTAAATAAACAAGTTTCTCTCTCTCACTGGCACCCCAGGAGCTTCTCAGGGTATCCCACTTGTCGCTTTCCCACCCTTTTTTTTGCCTACTTAACACTGGCCTTGTAGGCCGCTCTAGATATTTTATTTAAGGAGCAGTCATTGGCCTTAATAGATGTCATCAGGGCTATTTTGGCCATTACGGCATTGGTTGTTATACCAGGGGTGGGGTTCCTATTTGGCTTGGTGTTTTTATGGGAAAGAAGAAATCTACAGTGATTGCCATTAGCCTAATATGGTTCTGGGAGACCATCTGGGGATCAATTCTGGCACAGTTAGTAAGTACAGAATTAATTGCAGTCGAGAGCACCAGGATGATGGTTTTATACAGGGGGCCTAGTCTATCTTGAGACTGGTTTATGTCTGCCCAACGCACTCTCCTCCTACAGTTTGAGAGGGACAAACTCATCAGTGGGGGAGTATACACCTGTGGCACTCCCGGGATTAAGCGTGTTTAGTTCTAGTGCAAGGGCATTATGGTCACTATTGTGCCTTACCTTGACTTTGAAGTCAATTACCCTATGCCAGGATTTGAAGTCAATTAAAATATAGTCCAGTAGGATCCTCGCCCATTTCTAGTGAAGGTGTAGTCACTAGATTTACCTGATTGTGTTCTTCCATTACATGCCCTTAAGGAATATTTCAAAACAAGGCAATTCCTCTGGATCACCAAAGGGGACCACATTTTAACTGGTGGACACATAGTCTCCGGGATGGCCCAGTACTTATTTTCTTCACATAGACTGTCCTTAAGCATGAGATCTAATGGCTCATACTGACAATTGAAATCTCCACCAATGATCTTATCTTAAGCGAAATTTATAGAGCGCACAGACACCATAAGTTTCCTGGCGCTGAGAGAGTGTATAGATTGCAGGGGGCAGGTTAACCGGTTTGAGTGAAAAGCCGGGTTTTCAGAAATTTCCTAAAATTCAGTAGGGAACAGCCTAACTTGGCTAACAGAGGAAGAGGATTCCATAGTTTAGGGGCCAGGTGAGCAAACTTGCGGCCGCCAAACTTTTTCAGTTTTACTGTAGGGGCGACCAGCAGGTGAAGGTGAGCCGACCGAAGATTGCGCACCGGACGGTGCTGCGTAATCAATGTTTTGAGGAAATCAGGACTAGTACAGTGGAGAGCCTTGAAGGTCAGGAAACCGATCTTAAAGGCCGCCCTTTGTTCGACTGGCAACCAATGCAGTTTGCGCAGTAATGGTTTCGCTGATTGCCACTTTGGAGTTTTATAAATAAGTCTGGCAGCCTGGTTTTGTACAATCTGCAGACGGCGGAGCAGTAAGTGTGGGAGTCCATGGTATAGGGAATTCGAGAAATCGAGGCGAGATAGTGCCAAGGAGATCACAACCTGGACCAATGCCGCATGCGGTAGTAGATGGGCTATTTTGCGGATTTTACGCAGTTGAAACATAGTAGAGGAGATCACAGCCCCTACTTGAGCCTTGAGAGAGAGCTCCGCATCAATGACCACCCCCAGGCTCTTCACCGAACTTGCGGGGGGGGGGGCAGCTCCTTGGGCCAAAACTGGGGACCCCAGTATGCTGGGCTATTACTCGGAAGGATGAGCTCCGTTTTCCCTGGGTTTAATTTTAATTGATTGTGGTTCATCCACAGCTGTATATGGATCATCACCGCTTGAAAGCTATTAGCAGCATCAGGGGAGTTGAGAGGAAATATGATCTGCAGATCGTCAGCATAGTTAAACACTGTGATATCCCACCTCTTGAGCGAGTGGATCAATGGCCGGAGGTATAAATTGAATAAAAGGGGGGAAAGAGAGGAGCCCTGAGGCACTCCGCAGGTCGTGGTTGCCCTGGCTGCCGTGAAAGGGCCCAGACGAACAGCTTGTGCTCTGCCAGCGAGGAAAGACTCGATCCAATCAAAGGCAGAGCCCTGGATGCCGGCCTGTCCGACACGGTGGAGAAGGATGTTATGGTCCACCGTGTTGAAGGAAGCCGACAAATCCAGTGGCACAAGGGCCTGAGGTGTCTCTTTGTCGGCATTTCCCCTCAAGGCATCCAAAACTGCCAAAATGACGACCTCCGTAGAATGGGCCGGCCTGAAGCCGGCTTGATTAGGTTCAAGAAAGCAGGAGCTCTCGATGAAATTTGAGAGGCAACGGGTAACATGAGCCTCAAGGAGCCTGGACAGGTAAGGCAAGAGGGAAATGGGACGATAGTTGGAGGGATCGACAGGATCCGCACCTAGTTTCTTCAACAGGGGCACTAGAATGGCCTCCTTGAAGCAGTTGGGGAACCCGCCAGTGTTGAGGGAAGCATTCAACAAGGGCAGTATGCAATCCGGTATAGTGAGACAGACGTCCCGGAGGACAGAGGAAGGGCAACAATCATTAGGGGACCCTGATTTTACACGGGCCGCGAGCTCGGCCAGAGAATTGGAGTTAAGGATAGGGAACTGAGTGAAGGACAGTTGATTAGTAGGAGAGGTGTCCGATAGCCTCGCGGGGGTAAGGGGAGGAATGGAGTTCTTGATATTAACTATTTTCTCAATGAAGAAGGAGTTCAGAGCATCACAGGTCTCTTGGGTTGGAGCCTGGGTGGGAAGGGTTCTGTTATCCGTAGTGAGCTCATTCATAATTTTGAAAAATTCTTTAGATTTGTTATGAGCAGAAAGAATTCTGTCAGACGTGTGGATTTGGCCGGGGAGATCGCTCCTTTGTAGTCTTTGCGAGCCGCCACAAAGAGCAATCTGTTGAGGTCGGAGTAGTTGCCTCTCCAAATCCGTTCCAGCTGACGCACCCTCAGTTTCTGTTCTTTGAGGGCGCTAGAGAACCACCTATGTGAGTTGCTGTGTCTAGTGCGTGGAAATTTAGTAAAGGGAGCAAACTGGTCACTGGCCATCTTTAGCCAGTTGCAGATGTCACCTACCATTGCCTCGACATTAGCGCTGATGTCAGTGTCGGTTGAGTCTTGGCCAGGGCACGAAGAAGCCTTGGGAGTCCTAAGAGCTCCATTTGCGTGATAACCCACCTGCCAGGATAGGGACCTTGATCCTGCCGCTGACAGTAATAGTGGAATCAATTAGATGGTGATCTGACCAGATGCAAGGGGAGATGACTGGACAGGATAATGCTAACTCTTGAGTCCAGATATGGTCAAGGGTATGACCCTTGATATGAGTGGGCACCGAGATTTGTTGAACAAGATTAAGACTGGTTAAGACTTCAAACAGTTCCGTGGCATGAGGGCCAGCTTTCTCGTCATTGAACCAATAGTTAAAATCGCTGAAAGAGCGATTCTGACGTGATGTGTCATTACATTTGCCAACTGTTCACTCATGGAGATAGGGAACGAGGCATGGAATGGGGAGGCCGATATAAAAGTATAAGTGTGAGGGCACCAGCCTCTATTTATAGACTGATGACCAAGTTGTCCACCTCTGGAAGAGGGGAAGCAGTGGAGATAAATTTAAATTGTTTCAGTATTATGGCCGCCACCCCGCCCCCAGTGCGACCTGGAGAGCGATCAGCATGGAGGATGTAATAATCTGGCGGAAGGGCCGCCAGGATATCGGGGTGGGAGTCAGTGGTGAGCCATGTCTCTGTGATTAGTAATATATCGAGTTTTTCAGTGGTAAGGAGAATAAAGATGTCTAAATAGTGCTTTACCAAGGAGCGTGTGTTCAAGTACATCACACGAACAGATGTCTCACTCCTTACAGGCCACACAGTGTACTTACAGCTGTCGGGAGTGCTAGCTGCCCTACGAGCAATGCCAGCAGAATTAATCTGCCTCACTGAACCAGGGGAGAGTGGCAAATGCGTGGTTTGTAGCTGTCTGAGGAGGTTTGCTGGATATGAGAAGAGTCGGCCAGCATCACTGGCCCCTGGGCCCAGCCTGGCGCGGACGGGCGCTGACGGGCTTGCCTTTGGCGCGCCCGCTGCGCTCCCTGTAAAGGGGGGCCATTTTGTAGTTGCTGGGGTGGGAGGGGCCGAGCACTAGACCGCTCGCCTGCTCCACACCCAAGATGGTGGACGCTAAGAGACCGAACCCCAGGCAGCACCTAATCGTCTGCGGTGAGGCTGAGGGAGCAGAGACTGAGTAACTGGTCAGGTAGAGACAGGTCAGTGCTGCACAAGAGTAACTAACATTATTACAGTGCCACCAGATTAAAAACAAATTGGGTGCAAAACGAAATGAAAAGTGCAGTTTTAAAACACACAAGCATACAATGAAATGAGAGCACACGAGTCCCGGCTTCCGCCTCAGAACAATCACTAGCACACTATCAATCACCGTATGGTTGTCTTTAATGGTGGGTAGAAATGACATTAGTTCCTCGAGTGTTTTTGACTCCTGTCCCTGGCTAATTGGTCTTGAGAACACATTTATAAGGGCTATAGAGGTCTTGGGCGAGAAGTGCAGGGGGACACACAGAATATTATTTCAAGATGTTTCTATCTGTTTTGCTGAACAGCCTAGGTGAACTCCCACCCATGTACTTAGTCCAACTGAGGGTCTCCCTTTTCCACCAGATATTACAGGAATATTGAAGAATGCAAAACCCGATTTCGAGACGTCCCCTCTTGCCCACGTCTCCTGGAACATGCACATCTCATGTTGGTCGATTAAATGGCCCCATTCGGGGTCATCTATCTTGTTGTTCAGACCTGCTACGTTCCAAGTTAAG
Organism: Lissotriton vulgaris; assembly: GCF_964263255.1. Lineage (NCBI taxonomy): Eukaryota > Metazoa > Chordata > Amphibia > Caudata > Salamandridae > Lissotriton > Lissotriton vulgaris. The sequence continues at coordinate 1,021,972,242 of NC_141697.1, forward strand.
ACTTGCAGCCTTGGGCGATCAGCAGAGTTGGATTGATCGGCAACTGGGGGGGGGGGGGGGGGGGTGGATTGAAGGGGAGACCCGCAAAGCCCAGAGTCAGCTTTCGTGATGGTCCCGCTATTCGATAGAGGGGATTGGTTGCATGAGATGGTCATATTTAGGCCCTTATGGGTGTTTCCTGGGGAGCTGCTCATGCTCACACAGGTTTCTTCCCCTAACATCGTGCAGTGCCTGAGCTTCAAGTCAATCCCCTCCTTCTAGGCTGCTAAATCTGTTTGCTGTGGGAATATTAAAGATTGGTTGCCTGGGCCAGTGGTGATCCAAAGCAGCTATATTATAGCTATAGTTTTCGTGTCTCGGCCACACCCATAATGCTTTATATCGTGATGGACCCTCTCTGGGGGATAGAAATAACCCAGTAGGAGGGCTTGGATAGTACCAGTTTGTCTCCCATCCTCTATTTCAAATTTCTTGGAGAATGCAAGGACTTCTAAAATGTATCACTATACAGTCTCCTTGCTTGTCCTTAGGCCTCCATCCTAGCCATCCAACGCTGCGTGTAGTTAAGATCTCTCCTGCATCGTCGTACCTGAAGTGCCTATGATTGGCTAGCCATTGCATGCATTTTTGTTTTAGTTCTTGGTGTGATTTATGTTGGCCCCTTCGGAGCTCGGGGATACCTACAAGGATGAGAATATATGGAGTTGAAGCCGGTGGTAGGTTTATAAATGGGGGAGGGGGGGTTCTTTAGTGGCTTCTGTGAGTGTGGGAAAGTCTACCCATACCCATTGTTTATTCGGCTGCCATTGCCTGATGGGTTGTTGGAGTAAAGGGGTGGATTTACTCTGTTAGTGGTGGTGGTGAGGGGCCTCTCTCCATTGGCTCTAGTGGGGGCTGATGGTTGCTGTCTCTAGATTTGGTACTTGAGTAGCTGGGCAATCATTGTGTTTGGGGGCCGGAATGGCCCTTACGGTATTCACAGCGGCCTGGTCTTGTGTCAGGTCCTACATTCCCATCTACTACCACCCTGTTACTTGTCCAGTCATTAAGTAGTGAGGCCAGTTTGTCAACCTTTTCTACGAGTGATTTAAGTTCATCCTTGACTATGTCCCTTACTTGGATTTGCAGATCCACCACTAGCTTAGTGACCCACACTGGCTGTTTCAATGCTGTTTACTAGTCCTCCTGTCCCAGTGTTACTATTAACTATCTTCTCTCCCATGGCTTTCTTCCTTCTTGCCACTGTTTTTACTTGTATTTTAGGTCTCCCTTTTATAGTGGGCTGTACAAGAGATTCCACCCTGGTTTGATCAAAGTTAATGACAGGCTATTGGGGTTTGGGCCCTGGGTGTATCGTTTATCAAGACTCCTGAGGTTTGCGAGGAGTCTGAATCTCCCAGAGGGATTTCCAGGTTAGGGGTTAAGGATAACTGTCTGTCCGTTCGATTTCAGTAGCCACTGCTCCAAGAGCCTTTTTCAACATCCTATCTATAGAGGTCGATTTGGTGTTAGATTAAGGCAAAGGAGGGGCCTTTTGGTTCTTTTCTGTACACCCTCATTTACCCATTCTACTTTACTTGTGGCGATTACCTTTTGTACTATAGATGGTTTCATTTGGGCACTACTAATTAACTTGGAAACTCAGGGTAGAAGGAGAGTTAATTGGAGACAAGAAGTGCGAAAATCAAAGTACGTAGGAGCTCAGGCAAAGTACAGAGAGCAGATACAATATGCCAGATAATCTGCACAAAAACGTAAAAAACAATAGTGCAAGTGCAGGTGGGAACAGGCCCCAGTATGAATCTACATAGGGTTAGCAGGGCTAACAGATAAGAATGCCTATCATAAAAGGCTCTATCTGCAACCCGATCACAAGGGGCAATCAACGCTAAGGTCAACTTGGTTCAGATGCAGTTTAATGACCAATGTTGTGGTGGAAGTAAAGTCCATAGAAATACAGAGTAACTAAAAAGAATAGAATATGCAATCCAATACTTGGTCATTAACTCTAAGTAAATAATTAAAAGCACAAAACCTCATTTAACAGTTTCGTTCGTGCCACATTGGGGGAGGTTGCCTCCACTAATTAAGCAATCTGTACAAGTTAATGGCAGTGTTGACGAGATTCCAGTCCCCAGGGGAAATGACTACAGGAGCAAGAAATGGGGGAATGGAGATTAGGTCTCACCGCCTTGCCTTCCAGATGATTACAGTACCAGTTCCGTTGGCTAGGACTAGGTAGCTTGTGTCCCGATAAAGCAGCAAAGAGGGATGGCCCAGCCCAGCCTCTTGCAGTCGCTGACTGGCGCAGGCAGGCCTGCCCTTTGCCCGGGCTTCACCAGGGCACGACCTGCACCGCGGGGAGCGAGGCAGAACTTTAAGCACGATGGTGGTGCCTCCTTCTTGTGAGCGGCGGCAGGAGAAAGTGGCCGATGCACCCTGAGACTCGTGGTCCCACCAGGGTGAGGTGCGAGATGGCGAAGATGCGGGCAGAAGCAATCAGGGCTTCCAGGATGCGGTCAGACATGCCCCCCAAGTCAGCCCCAAACAAAGGATTCAAAAGTGCAGTAATTTCTGGGGATTCACGTGCACGGTGTACAACTGAATCCATGTGTGGAGCAACCTTAGTTCAAGAAACAAAAGAATCCCTTCTCAAACATTCTTGGGAAGTGCTCCTAAAACCTTGAACTCTGTTTAAACAGCCCCCTCCAACCATTCCCTGAGATACATACAAATCCCTCTCTTGAAACATTCAAAGTGAAGGCAAACATGTACTACTCCAATGATATAGTCCTCAAAAAATCTTGTATATATGTTGATTCTAAGTGTCTAATTTTATGTCTATTATGCTGCAAAGGGAAAACAGAATATTCCCTCTTTTGATGTCTAATTATACAGTTATAGTTGTGCTCCATTGCTATGATGTTGGCTCCTGAAAAGCACTTAAACACCCGTGAGTCTGGTATACACTATAAAAAACCCTGCAGATACAGTTAACAATACTACAGCCCCATAGTGCGAACATATGTTTCTTGTAGAATATCAACCAAACATGAAGCACAGAAGTTTAAAATGTCTCCAAATTTCCATAACATTATACCAGTCATGCTTTATATAACATTGTTTAAAAAGGAATATAGGGTATTAAAAGCCGGATATAACATACATGTGTTGCATACTATAAAATTATTTGCGTTTCTCATTGGTTTTCAGATGGATGATGCAATTTCCACAAATTCTGAAAGAAATCAGTCATGGTATGACGTTCCTGTGAGATACAAGTTGAATTAAATAGAGATACAAAACATTAATTTCCACCAGGTCGGTTACCTACATTACCATGTGTCACTGCTCGTGCAATTTAAGACCTGTCCTGTACTCAACAACCTTTATGTGGTAATTGCTAGAGCTAATGGGGCAGGATTAGCCAATCGAGGCCTAGCCCACCTCAGGTAAACGATCCGCACTTCAACTGCTTTGCCCACTTCTTACCATTGCAACCCTCATGTTGGCCAGCCATGTCAATACCCCATCTATTCAAAGGTTATCCTCTCAAATCTCTCCCCTTCCCCACCTTCTTCTTCCTTACATCCTCCTTACCCTACCTTTGTCCCGAACACTTCCTTTCTCACTAAAACCCCCTGCATTAGATTCTTTCTTCTGTAAATGTTGTCCCTTGACAAAAAAAAATTGCATGCATACATCCACGCAATATCTCCCCTTGCCAGCTTTTTTCCCTACCTATATTTTCCTTTTTGTTTGTCTCAACCTTAATTGTAAGTAAAATTGCCATGCTCTAATAACTGTGTAACCTTTGTAAAGCTGTAACATGCAGTTTATTGTCTGATACCCATGTACAGCGCTCTGATACCGCTGGGTCTAGCCAGCGCTAAATTAAACCTTTTAAATAAATAAATACATCTGCCTGGATGCCATCTCTGACATTAACCCACCTCAACAGCATTCAGACTGACGTGAACATCTACTTTGATAAACCATCTTCTCCAATAAAGATCATGTAGGGCCTTTCTAGAGGCTCTCAACTACTCACAACCTCTGTCTGGCTCTACACATAAAGATGGCCACACCATGGCAGCAACCCTCATATCGGTCTGGATTAATCACAGTAACGGGATAATCCCAATGATCTGGAGCAACCACCACGTCATCTCCTTTGTCACCCTCTTGCAATACCAACTGCTACAGCAACAGTCCTCAAGAAGTCCACCAACATAAAATGGAACAATTTCTTGGCACTCAACTTGCATTGGCAGGTAATCTCATCTCTCATCCAAATAACAAACAGAGCAGCTCTATTGTTAGACAGGCAGTGGTTTAATAGTTTTGTGGCCAGACAATCAAACAAAATTACATTGTCTCGACAAAGACTTAAAGAAGAAAAAATAAAAATCACGGCATTAAAAGCAATTTTAGCTCCTATTAAACATTCTTGGCTGTGATTGGCATGGGCACTATGATAGCCTGAAATACAGCCCACTTTTGGTACAAAAAGTACAGTATACCGTATGATTATCAAAGGTGCCCCCACAACATGGAATGGATACGCAAACGTGCAAAAGACTCACAAACTGCAGAATTTAAATGGAAATACCCTTTGTGTAAATATTTAACACAACTGCTACAACTCAACAGAATTTTCAGAAGAGACTTAAGTGGAGAGGTGGAGTTTATAAGTACAATTTAAAAAGGTTTTTTATAAGTAAATGCTATCAACATAGAAGGGTGTCAGTTTTAGGCATACTAAATTACTGCTTCTGCAGAAAGTACAGTAGGCTCTTGAGACGGGCTTGGCAATACCAATCTCCTTCCGCAGAGGTTAAATACCAACTATAAGCAGGAAGTGGATACTTCAAGACAGTAAATACTCTCATTTAGTATTTTCCATTTCAAGCACTGCCTTACCCGATAGGTAAACACTCTATTTCCTCCTTAAGGCACTGATAAACAACGGACATCTCTAACCTGGAAAACCCTTACATTCTCCCTCCTGCTCCCTCTTTAGCTGTGGGTAGTTTGCCTAAATTTAAATATACGGATCAGACTTATGACAGATCTGGCTGTTGAAACTGAATGGGTAGGCAGTCTGACTCTTGCCTCCACTAGTATCTATTGAATATTGCACTCTTCTTTAGAACTCAACCAGTCCCTGATTCCACTCTGTCAACCATCATACCAACTACTATCTTTTCAACCTCTTGTTCCTTCCTGTTGCCTTTTGCATCCAGTTTCTAACTTCCTTTACTCCTTACCTTTTGGCCAGATGCCTAATGCCATCTACACATAAAGAATGGTTTCTTTGTTCAGAGAATTATATTTATGGGAAGGAAACACCTCTTTTTCAATCAATCCTATTTTCTCTTGTTTCCTCTCTCATGTTCTTTTTTTCCATCTCTCCTGTCCGGTACCATCCTCAGAAATGGGACAGGACCCTATGATGACTTAAAGAGCTATATGAATAACCAACTCAAACATCGTAGTACTTTTTTTTCACAATAGAGCACAACAGGTTCTTTCATTTGCTCCCTCTCTGGACGCCTATTTCCTGGTAGCGAACAACTTTCTTGGTCTCTTGTCTTCTCTTTCTGTCTTGGTCTCTCCTGCTCATCATCCCCATTCTGACCGGTTACCAATGATGCTGCTGTGCAAAGAAATTATTCATAAGGGGCACTGTGGAGAAATATTCTGATTCTAGCGCCCTTTTCCCCATTATCTTTGACCCTTACCCTTACCACACAGACCTTTCACACTTCCATTTTTGGTAGTTCAGTTCAATTAATAGTATAATTTTGCTTTCTTAATGGGTGATTTGCAGATCTTCTTGAGTCTATGGAGAAGAGTTTGTCAAGCTGGCTATCGGAGTTCTTGCATTGAGCATTATAACGGAGTTTAAGAAAACAGAATGACAAATAATAATTCAGATTTCACATATGGTGTGATGGAATTTACTGAAATAGTGTACACAGCTTATAGGTGTTCAATGCACAAATGCTTTATTCAAAATACCTTAACTGGAACCGCAGAAACAATAAAGAAAACTGTTTTGGCATATATAGAATTTATTTAAATAAGACGTTCAAACTGAACACATTTCTAAACTAGTTTTACTCTTTATAACACACAAGGCACAAATCTGATAAAGATAAAAGTCAACCATATTCCATTGTAACATGACAGAAAACATTAGGTATGCTTGCATAAAATAAGATTTATATCTGTGATCTAGTTTTTAAGTAGTGATCATCCACAAAGGTTCAACTGATCCGGACATTTTGTGCATTTTCACTGAAACAGACCTGGCAAAGGCGGTCTGCAACACTTAAACCTCAGTAATGGATGGCTCTCCATTCCAAAATGTTTTCTTTCCAGAAATAACAAAACAGGAGTTTGTTTAAAACAGGGCCCTGAGTATTACTGAAGCAAAGCATTCTTCACAAAATACCTTTCATGATTGAAGTGAAAAGCACACTTGGTTAATGTTTAAATACAGCTGAAAATATAAACTATTTAAAAACGGACTCAATGTAAATGCTTGCCTTTCTGCTACAAATGAGTGGAAATCAGTGCAACCTCAATGTTTCCAAATGAAAGCACCAAAAGCCCTCTTTAGCATGTGATTTTGAGTAGAGAGGTTCCGGTTTTCAATTCAATTAAATAATCCGTGCAGGCTAGGGCTCCCAGAAACAAAACTATTCAGTCGGGTGCAAACATGAACAAGTGCTTCGCAGCATCTTTGAAAGGCAACTAAACCAATAATCTTTGGTACTAGAAGAATAAAACCTATGGACAGCTCCCAAAATAAGGACAAAATGCACTCAAAGTTTAACATTGTACACGTTCACAGTTCTACTGGAAATTTACTCAGACCCTTTCTGAAAGCAGCAGTGCTACCAAGATGCTCATCTTAAGTTTGGCAGCCCTAATAAAACAGGCACATAAATCTAATTTGCCAAAACGAAACCATGTTTAGATCCACTTCAACGAGGATCTGGCAATGCAGTTTTCCTGCTTCTAAACATACAAGACTATGAATTATCTGTGCATCCCCGACACACACCCTTACACTTTCTTCCTCAACAGAAACACCTTTCATAGAGTTCCACCCATGGTAGCAGCTCTTCCTTTAGCAGAGTCATTAACGCACGTCCCCCTCTTACTTCAAGTCCTACTTTGAAGTATAGGGAAGAGTAACTGGAAGAGGTGAGCTGAAAACTCAGAAAAGGCTTCAAAAAGTCACATTTACTGCAAGTTTCAGATTTTGGACCTATTCGCACATCTAGCCTTTTTTTTTTGGCCGCCTGACACAGTCTACTTATATTGGGTAGTTCTGCTGCTTGGACTTAAAATGACTCGCATTGCTTAAGGTGCTTTCAGATCTAAATACTGCGTATACAAAAAAAAAATAACTACAAAGGTACAGATAGGTGGTTTACTAAAAACATGTAGGAAAAAAGTAGGGAAATCATGATTGTGACGACATTTCAACTGAAATAGTTCACCAAATAAAATTGTCAAATACAGTGGCCAAAAAACGTAATGTGCTAAAGGAATAAAGTCCTCCAAGTCAAAAAGCATGAATGCTACGGGAGAAATGGCACAAGGAAGTCGCCCACTATTATTTTCCCCTGAAGTGAAATTGACCAATTTACAATCTTTAGCTTTACGTTAGTACCCGGCAATAATTTACAGTATGTGTGCTATTGTCAGTGCAATAAAAGATTAATTTAAAAAAATGCAGTGCATTTTTTTCCTTTACTGGGACCAAGGCAGTCACAGACAGCTTCTCCACATGATGGGAATGTTTAAAAAAAAATTTGAGTGTGTTTAACCAAACCATTACTTCTATATGTACAGCAAGTTTATAAAAAAGCAGCATTTCATGTTTGTGCATATTTGCATTTAGCTTTAAAGACAGTACAATTAACATAACATCTGGAAGGCTTATACCCGATTGAAACGTCATATACAAATGGACTAAAAGACATTGCAGCAACAAATAAATTGTCCAGATCATACAGAAAAGGGAAATTTGGAGGTCTAAAAAAATTGCTTTAGAAATATATATACAATATTTTTTACTTTGAGTACTAATTGCCCAAATATTTAATCAGAAGGTATTTAAAAAATATCTAAAAATGACAAGCATAGTGCTCCAGCTAAACGTCCATCAAGCAACCCTCCCTTCTGTGTAGAATTTGCTCAAGAAGATGGCAAAGTAAAGTTTATTCGTTGGAAGGTACAGTTAATGCCTTGAACGTCCACCTTCAAATGCATGGTGTTCTTCATGGGCTGCAAAAGACAAAACATTTCATAATGAAATTCAGTTTTTTCAAAGCAGAATACAAGGAACTCAAATTGTACATGGTTCCCTTTCAAATTAAACTTTCAATGAAACGACTGTAAGGTGGGACACACGTCATATCCAGCAATAATAGTCCTCCAAGATTAATCCTAGCTGTTGATCAGGGGTATCAAGCTTAGGTCCTGGAGAACTGAGTCAATGCTGTATTTTCCAGATAAATGGGCTCCATTTAGATTATCTGCAAGTACATTTACCTCATCTAAACACACCTGAAACAAACATCCAAGTAGCTCAAAGCTTAACCTTAATCACACCCCAATTTCCCCCACCGACAACCCACCACCTTTTAATGCCCTTGGCCACATGTGCACCAACACACAACTTAATATTTCATGTTGTGGAAATAAAATGTCAACTTAGTCTCATCACTGAAACCGGACTTGCCTTCACAATCCCTTACATCATCTTCCACTTAGGATACTGCATACAGCACAAAGAATAAGACATAAAAGCAGGCATCCACAAGTAGTCTAAATCCTGGACGTTCCAAGAACTCACAAACTTTAACTTCCTGCTGCTCATCACCTGAAAGGTTCCCTTACATGCAAAAGAACCCACACACCGGACCATTTACCAAACATTTAAACAATATCTTCCTCCGAGATTGAAAGTCTCTAGAACTTAATCAACCAAGAAAATAAAAGGTCTTCGACCTCCGTTGTACACTAATTATCACACACCACCCCTAAACTAACCCACATTACCAGAACCATTCATCAACATACTCCTTTTGCCTTATGTCATTACGTATTTGCAGCTCTGGCCCCTTTGTACTAAGACTACTTCACCACACTAAACTCCCTGTCACACTAACTTGCATTAACTAAAAACACCATTACTAAGAACCTTCAAAGACTCCCTTCGTTACGACCAAAAAACAGGGCATCATCCTGTAAACCACGATTCAACCAGCATGAACACTAAGAGATAAAACGTTACCATTAAAGTCAAAAGGATGCCCCATGCCTCCACAAAATAAATCCTCTCTGTACTTTGGTAAGTCAATGTCGCTAAATGCAAATGATTCTACACTGATTAGGACCAGGAAGGCGGTGAAAAGACTTAAATCAGTCTATTCTGCTGAAATCACCCAATTCACTCCAGTGAAAGTAACCTATTGCATGTGAACACATCCCAGAAGCCTCGAACGAAAGCATAGCAATTTTCACAGATATCAAACATCGTCATTCCTCTTCCAAACCCAGTCATTCCCAAGGCTACTGACTATTGCAAGGCCTTCAACCTAAACTTTACAGAGACTGACTAGACCAGATTAAATATTGGTAACACAAAAGGAGACAATAATAACACCTTCAAACTACTTTTAAAGGCAGACTTCCGCCCACAACACAACCTCTATTTTAAGACCACTACATACAAAGGCTATACCCGTGACAATGTCCTTCAACAGAGGGGAGCTTGCACCATTGCCCAATATAGTCAAAACAATCCTTCACATAGGTCAGGATAAATGTACCCAATCTCCTGTGCGGATATTGCATTCACTCAATTTTTTTAACTTCATTTTAACTGTCGACAGCACCAGATAAAATCAGTTTCAGGAACTTAAAACGGCATTAGGTCACTGTTCACTTTCACACAAACTAAAACGTGATGTTCCTGAATTGCACAACAGAATTGTGAAAGCCCAGGACAACTCACTCCTGGACTTCGGTGTCCACACTCAGTCTTCCCGGTGAAGTGCGTTCTACGCTCATGCTTAGTAAAATATATTCAATAACTAAGTTCCAGCTATAAGCCCTCCTCTTACCCGTTCTATAGATATTTAAAAATAGCACACAAACATACCTGCTCCATAATTTAACCACCTCTGGCAGACAAAGGACAAGGAGTTACAACACCACCATGCCTTAATTCAATAAAGACAAGAAACAGCCATATCAGCTTTGTCACACCATGCCCTGAAGATCTGGGGCGACAACCCTATCTCACTGAAACAGTTTATAAACTCATCACTTGTAGGAGCACTTATTAGTCACCGATTAACCGCATGCGCACTAGCGGTTTTCCCGCTGAGTGCTGAGATTTCAAAAATCCCGCGTTACGTGACAAGGTCAACTCGTCACACGCACAGCGCAGGTAACGCCCATGACGAGTTGACCTTGTCACACGCATCGAAGGGGTTAAGATCTACAAATCTCCACCAGACTCGAGATATACAATGAAGCCCTAACCACTCATTTGCAGTCTCCAAAATATTGGACATGATTAAAATATATTCCCATCCCATACTAATTTCAGGTCTTCCATGTAAAGTACATAGCTAGGTCATCTGTTTAGATTTGCATTCTATGACACCAATATACACTTAAACATAACAACCTATCGGAAACGTTCATCAGTTCAAACTACATTTTTAAAATGCCCGACACTGAACCCAGATAGTTCCTTCATCATTGCAGCAATATACTAAGTCGCAGGATAATAATGAACATTTCTGGAAGTTATGATAGACATTTCCGTACACTTGCAGACCTTCGTGCCATCAAGTTGTGGGTAGTAAAAAAGGATTACGTTAAAAACAATCCAAGTCAAGTTGACAATGCCCAGTAAACGTAGCATAACATCCTGGACTCAAAAACATTGTTTAATTTACTAATCCATCTTCAGACTTAGTCGGTCCATTAATTGAGTACTTTGCACCAAATAGTTGTGCAGTCCATGGCCCCGGACTAGGAATGATTAAAACACACTTCTTTGTGATGATTAAAAAGCAGAATGTAGAATCAATACAAAACAGCAGAGCCATTCACTCACTGCAATTATCGATACCAAAGCAATTGAGAAAAACAAATTAAAAACATCACATTTCCCTTGAAAAACGGACCCTTCAAAGTGAGGAAACCAAAGCAGCGTCTCAAAGCCACCAACAAATGGTTCAACACTGAGCTAGGAAAACTGAAAAGGCAGTTTAATGGAGTTTAAAGAGCTGCTGCAAAACATCACTGAGAAGAATAAGGCACTGTGTTTGAGGCTCAGAAAGAAAGAGCCAAAGCCTACATACCTGAATATCTACTTTGGTATTCAAGTCAATGAAAAAGAATCTGTGATTATAAGCACTAGTCATCACCTTATCCCCTTCACACACGTTCTGCTGTAAACCTTAATACGTTAAAAAGCAGTTGTGGATAAATAAGTTATTTGATATTTAAGCCTCTAATATACCAGTATCGTCTTGCCGCCACTTACATAAGTAACTATTCCCAGTGCTAGCCACTGAAGAAGGTAATCAACTCTTTCCCCTCCATTGGGCTTTTGGGCTACAGTATTCCATTGTGGAAAAAAGCGTCAACAAGACCTTTTGTATACCTGTTGGGTGTCTAAATTCAATGATTTTTAAGCAATCTGTTTATTGATTTTTTAGTTATGAAAACACCATCGCTCAGCACACTGAGTAAATTGTAATTCTACACACAGTTTCAAATCTAATTTCAATGATGAATTTTCAGACAAACACCTAGAACTACAAAAAATCTTGAATAAATTCACCTGCCCAAATGTTGTTGCACCTGTAGCGCAGAGGTAGGGTGCTCACGGCATAGTGGTACTTATTTGATAAACACATGTCCAGACATCAAATCTGATTCTCCTTTCGCTGCTTCGAGTACAGAGACTGGTTATTAAAGAAGGTCTCTGCCTCCTCCTCAGTGCTACCTCTTTTCACCACTATTTTGTAAAAAACGCTAAAAGAAGCTGCATCAGTGAAGCAGAACAAATAAGGTAGTATTATCAGAGGTGGCCTAGCAGGTGTGTGGTGTAGTTCCTAGATTCCCAATAGGCTCTGCGCATTGGAATAATATATCCTATAGATTTGACGTAGGACTTATGTCTACTAGGTCTCTATCGAATATATTAAACTTAATTGTGAGTGCCAGCTAGCTCAGAGGTCACTAGAAACTTTCTCGAATGAACAAGAAGGGATTAGTTTCTGATAACCGCATAAACATGACAACTTTGTTTCCCCAAGATAAAACTGATCTTCAGAGTCGTGGAAAAAATAGATAGATATTTTACTCATTCGTGCATGATTCGTTTTTACCAGAGGTGCAGAGAAATAGAGAGACGGGTGTTTTCAATAAAAAGTATTTATTGAACAGTCATCTTTCTCATGCAGAAGAAATGAACTGCTACAATCGTAATACTGGCTGTAAGGTATAATGCGTACAGCAAGAAGAGTATTATAAAATAATACTGTAAAAGCATGGTATGATTTCTAAGCCATAAAATACATACATGAATAAATGAAGACTAAAAGTACTCAACTGGTGCTTCTAAAATACGCCTACCCCGATTTACCTAACCTAAGTCTAGTACGACGGAAGTAGTAAGTGTGGTGTAGCATAAGTTTAGTATTCTTTTGCCAAGAATTTATCCAAGATTTCTCTTAGGGTCTAGTCAGCTCCGTACCTTGGTTTAGAATGAAGGAGGTCAGTCTCAGGACTCTATTTCCCAACACCCTGCAAGGGGAGCTTGGAAACACTGGAGCTGGATTTCTCGGCAAGAGAAAAGACAGTGTCTCTTTCAGTGCGTCTGCAGGAGGGTCAGCTTCATTCGGGACTTGCTGCAGCAGGATGCGTCGGGCAAGTAAAGAGTCGAACTGCTCCAAACCACTGTGTGTTTGCTAGGGCAGGCGTGGGCATATTTATACCATGAAGGTGCAGAGTTTGACGTAAAGGTGGACATAATAATGTCATCAAAGTGTCTGTTCTTTGAAAACTCCACCAGTTTTCCAAGAAATCGTTGTGGATTTTCGGAACTAGTGGAAGTAGCCATGCCGTATTTGGACTGCATGGGCTATGTCTAAATATGGTTCTGATTGATTTTTATGCCTATATAAGGATATGGTGATTTATACCTATATAAGGGCATGAATCGGGAAAATTACACTAGGGTCCTAAAATGTTATACAACAGGTGTTCGCACAATCTGGATCTGGCATTTTGCTTACAGCCCAAATGCCACAGCACCTGTAAAGGTGTCAGAGGCAGCAGTGAGCATAGTGGTCCTGTTTGGCAAATATTGAAAGGAAGGAGACTATTGATCATGTTAATCTCCCCACACAGAGACTGGTCTAAATCTACCACAGAGAAAATTGATAGACCACTGCCAGTCGATACTTTGTAAATTCTGGGGGCTGTGTTTCTGCAAGACTTCTTCTGTATGTGTCCCTATAATTTGCCATGCCAAATGGATGTACTGAGAGTATACTGGAGCCTCTAGACGTGGAACTGGAGCCACACCAGTACGAATGCTATTTTTCAGCAACCTTTGCTCCTTTTGCTTGCTCTTTGCTCCTTATTGCTTGCTATGTACGCTGCTGGAGTGGCAAGTCTTGTGGTAATTTCCTTGCATTCGAAAAAGTAGTACAGGTTGGTATCTTACTTGATGTGATGTACTGGTGGAAAAAAGTGGATTATTTTACAGTGCAGGCCGCTGCACAGGGTGTGTCCAGCATGCTTAAGCTATGCTACTTACAACCACACTGAATGCTGGACTTGGAGACTCCTGCTTTACTTAACATATTACTTAGACCTGTGGCCAATGTGCTGAAAAGTGTAGTTAGAAAACATTTTTAACACTGCAGTTGAGAAAGCAAATCAGTTGCCGAGCCCTGCAGTACGAGAGCAGCTTGGTTGTCCTACTGAGCTTATACATACAACTATAATGATGTCCAAGTAATCAAGATTCCTTGATCGGCTAAACCAGCACACTGCTAACTAAACTGAGTTTAGACAATCCGATATCCCAAACAGGTGATCAATGTGGGGATGCAAGAGATAGGCTAGTGCACTCTACAGAAAAAAAATACTGAGGCGCCTACGTAAAGAAGACAATATACAGTTCAAGCTGATAAACACTTTGGAAGCCAGGAAGAGGCTGAACAGAGCACCACACTAGAGGGCACAGATCAGAGAATTTCAACCATACTGCAGAAGTTGGAGGGTGCTCACCCAAGTTCAGGCCGAGATCAAGGACCTCGAAGGTTGTTTAACCACATTACATTGACTGATTTACAGCTAAAACCTACATTGAGGAATCTGAAATCTAATCGGTTTGATATATGTTTGCAGTCTGCACCATTATAGATTGCCTTGCTCCAAGATCTCAATTAGGCCAGATATTTTAACCCAAAATTGCAAATCAGAGAGCGCACAATATTAGTACGACTACAGTTAAACTAGCAGGGCTGAAGGCAGTGCTCTAAATGTAAAAATATTCCAAGTTTTCATGTCTTGGGTTGTGTTCACGGTTAAACATTAACCAAGATAAAGAAATAGCCCAGGAAAAATAAAGTAAACTAATCAGAAGTATTCCAGGCAAAGATGTATATGAAATAGAACCCCACAATTCACTTTTGTTGCCTGTTGCAGAATTTGAAAGGAATATTATCAGCAACTGTCTACACATGCAAAAAAGACACACTGATAAAACGGACAAAATGTTTACTTACATTGGTTTTGTATGGGGATATGGTTTTTCTATTGCATATTTGTTGCCACTTATTATAAAGCGTTCTAATACTGTTTCGTTATGGATTATTCACTTCTTGTAGATGTTCTGAAACTGATGGAGCGCGAGCAGTTTGCTGGGTGGTTTAGTTTAAAAAACAAATCATTATTATATTTTAATAAACGTTATATATAGTAACTGACCGAGTTGGAGTTTGCTGTTAGGTATCGCACAATTAACACTGATGTACACCACTCCTGCGGTCATTTAACGTATGCAGCTTTTTTCCTGCCTGCTCCATCACCCTGTCATGTTTTGCCAGGTTGGGGGGGGGGGGGGGGGGGGGGGGGGGGGATGGGGGCTGTGGGTGCCTCTAATAGTTAGGTGGTTTTCATTACCCATGCAGTGCGTTCTCTACTGTGCAACACTGCAGGTTAAAGTGGAAATGAAAGATATTCTGGGCCACACTGTTCATTTTCAAATGCAGTTCAGTATAAAAGCCAATTTAAAAGGTAAGTAGTAGTTGGGAAACCAAATAATTGGTAAAGGAAATTAAAAGATCAGAAAGCAGATTAACTGAAGAGCCATAATTGTATGTAAACTAATCTTTTAAATTGCACTCTGTTCACATAAAAACAAACAAGTAGAAATGGAGCCATTTCTTTTCGAACAGCGCAAACAGTTGAGATGCACAGGGACTCCTCCAGCAGTGGTCGAGGGTGCTTCAGACCAGCAAAACACTATTGGAGATACAACAGCGACCCTCATGGAACTCAAGGCCAGTCCATTGACAGTAAAATTGACGAGGTCACATCTCGCCTGGGTTATCTTACAGAATGTATAGACCGTCACAGCGTAAGGGTTGATGGTGCTGGTTTCCAATTTGGAGAATGACTCAGTTCCTCGGAAAAGCTGTTGCAAATAGCCAAACATATGACTACTACTGCAGCAAAAAAGGAAGCGTTGGAGACGCGCTCCTGGGGCAATAGTATATCAATTGTGGGAGTGATCAAATCCACCAAATATGGACAGCCTGGGAACAATACCTCAGGTGCTGATGGAGAAAGAGCCCATTACAACATCAAGGTGCTACCATTGCAATTTATCCGGATTTCACTACAGCAGTACATAAGACTAGATGTAAATATGCAGATGCCAAATGAGCCCTTCACTCTGGAAGAATAAAATATGCAATGTTATACACTGCAAAACGTAATACCAACTCAGACAGGCAAATGGAACCGTTAAAATTCTCTAAAAAGCATGGTAATGATGAAAAGACACTATCAATGACTGAGCATTCCTCTTCTTCCATCAATAGTGGGGAATTGCTGGAATACGCCCAATTATACAAAATAGAAGGACATCTCAGAGTATCTGCATTTCTCCACTAGCAAATATTGTTTCTAGGGCTGACTATTAGCAGGCTCCTCCGGCCCGATTTAGTGCATCCATCAAGTTGGATGCCTAGCTTAGTAGCTCAAATGTGGATGAGGTCCGTTTTTATGTGTATGTTGGGCATACCGCCCTTCCTTTAGAGCCATATATTATGATGCAATAGGCAAGGAAGCTTGTTGGCACACAATGCCTTCAGGCGTGTACCCCCATAAGCAGATTATTCATTTTTCTAGATACCATTCAATAACTTCCCTACCCTAATAATGGTGATAACATTTGGCAGATTTTCTGGTAAAACCTATAACTGGGAAAAGTTGGAATACTTTCTATTACAAAGACAACAGCAAAGATTACTATCAAGTATTCTACTCATTGGAGGGGCAGCTAGTTACATATTTGGGAGTGGTTCTATGCAGATACACCAGATCCACGATACAGGCGAATTATAGTCCAGATTGACACTTGGGTTAAATTGCTCCTATCTACCAATGGCTGTGTGGCACTTTTAAAAATGGTAGCCCTCCCTGAGATCTTGTATCACTTCACAATATACCTTGCCTTCTAAACACGAGCAGGTTTCCGTCCGGAAGAACACCTTTCACCACATTGATTTGGGGAAACCAACAATTCCCTGTTTGCTGGAAGTCAAAACGCTTCCATACAAGAAAGAGTTTGGAGGTACCAGATCTAGAAATTTCTTTTTTAGCGGCACAGTGCCGTGTTGTAAGGTATTGGTACCACCCGGATGCCAAATTACCCTTTTTTGCTCCTGAGAGGTAACAAACTGAGGACACCCCACTGACCTCCCTCTTACCAAGGAGTTTGCCGAGACCCAGAATGGAAATAGTCACAGTGATCTCTACTAGCTGGACTTGGACAGCTGTTTACAGAAGGACCAGGGACTCTTTTTAGGTCTTGCCTACACAGCGAGCATGTGCTGCATAGGCAAAAGAGACCTTTAGTTGTAGCTTTGGCTTTTCAGCCAAAAACGTGCATGCAATGGCAACGCGTGCACGTGTGGCGATTCACTTGCGAAGCGAGCGGTGCCATATGGTAGCAATTATCGCTCCCACAAGTAAATCTCGCAGACCCTCCTCCTCCCCCCTGCTGCCACGCAAGGCGCTTGTGCTGGTTATAGGACTTGTGCCCTGGGTGAAGTGTTCGGGTTGAGAGTTGGGGCAGCTGGTGAAGTGTGTCCTGGCAGCCGGTTGTTCGAGGCACTTACCTGAATAAACATGAATTAGAGAGCCAGTTGTCTCTGCTCTGCAACGTATTTTCATTCATGCCTTGAGAACTTTCCACCGTTCTATTCCTTCGCTGGGAGCTCCTGCAAGCAGAAGCGGTTGATGTTTATCTTTTCATTTGAAACGTGCTTGTGGGAGGTTACATCCCCAAGGCATGATCCGGTGGATGTTGTTCCCTTTATTTTCTCCACTCGCAGAATCATTCGGATGTATCTTAATGAAAGCTCCAAAAACAGTCAGTCCAGGGTCCAGAGTTACCAGTCCTGCTGAAACGGGCAGTGCGGTTCGTTGACCCTTTCATCTTGGTTAGGTGACTGGATCGAGCACGGATTGTTATGTGGTATTTCTGGTGCAGTGTTCACCAGTTGCTTGTCCTCTTGGCACTTATGCAGAGCTTGGCCTGTTTGCCTTTAAAAAGGCTCATGGCTACAGCTCACGTCACCAACTTCCACTCGCCCACTTTGGCATCATTTTTTTGCATTCAGAGCGTCTGTCTTATGCAAATTCTTCTGATATGAACTGCCGAGCCTTCTCGATTCACCTCGTTTTTGTGGTGTCTGCCGGCTCCGTACCGCTCTGCCCCTCAGTGTTGTTGATGAAAAGCCGCCTTAATGATTTAGCCCAGCAGCCCCCTACTCCAACAGGGCGACCTATAGCACACCACCACGGTTAATCCTGGCCTCTGCCTTCTGCTTCTAGCAAAATAGAAACCACTAAACATAGCACAGGAGCTGCAGAGGAGATTAGAACCAGCAGCTAATTACAGTTGTAGCTTGTGCTTTTATATCCAACGCATCCTCCTCAATCCCACTGCTAGGCAGAGACTCCAAGACAACATAAAAGCATCTTTCCCTCGCATCACTTACACACAACACCGAACACGCCCAACAAAGGATCGCAACAAATACAGTTCTCTTTGCCAACCAAGCTACCCCACGGTGTGGGGATACCCGTCAAAGACTGTGCCTTTGCATCCCACAATTCTTTTTTAACCATCTGTTTAATGGGTTTAATTTTACTGCAGTACAAGTACAGTAGCATACATATTGCATAATGCAGAGGAGAACAGTATAAACAGTATTATTTTGGTGCAATTACTGGCCAGCAAGAAGTCACATCGATGGGGTTGCCATGTCCGGCGTATGTCACTATCCCTTTCAATGCTATGGCTGAGTAACAATTTATTAGAAAAAACGATTAAGTCTTATAGTACAAAAACAAAGGGGGGTAAGAAAAAGAACAACCTTTGAGCAGTTTAATATAATGACATCTCTAGCTAATGCAGAACTTCTCTGCTACGCGGTTACCCTTAAGTCACCCATGGCTTTATGCCAAAAGTGTGGCGTCTTGGAAAGTGCTCCTTATGGCCTGTAGAGGTTCCAGGTTGTACCCTATGTTTCGTGTGCAGTAAAGGAAATAGTTCGGAATGTTTGTGTATAGAGGGGCGCACTGCAATTGGCGTATGCAGATCGAAAATTGGGAGTGCGTGAGCGGGAGAAGTGTGTTTGAACTAACCCTACTGGCTCCCTCCTACCACAGCTCTGTTAAGCCCCTACCGCCTGAAGTGAAGCCCCAGCTCTTGTGACTGAGGAGCCAGGGCTATCCCCCAGACTCATTGTTCCCCATGAGGACCTTTTGGCTGCATACTCCCTCCGGCACAAGATCTCCATCAGGGAAATGAGCTGTAACGTCCGCATGGTGTCCCAGTGTTGTGGTAATAGGATTTTGCAGAGCCCCCGAATATCTTCTATGCAGAGCGCAGAGGCTTCTGCTCTAGCCCACACCATTAGAGAGTGACTCAATGCCCCTATTGATGGCAGTTCTGGCCTTTTCCACCCCTTTGTTATCATGCGTTTTGCGGTTATCATGCCCAGATCTAGGAAGCGAGATGTTGTCCTTAATTTCTTGCTCCTAGCCAAGGCTTTAAGTGGGATGAAAAAACTGTGGGGTCTCTCAAAGAGGCAATTAAGGGTGTGGCTTAAAAGCACATATGCTAAAAATCTGTGTTCAGCATAGTGTGACATCCGACTTGTATTTTGCGGGTTCTGTCATTGCATCCAGATATATGATAGAAGTAACATCATACCTACAACAAGGCAGGATTATTGGCTTTGCCAATGGTTGTTAGTTGCATGAGACAAATAAGCAGCAACTATGGCTTGTTGTACATAATATTGAAAACGCTTCCACTTAACGACCTTCTGACACCACCACGATGTTGCTGGTCCTGAGTTTCAAAAAGAGAAGGGAAATCCAGAGAGAAAATGACTCTTTAAAGGATTTCCCTTCTCCTACAACGTTAAACTGGCATGACCTCATGCCGTAACTTCTCCACTAGTGAGAAGTGAACAGTGTGAGCACACTCACATCGGTGTGCAACCCTCACCTGGCATGACGTCATGCCGTACCTTTTCCACTAGTGAGAAGTAAGCAGGCGCACATCGATGTGCCTGCGGTCACTGCAGTCCGAAAACAAGCATTGGCATAGCCAATAGGTCTCACCTTTGGGACCTTGAAAGTAAAAAAAATGAAGTCTTCACGTTTGATTTTACTTCGTATTTAGGATACAGTAAATGTGAAGTCTTGCACTTTAGTTTTTTGTTTTTTACTTACACGGTCCCAAAGGAGAGACCTATAGGCTATGCCAATGTTAGTTATACTTTCCGGCGACCCTTCCTAGCGCACAATCAGATTTGCATGCTCACCAAATAACATGGAGTGATGTAAACACTCTCTGCAGCTGTACTCACCAAGTTACTCCATCTCTAAATGGAGGGTATATTCTCTATTATTAAGCAATATAATTCTACATGCAAAACCACACCCCTGGATGCGTTTACTTGCATTAGGTTGAGAGACACAATCTGTGAGGTGATACAGGAATTCCCTTAAGAACCAGCAGAGCTCATACCAGTGATTCAAATAATCAGATCTAATGACAGATGGGTATCTAGGCAATACAAGGCGATATCTATTTAAAAAGAGACCAGCACTAATAATAGTAGACATGCCTGGGAGTTAGGCATGGGTTCTCACATCAGAGATGTTAAATGGTGTAATTGCTTTTCTCAGCCAAAAATTATTCTATGAACTTTAAAAAATAAGCTGGTTCACTGCACGTTTTAGAGAGCTTATTTTACCCGGAATACACAGAAAACGATAGATCTACCATAACCGTATATTTTCCCATGATGTCATGAAGAGTTAATGCATCACTCTGGGTCGTGATAACCCTCCCATCCTTGATTTGTGTCAAGAAACGTTCCACTATTTCTACCATAACTGACAAAAGAGTGGAAATGAGGCCAGATATAGGTCTACTGGGTTATGTTAAACGAATTCCACTTGATGATACAGGTTTTACACCACTTGTGCTATTATTGGCTAAGCACAGTTGCCATTCGTAGATGCCCCATGGATAGCAGCTACTTGCTTTGCAGCAATGGAATATGTAATACTAGCCTGGATTTTACTACGTGTTTGTGCAAGTATATTTGCAAGATGTGCCTAATGGGAAGATTGACATGTTCTGCACGGTTTACAGTGGACAACTTTAGATATAAGCTAGTACTGATTGCCATTATTTGTGCTACAAAATGTAAAAAAAGAAGAATTGAGCTATTTATTGAATAAACCATTCACATCCGAATTTACTCTTGACAAACAAAGGACTGGTTTAAAGTGTTTTTTTTAAATTCATTTTAAGCACCTTTGCTTGGAAAAGCTTGACTAACAACATAAATAGAACATTTTGGGAAACAGGAACCCATTTCCCTGCAAGTTATTGAAAAGGTTCTCATTAAAACTGAAGTTTTGATGATGAGGTTAAAGAGGCTGTAAAAAGGGGCAAAATCAATCAATACTAAAAAAAAACGAAAGTGATAGGAAAAACGAAATCAGATGCACAGACTTCAAGTTTAATTATCTCTGCTCATCTCTGGCCATTTCCTATTCTCTATCAAGCCATTTAGGTTGGTGCCCTATGGTCGATTCTCAGTAAAAAGGAGATGGGTAAACATGTTCTTACCCGTAGGAGCCAATATATTTATAGCTCAACTATACTAAAGCGGGCTGGTCAATTGAGATCATTTCAAGAATTATTTTCTCATGAATATTTAGAGAGTTCTTATGGCTGTCATAGAGAGGCCTTTGAATGCGTATCAAGAGAGAATGAGAGAGGTATGCGAAGGAGGCACTACAGCACAGCTTTCCAAACTTTTCATGTTGGTGACACACTTTTTTGACATGCATCATTTTGCGACACGGTAATGCAGTATAGCGAGCGAGCAAGCCTGAACCACCTAAAGAGGGTTGGGGGTGGGGTTCTCACCCACAAGAACATTTTGAAAAATTAGTGGGCAAATGGTGCATTATCCAGCATATTTGAGAAAGCAGGAAGGTTAATAAAGCAATTGTGAATCTGTTCTAACAAAGACAGTGACTGGCAAAACTGGGAGAAGGTTATGCCAACACCCCCTTCATACAGCCACACAAAGAACACCATGTATCAACACAACCAACGATCATATACTCCACACACCACCATACACCCACCCATACCACATCACAACAAAACTCCTGTAAGTTCCCTAAAAACCCTTAAGTTGAATGGGCGTTAAGGCTGACTAATATATTAACAGTGACTTTGCCATAAAAATTAACAAGGCGTACAATTAATGAGGAAATGGGCTACCTTTACCTCATGTGCCCAACCCCACCATACTAATTGATCCTTAACTGTCATGCCAGGCACCCAGCCTTCTCACCATCAGAGTAATGTAATATAACATTAGACACAATGTAAAACATTAACTACTTTATATTCCAACACCTCCAACATCTCTTAAATGTCCTCACAGTCAGCCATATATGTTGACAAACCCACCATTGAAAGATAACACATCCCCCATAAAACATCTATCCACACAACATGATGTAGGACTGCCCAACCACCATTACAAATCGGCATAGTCACCGGTATATGACTTCACACTACTTAACGGACAAATACATGGCTAATTTTATATGCTCACACCCGCCAACATACATCCCTACTCCAGCATCAAATGCCCACACATGCACCATTATAAACCAACACACTTACCATCCTGCATCAGACACTTGCAATGGTACATGTTCATAACCACCATCTGACATTCACCATCATATTACAACACTTTGGCCCTCATGCACGGACAAAGCATTTACCAGTATGCAGTGTCACTCCAAGAACTCAGTCACACCATCATTTAACCTTTTACAGTACTCAATTATAAATATATGGACCAATTAAAAAAGAAAGTAGTAAATGGGAATCTATAAAAGTAGGTTGGTGAATGGGTGCTGAGTTACATTTCATCTCCTGTGGAGAAAGGCCTGTTGTGTACTCCTATTAAATTGGAGGATGGTTAATTTCCCTTCCCATCCTGGAAGGAGTTACCTCATTTCTTGGCTGATATAAGTCTCTGATCATTACCAGGGTGAGAGAGTTATTGATTGGATTTTGAGAATGCCCACAAATGTACGAGCTTTGGGCGTTTAAAAGGCAAACCATGGCTTGAGTTTTAGGCTGGAAATGCATTTTTATGGTACCTTCGTGATTTGACCCCCCCTTCCTAATCAATAAATCTGTCAAAAGCATCTCCTTTCAGGTTTTTCTAGTAGTAACTGGAATGGGAGTTAAGGGTTGGCTTTGTACAGGCGGATTAGGAATCAAGGACAAGGTGAAGGTAGGACCGTACCTCCTTGCTCAACACTGCAGCCACATACATGTATACTTCTACTGGCCCTAACCTTTGTACGTTTTTTTAAATTAACAATCTATTCATGAAAGCTTAAAACACAACCTCAAAATTATTATCTGCACCTTGAAGACAGCATCATAAATTATAGCTCCCATAACGCAAAGCTGCATTTTTTTAAATTTCTAATCTACACCCTTAACTTAAAAACGTTAATCTTGTTCTCTTCTTTTTGCTTTAGGCAACCAAAGGGCAGAGCGCAGTATTTCTCGTACGATTTTCAGTAAACTTTTCCCTATTTAAAAAGCACATTTTCAAGCTATCTTTGAACTAAACGTGATATATAAAATGTATAATAATGTGTTTGCATGGTTCAGTGTTGCCATCTGGTGTGTCACGGATTGAATGAAATAAACGGTATTTTATCCCCGGTTCATCTTCAAATTTATGCATATAAAATGAAAATGCTGAAGTGTGATGAATGCCCACCTTTGCTTAACTACCGGCATTTTTAAACGATGCCAGTTTGCATTAGTATGAAGTTCCACCAGACTTGCTTCAAACTTTTGGCACCACATACTCGGCAGTCTGAAGTTGGTGAAACTACCTTCCCGCTACCAGCATGTCATTTGAAAAGTTCTGAACAGACTTTACCTCCGGGCAGTGCTCCTCGTCTCCGGGCTGCCTCTTCCATTTAATGTGCGCCATACCGAGTGCCTGGGATGGCAGAGGCGGCTCCGTGGACTAACTGCGCATTCAATGTTCAACGCGCATGGCAAAGGGAACAAGGCTTTGCGGGCACGGTCGTCTCCTGCCTCTGCGAACTGTGTCTGACATGCGCAGATCGTCCTGCTTATTAGCATAATAAAATTAATTTCCGAGTGCTTTTATTGAACGGTAATGTGTGCAAGATGCAAATAAAACCACACCATGGAAAATAGGGTGCAATTGGGACACGTCACTAGAGCCATACTGTATTTTATGTAATTAACATTTATCATTTACGACGTTCATGCATATTAGAATACTAGAGCACTAATCTGCCCGCAGACTTCATTGTTGCGCGACACACCAACACATGGCAGGCGACACAGTAACGTGTCCAGACACAGTTTGGAAAGCTCTGCACTACAGGTCAAGAGCAGGCTCTGCCCCAAAAAGCTGGTCAACCCCTTGCCACTTCTCTACTTTGAAGCCAAAACTGCTAAAACTAGCGTGTTTTTGAGAAGGGAATCCCCCCTCTCACACATAGATAAACACTTTAGGGCGTGTATACACAGTCTGAATTACACACCCACTAGTTTAATCACACTCACATTTTTAATATAGGTCCTGAAGAAAGCCAGCATATTCATAAGGCACTGGCTGAAACATGTTGACCCACCACTGGATGTGGGAGGTCGTAACTCGCCTCTAACATCCAACAGTCTTATCTTTAACCGCTGACGGAGGCCCAGGTATTAAAGTTTAATTTACCCTTGGGTACTGGGACCCCCGCCAAACCGTTTTAAAATCACTTCAACACTCTTCACTGCACACTCAGCGACATACCTGCTCCGCTGTAATCAGGCGTCGAAGCACACTCGGGACACACTAGGTGTCACTGGGTGGGCCCGATGATGAAGGATGCCACCAACTAGGTTGGTGGGTGAGGGCTTCATGAGCGCACTTACCAGGTGTTCCTACCCCCCGACGAAACATACTTGAGTCCTTTACTTTTGGTATTTTCGTAATACATGAGCTAGTCTCCTTTTGATTAAACATAGAGAGGCCTTTGGCAGCCAGTTAGTCAGGAGCTGGCATAGACACAGAATTTCAGTATTTAAAATCGATGGTGGAATGAAGCAACTGGTAGTCGGACTGCTTTCAATTATCTAGCTTGTTATTTTAGTATAAAAAAGGATTTAACAAATCAGTATATTATTGTCCAATATAACCCAGGGGCTAAAAGTATCTTCAAAGTTGGTTTCTTGTTCTCTAGGTCTCTGAAGGCTCCACAGAATGAAATTAGTCACAAAACAATAATCGTGTGTTATGGCAGTTGGGCCACTCATGTAGAATAGCCTATACAGAAAAGACAATATGAAAGGGCATCTTTTAGAATTCTTAAAGTAATACGTATACTCCTTTGTTAATGCTGTTCATATTTGTATTCATCGTTCACTAACGGAAAACCGTTTTTTAATCGGGTGAACACTTAAAGGCTTCCACTACTACTACTGAGAGTGGTTCCAGCATAAAAATGTGTACAGACGTTTGCGAAGCTTAACAATTTGAAGCAACCTATAATGCTCCAACAATAACTGCAGAACATTGAAAGCAAGATTGTCGATTTTTTTCTTTCAACATAAAATATATACAAAAAATATAACAACTAGAAATAAATCTTTTGGGCGTGGCTAGGCGCCGATGTGAGAGGAAGCGGACTCCGGAGCTCTGTCCGTAACTTCCCCTCACCCGCAATGATCCTGATGACTTAGTGTGGTCCCTTGCCGCCAAATTGGTGGCGAATACACCGGTGCCGGCGCTGATCGGCACTGGAGGGGCAGCGGTGCTCGGACGGCGCCGAAAAAACAGATAAATCTCCGGAAGGCTCTGAGCAAGGAGAGTCCAAAATGGCGGCGGAGCGCTAACGAGGCAGCCTTCACCACGTACTGTAGAACGCAAATTGCGGCTTCCCGTAAGTACTGCTTAGCGGTTGATACTTGCAGGCTGGGAAACAGTACTGAGGGGGGAGCGAAGCCCCGATACTGGCAGAGAACAGAACGCGCTCCTCAGGCCTTGGAGACGCAGTGCATCAACAAACTGGCGGCTGTGGACGGCGCTGCCGGGCCTCAACAAATTGAGTATTGAGAGGCAACTGCAAGAAGCGGGGGTGGCCGCTGTAAATCGACCCGCTTTTGCCTGCAGATCTGTGGTGTGCTGGGGCGGCCACCCCATGTGCTGTGCAGGAGGTCCTGAAGAGGAGCTGGGCGGCAGTGTGCTGGGCCTGTGCCACGAAGGACTCTAACAGAGTGTGCCAGGACGGAGAGCGGCAGCTGACGAGAGGGTGAGTGCTCTCTTGTGAGCTGATTGAGCGGTGTACGGAGGGCATTAACGCTGCAGGTATGAACTGACCTGTTGGACGCCCGTGCAGGTGGCGATTACTGAGGAGGCATTTCCCCACACCTGCGTTTCGCACTGAGGGCCCGTGGAAGAGGAAGAGGGCTCAGAATCCTGAACTTGTGGTTTGGAGGTGCGAGCTGGCTCACCCTTCCGCCGTTCTCGCCACCAACGCTTGGAATGCCCTGGTGCTGCCAAACCGGAGACCTTTGCGGCCCTACGTACTCATCAACTATGGGGAGGGTGTCCAGAAAGAAGGGGTTCGCTGTATTACATGTGGAGGAGACGGGACACAACACAGATGATGATGACGAGATCGTGGCGGGACGGAAAGATGGCGCCCCAGAGGGCCCCACTTTGGTGGATATCATACAGGCCATCACTTCCTCGAGAGAAGCTCTGGAGACAAAGATGGATTCAATCGGGACAGACCTCAATCTCCTGTAGGATGATCATCGCAAACTTAAGGAACGGGTGAAACTTAATGAGAAAGCCCTGGAGGTGGTACCGGAGGTAGTCACCACACTGCAATGCTCTCTCAAAGTGGTAGAAGCTAATGTCAAAGTGTTGGAAATGAGAGCAGAAGACAGCGAAGGGCGATCCCGCAGGAAAAATCTGCGAATCGTAGAGGTCCCGGAACGAGTAGAAGGGGACGATGCAATGCACTTCATGGAAAATTGGCTTAGAAAGAAGGTTGCCCCAGAAGGCCTCTCCTTTTATGCACTTGAGTGCGCTCACAGGGTCCCGGCTAGACCGCCCAAACCTGGGGCTGCCCCTCAGCAGATGGTGGTGCAGCTGTTTCATTATCTGGACAGGGACCACCTCCTGCAGAAAGCCCGGGAGAAACAAAATGTACAGATTGGGAATGCCAGGGTGATGGTCTTTCTGGACTTAACCAGGGAGATACAAAGTCAAAGTGCTTCTTTCCTAACTCTTAAGCTCTTAAGTGGGGGCTGCGCCAGTTGCAGATTCCCTACGCCATGTTGTTCCCAGCACGCCTCCGGGAGATCAATGGAGCCGAAACTCACTTCTTTACAGCTCCACAGGACGCTTGGCATTGGCTGGAGACACGGCGGCCACAGGCAAAGGGGGCCTCACCAAAGGGCAGCACAGGGTGGATGTCAGTCACTCCACGCGGTTGCCGAGGACTCCTAAACCACCGGGGCGCCAATTAGAAAGACACATGGCCGTGCAGGCCGTCGTGAAGATAAGCCACAGAGAGGCTAGTCCAAACTCGCCTAACAGCGACCATGGCAAGGGCGGATCCGAAAGCTCGCATCCCAGTAGCATGAATGGAGACTCTGAGGCAGACTTGCCCGACACCACACCCCAAACAGCAGATGGTATCATATGATGGTCGCACGCCAAGATGCATGGAAATAGCGATCACGACGGCGGGAATTGAATACTGAAGAGGCCACCGTGGGGTGGCAACAGGCTGCTGGCATCAGGGCGACTGATGGGACTGCCATTCAGATTTTGCGGTGGGGGAGATAGCCTAGGGGTTCTGGGTTCGACAGGGCCAGTCTACACCTTACCACTTTGTGTCTTGTAGTTTATGTTGCTAGTTGGGATGGGGACTAGTTAGTTTGTACCTGTCCTGGGGAGGGAAAGTTGGGGGGTTTGGTTAATAAGGGGTTCATGTTTGGGGCCAGGCATGTCGCTGCGGGGAGATGGGAAGGAGGACAGACAGTTCGTGCAATGGGACTCCCAATAGGAAACACATGCATCTCCTGGAATGTTGGGGGGATGCACACTATGATGTGTCGCCATAAAATCCACACCTATCTAGTGATGAGAGGGGTACATATTGCCCTGTTGCAGGAAACTCATTTAACACAGAAAGAAGGGGTCACATTGCAGAAAAGATGTAGGGGCCAGGTGTTTTGCACTACGTAGTCGGCATACGCCAGGGGTACAATGATCTGGGTACGTGTGGGAGTCCCTTTTTAGAGTGTCAGACAATTGATAGGTCCAGATGGCCGATATGTGGTGGTTTCAGGGAGGTTAGACTGCAGGGACATAGTGATAGGGAGCCTTTATACCCCCCAACGTCAATCAGCCTGCATTTTTCGCGCTCCTGCCGAGGACGCTGGCGACCATGTTAACGGGGTTGGTGCTGCTGGGGGGAGACTTAATTGTACTACTAACATAGGCTTGGACCGTTCACACTTTCCACTCCCAGACGCTCCCATCCACAGACTGGCAGCGATCAGGCACATCTGGCAATAACACTGGGGGCTGACGGACACTTGGAGGGCACATCATCCAGACAAGAGGGACTATTCCTATTTTTCTGCATTACACAAACTGCATGTTTGGTTGGACTCATTTTATGCACCCCCGACGTGCAGGGTGGGGCCATACTCTGCGAATATTTAGCTAGACCGATATCAAATCATAACCCGCTCCTGGTGTCCTTGGATCGGCTAAGGGTTAGACCTACCATACCTACTTGGCACTTGCGACCTGAGGCGCTAGAAGATTCAGTTTTTCGGGCCACAATAGGAAGTTATCAATGATTATTTTTTGGTTAACGCCGGGTCTGCATCGAGTAGGATGCCTTTAAAACTGTCGTCAAGGGACGCTGCATTGGAGAAATGGTAGGAGTGAGGACGGTGCTGCTCCAAGACGTGCAAACTGCGGAACACAGGCTTCGGGAATTGAAGGAGAGGCCAGAGCGAATGGATAGGCCATTGAACTCGTTGTGCCTTGAGAACTCCTAGCGACGCAGGTAGAAAAGCAGCGCTGCTTCGACTATCAGGCATATATCAATCACTCGGGCCCATGCAGAACAGAATAAATCTGCGGCGTCGTTGGCCTGGCTGCCCAACCCAGCGTGTAGACGGAGGACGATTTTGGAGTTGCAGGGAGATGAGGTATACTATGGTCAACAGGATATCAACGCTCAATTTTTGGAGTACTACGCTTCTCTATACCGGAGCAGGCTAGACCCTGGGGCTGAAGACGAGGTGGTTTTCCTGGACAAGGTGAAGCTTCCCATGGTTGATGCCAAGGTGGTGGAGGACTTAGGTAGTGAAGTTGAGGTTGGGGGAAGTACGTAGTGCAATCAGGCATATGGCTAGGAACAAGACCCCGGGGACGGATTGGCTCCCGGTGGAGTTTTACTCCACAGCCATTGATGTTTTGGCCGTGCAGCTAGTGGCACTGTATAAGAGCAAAGCAGGAGGGCTGTCTCCCTGCTTCAACAAGGGAAGCAGTGATCATCCCACTCTTTAAACCTGGGAAACCGGCCGGGGATCGGCTACATATTGGCCCTTCGCCATGCTCAATTTAGACTACAAAATTTTAAGCCGTATATTGGCCAGTCGACTGTAGGCTCAAATGCAAACGCTTATTCACATGGATCAGGCAGGATTTATCTCAGCCAGGAACATTGCGATGAAGGACCATATGCTCTTGCGCATATTGAGGGCGGACACTTACTGTAAGGAAGAAGCATGTATTTTCACGATCGACATTGAGAAGGCTTTTGACAGCCTTTGAGTGGTCATAACTTTTTACGGTAATGCGAGCATTTGGCTTGGGGGATTGCTTTGAGGAATGGGCAGCAATATTGTATATAAATTCCACTGCCAGAGTGGGACCGGGGGGGGGGGGGGAAGGAGGTGGGGTGTTGATTTCAGAGGCCTGCATGGTGGATAGGAGTACGAGACAGGGCTGTCCGCTGTTACCCTTGTTGTTCGCGCTGACAATGAAACCCATGGCTGTACATGCCAGATCGGACTGCTACTATGCTACTACCAGGGGATGTTGAGGATACTGGTAGAGGGACAACCACAGCACATAGCCTTATATGCGAATGACCTCCTACTGGCCAATTCGGAAGGGGCCAAAGAAATGCTGGATCTCTTGGGGAGAGTTGCAGGGCTCAGAGTAAATTGGGCCAAGGCGTGCCTTTTTCCTACATGCTCGGGCAGAGACGGGTTAAGGGATACAGAGGGTGTGCCTTGGGAAACCAGATGTTTGCCCTACTTGGGCACTCGGATATATCATGACCCTGTAGATCTGTTAGAGGGTAATATAGGTTGCACCGTGCACAGCAAAAGTAACTTTGAATTCCTGGGGACTCTTCCTCTATCAGTGGCGGGAAGGGTGGCATTGGTGAAAATGGTAACGTTACCCAGACTTCTCTATTTCTTTGGGTCGCTCCCAACCTGGTTCCCACATAAGATCTTCACTTGGTAGCCCGGACCCGAGCAGGGGGTATCTATCCCGGGTGTTACTGCGTCTGGAGCGTCTGGAACGATTCCTTCAGACCTCCATACGGTTAGCCAGTGTTGGAACCGATTAGCTCGACAAGCGTGAACCCCATACGCGCCTGAGATCCAGTTGATCGCTTGCGAGGCTCTGCCACATGGTGGAGATAGGAACAGTTTGCGATTATCGAGTGAGGCTGGGATCGCTACAATAGGGGATTTGTTTGAAGACTCTACCATGCTCCCTTTCAATGATCTGCTGGAGCGCCATGACCTCCCAAGAGGCGATTTCTTTCTACATCCCGCTCGGACGGCAGCCATCTGAAAGCATTGGCGGGAGGGGATGGTGGAACCCCAGACCTCCCTGGCATGCCAATATGTGGTCATAAACGATTCAAAAAGGGGGTGGTGATGAACAGAGTGTCTGAATTAAGCAGACCACTCTTACCCAGTCAAGAGATCAGGGCTTGATCCATCACCGTTATTTAGCTCACTGCATCACCCCAGTTCAGAACCTGGCTATATGCAAATTAGTCTGACCCAGTGCCTCATGGGAACAGGGCAGACCAAACTACCAAGCCAATTCTTCACCGGAAAGGAGACAAGCTGGGATGTGCAGTGAGCTAAAAAACGGTGATGGATCAAGCCCTGATCTCTTGACTGGGTATGAGTGTTCTGTTTAATTCAGATACTCTGTCCATCACCACCCCCTTTTCTGAATCGTTTTGTCCACCATAAGCGTGGAAGGGTATACTCAGATGTGAGTCCCTTGCTCATTGCACCACCAGGATTCAAGCAAGCCGGGCAGAAGGCGGCTGTAATGCCAGAAACCGGTCCCCGGAAGCTTCTTTCCTTCCCAGTATAAGAATTGGCTTGGTAGTTTGGTCTGCCCTGTTCCCATGATGCACTGGGCCAGGGACAGACTAATTTGAATATATCCAGGTTCTGAGCTGGGATGGTGCAGTGAGCTAAAAAACGGTGATGGATCAAGCCCTGATCTCTTGACTGGGTATGAGTGTTCTGTTTAATTCAGATACTCTGTCCATCACCACCCCCTTTTCTGAATCAATATGTGGTCATGGCGGCGGGTACTTTCAAAGCAGTCACTTGCCTCTACGGGTGTATCACCCAGGCGATTGATGAAAAATCCTGGGAGAAACTTGTGGAAAGGGCCTGGAAGAGCTCCAGGAATGAACGCTCCCAGTTAATTCACTTCATTACCCCAGGCAAGATTAAGGAGTAGTTTGGAGCCCAGACCAGGTGCCCGAGATGTAAATTAGAACGCGCAGGGTTGCTCCACATGCTATGGGATTGTCCATGTCTGGGAGAGTTTTGGAGAGGGGTGACAACTGGATTAGCGATCACGACAGAGGAACAAAGACTTGGGCCCAGGTTGTTGCTTGCTGCACTGGTTTCCCCACAATGCCAGGAATCAAGTCACTAGTAAATTCATAGACCTTGGATTGGTGCTGGCTAAATAACAAGTTACTTACCTTCGGTGACGCTTTTTCTGGTAGATACAATATCTGCCTGTGGATTCCTCACCTTGTGAATATCCCCCTTGCGTCAGCAACATTCGGAAATTCTTTTGTAGCTTTGCGCCGACGTCGAGGCACGGCATCGCGCGCGACTCCCCTGACGACACCGACACCATATTAGGCCCACGCCGGCGTGATGACATCAGTTCCACCCTTTTTTCCGTGCCTTCGAGGCACACGGACAGACCAATAACAGTAGAAATATACATAGTATACACAGTACACAAACATCAAGGTAACATACGCAGTGTGAAACAAATGCAATAAAACATTTGAAATAATCAACTCCTTGACAATAAAGTAAACATATTACAGTAACTCTGGTATAGAAGAGTGGACAACGGGGTGGCGGGTGGGTCAGTGAGGAATCCACATGCAGATATTGTAACTACCAGAAAAAGCGTTACCGAAGGTAAGTAACTTGTTCTTCTGATAGATACATCGGTCAGTGAATTCCTCACCTTGTGAATAGATTCCCACAGCAGTCCCCACTCCCGGAGGAGGATGTCCACTCTTCTATACCAAGAAATCCTGGAGGACAGAGCGTGCAAAGCGGCCGTCCCCCCTCACTTCGGAATCTAAGCAGTAATGCTTCGCGAAAGTGTGGAGGGAGGCCCAAGTCGCAGCTCCGCAAAGCTCCTCTACAGGCACACCTCTGGCCAAAGCAGATGTTGCAGACTTTGCTCTAGTGGAATGAGCCCTTATACCCTCTGGAGGTTCCTTACCCGCCAGGGAGTAGCAGATCTTGATGCATAAAATTATCCACCTTCATAGCGTGCGCTTGTGCACTGCCTTCCCCTTCCTGCAGTCAGCAAATCCGACAAACAGCTGGTCATCTGACCTGAACTCACTCGTTCTGTCCAGGTAAAAGCTCACTGCCCTTTTAGGGTCCAAGACGGTGAAGTCTATCCTCCGTGGGGGGGGGGGGGGGGGGGGGGGGGGGGAGGATAAAAGGTAGGAAGGGTAATGGACTGCCCCAGGTGGAAAGGAGTTACCACCGTATGGCAGGAAAACAGCCCTGGTCCTGAGAACCATCCGTTCAGCATGAATGGATAAAAACGGGGGCTTTGAACTTAGAGCTTGAAGCTCACTTACCCTCCTTGCCGAGCTAATTGCTATCAGAAAAACAGTTTTTAAGGACAAAAGCCTCAAGGGACACTTGTGTAATGGTTCGAAAGGCGAACCCATTAGAAAACTTAGTACAAGGTTTAAGTCCCACTGAGGTACAATAAAAGGAGTTGGAGGAAATTTATTGGTTAGGCCCTTGATGAACCATAAAACAGTAGGTGACTTAAACCAAGAGGGCTGGTCCAGCAAACAAAGGAATGCCGATAAGGCCGACAAATAACCCTCAATAGTTGCCACCGCAAAACCCTGCTGGGCCAAGGAGAGAGCAAATTGAAGAATATTGGACAAACGAGCCCTTAAGGGTCAATGGACTTCTCCCCACACCAAACAAATTTAGACCATCTATAGGAATAAATGGACTTAGTGGAGTCACGCCTGGCCGATAAGATGACATCCACCACATCGTGTGGGAGAGAAAATGAACTCAGGTTGCCCTGTTCAATATCCAGGCATGAAGGTGTAAGGTCTGGAGGTGGGGGTGTAGAACCTGCCCCTCCATCTGGGAGAGGAGCTCTGCCCTGCGAGGGAGACGGAGCGGCGAGCACGAGGAGAGGTGGAGAAGATCTGTGTACCACACCCTTCTTGGCCAATCCGGGGCGATCAATATAACTTGGGCCCGGTCTTGGCGAACCTTCCTCAGAACCCGAGGAATCAAGGGTATGGGGGGGAAACGTGTAAAGGAGCTGTGAGTCCCAACTCAACTGAAACGCATCCCCCAAGGTTCCCTGCATTCGAAACTGGAGACTGCAGAATGACGGGCAGTAAGCATTCTCGTGAGTGGCAAATAGATCCACCAGAGGAGTTCCCCAAGTCCAAAAGACCCAACGAACTACCTCTGTATGGAGCCCCCACTCGTGGTCGGCCGAGAACTGCCGACAGAGTGTCCACACGTACTTTCAGTACCCCGGCCAGATGACTTGCCATCAGACAAAACTGGTGGTCCTGAACCCAGGACCAGAGACGCAGAGCCTCTCTGCAGAGACACTGCGACCCCACTCCTCCCTGCTTGTTGACATACCACATCACGGTCGTGTTGTCCATCAGAACTTGAACTGACCGACCGCAAAGGGAAGGGAGGAAGGCCTTGAGTGCCAAACGTATTGCCCGCAACTCTAGAAGGTTGATAAGAAGCAACCTTTCCTCTGGAGACCAAAGACCCTTGACCTCCAGATCCCCCAGATGAGCACCCCACCCTAGAGTGGATGCATCCGTTATAACCGTGGCCACCGATGGAGGTAGATGAAAAGGCTTTCCTTGTGACAGATTGCCTTCCATACTCCACCAAGTCAGATCCGCTGCAGTTTCTCTGGAGATCCTCACTGACTACCTGAGATCTCCGTTGTGTTGAAACCACTGCCTGCGGAGGCACCACTGGAGTGCCCTCATGTGCCAGCGTGCATGGTTGACCAGCAGTGTGCAAGAAGCCATTAGACCGAGCAAGCGAAGGACCTTCAGGACTGGAATGACCGCTCCACTGTGAAACAAAGGAATCATTTCCTATATGTCACGAATCCTTTGAGGAGGAGGGAATGCACGACATACAGTAGTGTCCAGTACCGCACCTATGAACAGGTTGCGCTGGGAGGGCACCAGGTGAGATTTGGGTACATTTATCGAAAAACCCAACCTGTGCAACAACCGAGTTGTCTCCTGCAGGTGATGGAGCATCTTCTCCGGCGACTCTGTCTTGATCAGCCAGTCGTCCAGATACTGGAATACAGGAATCCCCGACCTCCTGAGATGTGCCGCCACCACTGCCATCACCTTGGTGAAGACTCGTGGCGCAGTAGTAAGGCCAAACGGAAGGACCGCAAACTGGTAGTGTTGCGACCCAACCGTAAAACGGAGATTTTTTCTGTGCGACTTCAAGATGGGAATATGAAAATACGCATCTTGTAAGTCGATTGACACCATCCAGTCTTCTTCCATCAGCGCCTGAAGAACCTGAGCAAGGGCGAGCATCCTGAACTTCTTCTTCAGAAACAAGTTCAAGATCCTGAGATCCAGGATTGGCCGAAGCCTGCCATCCTTCTTAGGGATCAGAAAATACCAGGAGTAGCACCCCTGACCCCTTTCCTGCTCTGGAACCACCTCCATCGCACCCTTTCTGAACAGCGCCAGGACTTCTTCCTGCAAGCGAA
Organism: Lissotriton vulgaris; assembly: GCF_964263255.1. Taxonomy (NCBI): domain Eukaryota; kingdom Metazoa; phylum Chordata; class Amphibia; order Caudata; family Salamandridae; genus Lissotriton; species Lissotriton vulgaris. Next base: position 1,022,007,605 of record NC_141697.1, read on the forward strand.
GCAGGTGGTCCTCCGTACAATAACCCTGGCAAGGAGGGTAATTTGGGAGAAACTCCCGAAAAGGAAGAGCATACCCATTCCCCACGAGATTGAGAACCCAAAGATCCGATGTAATCAATTCCTAATCTCGTAGGAAATGGGTAAGACGGCCCCCCACTGGGCCGGCATGATCAGGAATGGAGGATCTAGGGCTGCTTTGCTGCGTTGGCAGGGGGCTGGGAAGGAGAAGATGAAGAGGAGGCGGCGACTTGACGACCTTTGGGGCGTGCTCTCAGTCTGCCTCTGTACGCCTTATACAGAGTGTTTGGCTGCTGCTGAGGCTGCTGCTGATTGGACTTGAAGGAACGAAAAGAAGTTCTGCCAAAACCTCTAAAGCGTTTTCCAAAGGATCCCCTGGTCTGAAGGCCCAATGACTTAGCGGTTGCCCTGCTGTCTTTAGGTTTAAAGTATTTTATTGAAGCAGGGTGGGGTAGGACACAAGGGGGCAAGGAACAAATAAACCACAGGAACCGCACAGCAATGTGCATCATACAGCAAGTACAGTAATGCAGTTACAAGTTTGCAAGAGGCCCCATCCGACTCGGGAGCATAGCTTTCGCACCTGTGGTCACATACAAACAACGAGGGGGGGGGAGGAGAAAGGGAGGGGGGGACGGGATGGGGGGGGGGAGGAAAGAAAATCAGGGGGGGAGGGGGGGACCAAGAGAGAACGGAAGAAAAAAAAAAAAGAAAAAAAAAAAAGGGGGGGGGAGGGGAAGAGGGGAGGGGAAAAAAGGGAGGGGTGAAGGGAGGAGAAGCAACCCCGCTCCAAGAACCTACCTAACCAAACAGAACCCCCAACTACCTAACCCTAACCCACCCCCTGTACTGTGCCAATATCTACAGTCTCCACTACATGCAACTCTCCGAAAATCCCCGCTATACAGTACCGACCCCACCCAATCAAGCAGGCGGGTCCGGTGGCGGTGTCAGTCTTAACAACCTAAGGTATCTAGGGCAGGTGATCTCCCGAAACTCAGAACATAACAGGCTGTGAAAGGGTTCCCACAGTTCCTCAAAGGTATCAGTATCCCCCAAGGCTACTAAGGACATCTTCTCCATTCCAAGGACATGCTAGAATCTGTGCAGCCAACCAACTACAGAGGGAAGTGTGGTAGTGCGCCAGTGTATGAGAATATTCTGCACCGCTGACCCCAGCGCAATTGCGATCTGTCTACCTCTCTTAGATCTAAGGGGATACATCAGCCCATTCGGCAACCCTAGCAGAACATAGGCCGGGAATCTAGGCAGTTCTATCCCAAAGCATTTGTCTACTTCGCCCAAAACCTCTTCCCAGTAAGGAGCCAGCAGGGGACATTCCCATAGTATGTGTGTTAGGGTACCAGTATTGCCACAGTTGCGCCAGCACGTCCCTGGTATTGCCCTGTCCATCTCGTGCAGTTTCTCCGGAGTACGGTACCAGTAGGTCGAGATTTTAGTGAAGGTCTCCGTAAGACCCGTGTGGTAGGCCGAATGACGTGCGCGGAAGGAGATGTGTTCCCATTATTTATGGCTCAACACGCGCCCGAGCTCACGCTCACAACGTTCCCGACCGGGGTTGTGAATATGAAAGGAGGGGGGCTGCAGCATTTTATACAGGTCTGAGATCAGTTTAGCGTCCGACGTGCGAGTAATTAACCAACGCTCATACGCCGTGATTTCCCGGTGTGCCACGTCGCTCACTTGGGGTTGTAATGCCCAGTGGCGCGCCTGCATGTATCGCATGCGCTCCGTTTCCGGGAGGCCATAATCCCTCCTCAGGTCCGGGAAGGGGACAACTCCCTCAGGGCAGTACAAGTGATACAGAGTGCAGCAGCGGGCCACCCGCCAGCGCTCATAAGCGCCCTGCTCCATCCCGGGGCCGAAGTCCGGGTTGCCAATGAGCGGCGTAAAGGGAGAGGGGAAGGTGGTAAGCTCGCACCTGGCAGCCACCGAGTCCCACGTCCGGAGCGGGACCCGCGTTACCAGAGACCCATAGAGATTGGGGGGTCGATGGGCCCGCTTCAAGAATGGTACTTCCTGCAGCGTCCTACCCGCCACCGCCTGGTCCTGGAACAGCCAGTGCTTATCAGACTCCCACCGGCTCCATTCCACTAGATAGCGGAGCTGAGCGGCCTGGAAATATTTCCGCAAGTCCGGTATCCCCAGCCCCCCGGATTCCGGTGACAGCATAGCGATGCTTCTCTTGATCCTCGGCCTGCGACCCTGCCACACGAACCGCGCAATGGCAGTCTGTGTCTCCGCAAGCCACCCCGCGGGGGGCTGGAGCGGCAACGCTCTGAAGAGGTAAAGCACCTGAGGCAGGAGGGTCATCTTCACCGCGGCCACCCTGCCCAGTAACGACAGCGTGCCCTTATTCCACCGGCCCAATTCCTCCCTGATTTTCGCGCCCAGAGCGGCGTAGTTGGCCGTGACCATCTCCGGGAGGGAGGACGCCAATAGGATCCCCAAGTACGGGATCCGGTCCCTGGACCAGCTCAGAGGGTAAAGCCTCTGTAGTTCCGCTCTAGTGGCGTTAGTAAGCGAAATGTCAAGGGCGGCCGGCTTCCCCAGGTTCACCTTGAAGCCCGCCACGTCGGCGAATAAGTTCAGTTCCTCTACACAGGCCGGCAGCGATCTCCGCGGATCATCCAGTGAAGATCAGATGACGGAACTTCTCCCCAATCCCGAATTTGCTCAGGACCTTCTCTAGGTAGGGCCAGTGCACCCTGTCGAAAGCCTTCTCCGCGTCTATGGACAGGAGCATCCTCTCCCCAGGGATCCTGGAAGCCTTCTCGAGGATGTGCGTCACCCTCTTTGTGTTATCTACTGTTTGCCTACCGGGCACGAAGCCCGCTTGCTCCGAGTCAACCAGGCCTGGGAGGTGCAACGCCAGGCGTGCAGCTAATATACTGGTGAACACTTTCAAATCTGTGTTCAGTAGCGAAATGGGACGGTAGGACCCACAGGCGGTCCTGTCCTTACCCGGCTTCGGAATCACGGAAACCGTGGCCTGGAGAAATTCGGAGGGGATGGCTCCCGGCTCTGCGAAGGAGTTAAAAAGGCGGGTCAGTAGAGGCGCCAGTTCCTGACAGAAAGTTTTATAGAACAGCGGGATAAAGCCATCCGGACCCGGGGCCTTGCCCAATTTAAGCCGGGATATCGCCGTGATCACCTCCTCGATACGGATGTCACGCTCCAGATACTGAGCCTGCTCCTGAGACAACGACGGGAGCGGGACCGAGTCCAGATAGGCCATCTCAGCCCGGGCCGAAGGGGCCTCCCGGTGTAAAGGTCAGCATAAAAGCTGCGAAAGACGTCTGCTATTTGCTCATCAGCCGTGACCCTACCACCGGTCGGGTCCACCAGTTCCTTCACTCGGTGCTGCTGGTGTTGCACCCTAAGTTTATTAGCCAGGAGCCGCCCACACCGATCGCCCCCTGTATAATATTTGTGTTTCAGGCGAAGCATCGCATACTCCGCCCGGTCCGTGTCAAGGGCCGCCAGGAGTTTCCGTGCCGCCTTCAGCTGCCGCCACACCCTGGGGGCCCCTGTCCTGTGATGAACCTGCTCCAGCTCCCTCACCTGCTGGGTGAGCTCATCTCTCTTGAGCTGTCGGTCCCTATTCTCGGCCGAGGAAATCGCTATAAATTCGCCTCGGAGCACCGCCTTCAGGGCTGCCCACTGTGTCGCACGAGAAGTATCCCCAGTATCGTTTATGGTCTGAAAATCCAAAATGGCCGCCCGGATCTGATCCACCACCGACCACCTGTGCAAAAGCGTGTCCCGGAGCCGCCAGACCCCTCTCGGCCGAACCACCGGGGGCAGAGTGAAAGCGCCCTCCACCGGGGCGTGGTCAGAAAGAGAGAGGACCCCCATGTCCACACTCTAAGCCAAAGGGAGCATTGGGCCCGACACAAGGAGATGATCTAATCGCGCATAAGATCTATGGGCATGTGAAAAGTAAGAGTATGCGCGGGTGGTGGGGTGGAGGTGGCGCCACATGTCATGCAGATCCAGCTCCTCAAGTCGAGTTCGAATCGAGCCCGAAAGCTCACCCAACTGGTGGCGCCGCTGCACAGACCTGTCCATCGCCGCGTCGAAAACCAGGTTCAAATCACCCCCCAACACTATGTGCCTATCAGAGGTGGATGCTACGTCCTCCAAAGCCCTGTGTAAGAATTGGTCCTTGTGATCATTGGGGCAGTAGATGGTGCCAACAGTCAGTGCTAAACCCCCCATCTTGATCCTGTACACTAGAAGCCTCCCTTTCTGTTCTGCTACCTTGCACACGACCTCACCCCTGAACCCTCTAGAAAACAAGATCGCCACCCCTGCCGTCTTGGAGGCGCTAGAGGAGAACAGCTGCGTGGGGAACTTAGGGGTACGCAACCTCGAGTAGTCCTTAGCCAGCAAATGGGTCTCCTGCAACAGACAGATATCCGCTTGTGAGTTTTCTAACAAGGATAACACTGCCCGCCTCTTAACCGGATTATTCAGCCCTTTCACATTGAGAGTGAGCACCTTAAGAGCCATCAAGGAGGGGGATCAATGGAGCACATGTCAAGAGGCAAAGCCCCGCAGGCAAACACAGAAGGCACAACTCGAGGCCTCAAAACAGAGCAACTTTGAACCGTCCACTGGCACAGTACAGTCCCCGTACCCCAACACCCCACAACTAGAAAAAAACCCCATGTCCCCACACAACCAAATCTACACCATCCCCCGCAACTGGCCCCCCCTCTAGGCCCCAGAATCAAAACATCTGCCCACCTGTCCCAACCCCATTCCCTGCTACTCAAACTTTCCAAAAAAGACATTGTCCCAGTCCGGCCCGTAACGGGCAGGGCCGTGGTAAATCAGTCTAGTGGACGTGCAGCCACCTCCTCCAGCACTCGCCATTCCTCCCAGCCCACCCCCCGGATCCCCGCACCTGCAAGAGGAATAAGCTAGAGTAGACTCCCCCCGGAGTGAGTTCAGGCCGTCAGGGCCACTTCGCCGTTCGCCGCCACTCTGGAGGCCTCCTGGATGGCGGCCGCCATGTCCGCCCTGATCATGGGCGAGCCCGGACGCTCCGACTGAGAAGAGGTCCCCCCTCCAGCTTGCTGCCATCCGTCACGAGTGCTTCGCCTCCGCCGCGGAGCCGGGGTATCTGTATCCGATGCTGTGAGGCCCAACACCGCGCAGACATCCTGGAGGGACCGAAGCTGATGTAAAACACCGTTCCATCGAAATATCAGACGGAAGGGGTGCCCCCAAGAGTACTGTGTCCCTTGCTCCCGGAGGAAGTCAGTGGCAATCTTGAATGACTTCCTCTTCTGCAGCGTGACTGTAGATAAGTCCTGAAACAGGGTCACAGGGTGGTCCCGGAATCGGAAAGATTGCTGCCCTCGTGCTTCTCGGAGGATCCGCTCCTTCAAGGGAAAGTTCGGGAGGAAGGCCAGAATGTCCGGGGCGGGCGCCGTAGCTCTGCGGGGGCGGCCCACCCGATGTGCTCGGTCTATGCGGATCCGAAAGTCCTCCGACTCTCCCAGGATCGCACGAAAGAGGGCCACCAGATATGCAGTCACGTCCTCACCCTCCTCACCGGACGGCACACTGCGGACCCGTATGTTGTTCCGCCTGGACCGATTTTCAAGGTCCTCGGCGTGGGCCTGTAGCTCAATCTGCTGCTCCCGCAGTCGCAGGACCTCCTGCTGCAGATGGGTGATCTCTTCATCCCTGGAGTGACCCGCTTCCTCCACTGTGTTCACACGTTCCCCCAGGGAGTCCATCTCTCTCCTTACTTCGCGGACCTCCCCGGCCACCTCACGCTTGAGCGTTTGAAAGTCCTCCCGAAGGGAGCTAAAGAGCGATTCGAGAAATGATCTCGTCACCGGGGGTTCTCCGCCATCTGCTCCCCTGGTCGGGGCCGGGGAGGTCGTGGTGGGTTGGGTTCCACCGCTGCGTAGGGCGCCGCGACCCAGCATGTCCGGCAAGGTTCGGTCGCCCCGTCGCTGTCCTCTAGCGTTCGACATCGCAGCTGAGTAGAGGACGTTGAGGGCAAAGAAAGCAGCTATATGCCAGCCGGGGGCCGCGCCACACAAAGAGCACCAGGAAGGCCGAGCTGTCCGGCCGGAGACCACAAAATGGCCGCTCTGTGATGTCGAGGGGCCAACGCCCAAGATGGAGAACCCCTCTCCGTCTCTGATCCGGGACCCAAAAATCCGGCCAGTGGGCAAAGTCACGGTGCGATGGTCGCCGGGGCCCGTAGCCTCAGGGGGAGATCTGCCCCGGGAGCCCCGTTCCTCTGCTCCGCTCAGACAACCGGCCGGAGCGGCCTCTCCCAGCGGGCCTCTTCAATCCACGGGCTGGCGTAGTGAGGCGATGTCGACTCCGCCTCCGCTCTTCACCTCCGCTCTGCTCCGCTCCGCACAACCGCCGGACAACTCCGAGCCGTTCGCGAAGCCGCTGCTGACTCCCACTCCGACAGTTCATGCGCCGCTGCGGGCTTCACACACAGGCGGCTGGGCGCTCCGTCACGCTCCGAGGGTCGGGAGACTCGCGGCTTCCGGCTCGCACACGGGCCATGCAGCGGGCCCCGACCCGGGCTTCACCGCCAGGATCTCACCCCCGACGGCGCAAACCGGGCTCAGTAGTCGCTCCACACCTCCACCGTGGGCACCAGGCTCAGTCGCCGCGTAATCCGGGGGGGAATCAGCGGTTACAAGCGGTGCAGGGATTCAGGGGTCCGGGAGCTCTCGGCAAGTGCGACCTCTCAGCCCGCCATCTTGGCCACGCCCCGCCCTGCTGTCTTTAAAACGTTCTAAGGCAGCATCTGCCTTTTTGCCAAACAGACCAGATCCGTCAAATGGCAGATCCAACAACGCAGACTGGACATCCGTGGAAAACTCAGAAGACTTTAGCCATGCAGCTCTCCTCGTAGTCACCGAAGAGCCCATGACCCTAGCCACAGAATGCGCTGTGTCTAAGCCACTCTGGATTACCTGCCTTGCTGCAGCCGGAGTGTCAGAAAGGACTTCCAGGAGGTAATTTCAATCATCTTTCGGTAACTTTGGCACCGATTGTTTCGCAGTGTCCATAAGGGCGTGGATATAACGTCCCATCAGACAGGTCGCATTTGTGAACTTTAACGCCATGCTGGCAGAGGAGAAAATCTTTTTAGCAGCCTGATCCTGTTTTCTCGACTTCTTTTCTGCAGGTACCTGTGGGAATGCTCCCGTTGACTTCCTGGAACAGGCAGCCTGCACCACTAAACTCTCAGGCAGAGGGTGAGTGGACAAAAATTCAGGTTCATCTGGAGCAACTCTGTATCTCCTGGCAACAGCCCTAGATACTGCAGGAGCGGACAAAGGTTTCTTCCAAACATCCAAAATTGGCTCTGCCAGTGCATAATTAAACGGCAGAATTGGTTCAACCACTGAGGATGGCGAGAGAAGGACCTTCGTAAGAAGGTTCGATTTAAACTCAGCAGTTGGTAGAGTAATGTTCAACAAACTTGCCGCCTTCCTTATCACCATATGGTAAGGAGCCACATCCTTAGAGGGTGCATCCGGCACTGAAACTAAATCCCACTCAGGAGACAGTTCAAGGCCACTAGCCACTGTTAGGTCATCAAATGGGTCCTCAGACTCCTGTAGCTCACCCTCCTCTAAATTACCTTCTCGAAACCTTTCTTCCTCCAAAAGCATCTGGGCTTCACGCCTCGACCTGTGCTTCAAATACGAGGCAGACGGATCCACTGTCGACTCAGACGGCGCCGGCATCGACGTCGGACGAGCGATTTTCGGACGAGGTCGATCAGGGTTCGGCATCGGAGTTGATGGATTCGGCGTCGATGGCTTCGGAGTCGAAGGCCTCGCTGGCGTCGAAAAATGCCAATGCGGCGCCAGAGCCGGCATGAAGGGCATAAAGGGAGCAGGAGCATGGTCTGGGGAACACCCAAACCATACGCCAACGGACCCTTGGGACCAGCAGGTGCCCCAGTGGGATACATAGCCCTGTTATATATCCCAAACATCGCGTTCAGGAACTGCAACGGATCCTGACCTGGAGCCGGGAAGGCAGGGTACATACCCCCGGGCTGCTCATGAGGGCGTGGAGTCGAAGGGACGTCGACCTCCTCTTCGGGCTCGTCCACCGGAGTAGACGGACCCGCTGGCAACGGAGTCTCTTCCTCACCAACCACCTCCTCCTCCTCACCTTCATCCTCCCGACCTGAAGGATGGGATGGTGCCGGAGATGGATTCGCTACCTACCCTGGTGAACCTGGCGAATTCGCAGGCGACACTTCACCCTCGGCGTCCTGCTCTTCCGAAGCCGAAGACACCACAACCTTTTCAACCAGCTTCACCTGCGACTTCGGCTTTGAACCAGAGCCCTTCCTCGAATGATGCCTGGACTCATGGGTTCTCTTCTTGTGTTTCTTCTTTGAAGAATGTGATGCATGGGCCGAAGTCGAGTCCGAGCGCGACCTCGATCGAGACCTCGAACGCAGAGTTCGCGACCTTGAACTTTTCTTCTCTTTTCTGCCTTTAAGTTTCGCCACGAGAAGCTTGGTTTCTCTCTCTCGGAGGGCCTTGGAAGTCATTTTCCTACAAGACTGGCAGTCCTCGACATCGTGGTCGGAGCTTAAACAACATATACAGCATTCGTGTGGATCCGTAATGGACATAGTCTTCCCACACTCGCCACAAGCCTTAAACCCGGTCTTCTTCGAAGACATGTCGAGTGAGAAGACAAGAAGCACAATTATCACAATGTTACAGCAATTGCTACGGACGATCCCTAGAAAACCGTTAGCGCCGACAACGCGGAAAAAAGGGAACTAATGTCATCACGCCGGCGTCGGCCTAATATGGTGTAGGTGACGTCAGCGGAGTCGCGCGCGATGCCGTGCCTCTATGACGTCGCCCACGTCGGCGCGAAGCTACGAAAGAATTTCCGAATGTTGCTGACGCAAGGGGGATATTCACAAGGTGAGGAATCCACTGGCAGATGTATCTATCAGAAAGAGAACTCACCAGTCATTGGGAAGCGGAGAGTGGCCAGAGTGTGACAAGGTGGATGAGAGAACTAGTGAAGTGGGCGGACTGAGAGGGGACCTTTCGCTTACAGACGGCCCTCCTCACTGGGAACGAAAAATCAATGGAGATGGCTAGGGCATGGGTGGCACTGTTGGGGGAAAAAAAAGACTGACGACGCTGTTGACGACCAAGAGGAGGTGGTCCCTCTGGCAGGAGACTGTGCTCGGGGTCACCTTGTTGCTCTGAGAGGGTCCTGTTGCTGGGGAATGCTGACATAGTGAACATTTTACCCCATTACACCACTAGCCGGGGATCAAGGGCATAGAGCCCACGATGCATTCTTGGATCAACCAATGCTCAAATGCAGCACTCCTAGGGGGTGAGGAGGGAAGAGGGGTTAGGGGCGAGTTGGGAAGGCCGGGGAGGTGGGATTTGTTGGGTGTTATTTGCACAGGGTTAGTAGGTGTGATTTAGAGCTGACGGAATTCACTGGCTCACACTGTAGTATTCAGGGGTGGGGGTGGGCACTGGGTTTGGGTCTGCAGACCATCATTTTCTCCGCAGGTGGACTACCGACAGACCCTGAGGGTTCATCCTGTATTTGAGTTTGCCAGTATTGAATATTGAGGTGGGCATAATATCTTGCCATAACGCCCTGTTGGCCGGTTTATCTAAATCATTATATATGGATACATCTCTAAAATTCCAACATATTCACAACTACAATAAAAAAGTTTAAATTACTAAAAAACAGCATGGACAAATCTCAAGACATCAATTCCTTAAGATTGGCATAACAAGTTTTGCCTACTAGACCATGCTACATACAAACATTTAAATAAGGCCATCACAACTACAGTTGAAGAATCACTTTTACAAATCCTAAGAGATTGTATTTGGTCTGTCAAACTTAGGCACCGTGATAGGGTAACAATCTCAGTACTTCTAGGTTCAGCATATTTTGGACAGAAAAACAACAAAGTGTTCCTCAGTTTCGTCTAGGAGAGTACAAAAAAAGCAACACCGGTTTAACAGAATCCCATGTTGAAGTATTAGCTGCAATTGCAGAGGTTCCAAATTTAAACAGGCAAAAACAATCAACGGGCACACACCGGACGAGTGTAGTTTAAAAATTACTCTGCTTTGGGCACAGATTTGTGTTAAAAGCAGAATAAGTGTTGTAAAGCTGCCCGCACAGCTCAACAGTTCGTTATGGGAAGCAGCTCTCCCAAAATTGCGACTTGACCAGAACCAGCGTTGCCAGAGGTAAAGGATGGATATTCCCATAAATTAAGTAGGCTTAGGCCTTTTTGTGCTTTTTTTTTTTTTTTTTTGCATAAGCCAACTACTTAATCTCCATAGAGGATGGCAGTTTTATAATCTCATGAAGTCCCCCTCTATAGTTGGGGAGTTCACTGGTAAACCACAAACACCCAGTAGACTAATGGCCTCAGAGCGCCCAACTCAGTAACAGGGTTAATACCTAGGTCCTGTATTAATGGCACCAAGGACGTATCCCTCCCTAGACCAGTTAGAGCTCTGATAACATTGTTTTTGGTGGTGCCTAAGGTACCCATATTACAGTGGCCCTATAGTTCAGCACCATATTGTGCTTCACCCCTTTCTTGCATCTTTCCATAGCTGGAAGGATTAGAAACCAAGAAGTCTTTTTTGCAAACATGAGAATTGAACCCGCTCTATGGTTTATCATGTGTGAACTTTTAGAAATCTGTGGGGCCCAAGAACCTGAAACTGTCAAGTGGATCCCTAGGTAGTCAGACTCCCCAACCCTTTCCAGAGCTTCTTTTCCTACATTTACAGTCCCCTTCGCCCTTTTCTTCCTAGAATAGGTCATCTGTTTAGGTAGCATGGATTTCAAGATCGTATTCAGATCAGTACAGGCTGAAATTGTCCACATGATTTTGGAGGCCCATCTTAGTTTTGGCCACTAGAAGGGTATCGCCTGTGCAAAGAAGATACTGAACTTTCAGTTCTGCCATGATGGAGGGAAGGGAAAGCAACTGGGCAAATAAAATTGTAAATATTAAGAAGAAAGAGGGTAGGAGCCAGGATGCAGCCCATTCGCTCACCCCTATCAATAGGAACTTCCCTCTTATGCCACACCAGACTCTAGCATAGTTCTCCACATGGAGGAACAGGATTATATTTAGCAAATAACATGGGATCCCCATCCCACACAGGGCGTCCCAGAGTTTCTTTCTGGGCACCAGATTAAAAAAAACAGCAGAGGTCGATAAGCACTACAACGACTTCTCTCCCTCCATTATCTACAGTCTTCCACTTAACTGAGAGAAAGCAGAGACTTGGTCGATTAAACTAGTCTTTGACCTAAAGTCTGCCTGTAGGTGACATAGAATATGGTTTTCGTCGGTTCAGTACAAAAGCTGCTCCAAGACTGGTTTACAGAAGACCTTTTTGAGTTGTCCAAGCGGAAAATTGGGCAGGATTTTGAGGGGGAGAGATGGATCCCCTTCTTGAAAATAGGGACAATCTCTGCCCCTTTCCACGTAGCAGGCATAGCTACCTCGCCACAATTTCATTTGTGAGCGCATTGAGAACCCAAATGGTGGGATACGATTTTAAAAAGCTGGGATCTTTTCTAATCCAGGGGCCTTCTCTCGTTTCAATGAGACTACAGCCAAAGCATTCTCTGCTGGAGAAAAAAACGACAGGAGTGGAGTGTAAGTTGGACGTGGAGACGTGGAGACGTCCATCAAGCACAGAGAGGCCTGATCTAATAAGTAGCCACTGGAATAAAGGTTTACAAAGTGGGTATCCCATTCACAGCACAGAATAGACTACTTCAGGCTTCCTGAATTTCCCACCTCTTGCACAAACTAGTAGTCAGAATTTCTGGATGTCATCATTAGCTGATGTCTAAAATATTGGACAAATGTTCACTCCTATGCAGCTTTCGCTTGCTTTATTTTAAGTTATGCCGGCCCTGGGTATAATTTCCAACCTTTCACAGTGTGAATATCAGCTGAGTGTTTGAAAGTTCACTATCATTACAACCTCTTTTTTTTCTCCCATCCTTAAAAAAAGTTTTCCTTTTGACCTTGTCAGGAGAAAATTTCCAAACTTCCGCAATAATTAGCGATTAAAGAAGAGTTTGTGTAAGCCCTTAAACATGCATGTTAGTTTGCTGGTGTGCACAGACTCTAAAGGGAAATCAAACCCTACAACTACAGCTTCCTGCTACTCACTGACCCAGTATGTAGATTTGCAGAAAAGTGGCAAAGTAAGGCAGTTGCTAGTTTACAAACCCTGCCATAACATGAGCCCTAGAATAGTCAGAAAGACTATAATCAGAGCTCTGATGTAATGATAATGCTGCCATAATTTGTCTCCTCATTTCTTGCTACCAAAGGGCCATGTGGACTTTAACAGGACAAGTAGATTAATGAAGCAGAAACTTTATTAAATACAACACCCTTGGGTTGGACTATAAACTCATACAAACCCAAATGCAAACCTATTACTACTAGGCAAATCTGGTTCTCTCGAGGTTTATGCGTAAGGTCACATGGTACAGCTGTAGATCAATTACCTCAGATTGCACACACTCCAATTTGAAATATTCATGAAGTACTTACGCTTATAAAATACTGCTCTGAAAGTAGTTTTTGGAAGAAGCTCGTAAATCTTTTCTAAAACTGTTGCTCCGCCCACTAACAGTGCATTTCCATTCCAAACTTGTACAACATCTTCACGATCACGAACACTGACACTAACACCAATTACTTCATCATCTAAAAATATAAGTTCCAGAAAAAAATACAAAGAATTAAATATTTAAAGTAGGCTTGAAAACTTATCACAATATACATAACATGCAAGAGAAATAAGGCAGAGTTGTCAAATCAAGCATGTGGTGGTGGAGCCAAGTACCCACTGAAACAACTCTTGCACTCCTAAGTGTAGTCTCATTCTCCATGGTACTGAGACCTCGTAGTGCAGCAAAGAATGCAAGTATTTTTGCACTGCATTCAGCTGTTTGAATTCAGCACTCCAAGTAGAAGCAAGACTACGGCCCTCGAAACTTGTGGCACCTCAAATGGTCAATCAAAGGCACCAAGTCTTTGTTCACCGCCCACAATGTTAATAGATATAAAAGTTTCCAAGAGAGAAGAAGTTATATCATATGGATAGTAACTGCCCAGTAGTCTGATGCAGATACCAGTGAAGACAGATACCAGTGAAGAGAGTGAGAGCTATAAAACATCCCCAGCCCCTAATATGTTCTTTTATTTTCAAGGTGGAAATGAAGCCAGCAGAATGCCTGACCGTAATATTCATAATAGAGAAACAAAAATGGACTAATTAAGCCTTTGACATCAGCTTAATTGTAGAAGGAACACAAAAGACCACAAACACATGCATCTGAAAATCTGATTTTAAGTTCAAAATAAAAATTGTTTGCTATCTGGACATGCTTACTATGACGATCAATCGGAGGAGCTCTGAAATGTGAAGGGAAATATTTTTGTGGGTTTATGGGAAAATCCAAAAAGACCTTCTGTAAAAAGTAAGGGTGGTTCAAAAAGTCAAACTTGTTATTATGATATAAAATCTAAAGTTATTTGTAAGAAGGTCTTCCATTATATCACTCCAAGTGGACTACAAGAAATTATAACCAGCGAGACAGTGGTATCCAATCACTAGAAGTCTCAATTTCAAAATGTTTATGCGCAATAATGAACATTTTAACAACTTTGTCTTAAACTGGATAGGGTGCATGCAAAGAAAATTCTTCTTGGAACTTATAAGAGCACCAACTGTTCCCAGATATCACTTGCAAGAATATATCTTGGTTCCCAATTCCAACAGGAAAAGCAAAAAGAAAACAAGCTTTGCATCATGCACGATAGAGGGTACTTTTCTTTTTGGAAGCCACTAACCACGCATTGGGCACGTGCTATTTTTGTGTTTTTTTTTGTTTTTTTTACTTTTGAGCAGGATATTTCCCACTGCTCTCATGACACCACTATTAATGAGCTTGAAGCGGACATGTTTCTCTACAAAGAAACTGTTTCCGCATTGACAAACCTGACAAAATAAATTAAAGTTAACAAGGTTGAATAAACTTGTGCCCAGACACCTGCAGCATTTACTAACAGTTAAATGTGTATGCATGCAACTATTGCTGGAAAATGCAAAAGTTGCATCATTTTTGCAGCTTACAAGGTGTACTCCTCAAATTCTTAGTACACTTTTGGCGGAAAATGTACTGATGCTACCAATGCATACATAACTTCATTATCCAGTAGATGTTCTATTGTCTCGATGGTGAACAAGCTGCAGACTTTGGCCAGGACCGTATGATAACGCCTGGTATGAAACAAGTCCTCACCCTGGTGACCAGACTTAGTCTCTGCATTCTGTGTCTAGTTTGTATAGCTGAGCACTCTGAGGAGCAAACTTTGGATACAGATACAGATCCACAGGGGAAAGTTACATTCCAACGCATGGAGCAGGTTATCATTGTATTGCCTGGGTGACACCCGGACTTGTTTGGCGGCATTTATATTGCGAGGGTTGTCCCCTACTTTTTGGTGCCTTATTTAGTGACAGCGCTTCTATGCAGTTTGCTTTTAAGCGTGTTATACATTTATGCGTGTTCTACATTTTTTTAAATTCAAATACGAGTGGCTGGGACTGAGGTCTGGAAAGGCCATGACAAAGATCAGAACTGCCAGTGCCTGTTGGGACATCGAAATTGGGGTCTTTTTCTAGCCCTCTTTAACAAAGTTTGCAGGACCTGCGGCACAATGGTTCCCTCAACAATAAAATCAATTAGCCAGTTGTTTGAAAGCTACATGGGGAATTTCAAAAGGGCATCCGACAATTATGATTCTTTGGTCACTGTTGGAAAAAGAATATGAATTGGTTTGTTCTACAGTCACTACCTCTTCTGCTCTATGGGTGGGGTACTAAGCCATGTGCTTTTATTTAATACTTGCTGTTTGTCAATCTTGCCTTCTTTTAAGGGTGGTACTCCTGGTCTACATTTGAAACCAACTATGCTAAGGAGGACCCTACATGTTATCACTTCACTGCAATTTTGGATTACATCCAAAAGCATTTTTTCAAGTGTGTGTGTACTGCTTTATTTTGTCATTAGTGGAAGACACTCGTATGACAACTGCATGTTGATAATCTTTTCAATCACCATTAAAGGGTTTATAGAGGCTGATTTTGTTTAAGGTACCTGTTTTGTGGGGTTCTATCTCCTTATGAATTAAACTTGGATGGCAAGTAACTTGGATAGAAGGGATGCATAGCAGGGTTTAGTTAGTTATATGATCATTATACTGTGGACTTTGAAACATAATCATCAAATGCAATAACAAACCCACCAAAGTTTGGGACAGAGTACACTCCTCTATGCAATTCACAAGGGATTGTCAGTGCCACGTGAGCCCTTATCTAGTCTTAAAGCAGCATACCTAACAAAAAAACCTTACCTGTTGCACAGGAATCTGTAAACTGTTCCCCAATAGTGGCCAGCAGCAACTCCTTCCAAACAACAGCCTAAAACGTTATATAAAAATACTAATATAAATGCAAAGCTTCTTAAACATACCCACTCCTCGTAGACGGTAGATGCAACAAACAAATGCGAAAGCATCAAGAGGAAAGTCATTGGTATAAGCAGCAACATATAAAAAGTGCGGAACGTAATACAGAATGACAGCTATCTTATCAGACTCTTTTCATTGCGGTGTACCCATTTATATACGTTTGGTTTCAGGATTAACCAGGTTTCTGCATACACATACCATCACCTACAACTATTCAGTCGGCGAACAATCATGAATTCCTGGTTAGTAAGACTACTGTTGCCCCACCCCAGCCCACTCAAGAGTGTATCTATAACTAGTACAGTGAATTATAAATGATGCCTCTTGTACATCTGTAACATTTGCACACAATGCCAATTTTAAACATTACAGTGTGTCACCTTTAAAAGGTGCTGCAAATGTTTAGTAGGAGGTACCTGGAACATGTGCATGCTTTAAATTCCTTCAATGGGAAGTACACAAAGGGTGACCAGTATAAATATAGATGGCATTGTGGTCATCAAGGCCAGTGGCAACTGTTCGTTCAATTGCAATTTCAGACATCGTGACCAGCATCATCTGAATGTTAAACATTGTGTATATTGCTTGCTGGATCTCAGCCCAGTACCTACTTAGTTTAAGGCACTGCCAAAGGAGATGGGCAAAGGTAAAAGTTATGTCATATTCCCCTCCTCAAGGTGCTCTGCTCAGACCTATTCCAGCCTGACCTCCTTTCTGAAGTATGGTATCAGTATGAAATCATCTTTTCAGAGTTTCTTTTCCTTTCAGTGTGTACTGCTGTATGGGCCTTTTCATAGGCCTTGTCCCATTCATTATCTGCAATCTCACTTCCAGTTCTTTTCTCCCTATGTTTCTGTCCTGGGAATTCTGTGAGGTCACGAGACGTTGTAGTACTAATTAAGGGCTGTAGTCTTACCATTAAATAATCAAACCTTTTCATCTCTGGCAGTCCAAAGTCTTTTTTAATTTCCTCAAAACAAGTAATCTTCGCTTTATTACAGTGATCCTGCAATCAAGCATTTAGCTTCTCACCAGGTCCTGAATCCGCCATCATTGACACCAGAGATAAAGCCACGATTGCCGAATCAGTGGGTCAATTGTGAGGGATAAGACAACTCTTCTGTACCCCCAAGCCATCCCAGGGGATTCTGTTTTGGCTCCCCCACATGAACGAACAGCCATCTCATGCCAAGCTGTTGTGTTTCATATAGGTACCCTAATATAGGCCTGGGCAACATCATACCCCTTCACCTAGACGACCTCCCCTACACTACGCTGTAAGGAGCCTTTTAGGATTGAACCTTTAGCTAGTTCTAGTCCTGGAAGGAGAAGGAGTGTTTCTCCTAAACAATAGAGTCCTATAAATCCATCAATAGACACACAGTATGAATGAAATATGAATGAGTATGTATGAAAGGGCTCTTAAAAACCAGGCTGGGGCTACACCACCTTCCTCCCCATATCTATGTGCACGGTTCATCCCATAAGTGATCATCAAATCCAACAATGGCTAATACAAGCAACATTGGACAAAGGAGCCCTAGATACTTTCTTTATAAATATAGCACCTCTTGCTAGTCTTTGTTAGAGAGAAACAAGACTTCCAGGCCGACACACTGACCAGAAACGCTGAGGCTCCTGCATGCAGACGCACCAGCTGACAGTGGTATGAACATCCCTGGCGGGGAATCCAACTCGAGACCAAGAAGGGCTTCTACATTCTCATACTTCAGGTAATTGAGTTGGACTAAATACTAGAGGGATTCTTGGCTTCACACCTACTCACATGCTAGGTATACTTACGGATATCTAGATAGGCATTGTGGGAGTACGCGCACTTTATCATGCATTTTATATTCCTCTATTTATTCATGTTTACTGTAAGATGGTAGAACTGTACTATCCTTTTATATTCACTGTACTGCTAATCATATATCTCTGCTACTGTCTAATGGTTGTTGCAGCTCATATATTTTACACAAGAATAACAATTGTTCAATAAACTCTTATTGAAACGCCCAGACTCTTTATTCGGTGTATCCCGGAGTTAAACTAAATGAGCATGAGTGACTGAGCAAAAAGTAGTACATTGTTCCCACGATCCCGAGGGATCAGGGTTGTCAAGTTCTAAGGCTACCAGAAACAAATCTCTCCCCGATAAGAGGAGACACTAGTGGCACTGTGAGCTAGCTAAATGCAAATAGGCTAACATTTCCCATGGGGGTGTACGGAACCAGTCTGCCACCAATCCCACAGTTTATGTTATCCAAACGTGCAGGTCCTGCACAGTTACTATAGGAACTACACGATAAAGCTTTACATACCCCTCTGCAATGTCTCCAGCTCAACTGGACATAATCCGCTATCAGGTGGTCTCAATCCTGCCCTGAATCTCTCTATTGGGAGGTCACTACTTGGTGTACCTTGGCCTAGACGCAGTGTCTGCAGGTACAAGATGGCCACTCCACTTCTCACTGGTTGTGCTCAACTACACCACAAAAAATAAATAGGTTGCTGGCCCAGCTCCATATCGGCTTTGTATTTGGGGTAGTTAGTGCTACCACGCAGATTTTGTCATCTCCAGCTGGAACCATGAGAAAGACTCATCACTTGCTGCACTCCCATCCAATCGATTATGTGGATAACCCCACACCTGTTTTCAAAACTATTAATGTATGTGCCTATACAAACAAGTGGATGGAGCACACAAGTCAGCAATGAATTTAGAAAGTGATGAGTAGGCAGTGTACATAGTAAATGAAAGTTCCAACAATGAGAAGTTTTATTTTTCCTTGTTGAGCTGATGAGTGAGACTGACAAAAGGCACAATTAAACAGCCTGGTAAAAGCACAACAGCCAACATATGTTTTGCCCGCAATAGACTTTGTCAATGTTAATATTTCCGAAGTTCACAGAAAATCCCCATGTCCCGGGCAGGACAACGTGGTGGCGAAGACATATAATACATATTCAAGAGAGGAGAGCTAGAGCTTCCATGTTGTTTATGGGTCTGATTTCAAGCGTAACATTTAAGTGAGTGATGAACCTTCTAGGATTATAGAACTGAGTAGGTTGATGTGATGTATTCAACGAGCAACGTAAAAGTGAGCCAGTCAAGCAGCTTTCTCAAACAACATAAGCTCTAAATCACCTCTGGACTATGTACAACACGTCCTCACCACTTTTTAAAGGCTTGTGTTAAAGTGGCACTGTACCAGTCTTTTTTATTTTCTTTTTTTTTCGCTCCTGCCCTCGCCTCGGCCCTCCTCCCTCCCCTCAGCCCTCCTCCTTCTGTACCAGTCAAAGTCGCTAGTGACTTTCAAAGTAGAAGCCAAGATGTTAAGAGTCCAAAACAACAAATTCAGACTCTTCATAACCTTTTACTCTACACCTTCATTCGATCCTTCTACACCTACAACTGCTCCTCCTCAAACTTAATTTACTCATTACAGACCCACTAAAAAGAAATGGTGAAGAGGCGTGCTAAACTTTAAAAACTTGCAACCATTATTAACGGAGTCTCGTTCAAACCTCCTGAAACATTTTAAAGAGTGGATCTACAACCTACATCTTGAAAAGAGAAACAAACAGCTACAATGTGTAGGGAAAAGAAACTATCTTTAAGGCCACCCAGCAATCGGGCTATAGGCACTTGAGAAGTGCTGAATGATGGCTGGCAAACAAGGGGGAGAACCTCATCAACAAACGAAGATATTCAAACCAATCGGATACAACTTGACATCTCAGAAGTCCGTGTTTGGCAATCTGGCTCATTCTATGTTGCTAAAAGGCTAACACAATTGAAATCTTAGCTGTGGAGAATCTGATGCAGATTAAAAAGCAAAAAAATGGATACAGTTTAACTTGTACCTCAATTGAAATGCATTTAACGCAGATGTCCAAAAAGCAACCCTACATGGTCTGGTAACTTTCCTGACATAACAAAGATTCTCGAAGGGATGGCACACTTGGATTACTGTGATGTAATTGACATCAAGCTCCCCATAAAGATCACAGATAAGCAGAAAAACATCAAAACATTAAGGCCAGAATGTACATGAATATTTAAAAAGACAGACATGTGAAGTTCTCAGCATTGTGCTGGCTCCTATTGGAATTGGGATCAAACTCCCATCACTGCACATGCATATAGGCCCAGCGAGGCCACACACTGACTGGAATCTTTGTTTGACTACTCAAACCAGTCACATCAACCCTACTAGTTTCAAAAACAGACAGACAGATTCTCGAAAGCCCACAGCCCTACTCTAAAATGTGCTAAACCAATGCACAAGGGCAGGACAGTAACACATGCACTTCAGGAGGGTCTTCAAAACTGAGCTGTTCGGGCACATCTGAGACTGAGGCTCTGAGCCAAGACAAGCAACCGAGAACTATTAAATTAAGGAATCACAACACAAAATGATCATAATTATACCTACTCTCAAATATTTTCCACACAAACTGTTTGTACTAACGTCCTGAATGAATGAATACGCGGCCTCACATGATTGCTCTACTGTTCCTGTGAGGTGACTAAATCTCTCAGGGATCCCTGGTACTAATTGTGCCATCTGTGGTCCTAAACACCTAGAAATGAAAGTGCTTTGTGAGTGTGCTTTTCTGCCTCACATCAATGAGGAAAAGCGCAAAAGTTCAGATGATAACTTGGCTTGGACTCTTTTCTCATGGCACTCTATGGTTTGACCACGATAGTTCACCATCTTAGTTTGGCTGCCTGCATCCGACAGCTGATAGTTTACCTATTCCACTGAACAATGTCACTCTAGCACGAATGGAATGGTGCTGAAACACACTGCCTGATAACAATGGAAGCTAAAGGCAACAAGGCTGGAAAAGCACAACAAAAGGCGAGTTAAAATCAGAGCTGCACTGCACATCTCAGAAATAAATCCCAAATTGGTCAGTCCATATTGCATAAACTAGGTCATCTAGCAGAAACGTTTACTGGTGGATAAATAGAGTATTGCAGATGCCTTGTCTGAATGGGTGATCATTTTTGTTAAAGATCTAGCTCCTCCAAGTATGTCACTATTGCACTCAGGTGAATTTAAACAAATTTAAATGGCCGAAAATAATTACTTTATTTGCCCTAATGGCGCCACGAATTTCAATAAGCTTTTCCATGGGTGCATTAGGATGACAATAGCTAAAAACCATGCTGAAAACAGTGTTGCCTGAATTAAAAAATTAAAGAGAGCAATTCCCGGCCTGCATTAAAGGGCAACTTTTGCCATATGAAGGTTCTGCCTCTCGGTAATGGCCATCCCGCACCCTTTACAATAAGACTACACAAGATCGTTTCAACATAGGCCACTGCTAGAATACAAAGTGCCATGAAACCTGCTAACGTTATCAGCTTTCATGGCTACAGTAAAAAAAAAAAAAAACACATGCATTGTACGGGTGACCTAATGGTACATTGTTAAACAAGATTTAAATCTATAGTGTACCAGAAAATGTTAGAGAGTAATTAACAATACAAGAAGAGAATAGATTATCAAACATTCTAATTGTCTTACATACTCCCTAACCTAAATGCATATTCATCTAGCTAGGTGGATGATGGGGCAAAAGTATAATTAAGGTACTTAACGTCAATAGTGTGGGTTCAACATTTAGTAACTGGATACCTTTACACTGATGAAAAGCAATAAAAATAGTACTGTGCCAAAGTATAATCATACAACCTACCGTACTTTCTTTATTAATTTTCATTCTCCATACACCTCCTTTAGCATTGGCTGCCTCTTCCCTGGAAGGAAAATGAGAATGAAATTGTTGCATTCATAAACGCGAAAGCCGATTTGGTGTACATTTTGAACACCAACCTAAACAGAAGTCTAGAATAAGGATTTATATGAAAAAATTGTGTCTTGAGGCAATCTATCATTCTGCCTATATAGAAATTTAGTGATGGAAGGCTACAATCGGCTTATCAAAGACCAAGTTAAACCACTTTAGAATGAAGGCTTCTGAAAGGTTTCTAATAATGAGAGTGAAGAGCAATAAATATTTTGCCACTATAGGTTAACACAAACTGTTAGACACATGCCATTACGGGGGCTGCTCTCGTCGCTCTTCCTTCCCGCCCTGGTCCGACGCGGTGACAAGCACCGTTGCGCGGAGGGCGAGGAAGGTCAGAGGCAGCCACTTCCGGTGTGCAGGGGGGTGCTCAGCGTTCTAGTGATCAGGAGATCTAGACGCTGGGATGGATAAAAAGCGGATGTCCACTCGGCCGCGCAGCGGGCGCGCCGGTGGCGTGCCGAAGGCAAGCCGTCTGCGCCCTTCCGCAGCCATGCGGGGACCGGGGCCACAACCCCTGGACAAAATGGGGTAAGAACACATTGGAGTTTGGCCCAACTCCTGGACCTCCGTCCTAAAACCCCAAACTTATGTACCCATAGCATGAAGGTGAAGGAGGATGTCTGCTGCAGAAACTGACAATATACGCTCTGTGTGGCAGATGAAGTAAAGCTGAAGGAAATTAGGCTGGCATGTGGGTTATTAAATGTCAGATCTATGCACAAACACAAGCTAGATGTTTATGACCGTCTGACAGATAAAAAATTGGACCTCCTGTTCCTTACGGAAACATGGCCGGATGCGGATTTGGAGTCAGACATAATTGAGGCACTCCCTGAAGGGTATACGATGGTCAGGCAGGACCGGGCCTTAGGTAGAGGGGGGGAGAATAGCAATTGTTTCCAAACAGCAGCTGTGCTACTAATTGGAACAGCTAACGGTAGCAGATAGTGAGACGGGAGCTTTTACTATTAGGGTAAATGCCCGTGCTACAATAAAAGGATTCCTGATTTATAGACCGCCAGGCCCCTATACCAGTTTCACAGACAGCCTGGTGGAGGGAATTACGGAAGCGGCTCTACAGAGGGATACATTTCTGGTGCTAAGGGATCTCAACATACATTTGGAGAACTCGCTTGATAGAGGGCTGGCAGGCTTCTGTCAGGAATTGAAGGCACTCCAATTGGATTTGAAAGTAAAGGTCCCCACCCATCAGCAGGGTCACTTATTGGATCCCGTACTTGCCAACTGGGAAGAAGTGGAAGTAAATCCGCCTATCCACGTCCCCTGTTCGGATCACTTTTTTGTGCCCTTTATGGTGCGAATTCCTGATGCTAGAGTTCAGGAACAGCCTCTCTCTAACTACCCCAGCCGTAAATGGGCCAAATTCTCCCAGGCCAAGTTCAATGCTGCTTTGACTAAAGGAGGGATGCTGAATCTGCACGTAACAATCTGAATAGACGCATAATTGAGGCCTTGGATAGTACAGCCCCACTATGCTTGAACAATCCACGGAGGGGGTCACCGAAATCGGCTCCATGGTATAATGAGGATTTGCATCGAGCAAAGGCAGAATGCAAACATCTTGAGAGGCAGTGGAGGGTTGCCTTTTTGAATCAGGCCAAGCAGGGGTACAAAGCTAAGCGGAGGGCCTACCATGGACTTATTAGAAGGGCTAAAGCAGCCTACTATGCAGGTAGAATTGGCTATGCGGAAAACTCCACGAAGGAACTATTTAAAATTTACAGGGAAATTTCCTAGTCTAAATCACCGGCTATGCCCATGGAAAGCTCAGTAGACTCATGTAATCTGATTGCGGAATTTTTTTCAGAGAAAGTAGCTAAGATCTACTCCGCTTTTCCGGGAGATACTAAAATGGGATCTGAGTTCATGGAGGATGAGCGGGAAGTCAGGGGTTTGAACACACTAGAGAATTTTATTACTCCTCCCCCTGAAGCACTACGACAGATCTGCAGCTCGACATCTGTTAGATGTATCTTTTAGGACGCATATGGTGCCTGAGGGGTGGAAGCAGGCGGTGGTGCTCCCCCTTCAGAAAAAGCCTAATATCAGCTATGAGAAGTTGAAGAACCTGCGCCCGATCTCGCTTCTACCCTATGTGGCCAAAGTGGCAGAGAAGGTCGTAAATTCCCAACTGATGACGTATGTGGAGGAAGCGAATCTACTCCACTCAACACAGTTTGGATTCAGACCCCGCCACTCTACGGAGTCAGCTCTGCTAATGGCTGTTGAGACCATCAGACAGGGGGTGGACGAGGGTCAGACTATGGCCCTGATCCTCCTAGACCTGAGCGCAGCCTTTGACACTGTAGCACATTTCACCTTGCTACAGTGTCTGAATAAGGGAGGGATCTCAGGGGCTGCGCTGAAATGGAGTCAGTCCTTCCTGTCTAATCGGAGAATTTCAGGTTAGGCAGGGAGATTACCACTCTAGAGTGGTCAACATGGGTCAGGGCGTACCGCAGGGTTCGGCCTGGAGCCCGATTTAATCTTTATGTTTCTCCTGTAGCAACTATAGTAGGGGGCTATGGTTTGCGAATTGTGTCCTATGCCGATGACACGCAGCTGGTCATCTCCCTGTCGCGGACACCGGATCTGGCTGCGGTCAACTTCAGAGCATGCATGCAGGAGCTTGCCGCATGGATGTCTATTAACTGCCTGAGGTTGAACGGTAGCAAGACAGAGGTGCTCGTGGTGGGGGGGGAGGCCCGTCTGTGTGGTCATCGGCATGTTGGTCCACCTGTTTGGGCCCGGTTTCCACGCCGTGCCTGCAAGCCAAAAATCTAGGCGTGTGGCTCGACGCTGATTTAACATTTGTGCCCCAGATTAGTCGGGTGGTGGGAGGGTGTTTTGGGGTCCTGAAAGGTGTGCGGAAAGTGCTGGACCTCCTCCTGACGGAGGCTAGACGGACTATGGTAACCTCCTATCTGGGTGCCACGGTGAGGAGCCTTGATCGCCTACAGGTGTTACAAAATGCCACAGCCCGGCTGGTTCTGAGGATCCCTAGAAGATCTGCCTCGAAGGCCGCGCTGCAGGCACTACACTGGCTTCCGGTTAGAAGGAGAATTGAGTTTAAGGCTCTGTATATGTGCCACCGTATTATCTGAGGCAAAGCACCAAAGGCGCTACACAGCCTTATTACTAAGTACAGGCCGGCCCATTCCCTTAGATCTTCTGGTGGTGGTCTATTAGTGATTCCCAGAATTAAAAAAGCCCGTATGGGGGGCAGGTCTTTCCAGCACCTTGCAGCAAGGAGCTGGAATAAACTTCCGCTGGAGCTCCGTCTGGAGCCATCAGAGGCAAGGTTCAGGGGAAAGCTCAAGACCCATCTGTTTGTGCAGTAGCTAAGTAGCAGTGAGCAGAGCTGAGGGCATGCTGCCTCCACTTACTACAGCGCAGGGACACGCCGGGGTGCGTAACCAGGCGCTTTATAAGTTTCCCTATTATTATTATTATGCCAGCAACTTATCTGAGGTGGCAAGAATTTGGAAGAAGAAAGTGCATGCACCATGTGAGGTACGTTTTGGCCTGACCCATAGACAAGGAGGTATTAACAAGTGATGCATTGCTTTTAAATTATTTGTTCCCCATTTTTATTTTTTATTTTTTGTTCATGTTCATTGTCCAGTTGCTACTATTATAGGCCCTATTTTCTGCTCCTTTGCAGCTAGGCTTCTTTTAGATCTCTCCTGGAAGGTCTCTGCTATTATGTCAGGAAGTGTGTGATAACAGAGTAATCTACTAGTGCATGAATTATCTCCTTTGGTCAAAAACTACATGATTGCTGAAGAGGTTTTTTGCTGCCGATGTGTCTATTGCCTCCTAACACCTCTTAAGGAGACAACACACAAACTTGACAGATCTTCACAGTCTTAGGACCTACCACAAATGCTACAACTACTGCTTAAAATGTCAACTTTTAAGTACACCTAGGTATAAAGGTCTTACTGAATTTCCAGTTGTCCCTTCAAGCACCTCATATTTTCTTGGAATCCCAAGAAGTTAAGGATTATTCATATATATTTATTTTTAAAGACTGTATATGGCGTATATCAAATGTGGTCAATACAATTCAATTGCGAAGAAAAAGTTCACTTAAGGAGCACAATTCAATAACCTCCTGGAAAAAGAAAACAAGTGTGTTGGTTTCCGCACACTATCTTTTATGAATAATGCTGGCAATCATTCTTTCCTTTTGGAATATTTATTGATCTGATTTAGGTTATTCAGAACTAAGAAAACTCCTCATGTGATTCAAACTGTTGATGGTTATCTATTTGGTTAACTTCAGATCTGGCACAGAAATCCACTTCACTTTAGCAGGCCAGTTTTGGAAATCATACTGAAGTACTTTGATTGACATTATACCATCTACCAATTTTGCTACATGTTCAATTCCTTTAAGAACTATTATCTGCATGCTAAATGGGCTAATGGATAAATGTCCTTGTTATAACAGTTATGTTTCGACCATTGCTATGTTTCAGGATGTTCCTGGTCACCAAGTGACAAGATAACACATCAAGTTAATAGTGGCTGCTGTCTCTTTGGTTCCACTTCAGTTATCATGCCTGTTCTACAGTTTTTGCTGAACCCAAGATATGTTCATTTTCCCCTCACAGGGAATAGGATTATGCCATACCAACTGAACCTGGTGTGACTGTTCCTTCAGGACACATTTACTCTTTATTGGAAAGAGACATAATGAAAACTTTCTTATAGGAGAATTTGAAAAAGGAGTCCATTGTACCATCTTCCTCACCACCTGGGGAACCTTTATTTTCTATACCAAACAGAGGCATAACTTTGACTTTATTCGATTATACAGGTTTAAATCAAGTTACAATTAAAGATCAATATCCTTTATTGCTCACATAAGGCAGTCTGGAGTCAGTGCAAGGGGCACAGGTGTTCACTAAGCTCGATATGCAAGGTGTATAAAAGGAAGACAAGAGTAAAACTGTTTTTTGCAACCCACTGGGTATTATGAATATTGTGTAAACCCATCTGGTTTGTGCGATGTGCTCTGGCTAGGTCTCTGGGGGGGAAATCTAAGAATAGAATGAACCCATTTAATTAGCTCCTTCCCTATAGTGCAACGCTGCAAGGCTCTGATGGTTCTTTGAGTCAGAGGCTTTGTAGAGCAATGCTTTGCAGTCTTTTTGACTTGAAAAGATTACTTTGACTAAAGTCAAGGTTCACCTTTCATGATCTCTGTCTTTTTGTGGAAGAAGCAGACCTGAGACGAGGCGACAAGTATATAGACTTCTGGGTGATGGAGCATAAAACGGTGTTCAAGAGAGGTGTAAGACCTGTGGTGCACAATGTTCGAAAGGTGCTGCATCTTATTATGGAGCGGTAGAGAGAAGATCTCACAAAATTATGAAGGTCAGACGTGATGGAGAACCTTGTACTCCCTAAATAGCCTACCCCAGTAGTTTCGTCCAGAAGGATGGAGGGAGAAACATACATATGAGCATAGACCTTCGCAATCTCCACAACCCATACTTGAAATTCCTATGAAATATAAATGTTGAATAGTGCACAAGTTTTAGCATGATGGTTCTGTTTTCCGCATACCATAAAATGCGGTTATGTGAGGAATGCAGACCCTTGACAGCCTTTTCAACATTGCATGGAGCATTCCCATTCATAAGAATGCCTTTTTAGTTCACATTCACGTTCGCTGTAGCATGCTTCAAACGAGGAATGAAGAGGGTGATGGTGAATGTGGAACAGGTCCTGTTTTTCCAGGATGAGATCCTGGTCTATGGGGAACAATAGCAAATACCATGATCATATCCTTATGGAAGTGCTGGTCAAGTTGAAAGGAACAGAGAGTGAAGAGAGATGAATGCTGGTTTCTGATAGGCAATGTGTCCTACCATCTCTAATGAGAATAATGAGGGCAAAGAAAAACATGGCAGGCCCACTGTTAAGTCAACAGGATCATGTAACAAAGGAAGTTGCGTTTGTTCTTAGGACTAGCTAAATATTATTCCAAATTGATCAGGAGTTTTGTCAGTTTAAATCAGCCATTAAAAGTCGCATGAAGAAAGGTGAAGCATTCACCTGGACTAATGAATGTTAGGACGCTTTAGAGCAGGTGAAGCTGTAGTTAGGTTGGATCTACACATTGGGGCATTTTGACATGTACAAGGATAGTGTTTTGATAATGGATGATAGTCTCAAAGGATGGCGAGAGGTCTTATCTCAAGTGGTACTTTGAAAGCATAAAGTTGTAGATTTAGCCTCTCATTCAGTCAAAGGGGCAGAAACCAATTATTCTGTAACTAAGCAGCAGACTGTGGCATGCACATGGGCCATAAAGCATTTCAAAGTCTTTCTGTAACAGATGTCGTTCTTAGTCATGAGTGACCATAATGTAACAAATGTATTCTGCTGTATTCTCCTGTAAAGGAAGTGAGTGACCTGCCCCGAATATTAGCAGATGGATAGACTGATTTAAGGTGCTCAATTCTGTAGTGCAGTATTTGACTGGTGTAAAACATGGTGCTGCAGACAACTTCCCCCGTCAGTCATTAGAAAAGAACACAGATGAAGAAGCGTGATCAGTGTTGTTGGGTGTGTGTGTGTGTGGATGCTTTGTATAGAGAAGAGTGAAAAAAGGCCAAAGAGACATATTTTGTAATTAAAATGTTAAGTGATATATAGTAAAGAGTTGTCAATCAAGAGAGCCTCCAGACATTTAAAACACCCACCCACTTTAATCCATCCCTTGAGGGCGAAAGGGTGAGTGAAGATAATAAGCCCTACCTACCATAGAGGAGGTCCCTTCATTCAACAATCTTTATGGCTTTCATGCATCTATACAAATAGGGGGCTGTAACTGTGTGGTCGTTAAATATTCCCTGGGACCCTCAGTCTATTTTTTCGTAGTTACTACCTTTCATGCATCTATCCTTATTCTCCTGCTCCATAAATCTATACTTTTACCATTCAGTCAATATAACCTTTTATTAGTCATTCATCCTTCCACTCACTTGCAACTGTTCATTCATCCTTTTACCTATCCAGCTATTCTTTTTTATCCATCCACCAACTCACTCACCATTTATCAATCCATCCTTTCACCCTTCCAGCAAGAGGTCCACTCATTCATTCAGCTTTTCACCATTCCAGCCATTATTTCACCCACCTCTGCAAATGTGGTTTTACCTTTCCATCCACCAGTCCTGTAACCCTTCCATCCATCTTTTCATCCTTTTGAGCCTTCCTTTTTGTGACTGCTTCTTCCTTCTTTTCAAACGTCCTTCATTTCACTCTCCCTTACCAGGCCTGTGTCCATTTTTCGCTTTGTCTCCTCATTTCTTTGCTGCAATTAACTTTGCATCCCTGACCACTGTCATAGTTTTCCCTTGCTTTTGTTTTAAGAGCTTTTATCTGCAGGGCTGCAGACAGGACAGGTTCATAAATAACTGTGTCAGCACAACTGCCGCTTAAGCTGCAAAAGGGGGTGGTTCACGATGACATTTTTGGCAATGCCCCAAGTTTTGGTATGAAGTGGTACGTTGTGGATCATGATGACCTATATGTGTAAGACAACTGGTTATCTAGAAGTGAAAGGAAGGTTCCATTTTAGGGAATGAGAAAAAACTTGGTGAACTTTGTCAATGAAGGCCGCCCCGGTAGAAATTGGACTATGACTAAGGCAAGAGTCAGAGAACAATAGTGGTGACTTGGGTTAGATGGGACAGTGGACTTTTTAGTGAATGAATGTTTGATTTGTGCCAATAGCAATAAAAACAAAACTACAAGGAGGGTAATTTGGATCATCTGTGGAAGTGTTTGGTAAACCTGGTTGGAAATAGACAGATGTGGTAGGACCTTCTGATTTGCGGCAACCACTGGAAATATTTGTGATGGTCTCAGTTGACTATGCGGGCTACGACCATGTTTCTCAACTCAGTAACTAGAAGCGCAGTAACCGATTTTTTAAGGGATGAATGTGTCAGGGAAGGTGTGTCCAAGATCATAGTGACTAACATTGGAGTTCAGTGCACCTCAGAGGAAAAGTGTGATTTCCTGAGAAGATTAACAATTCTCATCACAGTACAGCTCTGTATTCACCCCCAGTTAATGTCTTGACAAAGGGCTCTTACAGTCTGGCAAAAAGGTCTGTGCAGAGGGTTTTACAGAAGAGAGTGCTTTTGGTTAGATCAAACTGTGGGGGCACACAGAACTACGCCCAGGTATTTCTCCTTTAGATGGTATGAGGAGTAAGACCACTTTCAAAATGAGCCCTGGCTGGTTATGGGTGGGAAGGAGGAGTTTGATTGTAGGAGTGGAGGAAATAAAGTTCAAGGCGTAGAGACTACGAACGGAAACACAGACGGTTAGAACTGTGCACAAAGCAGTGTTGAGATGTCCTTGGTTTGTCAAGGAAGGGACCTCAAGGAACATATGCCTTTCAGGCATGGGAGTTAAGGAAGGAGGTTTTAGACTCTGGTGAGGATTGGCTTTGCCAAAGCTCCTCCACAAAAATGTGGTCATTAAATGATGGCCAACGTGACCTTTCTGGCTTGACAACCCAAGGGTGACGCTTCTTGTATGGGGTTTGTCCTAGCTAAAAGAACAGAAGAATAACCCACTGTCAATTTTTATAGCAAGACACTTTGGAGACATTAAACCCTTGTTAAAACTAAACAGCTACTCCACATGCATTATTGCTGCAGAAGAGGAGTGCTCTGGAAATACATTTTTTGACAATTAACCATTAGCCCATCTTTGTAAATGAGATGCTTTTTCTTGTCAGCAAGTAATGTCAGGGTGAGCATTCCAAATGTGATGAGCTATAACCTCTTTTTGATACCTTTAAGGATACCCTAGCCATTAGAGAATGTAATATATATATATATATATATATATATGTTTTTTTTTTTAAGTGGCCACTAAACATTATTTATTTCTGCCCTGAAGATGGTTCACATTCTAGTTCTGATTTCTTGCATGCCACAAACCTATGTACTTCACTAAACCCTAATTTAATAATAACATCCCATATACCCAACGCTTTCCTTAGCGGACATCAGCATACTCCTTTTACTGATACAGTGGTACTCCCCATTTGTTTATATTCCGTTTGTCCCTCAAGACTAGCTGGAACAAGAGCCAGCATACCTTCAAAAACTGGGTTCTCACTGGACCCCCTCCAGAAACCGCTTACCTGCCGAACTTGCACCATATTGCACTGCAGACCTTCATATGGGAAAAACACAGAGGCCAGCCTAGGGGTACTGGGTTCCAAACTCCAGATTTATTTTTAATCACACCTTCCAAGAAATAATTCACCTCCACTTGAAAACTACTGCATAAGGAATTGTTCAAGCTTGATATACCATGCAATAAATTCAGGGGAAGCAAGTTAATATCGGAGAGTGGTTGCACCCAGTATCAGGCTGCCCTGCGCTTCAAAATATCGATTCTGCACATCAATTTATTTATTTTATATTTATTTATTTAAAAGGTTTTATATAGCGCTGGCTAGACCCGGAGGTATCAGAGCGCTTTACATGGGTATCAGACAATAAACTGCATGTTACAGCTTTACAAAGGTTACATTGTTATTAGAGCATGGCAATTTTACTTACAAGTAAAGTTGAGACAAACAAAAAGGAACATATAGGTAGGGAAAAAAGCTGTCAAGCGGAGATATTTCATGGAGTAGGGGGGGGTAAGAGTAAGGGAAGTAGGCAGAGAGTGGGAGAGGTAAAGAGGAGGGGAGGGTTAGAGACACGGCATGGCAAGAGGAGGGGGAGGGTGACAGGGACACAAATCGGTAGGCGAGTCAAAGCTGCCCCCAAAGTCCGAAGCTGTGATCCCAGGGAGAGTGGTATCATTTCCCCCATCTCTGTTGCGAGAGGCTCCCAAAGCGCAGTGGACTCTCTCACAGGGGTCTCTGAGACTCCAAGGCCTATTTACTGGATCCTTCCCCAAAAAGGGGAGAGGGAGTGCTTTGGCAAGGGGTGCCATACCATACCTCAATTGTGAGTGGCTTTCTTGGCGCTGTGGACTCTCAGCAGGTATGCTGAGACTGCAGCGTATATACCTTGGATCTTTGCCCAAAAAGGGGAGAAGGAGTGCTGAGTCAAAGGGCACAAAAGGACAGGGGCTAGGTGGTGAAAGCAGGCAAGGGGAGATATTCCGGAGAGTGGGGGGGGGGGGGGGGGTAGGAACAGGTGAAGTAGACAGAGTGGAGGAGGGAAAGAGGATGGTAGGATTAGAGACACGGCAAGGCAAGAGGAGGGGGAGGGTGACAGGGACACAAATCTGTAGGCGAGTCAAAACTGCGACCAAAGTCCAGTAACCTGTGAACCCAGGAGGAGTGGTATCATTTCCCCATCTCTGTTGCGAGAGGCTCCCTAAGCGCAGTGGACTCTCTCAGAGGGGTCTCCGAGACTCCAAGGCCTACTTTACTGGATCCTTCCCCAAAAAGGGGAGAGGGAGTGCTTTGGCAAGGGGTGCCATACAACACCTCAATTGTGAGTGGCTCCCTTGGCACTGTGGACTCTTTCAGCGGGTATGCTGAGACTCTAGCGTATATATCTTGGATCTTTCCCTAAATAGGGGAGAAGGAGTGCTTAGTCAAAGGGCACAAAAGGACAGGGGGCTAGGCGGTGAAGCAGTCTAGGGGAAAGATTCAGGTGAGCGGGGAAAGGAGCAAGGAAGTAGACAAAGAACAAAAGAATTCTGAATAGGAACAGATCGATAGGAGACAAGGAAAAAGCAAAGTCACAGAAATAGGAGGGTGGGCAAGACAGGGAGATGGGGAGAAAACTGTGCCCAAAGTCCGGCTAGGTAGGTGACAGTCAGGGGATGAACCAAGGTCGATCTCCTCAATACCTCAACAGAGCAGCTCCACCGGGCGTCAGACATAGTGCTCGGACTCCGCTGTCAGGATGGGGATTAGGAGTATGCTCAAAGATTGTCAGTGTGTGTTGATTAGGTAGTGGTCACTACCACCCCTCGTTCACCTTCCCTCCATTGCAGCCTCTTTGGTCATTTTACTCTTGTATTCAAAGCCAAGCCGAAGGGGAACAACAAACGATATCCGATGTATTAATCTCTCAGCTTGGCGGTGATGTGCCTCAGGAGTGGTCGTTGTGCGAGGGTGGCAGGCGCCAAATCATTTGAATATGGAGCACTTGAAGTTATGGAAGGAGATGTCCGCCTTCTTCTTCGCTGTACTCAGGATGGCCTCTTTCGTTTTGAAGGCGTGCAGCTTGACCAGGATGGTTAATTCTGGGGGGGTGGGCGGACAGGGACAACCTTGTGGACTTTCTAGTGGCCCTATACAAATCGCCTGGTGTGTCAGATCGTAAACCCTGTTCTTTTGTTCCCCAACTTGCTGAACCGGTGGTCCATCTCTCTGTGGCGGGCCTGCACAGCACCAAGGAGTCTGAAGTTTCAATCCACCCACGGTTCCCCGGGCGCCAGTCTCCTCTGGCACCTGTTCGTCTGGGCTGCAGCCCTGCTGCAGTGTCCAGGAGCCGAGGAGAGGCGGCGGTAGCGCTCTTAAGTGTTTTTAACTAGCCACAAGGTGCCATTTTGCATTATGCAAAAAACCAAAATAAATAAATGTGTTACTCTACAGCGTCTCTGTATGCTGCAGAGGCAGTCTGCAAAGTGAAATATTACAATTAGGATATAGGTTAATTAAGACAGCTAATCGACAAGCAGGTAAGTAAACCTCTTTCTTCAAATGAAGCAGTCTTTTCTTTGAAGTGGTGGATATCCCTCTGGATGAGACAGCCAGAAAGTCTTCCTCTTGTATTAGTAGCCATTCTCTAAGCAGGGGAATACAGATCTTTGGGTAAAAACACAACAGTGGATAAGGGAAAAGGGTACACTTTAATTCAGTGCAGTAGCAGAATCTGGGTGGTCGGTTGGTCAGGACTCAAGTTGGCCTTCAATTTTCAAGGAGAGCAAAGGCATGCCAAGGTGCCTTTTAATTTCAGGTGTACCACAGCTTTACTGCAATTAGCTATATGGAAGCTATCTCTCTCGGGGAGTCTATGGAATCCACACAACCACTGGGCATTCAGGTGGTGGTGGTAAGATCATGCCTCTTTAGCACAACATATCACAGAAGTGGGTAGGTAGCCCATCTCCTTGTAATTCGTAATAATACTATTCCATGCCTTTGGCCACAGTCTTGGTTCATGTGCTGCCCTCAAACCACATGCTGAGCTGCATGGGCTGCACTGGTGTAGGTTAAGTGATGACAACATTTTCCTAGTCAAAGAATACGACTACAAACCAAGACAAAAGAACTAGTCTTTCTAACATATTCTACTGGGCAGGAGTGGCGGGGGAAGAATCAATATGGCAGCACAGGGGATATGTAGAGAGAAAGGAAGGCAGCAGCACAAACCGATACTGCTAACAAATGATGACGGAATGCTGACAATGCAAACATTCTCCCCCAGTCAAAAGATCTGGGTTAAATCCATAGTTCTTTTGCCCACACCACCACCCCAGTTTGGACCCAGCCATATGCAAATCAGTCTAGACAGTGTGCCTCATGGGAACAGTCCAGACCGAACTGCCAGGCAAGGTCCTCCCTGGAACAGAAACAAGCATCCTGGGACCAGTTTCAGGATATGCCACCCTTCTTCAGCCACGCTAGCTTGAATCCAATGGCACAGTGAGCAAGGGACCCGCGTCCGGGCATACCCATCCCACTTAAAGCGAAAAGTGTTACAGCAAACAAATGATGGACGGAATGCGGACAATGCAAACATTCTCCCCCAGTCAAACTGAACCATATGCTTCCACTAAACCCCAAGGAGGGTGCTACACATTAAGGGGACGCATGAAATCAAGTGTACCCTAGATCAGGTATACCCAATCTCTCCTGACCCAAGCACTCATGCACACCACATACAATACAGAGACATCAATTGGCCAGGTCATGAAAACTACTCCAGATTACTGTCACAGCCAGCAAGCACATAATGTTCCCATTGGGTATAGCTAAAAATACGTATACTCCACACTACTATAATCAGTTGGGACCTATATCTTGTAGTGAAAAAACTTGCGGTGGGGTCCCATCGGCCACCATTGTCTACTATTTTATTAGAAAGCAACATAGCAACCCAGGTTAGAAAACCTGTGAGATGGGTTTTCTGCACACAAAAAACAAAACATACCAGCTCTGCCAGAATGGGATGGAAGGGCATTTCAACTTGAGATTTCTATTACCAAAAAACTTGCCACGGCCTTCTTGTTTCCAAAAAACCTCACACACATTGTAGAGAAAGTTTAACAAAGCTTGTTGGTTTCCTCTGGGAAAACACAAATAGGAGTATAGCCTTAAAAGGTCAAAATATAGTTCAATGTACCACTCACTTCAGATGTCTTGCGGTTAACCCCGCTCCCCGCGTAGCAGATTGCGTGCTCACGTGGTAGGAGACAGGGGTGTCTCTAGCTGCTGGCTGCCTCCCGCTCTCCTGGCTATTTAAAATCGCGCCACTTCACGTGCGCTTAGATTTAGTTGTGCCATCTCCCCTGAGGCGGAAAGCCGGGGGATAGGCTTGAGGTGCTGTGAATCATTTTTAAACAAAACGCCACGTTTTTCTTTAGATTTTAACTCATTGCAGATACTGCACTAAATATCAACTGCACTACTGCACTGGCCGCATCCCGAACCCCGCGTAGCAGATTGCGTGCTCACGTGGTAGGAGACAGGGGTGGACGCCATCTTGGGTGGACGCCGAGGACAGCGCTCTAGCTGCCTCCCGCCCTCCTTCCCCTCCTATAAAATGACCCCTACTACCCGGGCGGGCGCAGCGGGCGCGCCGATGGCGCGCCAAAGGCAAGCCCGTCTGCGCCGGGACCGGGCCCACGGTCATACCCCCTGTTCTATCCACCTCGATACCCTACTCCAGAAATGATCTAATGTGGTTACGCCCATCGTCATGTAACAGGTGCTCTCGCGTGGAACCTGAGGATATATTGAACAACCAGACAATCAGCTGCTTACACTGTAAGTCTTTGCTCTCTCATATCAACCCCGTTTCTAGATCTAGGGTGGATATGACCCATAAAGAATCTAGCTTAGTGATAGCACTCATCAACGTTCGCTCACTAGGCAAACAAACAGGAGATAGCCGATTTTATCACTGATAGGAATATAGATATATTGTTCATGACTGAAACATGGATGGACAATGCATCAGATCCGGATCTGGTGGTTGCGATCCCAGAAGGATACAAAGTTCAAAGACAAGATAGACGTAATAAAAAAGGTGGGGGGCTGGCAATCATTTTTCGCAAACAATATCTAGTTAGAACTCATCCTATTCCCTCAGATTTTTACGAAGCTGGTCATTTTTCCATTCTATTAACTCCCTCACAAAATTTCAAAAGGAGTTCTTTAATACAGACCCCCAGGAGCACGGACTGATTTTCTAGCTAACTTTAACACATTACTAGAATCATTAGCGTTAGATGAGTCACTCAACGTACTGGGTGATTTTCATTCATTTGGAGAAAACAGACAGCAATGACACCTTCACACATTACTGACAGACATGGAAGCCCTAGGCCTGGTCCAGCTAGTTTTTTCTCCCACGCATGAAGCTGGTCATGTGTTGGACGGTATTTTCACAAATTCTAAGAAAATCCTCATCCAAGATATTCTACCACTTCCGT
This sequence comes from Lissotriton vulgaris, assembly GCF_964263255.1. NCBI lineage: Eukaryota > Metazoa > Chordata > Amphibia > Caudata > Salamandridae > Lissotriton > Lissotriton vulgaris. Next base: position 1,022,043,780 of record NC_141697.1, read on the forward strand.
GGTCTGATCATTATGCAATCATCTTTAAAAAAAACTTTAAATGCCCTCCTATTAAAAAAGCGGTGATAACAGGTCATTGTGCATTTAGAATTTGGAAGGATATAAACAATTTGCATTTATCCACCCTCCTAAATGACACTTGCCCGGCTATTTCAACTGACCCTAACATAGCTACTGAACAGTTCATGGACTGGATAAGTAATGCCATGAATCAACTGGTACCAATCAAAACCATCTCTAAAAACAGATCTTCTCCCTCGGCGCCATGGTTTACCAACGCACTCCGAGAACAAAAACAGAAGTGCAGAAACTATGAGAGACACTGGCGCAGATCGTACTCCATAGAACAAAAGATGCAGTATGAACAAGAACTCAATAAGTATAAAAAAATAATTATGGAAGAAAAAAAGAATGTTCTATGCCATACAGATTGAAACAGCTAAAATCTCCCATAGAGAACTGTACCAAGTTGTGAATCAACTATCTGGAAGCACACAAGCTACTGTTCCTTCTCAAACGCAAGCATTTACTGACGCCCTAGCTCTATACTTTTTTGAAAAAGTTAATATCTATGTAGAGTTCTCCTCTAAAATAACCACTTCTAATAACCTATTTAGTATTAACCCCCCTGACCACTGTTTATCACATTACTCGGAAGTTAATGAACAGGATATAGTGGACGTAATGAAGGCCAAAAATAAAATAAAGCTCTCTCCCCAGTCACGAATCTGATTGCGCCAGTGATAACCCTAATTTGTAATGCCATGTTTGAGACAGGTATATATCCAGCCGTACTGAAAAACACACTTCTCAAACCTCTCTTAAAGAAACCTCACCTGGAGGCATATGAATTGAAAAATTATAGACCTATAGCTAGTCTGCCGTTTCTGGCTAAGGTTGCAGAGAAGGCAATAAATTCGCAACTTTCGGAATTCATTGAGAATCATCATCTGCTGGATGATACGCACTTTGGGTTCCGTAAACTTCATGGAACTGTAACCGCTCTCATTAACCCCTTCCACACTCATGACGAGCTGGGCTCGTCATGGTGTAGCCTCCTCAAACACTGATGACGAGCCCAGCTCGTCATAAAACAATGAAAAAGAACAATTTGCAGCACAGAGGGGGAAAACGCATAGCAGCCATGGAGTTAAAGCTACAGAGGACATTAGAATAATAAGAGACCAGGGAGGCACTGCAGTGCTTATATTATTGGATTTGTCTGCAGCCTTCGACACGGTCGATCTTGCTATTTTGATCGGCCGTGTCGAGGCAATCGCGTCCAACACAGAGCTAAGGATCTGCTGACCTCCTTCCTGTCGGAAAGAACGCAGGCAGTTAGCCTGGGGCCATTTCGATCGGCCGAGCTAATCCTCCCCTGTGGAGTTCTTCAAGGCTCATCCCTAAGTCCGACACTTTTTAATATCTACGTGTCGGACTTAGCCAGAGTTATAAAATCTCACGGGATTGGCCTTACCTCCTATGCCGACGACACCCAGCTGGTGTTGGCAATTAACAGGAATGGAGATCAAGTGGCAAAATTTTTCCAAGAAGGCATGCTGGCCATCAAGGATTGGATGGCCAGAAACTGCCTCAAACTTAACTCCGAGAAGACGGAAGTGGTTATTTTTGGGAAACTATCCCCAGTGTGGTCTAGTTTATGGTGGCCTCCATCAATGGGGCCCGATACCTCAACCAGTCTCAAAGGTTAGGAATTTGGGAATAATATTTGACGACAACTTAAATTTTGTTTCCCTTGCCAACCAAGTTACGTCCACAGCCTTTTTTAAACTTAATATCAAAAAACGTATCCCATTCCTACCAGAAAGTGCAGGGAAGACACTGATTAGCACTCTGGTAATGTAGTCATTAGATTACTGTAATGGACTGTTTGCAAATGCACAATGCAGGGTTATCAAAAAAATGCAGACGGTCCAAAATGCAGGTGCTCGTTTGCTTTCAGGAACACCTAAATTCCAGACCATCTCACACATTATTCGTAACTACCACTGGCTGACGATCAAGAATCGCATAAAATTCAAGACTTTATGTCTGACTTACAAAGCTGTTCACAATCAAGGCCCAACATTTCTATCTAAACAGCCGGTCGTATACCGTCCCACCAGACAGCTTAGATCTATAACTGCCAATCAGCTAGTGGTGCCTCGTACCAGGACAACGGCCTGGGGAGACAGACGTTTTGTGGTGACAGCAGCAAAGCTATGGAATGCTCTACCATTACAGATCCGCTTTGCTCCTCTGCTACAATTTCGCAAAATGATAACACAGCTGTTCAATCAGTAATCCCAGCCTTTTCCTACATCCTCACTGAATCTGTAGTGCCGAGACGCCCAAGGGCATTTGTTTGCGCTTTACAAATTTCAAAAATAAATAAACATTTGGCCACGAGAATAGTTCTAAATCATCATGTAGGTGTAGTTTTGAAGGTCATGAACCAAAAGCTGGTAATTAAAAATAAAGCTTATGGTTTATTTTACAATTTGCCAAGCCACACTTTGCCTATAGAGGCAGTCTTTGGGCATTTTAATTTAATGAATTAAAATCCAAATTCAGTTGTTCTGGAAAAGCTGCATCCAAGGTACTTGCCATAAACAGTATAACCCCAATATTCTTTTTCCCCTCTAGCAGAACGATGCACTTCATGATGGAGTTCACAGAACAACATATCTGTACAGGTAGCCACAGCCCAAGCTACAAGATAGCTGCTCGCTAGTGGGAGTTGCAGTTCCTGCTGATTAGTAATTGGGTTCATTGGAAGGTAATTTAAAGATGCCATTTAATCTATAGATGTTAGGCTTTTGCTATGCGTTTTGGTTGCTTGCCTTTTATTGCTAGCTGCAGGGACAATACTGTGCCATTTTGCTTTATACATATTACATGTAAAATTAAGTTTATACACCAAAACATTTAAACAAACATTAATAGTAGTAGTTCCTTGTGCACAGAACCTGTTAACATACTGTGAATCATACTCCATATTTCAATGGGAATCAATGGTCCTGCAGTAATCACAAGAACAAACCAGGAAACAAGAGCAACAAAAGTTGGCTTTTCTTTATCCAAATCCAGTATGTTTGTATCAACATAAGGAGCTATATTCAGCATACTTGCTAGTCCATGATAGGCAGTGTCTTACCCTCACTACTGGAAAACCCGCCCAGTGAATGCCTTGTGCGGTTTCTCTCCCGGTCTATGTTTAATGTCAGGGACACCCTTCTTTCCTCCGACGATCCTGTATTTTAGCCTCAACAACTGTACAACGGTCTGAATAATGCAGACAATGGAATTAGGCTGAACAATCAAGAATCGCACTAAATCTTGAGACTTCAAAACTCCCCCCTCCAGCACCCAAACCAACCACCTCAACTCTGCTGACCCTCAAGGTAACAACTAGTCAGCCTGGAAACTGCAGCTCCTGTACCAGCTTCTTGCCACCCTGCTGTGGGCAAGCTCAGTAACAGTTGGAAGGGCACCTCACCACACTTATTGTGAAGGGTGAAGTAGATAGAATCACAAGGGATGACATCAGAGGAATGCAGGCCCGTGTGAAAGGAAGGTGAGGTTATTACGTTTTACAAATGTTTTCATCAGACATCCTCTCTCAGAAACTATCTTCTATGCACAAGGAGGAGACACCAACATACAGCAAAGCTTTTATTTTAGGAACTTTGATCTAACCTTACCTTTACAACTAAGATTAATCAAGGACACTATAGCATCAAAACTAATGAATAAAAAACATTGTGCAAGCAGCCTGCCCCCTTTAGAATCATTGTGATCGTAAATCATATCAAACAGTTTTTAGAAAGGTGTACACTAATCCAGACTATTTAGAGAAGATGAAGCACTGGAAATATATTTTGCAGCGAGTAAGGCAAGGAAACAGGTGTTAAATGTTATCGCTTTCTGTGCTTAACTGAACAATGTAAGATACATCTGAACAGAATCATAAGAAATTGGACTGCTTACCAATTTGCGAATTAACATTCTAACCTACCCAACACAGGGCTAAGTTTATTATGTAGAGTGCCCATTTATATATGTAATGCACATACGTATAAACTTACCACAGTGGTTTCCTTTCTCCTCTCATTAAATGATAACTACATCTCAAAGGCAATACTGTCACAGGAGGTATGTTGTTATAAACGCTCCAGAAACTCTATACAGAAAAATAGAAGAGTTTAATGATTATTTCAGCATAGAAATGCAACACCTATTAACATTATCAGACTACAAGAAATGTCATTAACATTCACATGTCATGAATTTCAAAATTGGGTCAATTTCTTTTAGAAGGTTTTAATTTGTTTTAAACTGCACAGAGACTGTATTCCCATATCGATAAAGATCTTCAGATCGTAATATAATAATATTGACTCTAATAGATCTGTCTACAAGTATAACGATTAAGGTTACAAAAGCAAAACAAAAGTGGGAAAAGCAGAACAAACAGATGGCATGAGCATATCTTAAACGGCTGTGAATATATTTTCCAGTAACACACATTTAGAGTATATATATATATATATATATATATATATATATATATATATATATATATATATATATATATATATATATGTCTATACTAATATAATAAAGAGAGAGCTCAAACCTTTGGTGCTGTGGTTCCTGAGACTACCCACCTCAATCACAACACCCAATACAGCGTTGGAAAGGGCAGTTGCAGCAGAAGGACATAGGCTATGCAGACGCCCACCATATACATTTAAAAAGGTAAAAGAACAGTGCCAGCAAAGTAGTCCCTTGTGGGCGTGTCTGCGTTGTGCTGTGGGCGTGTGCTGGGGGCGTGACAAACGCTGGGGGCGTGTGGTACGTTCCGCCCTTCATGCCATGTCTCATATCGTGTGCTGTGGGCGTGGGATTACGAAAACAAAAAGCGAGCATATGGCCCAATATTTCATTGTTTTTTCTTCCCAGGTGCTGTACATTCCAGCTCTGGGTGTCCACCCCGCTCCCTTTAAATACCCCTGCACCCCATAATCATAACCCACCCGTACTCCTTAAAATACCCCAACACCCTTAAACACTAACCCATCTCAACCCTATAATTATACCATGTACCCCAAAACACAAACTTACCCCTAAACCCTAAAATACCCCTGTACCCCAAAACCCAAACCTAGCCCTGAACCCTATAAATACCTCTGTACCTCAAAACGCAAACCTACCCCTGAACCCTAAAAAATACCCCTGTACCCTAAAATACCCGTTTTCCCAAAACCCAAACCTAGCCCTGAACCCTAAAAATACCCCTGTACCCCAAAACTAGCCCTGAACCCTAAAAATACCCCTGTACCCCAAAACCCAAACCTAGCCCTGAACCCTAAAAATACCCATGTACCCCAAAACCCAAACCTAGCCCTGAACCCGTAAAATACCCCTGAACCCCAAAATCCAAGCCCACCCCTGAACCCTAAAAATACCCCTATACCCCAAAACCCAAACCTAGCCCTGAACCCTAAAATACCCCTGTACCCCCAAAACCCAAACCTAGCCCTGAACCCAAAACTAGCCCTGAACCTTAAAATACCCCTGTACCCCCAAAACCCATACTTATCCCTAAACTCTAAAACTACCCCTGTACCCCAAAACTATATCTGAATGCTTAAAATACCCAAATACCCCAAACATATACCTCAGAACTCCAAAACATATAACCCTATACCCATACTTACCTTATCCAAACATTAAAAAAAATTCTACTACCGTTCATGCATTTGCAACGATTTTCGTTGTAAATGTATGCGTGGTACACGCATATAAAATGTAACGCCATGCGTTATAATGGCATTGCAGAGTCATGGTACTTTCGTAATGAAAGTATGCGGAGTGATGGTATGCTGAAAGAAAGTTGCAGAATAATGGGTGTTTACCCTCCCCCGGTAAGTACATTGGTGGCACGGCGGCCCACATCTGCAGCAACATACTCATTTTTTCACCATCGATTTGAAAACTGCACATGTCTCTCTCATTGATGGCCAGCACCGACATACACTTTTAGACACACCTCCCGCCACAAGTTCTAGAATTGCGAACTTTTGAGCTGGGGAGCTACGTTCGAATCCCGGCATCAGCTCAACATCCTGTTATTCCAGGCAAATCGTTTTGTCTCCGCGTGCCTACCACAAATGAATGTGTTCTTCTGTAATGTAAATTGTGCTCATGCCATGTTGTCGGGTTTGCGCTATGTAATATTGCAAGGAAAAATAAAGTAGGGAAACTCGAGTTCACACACTACTGAACGCGCACTCTTAAGTGCATCAGCAGTGCACTGTGAATCGGAGCGTTTCACAGGCCTGTCACAGATAAGAAATGCTATCAAAACGAAATCCTACAAAACAATATACTACTGGCCGGCAGCAATTCATACCCGGACAACGTCGGGACGGGCTGCTAGTGGACACCGAAGGAACAGCCTGCCTGGAGAACGGGAGTCAAGTCCGTCAGAAAGTGAAGAAATCTGACGGCGTCTCAGACAGCCCGGGTGAAAGGTAGGACTTAATCGGATGTGCCAGTGGGGAGAAATACAGACTGTTTTAAGCACAATTTAACTATGTTCGAGGAAAAGCGGCTACAGCTGTGTCAGCGAAAATAATCCTTAACGAATTACCCGTAATATACAACTTAGGTTGCAAGCATAACGATGTTTGCAGATACGTTGCGTGAAAGGGAGGAAGCGGCGGAAAGTATGTTTGACAAATCCCCGGCTGGGGAGACAAACCCGCAAGGCCTTTCGGTTTCTAACATCACCGAAAATGCTAATCCCACATTGAAAGACCTTTTTAGAAAAATGGAGAAACTCATGAAAAAGGAAACATCGAAGTGGTGGGAAACTAAATCACTCTCGAGGTACATAAAAGTCGGTAGAGTTCCGAGAGGTTTAAGAATAACTCTGGCGCCAAGCTACGAGACTCCAGACCCTGCAATGCTCTCCGAGTGGACAGAGACTAATTTGGAGTGCTCCGGCAAATTAATGGGAATCCTGGTCCGTTACGCAGAAAGTGACCGTTTAAAAATTCAGGCAGAAATTGAACAGCTTGAGACGGAAATAAGTGACTTGGGACCCAGTGAACAGGCTGATAAATTCAGAAGTGAAATGATGCAAAGGGTAAAAAAAGAAGAGAAGAAAATAATCAAGAAACACAAGGCGTTCAAGTTTGAGCGAGACCCCCTCGATTATCTGAATGGACAAATATTCACATATGCTAAAAAATATGAGAATGTTAAAGCCCGTGCGAGGAAAACTAGACAAACTAATGCAGATAACAAAACAGTGTCAATTTCCTCAACAGATATCAGTGCTACATCGGGGAGTGAGGCGGAAAACGAAGCTGCAGGACCCTCCACGGTGGGGTCAGGGAAGCTTACATTGGCACAAGAAGTGAGCTGCCTATGTCAAGATCGACGAGACACACTGTGGTCTCGAGTCAAAGGTGGTCCACAGACAAACGCCACCTGGCTAACCAAAAGCGGCGCGCCAGGAGGAAATGCCGCAGGTACAAAGCAATCTAATGTGAACCAAGCAGCAAGGGGCCGCTGGAACAAATCAAACCGGAAGCAACCCCCAAGTTAAACAAACAATCGATTATCAACCTCACTGACATTACCCTTTCCGCCAATGATGAGATGATCCTAGGCCTAGGGTTATCATATTGTGCACCCTCGGACTTCAATTACGTGGATGCGAGAATGGACACATCGTTTTGTAAGAAAGTTAAAACTCAATAAATTCTTTCTCCTGCAACCGAAAAAGAAAAAAAGCGATAGGGACGCCAAAGAGTCCCTCATTGTTAGAAGTCGGAGATCGAATAGATTTTGATGAAATCTGGAGTTTACAACAAGAGGGGGCATCAACAAGTGACTTACTGTTAACAACTTCAACGGAAGACCAAGCAATGAGTCATACCCCTTTTAAACCCAGATCAACTTTCCAACCGATTCTAACCCACGAAAATCTGGAGGTTTATCATGAGTTAGTCATCAAGGATTTAAAGCAACTCTATGCCATTACCAACAAGAAACACAAAGCCATTAATAAGAAAAATCAATGTTACCATGATCTAATCAATAAATTGGAACGTGATCAAAATGTGATCGTCCGCCAAGCAGACAAGGGCGGCAACATTGTTTTATGGCCGAGAGATGTGTATGTTGCAGAGGCAGAAAGTCAACTTTTGGACTCCACATGTTATAAGAAAAGCAACTTGACAGCATTAAAAATGGCCTGGCAAGAGCAAAATCTGAAACTAATGGCATGGAGAAGCGCCAAATTATTGTCTAATGATGAATACAACTTCATGAAAAATGACCATCCAGTTATACCAACTTTCTATTTGATACCGAAAGTGCATAAAGACATAAATGTGCCACCAGGTAGGCCGATTATTTCGGCCATAAACAGCTCGATCGAAGATATCTCCCGATATAGACTTTTTCCTTCAAGAGTGGGCGAACGGTTTAAAATCATATGTACAGGACACCTCTGATTTTATCAGAAAATTGGACAAGGTTGTCTGGAACACTGACTATTTGCTTAGCACACTAGATGTGACTTCATTGTACACGTCTATCAAACATTCCAACGGTGTAAAAGCAGTTGCATTTTATTTAAACAAAAGGTCTATGAATTTCTCTGCGCATAACAAAATATTATTATCTATGATCCAGATCTGTCTTGAACAGAATTATTTCCTGTTTAATAATCAAACGTATCAGCAGGTTAGGGGTGTTGCAATGGGGTCCTGCTTCTCCCAGAGTCTGGCTTGTCTCCATATGGGACTGTGGGAGGAGCGGGTCCTCGGCAACACTCTTAGGCATATCAATCAGGAACATATACCTATATATGTAATGTACATTGATGACCTATTTATGGTCTGGAAAGGATCATTGGAGCAAGCACAAGAGTTTATCAGAGAGATTAATAATAACGACCTAAATATGAAATTCACCACACATATAGATGCCAGGTCTGTGTTTTTTTTTTTTACACAGAAGTATATATAACAGACACTGGAATCGCCACCAGGTTACATAGGAAACCAACCGCAGGGAATACGGTATTACATGCCTCTAGTCAGCATCCTTATCACTTGATCAGCAGCATTCCCTTCGGGGAAATGTTGTGGATCAAGCGTATAAGCAGTACAGATGCAGAATGCATTAAAGCACAGGAGGAAAGCAAGGCACGTTTCCTTTCCCGGGGCTACTCCATTAAAACTATCCAAAGAGCCATCAACCGTTCGGCATCCATAACTAGACAAGAAGCCTTAGCGATGAAAGAAAAACCCAGTGTTCAGGCAACAAAAGATAATGTGATAAAACCCAGGGTCATTATCACATACAGCAGACCGCACAAGGAGATTCAGCGAATTTTCTATAAAAATTGGAACCTAATTTCAGGGGACCCTGTTATTAGGAAATTTGTATTGAACAAACCCAACATCACTTTTAGAAAATCTACTTCAATGGGAGATAAATTAATGAGTAACTTCCTCGAAAGGCCGGTTTCTGATACATGGGGCGCCCTCGGAGGAGGGTTCAAGAAATGCACTGTCTGCAAGGCATGCAAGAATGGGTGTAATAAGACCCAATATATGGTGCCTTTTAATACCAAGCCTGTATTGATTAAAAAACGCATGTCCTGCAGAACGGAATTTGCAGTGCATAAACGGGTACTACAGCACATCAGGGCCATTGTGGGGAAAGAGCAAACTTACCCGGTGGCCCGCCACTTTGAAAGTCTGCACAACAGTGACCCTTCTGTCCTGTCATATTATGCGATTGACTGTGTAATGCCACTTATGAGACGAGGAGACAGAGATGCACGGCTCCGATTATTGGAGACCAGGTATATAATAGAGCTCGACAGCAAAGCCCCGCGGGGCCTTAACGCGAGTGAAGATTTATACACATGTTTATAGATGTCCAATAACATATACCCGAGTCCAGATAATTGTTTTAGATACTGTAGAGTCTAAACCTCCTTTACAATATGAGTTTTTTTGTAATAATGATTGTAATCTTTCAATGGGAATTAGCATCTTAACTAAGTGAGGATTCATAAGAATACTGTATATTTTCCTCCCACAACTTTTCCCTTTTTTACCATGATTTTTTTTAAACATACAGTAAAATATAAGAATTACAAATTAGATATTTGCACTTTTTTGCACTTAGGGTTTAGGGAAACTTTTGATGAGTAATTTTTGGTATAGTTTAGGAGTTTACACGAAATATAGCGAATATTGTCTTCTTTACAATGAAATGCTATAAAGGGTGTTTTCTTGGTTGACTATAGATATGGTTCATTTATTGGTCGTGTGATTTTTGTACAAATTTTATTGAAGTTTTACAGAACTTGACAGTTTTTGCACAATCAATTTTTTGCTGCATAACATTTTTACTTTAGGATGTAATTTTAAGGAGAAAATATAGGGACACTTTGTCCTTTATTGTAAATAATGTATATACTACAATGATAGAGAATTGTTTGTTATCCATATTTATATTTACAATATATTTTTCCATGTCTTTTATAATGTACAGTTTTGTATATAATGAGATAATTTATAATTTGCATGTCTTTGCACAATAGATATATTTTGCACATTTTCACAACCATGCAATGTCTTCTAAACTAGGGCACTACGCCCTTTATTCTTTCAACCTAGCTCCACCAGCATGAATAAGGAAATGTCTAGCAAGGGGTTAATTGCAGGCAGGTCAGAATTATACAGTGCCGCCCCCCTTTTTTGTACTCCTTAAATACCCTCATCTATGTCAAGCAATGTATCATGTGATCAAGCCTCTGGCTAGAGGTGAAACGCGTCATGCGGGCTTGCTGGGTTTTACTTTGTAAACTGGATTAAAATCACTGCACCTTATTCTGGGTCTGGCTTATTAGTTTGGTGAACTGTCTGGATTTGACTGTGATGCTGCACGAGTGGTATCGAACGGAGTGAAAGCAATATACACATATATACACATACATACATACACATATACATACATATACACACACACACACACACACACACACACACACAAACATTCCGCATTATTGCATAATAAATTAATATCCAGTTAATTCATAACTGGAGCGCAGATTTGCCTCAATCAATCAATCAATGACATTTATAAAGCGCACTACATACCCGTAGGGTCTCAAGGCACCTTAGCCGTCCTTTCCGGGCTACCTTCAAAAATAGCTAATTCCACACAGCTTACATCCAAAAATTCATTCAACAAGCTATTTACAGTCTAGCCAAAATGATCATAAACAAAACAGCAACATTTTGCAGTGGAATCTCCTTTGAACTACCTGCCATTATTCATTCTGGAGTTGGGGAAGTAACTACAGGAATGATTCTAGATAGCTCTATAAATACTTGGTATCCAATATTGTGTTAGTAGAGCCTAGTTAATCAGTTCATAAATCCTTTTCAGGAATTGCAACTCAAAGTTGAACTCATTGGGGTCTCCGGTGCAGTGGCATAGCTGGAAAGTGGTCCCAAATCAAATGCGATTCTCCAAGTCAGTTTTGGATTTTTAGCCAACAGAACAAGGAGGTTTAAAACTTGTAATTGAAATTTCAACAATACATACATGCTCAAATACAAATTCCGTAGTTTGAAAATCCAAGGCTAGTTGAAGGAGTGAAAGATGAGCTTCAACTAGGGTGATTTCATTTCTCCCCAGCGAAACATTAAATATGGGGTTCCTCAGGGGGCTTCATTAAGCCCAACCCTGTTTAATGTATTTGTTTCCTCATTGGCAGCTATTGGAAGAAAGTGGGGTGTTGAAATGTGTTCTTATGCTGACGACACCCAGCTGATGGTCACCATTGATGAGAAAGATGATCCATGAAATCACATGTCTCCACTGTCTGTGGCAGAGGCTTTGCATTATTGAAAATGCTCAGACGAGTCTTCCCCTGGATTCCGACTGAGTGTAGGAAGACCCTGGTCCAGTCGCTGCTGATGAGCAGACTGGACTACGGCAACTCTCTGTTTGTTGGAATGGCAGACTATCTTTTCTCTAAACTGCAGATATTGCATACAGCCTTTGCCGCGGCATTTTGCACTAAGAAGAGATATGATTCGGCCAAAAGTTGCATGCGAGAACTACATTGGCTCCCAATGCGACAAAGAGCCAACTTCAAATTACTGTGTATCACACACAAGGTACTTTACAATACAGGCCCTACCATTCTACACAATAAAGTCAAATTCCATAGACCATCGAGGAACCTTCGATCCAGAACTTCAGGAAGAGCAAACACTACCCACGTGAAGACTGTCAGGATGGGAGAGCGGGCTTTCTCTCATCTAGCTGCAACCAAGTGGAATGAACTACCTCCCAATCTCAGACTGACAGAATGTCTCTTATCATTTAGGAAACAATTAAAGACACTACTCTTCCCTAAACCAGAATAATCAGTAATCAATGCGGTCACCGTACCCCTCAGCACCAAACCTCAGCGCCGTGATATCCTACCTAGGATGATTGTTAGCGCTTTATAAATAAATTAAATACAAATGCAAATGAGCTTTACGGGGGATAGGATTGACAGATTTTCAGTTATCCTCCAAATTTAAGGACCCTCCCGGATCAGAAGCCTAAGAGAGTAAAAGAAAGGTACTACAAACAGACTAAAGACACAATTCCTGGGATTGGAAGAAAGAAGTGACGCACACTAAGGAAGCACAACATTTATATCTACTAACCCATGACCTGTCCACTACATTTGGGGAAAAAATGAAGTACCCCCCATACACATAGGAGGTATATTTCATGTCCCTTCAATGTTTTGCACCTTAAAAAGTCACTTGTGTTGTGGCTTCTGCATAAATGCGGTCTAAGAATCCTTCCGTGACATACAATAGTCAGAGTATGCATGTTTGCGCGCATTTTATCCCTATACATTTACACGCAACTGTCTATGCCGGCAATTATCAACCTGGTGTCCACAACACCTACTCAGAGGGTCTACGACGGTTTCAAAACGTAAATATTAGCAGAATAAAGGACATGTACAGACAAAAGGAACATTAAAAACACTACTTAAAATTGAAAAATTAGAGGCCAAAAACTAAGTTGATATTCTTATCTAGATTCGTGCAAGCAGTACAAGCACAGGAAACGGAACCTAAAATGGACACTTGGTAGCCCCAACTGAAGCACTGGTATGCGCAGACAGAAAGTGAGCATGCATCAGAACGGAAAAAGAGAAACTGATATGTTAGAATCTGGTATATCGCTTGCTCTTTCAAAATAAATCTAAATTTAGATTTATTACATCTAATCCATTAAAATTACGATTACATTTTTATAATTTGAATGTTGGTTTAATGCATACTGGTTTATGTATTTTTCTGAATTGTTTTGAGGTACAAATTGAAGAATTTGCCTAAGGGGGAGGCCGATATGGAATCAGTGGGGGTCCCCATAAGTAAAAGGAACGGTTTTTCCATGCAATCCAAAGAGTAGGACAGAAACATTTGGTAAATGGACGCTCCCTGAAGACATAGTGTCATTTTACTTAAAACACTATGACAAAACGGCATATTCAAACCTTACCTGAATTGTTTGCACTGTATAAATTTTCTTTAAATTTGATTCACATTCTGCAGCTGTGGTTCCAGGCAGTGACCTAAAAGATAAACATATGATAAATAGGTAAATAATTCATTATTCACTAAATATATGCGAAGATGTGACGCTGAAAACCCTAGTGGTGCAGGTAGTTCGTGTAAGGGAGTTTGGGTTCAATGTGGAGATAAACAAAGAATGTTCTGGAGCGCGTTAAATTTAGAAAGAATTGCGATGTAAGGCAGTGCAAACAAAAATACAATTCCACGCAATTCAAAGTATTTAGCCAAGGGCTTTCAAACACACAGAACAAAGATTTTGTGGTGATATAATTTTTAGATGGATTGCTTTCCCTTCACCGCCCTAAGAAGGGACACTGTCTGTAAAATATGTAAAGCATTAATAAAGATCGCATGCAGCCACAAGCTACATCTTGTTTGCCAGCTGTACTTTAGATATCGTTCGTGTCAAGAGGCCACTGTGATCGACGGGTCAAAGGAGATGCCGGGGAAGGAAAATGGAATCTGGCCAAATGGATATATTTAGCTTAGCGATCTTTTCAAAAGGATTCAGTCTTACTCAAGAGTATATAATGGGCAATTGCAAACTAAACTTGTAAGCGAAATGTATTATTTGCAGTGTTGGAGTAAAGACCCAGACATGCAAATGCAAAGCCCTAGTTCTTAAACATCTCACTTTAGAACACTAGAGAGCAATATTTTACCAGACACCTGGATAACGAGATCGCAAAAGAAATAATTTACAGTTAGATAAGATCATATGTCAAAGACACTATGAAAGGTTCCAGGAAAGTATATTAACTTTTCATATAATTATACTTTACGCAGCAATAGAAGCATGTACAATGTTGGGAGAAAGACTTTATGATGAGCTTATGTAATGTCATGATACATGTATATTATGTCATATACCATACTTCACAACATTTTTAAAACTAAGGTGCAATTTGAACAAAAACAAACTTTCGCAACACACCTAGCTTTAATGCACACAAGAGCGGTCAATTTTTTTATGTAATAGCAATTTTAGTGTAAAACCACGCCTTTTGATATCAGACCAAGTCCAATATATTCCTCTGCACATGAAGGTGGAAGATGATGGTGAGCTGTACTCAGTCTGGAGCTGATGCTGGCCGGAGGCATCCGTAAAATCACAAGGCTTTTTAAGAATAGTGGTGTCGATACCATTGATTTGAACACATATGAAAAACCCCTTCCACAACAGAGTATGAGGTTTGGCCGCATATCAACTTTTATGTTAAAACAAAGCCAAGTGGTGCATTTTTGCTATTTTATATAGAGCGAAAATGGCCCAAGAGCACTGAAGCACTTTACATGAGCACTAGATTACAGTGCACAAGGTCACATTCTTTTTATTTAAAGCAAGGAAGATTAAATGATTTGTCCAGAATCTAAGAATTTTGAGACATCTGCACTTGTATTCGGATCCCCAGATCCAAAGACGGCAGCTCTGGCGGTTATGCCACACCCATATTTCTCAATCTGTGTGTTAAAGTCATACACAAGTAGTATGGTTGTGTATGCTTGCCTATAGAGAGCACATTTTCAATTGAAATGGCTTTGTCAAGTAAAAAAACACAGCAATACTGGAAGGTTCACCAGAGTCTTGCTTGGGAATACTTGTGAGGATTGTTTTGAAAACTGGACTTAGACACAGTTCCGCACATTTGCACTGGGGCACAGACATGCCTAATGATTTTAAATATTACTTACATACAGACAGGTACTGTTCTACCCACAAAAATCAGCTTACAACACAAGTGGGATCCGGCCCACAGTTTGGACGATGCGGTCATACACTATTTATCAGTCACCTCCATAGCTCCTTACCCATCCAAACTAATAAATGTCCTGTATTCCGACCGCTGTATTGCATGTACAACATTTCTAATCGAAATGCTCTGAATTGCGTGAATAATCAAAGAATTTGACCAGGCACATTTTTATTATGTACCAACTACTCCACACAGTCACTTGGCCTGGGTAAACGTTTGTTTCTGAAGCCTCAGGATACCTCAGGACACCTCAGTTTGTATGGAGACCATGCACACATTTGTTATGGTTTGTATTTGCAATGTTTTTACAGTACATTTATGTGCAGAGTATCAAAGCGATTTTACATGCTTTACTAAAGAGAACAAGAATAACTCAAGCCAAGAGCAGGAATCAAGAACATGTTGATAGGGGTCGGGACGTATCTTAGAAGGGATTCCACATTCAGGGTTCGAAGAGGAAGGTTTCTCTTAAAAAGAAGACATTTGGGGGGCGTGGCTTGGCGCCCGGCAAGGACGGCAGCGCAGATGTAAGCGCTCCCGGTCGCCAGGGGATTTCGCCGCTTCCACCGATATCCCGGCACCTGCAAGGCTCATTTTCTGCAAAGGGAGACTGCAGCGACAAAGGGGCTCTTGACTGCGGTCCTCTTCAAGCGGCGGCATGGCCGTTTTTCGTGTTTTCGCAGCGGACGCGGCTGAGTGAAAGTCGCGCCCGCCATTTTGTGCTTTCTCAGCGCGGACTGCGGTGCTCCCGTCCCACAACAATGCGAATTTACCATGGAGCCCTACGCAGCGCCAACCCTTCATAGTGAGGTGATTTCTGCTTATATATTTCACCGCTGCCTGCGTATGCTATGATTTGTCTCTCAACGGACTTTGGCAAGTTTGGTTCGCGTTTTTTTTTTCTCTGGCGGCCATTTTGAGCAAATGTTTTTCTCTCTCCTCAGACACCCTGCAGGTGCATTCAGACTCATTTAATTATACACCAACTGCCCTGCTTTCTCCCTTGGTCACATGTCTGACGCTATTTACAATTGGGAGCAGTGCTAAGTACGGTTTTTTGTACGTTCTCCTTCATATGCTCCCCTTGCACTCCTGATGTCCTCTTTTTGACGGACCTTTACTCCTCCACAAGGTGCCATTTCTCTACACTCAATCACCACGATGGCTCTCTGTTATCGTCATCTATGTTCTAACTCCTTCAATTAGAGATTTGGTTGCTGTTTCACCCATTTTCCTCACTCCATGGCATACCTGCACCTTGAGCGGTTTTTCAGTTAGAAGCTCCGACGCATACTCTTCATTGCCTCTGGACTAGTAGTGGACATTATTGTTCTTCGTCTTTATGGAAAAGAAGGCATTCTCTCGCACCTTCAAACCTCCACGCCGTGTCTTCATTAAAAACTCCAAAGTCTTTTCTGCACTGGCGCACCTCGAGGCCTCTCAAGGAATCATCACTCAAATGTCGCAGTCTAACACGGAGCGGCCCATACAGCCTCCAGGGAAGGTCACGTCGAAACGCCCTAAAAAAGATCCTCCATCGCCAACGGGGTCCACATCGGCTGTTTCTATGGAGCTGTTATTGGAAGGAATACGCGCCCTCAGACCCTTCATGGAAGAAACTAATTCTAAGTTGCAGGTTCTTACTGACAACTGGTCTCAGATGGATGCCAGAGTGACTACAGTCGAACATTCCCTAACAGCTCTACAGGAGTCATCCTCCAAAGTAACACACATGCAATCTCAAATTTCTTCCCTTCAAAAGCAGGTTGAAGAATTGGAGAACCGTAACAGGCGCTACAATCTACGTCTCTACGGCCTGGCGGAGAATTGTGAGGGGACTGATCCCATTGCCTTCTTCAAATAATTTCTGCCCAAGCTTCTCCACCTACCTGAAGATACCACGCTTAACATGCAGCGTGCACACCGGTTGGGTCGCCTCCCTTCTACTTCCTCTCCTTCTTCACGACCAAGAGGTATCATCATGTACTTCTTAGAATATACTGACCTCCTCAAAGTAATTTCAGCGGCCCGTGCCTCACCTCGACTGCAATGGTCAGGCTCCAATCTTTTCTTTGCACAGGATTATGCAAGAGCTACAGCTACTCGTCGCAAGGCCTTTTTGGACATGCGACCAGAACTTCGCGCCATTGGAGCCAGATACGGTCTTTTCCACCCTTGCCTATTCCGAGTGACCTACAACAACAAAACTACGACATATGAAGATCCTGTTCGCCTACGAAGCTTTTTGAATGCAACTCAGGCTTCTGACATGGACTTTTCCAGCTCCTCGTCAGCTTTCCCGCCATGATTTCTGCGTGATAAAGCTTTGAAATTTCAATTAATCTGCATGCTTGTCGTGCATTGTTGAATGTATTTTTGCTTGTTCTTGCCACGTTTTCAGGCGGCTCCTGTTCTCATGTTTTCCTGTTCTTTCCCTCACTCCCCGTCGTTTTCCTTCTATCCTTGTTCGTTAATTAGTATTGTTCACTGCCGCCTATTTGCGTACCTTTATACTACTCATTATTGTCTTGTTCTCACCTTCTCTCATTCGTCTCATTCATTATTGTTTTTCCTCCCTTCTCCTTGCAGGTTTTCCAATATGTTTGGCGTTATTCCCCCGACCTGTTGGTTCGTTTGCATTGGACGCTTGCTTCCTTTGCCTGGCGCTCCCCCCTCATTCATCTCCTCGCGTATCCTTCCCCTGGTGATCAAACCTCCCCATCTCTACCCTTCGTAAGTATGTTTTCCCTTTCCTCCCAGTTGTTCACTTTCCTCCTTGTATCTTTTCCACTTTTATGTCCCCCAATTTTCTCTGTTTCACAGGTGTCTCTCTTTCTTGGTTTTCGAATACTCTTCTATTGCGGTCTTATATCTCCTATTCTGACTACTTTTTGGACTACCTTATCCTCTGCTCTACACAACTTGCTTCTACTTTCCTTTTCCTCACCCTATCTCTTCTTTATTCATCCTTTTACTCTTTATTATACTGCGCTGCTTTTTACCGACTCATTCTTCTTGGCTTTTCAATTCTTTGGGTCTCCTTTGCATCCCCTTTTCTTTCTTTTGTTTTCATCTTCTTCTTCGATATGATATGTCTCTGGCCTATCTTCTCATTTTCTCGGCATCGGTTGCTCCTATTCTCCTTTTCCTTCTCCTCTTCTCTCTTTTCTCATTCTTTCTTTCATTATTATATTGCGCTGTCTTTCATTGACTTTTTTATCCTCCATGGTCTCCTCACTCTTCTGGGTCTCCTTTGTACATCTTTCTCTCTCTTTGTTCTCTCCCTCTTCTTTGAGAGGTTATGTCTCTAAAGGTAATCACATGGAATGTTAAGGGCGTCAACTCCCCTATCAAGCGTCAAAGGATTTTATCTCATCTTTCGCGTTTATATGTGGACATTGCTTTTTTACAAGAAACCCATTTATCTGCCGATGAATCTGTTAAACTGAAAAGAAGTTGGGTGGGCGATGTTTATTATTCTCCTGGGGATGGTAAGCGTAATGGCGTTGCAATCTTATGTCACAAAAATCTTGCTCATTCCCTGCTTGCCCAAGAATCCGATGCTGAAGGCCGATGGATATATACCAAACTTGCTATCAAGAATGTTCCAATTTCTCTCCTAAATGTTTATGCCCCTACCACTGGAGATCCCACTTTCTGGCACTCATTCTCCCAACACATCACCAGATTCATTGATGATAATTTTATTCTAGCAGGAGATTGCAATCAGCCCCTAGATCCCTTTCTCGACAGGAACTCCAGAGCACACTTCGTCCCTAACAAATCTCACAAATCCTTTTCTCAAGCTATTTCCCAACACAAACTCACTGATGCGTGGCGTCTTTGCAATCCAGAACTCCAGGAATTTACCTTTTACTCTCCCTGTCACCACTCCCAATCTCGGATTGATTACATTTTTGTCACCCATCATATTGCCCAAACTCTCACTCATGCAGAAATTGGTCCGATTTTACTTTCTGACCATGCCCCCACACTAGTTCAATTGGATATCCTACCCAAATCAACAGGCCCTAAACGTTGGCGTTTCAACAATTCTCTCCTCCTAGACCCTAAATTTACTGCCTCCTTCACTTCCTTCTCTCACGAATTTTTCTCCCTAAATGATAATTCTCCTGTCCCTAAACACACCATTTGGGATGCCTTTAAAGCGGCGGCAAGAGATTTTATCATTGGCTTTGTTGCTAAAAAACGTAAAGCTGCTCGCGATTTTACCAAGGCTATCCTTTTGGATATCAAGAAATTGGAGCATTCTTATTTCACTTCTCGCTCACAGCAAACTCTAACTGCCCTGGTTAACGCTAAGATGAAGTTTAATAAAAAATCTACGGACAATGCATCCCTGTACTTATTAAAATCCAGTGCCAAGTTCTATGGAGGCAAAAATAAAGCTGGCAAGATCTTAGCCAATTATCTCAAGGTGAAACACAATAAATTAAACATTGAATCAATCTATGACACCGATTTAAATCTCAAACACACAGACGCAGACATTCTCACTGAATTCTCTAGCTTTTATAAGACCTTATATTCTTCTGAAACCCAGCCCTCCTCCCACTCTCTAGACACGTTTTTCTCCTCCATTCAAAAACCATCTCACTTTCCACTTGATCTCTCTCAATTAGAACTTGATATATCCCAACAAGAACTATTCAAAGCGCTTCAATCCCTCCAAAAAGACAAGGCCCCTGGACCCGACGGCTTCACAGTAGAATTTTTTTTGCACTTCTCAAAGCTCCTCCTTCCCCGACTACATTCCCTCATCGGCACCTTTCTTTCCTTAGGTTCCTCCTCCGGCTCTTTCTCGGATGCCTATATTTGCCTCATACCCAAGGAGGGGAAGGATCCTCAACACTGCAAAAACTACAGACCAATCTCTTTGGTTAATATTGATTATCAAATTTTTGCAAAGTCTCTCGCGGCACGTCTTGACCTTCTTCTCCCAGACCTTTTGGGCGAGGAACAGTCGGGCTTTGTCAAGGGCCGTTTCATAACTGATAACACCAGACTCCTCTTCAATATCCTTTCTCAGTCCCGCCTTTTACCCCATCCCCTTGCGGCCATTGCCTTAGATGCCGAAAAGGCGTTTGATAGGGTCGAATGGACTTATCTATTTCACACCCTCCGATGGTTTGGTTTCGGTCCTGTTTTTATATCCTTGATTTCACTTCTTTATTCTAACCCACGCGCAGCAGTCTGTGTTAACGGTCAAATGTCTTCCTTTTTTGATTTAAAAAGAGGAGTTCGCCAAGGCTGTCCATTATCTCCCTTCCTCTTTAACCTAGCATTAGAACCCTTCCTATCCAAGCTCCGTCAAAATCCCTCCATCCATGGTTTCCAACTCTCAGACTCCCACATCAAACTAGCCGCTTATGCGGATGACATCCTGCTATTTGTCTCCAACCCCTCCGTTTCCATTCCTGCTTTTCTCACTGAAGTCCACGCTCACTCCCAAATATCTGGCTACAAACTTAATAATGATAAATGTGAGATCCTCCCCTTGACTAAATTTACGTTCAAACCCGATTTTGCTGCCTCTAATTTTACATGGAAACCCTCCAACATCAAATACCTTGGAATGCATGTCACTCCCACCATCCCAAATACCGTTTCCCTATGCATGACCAAATGCATTCAGAAATTGACAGATCTCACATCCAAGTGGCATCCCCTTTACCTATCCTGGTGGGGTCGCCTCGACACTATTAAAATGATGTTATCTCCCATTGTTCTCTACACCCTCTCCAACATTCCGGTTCCTGTCCCCTCCAAATTTTTCAAAAAGATCAACTCTATTTTAACGTCCTTTCTTTGGAATAAAAAGAAGCCGCGAATGTCTCTAGCACATCTGATTCGTCCTAAGTCGGAAGGTGGGGCCAATTTTCCTGACTTTCCAGCCTACCACAAGGCGTTTCAGTTGAGACAAGCTTCTTTCTGGCTACAAGACTCTGACACCCCTTGTCCTCTATGGACCAAATTTGAACGCCTTCTTCTCTCTCCCTTCTCCTTTGCTGAGTACCTTTCCTTCTCCCGTAAACCCACCTCTATCTCTACTCCGATTCATAAGTTTACCACTAAATTACTCCTCTCCTCTACGCACTCTCCTCCCACTACCATTGCTGATTTCCTTTCTTCTCCCATATGGCATAACACTTCCTTACTCATCCGTAATAGACCCTTTTTCTGGAAAACTTGGCATGCTCGAGGCATACAGTGGATCTCCCAACTTTTTTCTCACTCCTCCTTTTTATCTTTTGACACCCTTCACTCCCTCTATGACTTACCTACTTCCTTTGCACGCAGATATCAATTGCTTAAAAATACAGTTCTAACTAAATACAATGATCTCTCTCAGCCCTGTCCTCCTCCTGCTCCATCCACCACCACTACCGCACTCTATTCCTTCTTACGCACTACACCAAAAGCTACTGCTATTTACAAATATCTCCACACTGGTGTGACTCCGAGACCCAAATCTAAAGTAGAAGAATCTTGGGAGCATGATTTGTCTGTCTCTTGGTCGGTTTCCTTTTGGGACAAAATCTGGACCAAACTTCGCAAATCCTCCAGAGCAGCAACCCTTACTCAGACTTTGTTCTTTATTTACAATAGACTCCTCTACACACCCTCTGACCTTCACAAACGCTTTCCTGCTACTCCCCACACATGCTGGTCTTGCTCGTCACCGCAAGCCAATTTATTTCATATGTTATTTTCATGCACTCATGTTCGTAATTTTTGGATACAGGTTTGGGCTCAACTTAATTTAATTTTTCACACCTCTATCCCCTTTTCTCACACACATGTTTTTATGGGTAGTCTCTCTCCTTGTTGGCATGGCATTGATCTAAAACCTCAGATTGCTGATCTATTACTTGCCGCTGCCTTCCAACAAATTACAGTCAACTGGAAAGACTTCTCCAAAATTTCCTTCAAAGCATGGTGGTTCAATGTATGCCATAACCATAGATTTGACACTGCCCATGTTTCCCCGGCGTGTATGGCTACAAAACGCATGGACTTATGGACTCCCGTCACACTTTATCTGGACTCATGTAGTAAACGCTTGTTCCACCCCTCGCCTCCACAACAGGAAGTTCCTGAACCTCCTTAAATGCCGGATGCATTCCACTTATCCTTCGTTGTACCAATTTTGTTTATTACTCTCCAATGTTCTCATGTATTTCATATTTTATGCTTATCGTATTTTTTCTTTACCCTTTCCCTTTCTCTCATCTTGCACCCAGAGTTATTTTATTATCATGCTTGCATTTGTATGATTGTATTATTCTGCTTAGACTCTTATTCTGATATCTCGCTGTACTTTGTTTTGACACCTGGTTTTCTTTTTTTATTACTATTAATAAAATTTTCTTGAACTTAAAAAAAGAAGACATTTGGCAGTAAATGCGAGGACATGGATGCCGCTCTTGGGTTTGTGTTCAGAACGCTTAGGTGGCACTTGTATCTGTTGCATCTCGGTCATTCGCAAAGGAAATGCTTCAGTGAGGACTGGTGGTCGAAACGGAGAGTGTTGAAAGTAGTAAAATACTTAATTTTCATTTTGGCTTGCATGGGTAGTGAATGTGTCCTGTTTTTGACTGAGGTGAGAGGCAATTCCATGCAGAATGGATTTTACTGTGGCAGGTGTGAAATGTGTGACCTCTAAGATACCAGATTTCCTCCTACTAGACAGCTCATGCGCTGCGTGTTGCAAGGCATTATGTGGCTTACCCAGAACATAAGGGGGCTTAGATCCCGCCCTTTGTTTACTATTGTTTGACTTCCCTGGTCAGTCTCATTAGCCTGCTTCTTATTGGTGTCCCAGCTGGTCAATCTTGTGTTTGTTGCTACCATGGAGTATTGCCTCTTTGCAATCTCTGCCTGGCTGGCATCACTGCTTCTGCTGCATGTCTCGTGTGAAGCACGCCATTAGAGTGCATGTGTTTTTGAGCGGTCTCCCTCGTGTATGCCGCTCTACACGCAGTATGGCTCACCATTGTCCGACTCGTTTTGAAAATGGTGTGGGCCAGCAAGGAGAGCCAGCAAAGGATGGTGATGAGGTGATCATAGTTCTTCAGGTACTGGATGAGACATGCAGCAATGAGATTCTTGAAGGTGAGAAGAGTATGCTCCAAATGACTTGGCATTGAGCGATAGTTGGTGTCTGAAGCCATTAAGGTTCATGTCACCGAGCCAGGTATTGACTACTGTTTGCTCTTTTATTCTTGGCAAGTAGCAGAATTTCTGTCTTTGTGGGGTTGAGCTGGTGCTGGGCTTGGAGGTCTGGATAAGGTGCAGGCTGTGTTAGAGGTGTTGGATGCTTGGAGCAGACCAGAATCTCAAGTGGAGTTGTGCATCTAAATAAGATTTCTTCAAGGACAGTCCATTTGTATCCACGTTTTCAACATTAGGAATAGAACAATAATAAATGTAGTGGAGACCGCACAGCCTCCATTAACAAAAAGATAAAGCACTGGACTTTTTGGAACACCCCCCTGTATGACTGGTTAGCATAACAAGATTACACAAACCAAAGATGCAATGGTGTACAGGGTGGATCAAGGTACTGTATTGTAATACTTGTATAGCGCTTACTACCCCTAAGTGGGGCACTGAAACTATTGCATACATGGGTAGCATGCTACACTATGATGGGTGTGTGCCTGGAAGGGTGTGGTCTTTGTTTTGATCCTCTGTAGGAAGTGCTTCCATGTGATGCGAGATTACCCTGGAGGTGCATTTTTTGTGAAATGGAATGCAGCTCTTCGCAGTGTGATGGTTGGAAGTGTGAGAGAGAGGCACGTGCGCATTTTATTTTCAGTAAGGTGGTAGCTTTGACCAGGCCCCATTATGGTATTTCTTATCTTCTTCATAGTCCAGTTAATGGATTACTGCATGGCGTTGTCCATTCTGAAATCTTTGGTTTCGATTACTTGGCCGAAACGGGCATAGATTAAATAGAGAAATGGTGAAGCAACCTGCTGGGATGGACCTTGCAAATGTCATCCTACATCTGATGGTCATTGTGAGATGTCGAGAAGCAGTTGTAGTACGTTCCCAGTTGTGACCAGCAGAGGTGGACTAAATTGAAATCCTACATTGGCTAGCAGCATGTGGCATATGACTTCATTTATTCAATGCCTGTTCAGTTTGATGGATTATTTATTTGCTGTGGACTGGTACGGTACTGGATGATAAACATGCCTCTTAGCAGTTCTGTAATATGTGAATGTAAGTGTCTGGCAGTAAAAGGGAATTATTATACACCCAGTATAAACTACAAATCGATTGCCCAACCACTGTGTGTTACATTACTATTAGCAAGCTACTTCGGATACCAAGGATAGTACGTTTTTGGTGATTATTGGGATTAGTCTTGCGCTATTAAAGAAAATATGCTTTTACTCCAGTTTCTGTGTGGTAGATTAAATTAATAGGAGGTGTGATCTTTAGGTAGGGGTTTAAATGCGAATTCATGCATTGGTTGGCGGCTTTATTTGAGGGTATACATAAATGTTTATATTTTTAGAATGCAGGGGTATGCATGTATAACTTAAGCAGAGGTTGTGATCCTTGAAATGAGGTGTGGGTAATCTGCTTAGATAATATGGGTTAGGGCAAAACATACATGTGGCTTAAAGTAGGTCGTGCTCAAAGAGGAGGCATGCAGGGGATGGAAAGAAATTGGAGATTTGTTCGAAAGAAAGATGCAGGGTTTTTATGAATGCTGTTGAAATGTTATTAGATAGCATATAAAACTGTATAAGGAAACATATTTGAATGGGTTGCAATACCATTGTTTATCAGGAGAACTCGAGCATGCACATATGTACTACAAGAAACTAGACTTGAAGCGGAAGACATAGGCCACCTAAAGGCTGGCTGGATAAGCAAAGTCATAGGATCACCCGCACAAAATAAAAAGAACGGTGTCATCACAATAGTAAGTAAGAAAGCAAAGCTAGTACTGAAAAACTCGCAGGCGGACACATAGGGCAGATTCGTAGGGATCAGTCTAGCAAGAGGGGATGAACCCATATATGTAGCCAACATCTACGGTCCTAATATTGATGACAAGTCCTTCTGGGACAAGGTCGGAGAGCAGTTAGACACCATACCACTGGGGGAACTCCTCATGGTAGCTGGAGACATGAATCAGGCACTAGACCCAGCCATAGACAGACACCCGCAGAGACTGAGCCAGACATCACAGAGGGAACATTCTGAGGAACCTCTACACAAGACTCAAACTCGGAGACCCATGGCGACTTCAGAACCCAGACGGCAGAGAGTACATGTTCTACTCAACCCCACACAACTCCAATAGCAGAATAGACTATATCCTGATATCAGACACACACTCACCTCAATCAACCAGACAGAAATAGGCACACGAGCCAGCTCAGATCACTCACACATCAGCCTAGTGCTGACAGGCAGACACAACGAAAGGCCAACACGTAGGTGGAGATTTGACGATGACCTACTCAAAAACGTAACAGCCAAGGCAGAAATAGAGACGGCAATAAAAGAATACCTAGCAATTAACAACACCCCGGAAATAGACAGGAACTCCCTGTGGGATGCCCTAAAGGCCACGATCAGAGGCGTAATACTTAACATTAAGGCCAGGCTAAACAGAGAGCGGAACAAAAAGATTTTAGACCTAAAAAAGGAGATAAAAAACCTAGAAACAGGGCACATAGCCAACCTAGAAGACAGGAACACACTCACAACACTAATAACAAGCATTTGCAATGCAATAATTCTCGCATTATTTAAGTTGGAGCTATTAGCATTGTAAATGGCAATTGTTTTTTGCGTTATGCTATAGTTTTTTTTTTACATAAAAAGCTTCATATAAAATATGTTTTATTAAAGTTATTTATGCAGTATCTAAATTTTGTTTGCATAAAACAGTATAATAATATCTTAGTAAAAAAGTCAAATATTTTAATGGAAATTCACCAAATGTTCATTTATGTGTTGGTTTTGAAAATAGCTGAATTAATAGCTTTGTCATTTACAATGCCAATAGTTATAACTCGCAAATGTGACACCTATAGCATTTGTAATGCAACATTTGTATTTACGTGACTTAGATGTATTGATATTACAAATAACAATGGCTTTTAATGTTTTTTAATACTTAATAAAAGTGATTGTAATTTATAATGGCAATAGCTTAAACTTTTGTAAATAACTTTTGTGAAGATTATGTTCAGTGTATTTTATTGTAACAAAATCCAAGAACAGAAGTGAAATATTAACATCTTTTTGTGACATTTGTAATAAAGCTTGAAACATTGAGAGAACATATTTGTGCTGTGGTGGTGCTGAGTGATGCAGTGGTGATGCTGAGTGATGCAGTGGTGATGCTGAGTGATGCAGTGGTGATGCTGAGTGATGCAGTGGTGATGCTGAGTGATGCAGTGGTGATGCTGAGTGATGCAGTGGTGATGCTGAGTGATGCAGTGGTGATGCTGAGTGATGCAGTGGTGGTGCTGAGTGGTGCTATGGTGGTGCTGTGGTGGTGCTGTGGTGGTGCTGAGTGATGTTGTGGTGGTGCTGAGTGGTGCTGTGGTGGTTCTGAGTGATGCTGTGGTGGTTCTGAGTGATGTTGTGGTGGTGCTGAGTGGTGCTGTGGTGGTTCTGAGTGATGCTGTGGTGGTTCTGAGTGATGCTGTGGTGGTTCTGAGTGATGCTGTGGTGGTTCTGAGTGATGCTGTGGTGGTTCTGAGTGATGCTGTGGTGGTTCTGAGTGATGCTGTGGTGGTTCTGACTGATAATGTGGTGGTGCTGAGTGACTGCACTCACTGTCACTCTGCACTCACTGTCACTCTGCACTCACTGTCACTCTGCACTCACTGTCACTCTGCACTCACTGTCACTCTGCACTCACTCTGCACTCACTGTCACTCTGCACTCACTGTCACTCTGCACTCACTGTCACTCTGCACTCACTGTCACTCTGCACTCACTCTGCACTCACTGTCACTCTGCACTCACTGTCACTCTGCTGTCACTCTGCACTCACTGTCACTCTGCACTCACTGTCACTCTGCACTCACTCTCACTCTGCACTCACTGTCACTCTGCACTCACTGTCACTCTGCACTCACTGTCACTCTGCACTCACTGTCACTCTGCACTCACTGTCACTCTGCACTCACTGTCACTCTGCACTCACTGTCACTCTGCACTCACTGTCACTCTGCACTCACTGTCACTCTGCACTCACTGTCACTCTGCACTCACTGTCACTCTGCACTCACTGTCACTCTGCACTCACTGTCACTCTGCACTCACTGTCACTCTGCACTCACTGTCACTCTGCACTCACTGTCACTCTGCACTCACTGTCACTCTGCACTCACTCTCACTCTGCACTCACTCTCACTCTGCACTCACTCTCACTCTGCACTCACTCTCACTCTGCACTCACTCTCACTCTGCACTCACTCTCACTCTGCACTCACTGTCACTCTGCACTCACTGTCACTCTGCACTCACTGTCACTCTGCACTCACTGTCACTCCGCACTCACTGTCACTCCGCACTCACTGTCACTCCGCACTCACTGTCACTCCGCACTCACTGTCACTCCGCACGCACTCTGCACTCACTGTCACTCTGCACTCACTGTCACTCTGCACTCACTGTCACTCTGCACTCACTGTCACTCTGCACTCACTCTCACTCTGCACTCACTGTCACTCTGCACTCACTGTCACTCTGCACTCACTGTCACTCTGCACTCACTGTCACTCTGCACTCACTGTCACTCTGCACTCACTGTCACTCTGCACTCACTGTCACTCTGCACTCACTGTCACTCTGCACTCACTGTCACTCTGCACTCACTGTCACTCTGCACTCACTGTCACTCTGCACTCACTGTCACTCTGCACTCACTGTCACTCTGCACTCACTGTCACTCTGCACTCACTGTCACTCTGCACTCACTGTCACTCTGCACTCACTGTCACTCTGCACTCACTCTCACTCTGCACTCACTCTCACTCTGCACTCACTCTCACTCTGCACTCACTCTCACTCTGCACTCACTCTCACTCTGCACTCACTCTCACTCTGCACTCACTGTCACTCTGCACTCACTGTCACTCTGCACTCACTGTCACTCTGCACTCACTGTCACTCCGCACTCACTGTCACTCCGCACTCACTGTCACTCCGCACTCACTGTCACTCCGCACTCACTGTCACTCCGCACGCACTCTGCACTCACTGTCACTCTGCACTCACTGTCACTCTGCACTCACTGTCACTCTGCACTCACTGTCACTCTGCACTCACTGTCACTCTGCACTCACTGTCACTCCGCACTCACTGTCACTCTGCACTCACTGTCACTCTGCACTCACTGTCACTCTGCACTCACTGTTTCTGCACGCACTCCGCACTCACTGTCACTCTGCACTCACTGTCACTCTGCACTCACTGTCACTCTGCACGCACTCTGCACTCACTGTCACTCTGCACTCACTGTCACTCTGCACTCACTGTCACTCTGCACTCACTGTCACTCTGCACTCACTGTCACTCTGCACTCACTGTCACTCTGCACTCACTGTCACTCTGCACTCACTGTCACTCTGCACTCACTGTCACTCTGCACTCACTGTCACTCTGCACTCACTCTGCACTCACTGTTTCTGCACGCACTCTGCACAACATCTAATTATTTTAGTTCCTAAAATTATCTTGCAGAGTAACCTAAATTGAGGACTGTCAGGAAACGCAAAAAGAGTCTGCAGAAAGAAAACCGTATCCATTACACGAAACATTACCAAAGGTTTGCAACTTTTTCGCTGAGGGGGAATACTAAGGAAATACCAATTTTAGGCCTGAATGTGCTGTTTGTCACGTAGTAATATGTTCCCAATATGTGCTGCTCAACCATGACAGCCAAAACTACTTCTACCATGTCATTTCCGAGGGGAGCCAAATGTGCATCTGTACGCTGTTTGGATCTGGGGGGAACATCATGCCCGCATTCCGAGTCTTTAACGAGCTCCGTGGAGCCCACCTTTTTACACTAAAAATAATGCAGGTGATACAGGTGCAAAACGGAGGTTGGGCAGAAGATCGGCATGTCATTTAATTAATAATTGATGATAATCAAATGCCATGCCGATCTTCTGCCCAACCTCCGTTTAACACCTGTATCACCTGCGTTAGTTTTAGTGTAAGAAGGTGGGTCCACGGAGCTCGTTAAAGAAATCAGACATAAAAAGACAAGGCAAAGCCTTCTCTCTGGCTGCTTTAACAAGCTCCGTGGAGCCCGCTTTTTTACAGTCTGGCTTCTTGGCTTGTGTATCACTGCCGTACTCCTGTTCTCCTGTTCTACTGAACAGGAATCCCTCCCATGCCAGTTCCTTACCTTACTTGCGAAGAGGATCCCACGGTGGGCAGCAATAACGTGCCTCAAACGGTCAGAGGCGAGCTGCATATGCCAGTAATGGCGACTACTACGCCTGTGAAAGCACGACTCGTACGTACGTGCGCTCTTGGGCCAAATAATTTTCCCGGATTATGCAGGCAGCAAGTTTTTTGCGCTGCAGCTGCAATAAGGTCAATTTTCCCAACGTGAGCGCGGCGCCCCTGGCTGCTCATGACGGAGCACCGGGGCGCCGCGGCGCACAGTTTGGGAACCACTGTTCTAAGCATTTTTTATGCAGCGTCGTTTTGCGCCGGCCTGCGACCAGGAAGTCAGGCAGGCCGGGCGGGACAACCGGAAGTAGGAGGGCGGGAGCCTACCCCGCCTCCCACGGAAGAGCCGCGATTGTTTGGCGCACCGGAGCAGGCAGGAGCCTACCCTGCGCCCCGGTGCCGAAGAAGGGAAGAAGAGTCTTGCTGCCGGTGGGAGCCGCTGCACTGAGGATGCCGGTGAGTGGGGGACAACCGGAAGTAGGAGGGCGGGAGCCTACCCCGCCTCCCACGGAAGAGCCGCGATTGTTTGGCGCACCGGAGCAGGCAGGAGCCTACCCTGCGCCCCGGTGCCGAAGAAGGGAAGAAGAGTCTTGCTGCCGGTGGGAGCCGCTGCACTGAGGATGCCGGTGAGTGGGGCGTCGCCTTGTTAGGGGGGGGGCATCTGTGCGCGCGCGGCGGCGGACTGTGTATGTGTGTGAGCGTGCATGTGTGTGTGTATGTGTCCTGGAGTCTGTGTGTATGCGTGTGTGTGACGGGGGGGGGGGGGTTGCCTGTCTGGGTGCCTGCGTGTCTGTGTAAGTGTAAATGCGTGTGCGTGTGTGTGGAGCCGAGAGGAGAGGGGCTGGTGTGTGTGGAGGGGTCTCTGTGTATGCGTGTAGGTGACGGGGGTGTGCCTGTGTATGCGTGTGTATGTGCGCATGCGTGAGTGCTGTGTATGCGTGTGGCTGTGATGTGCGCATGCGTGAATGTTGACGCGCATGCACGCAGCTCAATCCAGCCAGGATAAGCTCGTCACAGTTTCTTGTCCCTCATTCCCCCGTGTCAGACAGCTTTAAGTCTCCAGCCTGGACGCATCCTTCGGATGCGATGTCCAGGCGAGACCTAAAAAGGAAATACGAACTGAACAGAATTCTCAGCGAAAGGGCTGGAACCTGGATAAACAAGTGCAAAGCCATAAACCTATGTATCGCCAATAGAGCAGGGAAGGCACTAGCGTCCTACCTCAAGGGCAAACAAACAGCACTCGATAGCAGCAGTCAGAGATAGCAATAATAAATCCCAGACCGCTAACAAGGAGATACTCAATGCATTTAGAGACTTCTATGAGCAGCTCTACAAAAAAGACACCACCCTAGGCGGCGACGGGGGTAAGGAGCTCCTGGTTCGCATCACTACGCCGGCACTAACTGACACCCAGCGAGAAAAGCTAGAATCAAGCATCACAGGCGAGGAGATAGAAAGAGCTGTAGCCAGCTTCGAAGACAACAAAGCCCCTGGTCCGGACGGTTTCACAGCTAGGTTCTACTAACAATTCCTACTGATACTCAAACCGACGCTAACAAACGTTCTCACAAACTGCGTCAACAACGGAAACATGACACCAACAATGGCAGAAGCCAACATTATAGTTATACCCAAGGAAGGCAAGGATACACAGCATCCCAAAAATTACAGGCCAATCTCACTCATAAACGTAGATTGCAAGATCTATGCGAAAATTCTAGCATCCAGACTAAACGCATACTTGCCAACACTCATACACTGCTCGCAGGTAGGCTACCTTAAAAACAGCACGTCCCATGACAACACTAGACTGCTCCGCCATTTAATAAACCACGCCAGCAGAAGTAACAATGCAGCTGTAACCACGCCTCTAACCAGTGAAGTAGTGTGGCTCACTGGTTAGAGGCGGCAGACCCGAGAGCAGAGGACGGCCCGGGACCAGGGTTCGATTCCCGACGCGGCAGGTTTCTGGACCAGGGTCAGCAGACTCGATAATTCTCTCGCCTCGGTGCCCACTCTGATCAGCGATCACACTCGGCAACTCTGGGCACTAGCTTGCCTCATCTTCACTAACGGCCCCACCAGACCGCCGGGGATGCCTGGTCTCACCCTGGCAATACCCATTAAGGGACCATCTCTCAGGGAAGCCAGGAAGGGTTTCGCAGCGGTCGAAGCGCGGAGGTACCCCTTCGGGAGTGATTCCAGCGCTATATAAGCACACAATTAATTAATGATAGCCTTGGATGCAGAAAAGGCATTTGACAGAGTTTCCTGGCCATTCCTAGACCAGTGCATGCAGAAATTCGGACTGGGACCTAACTACAGGAAAGATGGTCCTGGCCCTATACAAGAGCCCAAAGCACGCGTAGTAGTTAACGGGGGGACATCCGAGCTACTCTGCTTAGAATGCGGCACAAGACAGGGATACCCACTCTCACAGGCCCTTACTCCTAGCAATAGAGCCACTGCTCAATATGATAAGGACAAACATCAACATTGCGGGGATACCAATAGAAGGAGAAACTTTCAAACTAGCTGCCTACGCGGATGACGTCCTAATAACT
The DNA here is from genome assembly GCF_964263255.1 of Lissotriton vulgaris. Taxonomy (NCBI): domain Eukaryota; kingdom Metazoa; phylum Chordata; class Amphibia; order Caudata; family Salamandridae; genus Lissotriton; species Lissotriton vulgaris. The sequence continues at coordinate 1,022,076,276 of NC_141697.1, forward strand.
GAAAACCGGGAGAAGTCAATAAAGGCCCTTATGGACACCATAGAGCAGTATGCACACGTGTCAGGATACAAGCTAAATAGGGAAAAATCAGAATGCAAACCCCTAAATATCCACACCACGAAGACAGTACCAGGCGCATCAGGACTTACGTGGCAAAAAAAGTCCATTAAATACTTAGGCCTCCTTTTCGAGAAAGACCTCAGGTCCACACTAGACCAGAACGAACAAGCAATACTACGGAAAATCAAGGAAAGGATAGAGGGGTGGTCACCCAAATTCACCTCATGGTGGGGGAGGGTGGAGACTGTCAAGATGATGCTCACACCGATAGTAAACTACTTGCTTAACATGCTCCCACTGATCAACACAGCGGACTTACATAAAAAACTGGACAAACTATTCAACACCTTCCTATGGAAGGGGAAGAAACCCAGACTCAGCCTACAAAAGCTTAGACTAGCCAAAGGCCTGGGAGGCCTCAACATAAACTTTAAAACATTCCAAACCGCATGCATAGCGAAGCAAGGACTAAACTGGCTCACCCCTAAACAGGACTACACCCCGGCTTGGCTCTCGCTAGAAAGATGACTATTAAAAAGGCATAGAACCCATTGCCCTACTCACCGCAACCAAACACCCCGCAATTAGACACAACCCCATACTAAGGACCACTAGGAAGGCCCTCCTCAAGATAGACAAACTACTAGAGACAAGCGTCAAGAAGTCCCAGCTAGAGTCAATATGGCACAACCCCAGAATTAAATACAGAGACACAACACTGGACATGCACTCTTGGTACAAACATGGCATCTCCACAGTAAGCCAACTACAACAGCAGGGCTCACATACCACATTCAACACACTCAAAGAAGAACACAAACTTGACAACATCGAACTATACAACTTCCTGAAGATTAAAGTGGCGATCAGCAAGGCAGACCTCCACAAACACACACCCTCAATCCTGCAATACGCGATCAACCTAAACAAACTGGGACACCAGGTAGCACACCTCTATAAAGCCCTAAATACACCACACTTAACAACAAGGTCATGGCATACTGGGAAACTTATAGGCAGGGAGCTTAGCGAGGAAGAAAAAAACCAACCTCTGGACTTAAACGTCAAGAAAGAAAGTAACGACTACCCTAGACCAAACCAAATTCTGGCTGATACACAAAGCATACTGGACCCCGGCCCGCCTAGCTTCCATAGGAATCCGAGAAAGCGATTCCGGTGTGAACTGTAACAAACAAACAGGTGATCTAGCGCACCTCCTATTCCACTGCACCAAGGTCAAGAAGTTCTGGTACACAATAGGCACACTGATAAACGACATAACAGGCGCCCCACTTCAATTTGAGTTCCAGAGCCTGGCCACAGGGTTTATGGCTCCTACAATCAAAACAAAAGAGGACAGGGACCTGATAGACCTGCTACTGACTGCAGCAGTCAAGACAGTGCTGAACAATTGGAAGGACACAGCGAAAGCCACAGTCAAGGCATGGTTCAACTGGGTCACATTTCTAAGGGGAGCAGACACCATAGCGGCCAAACACACACCGCTGACACACAAGTGCGAAATGTGGCTTTCGCTAGACAACTACATGTCCTCACACAAGCCGCCATAGCCACAGCAACAAGCAACACACAGCCACAGGAGCCACAAGAGCTCCAACTGGGTCATAGAATAACAACAAGACACGGCACCAGAACAGCACTCTACCTATTCCTCCCACCCTGTGCTTCTCTACTCTTCTCTCTCTCTTTCTTATCCACTGTAGGAGCTGGAAACCAACAACCGCGCGAGAGATAATCGAACAGTGTCCAGGGGGCGGCCGGAACTGAGCAGCCACAGTCAGAAGTATTGATTACCAATATGCTGGACTTATGTTATTTGTGATTTCCCCCCCCCCCCGCCCAGGGCGTTTTTCTTTTTCCATAGGTCTGTTACTCAAATTTCTCACCATGTATATGTCACGCACCATGTAAATATAATTTCCAATAAAAATTTACTGAAATCAAAAAAAAAAAGTTATAGGAAAATTTATAATTACATCTTCTATGGAAAGTGCAGTTGAACCACAACAGTTATCACCCACAATACTAAAACAATAATAATGCAGCGGTCAGTAATAAGTTGCAACTTCCTACCTATAAAATTCACATAAGATATCTGCTTTGAGAGTTGTCCATCACCAGCACTGTACATCCAAACATCACTAAATGAAGGGGCAAGGAATAACAGAAGGGATCTGTCACACATTACTGCACAATTTTGAAGGCCTTTAATGTACTAGATTTACTGCAGGTCTCAAACAGCTATACAATCGGACCGCTCATGCTTGCTCAACTAATCAGTTGGGATAATATACATTTTTGAAACAGGATCACCCAAAATTCCCTGTTTATCTTATTCTAAAAGTTCATAAGAATGTGTAACCACCCTCCCCCTGCCCCCAACCCATTATAGCAGTGTTAAGAGATATATTTTCAGACCTTTCTAGATACATAAATTCCTTCTAGATACATAAATTCCTCCATGAATCCATTGACCTCAGGCTTTCCCTCATATATATGATTTCTCTGATTTTTAATGTAGAAATGTTGATGTTAGTTGGGAAGAGGATATGCTGCTTATGTCATTAGATGTATCTTTATTGTATACTAGCATATGCCACAATGACAGGCGTAGAGCAGTCAAGCATTTCCTAAGAGTGTGACCCATTACATTTTACAAGCACACTATCATGCTATTAAAGATGATCGAATACTATACTGCCTTACCAAAAATATATCCATATTTAATGAAGAAAGATCCATGCAACTTAGAGGGCCAGTAATGGGCACCTGTTTCGCCCCAAGCTATGCAAATTTGCATATGGGCTGGTAGGAGGAGCAGGCGGTCGTAGGCATAGAGATGGAGAAATGGGTGAGCAACATAATCTGGGTTAATTTTTATAAACTATTTATTTATAATTTGGAAGGGGAGTCTAACGGAAGCATTGATGTTTGTAGGTGAAATTAGCACAAATGATTTGAATTTGACAAGGATGATATGGGATACACAAATTGAGTTCCTGGATGTTTTAATTAGGGTGCATGAACAGAAGTTGGTTACTACGCTTTTCAGGGAACCCACAGCAGGGAAAGTATTCTACAGGCTCAGTTTCAATCCTGTGCCATAAAGAGTATACCATTTGGTAAACTGTATAGAGCTAGCAAAGTGTGTAGTACAGAAACAGAATATTCAAAAAACAGAAAAGGAGATGCGGTTAAGATTTAAAGACAGAGTATATACTAATAAAGTTTTAAAAATGGCTTCTGATAGGGCTAGAAACTGCAGCAAGAAAACGGTCTGGCGCAAAATCAAGAAAAATCAAAAGAAACAGGTCATACCTTTGTAACAACATACAACCTTCCACACTCACAGGTTACACAGGCCCTTAAACAATGTCATTTAGTCAGGAGTGATCCGATTATAAGGCAACATGTACCTAAACGTCTTTTATGTGCTTTAGAAGAGGAAGCTCTATGCAAGAACACTTAGAAGCGATGTGAAAACTGCAGTGGGTAAAGAAAGTTGGTTGACACCAAGAGAGGGTTTCGTGAAATGTAGCAAGATTAAGTAAGGGTTGTAAACACGTTGTAAGCATTATTTCATTTGCTATGTCATTTTGAAAAAATATAAAAATTAGAGAGACTAACTTGCAGAAGTAAGTTTTTAGTATATATATTTGGTGTCTGAAAACTACATAAGTAGCACTACACTAAAGTTTTACACAAAAGAATACTGCAACATCTGAGATCAATAAAGACCAGTGTCACAAGATACCCAGAAGCAAGACATTTTGATAAAGTTCACAATAGAGATGAAATAAAACTGCAATTTAGTGGTATAGCACACATACCTAGAAATATACAGGGCAGAGATAGAGAACAACAATTGAGGAAATTGGAGGCTAAGTTGATTCTATAAATGTACTGTAAAGTGCCTAATGGGTTAAATGTGGATGAATAATTATATACTTTTTTGTAATGTTTAGTACAAGCTTCTGAACCACACACAAGATGCCAATGATTAGTAACGCATTTGCTACACTGCCATGTTGAATAACCTCCAGCCATTTTGTATACCTATGCTATACTAACATGATTGAGTTCTCTTGCCTCTGAAGTACTTAATCAGTCATATGCCTGGTACTGCGGAACAAGAAATCCCGATCTACCTACCTAAGCATCTGAGATACCACTTTTATCTTTGGAAAATGTCTTTTTGAACTAGTCTAGGCACCTACTAACATGGCTTTATAAAGTTTTGGTTTCCGATACATGCATGCATTTTTGATTGCTTATCTGAAGAAAATGTATAAATGTTGAGCAAATTGGAGGCACTTTTTTTGTTAGGCTGAGCCCCGTCTTGAAGAGAAACGGTATCACTTTATTTTTGCTTAATAAACATGTTTTAGACTCTTCTTCTGGGTTCAGAGATATGTTTCTTCTACAACCCTCTCTTGATCAGTTAGGCACTCATCAGAACATTGATTCGGGTAATAAAAAGAGGATTTTAAGGATGCAATCCTAGATAGGATATGACTAGCTGAAATTAAATGAAATGAAATGGTGTATTTACAAAGCGCGGTTGCTGCCCAGGGGCGTCCAAGTGCTAGTATGAGGTGTATTTGCTGAACGGAAGAGGTTCGGCTAGGAGATTAATGGTGGGCATTTAACAGGAAAGTTTTCAGCGGTTTCTGAAACGAGAGGAGGTTGGGGTTGGACCGGAGTTGGAGGGGAAGGGAGTTCCATAGTTTGGCGGCATTGAGGGAGAACATCCTGCCACCAGCTCTTGCTATTTATTCTGGGCACTGAGGCCAGAAAAGACTGACTTGATCTAAGATTTCTGGTGGGGTGGTACTGGGTTATTAATTGGCGCAGCCGATTGCTGGACCTGTGCGCCAAAATACCTGGTGGGGAATACACATCGCCTTGAATGCGATTTTTTGTCATACGGGTAGCCAGTGCAGCTTGTTCAGCCCAGGTTTGGCTGATTGTCTGCGGGACAACTGGAGCAGTGTGCGAGCACTGCAGTTCTGCACTATCTGCAGCTTTCGCAATGTGTATTCCGGGGGACCGAGATACAAGGCCTTACTAAAGTCCAGCCGAGATTGAATCAGGCCCTGGACGGCTACCTGTTTGGTCTCCATAGGCAGGAGAGGGAGGACTTTCCTCAACATCCGAAGAAGACCAAAACAGGTTGCGGACAGTTTCGTGGCCTGAGTGTTAAAGGAGAGAGCTTTGTCCAGCCAGAACCCCAGGCTCTTTATGTTGTCTTTGGGGGCTGGGGGGTTGCCTAGGCAGGGAGGCCAGAGAGAGTTGAAGTGTACCGGAGATGTGGGTCCCAGAAGCATCAGCTCCGTTTTATCCCCATTGAGTTTGAGGGAGGATGTGGTCATCCATCCCTTGACTTCCTCCAAGCATTTCGATAGTCCTGATGAAGATGATTGGCCGCCCTCCTGCGCCAGAGAGACCCCTAGCTGAGTGTCATCCGCGTATGAGATGATTTTAATGCCAAGCGGACGAACAACCTCATCTAGTGGTTTCATATAGATATTAAAAAGCGCAGGGCTTAGGGAAAAGTCCTGAGGGACTCCACAGTTCAATGGCCTGCTTGTTGAGTCGGTATCTCCATCAAAAATCTGGAAAGACCTGCATCAGAGAAGCACAGACTTAGACACTGTATAATGAACATCATTTTTCGAGTACTTCATCAGTCAAGCTTATCATAGGTCTTAAAACTCCGATCATTTATGCAATTTCGGCAACTGGGACCAAAAAGTAAGCAGGCACTGAAAATGTGCATGGAACTTGCACGACAGCACTTTTAAGGATGCAGTTTGTCATTGTGTGTTCTTCTGCCCGCTTGGAGACTGAAATGTTAAATTATAAAATCAATACTTGTTCCATAGCGTTGCAGAGTGTAGAGTTCCTGCCACCATGTATCTAAATAGCTACAACTCAATACTTTTCGTCTGCGAGAAAAGTTAGGCAAAATATTTACAGATGATACCTTCCCAGAAGAGGGACATGTCACCGGAAGTAGAAACTAAAGAATCTGATCATTCTTTTTAGACCAACTGTCTGTTTTTACGATAAGGAGGCTATTTTGAACCATATATGCTTCATATTTTTTTTGTATCAGCATTATATTTAATGGTAAATCTGTGATTTATTAATTCAATTACAAATTTTGTAATATGCTACAGCTGCTGTCAATGCATTCAAACCATGAGCTGTATTTAAGTCTATCTTTCTTTACTCCACCTGTTACAATTCTTTGCTTTCCTTCTTTTCACCCAATTTCCGACTGTTCACTCAATTTCTTACTCTACTGGGCCAGCCCTACTGTGTCTCACTCTGATCTGTCCCAGTATCTCTTATCCTCGAGCTCCAACCTTTTTTACTTGTTTTTTATTCCCCAGATTTTATTATCTCTCTTACCACTGGCCCATTAACTAGTTTATAATCCAAAACTTTATTAAAACATTACCTGCACAAACAAAGTATGCTCCCATTACGAGGTATTTCTCAAAAACAGATTAATTCATCCACAAGTAGATGGTTAAATATATGATACTAAACACTAGAAGTAATGCACCAAATAAATTCTGAGGGTTCAGAGCTCCCAAAGAGAACCGGGGGAGGCTGGTTGCTAGACACCAAAGTACATGCTCACTTGGTAGACGACTGAGGTTCTGCTGCAGTACATCCCCCCCTCCCACCCCCCAATTTTTGCCTGGCTTTTGATGCAACTTTGGCTGTAGAGTACTGGCCTCTGCTGTCCACGTTCCCAGTACCAGGGATCTTTCCCTAAAAACATGACCACAATTGTTACTTATGCCCCCCTGTAAGTCCCTAATAAGTGCCACATTGGGTACCTAGGGACTGGAGGCTGAAAAGGGTCCCTCTAGTTGGTTTGTAAAATAATAAGTACCAGGACACTGAACAGGAGGCCACTGCAGCTTGCACCACCCCTTGCCCAGTCATGGCTGCTAATGGCGGTACCAAAACAACTAAGCATCTCTCTCACCTGCAAGTGTGAGTGTTCAGATTATTCCAGGTCCCCAAAGCCAAATGATTGGCTGGGGAGGCAAGCATTGATATTTTTTAATGCATATTGTATTCCTAAACAACAGTTCTGCTCATCTCTAAATTAGAGTGTCACAAGTGTGGTGATGACAATTAAGTGCTGGTACTGAGCACTAGAAACCATCAGCTCAAATTAAGCACTGCCTGGGATCCTCTCACTAGGACCACGCCCCTTCAGCTGGGAGGCCCCTGTGAGGTAACGAAATGACCACGTTGACATGGCTCACTGCCTGTGTAACATGCCAGCTAGCACTGCGTAAGATATAGGCAAGTCACCCTTCTACTGGCCTTATCAGCGCTAAGGCAGGCTGCACTGTATCCCAGGTGCGGGCATATGTGCATGAACAAAAATGCCCCTACAGTAGGAGTGTCTATTTCAAAATATTTTAAGTGCCAGGGAAGCCACAGAGAGTACATGGGCTGGGGACTTGGCAACTTGAGTTCCACAGCACAATGATGTCTTCACTGAACCCAGGAGGGCTTGGTGCCAAACAGCTCCTTGTAAATAATCCACACTGATGCCAGTGAGAGACTTATTTAAACATGTACTCAGAGGGCACCTCTGGTGCCCCTGAAAACCTACCAACCCTGGTGAGGGCACTGACTGGCTTTAGCACACAGACATGTGTCTGGGCCCCTGGGTAGAAAGCCTCTGTTCTCTGGGACAGAGTTGCCATGCTGTCTCCCAGGGGATGGGCCAGTGCTTGAAGAAGGGCAGCTTCAAAGGCCTGCCGCCTTTGTAATGCGATCCTCAGCCTCTGCTGCTGGCAGCAGATGGCAGCCACTGGTTTACACCCCCACGTTGGATGGGAAAAGTGGCAGGAAATTTCAAAAAGATGGGTGTGCCCACCTCTACCAACCCAAACTCTCAGGTGGGTGGTAGAGAGGTGAAGCACGCATTTCCGTCCCTGCATATTGAGGATGGGGTCCCCTTCATTCAGGGCTAGGGCTAGGTCTAAACCCCCTCCCATAGGAGGGTGGCATAATAGAGGGTGTGGTCACCCCAGGTGTGTGTCCATTGGCCCTACCTGCTACACCCCTAAAACACCTCCTAAATGTAGTATTTAGGTGGCTTCCCCAGACCTGGACCGCAGATCTGCAACAACCTAAGAAGCAAGATGACACCCTGCAGCAGAAGCCAGAAGACAACTGCCTTGGCCTGTCTCCAGCTTAGACAAACCCTGCGACCTATCTTGCAGCACAACCTCCAAAACCCCTGGAGGATTGTTGTCTTCAATAAAGACTCTAATGTCCTGAGGACAGCGAACCTGTCCGAGAAGAACCAAAATCCAAGAACTGCCAAAGGGAGGACAGATCCTGACTGACGTGACTCCCTGCTGCACAAGAACTCCAAGAACCGCTGCAGTTGAGGACCAACACTGGTGCTGACACGACTCACTGTGACCACAGATCTCCCAAAGACCGTAGTGGTAGAGGACTAGCACTTGTGTCGACGCGATCCTGCACACAAAATTCCCTGCAACTTGAAGACCTTCACAACCTCAAATAATCCTCTCGGCTCCCCCACAACCAGAGTTGCCCACAGCTCCAGGCCAGAGAGTCACTACCCCCCTGCTAGTGCCTCTGCCGGTAGCCTCCTGCACTACTGACCCGACCACAATCTCTCCAAGACGATCTGACGGCGGAGGACCTCCATCCAAACAACAGCCATCAACCAAGATGGTAACTGTGTTGGCCGCCTGCTGAAACCTATCCTGCTCCTTGCCTTCGACGACCGCAATGCTTTGGGGAAGGTATTAAAATCTGCACTGTATGGGCGCCCTAGTCCCTTCCAACAGACACTGCCCTCAGTGTGGGTCTGACCACCTGAGGACTGGAACTGTAAGTTGTATATTAGCTTGATACAGGGTTGGATTAGGATTGAAAATCGGCCCACATTTGCATAATCACTCCTCAAATCACTGCTATGGCGTAATCATATGAAAAAAACTTTAGGAGGGGGTTAAAAAAATTACACGCATTAGTTTGCAGTGGTGAAACAAGTTAGGCCACTTCTACTCAGGCTCCCTGCCCCCACTCAGTATGTGCACACATTAATTGGCCGGCCAGCGAGACAAAGGGGGTGACCTGTTGCTAAACGGAGGTAATGAACGCCCATCTGCCTCTAGAAAGGCCACTCAGACACCTACTGGGCCGATGGCTGTATTCGAACAATGGAGACAGCGCCCAAATGGCCACCACAGTCTGCTCAAAAAAGAGGCCCACAGCAGCACTCTGACACCGGCCCCTCGGGCATTGCCCGAATGCCCGCGTTACCAATCCGACGCTGGCTTGATACATCCCTCAATTGATTCCCTCCACAAGAATCTTGAACTATTATAATATAGCACTGTCTATTTTTGAATGTGAAAAGTAGCTTTACTTGAAACTGACTTACCTTATTACGAAGTCTTGGTCTTAAAAATACAAAGCATACTTTTAAAGAATTGGTCTGGATCTCCTTTAGTCGTGTGTCCATTATTAATCATGGGTGTGCAATAAATGCCTTACACTCCTGTGTTAGGGCTAAGGCTGTTTGCACCCACTACCACTAATAGAACTCTATGGGTTTTGCATTGAGGTCTGTACACTTTTTGGGAAGCCCTGGACTCTGTACATGGTATTACCACCTAATGATAATATCATTTACAGAGCCAGCTTCCTACAAAGACCATCATACCACCCACAACTTAAGACAGCAGACTTTATCATATAAAAAGATACATATCAGCAAATAGCTGTAAAACTAAAGACATCTGGGATCATTCTGTGCTTTGGCAGAGCTTCTTAATAAGTAATGCTGTGCATCTTCACTCTGAAAATATATAAATCACACCATCACACGCTACCCTCAGTTTTGCCGGATAACATACGAGCAGCTGATAACACAACTTCATAAACTTGCTTTGAATCAGCTGCAGTCCTGAAGCTTCACCTTCTGAGGTCTGGGAATAGCAAAACAGTGGCCCTATAAAAAGTCACTGATTTAATGTAAATTGCAGCACTTAATATCACTCTTCTCTTGGAAGCATTTTTCAGCTCCAACAAGAGTGTGCCTTCAGCTTTCTATACTTCTTTCGGACTCTTCATGGGTAATCTCTTTACAATGATCACTGGTATATAGGTCCCCTCTCCATAACCCTTATCTCCACATTTAAATTGTCTCTTATCTGGAACATAGGCAATTCACAAAATGTGCACATCGGCAGCTCTTTTTTTAATATATATATTTGAGATTTTCTGATGCAATATAAAAAAAAAGACAGATATAATTTCATTATTACTTAGACAATACATAAAAAAGTCACCATACCTTTTCAGAAAAGTTGATTAGCAGTACATAAACAACATATAACCACCGGTAGATAGTAAAAGCCAAGATGTTAAAATTTCAACAATTGACTTTAGCAATCATTCTTAAGTGAGAAGGCGATCCATTAAAATCTTAAAACTCTCCACTTTTTCAGTGGTGCCCAGATACTTCTGCCCAGTTCCTGAGTTTTTTTGCCTTTTAGTTCGTATAAACAGGACTTTCCCTGGGAGTGATGGGATCAGCAAGTTGGCACATGACTGGCCGGCACCTGCTCCCTAAGCAAGGCTTACACTGGCACTTCAACACTACAAGTACTGGAGACACTGCTCGCATGGCGAAATCAGCATAGCATAATCAGCATAGCATGTCTCTCGTGATTCTAGGAAGCTTGTCGGACATCGCGTATAACGATGAGAGAAGCAATCAGCAGACTACATGCATGGTATTCCAGATAATTGCCCCAGTGAGGTAAGGAAAGTGCGCTGCCCCTACTCTCCTCCCTCCCCGCTACCCTTGAGAGGTTTGCCGTTTTGTCAGGCCTCCACAGTGGTTACCCGGCTTAGCAGCTAGTGGTGGTCTTGATGCCCTCCATCACAACCATCCTTGTAGGAGCTCTACACCATGTCAACAGTCCAGTCAAAGAAGGACCGCTACTTCCGGGACATGCTAATCAAAACTCTGGGACATACAGGAGACAACAAATCATCCATGCAGGATGTGGACCACACCTCTGACTTGATGGGACGAGAACAGCTGGTCTCGCCTAGGCAGCACTTGAGCTGTCTCTTCAAGACATGCTGTATTCATAATATGGGCATGAAGCTCCGCCTATGTGCCACCCAAGCATTTTATTTGCTCCTTGCAGTGTCTTCCAAAATGCTTTTCTTTTTACCTCCCATGAGGACAGCCCCAGTTACGCGTGTCTTTTTCGTCACATTTATTTAGAGATCTTTGACTGCACTATTTTTTTTGGTGTGCCTCCGCTCCTTAATTGTTCTTTTTTTTGGTCCTCATTTGTGCAACATTGTTGGTAAGGAGTTGTCGGTGGTCTCTTCTTTCTTTGTCCTTTGCCTTCACTGCCAATTGGCTGGATGTGTGGGAGTAGGCAGTATCCCTATAGAGCTTTTAAAGAGAGAGGTCCCCTTGTTTCCATTACTCTAACGAAGGATTTTTACGAAAGAGGGTTGAGCTAGCCTTTCTGGCTACTCTTTCAGGCCTTCACCTGAATTAACATTGCTCACACAATCATTGGACAGTGGATAAAGAGAACTGTGCCAGCTATTCAGTTGAAGCATTATCAGTAGAAATACCGAAGTAACTATCTAAGATTGTCTTAAATGATAGTTTTCCTATATCTCCCAAAATTTGTACTTCTTACTAGGTGTTTTCCTTTTATCCAATTTGTATATTTTCAATACAGTTGCCAGCCATTCTCTGTGAAGAGGTGGTACAGGGCTTACCCATTTCACACATCTCTCTCTCTCCTGGCTAATAATATCAAAAGAAATAACAGATTTACATGTGTTTTGGACAGTTTTTCTATGACATTTGAACCCATTACCCCAAAAATAACTAGGTCAATACTTACATTCAGATGTCTTCCCAATACCTTATCTAGTGTCTTACCCACATCATTCCAAAAACCATCGAGAAGGGGGCACTGCGAAACATATGCAGGTCGTCAGCCTTTTCCAAACCGCATTTTGGGCAGTTCTTCACCATTGTCTTGTTGAACTTGGAAAGCTTTTTAAGGTCCAGTATACTCTATGGGAGGTAAATAGATGGTTCCTCTTTAAGGCGGCGGATGTTACAATTGACCAGCATTTGCTCATAGATACTTGCCAGAGGTTCTTTATATCCAGCGTTGGCAGATCTTTCCCCCATATTCTCTCTGGAATTAGAAATTCTTCCTCCCCTGCTACAATTAGGGCCCAGTACCAATAGGAGATTTCCTTTTGGAAAGCTTCCTTTTTCAGCATCGCATTTTCCAGAGTTATGTTCCCTTCCTGACTTCTTTTAGCGATTTCGCCCAACTTGAAAGCGGATAGTATTTAAATTTTGCTAGGGAAGCATTTGTTGTTAAAGATAGTATCTCCCAGTCCTTTATTTTGTTCCGAGACAAGAGTTGTTCCCACTCTGTTATTCCTGCTGTTTTTAAAGGAAGTGCTAGCCTATCTTTAAGACATTCCGGAGTGCCAGGAGATTCCCATATTGGGGCCAGATCGTTGTAGTAAGGAATGTTCAGAGTGAAAAAGACCAAATGAAACTTGTGAGTTCTCCCTGGATTTTCTTTATTGTTTCCCTCTTAAATTCCAACAGGATAGCGCCAAAAGCAAAGGTAAATTTCGGTCTAATTGACATTTTTACTATGTTTGACTTGCCCAGTAATGTCAATAGCAGGCCACTCCACACTTTTAATAACTTTTTTACTTCCCTAAATTCTATGCATATGGGTTTGTGCTACTTTATCCAAGACTTCGACAATATCTATACCTAGATATCTGATTTTATCTTTGGTGTATGGGCTCTTTGTATGTTCGTTCCAGCTCATGGTTTCTATTTTGACTTTGTTGATTTGGTAGCCAGAAATTCTTCCAAAGCTGATCAGGGTCTCTTCTAATGTGTTAAGGGATCCGCTCAAGTTGTTAGTGAAGATCATTAAGTCGTCTGCGTAAAGAGCTACTTTCTTGACCCAGCCTTGAAAGGAAAAAGGGGATATTAATGGTTGTTTTCTGAGACTTTCTGCCACTGGTTCAATATAAAAGTTAAAAAGTAAAGGGGAAAGAGGACATCCCTGTCTTGTACCCCTTTTTATCTGAATGTTCTCAGTGAGGCTGCCATTAATTAAAATTTTCGCCCTAGGACAACTATAGATCTTTTCCACCATGTTTTGGATGTTTGTCCCCAAATTAAATTTCTTTAGTACTTCGTTCAGATAGATCCGGTTGACTCTATAGAACGCTTTGGCTGCGTCGATGGTTATTATTGAGAGGGGGGGGGGGGGGTTTCTCATTAACAGCTATGTCTATAGCCCCAATCAGTTCTTGCGTTAAGTCTTGTAGATGTCTTCCTGCTATGAATCCCTTTTGGTTATCATTTATTAAAGACCCTGCTATTTTTCCCAATCTCTTTGCCATAATTTGCGTGAAGATCTTATAATCGCAGTTCAAGATGGAGATTGGACGGTAAGATTAGCTTTTTTGGGGATTTTTGCAAGGTTTTAAAAGGATGGGGATTGTGGCGTCGTTCCAAGATTCTGGGGGGGGGGGGGGGATCACCTTTTTTAAAGAATATTTTATTGAGTAACGCTGTTAGAGGAGACACCAGTAACTCTTAGTTTTATGTAAAACTAATTCAGGATGTAGTCCGGGCCAGCAGCCTTACCCCTCTTAAGATTCTTTATAACTTCTTCTACTTCTTTGGTTGTTATTTCAGCATTTAAAATCTCTCTTACCTCAGCTGGTAAGGAAGGAAGGTTCTGGTCATTCAGAAAGTGTTTTATCTCCTCAATTTCGGGGTTACAGTCTTCCCTGTAGAGATCTGAAAAGAAGGCGGAAAACTCTTGTTTTATTACACACTCCTCTGAGCCGTTGTGTGTGGCATCACGAGGGTCAATGCTAGCAATGTTTTTCCTGGACTGATCGGTCTTGGTTTGCCGTGCCAGCATCTTTCCACAACCTTCCCCATACTCGTAGTGGGCAAGCTTACTAGCTTCCCATTTCTCGCTAACTCGTTCTTCCAATATTTGTTATTTTTTCTTTGTACTTCAGTCTATCAACCTCCAAACTTTCTCTGCTGGAGGAGGATGTTTCCGCAGCTATCTGTAGATCGAGAGACTTGATATTATTTTCCAGATCATAAATCATTTGTTTAATTCATTTTGTTTTATATGCTGCCAGACTAAGGATTTCCCCCCTAATTACTGCTTTATACGCGTCCCAGGTGGTCTGCACTGAGGCGCCTTCCTTATTATCCTCGAAGTAGAACCCTGTCTCTTCTTTGAGCTGATAAACAATCTGAGGGTCTGAAAGGATTGTGCGATACATAGTCCATCTTGAACCTTCGATACTATCTTTTAGTTGAAAAGTGATCTGGACTGCTGAGTGGTCCAAGAGATGAGCTGGAATATGTATTACCTTAAGCGTGTTTTCGACTAACCCTTGGTCCACCAGGAAGTAGTCTATTCTTGATTGTTAAGTTATTTTGTTGGTTTTCCCCCCCTTTCACTTTCCAGATGTCAGCTAGACTCAGGTCCCTTCTACACGGCCCTAACTTTTCCCTTTTATTCAGTAGGCTTGTTTGTCTTCCTTGGAGGAAACGATCCACTTCCGGGTCGAGAATAATATTAAAATCTCCCCCTAGTATTATTGGGGACGTAACCGAGATTAATTGTGAATATAAAGTTTGTAAGGGGGCTGGATCATCCGTGTTTGGATCATAGTAGCCTGCCACTGTAAAAACAACGCCCAGTATTCTTACTTTAGCCAATGCCCACCTTCCCTTTGAATCCGTTTCCGCTGACTCCACCTTTGCTTTTAACGATTTTTTAAAAAGGATGGCAACCCCCTTAACAACACAATCTTGATCTGTGCATATATATGTATTGTTCCAGTGAAGTTTTTTTATAATCTCCTCCCACTCTTTTTTAACAAAGGGTTTCTTGGAGAATTATGATTTCACTATGTATTGTTTTCAAATACTCCAATATTCTCGTCCGCCTACTCTTGGTTCGTAACCCGTTGACATTCCAGGAGGTTATTTTAACATAATTTAGGCCTTTTTTCATTTGTCTCCCTTTTTCCTTCTGTCAGCCCCCGATTTCCTCCTTTTTCCTTATATCTTGTGTGATGCGGAGGACATATTTTTGTTTTTTTTCCCCTAACTTGCTCCAATCTCCCGTGCATATTTATTTTCTGCCTTTTTTTCTTTTTTGTATTGTGCATGTTTAAAACATTCTCCTCCCTGGAGAAGCCTCCCCTTTTCTTCTTGGGGTTTGTTGATAGCCCACTTTGAGCTCCGTGTTTACTTATTTACCATACTTTATTGAGCATACTCTGCTTATTCTTATTCTTTCCAGTAGAGATTATTATTACTGCGTCTGATCTCGTGTTTGATCACGCATTTGTTCTAGGAAGGTTTCCACCTCTTTCGGGTCCCTGATGTTACACATTTTATTCCTCCACATGATCCTGAGGGAGGCCGGGAATTTCATTTGGATTGTGGCTCCGAGGGCTTTTAGCTCTGGCATCATCTGCCCCAGCTCCCACTGCCTGTCCTGTGTTGCTTTTGCAATATCCGAACATATTCTGAAGGACCAGTCATCCTTGTTGTGTAACCCAGTTTTTAAGGTCTCGCTTAGGATTCTTGCTTTGAGAGAATATGTTCTGAAATTAATCAGTATTTTTCTCAGATTTTTTCTCTTTATTTTTCTCAAATGGGTCTCTATGCACCCGCTAGATATCCTCTTCTATACCCAGGTCTTTACTCCAAGGAAAGTATTCCTCTAGAAGTGTGACAATAAATTTCTTCATGTCCGTGCCTTTTCGTCCTTCCGGTACATTTAAAACTCTTAGATTACTTCTTCTGGATTGATTTTCCAAAGCCTCGAGCTCATCGTTGATGGTTTTTGTCTTTTGCCCTCAGGGTTCTGATTTCTTTTTGGGTTGATTCTACTTTCCTGCTTAGTGAGTCTACTGCTGCCTCAATTGCTGTTACTCTTTCTCCCAGGGCATTTAATTTTGTGTCTAGTAGTTCGCAAGCATCTTGGATTTCGTTTTGGTTCCCTTCTGAGATTACAAATCTAGACCTCATTTCATCTAGCATTTTCTCAAAGAAGGCTTCGGTGGAGTTTTTCATTTGGCTTTGGGTTTGTATCTGGGTTTGGTTCTGGGCTGGGCTTTGACTAGGGCCGTCTGCCTGACCTGCTGAACCTGCAGGGGGGCTGGAGGAAGTGGGGGTAGGAGCGGGCACCTGGGGGACCTCCATCCTTTTTTGTTCTGCGCGTAACGGCTTACTCTGTGGTTTTTGTTCTCGTTGTTTTTCCTGGCCTTGGCCCTGTTCCTGTATTTTAAAGAAAGATCTTAAGGAGTGAGTTATCTTGATCTTTGTGCCGTCAGCCCCTTCCCCTATGTCCACTTTTTCCCCTGATTGTTTTGTCTTTTTGCTTGCCCTTGCTTGAATTTTAGGGGTGTTCTTGTTTTTTCTTTTTGCAGTGCGAGGGACAACGGGTTGCCTTATCTCTGGGGGTTGATTAGTTTTAAAAAACAGCCTGTTTCTTAAGCAATAAGTGGATCGCCCCTTAAATTCTGAGCCTTGGCTTAATTCTTCCTCTACGGCTTGGATCACCTTGGCAGAGGGAGCTGTATCCGTCTTTTCTATGTTCCCATCTGATATCTCAACCCCTTCCTTAGTAAGTGTACTAGAGGCTGCTTCAAAACTGATAGTTTGTTGCTTGTGGCACCCACTTCTCACTGCTATTGGTGTTGCTGCTGCTTTTTCCTTAACTCCCTCCATCCTTCGACCTTTTTCCCAGCTTACCCGGTTCATGTGCTGAGTTTGAGGGTCCCTGGAAAACGTATCTGTCTCCGTGGTCCGTATGTTACTGTCGGGCCCGTTCTTGTGGCTAAGCTGGTACACATCCCCTCAGACCTGCGTAGGTCTCAGAACTACTTACCCTTGTTCCGTGGCTGCTGCAGGTTCTGACGCTTCCTCCTTTGCCCCGGAAGAAGACCGCTATTCTGCCTGCAGCCCTACTGCGGTTTCCTCGAGCTGCAGATGCCACCTCCCACCAGCCAGCGTATGCCTGGTGTGCCGAGCAGCTTTGGATATATCCAGGAAGCACAGAATTCTTCAGTCCAAATACCTCAGGTAAGTCCTCGTTTTCGGTGCTGCGAGTAATTTTAGGCATTCCCACATGGGCCAAATAACGGAAGCAGAGGGACAGGGTCAAATTTCGGGATCCGAGTATTTTCGCTGCACTTTCCACATTTCTTCTTTTATGCTCCGGCTGGGTGAACGGGACAGAGATAGGACCCCATCGAGGCAGCAAATCTCACTAGGGTTGAGTTCATGTGCATTTTCCTATTGTCGGCAGAGTATCCTCATCGTTTCTAGCGGTCTTCTGATCCGGAGAAAACACGGAGCTCCCGAACGGGCTCACTGACCAGCCGCCATCTTCTCCTGCAGAGTCGCCTTACAAGACCGCCAGGGCGGGCGCTGGATCCGGCATTACCCTGAGCCACAGCCGGTCTATCCTGAGCCAGCGGCGGGCCCCTGCAGCAGTTCCGGAACCTGCAGCAGGTGCACGAGGATGACAAAGCCCGGATGCTGCCCTTAATTGTTCTTTTAACTTCGATTCTGACAGCTTCATTTGCCATACCACTCCCACAATAGTGCTTGACCACCTCTCATAGGTCGCTGTTCTGTTTACTAAGTTTCTGGCAGTGGCTGCGCCATTTTTTAATTTTACAATTTAAAGACTGAAAGTCTTTGATTTTTAAAGCGCCCCATGCCACGCTTTCACTTAAACAATGGTGGCCGCGTACCTTTCTTTATTCGCGCTTCGCTGTATTCAGGTTAGCAAACAAAGTCTGTTTATTAAAGCGTCACATTTGGCGATTTCATTTAAACAATGGCAGCCGTACAAATTTGTTGATGCGTGGGTCGCCGTAGAAATATTGTAAAAACATACTAGTCACTTCACAGGCGTCAAGCGCTTAAATTTTACATGCACGGTGGCCAATTTCATATTTGAAACACGGGGCTGCGCTTTGTTTGAGCAAGGCAAGAGGCGAAGCGTCATCTCTCTGCAGCCCTATGAGAAGTTCGACGGGAGCTGGAATAGGTCGGCGACAGGGTGTCTGCTATGGAACACAGCGAGACTGGAGGAGACGAGATCAAATGGTTACAAGTGGCCCTGCGCCTGAAGCAACAATAGTCTACATACAAGCTAATGCCGAGGACTAAGAAAACCGCTTGAAGCAGTCCTGACTCAGGCAGAAGGATCTGAACTCCAAGAATATGTAGGGGCCTGTTTCACCAAATAGTACAATTGTTAGAGGCCACAGACCTCAAACTTGAACAAGCAACTGCCTGGGAACATCAAGACCGGGTAATACTGCTCCCTGCTGATATTCTAATCTGTGTGCATGACTACCAGGTGAAAGAATATTCTCCGCAAAGCCCGGGAGATGCATCAGATTCACTTCCGGAGCCACACCCCAGTGTAGTAGTATAGTACCAAGACTTGCTCGCAATAACTCCAGAAACGCTGAGAGTTCTGCCCCATTACAGCTCACCACTGTGAGGCCGGCATACCATACTCCAGGAGCAACCCCTTCCGGATCATATTTTGTCATAGTGGAAAACTGCCCCAGTTACGATGGTTCAAAGGCCTGCAAAATACTTGACATTACGGCCCCCGACACGAATGACGGTCGCAACGACTCGACAGACAGACAGAAAGAAACGTAAAAAAACTTCTGAGGCAATGTACCAGGGGTCCCCCTACTGGAGTTAAACCGGATCTTGGAACTTTGGCCAAAGAAAGACAATCATAGCTCCAAACACTGGCGTGAGACGCAGAGATGCCAGTGGGGTCCTGATAATGAGGAATTCCTTTACGACACCTCTGCTTTCTCAGGCAGGAGGGCATTGGGGACGGAGGTTGGACTGAATCACAATGCAGGCAGCCTTGAGACCCACCCTCCCGTTACAGTGCTCTAACCAAGCTGGGGGCTTTACACCCCAGGGTCTCCACTGGCTAGCAGACTGCAGACTGACTGATGTTTGGAGCGTATTGCACCCTGCTACAAGGGACTACACTTACTACACTGCAGTGCACAAAACCTATGTCCGAATCGATTATTTTTTAGCAACCTCTGCTCTCAAGACTTTAGTGACGACTCCATGATTGCCCCTTGATGACTCTCGGACCACGCAACTGTAACAAACACCATACGCATCAGCACTAAACAGACAAACACTCCACGCTGGCACCTCAGAGATTCGCTACTCCAGTCCCCCTCCATGGTTACCACTATACAGAAGAAAATTGATTATCTACAGACCAATGGCACTGCGCAGGAAGCCCGATCCTCTCTTTGAGAAGCCCTGAAGCCCTGGTGGTCAGAGGGAATTTATTGCTATATCTGCCTCAGAAAACCATCTCAGGAAGGAGAAGCAGAAGGCTGTTGAAACGAAAGTCTTCAAACTGGAGGCAATTCATAAACGCACTAGGGCTCAACGAGTGTGGAGAGAGGTAGAGCGAGCGGAGTTGCTTCTTAAGTGACTAGACTTAGACAGGACAGAATAAGCCCTCATCCGCCTGAGAGACAAGTTTTAATTGGGTAGCACTAGCAACTGATGTGGGAGACTGTTGGCCCACCGCTTATGGGCTAAGATAGTCTGTGTCCATTGGGATGATCCGCCCGACTCAGACTACAGAAGCACACTCAGACCCTCCGATCACTGACACTTTTCAAACTTTCTACAAATCTCTATTCACAGAATCCACAGGGGCCTCTGCCAACCCCTCTGACTATCTGTCTTCCTATCCTCCAACTCTGCTCCCTCCAAAATCGGCTGACTCTAGATACATCTCCAAGTATGGAAGAAGTGGTCTCTGCCATCGTCTGCCTCAAGCTCATGAAGTCCCCGGGTCCTGACAGCTTCCCTCCTAAATTTTACTAAACCTTCTGCCAAGAACTAGCCCCAAGCCGCATACAACTTTTTAACTCTTTTGCCTCCATGGGTTCCCTTACAGATTCAATGCTAGAAGCCTCCATAACGGTCATCCTTAAGTCTGGCAAAGACCAGGCACTTCACGGGTCATACAGACCCGACACACTGCAGGTCATAGAGACCCATATCCCTCCTGAATCTTAGCACCAAACTATTCACAAGGATTTTAGAACACAGATTGAACCTATTCATGCCGGGACAGACTTCCCCAAAGCAGACGGGCTTCATACCGGGGCATCAATGGGGGGGGAAACACCAGACGTATCTACCATCTGTTTGACAAAGTGTCAAGGATGCAACAGGAGGCCCTTTTGCTCTCAATCAACGCTGAGAAGGCGTTCGACAGAGTTTAATGGCCATTCCTTTTTAGAACTCTGGAACTATATTGGCTTTGGTACTCGATTTCTGAGATGAGTCTGAAGCATTTACAGCTCCCATAGGGCTACGGTCTGCGTTAACAGGCTTTCTTCCTTGCCCTTGCCAGTCTGCTGGGGCACGCAGCAGGTCTGCACCCGGTCCCCCTTCCTTTTTGCTCTGTAAATGAAGCCCCTAGACCAACATATATGTGCTCAATTGGACAGCTCAGGAATCCATTTAGGAAGTGAACATTTAATCAGCCTCTACGCTGATGACATAATCCTGACTGTCGCAGACCCCATGACCTCTCCATGCTCTGGTCGCAGAGCTTCAAACTTGTGGCACCTTTTTCAACTTCAGGGTCAACATGCAAAAATCGCAAATCCTAAATCTCTCGTTCTCGTCCGCAATGA
Source organism: Lissotriton vulgaris (assembly GCF_964263255.1). Classification (NCBI taxonomy): domain Eukaryota; kingdom Metazoa; phylum Chordata; class Amphibia; order Caudata; family Salamandridae; genus Lissotriton; species Lissotriton vulgaris. Next base: position 1,022,097,246 of record NC_141697.1, read on the forward strand.
AGCTATATTGCGTACTCAATTCCTATTTGAGCTGGCCTCGTACTCTATTCCCTACCTCGGGATCCAACTGGCGAACTCTATCACTGAAACCATCACCCTTACCTACAACACCATGACCAGACAAATTAAGGTAGACTTAGGCAGCATTGCAGCCATAAATATTAACATTCTACCGCGTACTCTAGATCTTTTCCAGGCTCTACCACTGACTCCACCCAAGTATGCACTCCCATCACTACAGGCAGAAATTAACAGGTTTATTGCGGTAGCAGGGATGGTGGGGGCAAACCCGCCTACACAAACATCTCATCTATGCACTATGCACAAAGATGGCCTCGTCGTGACATCCCTCCAGCGGTATTATCAGGCGTCGAAATTACGGTTCTAGTGGAATGGACCAGACCACTCTAGGAAAAGCACTGGTGTTCCATGGACCAGGTGGTGGCTGACTCCCACATCTGGAAGGAACCATGGCCCCCCAAGAGGCACAGAGCTTGGGGACTCTATTCTTACCCTGTTATGAGCTCTATTCATGTATAGGTCACTTCAGCAGTGAAGTCGGGGTTGACAGCCGTTCCTTCCTAATGACACAAATTTTTCATAACTCAGACTTCTCCCCAGAGCTCCACATTGAGCGGTTCTGGCGCTGGCACGTGGAGGGCTGTAAACAGATAGGATGTCTGTTTGACCCTCAAGGGATAATTCCCTTTGATCAGCTCAAGGCAGACTATGGCCCCAGAGGAGGTATATCGCTTCCAATACCTCCAAGTCTGCTATTGGGTGCTGCACCCCTCCATTAGGCCTCATGCACAGAGGCCCCTATTTTCCTACGAAAAATAGTTAGCTAGCAAGGACAACGACAGACGTCTAATTCAAGAACTGTATGCCATTCTTGCCGGGGGGACCCATCACCCACACACCTCGGCAGAGAAGGTGGGAAGCAGAGATTGGCAGGTCATTCTTTGATACGGAATGTGCAGACATTTGCTACAGAGCACGCCACAACACACATCTCAAGCACTGAGTCAGCCTTAAAGATAGTATACTACTGGTACCTGAACTCGGCCAGATTCAGCACTTGGCATTCTGTGTAATCTAAGAGTGCTGAAGGGGCTGCGGAGGGACAAGCTCTATTCTTCCTCTGTTGTGGCATTATCCCAATTTACACATTTTTGGGAACAGGTCTTGGACAATATTGACCATGCATTCAGAACTCCATTCCTACGTTCCCAGTTTACACAATCCTTGTGCTCTCTAACTCCCTGACGTTTCCCTATAATTCCTGCAGCTGAAAACACATGCACTGGAGCTAGGGGCAGCACACCAAGTAATACTCGGTTTTTGAGGAACTGCTAAAATTCTGCAATACAAGGCTTGGTTGCACAAACTATTGTCCAATCTAGGAATGGAGTAAATATCACTTACATTAGATCAGAGACTATAACACAGAATGGGCTCCCTTCATTTGCATCCTATCCACAGGATTCTACAAACTGACCTGCCTCACCTCTTGAATCTACTCCCCATTTCTGACACATCAGCGCCTTATACCGCTACTTGATTTCCCTTAGATACCAGCTCTACCACTCACCAACCCTAGACATGACTGATCCTTAACACCTTTCACTTAGTCTCAGATTCGGAAGTGTAAGCAAAGGGGGGGGGGCGTTGTTTTTAGAGGTTTGTTAAATATGGCTGCTTGTTTCTGCACTGCTACTGACCCAAGAGCTGCAGGTAAAAGCTTGTACATTTTCCTTCTCAACGGCAGTGCGCTGCGGGCCCTTTAGGGTTGTAGGCACCTGCCTGTGTCTCGTCTTGCAACTTTAATAATAAAAAGAAATAAACCATAAAATGAACTCAGGGAAAATAATTTGTTGCGCGATTAAATATAGGTCTGTAACACAAAAGCACTGCAAACATGTAATCTGACCATTTTATGAATATCTGAGAACAAGGCACAATCCTTTTATGGTAATAATTTTTGTTGTGGTTCTTAATAGCAGGGTATTTTTATAAGTTTTTTAACAGTATGGCATTGTATAGGATTATTTTAGTTATATTGCTTTTGTTTTCTTCAAGCATATTTTTGTAGCTAATTTTAAAAAAACTCAACAAAAAATATTCACTTACTACTCTTTAGGTCCTCAATACAACTGTTCTTTCCCTACCTCTTCATAACGTAAGTCAAGCTGAGTTGGCTCGAACCAAATGTCTGAATGCCCACTGTCCCGAGTGGATGAGGAGTCAAAATAAAGCTGAGCAAAGCATCAGACACACCGACACTATCCCCAAACTAAAACAGTTTTAAAAGGCGAAGTCTGACAAAAGGAGGATAAGTAAATGAATGGTATCTAAAAACGTGCTTTACTGTTGTGTGCAAATCTGTTGGAAGCTGAGCTACAACGTACATAATTACAATGGGCTACCCATACTTATTGAAAACATTGTACTAATTTAGAACAGGGAAAAAACACTGTCCTTTGTTAGTAAAACAGTGTGCAAGAAGAAGATATTGATAAAGAGGTTAAACTGCACAATATGAAACTAGGAAAATCTAGATTCAAGTTCTTACCCCATTTGAAGTTGTGTGACCTTAGGCAACCTCAACTTTGCTTCACTGTGACTTGTTTTGACTGTGTGTCAGGTATGAGAACACTTACGCAATTCAGTTCTGAACTTGAAGTGGAAAAATAGAAGTGCAGATACCATATACCAGAGCACCTATTTGTTTCTGAGAATGAGATGGTTCTCATCAATTAAAAAGTATTACACCTGTTTTGAGAAAATGCAGGTACACTCCATCTCAAAATATGAAGTTCAGGTACTCAGTACTTGACAGCAAAAGGCCCATTTAAATCACTGATGCAGTTGTGTATAGTATAAAAAGAAAACATTGTGTATGATTTACAAGATAATGTAGCTTGGCAAATAACAATATTAGCCATGTATAGAGTTCCCGAAACAAACGAACACTCCTTGGTTTATTTGTGACAGTGATAGGACATGGGAGGAGCGAGGTATGTTCACGTTTAAAAAAAAAATCAATTTTTAAACAGCTAGCAAAGCAATGATATCATAGTATGCATTAAAGTTAAACACAAGCATTCAAGAAAAACAAGTTTCATTTCAAAGAGTTTATCATATTTTTCCAAGGTGTTGACTGTATCTTTTACATGCCAAGTATTTTTATGGCTTGACTCATGTTTTGGCTCTTACGGCCAAGCCAGATCTCTGCTTAAGAATGTGCTGGCTTGCCCGTGTCTATTCCTTGACCCACATACATACCTTTATATTCTATCCCCTTTTCTCGCGGCAGTCTTCCTGTCTCTTCCCATAGCCAACCTTCCCCAAAACCAACAATATGTACAAAGTCATGAATTAACAACAGTGCGATGGTATGAACAGCATACATAGTAGGTTGAAAAATCTTCAGTAATCACCACAAATTATATCAACCACTTGAATTTAAGCTTACCTTATCTCTCACGCATCTTTCTATATCCATAACACCGTAAAGTGGTCAGACTGAACAGGCTACTAGGGCACCGCTTTTGTTCACTCTCCAACGGCAGCAAAACGTTTCCCACCTAGGCTCACAACAAGTACAACAAACACCCTTACAGTTAACCGCTCTCCCCACCATAGCGATAGGGAATAAGGCGCCTCGCAACGGACCCCGAAGGGGTACACAACTGCAACGACGAGATAATAAAACCCCTCTTACCTGTCAAGCCAAAAGGTCCAGGGAGAGTGCAAAGGGACCCCGGGCTCAGAATCCTGGTGGTTGATACTGATGTTGTCCAACTCTTTGTGGTTGATGCGCCGGGTCTCCTCGGAGCGCACAGGAGGGTTACGGTCGGCTGGCAGAGCCATACTCGGTATATCTCGGTGGGGAAGAAGGGGAAGCAATAGCGACGGTGCTGACAGTGAAAGCGGGCTCTCAGCCGCCAGCCTCAGGCGGTTGAAATAGAAAAAGGACGACCCGACAGGACAGTCTCACAATAGCGCGCAAGCTGCCGTTTCTACCGTGGAAGTTCTCGCTAGTACAACTTTTTACGTGTCTTCTTCACAACAAACTGGGCCTTTTTGTACTGGGCCATTACATACAATATGTATTGCAATTAAAATGCTAATAAACAATAGCAAGAATATTGTACTTTTTAATTTAGTGTCGAAATTGTTTATAGCATTGTCAAGTATGTTTACACTACTATTGCTGCTTTAGTTTTATCAGTATTTGCCATGTTTTTTTTCTAGATTTGACTAAGTGCAATCACTTTCCCACTTTGACCATTCACCAGTTGATGTAACCATACTGCATTGAGAAAAAAAATAGGACAGTCAAAATGTCAGCCATGATAGCGAACACCAGACAGTAATCCGTAGAGGCGCTTGCCTTCATTGTCCTTCTCTATTTTCTGCTGCTCTCCTTTCCCAAGTTGGGGTCGCTGACTCATTGACCTTACCCGCAACCCTCTTGATGGTTCCAACGCCTGCGTCACGAGTACAGCACCTGTCGTCATCTCATAGTGCTCCAATGGGCGGATTGCCCCAGAGCAAGAAAGTGCTTTGTTATTTGCAGCCATAGAAACAAAACGGTGAAATGCATGAACGCAGACGGACATCTTTGAATAGGAAGTGGCCTACCTTACTGAACCTTCAGTTACATGTAGAAATACCTCCAATTATTCTTGTGTTTCCTGATTCTGATTTATTTGTAATCGATATATATTTGATGTATATGTGTATATAAACATTCACATTAGAGGAGGGAAAGCCAACTAATGAATGGAAAGCTGAACCAGAGCACGGCCAATGGTCTGGCTCATCTCTTATTTATTTATTTATTTATGCGATTTTTCTGTAGCGCGAACTTTACCCGAAGGTGTCAGAGCGCTTTACATGAGCACCAGTTGAAAAACATAAGGATTTAGGATTACATGCGTTACAAAAAGGATACACACGGATACAAATTGCAAATGTACAAGATGTAAAGTCACACAAGGAGGAGATACACGTGGATATACTCTAAGAGTCACATAGGAATGGTAGATAGTATAAAGGTCTACTGCATATACTAGTGATTAGAGTTATCTCTATATACATAGGGAAGGGATATGACGGAATATACTGTAAGAGTCACATAGGAACGGTAGATGGTACAAAGGTCTTCTGCGTAAACTAGTGATTAGAGTTATCTCTATATACATAGGTAAGGGATACAAAAGGATATACTCTAAGAGTCACATAGGAATGGTAGAGAGTACAATGGTCTACTGCATATACTAGTGATTAGACCCCATGCACGAGCCGAGCCCTGAAAACGTTTGTCCAATCAATTACTCATTTATAGAGCGCAGCAAATCACATGTGAAGGGTCTCAAAGCTCTGGAGTTTGCTGCTGCGTAGAGACGACTATTTATTTATTTATGCGTTTTTATATAGCGCAGACTTTCCCCGAAGGTGTCAGAGCGCTTCACAATAGGAACAGAACTGATACATGAGGAGAAAATTACAAGTGAACAAATTACAAAAGCAAACGTTAAGTTACATGAGGCAAAAGTGACAATAGTGAGCAAACAAAATACAAGAGGTATTGGCTTGACGTATCCGTGGGGTGTCTGTGATGGAGAGGGAGGTTGAGCGAGGGTTTGGACTGATGTTGGAAGGTCAGGCTGCTATTGATGAAACCGGGTCCTTCCTTAAGCATGCCTGTGTAGGCGTGGGTCAGCATCTTGAACTACCATCTTTTCTGCATAGGGGGTCAGTGTAGTTTCTTGAGATGGAGTGTGATGTGGGATCTTCTGGGGAGGTCTAGTATGCATTTTGCTGCTGAGTTCAGTTATCCTTCATCCAGTCTGCATCGCTTATCTTTCAATCAATCAATCAGACATTTGTAAAGCGCTACCATACATGCCAACATTTCAGAAGAGCAAAGTGGGAGATTAAAAAAAAAAAAATCGGGAGAATGGGGCCTTTAACCCCTCCCATGCTCATGACGAGCTCAGCTCGTCATGAGCCACGCTTCCCATGTGCTCATGATGAGCTGAGCTAGTCATGACCTTTAGAACGCTCGCACGCTGGGCAAATTCCCCTGCTGTGCGAACGTTCTAAAGAAACGGGTGTGGTCATGACGAGCTCAACTCGTCATGAGCACACGACCACCGTGGCTCATGACGAGCAGAGCTCGTCATGAGCACCTGGGCGCGCAGAGCTCGTCATGAGCACCTGGGCGCTGCGCGCGCCCTCCTCCCCCCAGCACAACGGGGGAATGTGGCTAGCAGCCAAGGGGTTAATCGGGTTACTGTCATGTATGGGCTTTGGAAGTGTGCTCCTGCAGGATCGGACATTTGAAACGCAAATGTATGTTTTTTTCTTACCTTTCACAAGCATGGTGATGCAAGAGTTGAACACTGGCCTGGCAGGTTGCTGGAAGTGCCTACAACCTCCCCCACAACCCCCCCTCCGTCCCCCCTGAAACAGCTTCCCGGGCACACACACAGCCACCCGAGTACTTCACAGGTCTTTAAAAGTCCATTAGCTTGTTAATGAGGCTTTGTTTGTTTTTCACCTCTTCTAGAGCCCCTGCATCGCCACTCTAACTATTGCTGACTATTGCTGGAAGAAATAGCACGTTACACAATACCAAGCCCTGTCCGCTGAAACCCCAGAGGAATCGGGTTTTTGCTTGCAGGAATCAGGAGGCGGGAGACTAGCCCTGAAATCGGTAGTCTCACGCCTGAATCGGGAGGGTTGGCATGTGTGCGCTACTCACCCGCGGGGGTCTCAAGGAGCTGGGTGGGGGGGGGTTGGCAGCTACTGATCAAACAGCCAGGTCTTGCGGAGTCTCCTGAAGGTTAGCAGGTCCTGGGTCTGTCGAAGGTGGATGGGGAGGGTGTTCCATATCTTGGAGGCGGGTGGGAGAAGATCTGCCGGCAGTGGATGCGTGGAACGGTGGTGAGGGCAAGGTCAGCGGAGCAGAGCTGGCGGTTGGGGGTGTAGAAGGTGAGTCCCTTGTTGAGATATACTGGCCCGGCGTCATGGAGTGCTTTGTGAGCGTGGATGAGAATCTTGAAGGTGATCTTGTTGACGGGAAGCCAGTGCATGTTTTTCAGGTGGGCAGTGATGTGGTTGTTGCGGGGGATGTCGAGGATGAGGCGTGCGGAGCAGTGTTGTATGCGATGGAGTCTCTTCTGCAGTTTGGCCGTGGTTCCCGCGTAGAGGGCGTTGCCGTAGTCCATCCTACTGGTGACGAGGGCCTGGTTGACCGTCCTTCTGGTTTCGGAGGGGATCCATCTGTAGATCTTGTGAAGCATGCAGAGGGTGTTAAAGCAGGAGGAGGAGACAGCGTTGACTTGTTGGGTCATTGACAGAGAAGAGTCCAGGATGAACCCCAGGTTGCGGGCTTGGTCGGTGGGTATTGGCGCAGCTCCCAGCAAGGCTGGCCACCAGGAGTCGTCCCAGGCAAAAGGGGTGGAGCCGAGGATGAGGACCTCCATCTTGTCTAAGTTCAGTTTCAGGCGACTTCTCTTCATCCATTCGGCGACGGCCTTCATCCCTGCGTGGAAGTTGGTTTTGGCGGTGGCGGGGTCTTTGGTTAGGGAGAGGATCAGCTGGGTGTCGTTGGCGTATGAGTCTATGCTGAGGTTGTGTGATCGGACAATGTTGGCGAGCGGTGTCATGTAGAAGATGTTGAAGAAGGTCGGGCTGAGGGATGATCCTTGGGGTACGCCGCAGGTGATCCTGGCGGCTTCGGATAGGAATGGAAGGAGGCGGACTCTTACGGTTCTGCCGGTGAGGAAGGAGGCGATCCAGTCCAGGGCTTTGTTGTGGATCCCCGCGTCATGGAGGCGTGTGTGTAGGGTGTGGTGGCAGACGATGTCGAAAGCGGCTGAGAGGTCCAGGAGGATGAGGGCTGCGGTTTCGCCATTGTCCAACAGGGCCCTGATGTCCTCGGTGGCGGCGATGAGGGCGGTTTTGGTGCTGTGGTTGCTGCGGAATCCGGATTGGGACGAGTCCAGGGTGTTGTTCTCTTCGAGGAATTGGGTCAGTTGTTTGTTGACAATCTTCTCGATTACTTTCGCCAGGAATGGGAGCAGGGAGATGGGCCGGAATTTATTGAGGTCCTTTGGGTCTGCTTTGGGTTTCTTCAGTAGGGCGTTGATCTCTGCGTGTTTCGAGCTTATCCGGGAAGGTGGCAGTCTCGAATGAGCTGTTGAAGATCTTATGGAGTTGGGGTGCGATCAGCTGTGGAAGTTAGCTTTGGTGGTAGCAGAATCTTGAGACAGAGAGAGGATTAAGCATGAGCGAATTTTGCGGATCTCGCGTTCGCGAATTTTTCGGATTTGCGGATTCGCAATCCGCAAAATCCGCAAATTCCCGCGAATTTTTTTTTTTTGTGTTCGCCCGTGTTTCTGCCAGTTCGCGAGGGTTTTGTACACTTTCGCAAATTGCGAACTTACCTGTCGGGTCGCAAGTTTCGCGAACTTGTTGTTTCTACGTGTCCAGCCTGTTTGGGACACTCTTCTTCATCACTGCCACTCTCTGTCACCACTGCCACTCTCTGACTACTCATGCCACCCTCTGGCCCACCCATGCCACCCTCTGTTTCATCACCACACCCTCTGGTTGTCCAGTGTACATTATTTTCGGCAAAGCAAAGCACACCTTCCCTGCCTCAAGTGACCTGAATTAATTTGGGGCTGATTAATGTGTCACAGAATATTTTTTTAGCTGGCACCTGCTTCCTTAGTGCGCCCTGATTAGTGATCTTTTGCACTTGCTAAGTGCTTTCATTGTTGCAAAATTAGTTACAACACCTGCCCTGCCCCAACTGACAATAATGAATTAGGGGCTGATTAATGGATTTTAACTTCCAGCCTGGCTCCTGCTTGTCTCCCTTAGCTGTAATTCAGGACCTTTGTGGCATATGTGTAACTATTCTGAGGTTCAGAGCAGGGTCACATAATAGTTTCAACTGGCAACTGAACTCTGGAGGGGCCCCTCAGGAAGCACTACAGGAAATGGCTACTAATGATGAGCCTGAACTTTTGAACCTGGTAAGTAGTTACTTTCAGTTTTGCTAAGATCGTATTTCTGCAATTTTGCACTTATTCGCGGGGCGCGAACTCACGCGAACAGTGCGAGCAGTGCGAGCAAAATCCGCTGCTCGCGGATTTGCGGATTTTGCGGGAGATTCGCGAATCTCGCGGATTGCGGATTTCCCGAAAATCCGCAAAATCCGCGAGCGGAACGGATTTTCCGCCCATGCCTAGAGAGGATGAGCTGGATGTGTAGGAGATAATGTTGATTCCGTGTTATCTGACAGCGTCGGCCAGGGGGGTCATGGAGGTGTTGAAGAGGGTCGGGCTGAGGGACGAACCTTGGGTTACTCCGCAGGCGATCTTTTTGGGCTTTGAGGAGAATGGTGGGAGAAAGATGCTTTGGGTTCTGCTAGTGAGGTATGAGGCGATCCATTTGAGGGGGTTTCCTTGAATCCCAATGTGGTGGAGTCTGTTGATCAGGATGTGGTGATAGACTGTGTCAAACGCGGCAGACAGGTCAAGTGAGTGCTGCTGCTTTCACATGATCTAGGCAGGCTCTGATGTGGTCTGTGGCTGTGATCAGGGATGTCTCAGTGCTGTGGTTAGCCTAAAATCCTGATTTGGTGGGGTCCAGGAGGTTGTGATCTTCCAATTCTTTAGTGAGTTGTTAGTTGATTGCTTTCACAAGGACTTTTGCTTGGTAGGGGAGCAGTGAGATGAGGAGGTATTTCTTTAAATCGGACCGGTCGGCAAATGGTTTTTGTAGGAGCGGCCTCACTTCTGCATGTTTCCAGTCCTCGGGGAATGTGGCTGTGGTGATGTCCGAGGTTGAAGACATGGTGGGGGCATGGAAATATGGGTGCCCCAGAGTGCACAGGGTTCATGATGGAGATGGTGTCCAATGTTTCTGGTTGTGAGTGTGAGCCGGTTGATGCTGTCTGCGGTGGAGGGCTGGTGAGCAAAGTTTTTGTAGATGGGCTAGTTCTTGTCATGGAAGAACTCCGCTAGATTGTTGCACGTTTCCTGGGAGGGCATGATGTGGGATGAGGGATCTCAGTGGTTGCAGGATTGTGAACTTTTTCACGTTGACGAAAAGCGCTTCGCTGTGATTTTTGCTGGCTTCCATGTGATTTGACAGGGCGTTGTTCTTGGTTTCTTTTAGGAGGTAGTGGTACTGGTTGAGCGGGGTGGGGTCTTCTATTTTTTTGCAGATACGCCATTTCCTTTAGAGTTGTCGGCAGTTGCATTTGGTGGAGTGCAGTTCCCCAGTGAACCAGTGTGCTCTTGTGCTTTGTTTTATGGCCCTTGCCATATTGGCGGGGGCAATGGCATCGGCCCAATTGGTGATCCACAAGGCGATGTACGTTGCTGCTTATTTAGTGTCATCAGAAGAGTATGGGTGGTGGGAGCAAATAGTGTTGTTCCACTGGTCTTCTGATACCATTTTCCAGTTTCTATGCTTGGATTTGATGGGCCCAGCACTGGGGTATCTGGGCCCTGCGATGGTGAAGTGTACACTGTGGTGATCTGACCAGGTGAGTGGTGTGGTGCGAATGTATCTGACTCTGTCCCTGGAGGTGAAGATGGGGTTGAGCGTGTGTCCTGCAATGAGGGTGGGGTCGGTGACTAGCTGCTTGAGACCAATGTTGCTCATGCTTTCCAGGACGTCGGTGGAATAGGCGTCGCTGGGGTCGTTGAGGTCTACTAGGAAGATGTAGTGTTTGGATTCGATTGGGAGCGGAGTGGTGATTTCTGGGATGGTGTTGCAGAAGCTGGGGTGCGGTCCTGGGGTCTGTAGGTGAGGATGCCTCTGACGGTGTTTTTCCTTTCTCTGTGAAGTTGGAAATTGAGGTGTTCCATTTCACGTGTTAGGTCGTTGGGGGATGTTGTGCAGCGGATGGTTCGGTCCCAGTGTGCTATCTTGTAACTTTCGGGGATGGCGGTGGGGACGTCTGGTGTGGACGGGGGTTGAAGCAAGGATTCTATGAGGAAGGTGACTTCAGGGGTAATGGAAGAGATTGTTTCCCAAATTTCGGTGGCATGTTTCCCGAGCAAATTTGCATTGAGTATCATGCACTGGAGTGTCGTTGTGGCGGTCTCAATCAATGTAGCAAGTGTAACTGCATTAGTGATGTTGGCGGTGCCGTTGGTTGATTCTGTGCTGAAGGTGAAGCTGCAGTGTAGGCAGGAGAATGGTCCTTTGTTGGTCCATGGAGATGTGCAGCAGCAGAGATTGTTGGTGCGTCCGGTGTCCAGGGCTCGGATATCTGCAGTGGTGTATTTTTGTGGGGTGGAAGGGCCAGGGGTCCTGGCGCTGGACTCGGTCCAGGCGTGGACAGGCACAGACGGGCTTGCCTTTGGCCAGCCAGTAGTCCTGGGAGGTAGGAAGGGCCAGCAGGGAGTGGGAGAAAAAGGCAGGAGAATCGGCATCCTAAGACCAGAAAAAACAAAGTACAGTAAGCAACCACTGGAATACTAACCATGTGGCGTAATGTGAATTGGACAAAATTGAATTAAATTAGAATTCAGGATAAAACAAGGCAAAAATTAATTTAAATTAGAGTTAAGGCAGAAACAAGGCTAAACAACCCAAAACATAACTTATAACTAAAGGTGACTTGTAGTTGTGGGCAGGCGAGGTTCCCACAGCGGAATCGAACTTAGGGGTCAGGAGACTGCGGCGCAGTCACTTCCCCGGGGAGCCAGGGCAGTTATAAGTGGCAGCAGGGTAGCGGTGATCGAGACAACAGAGGTCACAGGTTTGATATGTAAAGTATACAGCAAACATCATATAAATTATGATAAAGGGTCTTAAAAATTGAAGAAACTGTAATGTGTATGCTTTGACATCAATACATCACATTACAGCATTGCACTGAGAAATGCTTATTAAAAGTGCTAGTTAAAAAAAATAAACCATTAGCAAACTAAGAGGCAAGACAGTTGTCATGTAAACTCTGTACGTAGGGTTGCCACCTGGCCAGCACCACCAGCACTGTCCCCCAGCAGCTCCGCTGTTCTGCCTCTGCTGTTGACACCATCACCTCTCTGGTAGGTGTTCGAGGTGTAGTGTAGTTCCTATATTCCCAATAGGCTCTGCGCATTGGAATAACATAAACGGCAGTTTAGACGTAGGACTGAGGTCGACTAGGTCTCTACTTAATATGTTAGACTTAATTAGGTATGCCAGCTAGCTCAGAGGTCACTAGAAACTTTCTCGAATGAACAGGGAGGAGTTAACTTCCCTGATTTAGACAAGAAGGGATTCGTTTCTGACAACCGCATAAACATGACAACTTTGCTCCCCCAGAATAAGGAGTATATCTCCAGAGTCATGTGAAAACAATAGATAGCTATTTCACTCAGTCAACCGTGCATACTTAGTTTCATCAGACTGCAGAGAAATAGAGAGACAGGCGTTTTCAATTAAAGGTGTTATTTATTGAGCAGTCTTCTTTCTCATGCAAGAGAAATGAATTGCCACAATTGCAATACTTGTTATAAAGTAAAGTGCGTACAGTAAAAGGAGTATTATGAAATAATACTGTAAAAGCATTGATATGGTTTCTGAGCCATATGATACTTAAAACGGATAAAATATATACAATTACATACTATGATAAAAGTTGACTAAAGGTACTCAACTGGTGCTTCTAAATACGCCTACCCCAGTGTACCTAACCTAAGCCTAGTACGTGGGAAGGAGTAAGGGAGTTGCAGTTTAAGTTAAGTTAGTTTTGCCAAGAATCTGACTCAAGAATTCTCTAAGGATGAAGGAGCCAGGTTGGCGACCGCGATGGCCGCTTAGCCGCCCGGCTCCGTGGACCTCTCCGCCCCGCGATTATATCCTGCCCGATATCCTGTGCCTACGCTATAGATCTGTGAGGATGAGTAGTCTGGACCACCGATCGTGTGCCTCCGAGGTCTCTATTAGCTGTGATGCCGGAGATACATTCCGTTTTCGACTGCGGCCTGTGATGGCGCCGGAGCGGGACACTACGCTGACCGCCGATACAACAATGGCGGCCACCAGTGACGAAGCCTGATCGGTCACCCGGAGCGGGAGAATGACTTGCCCTGTTCCATCGGCAGCGGCTCAGCCCCACTAGCGGTGCCATTGAGAGGGTCCGGACAACCGCCGCATCTACATCAGTTCCCGAAACCGGAGTGCTTGCTGGTGTGGTACTCGGACGTGGAGTGTTGCCTCTCCCGATAACTGCGGGAGTCTCCCGAAACACGAAGGAGATTGTTCTCGTGCATGGAGGGATATACCTGGGGGCGCCGGTGGGTTGATTGATGAACCCGCTCCTACAGGCTTGGAAGTGGCACCATGGAATCCCCCACTCCTTTGTCTGAAACCCGCTCCCGATTCTGCACAGGGCTGGATGCAGGACGAGCCGCCATTTGGGACAGTAATACCTTGCCTCATATATCCCAAGGCAATGGGGGGCTCGGTGCAGGGAGACACGCTAAGGTCTGGGCGCATTGCGAAGAGATAATGGTTGGTGATCTTGTTCTGGCTCTCGGCGCCCTGCGCATTGCCCTAGGCTGTGGCACACGAAACCTGGGTGAAAAGTTAGACGCCATTATGGCCCCCCGAGGAGGAAGACGCCAGTCGGATCTAGGGCGATTGAAAATTTGCCTGATTCCAAATCAGTGGGTAGTGATTTTGATACCCCACCGACCAGTGAGACTCTGGGGGCGGAACCCTACAACTCCTATCTGGCCCACAAGAGGTTCACATGACTCGGGAGGTTTTGGACTTGCAACGCCGAAGGGGACGGTTGAACACGCAGCGCCCTCGAACAATCCGACAAGGTTCCGACAGTGGATTGACAATGTGACTCTTCCCCACTTACTAAGGGCCCCACGCTCAGACTTGCCACGATGTTTGGTGAACATATTGGGGTGGATTGACTCCTGCGACGAAGTTCTTTTACATGGCCGACTGCTCCCCCCACTCGGTGCACCCGAGTCTTCCGTAAAAACTTTCTTTGATGCCGACTGGCTGCTATGTTTGGGTGAGCTTGATAGGGGGGGCTAAGGTTAGGGATGTTTTCACTACGCAAGGACTGCTAACTGGCTGGTGGAGGGGAGGAAGGCACGGAATGGTTATGCGACTATGTAGCTTTGCAGGCTAACAAAGATTCTTATAATCCTTTGTTCTGGCAGACTGGTTGTATCCAGATTTGTTTATTGCAGTGAGGATTTAGCGCAGGGTGGGGAGAGGCCGGGGGTTGGCCTGGAGGTCCTCCTCCACTTTACTCGTCACTA